>NC_140594.1:586695825-587997825 GCF_964204655.1 Triturus cristatus | reverse complement strand
TTTTGCCAACATCTCGTTGATCCTGGGAAGTGGGAACTTGTCCACCACGATGTTCTTGTTCAGTTCCCTTAGATCGACACATAGCCTCACCTTCCCGTTGGGTTTCTGCGCTACCACTAAGGGGGCCAACCATTCCGCGTTGTCGATCGCTTCTATCACACCGTTGTCCTCCAACCTCTGTAGCTCTTCTTGCACTGCCGCCCTTGTTCGGAACGGGATGTTGCGCACTTTGTGGGACACCGGTTGAGCTCCCGCTCTGAGCTGTATCTTATGCGTAAACTTCGCCATGCGGCCAATGGAGTCTTTGAACACCTCCGGGAATTCTTCCTTCCATCGCTGGGCGTCATGATCTGGTCCGTCTTCAGTCATGAGGACTTGCATGTGCCCTCCTGGGATCAGCTTCATTCCCAAAGCTCCCTGCTCTCTCCAGCCCAATACCGATGGTCCCTTCTCTGCCACATACAGTTTTCCCTCACATGTTCGGCCTCGGAACTCGAAGGACAGCGGACAATATCCCACCATGGGTATGGGCTCACCCGTGAATGTTACCGGATGAATGTCAGTGGGTCTCAAGTGGTACGCCGTACTTGCTGCAAAGTCTTCCTCCCATATCTTCCGTTGTATGATTGTGTAGGGCAATCCAGAGTCCGCTACCATGGTGACTCTTATGCCGCCTATCGTCATTTCGCACTTTGGCTTCATGTCCGCTGAGCTCTCTATGCCTAGTGCTCGTTCCTCCACTATCAGGATCTCATCGTCCTCTTCTTTGTCCTCTTCTTCGTCTTCTTCGCGTGCCCCTTGCGCCACGTACTTCACTTCTTGCCTCGGGGTCTTCCTTCTGCACACCTTTTCCTAGTGGCCTATGAGTCCACAATAAGAGCATTTGGCGCCAAATGCCGGGCATCCCTTGTCGCTGGCGGCGTGGGTGCCGCTGCCGCACCTGTAGCAGGCAGTCCTGCTCCCCTGCCTTTGCCCTTGTGGTCTTGGTGGCCTGGCATTGAACTTTTTATAGGTCCGTGTGCCCTGCTGCCATGCCGGCTGTTTGCTGTCTGGTGTTTTCCGGTCTTCCACCTTACATACCGCTTGCTCCGGGTGGCTTTCGCGTTTGGCCGCTTCTGCGCACCTCCTGGTCAGTTCTGCTTTCTTTACTAAGGCCACAACGGTCTTCAGCGGTGCGTCGCCGTTCGTCCACAGCTTTTCTTGGATTGCGGTGTTCACCGTGTGCAGGATGATTTGATCCCTTATTAGGTCTTCTTGTAGGGTACCAAACTTACACGTTAGGGCCAGTTTCTGTAAGGCCGCCACGTATTCATCGACGGATTCCCCTTTATTTTGTTTCCTATGGTAGAAGTTATACCGATCTATTGCTGTGCACACCACCGGGCGGTAATGGGCGTCCAGGTCTTCTATCGCATGTTGAAACACGTCATCGCCCGCTGCTGTCCTATCTTCCTTCACCAGGTCTTGGTATACTCTTTGCCCTGCTGGGCCCAGATGATGGAGGAGAATCTTCTTCCGCCGGGAGCTCGTGAACGGGGTGTCGCCCTCTTCTTCCAGGGCTGCGAGGTAGTTTAAGAAATACCTTTTCCAGTCCTCCCACGGCATCTCTGGCTCCCCTGTTTTAGCCAAGAAGGGCACTGGATTAGTTAAAGAGAATGTCTGAGAGGTCATTTTCTTCCCACTGCCGGCGCGTCTTCCTCTCGGTGTGGACTGCCCGATGTCCCCTCTTCTTGGACGTCTCTGCCCCTCTCTTCCTCCTCCTGGCTGGATTCTCCACTCGCCGCGGGGCTGCCGCTGACTGTCTCCAGGGTGCTGGCCACTTCCCTGCCTGGTGATCACCCCCCTCCTGGGGCGTGGTGACTGCCCTGCGAGCTCTCCCCGCCCGTTGCTGGGGCCTGGTACGCCTGGCACGCAAACTTCCTCGCCCGTGGCGGTTGGCGCCTTCTCCGCGTCTCTGCCGCACTCCCGCGTCGTGCACGTGGTGGTCTCTGCTGGGTTCTCTCACTCCTACCGGGGCTCGGGTCCAGAGTGCATGTGTGACACCCCTTCACCACCTTGTCGCCATTGTAAAGATGTGCCTGCGTCTGTCCCAGCTGCAAGAACCACGCTGACACGGTATTAGTGGTGCACTGCGTTTATTATGTGCATGCGGGAGCGCCGGAGTGGAGCTCTCTCTACCTTGAATTCGGCGCTTCTAATGCGCCGGGAAATGGCCGCCGCCGGACGTCCGGTGACGTCACGCGGCGCGCGTTGCGAACGCTAGACCGCTACACCACAGCTCCCTTCATAGCCCACTTTATTATTCTTTTTCATGTTCCTTCTTCTCCCGTCATCTATTTCTCTTCGTTGTTTCTGATTTCTTCTTATTTACCTCGTCGTCGCCTCCTCCTTGTTATAAATGTGACCCAGGGAAGCCGCATATTGTTTTGTATAAATCGCTGCTGGGAATGTTAATTCACGGGCATGGGGATTCAGTACATTAATGCGCTGTTCTTGGATAAATATGTGTAAAATACATGAATAACCACGCAATTATTATGTTAATAACAAAAACAATACAATTGTTTTACAAATAATCTGATTTGCATATTTTTTTGCAAATAGCATAGTTGGGCCTCTTTTTGGTCCCCAGTAATCATGCTCTGTGTCAGTTTGTGAGTTGTTTGTAGATACCTGTAATTGTTTCTCCCTGTCTGTTATGGGATCTTTTTTGTATGACTCATCTCTGCCATGTGATTCTCTGTCAATAATTCTTGCTTGCTCGTAGTTTGTGGAGTTTGAGTCCATATGTGGAGATGTTCTTAGTAGTGTGAATGAGTTAGTGTGACACCAGAAGGATGCCAGTCTGCGCGCATGCCCACTGCCTCATGGAATGTATGAGCGTTAAGCAGCTGGTAGAGGCACGCGTTGTTGGGTACCATAATAACAAGTTAGTTGCATGTCTGAGCTGTGTTTAATGTGTCTTCAGAGCCGTATGTTAAAGTGTCTTTTATATGATGGTGCGCAGCATGCCCTAGATGAGAATGTTTCTGCTGAAGCAATTGGAATTTGAGCACTGTAATTTCAACACATGGTTTTCTGAATAAATTAACTCCTGAAATGCTAGGAATGTATATGTATTGTGGGCAGTTGTGTCTGTGAATTTACCGGCATCCGTGGTGACGTCTGATGCAAGGTTTCTGCCTCATGAATAGTTTTTTTTGGTGGGGGGGCAGGTATCAAATTGCTGCTGGTCCTTTTGCTTTACAAATAAAAGTGCTTTTGTGCTCCTTCATTTTAATATTTACTGATCCATCTCGGATCAGTAAATAAAACAAATGGCATCAGCGTTGTACGCATGCGTCATGCCACATGCGCACTCCTGCAAAACGGTGCAGCATCATCAGCACTTCTTTTTTGGCCTTTTTTATGCTGTGCATTTTTGGCAATACTGTACTTCATAAACAAAAGACATTGGGAAAGCCATTAGAGCTAAAAAGGCGCGACCTATTGGCTTTGCCAGTGCTTGTTTGGGTTGTTTTGATGGCAGCATCAAGAGGTCATTCTCCAGCAGGACGTCTGTGAGAGGAATGAACAAAACTCGTTCTGATTAACAAGGTAGCAGAGTAGGCCTCATCCTTCAGGAGGCAGATCTCTCTTCCTGTCGCCTCGCAGATAATCCGAGCACAGATCATGCAGGGCTCGCGCATCTCGGGGATGGGAATGCAGCTTCTTGACTCATGAGTCAGGCAACGCCTGGCTGGCACCCAGCAACCGATTCCTAACCAGCCGGAAGCGCGCCGCCAGCCGAGCAGATAATAGCTGATGGGCTCCGTGGGCTGAGGGAAGCCGTCATTGGCATGGGTCAATGCACACTCGTCACCAGACAGGGTCACTGGCCTATGCAGGGGCGTAACAAAGGCCCCTGCAGGCAGTGTCGTGCAGGGGATGGCCTACGCAACTGTTGGCTCCCGTTCTGCCCAAGAATTATAATAAATATGGGCACAGGAGTTTCTGAGACCCCGCACCACATTCTGTGTGTGGGTGGTGGGTTTTTTGCGTTACACCGCTGGTTCTGCAGCGTGCCAGAGGTGTACTGCCATACGTTAGCAACGCAAGCATGCTTCCATATGCTCTGAAACAGCTCATGACTGTGTAAAAAATGTATAACGTGTCCTATTGTCTTGTGCTATCCAGGACTGCACATCAACACTTCGCCCCATGCATCGCCGAGTTCCAGGCAAGTGCAAGACCCAAGTGTGCTACCTTTTGCCACAATGCAGGATTGTGCATGAACATGCTGCCCCCACACACAGACAGCATTCGTTGTAGGACATCAAACATGGCTCCAGACGCAAACTCCAGAACTTTGCATGACCACCAGTGGTAGAAGTGGGCGGGATCGGCAGGGCACGGCGTACCCCTACTTCTTTAATTTAATTTATTCCGTTCCCCTACCTTTTTTTATTCCAACATGCGTCCCAGGACGGCAGAAATATGCAAGGCCTAGAGATAAGGCTCAGCGTTCGTGGCAATTCGGGGACTGGCGGGGTGGGCAGAGAAGGAAAAGGACTCTGTCTTTTCCTTCTTGCCCAGAGAAAACAAGGACAGTGTCCACGTCTGCTCTGCCACTGGCAGCTGATTCCCCATCCCTCTTTCCTACTCTTCCTCCCTCTCATTCTGTCTCGCTCCTCCTCAGGTACTGATAACCGTGGCTTCATGAAACGATAATTAATACTCCCTCGTTCCTCTCCTTTCGTTTATTTGTACCTCCGTGAAATGGATCCAAAAACGAATAACAGTTTGTAGAAATGTTGTCTTTTTTGTACAAATTTATATTCCAAAGTGCAGCCTTGGGATGGAGAGAAATAAAAGGTCCAAAATGTGAAAAACAAAAGAAAGAAATATACGGCGGTCGCAAAGTGGCAAGATTGATTTTGTTTCAGGCCCAAACACATTAGCGCCACTTTACAGAGTTTGCTAGTAAAGCGCTACTTTTGTTGGAGGTACTGTGCAATACATGCTTGATGGTTGGATGGGAAAACAAATTGTGCACAGTGGCTCTGTGTTCAGGGATGTGATCTTTTAAAACCATACTTTATGTTTTATAAGGATATAAGCAATGGACATTGAAAGAAGTCCCTTCTGGGCCCTGTAGTCATGTCTTTAACTTTTCATGCACACGCACTCACTGATTTCTGAATGAGTGTAAAAGCGTTAAGGTAACCCATGTTGTTCTGCATACATTTCAAGTGCTTTACTTAATCTTGCATTCCCTTGAGTGCTAGCTTTTTCCAGGATGTTTTTTTTTTTAGGCAGCATAGTACTCTTGTCTAGTGTATAATTTAAATTGAGTCGCATCCAGTTGTTTATAGCAGCGCACAGTCGGGTTGTTGCTGAAGGCAGTACGAGTTTTTCTCAGTGGGACAGTATGGTATTCAGTGGGGGAGAGTATGTGGCACTATGGTCAGAGCTGCCAAATTTGCAACTGGGGAACCGGGTTCAGCTCTCTTGACCAGTCCACCAGACCACTCTCCTGAGGAGCACATTTCCATGCTAGACCTAGAAGGCCCGCAAGACCATAGAAGCCCTGATGTCTTACCACCAGCAAGTGTGGGTTAACCTTGAGGCCTGTCCACCACAATTAATGCTGAAGTTCACCTCCAGTCTTGCGGACAGGCCTATGAAGCAGCACACCCAAGCGCGACAGTGACTCTGTCACTGAGGTCACAGGAACCTTGAGCAGGTTGGCTCTAGAGCTGTGCGACCACACCGGGTGCTGACTTCAGGTGAGGTGTCATGTTTGCAAGTATATTATGTTTCTAAAAGCATTTGCTGGCTCCTTCCTGCCCTCCAGCAATGTTTGGCAACAATAAAAATGTCCTGATAACGCCAATGATTAATGTTCTTCGTAGAGAGAGATGGAGTTTGGTCAAGCGGAAGTTTTTACTGGTGGAAAGGTAGTGCAGAGGGTTAATGTGCCTGCTGCAAAGCACATGTACCATGCAGATCACATCGTGCACATAATGTAAATGGGTCAGTGGGTTACTGTTTTCGTCAGTGAGATCCTTTTGTTACTTGCAGTTTATAAGTCAAAAGCCTAACATAGAACAGTGAGCAATTAACTGTTCTCTAAGAGCTGCATGCAAACTTGCAAACTGCAAGGTATAAATTAGAGCATTATGGTTTTTCCCCAGTCTTTGATTATTCTAATGTTGCAAAAATGGTTCATTTGGATAGAAATCAATTCTGGTTATTAAAGAGAACCCCCAACCAAGGTATTACGTTCTAAATTCAAAGTTTGTGTTTCTGCAGACCAATCACTATTAAACTATTCTGCGTACTAGTACGGTTGTCATGTGACTCCTACACCTTGTAGTCCTTTGTCTTATGTAACATTTCTTATACAGTGATTTACACATGTATGATTGTCTCTGTGTATTGTGTGTGATGTTAAGTGCTCTTACACCTTACATTGGTATCAGTGGTGGTAAATCAAATTAAATGTATCTGAGCGAGAGAGTGGTTATGGAGACTTGAGGGACACTGTTAAAGGGTGGTAGTGAGGGAATCTGTGGAAGAGGGAGTCATTTGGTGGCACCAACAAACATTACTGCACAGTGCTCCACCAGCACCAGCCGCGGCCCGTGCAGGTAAGAGCGGAGGGGCCGGGTTGGAGAGTATTCAACATACGACCACGAGGGAAAATTTAATAAATATTGCATTTTCCCTCCTCGTCATCTGTCGAAATCCCCCCCCACCACAAGCAGGCTCCACAGCCCCACCGCTCTTACCTGCATGGGCTCCAGCTGACCAGCACTAAAGCCGGCCCTGCCTTTGAGGCCAGTCCGCCTCACCCATCAGTACCTCCATTGGCCTTGTTTCAGAAGTAGTAGTTGCAACTCACCAGGGGTCGGCAATGCAGGATTTGCACGCACACCAAACTAAGTTCACGAACTTCAAGGTCTCTTCTTCATGCACAAGCACTTTTAACATGTGCTGTCTGCTTTGTGGCCACTGGAATTATGCCGCAAAAGAGGACAAAATTATGCCGCAGTGTTGACTAAATTATGCAGCAAAAAAAGGTTGCTGCGTAATGCGGTATATTTACTGATAGTTTATTATTATGACATGTTTACACATGCTAACAGTCTCTCCAAAGATTTTGCCTTATTAGTACCTGTGTAACATACAAATGCAGCAGTGAGAAAGATCGTCAACCTTTGCAGCTGGCCGTCCACTTCGCAGCAACACATGTCAAATATTTGTGTAACTTTTGATCCATTCGAGCTACAAACAATCAGTTAAAATCTTCAAATTATGCAGCTGATGACGTATTATGTGGCAAAGATTGCACAGCCATAATTATATGGAAAACATTTGCAAACTAGGATATTTTGCCATTGATGTTTGAACTGCTCTTGTGGAAAAAGGGAGAAGTGCTGATGACAGAAACTCAACGGCTCAGAGACAAATTGCTTGTGCATTTGGGACATTCTATGATTGTAAACATATCCCTCTTTGGGAATGTATTTTAATGTAAATAACTAATATTAAACCTTAAACGCACAGGTGTATGCATTGGTTGAATTAAATAACATAATAAGCTGTAACTGGGTATTGAAATGCCAAACAAATACTAAATATTAGAATGATGTGCTCTTTCTGGCCACAACTCTGACTCCGCCCACTGACCCAATCCTTGGGTTATTCCCTTCCTCTGATTCTCTGCCCACAGTTCCCCTACTTTTTCCCCCCCACTTCGACCACTGATGACCACACGGTCCCATGTTCTGCCACAATCCAGGACTGTGCATCGACATGGGCCCCCCTGCCATAATCTGCCACAATCTAGGGCAGAAAAAACAACATGGGATATGGACGACTAAGGGCCACTGAGATGGGGCCTATCACCGGTTAATTTGTAAAATAAAATTTAAAAAGTACGTGCCAAGGCCTAACTTATTTCTCCGGAAGCCACCAGGGCTCACAGCACCCATTCCCCCTGCCAGGTTTTCCTTAGGCCAGTTCCAGCACTTACTGTTAACAATCACTCTGATACAAGTGTATCATTTTGCACTATTCCAAATCGCCTAGAGTTCTAAGAAATGACAATGTGATGGAGTGTCATATTAAAATACCGGTGTTTGTAAATAAGTGTTGGGGCTGACCACTGGCAAACATTGACACAAATTAAGCACTGGGTAGTCTAGGAGAGAACATCCAGGGCCTCATTTGTGAAATGTTGACATAGGGCAGCGCTGCAGGTCTTCCTGCAGCGCTGCTCTACGGCAAAAGAAAAGGCCAGGAACGCGCAGTATCTATCAGATACAACACATGCCTGTCCTTTTATCCTGTGCACAATGGGCTGCCGTGCGCCAACGCATGCACCTTTGCACCATGGTGCCAGGGGGCCTGCATTACGGGGATGATCATTTTTGTGCAGGAAGGGAAATCTTCCAGCCCAATAATAACCACAAAGGCTTTTTCCTCTTTCAGTGTGTGCTGCAGAATCCAGCACACAATAAAAAAGGAAAAACAAGAGAAATTAAGATATTTCTCCTTGTTGTGCCTCCCTTACGCCTCCCCTGGGGAGGCGGAGGTTTTTGGCACTGCCTCAGATTTACGAGAAATCATCAGGGTCAAAAGCCATGGATGTTGCTGGGAACACCCCCAGCAACACCCATTGCACACCACTTTAACACAGAAAACTGCGTTAAAGGGAACAATATTTACGAGACAGCATTACGCCAAAAAAAGTGGCTTAGTGCTGCCTCGGAAATATGGAGCATCCTTATGCGCCACGCAACGCCACAAAAAGTAAGGTACTGTCTCATGAAGGCATTAAGAGGGATAAAAAAACTGGGGGTCTCTAAGAGAAGTGTGGTGTGCAAATTAGGGTGTGGCCTAAACATGTAAACTAAATTTCAGTTGTTTCCATAGTGCACCACCCGCCTTATATTTTGGAACCTCTCTGAGATTTCTGTTACTCCATCCAGCTCTATGTAGGATATCCTTTTTTCAGTGTTTATTTTTGGGGGATTCCAGTGGGTATTTTCCAGTGTTTTTCCAAATTCTTAAAATCTGTGGTTTTCAGTGTTTACATTTCAACATTACAGAAAAAAGCTTGAGAAAGTGTTTGTTCAGTGCTCAATTAAAACCTTCATTTCCTTTATATTTATGCATATACTTTTATCAAAGTTACTTTGTTTTCATTGCGAATCTAGAAACTGCTCTTAATATCAAATTCAAATCTAACAGTGAAGATGATTCTCTTAGCAGGGGCGGCCTTAGGCATGTGCAAGCTGTGCACCTGCACAGGGCCGCCAAACCCCAGGGGCTGCCTGGCCACGAGGAATCGGATACAATACATATTCGTGGCGGCCCCTGGCAGGGATTTGGCGGCCTCCGGCTTCCGCCCCGCCCGGACCCCCTCTTCCGGGGCCCCCTACCTACGCTCCCTGCACAGGGCCACCATGAGCCTAGAGCCGCCCCTGCTCTTAGACACAAGTCTGTGCTTATATTTTGTTATATGAAGTCAAGCATTTTTAAATCCACGTCATCAAGTATGCGAGCCTATATTCTGAGAAGCTCAGCTGGTGGGATTGTCATGGCTAACCCTTTTTAAAACGACCGCCTAAACTGCTGTATGACTTGATGTGTATCTTAGACTGCAGCGTGCACTGTCCCTTTAGCTTATCCACATTTTCTAACTCCTTTCTTCTCTCCATTGGTGTCTTTATATTGCATGCCTCACCTCTCTGTTTCAATTGAATAAAAAGTAATGCGAGGAGAGGAAATCTCATTATAAAAATGAAGAGAAAAAAGAGATAAGGAAAGGTGCCTTATGGCAGTCAATGTGCTTAAGATCAAACACTGATGTGGGCCATGATATCCTGAGTGTGTCTTTTCTTCCAACAGTGGTTGCAATACTTTGTAGTAAAAGCCACATAAAGATGTTTTTTTAGCTTAGCTATATGCCATGTAAAAAGCTCGCTTGTCCACAGCAGCCAAGCACGCCAAGCTCCATTCTGCTCATGTATCCCCCGGCAACTTGGCACCTGCAGCAACCAAGCACACACAGTTCCCAACTATAAACCCCAGCAGAGCTCTCAAGGTTTTCAGGTCCTTCCATGAGTAGCATATCCTATCCTTGTTATTATCATTGCATTCTGGGAAATGTAGTCATCTTTATACCAGACTACAAAGGAAAAACATTCACTCACTACACTACTCACTCATGCACCTGGGAGACACGAGTACTCTGCAACAGCAACTTAACCTCTGCATTTCCCTCTTGCACATTCACTCCCAGGCACACACAGCTCCCTGCTGAGGATACTTCCTTGTTATCCAGGTGCATCCACAACTCCCTTCTGCATATATTTCCTCGACATCTCAACACCTACAAGTCAGGGGCGTAACATAGGCCCCTGCAGCCAACCCAACCCTTCAGTGGCCCCCAAACTCATCAAGGGGGACAGTTCCGCCCAAGGCTGATAAATAGCTGAGATATGGGAGTCTCAGGGGCCCTTCTTCCCATTTTGGGGGTCGTGGGGCATTATTTTACGTGATGCCATTTCTACAAGCCACAGCATTCTTCTGCAGCAGCCCAGCACACACAGTTTCCTTTTTCCAGTGCTTAATTTGAACGGTGGTTTCCAGTGCTCAGTACCAGCATCTAATTGTCAACACTGGCTCTCATTACACCTGCCACATGGTGGCGCTGCTTCTGTAATTTAAAAATGAGCAGAACAATAGTTGTTTATTAATTTAATATGCATTAAAACAACTAAGAACTGCCACCCAAGCCATTCTTATAGCTTTGGGGGCCTACAACAGTCTTAATTGTCACACTTGTAGCAGTGTGATTTTTTTTTTTTAAGTTCTTTTTATTTAACAAACAAACATATAAGCATACCATTGCTGCAAATAATAATCACAATTAACATTGTCTGCAGTTCATGTCAAGGATACAATATTGAACATCATAAGAGGGGCGGGGGGATCACCACTCCCTCATTTATTCTACACTGTTTTACTGCCGTTCTCCCTCAACTGTGTCTACATGTGTCAGGGATCTATATTTGTCCCATGGACCTCATATTTTCTCCCATTTTTTGGGCATGCCCTGCTCTGGTAGACATCTTTTTTAGCCAGGCAACACCAGGCCATGTCCTGTTTCCAGTTAGTGAGCGTTCCTGGTTCCTGTGCCCCCCACAACCTGGCTACGTTACGCTTCGCCACCCCGGATGCCAATGCTAGCCATGTTTTCACATAAGATGACCAGTTGATTTTGCCTGTGATGCCCAATAAGTGCCAACGAGCATTGAGTGGTATTTGTGTACCTAATACTTCAGACACTACTCCAGTGATTCGAGTCCAGTATCGTTGTATTGTGGGGCATTCCCAGATAATGTGGAAGAAAGTGCCTACCTTGCCGCATCCCCTGATGCAGTGGCCTGATTCTGCCCAGCCCAATCTGTGGTGTAATGTCCATGGAGTGTAGGAACTGTGCAGGATTCTCAGCTGAACCATTTTTGAAATCTTGCCTGTATGGCAAATTCTCTGGGGCTCTGAATTGCTTCCTGCCAGTCATCATCCTCTATTAATCCCAGGTCAGTCTCCCAGTCGGCTCTCAGGGAGACAAGAGAGTCTGGAAGGTTTTTCATGATTTTGCAATAGGTTAAGGACATTGCTTTGTCTAGCATGGGATCAAGTAATAGCCGGTCCTGTAGGGGAGAGTACTAAGGAATGGAGTCTCCTTCTGGTATATAGTGGTGTAGGGCGTGTCGTAATTGTATGTAACGAAAGTGTTCTGTATAGCCATTTGATATTCATTCTTGAATTCTTCAAAGGTTAGCATTTTCCCACCCACCATGCATCTCCAATAGTGTCTAAGCCTATCAGGCTCCATTTATGGAATCCCTGCAAGCACCCTACATCACCCAGACCGTCGCTCTCCCAGAGTGGCGTCTGCTGGGTCAACCTCGAGTCCCACCCCAGTAACCTATTTGTGGTTCTCCACGCTCTTATGACCTCGTGTGTGTGTGGTGGCAGTGAGTTCCCCAGCTGTTAACTGTAGAGGGCCGCTAAGTGTCCGCCGCTTCCCATCGCGTGCCTGTCAATCCTATATGCCAGTTCCATCTGTGGCTCAAATACACATCCATTAATATTAATCAATTGGGACACTAGATAGTAGCTCCGAATGTTCGGAACCACTAGACCACCCTCATACACTCCACGCTGTAGTTTGCGCAGTGCTATTCGGTGTCTTCCTCCTTCCCATAAGGGATTATGTTGTTCCCCCTCTGTAGTTCTAAAAAAGGAGTCTGGGTTTCTGCATGGGGTATTTTGTGGGACATAGAGCAATCGCAGCAGGGCCATCTTCTTAAATAATGTCGCTCTTCCCATTAGGGAGAACGGTAGGTTCCTCCAGTACTTTATGTCTCCACACAGCCTCGTCAGCTGTGGATATATATAGAGACTTAGGAATTCCTCATCTGTTTTTGTGATGCAAATGCCTAGATATTTAAATTTGTCTTGGTGCGCTAAGGCTGCGCAGTCTGTCATGAGTGATGGGAGTGTGCCCGCTAGTAAGAAAATTAATAATATATCCCAATTTATCTGGTACCCAGAGTAGGTGCTGAAGTTACGGAGTATATTTATTAATCTATGAAAAGTTTGCTCGGGTTTGTGCGCGTAGAGCAGCATGTCATCTGCGTACAATGATATGCGCTCCTCCCACCCCACCGATGTCTATGCCCCAAATTAAGGGGCCCCGTCTGATCCATGCTGCTAATGGCTCCAATGCCAGAGCAAAGAGTATTGGGGACAGCGGGCATCCCTGTAGCATGCACCGGTGGAGTGTGAACGATCTCGATACCAACCCGTTAACGCACACCTGGGTTATCGGACACTGGTACAGCAGTCAAACTCAGGCGCAGAAGGGCGGTCCGAGGCTTACCTTGAACAGCACAGCATTCAGAAAGGGCCATTCTAAACTGTCAAACGCCATGCAGGCGTCTAGTGACATGAGGGCAGCTGTTATGTGTGGACGTGTCGACATAGCGTGGATGACCCCGTATAGTTGTCTAAGATGAAGTCGGGTACTTCTGTGGGGTATAAACCCAGACTGGTCAGGGTGTATTAGAGTGGAAATTACGGGTATAAGTCTGGTCGCCAGTACTTTAGCAAGTACCTTGGTTTTGTAATTGAGAAGGGATATGGGCCGATATGAACTACATGCATCCCCAGGTTTGCCCTTTTTGGGAATGACTATGATCGTAGCCAGCCTCAAGTTCTCTGGCAGTCGCCCCTCTACCAGCGCTGCCCGAAACATATTAAGCATCCGCTGTGCCACCTTTGTGAACACACATTTGAAGAGTTCTGCAGGCAGTCCGTTTGGTCTGGCTGCCTTCCCAGATAGTAGGTCTTTTATGGTCCCTTCCACCTCGTCTTTTGTTAAGTGGCCGTCAATCTCCTCCCTATCCTGGGCAGCGAGGGTTGTGAGGGAGAGTTTTCTAAGGAATTCTCTACTGTCATCCTCAAATTTGTCTGCCATTGATTGGTAGAGCGGCTCGTAGTAGGTCGCAAATGCCTCTGCTATATAAGCTCCCTGTCCCCGCCTTGCACCCTCAGCTATACGAATCTCGGCTACCCAGTTCCTCTCTCTGTCTCTCCGTTCAAGCCATGCAATAAGTTTATTGGCCTTGTCCTCAGGTCATACGGTTGCCTCTGCATTGCCACTGCATGATATCGGGCCGTTTCCTCCTCCAAATCCCAGAGTTCCTTTTGGTTGAGGCGTATTGAGTGTTGCAGCTCGCGGGTGTTTGCTTCGTTACCTTTGGTACTTAGTTCTAGCTGCACTATCTCCTGTTCTAGTGTGCCTCTCCTTCTTTATACCCACTATCGTGGCCTACAGGTATCCCATTGCCACCACTTTGTATGTTTCCCACAGAGTAGAGTGTGAGTCCACCAACCCAGAATTCTCATTGAAATATTGTTGCGCTTGCTCGCTAAATTTATCTTGAAATTCTTTATTCCGGAAGTGCCGGGGTGCTCTATGCGGGGGTGTAGTTTAATTTCCAACTGGGCCCTGGATAAGGACCTCTACTGGTGAGTGGTTCGAGATGCCTCTGTCTTTATGTTGTGCTCCTCTGAAGTGTCCCACGTGTGTGCATTGCATGAAGATGTAGTCAATGCGTGAGCCAGATCCATGTGCAATGGAGATATGTGTGTACTGTCTAATGGTTGGATTGTGTAGTCTCCACAAGTCTGATAGGCCCATAGCCTTTGCAAATATCCATAGGGGTTCCGTCCCACCCGTGTGGGCCTGCGTTGAGGTTCTGTCTAGCTCATATGACATCACAGCATTCATGTCCCCACCCAAGATGTGTATCCCTGGCTGCATGTCCTATAGTGTTTTACTTAGTTCAGGGAGGGTGTCGGCCTGGAGTTATGGCGGGATGTATACTGAGCATATGTTGAGGTTTCGCCCCTCCCATGTTCCAGTTAGTGACAAGTATCTGCCCAGTGGGTCCTGTCAGATGCAGCCTCTTATCAGTGGCACTGAGTTCTTGACCAGTATCGCCAGCCCCCGAGATCCTGTCGTGAAGCCCGCTTGGGCTGCTAGGAGGAGCCATATCTATTAAGTGCGAGAGAGTGGCTGCTTTTCAAGTGCGTCTCCTGGAGGAGGTCCAGGTCAGGGGAATGTGGACGCAGGTACTGCATGACCTTGGTCCTTTTGATCTTATCCCTTAAGCCATTCACGTTCCAAGTCAGAATTTTCAGTGTGGTTACAGGCTGTGACGCTGTAGCCATGTCTAAGTGTAGTACGTGTGAGGGCCCTTTCCCACCTCCCTTCCCACCCCTCCCCTCCCTGATTCCTGCCAGATATGATTTGTCTGAAGATGAGGGGTCAATGCATAATGCAACAATAACTTGTAACAAGCATAATCCTATACATAAAAAAATAAGTACCCTTTGAAAGTATCCCCCTCCCTGCTACCCTGTACTGTAGGTTTAAAACTACCCACCTCCCCAATTTGCAGAGCGCCTGTCGCCCCGATAAAACCATTTAACTACAACTTGGGGTTGGTTGGCTCCGCCACATGTGTATGCGCAGTCTCCCTCCAGCCCGCTTGCATCAAAGGATCAGCCATACAAACAATATGCTATCCAGATTCGTGGGCCCCTCTTCAGCATTCCTTAATAATATCAGATAGTCCCCTGTTACCTTACAAAGCCTTCAGTTCCAGTTCTTACTTGTCTGCTGGGCCAGGCACAGTCATTTCTTTTTTGGTTGTGATGTTCAGGTGAGTCCTCCCCCTCCCTCCCCCCTTGGCCGACACCCAGCGCCGGGCTGAAAGTGCATATGTACTTCAGTTTCATCTGTCTGGGTTTTGCTAGGAGGAGAGCATCCCCGATCCCCTTGTTTCCGACTTGAGTCAAGGATTCTCAACTTGGCGGGGAATAGCATAATGTATTTGAGGTTTTTCGATCTCAGGGTTCTCTTAACCTCGTGGAAGTTGCGTCGCTACCCCTGAACCGCGAGGGTATGGTCAGGGAAGAAACAGATCACTGAGTTTTCAAAGGGTAGATCGCATTGTGTGTGTGTCGTCTGTAGTGTAATATTGCGATCTCGGAAATTGAGGATGCGTGTGATAATTGTCCGTGGTGTAGCCCCCGGTTTGGGGGGTGGCGCCAATGCTCTGTGCGCTCGTTCCACAGTGAAAAAGTGGGAGAGGCGTTTGGGCTTGAGATGATTTAGTATGAGATCCTCCAGGAAGAGTCCCACATCAGGGCCCTCCGCCCCTTCAGGCACCCCCAATACTCTGATGTTGTTTCTACGGGCTCATCCTTCCTGGTCTTCAAGCTTCACCGCCATCACCCTATGTTGTTGTGTGAGATGTTGTATCTGTTTCTCCATTCTTTGGGAGGCGGTCTGCAGTTCGGCAAGATTTGTTTCTGCAGTGCCCACTTTCTCTGAGGTTTTATTCAAGCCCGCTCTCAGCAAGGTCGATTGTGACCTTGTCCATTTTTGATTCGAGCATCTTTCCCAGCTCGTGTATCGCTGGCATAATTGCCCCTAACGAGGGCTCCTCCGGGTCCTGGGTGCCTTGTGTTGGTGCCCCCTTGCCATTGTGACTTTGGGTACAGTGTACTTGTCAAGTTTATTAGTTTGTTGCGGTGGGCACTCATGGCAAATGGCAGAGTGGTATCGCAGAGTCTCAGGCCTTTGTCTGGCCCTCTTGACTCAGCAGCTTGCGCAATCCCTAGGCCACGCTGCCTCCTTTTGAGTGTAGGGTGGAGGAGGGGAGTACCCCCTACCAACCCACCAGCGAGTTTCCAAGAGAAAGGAGCAGATTGGTTCCCAAAAAGTGTCTTCACCCCCGGGGTCCATCTGCCCGGTGCTTCAGCCCCCCCTGGCACAGTCCAAGCGTGTTCTCTGCCCCGGTCACGCCGCTCGATTGAGCGCCTATGGGTCCTCCAGGTCAGTGCCCACTTCACTGCGGCCCGATTCTGTTGGAAGTCCCCGTGGCTTGGCATAGTAGCCTTGCAGCTTGGGGGAGTAGGTGGGGAGAGAAGGTCCCAGGATGAGCCACCCAATGCTGCTCAATACCGCTGCATCAGGGCCTCCACTGCTGCTCCTCCCCGGTCCACACCGTCCGCCCCACACCAGCAGCTCTATACCGGGGGATGTGGATTTCCAGATTGCAGGGGCTTATTTCAGTGGCGGCCACCCCCAGTGGGGGACCACCTAGCCAAGTGGGTATTTTGCAGCCCTTGCGGCTGTGGCGTATCTGTCTTTGTGGCCCAGCCCCTGCCGTCGGCCTCACCTACTACTCCGCCTATCGGCTGCACTCCGCTTCCCGCAGGGTATCACCGCAGGGCTGCAGGTTCAAGCGGCTTCCAGGGATTTGCCTTCCAGCCTTGGTCTTTGTCGGCTCGTCCAGGATTCAGCCAGTTCTTCGAGGGCTCCTCCCTCCACAAGCTACCAGCGGCGCACCCCAGTCACTAGGCCTTGTCGCCTTCGGGCCTCTGCCGCCACCGATCGTGATCTCGTTTTGGCACAATGCAGTGCCCTTCTATGCTGCAGATATATAGACGGTCTTTGCTTTGTCGGGCCCCCGGGATAATGCCGGATTTTACTTAGGGCGGGAGGGCTGCAGCGGAGCTCCCGAACTACGCGGCCAAGCCACGTCCAGCAGTGTGATGGTTAGTGGTTGTATAGGTACTGTTATTGGCAGGGAATAGGTGGAACAAACTGAGGTGGCCTCCTGACAAGGGCACTGGCACTTATTTATTTAAAAATTAAGCACTGCCTCTTTCTACACACACAGGTAAAACATATCCAATGTCAGGGCTTCCAAGCTGATACCTATTGGCGGTACCAAATCCTTAGTCATGATGGATAATGTCCTTGGTGAGCTTGCTATAGCATATGCAGCTATTGTATGATGATGCCAGAAAAGGTAGAAAGGACAAGCACTGATGCTGGCTGGTGGGGCAGAAAAGGGAGGCTGAGCGGCAAAGCAGAACTGTCCCAGGAATGCAAAGTGAAGGGGCAGTAAATATTTATAATATTGTTTCTCTACATGGGTAGACAGCAGTGTGATCTGCTAGACACTGCAGCGTTTTGTCACTTGTAGAGGAGTGCAAGCCTTGAAACTCCTTTCCGATCATATTAAGAAACCCGAAGAGAAACCTGTGGTGCATTTTGGCATGCAATAGACTTAAATGGAGACATTTCCAGAGCAGGGCCATGCGTTAATACAGTCTACTGAACACTGTTGCAAGTGCTCTTTGTTTTAGTTTTCACTTAGATGTATGTGTTTGCCCTTTGTAGCTCTTGTACTCTCAATGTCCCAAGACCCATGCATGTTGCCCCATGTTGAGCCAGAATTCAGGGGAAACGGCAGTAACCACGCAGACTAAGCCATGCGTGCCATTTCTACTCAAGCGGAACACCGCTTGCCTTAACCATGCATATGGTGGTAAAGACAGTCAGCGGTCTAGTTGCAGAGACAGGCAGGGCCGGACTGGGAACAGCAACCAGACCTGGCGATTGCTGCCCGACTGGCCTTGGGAGCGGAGGTGCTAGCGATACACACTGCTCCCGCTTTTATTACAGGGGGCCGATATTGCAGCACTGCTGCAAAACCTGCCCCGGTAACAAAACCAGTCCCCACCCCTCCGGCCCACCAGTGAAAAGCCCTGAGCCCGCTACGGCCAGTCCGGCCCTGGAGACTGGATTGGTGGGGATAGGAACAGGAAGGATCAGGAGAGGGAGGACTGGGATGCGGCTTGATAAGAAGGGCTCTTGGGGTGAAAGGGTAGATTTTTGGGAGGGGAGTAGTTTTCAGGGGAGATAGTTTTAGGGCTCAGGGCGGGGGAAGGGACAGTTTTCAGGACTGGGGGATGTTTTAGGGCTCAGGGCAGGGGCTGGGGTCAGGGTCGTTTTTTGGCCTGGAGCATGGGTGCATTGAAGGGCTGGGGAGTGGTTTTTAGGGATCAGGGTGGGGAGTCGGGTAATGTTTAGGGCTGGGTTTGAGGATAGAAGTGCGGGGGCCATTGTTAAGGGCTCAGGGCAGGGGGACTGAGGTGTGATCTTTGCACTGCATGCCTTTACCAATTATGCCTTTACAACTAAATTTTTTGTAAAGGCATTCGTGGTAAAGTCATGCGTGGTCATGGTTGAGACCGCGTTGTTTGGGCATGCATTGTTTGATAATACAAGAGAATTCATAAATCTGCATCCCTGCACTGCCACCTGTTATACCTAAGTCTGGGATTTTTTTCCTCACTTGCGTTCATCAACGTCAAGTTGGCGAGCAGGTGTGAGGAAAAACCACCTCCCGGCGAGATTTTTCTTTGTTCAAAATCGTCAATGTCATGTTGGTGAACGCGAGCATGGAAAATCAACCTCCCGGCGAGATTTCTCAACGCAGGCAGTCAGATTTCTCATTGGGAGTGGTCGCATATGCTTGCGACTACTCGCGTTGAGAAACCGTCCAGTCACGTCAAGAAAGCTGCTGCTCGAGTAAAAAATTTACTTGAGCAGCAGAAAGGAAGCAGAGCCCGCTTGCACTGTGCATGGTGCCATTTTCACTGAATTCACAGACCGGACAAGCACCTGGTGCTAAAAATCACCACAAACTGTATTTATCTAACACACTCTGCTGCTTGTGGAGCTCCACGTAGCACAGCAGAATGCGGAACTCCGCGAACTCCACCCACGCTTAGTGATACTATATGTGAGCATTCAGCATGGACATATTAACCAGTGCTTTATTTCAAACTTGGACTTCTACATACATTGCGCTCTATTCAGTCAGAAGTCACAATTCTGCTCATATACAATACCCAGTGTTTAGCTACAATCCACGAAAGTGCCCAAAAACACTGCTACATGTTTCACCTTGAACCAGGATTTTTCCTGCACAGACTGCAATATGCTCTCTACAGTAGGATTTCACATGTGCACTGGTGCATGCTGTGACGCGGACCAGGAATGCGCATGCTCACAATGCTCTAGTCTAACTCTTGTTGCAAGGTGAAACTTTGCAAGCAAATGTGTAGGGTTACTACCTCTTTACCGACCTGTCATTCTTTTATACTCTGGTAAATACTCTCAAAAATCAAAAATAAACACACATCAGTAATACCCCATAAATACAATGTCTACACACAGATATTTCTTTTTTTCATCTTTGTTTTTTTTATTATTTAACAGAATAAGAGTTTTTTTATATCAAAAGTGTATATAAATATTTCATCTCTATATTTTCTTTTTTTGTGATTCACAGATATACTGAAGACAAATATGTACAAATAATCAATAATATAAGTGTCAATTACATTGGTTTCAAATCACAAAAGTAAGACAGATGACTTTGCCCCTCGACAAATAAACATAAATATCTACATTCTCATCTTGCATACTAATCTTGCATCCTAACAGTCATACCACACACAAATCTAAGGAAAAAAACAAACTTATAAAAATACACAACTGGAAGAATCAACTATCATATGATATTTGAATATTTTGTCAGGATTTTACTATGAAAGTTGTGACAGCAGATTTAGTTTCTTCTTTTGTTTGATTTAAGATGGTCCAAATACAATTTGTTGTCCAGTTGTGGAGTAGCTGGTCTACGTACATTTCGGTGAAAGTTTTATTAAAATCACCTTCATCAGGACCATTGAAGAGCAATATTTTCTGTGCAAAAACGAGGGGGCTGTATTTTAAATGTGAAACATCACGTGTTTTCAGGCTGTTAAAATTCTATCAGATTCATCAAGTATAGAAGTAAAATAGGACTAAGTCTTCTGATTAGCAAATCCTGAATATATATGAAAGTCAAGGGTCGTTGGCCTTCCTATCTGGGATATTTCCAGGCCGAGTTTCTCCTTCAGAGGAAATGTGGAGGAAAAAGAATGATGTTATCCTTTTCTATAGATCTTTGATAGGTTTAGTGTGGTGATGTCGTTCACCACAATCAGTTCGATGGTCTTAGATTTTTAAGTGATTCTTCAATTTTTCAGTACAGCGCGGTCTTCTCCCGTGGTCACCCGACTCAAAGCTTTACTGAAAAATTGAAGAATCACTTAAAAATCTAAGACCATCGAACTGATTGTGGTGAACGACATCACCACACTAAACCTATCAAAGATCTATAGAAAAGGATAACATCATTCTTTTTCCTCCACATTTCCTCTGAAGGAGAAACTCGGCCTGGAAATATCCCAGATAGGAAGGCCAACGACCATTGACTTTCATATATATTCAGGATTTGCTAATCAGAAGACTTAGTCCTATTTTACTTCTATCCTTGATGAATCTGATAGAATTTTAACAGCCTGAAAACACGTGATGTTTCACATTTAAAATACAGCCCCCTCGTTTTTGCACAGAAAATATTGCTCTTCAATGGTCCTGATGAAGGTGATTTTAATAAAACTTTCACCGAAACGTACGTAGACCAGCTACTCCACAACTGGACAACAAATTGTATTTGGACCAACTTAAATCAAACAAAAGAAGAAACTAAATCTGCTGTCACAACTATCATAGTAAAATCCTGACAAGATATTCAAATATCATATGATAGTTGATTCTTCCAGTTGTGTATTTTTATAAGTTTGTTTTTTCCTTAGATTTGTGTGTGGTATGACTGTTAGGATGCAAGATTAGTATGCAAGATGAGAATGTAGATATTTATGTTTATTTGTCGAGGGGCAAAGTCATCTGTCTTACTTTTGTGATTTGAAACCAATGTAATTGACACTTATATTATTGATTATTTGTACATATTTGTCTTCAGTATATCTGTGAATCACAAAAAAAGAAAATATAGAGATGAAATATTTATATACACTTTTGATATAAAAAAAACTCTTATTCTGTTAAATAATAAAAAAAACAAAGATGAAAAAAAGAAATATCTGTGTGTAGACATTGTATTTATGGGGTATTACTGATGTGTGTTTATTTTTGATTTTTGAGAGTATTTACCAGAGTATAAAAGAATGACAGGTCGGTAAAGAGGTAGTAACCCTACACATTTGTTTTTCTTCCCCCTCTTGGACCTCAAATTAACTGGGGAAAACCTTTTTTCTTTCATATGAAACTTTGCAAGCACACACAGCTTTGTGCTGTGAAAAAATCAAGATCTGGCCCTCACATATCTCAGGCCCATGTGCGTTCCTATTGACGGGTCTGCTAACTACCCTCCATCCTCTGTGTCTTGGGAGGGTGCACCTAATGACGCAGTGGGTCTTGGGGACTCAGCCTGCCGGTATCTCGATAAGGCCTAGAGCAGGGTCAGGTGTAATGCAGGCGTGCGCCCCTACCTTTAAGGCCCTCCCTGCAACCCTTTAGGGAGCCCCCATTCAGTTCAAGTCCAATTAATATCTATGGTGTATGGCAGTCACGGCCGGCATGACTCGCAGGTGGGAGGGCGGCGGAGTGGGGGGTCACATGGGGGGGGTAAATTAATTTATTTTAAAAACCTTAAGCTTACCATTTCCTCTGGTCCCGCGTCGTGTCTCCTCTCTCCTCTCCATACAGGAAGCAGGCAGGCTCCGTCCCCTCTCCTAAGCCAATCACAAGGCTGCAATGGCAGAGTTGTGATGGGCTAGGATGCTCACCCCACAGGCGCCTATGGGGAGGCCATTTTCTTTATGTAGGTTGCATGCAGCCTACATAGAAATAATGCCAAGTGCGTACTCAGAGTGGGCAAGCCACTCCTCCCCTAGACTCCTGCAGGACCTCCCACCCACCCGCCCCCAACCAGGCATACACTTCTCGCAGTGCGAGAAGCAGAAACATAAAATGGTATTTAAAATACCAATTTATGTTTTTGAGTCTCGCACTGTGACAAAGCAGTAGGGCGACGCTCCTCCGCCAACGTGGAGGAGCCGCCACGTGTGTATGGAAGTGTCCTGGGCCTCTCTTCACACTCTGCGTGGGGTGGGGCATCATCTGGAGTTACGCCACCGGTCCAGAACCTGGCTGTGTAGTCCTTTCTGGCGATGACCCGGCAGGGATCCTCATGAAGTGATGCTCTCAGGTCTCTGACACCCACGCTGAGTCCGTGGGGTTGCTCTGCTCCCTTGGGAGACCAGCTCTTGACTCAAAGTTACTGTAAAATACAACAGAGTCACAGAGTTTAATGCACACAAAGTCAGCAAGTCAGACAGCAGCTCCTGCCATGCAACCGGAATCTGTTGCATTTCCATTGCTTGCCTTATCCTTTCTTTCTGGAGGAGAAATAAGGCTTCCAAACACATGGCTTGCCTTGTGGCAGCTGGCAGTTCACCTGCTACAACACCATAGCCCCCTGCGCGAACATTCACACTTACTTGTGGGTCTGAAAGTTGGGTCTATGTTTGGATATCGGCAGGCCCCCTCTTCCATAGGATCTGTAAAGAAAATAGTATCGAAAGAGGTCTTATTTTCCCAGTTCACGGTCATGAGTCTCATCTTAAGTACATTTGTAACTGTCCTTTTAAGTTGCTTGCAGCATTTATTCAGTTTGGGAACTTCTAGGCCCTTGCTTAAAATGAGGGCTCGCAGTTTTATGGTATTTATTTTTTTAACATTTCTGTCTGTATTTATTCATATTGAATTTTTGCCCATCTTATCTGTATTTTTCCGTATTTATTTTGTGTTCTCTGAATAAATAAAGTTGTAATGTGGTATATTCCACATTAATTTCACTTATAAATATGTGCTCATAGTTTTGGCGCCTGTCGTGTATTAGCAAACGAAGCAGCCAAATATACCATTACAATACACTCACAGGTAAATATTGACATTATGCGACAAATGGATGTTGATAATTATTTAATCCTCATCATGTTTTTAACTTCCCATGCCATCTATCTGCTCAACTGTTAGTCTGGAATTAATGAAAGGCAGTAAGGAAAGACACTTAAAAGAAGCCCACTTTTCTGTATTTCTTCATTTTTGAATAAATGCAGATAGGAAGTACATTGTTCTCTGTCTGTATTTATCTGTAAAAATCAGTAAAAACCGAAAAATGGGACCCCTACTTTTTTTTTTTTTTTTAAATATCTTTATTGTTTTTTTTTGTTTTTTTGTTCCATATTTGTCCATTTTCATATAACACATGACAAAACAGAGATGTCAAAAACATTGTTCCAGCAGTACTTTACAATATCTCGACAGTACAATCATAAATCGTCAATAATGTAGCAGAACGTTTTTCAATGTGTGATAGCACACCAGTGTGCTACTAATAGGTTGCTTCTTACAACATTTGTGCGATTACCCGTCCTCCGCACCGTCCCACAGTGTCCAATTGACGTTGAAGAAAGGATTTGACACAAGAGGGAAGGGGGAGTCGCCAATATCTTTTGACAGCATTGTTGGTATCCTTGAAGTCATTATGGGAGAACTGCCTAAACATTAGCAAATGGTAAAGATAGGCTCATGTGGCCAATGCACTGGGCCGATGAGTGGATTTGTCCCAAAGTAAAAGGAATACGGAGATACCTACACACATCAATAAAGTATACATTATTATAATAACAATATCATACAACATATTGAAAGAGCTGCCATCAAAAAAATCAATCGGAATAGCCTTTACAGTACTGGGTGTGGGTCTGTGTAGTGTAATAGTCACAAAATGCTAATATACTAGGGTGAAGCTCGGACTCGTGTGGGTGTTGGAGGCTGGTGTCAAGAGGGGGGTGCCGGGACAGAAGGGGGCAGGGGTTTGTTACAGCAGACCTACTGTACAAGGTGACATTCAATGGGGTGTGTCCGTCCGCTGCCATCTTCTAGCTTCCCGCCTCCCGAGGCCTGCAGCAGGTGTACTGTGTGACTGCTGGTTTGGTCCTTACGCCTTCCCCGGTGGTTCCACTGCTGAATGCTGTAAGTATGGTGTCCCAGTGCTGCACAGGGGGTATTTGCGGAGCCCCGCCATTTCCTCCCTATGCAATGCTGTGCTCTCCGCCTGCACCCATATCTTAAGTGAACCCGTCCAACTGATCATCTCTGGGGGGTCTGCCTGCCTCCACCACTTTGTTATCAAGAGTTTGGCAACTATTAGTCCTAAGTCTATGAACCGTGAGGTAACTCTTTTTTTCTTGGACCTAACATAGACCCCTAGAATGCAGATCTCCCATGTGGGCGGCAAGGACGTGTCGGTGCAGGTGGCCAATGCTGCAGCAACGTTTCGCCAGTAACGGTGGAGGGAGGCGCAGGACCACAGCATGTGGAGCAGATCTGCATCGAGCTGCTGACAACGAGGACATTCAGATGTAGCAATATTAAAATATCTGTTTATTTTGTCAGGAGAATGATACGCCCTTTGTATTATGTAAGTCTGTATTAGCCTGAATTTAGAGCTTCTTGATATATAAGTAGCACCAGCTAAGATGGTTGCCCATTCCTTGTCTGTCCAGGGTCGGCCTCTATCAGCTTCCCAGTGGGCATGGTGCGCAAACATTGGTTTCAGCGTGTGTGTGAGTAAGGCCATCACCAGCCAGTGCACTATGTGTGATCCTGCCCCCATTACGTGTAGATACTGCAGCAGCAGGTGTGTCGGCGGCTCATTTGCCAAATCACCCAAGAATGTCGAAAGGGCTCGTATAAGAGAGGCATGTAGGAGAAATTGCCCAGCAGGTAAGTCAGTGTCCTCCGCTAGTGCCTCGAACGTTAAGAGGGCTCCGTCTCTGTAAAAGTCACCCAGAGTTTCTATACCCACTGCGTGCCAGTGCCTAAGAACGACTTCGTAAGTACCCGCGTTCCCTCTGGGCGTCCCCAAGAGCAGTAATATCGGGGCATATGGGAGCATCTCATGGGTAAGATATAAGCTCCTCTTGTAACATCTATGTGCTAGACCCAGATGTAGTGGGAGCGGACGGGGGGGCCTTGCAGCTGGATGGAACAGGTGAGATAATTGAGTGTGAGTCCACGGTTGCTGCAAGGTTGCCGTATCATCCAGAGCAGTGCCATTGAGCCACTTCGTCACCCACTGCAGCTGAGCTGCTATGTAGTACAGTTCCAAATTGGGAACAGCTAGCCCTCCCTGGGAGGTGGGAGCATACAGCTTCCACAACGCAACTCTGGGTCTGCCTTTGTTCCAAATGAGGTCTCGAGACATACGCTCCAGTTCACAGAAAAGCCTGGTAGGGACATAATCTGGGAGGTTAGAGAAATAGTACAGTAACTTGGGTAGGACAATCATTTTGAGCAGGGTAACACGACTCATGACATTTAACAGCAGTGACTTCCAGAAATGCACCAGGACCCGTATTGCCGAAATTGCCCTAATCAAATTGCCCTCCAACAGATCATCTGGAGTCCAATAGATGTGGATTCCCAGATAACGAAAGGTGGTGGGGTACCACAGGAGCCTCGAACCATTCATGAATACATCGGTTTATGCCGTGCCTCTGCTAAACGGGTTCACTCCGGACTTGGTCCAATTGACCCAGAGACCCAACATTTCTTCAAACACCCTCAGCACCTCTGCTATAGATGCAGGTATGGCAGTGACAGCACGCACATATAGCAGTAAGTCGACAGCATAGAGAGACACGGCGTGTGTCCCATCCCCCAATTGTATGCCCCATTCCTCACCACTACTACGGAGTAGCATTGCAACTGGCTCCATGGCTAAAGAGAAAAGGAGCGGGGACAACGGACAACCCTGGCGGGTTCCTCTTCTCACTCTGATGGGGGCAGACACAAGCCTGCCGGTGTGGACGCGAACTGTAGGGCGTTGATAGAGCAATTGAACCATATTAAAAAAGGCAGCACCCAGCTCATACTTGCGCAGCACCGCTGCCAGATAGGGCCACTCCAGAGAATCGAAGGCCTTCTCCAGGTCCAGTACCAGGCATCTGGAGCGGGGCCAACTAGGTGTCGCATACTGCTGTATTCTAAAAAATCTGCGGAGATTGAGCAAGGTATTCCTAGTGGGTACAAAACCGTTCTGGTCTGGGTGCACCAATGTCTTCACTAGGGGTGGGCGGAATTTGCGAAATCCACTTTCGCAAATTATCGCGAAAATGTTTAAAATTATCGCAAACAGGCGGAAATATCGTGAAGATGCGGAATTTTTTTCTCCACATGTTCGCGAGATTTTCTGCATGGTTGCGGGTCGCCAACTTACCCATGTGGTTGCTCGCGGGCGCGGCCATCTTGTTTTGAGTTGTCTCGCGGTGCATGATCGCGAGAAGAAAGACGTGATCGCGCGACGCATGACGTCACTGCGGGCGCGAACTGTCGCGAGACAGCGCAAATGGCTAAAAACAATCCAACATCTCATGGAGAACGCGACCGGATCAAGAAAACTTGTCGGCGAACGCAGGGATTCAGGTAAGACGATCGCGCGCGCACGAGAATGTATTATTTTACAGCGCGAGCAAGAAAAAAATTATCGCCAAGCTGCGGAAAGCTGAAATGTTGACATTTTCGCGCTCTCCGCGGAACGCGAAAATGTCAAATTATCGCAATTTCTGCGAACGGAACAAAATTTTTGCCCAGGCCTAGTCTTCACCAGGGGTGAGAGACGGGTAGCAAGTAGGGATGCGAATATTTTGTAGTCAGTATTAAGGAGTGCTAGTGGACGATAGGAGCCAAGCGATTCGGGATTTTTGTCAGGCTTGAGGAGGGACACTAGCAGGGCCTCATTTTGCGAATCAGTAAGTGTGGATTCCTCCATCACCAGCTCGTACACCTGCAGCAGCTGTGGCACCAATATAGTGCGCGTAAGCTTTATGGAATTCAGTCGGCAGGCCGCCCGGTCCCAGCAACTTCCCATTTACCAATGAGAATATGATGTCCCGTATTTCCTCCGCTAGAAGAGGACTATTTAATTCGTCCCTTTGTGTGCGTGTAGGGTTCGGCAGCTCCATCCCATCTAGATAAAGCTGTAGTTCCAGGGTCGTGCCCCGTGCGTGAGACACATATAGTCCCTGGTAATGAGCCACAAACGTGTTGTGTATGTCCCGCTGCGTGTAGACTAGGTCCCCGACCGCCGTACGTATAGAAGTAACCGGAGATTGTGTTTCATCTTGGCGTACAAGCCATATGAGTAAATTCCCAACATTGTCCCCCATATGGTGTGTTCGCGCCAAATGGGCGGCGTAATTGAAACAGCGTAGCCATTCGAGTAATCTGGCATGTTCCTCCCTATAGCTATCAAGCCGGCCCCGGGATCCCCCCAACGCAACTTGCTCCTCGGTTGTCAGCCTCCTCTCCAAGGTGGTGAGTTCTTTTTCTAGCTGTACCCTGATGCCCGCCCGTGCACCCAGACAATGTCCCCGCACTACAACATTATGGGCATCCCACTCAAGCAGGGGCGACAAAGCCGTGCCCGCATTTTCCTCAAAATATTGTGCCACGGTTGTGGCTAATAGATCTCGAAAAGGCGCATCAAGTAAGACGTTTGGCTGAAGTTGCCACGTAGGTATCGGTGGCACGGTGTCCTCCCATTGCAATTCTACCATGTGAGGATTGTGATCCGAGTGTGTCCGCTCCATGTAATAGGAACCAGACACGCTCAAGAGCAGGTCATTTGACACCATAATGCGATCCAAATGCACATGGAGGCCATGCGCTCCCGAGTAATATGAATACACCCTGTCTTATGGGTTGTGGTGACGCCATGCGTCAGATAGATGCCAATGCGCGGCCCACAGGTTTAGTGCTTTCGTAGCCGCGTGTGTGGCTGTGTCAGGCAGGGGAGGGAAGGAACGATCCAGCGACACATCTAGGACACTATTATAGTCCCCACCCAGAATCATGGGAACATCATGCCAACCAGCCAATTTGAGGGAAACCGCGTCCAGAATGGCCGCTTGCTCCGTGTTAGGCGCATATAATGATGCCAAAATAATCTGCCTCCCATCTAAGACACCTCTGACCAGAACATATCTACCCTCCGCGTCTATGCAGGAGTCTATCCAGGAGTCCCTGGTCTAACCCACACCAGCACCCCACGCACATATGCTGAGTAGCCTGTCGCATACAATTGTCCCCTCCAGCGCCTATGCAGCCGCCCTACTTCTGACTTCTGCAAGTGTGTTTCCTGTAATAGTGCCACTTGAACGTGATGACGCTTAAGATAGGAGTAAATCAGATATCTACGGGATGGACTATGAATGCCTCTCACATTCCAGGTCCCAATCTTGATAGGTGCCATATCATTGGAGAGCAAGCAGTGTACATGATCCAGTCAGGCCTAAAAATGGGGTAGGTGAAAGTGTCGCACGTGTGCATGATCCCAGAGGCCACTCCCCAATGTTGCGCAATGTCATAGGTGCCCCATCCCAGTACATAGCATGTGGCATACGGAACAATGAAACAAATTGCAGCATTGATAAACAAAAAAATAAAACCGTACAGGCTGCGATGCAGCTCGCATCCATTCAAACCTAAAAGGAATACCAAAAGGGCGAGTGTGCATCAGGCAATCGTCCAAACTATATATGTAACCATCTTACAATTCACGTCTAGGGAGGTGAACTATGTGGTTTAGCCTATGAATTTCTGGGAGAAAGAAGAGTCCCCCCGGGGCTCCCTGCAATGAAGTAAATATGATCCCATCAGTGTGGTGCCCACCAAAAGCCCCCCTGTGACCTCCTCCAGAGGAGAAAGACCGTGAGGTGTTATTAGCCATGTGTTAAGTGCCACCCCCGTGCAACCCAAAACAAATAGAGCGGGTGGGAGCGGGTACGGTACCGTGAGGCACCAGGGGCTGCAGCGGTGTACACAGCAAACATCTCACAACCTTGCATAACGTCCAACCATATACTTGTGTGAGACGTCCCTGGAGACAGAATGGGTAAAACAACCTCAGGCATCAAACTATATCGTCGGCAGTCTGTGGAGTAACATCTTGCAGTTTGTAAGAGTCCTGTGTGGTGTGGGGGTCATCTGAGAGGTCCTCAGCGTGGCTGTCCTGGTCCTGTTGACTGGTGACAGATTCACTCTCCTCCACGAGCGACCCGCTGATACTGGCCACAGCCTGAAGGGCACCCCACTGACTGCGCAACCTGGGCAAGGTCCGGGCCCGGCAGCTGTGAGGTTGGTAGTTGCCTCAGCCTTTTCCCCCGGAGACATCGACGTTGGGAAGTCGCACCAGGCGCAGTGGTCTATGCGTGATCAGGTAGAGGCACAGCCTCTGAAGAGGAGTAGGTGTCGAGCCAGCTCTCAGCCTCTTCAGATGTAGTGAAGAAGTGTGTCTTACCCTTTGCCACCACTCGCAGGCGTGCCGTGGAATAACAGAAAATATTTTAAATCGTATTGTCTGAGGCGTCTCTTCACCGCCATGTAAGAATGTCTCTGCCTTTGCACGTGAATCGTATAAACCGGGAAGAACATTACTTTTTGATTGTCTACTTGGATGTCATGCAACTTTCTGGTTTCCTGCAAGAGTATGTCTCTGTCTCTGTAATTCAACAGTCTGATAAGGAGTGGTCGAGGGTTGGACCCTGATGGCAAGGGTGTGGTCGGCACCCGATGCGCCCTCTCATCAACAAAATGTGGGGACAGGGCTCCGCCTGGCAGGAGGGTACGTAACCAAGATTCTGCATAAGTGACCGGATTCCTCCCCTCCTTTCCCTCCGGCAGCCCCACTACGCGCACATTGTTGCGCCGGGATGGGACCCCTACTTATAATGTGGAAAGTGAAACTATATGTCCCAGAACACAAAGGGTGTTTCTCCAGACTGGTTGAAGGAGTTGTACATGGAACGGCGTCACTGGACAGGCCTCTAATCATATCTCCGACTTGGCAAAGACTCCACTGACTCCCACTCACCAAGTATGTTAACTTCAAAGTCTACCCTGACCTACAAATAACCATTAGAACAATGGACTGTTGAGACAATGGAGTGGCTCACAGTCAATAATGACAGGTATTGGCCTCTAGTTCCATTGATACCAATGGAGTGGCTCAGGGCCAATAATTGCTTCTAAGTCTCCAAGACAAGGTTTGCTACTTTAAAGGGCAAACTTTTCAAGTAGCGGGGAACCAATGGTGAAATGAATTGCACTTTACATTTTGGAAGGAGACTGGCCTTGCTCATTTTAAAAATAGATGGAAATTATAAACTTTTTCTATTTCAGTGGGCTTGTCGCGTGCTGCACATAGTGTCTGAAAACTCCGGAGTTTAGGACCCCACAAATGAGTTCACTTAAATTCCCCTAAGCCAGCAAAGCCCATGCTGATACTGATCTATTGTCTGCCCCAAGCTGATAGTGTCCATGCACAGATTGTACCATCTGCTTCAACACACAGATCGTGCACAATAACACATGGCATGTGCATTGATGCCATCCGCACCAAAGCATACAGCATGCCAATGGGCCTGCGGCATAGCCTCCTCTGAATAACCAAACACACACACGTAAACACTCAAAAGCATCATGCCTGATGGCATTGACACACACACACATACACTACACACATACTCCATACCTACATGACTTACAGTATTAACCTCAATCCATGCACAAGCCAACACCACATAGCCTGCAGCATTGCCACCAGCCACAGGCACCCTCACACAAATACTGTGCTGTGTGCTAAACCAGTGGCCACTTGCAACTCTGAGAGAGGTGGGTGAGCAAATGGTTGGTGAGTGGGAACATTCATGAGCGCTGGACGTACGGCGCCTAGGAAATAAAAAAAATAATAACTTACCTTGCAGACTGCAGCACGACGCATCTTCATTCTCCATCCTCTTCTTCTCTCCTCGAGGCCCAAGTCAACTCTCTTAACCAATCCTGGCGATGCTCTCATGCTGTTAATCAGCAAAGTAAACACAAGGAGATGATGGACGGAGCGCTGAAACTTTTCAGACACTCACCCCCAATCACAGATCTATTCCCGTGAGGAACAAGGTGAAGACTGATTTGCATATGGCTAGGTCTGAACTGGGTTGGCAAAGTGATCTAAAAAACGATGATGGATTCAACCCAGATCTGTGACTTGGGTTGAGTGTCTGACAAGTTTCAGTGCTCCATCCATCATATCCTTGTGTTTGCTTTGTTCGCCCTAAGTTGGAAAGGTGTGCCCAGACATGGGTCCCTTGCTCACTTTGCCACTGGATTCAAGCTAGCCTGGCTGATGAGGTGACTTACCCCGAACCCCGTCCCAGGATGCCTGTCTCAAGTCCACGGAAGATCTGGCTTGGTAGTTCAGGCTGGATTGTTCCCATGAGGAACAGGGTCAAGACTGATTTGCATATGGCTGGGTCTGAACTGGAGTGGCAAAGTGTGCTAAAGAACGTTGATGGATTGAACTCAGATCTGTGACTGGGAGTGAGTGTCTGAAAAGTCTCAGCGCTCTGTCCATCATCTCCTTGTGTGTGTTTGCCCTAAGTTGGCAGGGTATGTCCAGACGTGGGTCCCTTGTTCACTTTGCCACCTGATTCAAGCTAGCCTGACTGATGAGGGACGTTACCCAGAAACCGATCCCAAGATGGTAGTTTCCAGTCCAGGGAAGACCTGGCTTCGCAGTTCGAGCTGGATGGTTCCCATGAGGAACACGGTCAAGACTGATTTGCATATGGCTGGGTCTGAACTGGGGTGGTGAAGTGAGCTAAAGAACGATGATGGATTCAACCAAGATCTGTGACTGGGGTGAGTTTTAGAAAAGTTGTAGCACTCCGTCTATCATCTCCTTGTGTTTGCTTTGTTCACCCCAAGTTGACAGGGTTTGCCCAGACGTGGGTCCCTTGCTCGCTCTGCCACTTGATTCAAGCTAGCCTTGCTGATGAGGGGTGTTACCCCGAAACTGGTCCCAGGATGCTTGTTTCAGGTCCAGGCAAGACCTGGCTTGGCATTTCCGGCAGGACTGTTCCCATGAGGCACATGGTGTCAGGCAGTGACGAGCCGCGCCTACCATAGCGGCTAGCGCGGTGAACTACGATTCCCAGCGGACCCCTCACACCTTTCTGGGAGGAGCTACGGGCATATACTCGTGAACAGCGTTGAGAGCGTCGTACGTGATTCTGAACCGTCCGTCGCCTTGGCGCTGGGTTCTTGTCTGGGTGCTCCTGTGGGATTGTGGCATTCTCATTGAGGACGTGAAGATTGACGAACCCGTCGACTACGGGCTCACTTCTGAGCCATTTGATGCGCCTGCTCTGCCGAGCGAGACGCGACATTTCCGAGCCCTAGCTGCGGTCCGTTGGTGGCAGCTACGGTCTCCATTGTTTCCCTACGTGTGCGGAGGACTCCGTCCGAGCCCGCGGCAGTAACCCGCCTGGTCGAGGAGAATCACCAGGGGGCCTGTTCTCCGTGGGGAGAGATAACCGGGTGGTTCCTGGAACAGTTGGATTCCGGGGAAAGACCGGTAAGCCTCTTGACGTCCGGTGAGGAGGTCAAGAGAAAAGACTTTCCTTTGTTTGTTTATGAGCGAACTCTTGGCGCCCACGACTATCGATCTAAGAGGCCATTTTTTGCGGTTGCGGTCAGGGGCTCTGCTGCTTTGAGACAGTCAGGAGGAGGGTTTCTCTTGGACTGTACTATCCGTTTCCGCATTCCAGCGGCCTACTCTGACTTTGCATTTCGTTCCCCACCGTGGTGGGGACTTCGCTTTCCTTTTCTGGAGTTGGCCAAGTTCTTCTATGAGTTGTAGGGGTTAGGAATGTGGTACGTATGTGGAGGAATGGGAGTCTGTCGAAACTAGGAATGTGGGAGGAACAAGTTGCTAATGTATGTCTTGGCTTTTAGGTGTCACGGCTTCCCAGTGGTGAGAGACGCATCTTACCCGAAGCACGACTGAGAGAAGGTGTCACCCCCAGAGAAGGAAAAACTCCTTTTGGTACGGAATTGGCCTAGCGAGAATTGAATGAGAGTAGACAGGGAGATATATGGTTAACCTTTTGTTTCTCTCGTTTCAGGTATCCCTTCCCTTGCTGTTCCTACCCTACCCTATCCCTCGCTTGATTACCTCTATGCTCTGTATTTTTTTGTCTAGTCAGAGTGTGGGGAAATCAGGAGGTGGACCCCTCTGAGCATCACCCTGATCCTGAGGAGCTTGGATATTCGTGACACAGGGTCAAGACTGATTTGCATATAGCTGGGTCTGAACTGGGGTGGAAAAGTGAGCTAAAGAACGATGATGGATCCAACCCAGATCTGTGATTGGGGGTGAGTGTCTGAATAGTTTCAGCGCTCAGTCCATCATCTCCTTGTCTTTGCTTTGTTCGCACTAAGTTGGCAGGGTATTTCCAGACATGGGTCCCTTGCTCACTTTGTTACTGGATTCAAGCTAGACTGGCTGATGAAGTGTGTTAACCCAAAACCAGTCCATCATCTCCTTATGTTTCCTTTAATCAAGAGCAGCACTAGGATTGGCTCTCTCAGTGCTCCCAAGAGCGCCTGAGGCCTGTGCTTTTCCTTACCCAGCTGTCTAAGAAACCTGGGTTAGAGAGGTTTAAAATGTGCATGTCTGGCTGGTCTTCACAAGACTGCTGGCCAAAGAGACATGCACACTTTAAACTTTAAGTGCCCTGCCCATCACTCCTCTCTGCTGCTGTCAGTAAGAAGTGACCCCCCCTCCATCCTGACGCTCATCTCGAGACGCTATTATTGAAAAATAAAATGGTAATCAATTCACTTTGTTACCATTTTATTTTTCATCTCTGGGGCATATTAGTTAGCCTGCAACGCTCCTCAACTCGAATGCAGAAGAAGCCGTCCCTGTCCTAAATACAAAGCCTACCTTGTGGTCCACAGAAATGCCACCACCGTTGACACACTTTGGGAGGAATGATTGGAATGCAGAGAGTGTAAGAGGAAAGCTCTGGTGTAGTGGCTTCCGCACACCAGCAGCTTTCAGGAGATGGAAGGGGTCAGGGCGGCCGCCCATCATGCTCCGTTACCATGGAGCTTAGTGAGATCTCCATCTGAAAGTGGCAAACAGAGGGGAGCTTCTGGGCCCTCTTAGGGTAAACCAACAGGCCACAGCAGCTACATTCCTAGGCTATAGTTTCAATGGGAGCAGTTCACACAGCAGCTAGGTGAGAACAGCAGGCCTCCCAGGACTCCTTAAAGCATGCTTCTGGGCACCATAGTAACAGCAAATGGCAGGTATTGGGCACTTTGGAGAGTCAGGGTAAATAATCACCATGATCAGCAGAAGTTAACTCCATTCTGTCTATGCTGCACAAAGCAAAAGCCACAATTCATATCTAAATTAACTCATACCCAAGTAACTCTTTACAAATATAGAAATGTGGGAAATGATTTGGACCCTTAATATCTACTACAGAATATCATGGGACAATAAAATCGTAGACATAATATCTAGGAACAAAATATCGAAAGGTAAATATGTAACGACTTACTTCACCTAACTCTGCATTTATGTACCTTGAAGATATAAATATTGTGAAGGTATGTAGATGTGGAGTTAAGAATAGTAAAACATTCCTCTGTGCACTTACCTTTCAATATTTTGTCCACAATATTAGTGTGCCTCGATATTCTTGTATTCGATAGTGCAGTGTACAATCCAATCGTACACCACAAACCAGATCAGCACCGTTGTTTACATGCTGGTCTGATTAATCTTAACTATGCCAAACCCATTGAACATCTGTACAGGCATCAGGTGAGAACTGAATCAATCGATTTATAGGGGAGGATGTGGCGCAGCCAGAGCTGCTGACTCAGGAGCTGGGGATCCAGCTTCAAGTATCAGTGTCGGCGCAACATCCTGTGATTCTGGGCAAATCACTTAATCTCCCCGTGTCCATGGACAGAGCCTGGATTACCCTCCCGGGTGATAAACCACACTATATAAATCTACAAACTTAAAATTATTCCAAGCCAAACCATGATCAATGCCAGCATCTGATGGCTTGGGGCCAGGCAGCACCCAATTTCAAAACTACCCCAATCAGTACCAATGTTTGCAGGTGAGAGGCTGTTTAAACTTGTAGCTACCGAAAAGCACAACCAAGATCTGTCAATAGCTGAAGCTTGGATAGCTGGAATGTCCTAACTTTCTACTGCTTCAAACATAACCCAGAGATGTGCTAATGCCAACATTTAAAAAACATGTTGGATCCACCTTTAAAGTACCCCAATCTCAGACCATATCTGCCTCAGTATTTTTAGGCCAGAGAGTGCTATATATCTGTAGGAAAGTGCCCTTTTTGTATGGTCACCGACACTTTTTGCTAAAATACATATGGTTGGCACTCTGAATGGGGCACTGGAGTCTCCCTCCCAGAGCCTAGTGCCAGTGCTCTCTCCTTAAAACTGATACATGTGAATTGCTAACCCCAGTTGGCAAGAACTTTAACCCCCTTTTAAGTCCCTAGTATATGTATCAGTGGTACCCAGGGCATGGGTGTTAAAGGGGTCACCAGGGCCTGAAGTACTGATTGTGCCACCTTGAGTGACCCATGCAAACTACTGACAGCTGTCCTGCTATTAGAAGACTGCTAAAGCAGTGCAAATTGCTCCAACTCAACTTTGCTCTCACCATGTGTGGCAAGCTCAAAGCACTATTTTTAATATATGTCAGCCACTCTTAAGAAAGGCCTCCTCAGCCCAGGAGACAGGGTGCATTAAATTCAAGGTATGGCCTTGCAAGTGCAAGCTTATATGTCCCCGTCAGGGCAAATATCATTAAAGGGCACTATAATTGATAGGCGGTCCATAGGATAACATGGGCTGGCACCCGGGCAAACCTGAGGTTGGCAGCTCCATTATGGTACTGCCTAAATATGTCATGTTTGGTATCAAACAATGTGACATGCCAGAGGCGATGTGGCATGCAACCAGGTGACTACCTTAGAGGTTGCCCACCTGGTTGCACTATACCTCCTGTTCTCTGGATGCCAGCCCACGTGTGCTACTGCCAAGACAGGATTATGACCCCCTACCAGGATGTGTACACTCTCACAGGAGTCATAAACAATGGCCTGGATGGGAAGGAGGTCACTCCTCCCTCTCGGACAAGCTGGTGAAGTGGCACATCAAGGTGGTGAGCTTCAAAGCTTTAACCGCCTATGATATGCATGCAGGCTGCCTTCCAAAGGAAGGAACAGCTATCCCCTGCCCCCTAGCACATGTGCACCCAGGCAGGCAGGAAAACCATGTAGTCAAGAGGTATACACCCCAACAGACTAGTCACACTTCTCGAATGACTACCTGGTCTGTACAGCTGTGGAAGACTTCTGCCATTTAAAAAAAGTGGTAGAGTAGAGGGTTCTGGGTAGGAAAGGTGACACCCCCCAGATGTAGTCACTTCAGGTGTGGATAAGCCATTGGGGCTGGTAGCCCATTGGCCACTTGCACCCACACCCCTAACACCCCTAACTCTAGGATTTAAGGCTTACCCCGATACCAGAATCTCAGTTCTGATTTGACTTGCAAGAGGACAAATGAAGAGACCCATGACTGTGACAACAGGATCTTCACAAACCAAAGGTGTCATTCTCTGCACCTGTGGCATCCTTCCTAGAACTGCACTCATCCTGGGCCAAAGCTCTGTTCTCCCAGCAAGAATGACCCCCTTTGAGAGCCAAAGGTATCACCAGACTTCCCTAAACTAGTGGCACTAATCCCCTGCAACCACAGGTAAAAATAGCGCACCTGAACCAAAGAATCGCTGGCCATCAGGCCCTCCAAGGAATCACCCAGAAGTAGATGGTCCAGTGTATTGTGGGAATCGTAGTCCAACCTTCCATGAAGTTTCAGGCAGCTACTGTGTTCCCCCAGACCTTCGGTGTCAAAATTACTTTCTACTTTGCTTACCTCTGCCAAAGCTTAGTGGTTACCAGTTTGGCAACCTCCATCTTTAAACAATGCTGTAGCTCAAGAGAACCCTGCATAGTCCTCAACCGATGTCAGCAATGGCATAGCTGTCAACATTTTGCATCCTGTTGCCCACCAGCACCGTGTAAGCGCTAAAAACAGCCCCCCCACCCGCTCCCGTTCAGCACCTGGGACAGCCAGGACAACTCTGCACCCTGGGTTCTCGAGTCAGGTAAAATTGCGCTAATTGTCATGGTCTGGTCATGGGATCCGCATCACCCTAACCCTCTTTGGGTTCCACTCAACTCGACCTGCAAGTGACCGATTGTCACTAGAGGTATTTTCCATTGACCAAAATGATAAAGTTCTTCATTGCTATTTTGCACTGATTTCATTGTGCTTCGACAATCTATAACTCCGGTTAAACATGTGCGATTTACTTTGTTTTGGTGTCTAAAATGATATAAAAATCTGCTTTATTTTTATAAATTGGTGTCAGATTTCTTTTGAGTCATGTCAATTACTTATCGGCCATGTTGGTACTCTGAAAGGCTTAACACATTTTTCTTTAGTAAAGCCTGACTGCTCTTTGCCACTCTACAAGGACTGAGCTAAGGATTTATAACTGTGAATTCAAGGACCATCATTAGGGTTTGTGAGAATATTGCATGGTTAAGCCTAACCAGCTGTACCACATAATGCTCCAGCTTCCTTCACTGGAGTTACAGTGGTGGAATCCTGTACTTGTGTTTCGTAGTACCACTTGGTCGTAAGTAATTTTTGGTTGAGAAATTCAATATTAACTTTAGATAAATGTTTTTTTTAATGTTTTCAATTTTTGTACAATTGGAACTTCAGGGCCCCGTGTGATCCCCATTACAAAAATATCACAAAAGCCCTAGAGAGTTAGGAAAGGGTTTACAAGTTTTTGAAAGTTATAAAAAAATCCCAATGTTTGAGTAGAAAGGTTTGACACAATGGAGGCTGGCAAGACGTTTGACCTGTCAGTCTTCCCAGCCCTGAGGATTATTGATCTAAGGGTGTTAGCTACGGAGCTACAGCTAAAAAGGAGGAGCTTGAAAAACTCCTTAGCTCCTATGAAGATGAGAAGTTAGAGCGGGAGGGCCATTCCTCAGAAGAAGGTCCTTAAGAGGGTGAGAATGATGCCTTTGCTCAAACAGATGATGAGGGGGAAGAAGGTGAAGCCCAAAACTCTCCATCCTTTCCCAGACCCCGTTCACCAGTAGGAAGTGATTCACTAGCAGACCCTTACTGATAAGGTGGTAGGCAGCCTTGAGGAATAGCTTGACCTCTCACTAGAGGAGAGAAAACCTGAGGAAAGAAAACTTGAACTCAAGGAAAGGAGACTAGCCCTTGAAGCAAGAAGGGTCAAGATGGGCTTGAAGCCCACAGATGGTGGCAGCAATACTAACAGAGAGAAAGAGGAATCTTTTGACCCTAAAATCCCCAAAGGGATTGTTCCCAAGTTTAGTGAGGGTGATGATATGTCATGATTCCACACCTGACATGCAATATGGCCTCACAAGTGCAGACTTAAAGTCAGCATATTCCCAGAAAGAAACCCACCCCTATCCCGTGCATCCAGCACTCCAAGTTATGTAGGCCTAGATGTTGTGTATACATATATACTAAAACTTGATTGTGTCATTGCTCGTTTATTCAAGTATGTATCGTATGATAGTGATTTACCAATGCTTGTTTTCTCATATGTCACTAGATTGCCGATGCTTGTTTGTAATCATGACCTCAGTGATGTAATTGCCAAGTGTTTGCTTCTGTTTAGTCCATTGTAAAAGGCTTCTGTGAAAAGAGCTTTCAAAGGGACAAAAGACTTTGAACAGCGATTCGCGCTACACGCGTGTACGGACTGCAGCAACAAAGACTTCATTTGGCTGCATGTTGCCTCGCATCTGAATCCGTACAACGTAACAGCCATCTTGGGTGCGGTTCGGGTGTGGCATGACTATAAAATGCCATACCCAAGTTCCAGAAGGCGCTTAGACTTCAGACTGCGGTTGCGGTGATAGCTTCTCTGCTTACCTGAGCATTTCCGGTTTCTTTGGACATCAGCTTTTGCAGGCTTCCACGATTCCTGAAAAGACAAGGAGAGAAAGAAAGCTAAGTAACTTTTTGATTCTTGTGTACAAAAGGCGCCCATCGCAAGACAGCAGAAACTAACAGCACGTATAAGGAAGAGGAAAATTTTTGGAACCTCTTTTTTGAATTACAGAACATCTCATGAAGCAAAATTTGTGTAAGGACATTTAAAGAGAACATTCTTTGAATAGTAATGTTATAGTAGTATATTTCTATGTTTGGTGCATATCCTTTTATTTTCAAAATACAGAATTGAGTGATGGAACAAAAAAGCAGATTAATAAAAAGTAATTGATTAGGAATACGAACTAATGTAAAAACTATAAATAACATGCGAATTGCTTCTTGTGTGTAAAAGAATTGAAGAGTTCATATGTTGTTTTTATCACTAAACAGAGAAGAACAACTTCTTCATCCATACGGACACACCCATAGTGACTTCATCTTCAAGGCCAACATCCATCACACAACGACAACCAGGACGCTAAGTTCATTCCTGTAGATTCGCAGGTAGGACATTTACACTTCTCAAAATTCCCAGACGTAACAGATAGGGCTTGTAACATTAGATAGCATCTGTTATTAGACTTCACGTCCTTAAAAGTACTTCTTGTTGCCTCGCAGGTCGACAACAAGAAAATATCAGCGTCCGAGTCCGGCCCTCCTTCCTGGTTTCTATTTTGTAACCATAGTGTAATTACCTGATCACTGGTTATACTCTAGGGGTTCTGGGAGGTTGGCTCAAAGCGTCTCTGCGAAAACACAGTCAAGCACCTTACAGGTAAGAGAACAAGATCTTGCAGGTAAGAGTGCATTGATAACCTGACATGATATTGATAAATGGTTTGAGGCCTTTGAGAGAGCTTGCAAAATGAGGAGGTTAGGTCGCCAGCACTGTTGCTCTCTATTGCGCGAGTTATTCTCAGTGAAGGACAGAGATAGACTTCTGACCCTTAATGAGGATTTGGCTGATTCCTATCAGCATATGAAGGAGACCTTGATAGAAGGATTTGGACCCACCACAGAGGAGTAAGGATTGAAGTTTTGGGACACCAATAAAAGGCAAAATCAGACATGGGTAGACTTTGTTGACTCTTCAGTTAAAGCACTAGAGGGCTGTAAAAAGGTCGGCAGTTTCAATCGATAACCTTTAAGTATTGCCGGGCGGTAATCGCCTCTCATACCATTCGACAATTATCAAACAAAGAGGCAGGCGCTGGAGACTGGAAGGCGGGAAACAAAGGTTTTATTCCGACGGAGCAGAACACGTCAGATCGGACAGCAAGGTATTGTTTCGAGGTGCTCTCCCTGCGTCTCTGAGACCTGGTCTCTTATACACAATTTTATTACTTTATTACAGGTTTATTATACATGGCACATTCCTGAGATTGCTTTGATACATGAAAGGACATCCTCGGAGTCCCCGCCTCAGGCCCGCTCCCACACATAGCTACAGTAGAAGTCCCCACCCCACCCACAGTAGGAGATGGCTATCACACAGCTGGACATCCCGCCGATTCCCGGAATGTGTGCGACTGGTCGGGTCTCATGGTGTGGGGGCCTTGATCAACTGTAACTCCTTTGAAGAGGGGTGATTCCTTACAGTGGGAGCAATAAACTGCATCCGCAGGGCTAGGTGATGGCCTGGGATCGGCTCAGACAATCGGGCACGGAGGAAGGGGGTTATCAAAAGGGTGTGTGACCATGTAAGGGATGAAGGGAGGTGTTGGTCAGGCACGGGATGTGGTTACAAGGCAGAGTCGCGCAGGAGGAGAGGTTTTATGGCCCGTGCATGAGAGAGCGGGGGTGGTCAGCGCGTGGGGGGATGTTCGCAGTGCCAGAGGGACGCGCTGGCGATCGGCAATGAGCAGGGAGAGAGGCCATGGTGCCTAAAATGGCTGCCGTGTGTTTTTGCGTGCGGTGCTGGGGAAGAGGCAAGATGGCGCAGATAATGTTCAGTTACGAATTAAATTTCGACAGTCCTCCCTTTTAACATATCTCGCCAGCTTGTTAGTTCGGATCTATCCCTATAATATTACGTATTTCTACCTCATACAGAGCTTTCATACGTTCGGCTTCAAAGTCCAGAGTCTTAGGGCAGATACAGTTTGCAAAAAGTGAACACAGAGGTGGCAAGCATTGAATACCCAGGCAGCATCCACATAGTATCACGATTGGTATTAGGATAAACGTAAACAACCTCCACCCCCAGTTTTTCACAGTGTCCCAGAACCAGCTCCCAAGCGACCATCCTTCTTGTTCCTGATGAACCTCTGAGGAAAGTCTGTGGAGGTGTTCAATTGCTTTGTAGACTGAGGGTGAGTTATCCGGTACGTAGGTACAACAGCTGGATCCAATGATGCGGCATGCTCCTCCACGGTCAGCCAGAACCACATCTAGAACGAGGCGGTTCTGAAGAGCCACCAGGCGGACGGCCTGAAGCTCGGCGGTATTGTTGGTGAGGATGCCAGCTGTAATGTTCATTGTTGTCTCAACTGCCTGGGTCAAGTGTCGGATGGCACGGCTGTTCGCCATCGGACCCCAAAGTGGAACAAGTCCCTTTACTGCATCCAGGAACTGTGCTCCGGTGGAGTCGGCTTGCTCAATGTCCCTTGCACGCTTCTGCCGGTGGTGGTTTGCTGGAGCCACATACGTCGGAGGAAGGATAAAAGCGATGTAACAGGTGCCCCCCCCAGCCTTTTGGAAGCCAGGTGTAGGCCTTAGTACCACAGACGAAGTACATGTTTGGGGAGGTAACAAAAGAGGGTGGATCAACTGAGTCTAATGTTCGGGTGATGTGGCAGGAACTGTGGCCCACCAACTGCGTTCCCAGGCCTTCGATGCATACAAGGCCTGAGACGTTGATGACAGACAGGGCCACTGTCAGGGTGGCGGCTGTTCGTTTCCGGAGGTAAGACAAGGTGGGTCTGGCTGTATTGTTGAACACCTGCATTTCAACTCGTTCTTTGGCAGGGATGTCCATATGGAAAGAGGCGTTTGATGTCAGAGGGCAAAAGGGAGCAGAAGTTCTTCCTGTTTTGTTCAGCCAGAACCCATGATAGAAGTGTGACACAGTTTTGCTGGAAGTGGCATTATCCTTGTAACTCTATTGTAAGAGGATCAACCAAGCGAGGCAGGAACCATGGACAGAGAAAGGCGAAGGGATGAAAGGGATAGAGTGTCCAGTGGCATGTGGTAGCAATCCACAGATCCAGCAATTCGTGGCATTAGCGGCAAGATTGTGTTGGTGTAGAAACTGCACAAAAGAGTTATTCCAGAACTCCTTACGCCTTTCTCGGAGTTGAGGTGAAAGTGAGATCAGATGGTGTTCTTTCATGGTGGTAGGCTGAGCAGTGGTTAGCAATGTCTTATGAGCGGGTGCGCTCTCTTCCACAATCCAGAAGGTGGCCATGAGGAGGAGGCAAAAGAGAAGGGCGATGAAAAGTGCAATAGTCTTTGAGCTGTGCATTTTGTCAGTCTTTGGGTCTTTGTAGTGGATCTTTGGACGTCCGGTTGCTTCCATCATCTTCGTATCGGGCGCTTCCATCATCTTCAAAGGACTCGGTAGCGGGCAGAACCACAGACTTCGTTTAGCTTCTCTCCTGGAGGCCTTTGTTGTGTTTAGGCTACCGCTCTGAGATTAACTTAGTCAGTGGTCTGCTTAGCCGAAATTCCCTCCTTTCGACGCAGATTATACCCTTCTTTGGATGGCACAGTGGGATCGGGAAATTTTGCCAATTCAAGTGTCTCTGTATCAGGGTAACAGCTCAGGGATGGTCGATCTTTGTCCAGGAGCTCCTCTTGGGTGGTGACATTTTAAGTTGTCGTCAGAGTCGAGGATATCTTCTTGCAGTGATGTGCATGCAGCCAGTTACGCTTCCCCTCCACTCGAAGAGCTGTTCGGGTGGTGATCAAGACTTGCCTGGGGCCCGTCCACCGGGGTTCCAGACTCTTTGCGCGCTGGAAATTTCGCACTAGGACGAAATTACCGGGTTGGATGTCGTGTCCGGGGCCCCTGGAAGCATCGGGGATGGCCTGCAGCACCTGTTGATGGATAACAGACAGCGTTTTAGTCAGATTATACAAATAGTCAGACATGAGGACGTCCGGGACGTCGTGAATGGATGTCGGTTTCGGCGCAGTCCAGAGGTTCATGGGTCACCCGAAGACGACCTCGTAGGGGGTTAAGTGGTGTTTGGTAGGGGTGGAACGCATTGATAGCAATGCCAGTGGGAGAGCGTCTGGCCATTTCAGTCCTGTGGTGGCTACTATTTTTGCTAGTTTGAGCTTCAGTGTGGCATTGTGTCGCTCAACCAAGCCTGCAGATTGGGGGTGGAAGACCGCATGAAACTTTTGCTTTACACCCAACCCCTTCAAGATGAGTTGGATAACTTCGGCTACGAAGTGGGGGCCGTTGTCGCTCCACAAAATTCGACAAAGGCCGTAACGAGGGAAGAATTCATTCAGTAGTACCTTTGCGGTAGTCATGACAGTGTTGTCGCGGGTTGGATAGGCTTCCACCCACTTGCTAAATGCGCACACAACAACAAGCACGTATTTCAGGCTTTGGCACCTTTCTAATTGGATGTAGTCCATTTGAAGGACTTCAAAGGGATGGTCAGGGACCCCAAACCCTCCCCGGGGTACAACAGTTCCTTTCCCAGGGTTGTGTTGCAGACATATTAGACATTGTTGAACCAGGCGTTTAGCTGAGTCTGGGATCCTGTCATTGTGCCAAACTTTGGAGATGAGTTCGATCATGGGGGCAGATCCTATGTGTGCGGGGGAGTGTGCCATGGTCAGTATGGGAATTAGGTATGAGTCGGGTAGCAACCATTTGTTCGTGTCTTTAGTCCGCCAGCAGCCTTCATCGTCTTTCAATCCCACCCGTGCCCATTCAGTCAGTTCGTGTGGTGAGCTGGCCAATTGGATGTCCCTAATGGTTTCCTTAGCATCCTTTCAGTTTGTGACCTAGTCACTTACATGCGTGTCGTCCTATTCTCGGCTGTGGTTCGGGCAGTGATGTCAGCCAGCGCATTTCCCTGTCCAATAATGTCCGTCACCCTTTTGTGTGCCTGGCATTTGATCACAGCTAGCCGTTTGGGGAGGAGGACTGCTTCGGTCAGAGCGGAGACTAGATCTCCATGCAGGATGGGTGTGCCATGAGAAGTCAGGAATCCCCTCTCCTTCCACAAGAGCCCAAAATGATGAACCACCCCGAAGGCATACTGGCTGTCTGTGTAAATGTTTGCGGTCGTCCCTGCTGCTAGAATGCACGCTCGTGTGAGGGCAATCAGTTCTTCCGCCTGTGCGGATCGCTGTGTGATGCGGGCTGTCTCAATTACCGTTCGGCCGTGGTGACTGCATAGGCAGCTGAGGTGGTGCCGTCGGGGAGCTTGGTGCAAGAGCCGTCTACACATAGCTCTCCGTGAGGGTCTGGGAAGGCAGTGTCTCGGAGGTCAACCCTACTCCTAGTCTGTTCATCCGTGAGGGTCACACAGTCATGTATAGGGGACACATTGGGATCAGTGTCAGGGAGAGGTAACAGAGTGGCTGGGTTCAGAGTGGCACATCGTTTCAGTGTGATGTGGGGTGCAAGCAGAGTCAGTTCGTAACCAGTCAGTCATGCGCTAGTCAGGTGTTGGGTCTTAGTCTGGTTCAGGAGGGTGTCAACCGCATGGGGTAGTAACACTGTGAGGGAGTTTGAAAGTACGATCCCCTCACTTTGTCGGATAGAGACAGCAGCGGCGGCTACTGCTCGAAGGCAGGCAGGCAAAGCTCTGGCTACGGGGTCAAGAGTGGCGGAGAAGTAGGCACAAGGGCGTTGCTTGGGGCCTATGGATTGAGTTAGAACAGACAACGCGCATCCCTCCCTTTCGTGGGTGAAGAGGGAGAAAGGCTTAGTGTAGTCTGGGGTTCCTAGGACTGGTGCTGAGCAAAGGGCATCTCGCAATTCTTTGAAGGAGGATTGGCATTCGGGGGTCCAGGGGAGTGGGAAGGGGACATCTTTAGCCAGCAGGGAAAGCAGAGGTTTTACGATAAGGCTGAAGTTTGGCAACCACTGTCGACAGAAGGAGGTGAGGCCTACCAGAGAGCGAACTTGCTTCTGAGTTTTGGGAACAGGGGTTTCCAGAATGGTCTGAATTCGGTCAGGCGTAAGCTTCCTCCCGTCTTTGGACAGGAGGTGGCCTAGGTATGTCACTTGGGGTTGGCAGAATTGCAACTTCTTCCTGGAGACCTTGTGACCGTTCTTCGCGAGGAAGTGGAGGAGTTGGATGGTGGCTGTGACTGCAAGCGGAGTGGTGTCGGCCGCCAGAAGAATATCATCGACGTACTGTATTAACACCACTCCATCCGGTAGCTGGACAGTGTCCAGCTGTCTCTTGAGGGCCTGTCTATAGATGCTGGGACTTTCAGTGTAGCCTTGGGGTGCTCTACAAAATCTGGACGAACGGGCTTTTAAGGTGAAGCCAAAGAGGTAGCGGCTGTCTGGGTGGATGGGGATGGAGAAGAATGCGTTCTTGAGATTGATAACAGAAAAGGTGGTGGCAGTGGACGGAATCAGGGTCAGAATGGTGGTGATATCTGAGACTACGGGATACTGAGGCACAACCACTTTGTTAACCTCTCGTAGGTCAATGATGAAGCGGTACGCTTTCTCATCTCCCTCGCCTTGCTTCTTTACAATGGGTAGGATAGGGCTGTTACAAACATTACTAACTACTTCTTCTACCACTCCTGCATCGACTAGGGACTGGATAATCTTTACCAATGCCTTCTCACCCTCGGGCGATATCCGATATTGTGGAAGTTTTGGGAGCACTGCGTCCTGTCGAACAGTTATATGTACAGGGTCGATCATCATGCGTCCTACGTCTGAGTCAGTTTTGGCCCATAGGTACGAGGGTAAAGTGTCGAGTAGGGACAAGTCAGCATCGGTCATGGAGAACATACGTCGTGTGAGACAAGGCCCGAACAGATTTGGGTTATCATACAGTATGACTCGAACTCCGTCTGGAACACCTAATGGTAGCTCGGAAATGTTTTAGCAAGTCAAGACCCATAATGGCGTCAGGGGTGTTGGAGGAGAGCAGAAATGTCGTGTCAGTGGTGTTATTTTCCAAATCAAAGGAGATCGGTGTGGACAAGGGATTAGTGGAGGGCGTTCCATCAAAGCCTATTGATGTTACATGTGAGCCAGACAAGGGTGCCCTTGGGATCAGTAGTTTAGATAACGCACTACGTGTCGCCCCAGTATCTACCAAAAATGGAGACTTCGTGCCCAGGACCTTAGCGGTGACGTAAGGACCTTGCTGGTCAACACAGAGCTCGACTGGATCCCTCCCTTGCCCCTGGCGGTCCTATGCAAAGTCATGGGTGTTCTCGTAGTCAGACTGTTGGTACTGGTTCTGTCGGGGACGGTCAAATGTGTTCGGTCTACCTGGCCTGTCGTTGTTGGTGTCATTCGTGTACCCTCGTCCCTGTCCTCTATTTCTGGGGCCATTTGCTACGTCTCTTGCTTCTCTATTTTTGTTCATTTCCAGAAGGACCGGGCACTGAGATTTCCAATGTCCGAATCCCTTGCAGAACGCACACTGATTCTCATCTAAGTCCTTACGTCCAGCATAGGGTGCGGGTGTATGGTCTCTAGGGGGTTGTTTTCTAGGAGCAGTCGGTTGATAATTTCCCTTGGAAGGTTCCCTTCCTATTGTCACCCCTTGCAACTGTGCAATCATTACTCTTTCCTTCAGGTCCTTTTTCCTGCTCTCGGACGCCCTATTGTTCTCGTTCTTTTGGTGTTCGTAGTACTGGGCCATCTGAAGGATAGCCGCGGGTTTGGAGGCCGCCCAACTACTCTCACTAGTCTGTAGTTTCTGAGAGACTTCCTGCGACAGACCCTTAACATAATTCTGGACAAAAAGGTGATGTCCGGTTGCAGTGGTCATGTCCTGGCCACTATAATCGGAAAACACTGTTTCGAATCGTGAGAAGTATTCCGATACGTCTTCCTGGGGTTTCTGGCGGCAAGCCGTTACTATCGACCAGTCTACCTTCTTTTCTGGGATCAGGGTCTTTAATTTCTGGACAATCTTGTCTGGGAGTTCTAATATGGCTTTTAAGGGTTTCTGTCCAGGGTCTCGCTGTTTATCTATGGCATCGAGTTGTACCCAGGTATATCCGAACGGTTCAAAGTGGTCGACTCTCTGGATTTGCTTCCACACATCAGCTGGCAGACATAACCCAAAAAACAAATCGATGTCTGCTAGGGTCATTATTGTTGAACCTAAGGCTGTGCCTAGTTCAGTGTAAAAGGCAGTTGGGTTCTTTCTCAAATCGGGTAAGGACTTTCTGAAAGTCAGGATGTCTTGTCGGTCCCATGGCTGATAGACCCAGTTATACACAACCCTCCCCTTCGCATCTTGGTGGTTGATGTCATCGTGTGTTCCCTGACCTCGTGGGGGGACCCAGTAGGGAGCGGATTCCTTGATGGGCATCATGGTATCAGTTTTTTCTGCCTGGGGTTCAGTCGCTACGGGGGTTTCTGTTTTGGCTTTCTGTCTTTGTTCTTTGAGGTGGCGGAAGACTTCAAGCGTACGCGTGAAGAGGTCCGTCACATCGCCCTCGCCCTCATCACCAATGTCAACTTTTCTATACAAAGTCGCTAAGCTCTCAGGACCCTTATCCTGGTATCTATCCTCATAGGCATTTAGGGTGTGGTAACAAAACCGCACAACAAAGTGTCGTCTGTGGCTATCGGCATATGAATTGTACGTATCCGTCACATATTCCTCACTTTCCTTCCGTTCTACTAATGTTCTCACTACCTTATCGATTCCGGCTCGTTCACCTTTGGTCAGCCGATTCATTCTGGCGGAATCCTTCTTTCTAGTCTCAGGGTCATCTAATGTTACCGCTAACGTTGTGTTCAGTACAAGGGGTTCGGCCGGCACGGAGGCCGTGAGGACCGAGGCCCTGGCACTCCTCTCGCTTGCGTTCGGGGATGGTGGGTGCTGTACTAAAGGTTGGGAGGGAGCGTATGAAGGGGGCATGTAGATAATTGGGGGGCCTAATAGTAAATCATCATTCGCTCGTTGTTTGGAAGATAACTCAGGGTAGAGCGTAGAGGGGGTCCTAACAGGGCACTGGCCTGATGTTTCAGACTCTTGTTTTAGTTTAGCTTCCTCTCTCTCTTTTATTTCTTCTTCTAACTTTCTAGCGGCAAGGTGAGCTGCTTTTCGTAACTCTCTTTCTGCTTTCACTTCTTCTCTCTTTTTCCGTTGTGCTGCTTCTTTGCGCCACATGCCGATACTATCAAGCATGGTGGGCGTTGTTTTATTACTGCGATGAGGTGTTTCTAGCGTTTCTATTTTACGATCATCAAAGGATCCTATCAGTGGCCACTGACTTTCGGGGTCCTTCTTTGTATATTTATGCCATAGTTTGCTATAGGCTACGGCGACTAGTCCATATTTAGTGAACATGTCCTTATTAGGGGTGCCTTCCAGTGGAGCTGGATGGTTCATCTCTAATAAGCGGTCCGGGCTGAACCAACTACCAATCAGTGGGGAGAAGATAGGCATGACAGATTACAAAGGGTGGACAAAGGTCCGCACTACCTATCCTTCACTACTTGCAAAGGCTAGACAGAATATTTCTATTCTACGTTATTTGCAAACAGAGAATATCTCAAAAAGAACTATTCTTCAAACAATCAATGTTCGGACAATCAATCAGTGGGGAGATAAATAGGCAAGACAGATTACAAAGGGGGACAAAGGTCCGCGTTACCTACCCTTCACTATCTGCAAAGGAAGAGGGAGTATTTCTACTCTTCCCCGTTTGCAGGCAGCGAATATCTCAAAGAATAACCAAATAAGCAATACTAGTATTTTCAATCAATCAAACAATCGTTTCGCAATTCGTCGTGTTACACGACCTTACCCGGACCGCATGGACATTTTCTCGTCATCAGGCTTCCAGCGCCCGATCATCCTCTACTCTCCGTTATTGCCGCGGCACTCCTGATGGTTCCCAGTCAGGACCGTAGATCACTCGAGAGAGGTCTGTTCGGAACCAGTGAAGTTCGGATGATCGGTTGCCAGACGAGGGTCTATCGGGCAGGAGCTCTTCCCGATCGTTGCAGTCGTTCACTCTGTCATCAGGACCTCTCCCGCTGGATCCACGTGTCGCTGATGGGCCCCACGTTTGGGTCGCCAATTGTAAAAAGGTCGGCAGTTTCAATCGATAACCTTTAAGTATTGCCGGGCGGTAATCGCCTCTTATACCATTCGATAATTATCAAACAAAGAGGCAGGCGCTGGAGACTGGAAGGTGGGAAACAAAGGTTTTATTCCGACGGAGCAGAACACGTCAGATCGGACAGCAAGGTATCGTTTCGAGGTGCTCTCCCTGCGTCTCTGAGACCTGGTCTCTTATACACAATTTTATTACTTTATTACAGGTTTATTATACATGGCACATTCCTGAGATTGCTTTGATACATGAAAGGACATCCTCGGAGTCCCCGCCTCAGGCCCGCTCCCACACATAGCTACAGTAGAAGTCCCCACCCCACCCACAGTAGGAGATGGCTATGACACAGCTGGACATCCCGCCGATTCCCGGAATGTGTGTGACTGGTCGGGTCTCATGGGGTGGGGGCCTTGATCAACTGTAACTCCTTTGAAGAGGGGTGATTCCTTACAGTGGGAGCAATAAACTGCATCCGCAGGGCTAGGTGATGGCCTGGGATCGGCTCAGACAATCGGGCACGGAGGAAGGGGGTTATCAAAAGGGTGTGTGACCATGTAAGGGATGAAGGGAGGTGTTGGTCAGGCACGGGATGTGGTTACAAGGCAGAGTCGCGCAGGAGGAGAGGTTGTATGGCCCGTGCATGAGAGAGCGGGGGTGGTCAGCGCGTGGGGGGATGTTCGCAGCACCAGAGGGACGCGCTGGCGATCGGCAATGAGCAGGGAGAGAGGCCATGGTGCCTAAAATGGCTGCCGTGTGTTTTTGCGTGCGGTGCTGGGGAAGAGGCAAGATGGCGCAGATAATGTTCAGTTACAAATTAAATTTCGACAGGGCTAGAAAGAAAGGCAATGAGGTGAACACTTATGATGGGCTGTATAAGTTAATTATGAAAAAGCACATTTTGATCAACTGTTCCTCTGAGAAATTGCATCAGCATTTGGTGGATTCTAAGTTGTCTTCTGCCAGATAGCTGGATAGGATAGCTGAAAAATGGCTCAGAACCAGGGTGTTCAGAAAGACCCATGGTGGGAGTGACCAGAAAAAGGGTGCTAAGACTTTCCAGCAGAGGAAGAAGGCGAGCGACAACAAAGATAAATAGAAGGAGTTCTCTAGAGGTCCCCCAAATTCTTCTCAGGTGGGGAGGCCCCAAGACTTCTCCCAAACCAAAGCATGGGCTATCAGGGTAAGAACTGGGACCCAGCAAAGGCTTCTGGGGTATGTCATGACTGTCATCAGCCAGGACATAAAAGAGGAGATGCAGCATGCTCTAAAAAGTCCCCCAGTGGTGGACAATTCAAGGGATTGACTAGCATAGGAGTGGGGGTGGAAGTGTACTCTGGAGAGGCCAGAGGCTACACTAAGGCTACCTTATTAAAGCCATGGCTGTCTTACTTCCAAGCCTGGAGAAGTATAGACAAAGGCTCAAAATCAATGAGACTGCAGTAGAGGCTCTGAGGGATACAGGTGCCAGTGTCACTATGGTGGCAGCTAGACCGGTTTCCCCAGACCAAATTATACCTGGTGTTAGTCACCAGGTTACCAATGCTGACAATGAGACTAAGCTCCATCCAATTGCCTCGATAAGCTTAGATTGGGGAAGGGTTACTGGCCCAAAACAGGCGGTTGCGACATCTGCCACCCCAGTAGAATGTCTGTTGGGAAATGATCTGGAGACTTCTGCTAGGGCAGAAGTCAAAATGAAGACTCATGCAGAAATACAGGGTCTCCCTGCGTGGGTATGTGTTACCACAAGAGCACAGGCAGCACCTCAGGGAAGTCATGGGAGCTTGGATCCTAAAATAGGGGGCCAAGTCACCCAAAGCTAGAGGAAGGGCAGGATGTTTGCTAAGGCAGCTTCTAAGAGTTCACAGGACCATGGGGAGAGTTCTCCTGAGGGAACAAAAGCTGAAGGAGTCTGGTCTGACCTCCTAAGTGCATGGTGGCTCCAGAGCGAACCTATGCCAAGGGCAAAGGATATGCAGCAAACTGCCAGGCAAGAAGAGGGAGATGCCAGTGGCACCCATAGGATCTACTTGGAAGATGGGCTTCTGTATAGTGAGGCCAGGGACCCCAAACCAGGGGCAACCAGCAGAGTGGTGATCCCCCCAGTGTACAGCGTTTATTCTGACCTTAGCACATGACATCTCCCTAACTGGACATATGGGACAAACAAAAACAGGGGGCAGGTTGGTTGCCCATTTTATTGGCCCCAGGTGTCTGAGAAAGTAACTGAGGTTTGTAGCTCCTGTGTTACATTTCAAGCCAGTGGCAAGACAGGAGCACAACCAAAGGCTCCCTTAATTCCACTTCCAATGGTTGGGACCCCCTTTGAGATAGTAGGGATTGGCATTGTTTGTCCTCTTGACTCTCAACTGCACCTGGGAACAGATTCATTCTAGTGGTGGTGGACTATGTCACTAGGTATCTAGACACAATTACACTCAGGACTGCCACTGCTCCTGCGCTAGCAAAGGCCAACCATGATATCATCACCAGGGTTGGGTTTCCTAAAGAGGTGGTCTCTGATAGAAGTGCACATTTTATGTCTACATAGCTAAAACCTATGTGGGGAGAATGTAAAGTGAGCTACAAGTTCACCACCCCCTATCACCCTCAGAAAAATGGTTTAGTTGAAAGGTGCAACAAAACCATGAAAGGCATGATAATGGGCCTCCCTGAAAAATGTAAAAGGAGATGGGATGTCATGTTACCTTAACTCTTGTTTGCCCACAGAGAGGTGCCACATAATGAGGTTGGGCTCTGCCGTTTTTAACTTTTGTTTGTCCATCCTGTAAGGGGTGCTCCAAGTTTGGTGAGTGACGAATGGGAGAAACCTCTCAAAGAGCCCAAACAAAAAACAGTGGACTATGTACTGGGCATGCGTTCACGCATGGTTGAGTGCATGAAGAGACCAAATAAAAATGTGGAAGCCAGCCAGGAGCTTATCAAGCACTGATATGACCAGAAGCCAGAACTGGTTGAGTACCAGCCAGATCAGTTAGTGTGGGTGTTGGAGTCTGTTGCTCCCAGGGCCCTCCAGGACAAGTGGACTGAGTCCTTCCCATTTTTAAGAAGAAAGGGGAAGTCACCTATTGGTAGGCATAGGCACCCCTAGGAGTCCTCACAGAGTTCCCCATGTAAATCCCCTAGAGCCATACCAGGACAGAGCTGACATGACCATGCTCATGGTCACTGATGGGGTCCAGTCATACCCATCAGCATTGCAGCAAAGTGATGGGTATAACTGGTATGACTGATGGGGGTGATTCGAGGATGACCACCCTAGCCATTAGGCCAACTCCTCTCCTGCTGGGGGCAGGATCATGTAGGAAAATGCTCTATTTGTATGGTCACTGTTGCACTAGGCCCTTTTTGCAGGGTTACCCCCAAACATTTTGCTACTTCCTCCTATTTTTTCTTGACCTGTTGTTGTTGGCTTTAGGACTCTGCACACTTTACCATTGCTAATCATGCTAAAGTGCATATGCTCTGTGTAAATTATGAACATGATTGGTTAGCCATGATTGGCAAATTTGACTTACTGATCAGTCCCTAGTAAAGTGCACTAAGTGTGCCAGGGCTGGTAAATCAAATGCTACTATTTGGCCTGCAGCACTGATTGTGCCACCCACATGAGTAGCTCTGAAAAAGTAACATAGACCTGCCACTGCAGTGTCTGTGCGCAGTTGTTAACTGCCATGGTGACTTGTCAAGTGCACCCACTTGCCAGGCCCTAACCTTCTCTTTTCTTACATGTAGGACACCTGTAGTGGGCTGGCCCCATGTGTTCAAGTGATGAAGTAGACGTAGCCGAGATGATTTAATGTAATTTATTAGGTCCATAAGTAGAAGTTACAGCAAGCTAGAACAAGCCCCACCAGGAACAGTCTCCTAGCTGCTCAGCCCATCTTCCCAACTGTCTCACACACACACAGGCACCCAAGCATTCCACTCACACTAACATTCTACGCGGAACACTCACACTGGCTGAGCAGCAAGGTACAGCATGAAAGGGAACATATTAACATGACCTGAGGATACTACAACACCCCTACGGTAGGCCCAAAGTACCCCCCTGGGCAGGGTGCAGTGTATGGGAAAGGTAGGACATGTACTGATGTGTTTAAAATGTCCTGACAGTGAAATACTGCCAATTTCGTTTTTCACTATTGAAAGGCTATCTTGCCCCATAGGACGGAATGGGGAATGCTTTGTAACATTTTACAAGCATATCTTCCCATAGGGATAAGATGAAAAAATAAAGTTTAGGCTCTCTGAACTCAGAATTTAACAACACATCTTTTACTGAAGATGATTTTTAAATTGTGTGTTTGAAAATGCCACTTTTAGAAAGCAGGTTTACATATTTGTTTACGTGAAGCATTATGTTCGTGCACTAGGGGTTGTGGCATTAATTTAGTATACATTAGTTCAATAGTCACTATTGATTAATGTTTTTAGTTGTACACTCTTTGAGTTTTTGTGCCACTGTAGATTACATCGCAGTCTTTGTAAATGAGTTAGATTTTTTTTAAATTTTCTTATGAAATCAACTGGTGATTTTTATATGTTTCTTCACAGTAACCCATGAGGAAGGGGATACAATGCCTGAAATGCATTGGGTTTAAGCATAAATTTCAAGTCACGCAGCCAGGAGGGGCGAATCCCCAGTTGTTGTTCGAAAGGCCTGGATGGGCATTCGTTGTACATGGAGTATATGAATCACTCTTGAACAGAAAGTGATGGTGTTAGTAAACAAGACGATATAATTGATGGATTTAAATAAAGAGAAATATGTTGACAATCAAGTTTGGTGGAAGAAATTCCTTTGGGCAGTGCACTCGGTTTTGAAGTCTGACGAGGCTCCATTTGTATTTCATTTACTTTTAGAAAGTAGGCATTTTCTTGTTTAACCTCTCTGTGTGCCTCTGCCTGTTTGTGTATGGACTGTCTGATTTTGGAGTGACAGGGGCTGGGGAGGTGCATTCACTCAGACAGCCACCGGGGGGGTTGATGTGTGTCCTGCCTTTCCTGAATGAGTCAGCATTAAGTTGAATAGGCCTGATCTGCATTTGAAGTGGTGGGAGGAGTAGCACCTGTACCTGAATAGGGCTGTGCCTACCTTCCACAATGCTGGCTCTGTCCCCCTGTGGTGTGTCTGGAGCCAAGGCACACACTGACAATGGATGATGTTGTGCACTTGCAGATTGACCCCCCAGAACTGGCTTGAACTGGGCTCAGAGCCCCTTGCACAAAGAGAACAAAGACATTTTGGAGTATAAGTATCAGACCCAAAACCCCTAAACTTTAGCCTACTTCTGGAATCAAGAGGATCCTTTGCTGAGGAGAAAAGCTGGAGAAACTGAGAAGAAGAACTGCCTTTGCTGTGTGTCTGGGGTTGGCCTGCAGCTGCTGTTTCTGCCAAAGAAAGGAGAAGGACTTTTCTGTGTGCTGAGTTCCCTGCTTGAGGAAAGTCTCCAAGGGCTTGAGGAGAGCTTGCCTCCTGTTTTGAAGTCCCAGGAATACACGTACTTCGCCCCCAGCTCCCCTGAACTTCCTTGCTGTGAGTTCTGACCTGCCAGGAGTGCCTGTGACTGTGTGGGGCCTCTGGAGGTTGTTTCTATTGCTGGGAGCTGGAAAGAAACGCAACAAACAAGGAAGTCGATGCATCGCTCTTCTGGCGACAGTTTTCCGACACAACGCCGCGGTGCAAAAAAAATCTCCCCGCACCACCACACCGCTGCTGAAACCGACGCAGCAACTGTTGCCGCTGCAAGAATCAACGCATCGAGGGATGCCAGCTGAAAAGTGCCGACGCAGCGCCCCTCACTGCCGCCGCATCATCATTTGCCGATGCAGCCCGGATTTCCATGCATAATCCCTGTGTCGCAAGTTTTCTCCAACTCATCACCCGCGGATGGGAGTCATCTCAGAACTTACGCATCGCTTCCCCCTACAGACCTCTACATCCATGAAGGTCTCAGAAACGATGCATCTCTTTGTTTTTCAACTCCTCTCATTGCTGCGGCTGTTTGGCTTGGTGGACTTTGTAACAACAACAGGTACTTTGCAAGAAATCACACATCCGTAGTTTTCTATGGACTCAGTTGCGAAAACCTTTTGAAAGTCATTTTTCTTAATACTGGTATGTTGGATTTTTGTCATTTTGGTCTTGTTAAGTTTGGATAAAGATACTTTATTTTTCTAAACTGGTTCGGTGTCTATTTGTTGTGTTATCACTGTGTTACTGTGAGTGTTGGTACAAATACTTTACACATTGCCTTTGGGATAAGCCTGTCTGCTTGTGCCAAGCTACCAAGGGGGTGAGCAGGGGTTATCTGAAGTGTGTATCCCCCTTACCCTGACTAGAAGCAAGGGCTCCCTATTTGTACAAAGGTACCTACCTCTGCCAACTAGAGACCCCCATTTCTAACAGTCACCCACCCAATTTTTGATGCAATGCTGATGGCTATGACTATGAAAGTGCATTGGAGCCTGCTGCCCAAGCCCAAATTCCAATGCTCTCTCTCTAAAACTGATATGTGTGAATTGCTAACCCCAATTGGCAATGACTTTAACCCCCTTGTTAGTTCCTAGTATATGGTGCCAGTGGTACCCAGGGCATAGGTGTTAAAGAGGTCACCAGGGCTTGTAGCAGTGTTTGTGTCATCCTGTGTGACCCAAGTAAACTACTCACAGCAAGCCTGCCATTGCACACTGCAAAAGCTGTGCAAACTGCACCAGCTCGACTTTGCCCTCACCATGTGTGGCAAGATCAACTTACTATCTTTAATATATGTCAGTCACCCCTAAGAAAGGCCTCCTCAACCCAGGAGGCAGGATGCATTATATTAAAGTAGTGGACATGTAAGTGCAAGCTTATATGTTCCTAAAGTGGCCTTTATAATTAAAGGGCACTATAAATGATAGATGGTCCATAGGATAACATAGCCTGGCACGTGGAGAAACCTGAGGTCGGAAGCTCCATTATGGTATTGCCTAAATATGTCATGTTTGGTATCATACAATGCGCTTCCTCACCTCCAACCCAAATCTCATGCCAGAGGCAATGTGGCATGCACCCGGGTGGCAACCTTAGAAGTTACCCACCTGGTAGCCCCAGCCTTCCTGTTTTCTGGCTGCCAACCCACACTTGCTGCGCCAAGACGGGATTCCATTGGCCACTTGCACCCACACCCCTAACACCCCTAAATCTAGGATTTAAGGCTTACCCCGATACCAGAACCTCAGTTCTGATTTGACTTGCAAGAGGACAAATGAAGAGACCCATGACTGTGACAACAGGATCTTCACAAACCAAAGGTGTCATTCTCTGCACCTGTGGCATCCTTCCTAGAACTGCACTCATCCTGGGCCAAAGCTCTGTTCTCCCAGCAAGAATGACCCCCTTTGAGAGCCAAAGGTATCACCAGACTTCCCTGAACTAGTGGCACTAATCCCCTGCAACCACAGGTAAAAATAGCGCACCTGAACCAAAGAATCGCTGGCCATCAGGCCCTCCAAGGGATCACCCAGAAGTAGATGGTCCAGTGTATTGTGGGAATCGTAGTCCAACCTTCCATGAAGTTTCAGGCAGCTACTGTGTTCCCCCAGACCTTCGGTGTCAAAATTACTTTCTACTTTGCTTACCTCTGCCAAAGCTTAGTGGTTACCAGTTTGGCAACCTCCATCTTTAATCAATGCTGTAGCTCGAGAGAACCCTGCATAGTCCTCAACCGATGTCAGCAATGGCATAGCTGTCAACATTTTGCGTCCTGTTGCCCACCAGCACCGTGTAAGCGCTAAAAACAGCCCCCCCAACCGCTCCCGTTCAGCACCTGGGACAGCCAGGACAACTCTGCACCCTGGGTTCTCGAGTCAGGTAAAATTGCGCTAATTGTCATGGTCTGGTCATGGGATCCGCATCACCCTAACCCTCTTTGGGTTCCACTCAACTCGACCTGCAAGTGACCGATTGTCACTAGAGGTATTTTCCATTGACCAAAATGATAAAGTTCTTCATTGCTATTTTGCACTGATTTCATTGTGCTTCGACAATCTATAACTCCGGTTAAACATGTGCGATTTACTTTGTTTTGGTGTCTAAAATGATATAAAAATCTGCTTTATTTTTATAAATTGGTGTCAGATTTCTTTTGAGTCATGTCAATTACTTATTGGCCATGTTGGTACTCTGAAAGGCTTAACACATTTTCCTTTAGTAAAGCCTGACTGCTCTTTGGCACTCTACAAGGACTGAGCTAAGGATTTATAACTGTGAATTCAAGGACCATCATTGGGGTTTGTGAGAATATTGCATGGTTAAGCCTAACCAGCTGTACCACATAATGCTCCAGCTTCCTACACTGGCGTTACAGTGGTGGAATCCTGTACTTGTGTTTCGTAGTACCACTTGGTCGTAAGTGATTTTTGGTTGAGAAATTCACTATTAACTTTAGATAAATGTTTTTTTTAATGTTTTCGATTTTTGTACAATTGGAATTTCAGGGCCCCGTGTGATCCCCATTACAAAAATATCACAAAAGCCCTAGAGAGTTAGGAAAGGGTTTACAAGTTTTTGAAAGTTATAAAAAAGTCCCAATGTTTGAGTAGAAAGGTTTGACACAATGGAGGCTGGCAAGACGTTTGACCTGTCAGTCTTCCCAGCCCTGAGGATTATTGATCTAAGGGTGTTAGCTACGGAGCTACATCTAAAAAGGAGGAGCTTGAAAAACTCCTCAGCTCCTATGAAGAGGAGAAGTTAGAGCGGGAGGGCCATTCCTCAGAAGAAGGTCCTTAAGAGGGTGAGAATGATGCCCTTGCTCAAACAGATGATGAGGGGGAAGAAGGTGAAGCCCAAAACTCTCCATCCTTTCCCAGACCCCCTTCACCAGTAGGAATTGACTCTCTAGCAGACCCTTACTGGTAAGGTGGTAGGCAGCCTTCAGGAATAGCTTGACCTCTCACTAGAGGAGAGAAAACCTGAGGAAAGAAAACTTGAACTCAAGGAAAGGAGACTAGCCCTTGAAGCAAGAAGGGTCAAGATGGGATTGAAGCCCAAAGATGGTGGCAGCAATACTAACAGAGAGAAAGAGGAATCTTTTGACCCTAAAATCCCCAAAGGGATTGTTCCCAAGTTTAGTGAGGGTGATGATATGTCATCATTCCACGCCTGACATGCAATATGGCCTCACAAGTGCAGACTTAAAGTCAGCATATTCCCAGAAAGAAACCCACCCCTATCCCGTGCATCCAGCCCTCCAAGTTATGTAGGCCTAGATGTTGTGTATACATATATACTAAAACTTGATTGTGTCATTGCTCGTTTATTCAAGTATGTATCGTATGATACTGATTTGCCAATGCTTGTTTTCTCATATGTCACTAGATTGCCGATGCTTGTTTGTAATCATGACCTCAGTGATGTAATTGCCAAGTGTTTGCTTCTGTTTAGTCCATTGTAAAAGGCTTCTGTGAAAAGAGCTTTCAAAGGGACAAAAGACTTTGAACAGCGATTCGCGCTACACGCGTGTACGGACTGCAGCAACAAAGACTTCATTTGGCTGCATGTTGCCTCGCGTCTGAATGCGTACAACGTAACAGCCATCTTGGGTGCGGTTCGTATGTGGCCTGACTATAAAATGCCACACCCAAGTTCCAGAAGGCGCTTAGACTTCAGACTGCGGTTGCGGTGATATCTTCTCTGCTTACCTGAGCGTTTCCGGTTTCTTTGGACATCAGCTTCTGCAGGCTTCCACGATTCCTGAAAAGACAAGGAGAGAAAGAAAGCTAAGTAACTTTTTGATTCTTGTGTACAAAAGGCGCCCATCGCAAGACAGCAGAAACTAACAGCACGCATAAGGAAGAGGACAATTTTTGGAACCTCTTTTTTGAATTACAGAAAAGACATCTCATGAAGCACAATTTGTGTAAGGACATTTAAAGAGAACATTCTTTGAATAGTAATGTTATAGTAGTATATTTGTATGTTTGGTGCATATCCTTTTATTTTCAAAATGCAGAATTGAGTGATGGAACAAAAAAGCAGATTAATAAAAAGTAAGTGATTAGGAATACGAACTAATGTAAAAACTATAAATAACATGCAAATTGCTTCTTTTGTGTAAAAGAATTGAAGAGTTCATATGCTGTTTTTATCACTAAACAGAGAAGAACAACTTCTTCATCCATACGGACACACCCATAGTGACTTCATCTTCAAGGCCAACATCCATCACACAACGACAACCAGGACGCTAAGTTCATTCCTGTAGATTCGCAGGTAGGACATTTACACTACTCAAAATTCCCAGACGTAACAGATAGGGCTTGTAAAATTAGATAGCATTTGTTATTAGACTTCACGTCCTTAAAAGTACTTCTTGTTGCCTTGCAGGTCGACAACAAGAAAATATCAGCGTCCGAGTCCGGCCCTCCTCCCTGGTTTCTATTTTGTAACCATAGTGTAATTACCTGATCACTGGTTATACTCTAGGGGTTCTGGGAGGTTGGCTCATAGCGTCTCTGCGAAAACACAGTCAAGCACCTTACAGGTAATAGAACAAGATCTTGCAGGTAAGAGTGCATTGGTAACCTGACATGATATTGATAAATGGTTTGAGGCCTTTGAGAGAGCTTGCAAAATGAGGAGGTTAGGTCGCCAGCACTGTTGCTCTCTATTGCGCAAGTTATTCTCAGTGAAGGATAGAGATGGACTTCTGACCCTTAATGAGGATTTGGCTGATTCCTATCAGCATATGAAGGAGACCTTGATAGAAGGATTTGGACCCACCACAGAGGAGTAAGGATTGAAGTTTTGGGACACCAATAAAAGGCAAAACCAGACATGGGTAGACTTTGTGGACTCTTCAGTTAAAGCACTAGAGGGCTAGAAAGAAAGGCAATGAGGTGAACACTTATGATGGGCTGTATAAGTTAATTATGAAAAAGCACATTTTTATCAACTGTTCCTCTGAGAAATTGCATCAGCATTTGGTGGATTCCAAGTTGTCTTCTGCCAGATAGCTGGATAGGATAGCTGAAAAATGGCTCAGAACCATTTGTTGTGGCACAAAGATGTAGATAGCCTTTCTTAACGTATTTAAAGATGTATAAGATGCCAAGATGAAGACACAGCACGCCTTTGCTGGGCTGTCCGGTGTGGTGGACACTGGTGGGGCTGCAAGGCATGCTTGACTGGTTTCTTTACCTTGAGTTTCTTGATACTTGTTATGAAGTCTTTGCTTCTTTGTCCCATCAGCTTTAACTTTACTCCTGTTACTTTGCACATTGAGTTGAAGAAAAATCCCATGTAGATCGTCGCCAAAAATGTAGTGGGCTGGTCCCACGTGTCCAAGTGATGAAGTAGACGTAGCCGAGATGATTTAATGTAATTTATTAGGTCCATAAGTAGAAGTTACAGCAAGCTAGAACAAGCCCCACCAGAAGCAGCCTCCTAGCTGCTCAGCCCATCTTCCCAACTGTCTCACACACACACAGGCATCCAAGCATTCCACTCACACTAACATTCAACGCGGAACACTCACACTGGCTGAGCAGCTAGGTACAGGATGAAAGTGAACATATTAACATGACCTGAGGATACTACAACACCCCTACGGTAGGCCCAAGGTACCCCCCTGGGCAGGGTGCAGTGTATGGGAAAGGTAGGACATGTACTGATGTGTTTAAAATGTCCTGACAGTGAAATACTGCGAATTTCGTTTTTCACTATTGAAAGGCTATCTTGCCCCATAGGACGGAATGGGGAATGCTTTGTAACATTTTACAAGCATATCTTCCCATAGGGATAAGATGAAAAAATAAAGTTTAGGCTCTCTGAACTCAGAATTTAACAACACATCTTTTACTGAAGATGATTTTTAAATTGTGTGTTTGAAAATGCCACTTTTAGAAAGCAGGTTTACATATTTGTTTACGTGAAGCATTATGTTTGTGCACTAGGGGTTGTGGCATTAATTTAGTATACATTAGTTCAATAGTCACTATTGATTAATGTTTTTAGTTGTACACTCTTTGAGTTTTTGTGCCACTGTAGATCACATCGCAGTCTTTGTAAATGAGTTAGATTTGTTTAAAATGTTCTTATTAAATCAACTGGTGATTTTTATATGTTTCTTCACAGTAACCCATGAGGAAGGGCACACAATGCCTGAAATGCATTGGGTTTAAGCATAAATTTCAAGTCACGCAGCCAAGAGGGGCGAATCCCCAGTTGTTGTTTGAAAGGCCTGGACGGGCATTCTTTGTACATGGAGTATATGAATCACTTGTGAACAGAAAGTGATGGTGTTAGTAAACAAGACAATATAATTGCTGGATTTAAATAAAGAGAAATATGTTGACAATCAAGTTTAGTGGAAGAAATTCCTTTGGGCAGTGCACTCGGTTTTGAAGTCTGACGAGGCTCCATTTGTATTTCATTTACCTTTAGAAAGTAGGCATTTTCTTGTTTAACCTCTCTGTGTGCCTCTGCCTGTTTGTGTATGGACTGTCTGATTTTGGAGTGACAGGGGCTGGGGAGGTGCATTCTCTCAGACAGCCATCGGGGGGGGGGGGGTTGATGTGTGTCCTGCCTTTCCTGAATGAGTCAGCATTAAGTTGAATAGGCCTGATCTGCATTTGAAGTGGTGGGAGGAGTAGCACCTGTACCTGAATAGGGCTGTTCCTACCTTCCACAATGCTGGCTCTGTCCCCCTGTGGTGTGTCTGGAGACAAGGCACACACTGACAATGGATGATGTTGTGCACTTGCAGAGTGACCCCCCAGAACTGGCTTGAACAGGGCTCAGTGCCCCTTGCACAAAGAGAACAAAGACATTTTAGGGTATAAGTATCAGACCCAAAACCCCTAAACTTTAGCTTACTTCTGGAATCAAGAGGAACCTTTGCTGAGGAGAAAAGCTGGAGAAACTGAGAAGAAGAACTGCCTTTGCTGTGTGTCTGGGGTTGGCCTGCAGCTGCTGTTTCTGCCAAAGAAAGGAGAAGGACTTTTCTGTGTGCTGAGTTCCCTGCTTGAGGAAAGTCTCCAAGGGCTTGAGGAGAGCTTGCCTCCTGTTTTGAAGTCCCAGGAACACACGTACTTCACCCCCAGCTCCCCTGAACTTCCTTGCTGTGAGTTCTGACCTGCCAGGAGTGCCTGTGACTGTGTGGGGCCTCTGGAGGTTGTTTCTATTGCTGGGAGCTGGAAAGAAACGCAACAAACAAGGAAGTCGATGCATCCCTCTTCTGGCGACAGTTTTCCGACACAACGCCGTGGTGCAAGAAAAATCTCCCCGCACCACCACACCGCTGCTGAAACCGACGAAGCAACTGTTGCCGCTGCAAGAATCAACGCATCGAGGGATCGCAGCTGAAAAGTGCCGACGCAGCGCCCCTCACCGCCGCCGCATCATCATTTGCCGATGCAGCCCGGATTTCCATGCATAATCCCTGTGTCGCAAGTTTTCTCCAACTCATCACCCGCGGATGGGGGTCATCTCAGAACTTACGCATCGCTTCCCCCTACAGAACTCTACATCCATGAAGGTCTCAGAAACGACGCATCTCTTTGTTTTTCAACTCCTCTCATTGCTGCGGCTGTTTGGCTTGGTGGACTTTGTAACAACAACAGGTACTTTGCAAGAAATCACACATCCGTAGTTTTCTATGGACTCAGTTGCGAAAACCTTTTGAAAGTCATTTTTCTTAATACTGGTATGTTGGATTTTTGTCCTTTTGGTCTTTTTAAGTTTGGATAAAGATACTTTATTTTTCTAAACTGGTTCGGTGTCTATTTGTTGTGTTATCACTGTGTTACTGTGAGTGTTGGTACAAATACTTTACACATTGCCTTTGGGATAAGCCTGTCTGCTTGTGCCAAGCTACCAAGGGGGTGAGCAGGGGTTATCTGAAGTGTGTATCCCCCTTACCCTGACTAGAAGCAAGGGCTCCCTATTTGTACAAAGGTACCTACCTCTGCCAACTAGAGACCCCCATTTCTAACAGTCACCCACCCAATTTTTGCTGCAATGCTGATGGCTATGACTATGAAAGTGCATTGGAGCCTGCTGCCCAGGCCCAAATTCCAATGCTCTCTCTCTAAAACTGATATGTGTGAATTGCTAACCCCAATTGGTAATGACTTTAACCCCCTTGTTAGTTCCTAGTATATGGTGCCAGTGGTACCCAGGGCATAGGTGTTAAAGAGGTCACCAGGGCTTGTAGCAGTGTTTGTGTCATCCTGTGTGACCCAAGTAAACTACTCACAGCAAGCCTGCCATTGCAGACTGCAAAAGCTGTGCAAACTGCACCAGCTCGACTTTGCCCTCACCAAGTGTGGCAAGATCAACTTACTATCTTTAATATATGTCAGTCACCCCTAAGAAAGGCCTCCTCAACCCAGGAGGCAGGATGTATTATATTAAAGTAGTAGTGGACATGTAAGTGCAAGCTTATATGTTCCTAAAGTGGCCTTTATAATTAAAGGGCACTATAAATGATAGATGGTCCATAGGATAACATAGCCTGGCACGTGGAGAAACCTGAGGTCAACAGCTCCATTATGGTATTGCCTAAATATGTCATGTTTGGTATCATACAATGCGCCTCCTCACCTCCAACCCAAATCTCATGCCAGAGGCAATGTGGCATGCACCCTGGTGGCAACCTGAGAAGTTACCCACCTGGTAGCCCCAGCCTTCCTGTTTTCTGGCTGCCAACCCACACTTGCTGCGCCATGACGGGATTCTTACCTCCTCCCATGAGGTGTGAACTCTCCCAGGAGTCAGAAACAATGGTCTGGATGTGAAGGAGGTCACACCTCACTCCCTGACAGGCTGGCTAGTGAAGTGACACATGAAGGTGGTGAGCTTCAAAGCTTTCACAGCCTCTAATATGCATCCGGGCTACCTCCCAAAGGAAGGAACAGCTATCCCCTGCCTCCAGGCAAGCGCCCGTTGTGCTCCCAGGACACTCCGGTAATACGGCCCCTGGTCTGTACAGCTGAGGAAGACTTCTGCCATTTAAAAAAATTGGTAGAATAGAGAGTTCTTGGTAGGAAAGGTGACACCCCCCTCGATGTGGTCACCTCAGGGGTAGATTAGCCATTGGGACTAGTAGCCCCTTGCACCTATACCCCTAATGGTCCTATATCTAGGATGTAAGGGCCACCCCTGACACCAGAACCTCAGTTCTGATCTGTCTTGCAAGAGGACAAAAGAACAGACCCGTATCTGTGACAAGAGGAGTTGCAAAATCCAAAGCGTGATACTCTGCACCTGTGGCAACTTTCCTGGAACTGCACGAATGCGGTTCGTCCTGGCCCATAGCTCGGTTCCCCCAGCAAGAAGGATCCCATTGAAAGCCAAATGCAACACCAGACTCCCCTGGACTAGTGGCACTAGTAGCCTGCAACCGCAGGTAAAAATAGCACACAGGAACCAAAGAAATGCTAGCCTTTGGACCCTCCTAGGGATTGCCCAGAAGTAGATGGTCCTGTGCATTGTGGGAATCATAGTCCTGCCCTCCTCAAAGCGACAGGTGCCTACTGTGTTCCCCCGGATGTCAAAATAACTTTCTATTGTGGCTAACACTGCCAAGGCTTAGTGGTCGCCAGTCTGGCAACCACTACCTTTACTCGATGTTGCTCCTCAAGAGAATCCCACAAAACCTTCACGCTATGACAGCACTGGCTTTGTTGTCGACATTTTGCATCTTATTCCCATCAACACTGTGTAGGTGGCAAAACCAGCGCCTTTCGCAGCTCCTGCTCAGCAGCTTGGAAAGCAAGGACAACTCTGCACCTGAGCTTCTTGAGCCAGGGAAAATCAAGCTGACTGTTGTGACCTGGTCCTGGGACCCTCATCACCTTAACCCTCATTGGGTTCCACTCAACTCAACCTGCAAGTGGCCTATTGTCACTATTGGTATTTTCCATTGACCGCAATTATAAAGTTCTGCATTGCTATTCTGCACTGATATAATTTTGCTTCAAAAATCTATAACTCCAGTTTTACGTATCTGATTGACTTCGTTTTGGTATCTGAAATTATACAAAAATCTGCATTATTTTTATAAATTGGTGTCTGATTTCTGTTGAGTCATGTCTTTGACTTAACGTCATGTTGGTACTCTGAAAGGCTTCACACGTTTCTCTAGTAAAGCCTAACTGCGCTTTGCCACTCCACCAGGACCGAGCCAAGGATTTATTATTGTGAATCCCAGGACTTTCTTTAGGTTTGTGAGGGTATTGCATTGTGAAGCCTAGCCAGCAGCGTCACATAATACTCCACCTTCCTACAATATCTCCAAAGTTCACCATATAAAATCAAGAACATTACTAATATCTACAGACAGAAAGCTGGGCGCAATACAACAATGAACTACCCTCTTACCAACCAGATCCGTGACAAAATCTACATCTCAATGACCTCACATTTTCTAACTCTTAACTACCCTAAACCCATTCTACATTTATATCAGTAACTGCGACTGAGAAGCCAGACACCCTGCCCTCAGACAACCCACAAACCCAACTCAAACTTTGCCTGTAACTGTAGGCAGGAGGCAGATACATCTCCAAATTAGAGCCACACAGAAATGTTATGTGACTTACTCTCATCTAATTTCTCCGTATATGGGTCTGTGGATTCCACGTAATTTTTCTCCCCAGGCAGTTCAGCATTTTCACCCATGGGAGACTGATTTGAGCAGAAGTTGTTATGTGTGGAATTTTGTGTGCTACATCCGAGACATTCTGCAGCACACGCAGAGAGAGGAAAAGGCCTCTGAGGATTTTTTTGTCCAGAAAAAGACACATTGCCTGTAACTCAGGCACCTTTGCACCACAGCGCAAGGGTGCCTGCATTGACATCATACAACACTCAGTGTGCTAGTATAGTGAGAGAGCAGGAACGCACCATATATGGTGCATCCTGCTGTCTCCATTTGATGCAGCGCAGCAAGTTGTTTTGCAGCATTGCATTATGTCAAATGTTAGTAAATATGGCCCTATTGGTCTGATACACACAGTTAACTTACACTTTTGAGTAAGTTTAAAACTTTTTGGCTATTCCCAAAATCAAAGTGTAAGTTACACTTTGAGTAAATTTACACTCGCATTTTGTGAATAGCCAAAAAGTAGTCAACTTACTCAAAATAGTTAGTCTAACTTTGCTCAAAATGACCCCCTACATACTTGTGTCAGTGAGTGAGCAGCCTTACTGCCTCTGCATGGAATACATTAGCAACTCATGGTTAACCGCACCAACCTGCTTCTCCAGGTGCATGTGGCTACTGGGTGAATGCAACAATGTAAAAAGCATGCTGAAAAGGCCTAATTATGGTTTTTGGTGGTGCAGCGGGTGGCCTGCCTACCAGATTACAACTTAAAAGTGGTCTGGCGGGCGGGTGGCTTGGCTATCTCATGGTGGTGCCTCTTTCAAAGGTGGAGGTGCCTTTGAAAAAGGCATCATAATGGGAACACCCCGCAAGGTTCCTGCATGGCATGGACTGTTAAGTCCATGCCGTGTAGGAACTGGTGTGCATGCACACAGCGGGGCAGATATTGTGCCCCCTGTGTGCATCCACATGGCGTGAGGCACCAAAGGCCCTGTAGGGCCCCCTTTGTTTCCGCTCTGCCACTGTTTTCATGGCAGTGGAACTGCCATGAAAATCTTGGCGGAGAGGAAACTTGTAATATGCTTGGCAGGACCGCGGCGGTCCCACCAAGCATATTGCAGCCTCAGGACAGTCACAGCATCTCCAGGGAACAGCAGTTCCCAGGCAGCGGTGGCGGTCCCATGGAGGTTCAACCGCCCAAGTCGCAATGGGGCGGTCGGACTGCCGGTGCGACGGTGGATGGACCGTCACCGCCCACCACCACGAGTCTGGCGGTCCTCAGACCACCAGACTCGTAATTGAGCCCTAAGTGATAAGAGGGCAATAACGCCTCAATTGTATCCATACAGCAAAACTCCACGACAAAGCTCATTTGCTCGTGCAGCCAGGGTCAAACGTGCTGTGTAATTCCACCTGTACACACTAGTTTGCAATCAGGCAAACTTTCATTTGATTGTGTGAACAATAAATAAACTATCTGCAACAAAATTAAGAGTTCTCATTTCTGTTATTGGTAAGCATTCTTTTATTTAAGCAGTGGAGAATGTTCCCATCTCATCTTACAGGCTCTAATAATTTTTATACATAAAACCACCGCACAGATCAATGTTTATCTGGTAGGTCACAAAATCCCATTAAGAAAGCTCAGTTGGTTAATGAACCTACAGCCAAGATGTGTGTAAAGCACTAATGCAAGCAATTCTCAAGGCCAGTGTCTGAAGCATCCCACTATGTAAAGAACTTAACTGGAAAAAACAACTCTACCGAGCTTCCCGCATTCCACCACCTGTGGGACTTCTCTTGTGAAGCAAGGTCAAGTGTGGAATGCCCTGCACTTACAATATATGCGCCATATTGGAAGAGGCTCTATGTCATAGATCTACCTGCCAGGCAGTGCTGCTTCTGCAAATTAAAGGCAGAGGACATTGCAGGAAGGAACGTCAGATGGTTTGTGAAAATTATGAGGGAGTGTAGGTTGAGTACCAAATAGATTTCAGGATTACGATTAATTTATTCTCTTTTGAGTGGCTCTGAGGCAGTAAATAATTAGGGTCCAATTCACAACGGAAAATTCGGTCGTAAATGTAAGTTTATGACAAAATTAACCATGTTTATGCCTGCCATGAATTCACAGAGGGAGTCTTGACAGGTGTAAATGGTTTTACGAGTGAGGGTGGAAGAGAATGTGGTGGAAGAGGATGTGGTCCGTCGGCACTCGGCTCAACTGCCGACTTTGGTTCAGGAAACCAGGGTTCGAGTTTCGAGGTCGCGTCCATATCCTGTGATTCTGGGAAAACCACTTAATCTCCCAGTGCCTGAATGTGTAACGTAAATACGGTGCTCATGTAAAGCGCTCCAATACCTTCGGGTCGAGTTCGCGCTACATAAATATGCAAAAATAAAAAAGGGTGGCACAGGTGCAGAGAATTTTGCACTCATAAATCCCACTCGAGTGGAGGAATTAGGGTTCGAAAGCGTGGTTTGCTTTGGACATTCAAAAACACCTCTTCATCCCCTCACCACCCTGAAAAAGGTCGGATATGTACTTCAATTAAGGACTGGAACAACTTTCCTTCAAGGAAGGAAAGGGGAGCAAATCAATCCCAAATTTGGAGGAGTTTAGGGGAGGGCTTTTCTCCAGTGGGAAAAATGTTTTCCATGTGGAGAAGAAAAAAGTACATTTGCACAGAAGGCAAATTTCCTTTGAACTAGACCCTGTGTGTTTGCGGTTTTTAGTTGAGGTTTTACTGGTTCTAGGACCGCCTGGATCTCACCAAAGCACACGGTACAACTGTGCGATCCCAGTTTTAATTTGGAAGGTGGTGGGGCAGGCGCTGTTGTAAGCCATTTTTTCATGAAGGACTGAAAGGGCACAGACCATAAAGGGATACAAAAATTGTGGCAGATAGAATCTAATGTGGTCAGGCATTAAAAAACAGTAAAATGGATTATTTGGGCATGAACGTCATATCAATGAAAAAAACACTTAATGCAACAATCACAGAGAGAGAGAGGGGATACATCACAGCCATTTAGTGTGTTAGCAGAGGGGAACGTTGCACAGAACTGACTTTTGCACAGGGGTGGAGAAGTAGGCAGTGCTGTGGGAAGTGACTAAATTAAAAACAAGCTTTGGCAAAGCCAATGGTTTTCGAACTATGCAAGATCTATTTGCTTTCTCAGGTTTTTTTTACATGTTACACAGAAGCGCGAGCCAACATTGACCTTTGACATAGCTCTTTTTTTCGTTTTACTTTAAGCCATGTTACACAGCAGCGCCTGTGCAACTTGTAAAATACATTGACCAAGCCAATAGATTTCACTTGTGCGAAACTTATTGGCTTTGCTAATGCTGGCTTTACTCACCGTGGCATGGAGGTGTTTGACTATTTGCTTCCTTCCCCTCGAGCTACTATCAACAAATAGCAATCACATCCCAAAAACAAAAAATGAATAGGATGGAGGTGTTTTACTATTTGCTTCCTTCCCCTCGAGCTACTCTCAGCAAATAACAATCACATCCCAAAGACAAAAAAATGAATAGGATGAAATATGTCAATGTTGAGCCTGATACTCTTTAGGTAGCGGTTCCCGGAAAGGTTTTGCTTTTTCCACCTGGGTTTTGAGGATTCTCTTATGTGGCCTCCGGGCTTTGGACCCTTTTCCATCGCAACTATGATGTGAAAGTGCCTGCACCCGTTATCAATGTTGGGAAATGGTGCTGATTTCATGTTCTGAAACACGGGCCGGTCTGTCGTTGCAGACCAGTGGGTGCGCACTCGTAGCTATCATGGGTAAACTCATAAGCAGGTTGCCAATGGAGGCGCACTGGCACCTATGGTACCCATGATTGCATGTACCGCCTGCCAACGCAGGTTAGTGCACGTGCACAGGGACATGTATTGGTGAAATCCATGTCCAGTCTGCTGTGAAGACTCGGGTGGGCGCACTGGTACCTCAGGTGCTGAGATCTATGTGTCCCTCCTGCTATCGCAATATCTCATGTGCACCCAGGTAGTGAAGAATACCTATATGTGTTTTCACTGCCTATGAGGCCTGCTCTGCCCATAAGTTAATATGGGAGAATGGTTGACAATACTTTGAGGTGCAATGATGGATTGCAGGGGAGCAGCTTCATAATGTTTCATATCAATGGATTCACAGTGCCAAACCCTTTCCATTGGTAAAGGGGGTTTTGGCATTACTCGCTTAGAAATGGCATTTATAGAGTACGGACATTTCTATGCTCCTTGAGGCTCGGGGACCATGGTGTCTGGCTCCAGTGGACACCAAGGGTCAGGGGGAGCACCTTTGCGCAGTCCCCCATCAATAGCCATAAAACATGGACATACCCCGGGAATGGCAGACCTCTGCCATTTGAGGGCTGGATGGGATAGATTGAAGATAGAGGTTGTGACACTTAGCCTCCAGGGGCCGGATCATAGCCGCGCTAAAGATTAAGATCTGCATTCCAAGGCCCCATGGCAGACAGGCCTACAATTTAGGGGAGACATCTGTGGTCCAAAGGGGAAAACCACCCCAACTTCAAGGACCCACAACAGTATAACTACGGGTGCCATTCTCCAGCAAAGGGTGAGATATTCTTGTGGAGACATGGGACCAGAGAATCCAGACTGCGTGATGCACATTGTCAGAGTACTCTGTTGTGCACATGGAGGATAACTGACCAAATAGAGACTAGCCTGGGCCCCAAGGAGCTGCTGAAATGTTGCACCTGAAGTGTGCTCTACAAGAGCTGGAAAGCAGACCTTTTGTTCTCCCGGAGATCTCAGGGATATCAAAGATCTCCCACGAGGGACCAATACCATCTACCTGAGACATCTGGAGAGCGGTGTCCTCTCAAGTGCTCACCTCGGCTACCAAATCCAAACTGGTAGCGTGGTGTGAGAGTGGACTTACTACTTGCGTCTGGAGCCTGGATCGGCAAGTGTGGAGCCCCAGAAATCTTGTCCGCATCTGAGGTGTGTGGTTCCATACATGCGGAGACCTCAACACTCATAAGAATCTAGTGCTGGCGAGTGTATTCACCGGTTGTGGGATCCCATGTGGCCCATTTTGTCTATTGTGCCACATTTCTATTGTGTGCCACGCTGACTGCATGCTCATTGTGTGCGGTGTCTAATTCACAGAGTGCAACCCTTGGAAGTGGCGGTGTACCGGAGTAGTGCCTTATTCTACTTCATGTGGCTCTGCTGAATTTGCACCTATCTGTGTGTGACAGGACTGGTCTAGTGTAATCTGTATCATCGTGCACCGGACATTATGCCTCATTTCCAGAGATGGACGGAATTGCAACTCTTCACTGTGTGTGACCGGAATTGCCTGGTGCAACCCAACTTGATGTGCACCGGTCATTGTGCATCCTGACCAGATAGATGCAGAATTTGCAACTCACTGTGTTTGAAATCTGAAGAGCCTAATGCCACTCATCCCTATGTGTACCGATCGGGACGCCTCATCCTACAGAGAGGCTACCCTGTGTAATTCCCCATGCATTGGTTGTTCCCTTGGTGACCCTCATCATGGTGGACCAACTGCCCTCTCCACACCTGGCCCCTCTCAAAAACATTGTGGCACCAGGTAGTAGCAAGAAAGATTGACTGGGTTGAAGAAACGTTTCCAAGTCAGTTCAGTAGCGGGGCAAGATACTGCATGACTCCGCTGTGTTTTGAGACTTGTAGGTGAACTTTCTGAGTGGCTGCTAACCTCTATCTTGTTTACGTCTACTTCCTAATTAAAACTGTTACATATTGACACTTGCTTCCCAAAGACGCAGACTAAGTGTGACTTCGGGCAAGTGCGGCGCAGAGTCCTGGAGGCAGGGCTGGTTATCTTCCATCCTAGGGTATAGGACAATAGGGGTGAACCTGAGGATGGTGAGAGGCATGGGTCACGGAGTCTGCAGAGGGCGAACCATATACCAGCTGTGTACCAGTGGCACCACATTAGGTTGCTGAGTGCATATGTGTATGTAAGAGTGTGCTATACGGACTGGCTGATACCTGTTCCACAGCGTTGTGGTGCAGAGTGAGTTTGTGTGAGTGTGAGTGATCTTGTGCGGACCGCCTGTGATTCATGACAGTGGCCGACAGTGCTGCTTTATACATTGATTGGTGCTAAAAGCACAATACCTTTTGACATTGGGTTTCTCCTGTGTAGCTTCGGCCCATGGTGCTGCTAAAAAGGGTTCTATGTTTTGTGTATGTATATAATCTTGATAACATGCACCGTATAAGGGTGCTCTCTCTCAATTGGGGTGGGGGAGGGTTAGATTAGGAATTGTCCCTAGTGTGCATACTAGTGAAAGCATAACCATATGAGTGGGCCTAGTACTGCTAGTTATATTTCTGATTGTGTTTAGTGTCCAAAAGTTTAAGATGGGCATGTTATAATGACTGCATATTTGTGTTGAATATAAATATTTTTACATACATTCTGTGTGAAGTCTCTTTTGAGATGCTCAGTGCATTTATTGCGAGTGGCTGATGTGCCTTTGCTTTACACATTGCCTCTGTGGTGAGCCTGACTGCTGCTCAGTGCCAAGCTACCCATGGGTGAGCAAGGGTTTTACAGCAAATGTAATCACCTGCCCTTGACAAGAGAGGTAGTTCTGCCTGGCTCAGGACATCCCTTCAGCCAACCAGACACTTCTGGTTCCAACAGTCAGTCATCAATAAACATCGTTGAGAGATGTTTCATTTTGTTGACAAAGTCACATCCAAAGTGGCACTGCCTATAAAATACTTTGCACAAGCAGACGATTTTGTGAGAGTATACTGACTTATTTTAATGAAAAATGGCTGCTCATAGTTTTTACTCGATCCCTAATCCTCTGGTAAAATGATACAAATTGTAAAATATCAGGAATCCTAACAGGCAGAGCTGCAGACTTTTGTACTGGGGAAAGAGGCACGAGTCCTGGCATCCGCTCAACATCCTGTGATTCTGGGCAAATCATTTAATCTTCCCATGCCTATAGAATTAATCTGACCTTGTGTAATGTCACTGGTGCTCACTTAAAGCACTTCAACGACCCAAGTATTTAAATAATGCAAAAATAAACCCTCAAAAACACACCCTCTCCCACCGCTTAAGTCTGACTGAATTCAAAAATTTTCTTGCACACTATAAACGGACACACTTCCATTTAATATTGATGCATGTAAAAGTGTTCATGCGCCACCTAAAAAAACTATATTTATAAAAAGCAAGCAGTTGTCCTCGGCGAGGAGGGACTGGCAGCACCACTCACTTTGACTGCTGTTTACAGCAAAATAAAGCAATGTCTCAGGAGGCGACTAGTCAGAGCTACCCTACAGTCATCACAAGAACAGTTCAGAAAATGCTTTATGTGCCCAAGTCTTTTTATACTTTGTGTTTATTTGGGTGGCTCAGTCAAGCTAGCCATACTCTGCTTTACATATCCCTCTTTTTACGAAACCTAGCTTGCACAAATCATTGGCCTTTGCCGGCAATAAGATGACATGTGTTAAACATGGCCACCGATATGGGCTGTGATGAGCACCTCCCCCTTTCTTCACCTCACTGTAACATCCATACACTATTTTGCAGTCTTCTGCCACATAGTTGTGCCACTTGAAGTGAAGCATTACTCATCTGTGAATGGAAATCTACTGGCATACAACATGTAATGAATGAATGATATGTATGTGTGTGTAAATATATACAAATAGTACATTGACAACAAATGCTGCATTATTTGCCTATGAATAGTGAGTATCAATGCTAAGCTTAATTATTCCTAAAAGGTCCATGCATAAACATTGGAGGCAAAAAGTGGCACATTCTCAAGAATTTCCCATTGGGCACCAAAATGTCGATAGCAATAAAAAAAAAAAAGATATTTTGCATGCGAAACTTAATCCAGTAGGAGAGGAAACCATTGCACACCCACACACAGCCATCTGTAGCCGAGAGAGTACACTGACATTACACTCGCTCAGTGTTTGCCAACACAAGCATTGGCAAACTGCCGCCTGTGAAACTGGCATCGGCTCAACATCTGGTGATTCTCAGCAAATCACTTAATGCCCAAAACACCAAAGAAATGAACATGTTCTTGTGTAATGTAACTGGAGCACATGTAAAGCACTCAAATACCTTTGGGATGTGTTTACGCTATATAAACCTTTGGAAAAAACAACAAGAGGGTGTGCAACAAAGACAGCTGGGAAGAGGAACAAAGCAATGCCGGAGGATGGGGGAAGGATTATAAATAATGGAAGGCAGGAGTGGGGTTAAAAAAAACACGGAGAGCGGGAGGAGGGCAGTGTGGGTTTTAAAAGACCAATGGCAAGCGGGTGTGTAAAAAATATTGGCGATGGGGAGGGCGTTGAAGCTGGGGAACTGGGTTTGAGTCTCAGCGGGTGGCTCAACATCTTGTGGTTCTGGGCAAATGACTTAATCTCTTCTCTTCATGCCTAAGAATGAATGTGTCCATGTAAATGCAACTGGCTCATGTATAGCGATCCGGTACATTCGGAGTGCTGTGGCAAAAGTAAAAAAACATACAGTCGCCAGACACGCTTAATCACAAAGAAAAAAGAAGTGTCATAAAAGGAGGAGGAAAAGTTCAAATGGAGTACTGGTTCCTAGCTCCACTGATAATAAAAAACACAAAGAGAAAAATGAACACAACATGAAATAGCATGCTGCAACCAACAGCAAGCAAAGAAAACTGAGTGACAAGCATATGAACAAATACAAAGTAAGAGCAGACAGTAAGCCCCTTTTCAATATATATTTTATTAAATACAAAAGACTTTGCTAGCTCTGCGCAAGCGCTGTGCAGGCAAAACTTAATATCAGGGTTCACCACCATGCCCACGTAAACCATGTTAAAACAGTAAAACAAACTGTACAAAGGAGGCATCACTATGTAATTTTTTTATAAATGCGCAAACATAGAAAAAGGCATGGTTCACAAGGATATCCCTCATGTCAAGATCATCCCTAAAGGAAGAGTACTTTAAAAAATAAAGCACTGAGGGCCATATGTAGGTAGCCCAATACCGGTCGGTAACGGCCGATTTTCGGTAATTATACCGTTACCGACCGGTATTTAGGCTTTTGATATGTAGGGGGATCATTTCTGTATTCGGTAATTTACCGAATCGGTAAAATTACCGAATCGGTAATTTTACCGATTCGGTAAATACCGAATACAGAAATGAGATGTAGGGGGAGTGTGTGGTGGGTGTGGGGATTCGTTATTTACCACCAACTGAAAGTTGGTGGTAAATGACGAATGTCTCAGGTAATGCATTATTTGGCCCGTATATGTGTGCAATGTGGCAGACACACATGCCCTTAGGGCATGTATGTGTGCCACATGTGCACACATGCAGGAATCAGGGGTGCAACAGGGTGTCAATGTGACACCCTGCCACCCTTGATTGAGCTCCCCCATTACCGATTCGGTATTTACCGATTCGGTAATGGTAACTGGCTTCCCATTGATTCCTATGGGCCTCCTGGCCCATAGGAATCAATGAGATACAGGTTACCATTACCGAATCGGTAAATACCGATTCTAAAATACCGACACTTACCGAATCTGTATTTTTTTACCTACATTACATTTACCGATTCATAAATACCGAATCGGTAAAATTCGGTATTTATGAAGTGGTAAATGTAATTTACCTACATAAGGCCCTGAGCAAACAAATTGAAGCAGCAGAGTTAAACTGGCCAGCGGCAGGTCTGCCTCTTTCGATTAAACTATATTCCTGACTATAGAATCATGATGGAGCACAATTTTTGTAAATAAAATCTGCTCGATGAAATCCACTCAATTGCATGTTTTTTACTAAAAATGTGCAGGATTATTAACAATAACATGAGAGTGTACAACACATGAATGTGCACAAGGCATGATAGTTTGATTTTATAATGAGAATCATGCTAACCAAATGTTATTCTGTTTTACTAACTGCAGAAAATAAACGAGAAAGAAAGCAGCTTTATTTCTACTTGAAAGTAGTGTAGGCTTTAGAATTTATTTTCTGTTTTGCTAAAATAATGTAGGCCTTAGAATTGTTAGAGGATGTACTCCCCGTGCTCCTGTCCTTCACATGTTACAATTGCTTCCTAAGAGTACAGATGTTTAGCTTGTTTCTAAAATTCTTTTAGAGGTCTTTCCTGTCTAGGCGAGGATTGCAGATGACATGAATGTAACTATTGCTAGATCAGGTATACATTTGTAACCAGGTTTTCTTCCTCGTTCTCTCTTGGAAGTGATACAATATTTAGACAAAGAGTGTATAGAAAATAGTAGTAAAGTCACTGTCAGTAGATGGTCATACCATTGTGAATAACTAATAGAGAGGCTTGCTGATGAGGGAGAGTGCAACATTTTATCAGAAGAAAGGAAGTAGCATACTATAAAGATTCCTGTGGGAAAGTTTTCCTCTGCCCGTTCACAAGATTGGGGACCTCTCCTGCGTTCGTGGTATGTTACATGCCGTGCTGATTCTTGGTTCTCTGGGTGGCAGAACTTGCTGTTCCTAAAAGACTTCCCTAGAGACTTTGCACATCACCAGCTGGTGATGCTGCCTTTGCTATACTCTAACCGCCGTGGAGTTAGCTTTTCATACTAATTGCACGCTGTGCATTACTATTTCATTTGTAAGTGAATTGTTATTTCACTGATGTTTTCTCTCTCTCTCACTCCTCTATATCTGATGTTCTGCTGTTTTTTTCTAAATGATCTGTATGATTATTGTGTACCTAATCTGTATTTTATTAATCGAATTATGACATTCTAACTTGTAGTTGTGCTTGACCATTCATATTATGAAATAACAAGAACAACTAATAGAAAAGAATAGTGTTTGTCTTTATTACTGAGTCATTTGGATATGTTTATAGGTGTCTAAAGTTTAGCGTATTTCTTCATTGTAGGTCCTCATGGAGAAATAGCATTCTGTCTTTTATTATTTGCTCCCTTTTAGCTCTACCAAAGATTCATCGGAGGACCTTTGATATTGCTAACTGTGTGATAATGACTAAAGTGGCCGACATTAGAGTTACGCTTCCGATTATTAGTATAGTGGTTGGTGTGGATAGGTAATTTGACAAAAATCCCACAACGCTTCCACTGCATCAGTATCATCATCTCCACTACTACAATTCTTTCCTCTGTACCAGTAGATTCCACAGGACACTACACATTCATCACCTGGAAGAAACATGCTCTTATACAGCACTTCATACCACACTTCTTGCATTAATTAATTTCTTGCTCATCATTTCTACATGTAACATGCAAAAGTAGCTTCATATAAAATACAATGGAACTTTCACTCCTGCCAACTGTCCGCAGAGTTTCAGCCTTGGAAAGTTACATCTTGTCAGCTGTGAAAAAGACACAGCTGGACCAACATTTGAAAATTAATGTATTTTACAGAGATAGAAACTCACGCCCATTGATTTGTCATGCACTTTTTAAAGACCTGTTAGCAACTGAAATAAGATGTCACATACATTTTTAATTTGTTAGTTAGCTTTCTCACTTCTGCCTTTTATGATGCCTTCTCCCCAAGTTTGGAGTTTCTGCTGACTCAGCTCATCCCATAAATCTCTCTTCGGTACTGAGAGGAATCAACGTCCAGGCATACTGTTAAGAAACAGGGGTGCTGGTTGTTCCACCACCAGCCTGCCTTGTCTCAGTGAGAGAGAGCCTGATCATGGTCAGAGCATGGTTATGGTGGCCAGGTGAAGACCAGAGAGCCCGTGGGCTCTCACAGGTATGTGTCTAAAACGGCAGCAGAGGGAGGGGCTCATGTGAAAACTGATAGAACTTTGCGGTCTTCTTGCCTCATCATGTCTGTTTTCTAAGACACTGCAGAGTTCTCACTCTCCCCTTCCTTCAGTCTTACGTCTTCACTTGCACAAATATTTCCTGTCTTCAGTTATGAGGATTTTTTAGGCATTCACCGCTGCTTTCACCTTCAATCGGTGCTGGCAACCCTCTAGGCACAATTCTTTGCTTTTACCAACAAAATGTAAAGAGATCTCAAAAGGAAAAGGACAACCTTCTCTTTTCCAGAAGCATCCCATAGTTTTTTTTTTTTTTACTTTATTTGTATTTTCAGAGATATCAAATTCTTACATACAGTATTTAGTCAAAGCAGTTCGTACACTGTAAAATGAATAGATATGTATCTCACACATCATGCGTTTATAAACTTCAATTTCCACATGTTTAGGCGTAGAACAATTACATCTGTGGGGGAAATGCAGTTCACTCTGTACAATTCCACGAGGGGCACATACCGTCAGTTTGCCATCTCTGTCCCAGCAATCTCTACAGCCGGGGGGAGACCTCCCTTGCATCCCTCGCATCCGCAGTGCCGCTCTGAGGAGATCGTGCTGCACAAGCTAACAGGTATCGTTTAAGGGGGTCCCATATGTCTTTCGGTTTCGACGAACAGGGGAGCATCTCCGCATATATTAGCATTTGATCCTGGCAATACACCATATCCCCCAGCCACTCCTTAAATGTAGGGGCTCTTCCTCTGCCCCATCTGCAGGCAACCCTCCGCTTTGCGAGTACTAATGAGAGTGTCACCAGGCCACGCTGTGCTTTGGGGATTTGCTTAGTGTAGCCTAAAAGCGCGACTAAGGGGTCGCACCCGATTGAAAGAGCAGTGATTTCAGAGAGGGCTGTAAATATCTGTTCCCAATATTCCAGCACCTGCGGGCATTCCCATGCTAAGTGCAGGAATCCCGCCTGTGCTCTGCCACATCTATCACAACTGTCGGCGTCTCGCAGCCCAAAGCGGCATAGCCGAACTGGGGTAAAATACATACGCTGCAGGTATTTATAATGGGTGATGCGCAGTCTGGCGCTGCCCGAGACCTCCGCAGTCTACATACAGCAATATTGCCAGTGTTCGTCTGTGATATCTTTGTCTAGCTCAGTCGGCCAGTGCGCTCGCGCAGCGCCAGGCGTTTGCCCTCCCTCTGCTCGCACCGTTCGGTACAGATTGGATACCATGTGCCCCGGGCTCGTGCTCTGTAGCATCTGGTGCAACGGTTTAAGGGTCTGCGGCTCCTTTGAGAAGCTCGGAAATATCGCCTGTATCCCTTGTCTCAGTCTCACGTATAAAAACAAATCTAGTGGTGTATGTTGGGTGTCTCCGAAAAATTGAGCTGCTGTACAGAAATGTCCGTTAAAAAACAGGTCTCCCCATGTTCGTCTGTGTACTCGTACGCATAATCTCCGAAACCCTTCTTCCTGCAACAGGGAAAGCTGTGGATGGTACACCAGAGGTAGAGCAGGGGAATATAGGGTTGAGGCCCCCAGAGTCATCATGATATAGTGTCATGCCCCCACCGTACCCCCCAGTGTAGAGGACTCGGGGTCCCGAGGGAGGTATTGTGCATATAGCATTCCCTCCAAAGAAACAGGGTCCGCCAACCAGTGCTCCGCCGCGACCTGCGGCATGCACGCCGGCGGGCGCACCCAGTAATAAGCATAATGAGCTTGGGCACAGGCATGGTACAGCTCGAGGTCCGGAATGTCAAAGCCCCCTTGTGCCTCCGGGCGTGTCAGCACCATCCAGTGGACCCGTGCCGTCTTGCCGCCCCAGAAAAGCCGCGTGAGTTCCGTGCGTAATGTTTTCAAAAAAATTTGCCCCGGATGGTACGGGATGTTCAAGAATAGATATAAAAACTGCGGCAGGACCACCATTTTAATGAATGAGGCTCTGCCCGCCATTGACAGGGGCAGAGCGATCCACCGCGTAACTTGTTCTGTAAGCCGTTTTATCGCTGTGCCATAGTTTAGTCAAATCATCTCTTCGCGATCTCCAGACACACGTATGCCTAGATAGCGCAACTCCGAGTCACACCATGCAATCGGGTAGTCTAGTGGAAATTTAGCCACTGCTGGTGTCAGGGGAAATAGTTGCGATTTTTCCCAATTTATTTGAATTCCCGAGAGTTTGCCAAAGACTATGAATTCTCGCAATATAGGGTTCAGGTTACACTGGGGGTCTCTCACGTACAGCGTCAAATCGTCCGCGTAGAGGGAGATTAGTATCTGTCGCAGTGGGCAGCGGAGCGCCCGATCATTGTGGTGCTGTCGTAACCGGCACGCCAGTGGCTCCACTGCAAGGGCGAACAGCAGTGGGGACAGTGGGCATCCCTGCCGAGTCCCTCTGGTGATGTGGATAGGAGCCGATGTATGACCATTGATAAGCAATCTAGCAGAGGGCTGATGATATAAGAGCCGCACCCATGCCACCAAGCCCGGCGGGAAGGCCATACGGAGCAGTATGGTAAATAAGTAATGCCACTCGACGGAGTCGAACGCCTTCGTTGCATCTAAAAATATAGCAGCCAGGGGGAGGTCAGGCGAGACATTCTGGATCACGGAGAAAAGCGTACGGAGATTATGGGAGGTCGCCCTTCCGGGTACGAAGCCAGCCTGGTCAGGGAGTACTAGTTTATCGATCAGTAGGAGGACCTTATTTACGACAAGTTTAGCTAAAATTTTAGTGTCGCAATTTAATAGCGACAGCGGCCTATAGGAAGTACAGTACTGGGGTTCCTTGCCCGGCTTCAGTATGGAGACTATGAGGGCTTCCCTCATTGAGGGGGGGAGCAACCCGCCCTCCAAGGACTCCTCGTAGATCTCTTTCAATAAAGGAGCCATAATATCTATGTACGTTTTGTAGAATTCGGCTGGGAGGCCATCAAGGCCCGGAGCCCTGCCAGATTTCTGCTGCATAATGGCTTCGCGTATCTCGTCTAGCTCGAATGGGGCGCACAGAAATTCGCGGTGGTGGTCCTCCAGCCATCCTAATGCGACATCACCCAGAAACGCCTAAACATCCAGGGGATCTGCACGCTGTGTAGTATATAGCGCAGAGAAGTGTTCAGCAAATGTAGCTTGGATATCCGCCGCCTTGCGATGCGTATCGCCGGCCGAGTTCACAACTTCCAGGACACACGTAGAGAATTTAGGTTTTTGAATCAGTTGCGCCAGCGCCTTTCCGGGTCGTTCCCCTTCCCCATATCTCCGAGCCTGCCAGTATTTTTCCATAAATCTCGCCTCTCGATTCGCCGTGTCTATATAATCCGATAATGTGTCCCGGAATTGAGCAGACACATTCTCACCGCTGCCTGCAGCCATCATGTCTTCCAGTGCCTTCAATTCTTTTTCCAGCCGTTGGAGCCACCCCCTAATATCCCGCAGCACTCCAGAGCCCTTTGAGATACATACGCCCCTAATCGTGACCTTAAATGCTTCCCAAATAGTCTCCACCGAGTCAACCGAGCCCCTGTTCCTCTGAAAGAAACCTCTAATCTCCTCCTCCAGTTCCGTCTGAAACACTGTATCCAGTACGGCCGGGGGCTGTAGGCGCCACACCCGACGCACCAGCCCGGCCCTCAACAAATCTATCTGCAAATGCACCGGCGAGTTGTCAGAGTATGTACGCGGCAAGTGTGCCACTGCCCCAATGTCAGGTTCCAAACCCTTGGATATTAAACAGTAGTCAAGTCGAGCCCATGACGCCGCACGGGTGACAAAGTGCGTACCTTCTCTGGAGCCCGGGGACATCAGTCCCCAAGCATCCACCAGCCCCCCCTTCCTCCATGATGTCTCGCATTGTAGCCTGCGACCGATTGTAATGATGGGGCAAAGCTGCCGACCTGTCCATACTCGGGTTAAGGGCTATATTAAACTCCCCGCCCCATATGATGTGGGTGGTGCCCAGCGCTAAAATCTTTCCCCACAGAACTATAAAGAACTCAGGTGTGTCTACATTCGGCCCATAGCAGCTCACCAATGCCACCGAGTCAGCGCCCAGCCTACCCCAGACAATTGCATATCTACCCTGTGTGTCTATCAACTCCCCATGGGGTAAGAAGGGAAGGTGTTTTTTAACTAGAATAGCAACACCTCTAGCATACGACGAGTATGAGGAGAACAGCCGGTAGGCCGCCCACCTTACTGCAATTTGGATATTTCTCTGCGGTGCAAAGTGAGTTTCCTGTAGGAATGCTATGCTGACTTTGTGACGGTCGAGATAGGATAGTATTTGCCTCCTCTTCCGTGGGTCCCCCATCCCCCTCACATTCCATGTAAGAACACCAACATAATCAATATCTGCCTGTTTTCTCACAGATGCCATCAGCTTTAATCAGGTCCATTCCCATGCCCACGCATTTCCCCCAGAGCACTCTCATGCCTCGACACAACTGTACTTCCACAAGCATCTTAGCAAAATGCAACATCTCCCAACTCCCCATCCCCCCGCCCCCCACCCACTGAAGCATCCCAATCATGCCAGTATTCCCCGTCCCTCCCCCCACCCAGCTCCATGTCATCCTAATAACCAACATGACCATCCACCCCACAATAAGAGTGATCTAAAACAAAGAAAACTTCCAAGGGGTTCACCCTAGTGGGGTCCTTGCCCAGGAGGCGTAAAAGTATCCCCTGTTTCCCCCAGGCACAGGCGACACGTCGCATCACCTAGAGGAGACAGGGGTGCCCGATGTCAGCTATGTATAGTCTCCATTGCCCATCAAGTACCATATCTCACAACTATGAATAAACAGTAGAGCAACAAAACAAGAAAATTCCCAGCCCAGGACTGCCAGGGGTGGCTCCAGCCACGGACGTGTTAGCAGCTGGTCGTCTCAGGTCACTATGATCAGTCAATATCCGACGTGGAGGGTGAATTAGGGTGTTCCAAAGTGTGCATCGTCTTAGTGCACCTTTTCAGGTGTTTCAGGAACTCCTCCGCCTGCTGTGGTTTGGTGCAAAAAGTCTGTTTCCCTTGGTAGGTTATGCGAAGGCGGGCCGGGTACAGCAGAGCATAATCAATTTGCGCCTGCCTCAGTTTTTGTTTCACAGGGAGGAATTTCCTTCTATCTTCCTGAACTGTCGCAGTGAAATCGGGGTAGATAGTGAAGGTCACTCCGTCATACTGAAGCTGCTTCTTCTCCCGCGCAATACGAAGAGCCATATCCCGGTCCCTATAATTTAGGAGTCTAGCTATGATAGGCCGCGGTGTACCCCCCACCAGGGGCCGAGGTCCCAGCGACCTGTGCGCTCTCTCGACCACAAACTGAGGAGAAAAGGATTCCGCTCCTATCGCCGCAAGCAGTAGCTTTTCAACATAAAGTTCCATCCTGCCCGTGTTGGTGCTTTCAGGGATCCCAATGAGGCGCAGGTTGTTGCGACGACTTCTCCCCTCCATGTCCTCCGCCTTGGCAGCTATAACTTTAAGCAATCTATCCATCTGAGCTACCGAGTCCTGTACGCGCACAGTAGTGTCTTCCGAATCAGAGATACGCTTTTCTGCCTCCGCCAGGCGAGTCTCATGGCCTTCTAGTTTGTGCACAATGCTCTCCATTCGCATAGACATATCGTCCATTTTGCCGGCGAGCGTAGCTATGCCCTGACGTACCTCCACCATGATGGTTTTCATGTCAACGTCCATCTCCGTTGACGTCCCCTGGGACTCTGGCATCCGGCTGCTAGGTCTCCCTCCGGCGGCACCTTGGATGATTTTCTTTGCTTCGAACTGCAGCCGCGACTGCCTGGCATCCGTCTTCCCCATGCTGCCCTTCACCAGCACCTTTCTCCGCAGGCGTGCCCCCACACTGATAGCGCCACAGGTTCACCGTCCTCCCTGTCATCTCACCAAGGTCGCCGATCACGCTGCCCAGCAGAGGCCAGGAGGCGGCCCTCGCCGTCCCGTGTGCCCCCGGTAGTATGCGCCAAACCTCGCGCCCGTGTCCCCCGTGTCGTGAAACAATGCCCAGCAGGGCAGGATCTCCAAGTACTGTCTCGTGTTCTCCACCCAGTGGGCAGCCACTCTTCCTGAGCCCCGCCGCACACAGGAAGCTCTCCGCAGGTCGCCGGGTGCCCGCTGTCCTCTCCACTATATCCACATTACTGCGGGTCACATGGGCATCCCTGGGGAGGTAATACTACATGACCCCCGCATCCTGGCGCTGTCCAGAGGCGTCCAACGCCAGATAGTGAGGAGCGGCCCTTTCGCCCGTTGAGGAGGGCAGGCCCTCCCCAGAAACAGCAGGCCTCAGGCTCCTCACCACCCACAAGGATGCAGGCAGACTCCAATCATATATCCGTTGGTAGTTCCTGGGGGGGGAGAGGACCGGCCCCCATAGAGGTGCGATCCAGGCCCAGGCAGCGGCTATCCGGCTGCTCTCCCCTCCTGCATGAGCACTCTCCCCAAGACCAGCCGCCTCCTCCAGGCCCGCCCCACGGGGCTCTCCACAGGTCCGGGTGCCCCCACACAGCCGCCACTCACTTACAGGTCTGGAGCCCGTCAATACTCAGTCCTCGATGCACTCCGCTCCCAGCCGGCTTCCTCGGCAGTGCTCTCAGCCCCTCCGGCCGTCGATGGCCGCCCCGCCAGGCAGGTCCGTCCGCCGACTCTCCGCCCGTTCACCGCCTGCCCCGCAGTATTCGCGGGTCTCGATCTTCCACCATCGGGGAAGGGGGGGCCAATCCACCGTCCCCCGCCTGTCGCTTGATGCCCCACTGTCCACGCCTCCCCGCTGGGGGTCCGCGGGATCGGGTCCCGTTCTCCAGAGCCACGTCTCACTGCATTTACGGCCGCGGCCTAATCCCCACGTGGGCGCCGCGGCCTGCCGTAATGTAGTGTCCCCGGAACCCTCATCCAGCCCATACAGAGGCACTGGACGGGCGCAGCTCTCGCCATCGACTCCGGGCACCTCTCGACTCCGCCGTATCTGGGTCTCATCCTGGGCCGGCAGCAATGTATCTGATACCTCAGCACTGTAGTACTTGCTCTTTCAGGGCGTCAGAGCCGGATTAAATGAACGGATCAGTCATCGGGCTGTGGGAGCTTCCCGGTTAGGCAGCCATTCCACACTTGCGCCCTCTAGCGCCCCCAAGCATCCCATAGTTGTATGCACCTGGCCCAGTGTCATGCAGGGAAAGTGTGGTAATGTTTAGGCCAAGGAACTCTGCAGCAGTCATCTTCTGAACATGTTCACATTGTCAAGCATTACACTATAAATATCCTATGATATCATCACACCAGCCACCATTGGCATTTAGCCCTGCAGACTTTGAGATCCAGGTGGCAAGTGAGGCAGGAAGAACCCTCCCGTCATCCACTAGAGCCCTGGAACAGCAGTACCAAGGACAGGATGTTTTACTGCAGCCTGGAGCGGTGCCTGCCTAGTTATATAGCTTCAACTAGTCCGGTCTCTGAGTTTGTCTCGTTTTCATCATTGGGAGCAATTTTAGGGTGTGAGTATCACAGTGGTCTTGGTATTGAATCATTTTTTAAGGTGACGTCACACCAAAAAATTGAGTTTTATGTGATATTTTCTTTTTATGTAACTTGACATGCATTTTCTTCATTAAAAAAAAACGTTGCAGGTTGGCTCCAGGATTAGTGGAAATGACAGCAGACAGAATGAAGATTGAATAAGAATTTACATTTGTCATGGCAAAAGAGAAGTTGGCACATCCTGGTGAGGGGACATGAGTGTAGTGATTTGAGGACCAGGCAGGCAGCAACCAGGGGCCTGCTGTAGGCTCTCGTGGAGAAGGCCTTCCATTGCAAAGGTGACAGAGTACTCTCTCTTCCAAAATGTAGTTCCACTCACCTGATTCTCAGTGACGTAGCTAGACCCTATGCCACCCGTGTCGGCCCCTGCCATTGCCGCCCAGAGGCAATGGGTTAAGATTGGGAATGCTGGTGATTCCTGCGTTCGTTTGCTGTTCCACGATGGCTGCAGGTAAGAGTGGGGGAGGAGGGCCTCTGCCTCCAAACTCGTGCCACCCGGGGTGGACTACCCCCACTTCCCACTTGCTATGCCACTGCTCATTCAGAGTTGGGTGGAACTTCAGGATGTAGACAGTGGTGATTACTTCATCTGCACTGCCTACATACACTTCCAAAAGTCCTACATAGCATCGACGGAGGTTTGGCCATGTGGTCACCTACCCTATTTACAGTGGGCAAACACATGTCCAGTTTTCACTGTGGCAGTGACGGACCAGTGAAAACTGCTAAATTACCCAACTTAATGGGAGAACTCTCCCATGGCTAGGGGGCATTGTTTTTTGTTGTTTAAAAAAAAATCCTGGATTTGGGATTTTCTTTTTGAAAATAAAAAAATATTAAAGTTTGGCATAAATGATGTTGACAGAGCCATCTGTCAAACTTTCCGTGCATTTACAAAAAACGCAATCACTGTGGTTCCTGTAAATGTAAGATATGTCTGCCGAGCGGCAGATATCTTTAACTTTTGCGGTGGGAGTACCCTCCCCATTACAGGAGTAAGGTATTCCCCTATCGTGACGGTACTTAGTCTATCAGCCAAAGTTTAAATCAGGGTTTTAGTCAGATGTATGTCAGTTATACATGAAGATTAGCTGTAGGTATGTTTGAAAATACAGTTGTCAATTGCTTTCTGAAATACATATAGTTTAACTTGACTCTCTGGTTTGGGTCCACGAAATTCCACAATCCAGATCTGTGAAACTCCCAAGGATCATTCAAGTTTTTCACGTTTGATGCATCTTAGGGTGATGTGGTGTGCACTTGTTGATCAAAGATTCCTGGATGGTGCACTAAGGGAGAGGTGCTAAACAGTGTATGTATTTTATTTCTTTCCCCCATTAGGCTATGTATATGGGGCAGAAGCCCTTGAATTTGATTCAATCCTCTGCTGAGAGACAGTGGAGCGCTTGTAGTACCAATTTGTTCTGCTTGACTTTTGCAATATCAGGCATTTTCTGGCTGCCTTGTTTTACGATCTGTGGAACTTAGAAATTAGTGTATTTGTATCCCTCTACAGATGACATTAAAATAGTCCAGAATTGTCAAGACCAATGATCTTCTGGCATCAAATCACAAATCGCTTTTTGGAGAAAGAGGTTTTAAAATTAAGATTTTTTTTTAGAAGTTTTTGCAGGACATTTCATAAGAGAATTTGCGCATGTGCATATTTAAATACAAGTGTTTGAAGTTTGGTGGGAAACAATTAATTCTGAAGTGGCACAGGTAGGGGTTAGTGAAAAATTGAATTTTGCCGGCAAACTAGCAGTTGAAAATTAGGGCAAAAGGTCTTCATCACAGAATTGCCCTCAAAGGCATTTTTGTCAGAATTCTGCCATTAGTTGTGAATTTTTATAGTGATAGTTTTTTCGTAATCATTTTATTGTGATTGTTTTAATAAAATGTTCTGCAACCTTGATGTTTGTGATGCAGTAAACGTTGGGGGGAAAAATCACCAAGGTTCTAGTGGAAGAACTTTGCAACTTAGCACATTGCTGGTTTGAAGAATCATTTCAAAATGGGCGAGATTCTGAGCTGCCCAAAGGGAGAAATGGTCCCCTCACAGTTTGGCTACAAGCAGTGCAGGAATGACTGGGCCACTACTGAGAAAGGAAGGTTGTGAGAGTTTCAGAAGATCATGTCAAAGTAGGTTTTAGTAGATGTTGAAAAGTTCCAGAGAGCGTCGCTCAGTGAAGAACCTGATGTGTGTGGAGGAGAAGCGAGAAGTGGTGGGAATATTTGGACCCTTTATAGAAGAACTGTTGCAGTAGAAGATTACCAGAGCATCTTTACTGACTTTCTGTCAACAAATGCTCCCTGAGGTCAAATGGTGTCCTTTGAAAGTCAAAGCTTAAGCCTCAGTTAAATTTAACTCCAAACAAACACTGTACAGGCACATAGAACAAACCTTCTGACTTAGGACCTTCTTTCAGAAATTGTGGGAGGACGTAGAAGGGCAAAATACAGGTGCTTGAAAGTCATAGGAAAAATCTCCACAAACCATACAGGGACATCCTAAGTATTTTGGGGGCCCTGGACCAAATGGCCCTGTCTGGAACAGCTTTGAATTTCTGATCCAGTTTCTGCTCTTTCATGCCCTCTTTAGCGAGGTCACTGATAGTGTACAGGTACCCTCGTCCAAATGCTAAATGTATTTACATCTAATATTCAGGGATAGTGGGCTGTATTTCAACATTGTAACACAGCAGCAGGTCACTAATATTACTGCAAATAATATCTGTGACACCCTCCCAATTCTCATATGAGAGGTCCCCGTTTTGATCTAAATGAGACTTTTTGATGGATGTTGCATGAAACATAAACACAAAACTTCTCTGCAAAATGTCTATAATAGACTCTCACAAATTACCCATATTAAAAAATAAATTAAAGGAAAACAGCATTTAAAAACGACCTGTTTAAGAATTATTCAAGGTCATTAGGGCAAGATTCTGCAGAACAGATCTGGCTATATCAGAGGGCCCCCTGAAAAGTTGGCTGGGGCCCTGGGCCAGAGCCAACTTTGCCAATGTCTTAAATACCCTCTGAAAACATTAGTAGAAATTAATGTGCTGATGTCTGTCTATTATAATTTTTGCACTCCTAAGAGCTTCATCATTTGAATAATGAGAATACATTACTCAAATTCCATGCAATTATGGAAATTATGGATGTCCATCTTATATATGAATCTATATGCACGTCTCTGTCTAAGGAATTTTCTTGTCTTTGAGTTTGCTGTGTGGAGAAAGCTTCAGTTGCTGGTTTGTCGAGTTGAGGGGTTTTGTGCTTTTTGATGCATTGATGGCACAAGAACCCTAGAGAGTATCAGACCATGACGAACAGAGCCAGTGGAGTAAAGGAAGCAAGTTACAAATATTAGTATGCATATGAGTGCAGGCTTATAGTAGTGCTAACTGAGCCACAGCAAGGTGAACCATACAAAACTCACAGAGATTACAGTATATGGCATGGGAATTTAATCTGAAATTGCTAATAATCCACATAGAAACCACCTTGATTGCTATTGACAACTTAGAAACATCAAGACAAAGCAGAAAGAGAAAAGACACTAGAGACAGTGCTCGGGAGAGACTCCAGATATGGAGCAAAGCCAGAACTGATATTGCAAAAATCACAGATTCCTAGAAATACCATAGGAAGGCACATGAACACTACATAAAATGCAAAAAAATATAATCAACAAATGTCTTTAAAAAGGCAGAATAATACTCTGCATAAATAATTGTTCCCAGCAGGGAGACATCAGTTAGAACGCGGTCTTTACACCGCGATACGTTTACAACGCAAGTCGTTACAACGACTTGCGCTGGATGGCGCTATACACTAAGGAATAGTATGATTTACTATTCCAACACTTTCCCTACTGTTACGTAGGCTGGAGTTGGAATAGTAAATCATACTATTCCTAAATCCAGCACCCTCCAGCACAAGTCATTGTAAGGACTTGCGTTGTAATGACTGCGTTGTAAACGTATCGCGGTGTAAAGACCGCGATGTAACATCATACATTCAAAACCAGACTCAAGACACTCCTTGAGATTTCGGGCCGTGTTACTCCATCATAAACATGATGGACATCACAGCCACCGTATTTCAAGTGCATTATATCCTAAGGCTGATGTAACATAACCCATGGTACTGCCATCACATTTGTGACAGAATATCCTATCCTCAGAAGTCTAAATCAATCCCTTCGTCGCTACTCCCAGGTGCACAACCATTGTGTCTAGTAACAGAACAAAGTTAGTGTTTGTGATCAGAGAGAAAGGTGTGTATCTTCTGCTCCCATGAGTTTCAACATTTCGGGTTAGTGATCTGTTAGTGTCACCATAAGTGTTAGTCCCAAAGCAAAATGGTATCTGAAATTCATGGTCTCCTATTTTGGCCCAAATATCATCCAGCGAATCGTTACCGTGCAAAGGAGGACTGCGCCGAGGAATATGCAAGTTCAGACTACCTAGAAGACCTGCTCAGGAGCAGTGCAATGTTGAGCACATGTCAAAATGTGAAATTAATTGATATTTTCAGTTGATCTCAGTACAAATTTGCACTTTGTTTTAAAAATGTATGTAAACAAAGTCATGCATTTGAGGTGCTTGGGATGACATGCGTTGTTTTTCATGATGTCATAGCAGAAGATGCATTACTCATATGTTGTATTTTTTGTGAGCAGACAGGAGATGAAAAGTCAGTACGACAAGCTACAACAGGCATTTTACAAGCTGGCTTAGAGGTTAAAGGCTCCAAAGGCACCATAGACAATGCACTTCACAGGGTCTCATGTTGCGTCCTTAGAGAAAGAGTAGAATCCACAAATAATGGAACTGGAGATGTCTAAGAAAAAGAAGGTGAGACAGTCAAAGTTGTTGGATGAAGAGGTGTAAGATTGAGCAGAAAAGGCTGAACTTCTGAAAAGGTGTCATAGCATTCGCTGTTTATGTTTGGAATTTGTAAAGCGCATGGCTACCACAGTAGGGCGTCCCAGCACTGATGAACTGGCCGCAACAGAAACGCAGAATATTTTTTACAGTAGCTGCACTGGAACAGCCACATCTTCAGTTGTTTCCTGAACATCACTAGAACTGTAATGCAGACGAAGCAGTAGGGTATTCCAGAGTTTAGAGGCCAGATACCTGAAGGAACGGCCACCCTGTCTAACCCTGTTGATTCTGAGGACATAGGCTAACCTTAAGTCAGACGCCTTGAGTGCCCTAAAAGTAGAATAAGGCTGAAAGTAGGGGCACACTTGGTGGAAGGCTAAATTGGCAACAGTGCAGAATGCAGAGCAAAGGTTTTAACTTTAACATGCCTTGCATCATAGTGGCTTGGACGATGATTTTCTGAGTGGTGGGCAGAAGGTCCCATAACATTTTCTTAAGGCACCTCAACAGACCAAAACAACATGCACTCAAGTTCTTTATATGGTGTTCCAAAGTACGAATGTGATCCAGCCAGACACCCAGGTTTTTCACTATAGGTTTATCAGCTGGAAAAAGGTCTAATGTTTCAGGCCAGCATGAGGAAGTCCACAGGTTAGACTGATTCTCGACCACCATCACTTCAGTCTTTTCTCTGAAGTGATGGTCCCACTACATCATCGGGTTTTTGCTGTAGGTGATGAAATATTCCCCAATTGTTTTTCCCATTTGGTTTGAGCCTGCAGTGTTGGTTCTAGCCATTGAGTCTGTTCAGGCGTTGAGGCGGCCTGTTTGCTTGTGGGTTGGCAGTCTGATACATTTTGAGGTGTGCCTTCTTGTGCTGTCGAGTGGCAGGTAGTCGACAGTGATGTTCCTGTTTCTTCTTGTGTTTAGTGAAAGAGGACCTTTAATTCTTGATTTCTTTTTCTTGATCATGTTTTGCGCTCTGACGTGGGGCCATTAACAAGAGGGAACTTTGAGTTCTAATTTCTGAGGTTGCAATTGCGTGTCTGGCTGGGCCTGGGTGCGCAGGATTACTTTAGGTTTTAGGTGAGTGCCTTTCTGGATAAGGGGTAGTGGTGCTGGGCCTCTTTTCCCTTGTTATGCTGACTGTATTTTCAAAGAGTGGATTGAGCTTTAGGATTTTAGCAAAGACTCACCGAAGCAGCAGGTAAAGTAACAGTAGACGTGAAAATGTGGCGTACCAGATGCCAGCCACCTCCCACCGCCTTCACCCTCCCAAAAAGAAAACACCAGAAACAGCAGAATGGGGCTCTCGGTACTGTTTTGGACTGCTATGGGTTCCAGAAACACAGTCATGTATGCAGGTGTTGGACTTGGGTCCTTGATATCAGGGAATAGGGCCAAGGCGAGGGGTGGGGTGGGGTCAAGCAAGAGCTCACTGCGGAAACTCCCACATGCCGCTCCCAGTCCTGACTGGGCTGCTTCCGTAGGGATCCAGTCTCCCTTTCTGATGAGGCTGACTTCAACCTCCATGCTTGCTTCTCCCTCCCTGCCTCGGCCCACCACCCGAGGGAGCCGGGTAGTACTGCAATGGCCGCTGTGGTTTCCGGGGCTCCCGGGCCACAATAAAGTGTAGGGAGAAATGGAGGAAAGACCAAGTGGGCTCCCTGCCTCAACTCATCGATGCAGCAGCACGACTCGAGGGCACGGTCATGGTAGAGTTCTGGGGCTCGGAGGGAGCGAAGATGCCTGGCGAACTCCAGATCCGCGGCAGCGCACAGGGCCCGCCTCTAGCGTTTAGGCGTACGTAGCACTGCAGGAATTTAATAAGGAATGAAATGCCAGTTTGAAGTCTTAAATAGATGAGCAAATATTTTATTGTTTCTTTATTTTCTTTGTATTTCTGCAGATCGGAGACGTTTACTGTTTGCAGTTCATTGTTTGGCTTGAAATCCTCTCCAGGCCCAATACAAACTTTTTCTGTTGAGGAGAAAATGTAATATTATTTGGCTTATAAGTCTGCAGAAAGATATACAGATGTGACAATTTAGAAAAATCCACCCCTAGGCATGTATAGCCCAGTCTTTATAGACCGATGATTTCGAGTCCATCACCACCGGTTGTCAGTATGTAGCAACATAATGTAACTGGGTATTGTTTTCTTAATGGCTCACCAATGAGGCGCCTCCTGGCTACCTTTCTAATCTTTTTCTCACAATTGCCAGGAGGAGTTTTTGCCAGTTTTCCATATATTTATGTACTGACCTGGAATGTCCATATGGGACAGGAAAAACATCAAGGTAAGCAGGGGGTAGACAGTATATTTTCTGGACTCAGTGGGTTGAAGTTTCCTTAGTTTATCTAGCCCTGAATGCAGACCATATAGAAGGACACTCAGGGTCATATTTACACAGAATTAACGCCACCAGAACGTCACTTTTTCCAGCATTCTGATTGCGCTAAGTCCTTCGCCTTATTTACAAGGTGGCGTTAAACCACTTAACATGGTTTAACGCCGCCTTGAAAATAATGCTCCTATTCACACAGCACTTAGCGTGAAAGGAGCGGGCAATGGGTGTTGCAGTGGGCGTTCCTCCACAACACCTATTGCCTTTTGATGCTGCCCCATAATTCCAAGGTATGGGGCAGCGCCAAAAATATCACCAGGGAATACCTGGTCTTAAGCAGGCAATATGACTAGAAATGTTTCATTTCTCCTCGTATTTCACTCTTTCCATGTTTGCTGCATTCTGCAACACACATAGAAACAGCAAATCGCCTGTAAAGACTGTTTACGTGCAGGAAGGTGTCCCTTCCTGCACATAAACAATCACCCCTGCAGCGCAGATACCCTGGCAACATGGCGCAAGAGTGCCTGCGCTGGCGCTAGGCAACTTTTTCAGTGCCAGCAGAAAGGCAGGGGTGCACCGCATTTTGAAACTGACGGAGTGTGGCGTTACCAATTTTGGCATAACACCACGCTCCGTCAGTTTCTAGTAAATATGACCCTCAGTTTTCTTATGTGCATATGCATCATTTTCTGGTTAGGAGAAATAATGTTCCTGGTAACCCTGTCAGACCCATATCAACTATAACATTCCATGTATTTCTCTTCAGAACTGACTGTAAATTCATAGGCATTTTATGCAATATTTGGAAAATTCTACTGCTAGATGAATTGTTTAGTCTGATTTTTTTTTTTTAAAGAACAATTTTTGGGATGATGAACTACATCTAAGTCCAACTGTAAAAAGGTCTGCCTTGCACACTACACTTGCCTGGTGCAATATGCAGCTTGCAGTAAAACTTTTGCTGGCCTCCATTTAGCTCCCAACCCAGCCTTCTCTTCAACAGTTTGCCAGGGTCCTCTAACTGTTGAACAATTTGCACATCCATTGCCTGTTCCGGATTATTCTTCCTTGTCCCTCTTATTGTTGTTCGGAAAGGTCGACATGGAAAGGCGGTTCAGAAAGTGACATCATAATCCCAACACCGGAGCCGAGGCTGGCTCTGCAATCATTATGGGATTTTGATGAATTCCAATGCTCCAACGCGCAGTGGACGGTCCCTCCGCTCATGCCTCTGCCTGCCGCATTGTAATACAGGCCACAGGGGCAGATGTCAGGTGGAGCACAACTGATGGTCGGTCGGTTGCGGTCAGCCCGACATCGTAATTGGGCCCTGAATGTCTTCCTGTTTACTTTTCCTATAGCTCACTAAAAACTGAAATATGTTCATTTTCTGTCCCTCACCTTACTGCCCCTCCATTCACTCCAGCTTCGTATCTTTCCCAGCTTTCATAGGATCCCTTCATATGTCACCATTCGAGTGTGCCTTGGTTTTACAGTCAACAGCACTGTGTTTGATTGGACCTGCTCAACATGTAGTAGTAACAATGAACACACAAGCTGAAATGTCAAAGTGTTGATGGATAAACAATCAGGACTGGCTGAAAGTGTGCTTCCCCTCTCCCCCACATGCCACTTTCCATTAGTGCAATAGGGTGATAGTAATGACACAGGTCTTTATTGTATTTCAAGAAGCCATTTACTGTCATACTTAGAGCCTAGTCTGTAAATCTGGAGTATAACCATGGTGACATTTTTTCAACGCCATTCATTTCCATAGCCTCACGTTGACATTTGACGAAATACCAGGTCATGTGCAGCTTTAACATTACATTTTCTGGTAATAACTTCAATTAGTTTAATGGTATGGTCAGAAGATATGTCTGTTACCCCACTTACCAGATGTTTTTCAACTCTGCTCCATTACAAGCAGGATCTACATGACCCCTAAGTCTTCAATAATACCTACTTTCCCTGTCAGTGTTGGGCCACAATTAAATATGATATTAGGAAATATGAAGAGTCACAACATAAAATAAACATGGTTCAAATATATATTGAATACATTGTAGAATATCCAAAATGAAAAATCAACTAACAAAATGTAACAATTATTTGGGTTAGATACACTGGCAGCTGTATAATTTGAGAAGAAGAAATTCATGGACATTTGACAAGCAAGTTATGGGGAAGAGTGAGGTTCTGTGTAACCAAAGCAGGGCATTATGTGCTTTTTTTTGCTGGCACATGCATAGTGTCCTTTCGAACATGGTCCACTGGCACATTGGATAAAGAGTAAAACATCACTCCACCACAGGCATGAAGCAGAATGCTGTACTCTCTGGCCCAGTCTACTGTTGTTACCTAAATTGCCAAAGGGATTAATTCTTGTTGTCTGTGTTGATGTGGCTTGGCTCCTTTGTGGAAGTCTAATGTCTTTTGTGGTTAGGTGATGCTCTTATCTGATCCGTGTCTCTTTTAGGGGATGTGGTGCTCTGTCTCCCAACTAATCTGTAAAGGAATTGAGTATTATTCACATATCTGTGAGTTCAAGATCACTGAAAAATATTTACTTTATGGAAAAAGTGATTTAAAAATGCACCTAAATCTTTTTCAATTTACCGGCACCTAAAATACATAAAACTTTTGAAACAAAATCACACAGAACACTGTCACTGCAAAAGAGTGGAAAACGTGAAACCCTTTGAAACAAAGTTGCACAAATGCACAAATGCAGTTTAGAGAGAGGCAAACGGTCTGAACTTGTAAAGGGAGGATGAAACATTTCTAAACTAAACGAAGTTGCTGAAAATGTAATAAAACAAAGACCTTGACTCATAAAAAAGTGTAATTTTGTGAAACGAATTTGCTTCAATGCTGTTTTAAAACAGAAACACTGTCAACTCAATAGAAAATATGAAACGTTTTGAAATGTAATTGCGGTATAAAAACATAAGCAGCACCTTATTAAAAGAACTCAAATTGTACAAGGCAATTGAAAATCTACAGAATCAGAAGTTACCAAACATGCAATGAAACAATAACCAGTGATTTAATAAAAAAGGTTGAAATAAGTCAAAGCGCAGTATGAAAACTTTCAGATTCCTCAATATTTAAGTTAACAGCATGTGAAAAAAAATGAAGCCTTAACTCAAAGTTTACTTGAAAACATTGATTAAAAACCATAATTGTAGAAATTAACACGAAATACTATTACTTAGAATAAAATGAATGCAAATCATTATGAAAGAACATTGACTACTTTTTATTAGTGGTGTGCAAAATTTGTGTGGTTTGTTTTTGAGTGATTACATACAATTTTAGTAAAATTATGCAGAATTATGCATATTTATGGGAAATTCCAGTCCTTTTATTGCCCTAGATTTAGTTCGAAATGCATCCTTGCGTCTATTTTTGATGCAAGGATCCATTACACGCTAACAAAAGTGCAAAAAAGCACCATAAGCAAGAGCCATTCACATTTTGTGGTTCCCATGTGTTCTCTGTACATTTTGTACCGTGAATGGCATATAATAAAGCAATCTGCCATAATGGCCTAATTTCTGGAATTTGACAAACATAATGTGATATTCCTGAAATTGCTAAATTATGCCTACATAATTTAAATTCCACCCAAGGCTACTTTAAACTCTAAAAAAAAAATATATATCTATGTTGCAGAACAAAACATATAAATAGGTCCACCAAGTAGGCGACTACATATAGCCCTAAAAAACAAAAATCCCTGCTTGTTGCCACGTGCAGGCTCCTATGTAGGTTAGGTGTGTGTTTTAGAGAATCCAGGGCTCATTACCATGGAGAGCGGATCCACCCGGTGGTGGGGACCGCCGGCCTATAAGCCGGCGGTCACACATACATAATTACAATGCAGCCTCCACCGCGGCTGCTGCAAAATATTTTTTTCCAATGCGGCGGGTGCTGCTGGCTGCAGCACCTGCCACAATGGAAAAACAGGCATGTTTTGCATTTCCCTGCTTTGCTAGGCTGGCACCACGCGGTGCCTGCCACATGGTGCAGAATATGTAGGGAGGCACCACTGCAAAAAAGGACTGCCCCTGGACAAGGGGGTCCCACAAGGGGCCCCCAAAGTCCATCCCTGCCAGCCTTTCCACGGCGGATGAACCGCCATGAAAAGGCTGGAGGGGTCCAGCTTCCTAATCTGGCGGATGGTGCCTGCTAGGCACCGCCACAATTCTGAGGATGCCGGGCGGGTCCTACAGGCAATCGTAACAATTGCCTCTGTATGACCTGTGGCGGTCGGGCTTTCCACCCGCCAGCACACCATCTGCCATCACAATCTGGCATGTGGTAATTGGCCTTACGATGGGGGTGAACCTGCCACCAGCAGGCTGCCGGTGGCGGGTTCACCGCCATCGTAATCACGCCCTATATTAGGACCTCTATGTGGGCTGGTTGCCCTTCATCCCTTCTCATTGTTCAAGAAACCTTTAGTGCTGAATTTGGATGTATCTGCAAAAAAGATTTATTACTAAGACTAAGATAACAGAAGAATTAATCAAAGTTCCATCTTGAAGTCGCCAAGGAGATCCGCTCCCTAATGCACAGCAATGTGCATATTTTTTACAAAGTTTGGAAGCTTCTAGAATGGAGTCACGTGGTTAGATTTGCAGTCCTTCAAGAGGTAAATGTTGAAATTAGATCAGAATAAGCAGTGAAACTCAGAGGAATTATCCTTCAATTTTATCTAAATAAGAAGTTTAGCAGGTCATTGTTTTACACAAACAGCAGTTTTTGAAATAATATTTTTTGTTTTTAGAGTTTTATATAGCGGAAACTCAACCCGAAGGTATCAGAGCACTTTACATTAGCACCAGTTGCTTTACAGAGGGGCACATTCATTTTTTTAGGCACAGGCAGATGAAGTGATTTGCCCAGAATCACAGGACGTTGACTGAGCATTGCTACCGAGACTCGAAACCGGTAATCCAGCTTTGAGGTCGATCGCTCTAGCCATTAGGCCACATCCACTCATCAGCCACATCCCAAGTGCTAAGTACAGCCCACATCTCACTTAGTTAATACACAGGTGAAGGGTAGAAAAGATAGCTTTTATAGGTTAATTTGATTAGATTGGGCATAATTTGGTAGAACACGAGCTTGTTGTCCTGCGAATCGAGCCTCCAAAAACACCCGCCTGGCCATCCTACCTGCCAATGCCGGTGAAGGGGGAGGGGAAAGTAGAAGAATATGTTGCTAAGAGGCATGGGACATTTTGCAGTGGTCTAGAAGGAGTTCTCAGGGGCAGCAGTTAGCCTGCAGCAGCATTGGTGGGGGGAGATGAAAGGCATGGAGGCCAGTTGGATGACAGGGAGCATATTACTGGGGATCTTCAGGGCCCTCAGGGGCCTGGTAGCAGCATGCTTGCAGGGGTATTGACGAGCGAGTCGAGAGAGTGTGGAGAGGATGAGGAGCTAAGGGGCTTCAGTAGGAAGAGAGGGCTGACGTCATTAGAAATCTTACCAGAGACTCAAGAGTGTACTCAGGGGGCTGGCACTAACAGGCCCAGTATTGGTGGAAGAGAGAGGAGGGCAGTGAGATCTGAGTCCAGGGGATGCTCAGGGCCTGCCAGCAGAAGCCCCACTCAGTGCTTAATTTGTAAAAGAAAAAGTCCAATGCCAGGAGCTCGCTCAGAAGCCCGTGGCCAGTGCAATTAAACAACAGTGTGTCTAATTAGAAGGCTGCATAGTCTTAACTCCATCTCATGCCTCCTCCATATGCTCCTCGTCTTTTTATTCCACTTTTGCAGGTCTCTGCTTTCTGATTTGTGACGGTTTTGCCGTCTTTCTCCTCCTCTGTCTTCCCTATTTGTGTGTGCTTACCCCTCATTTGGGAAAATAAGTGCAGGTCACCAAAAATAAGTGCTGTTGGCACCCACCGGCAACTACCAGCTCAAAATAAACACTGGCTCCACAGGAATTTTGAAGGGGGAGTGGTAAGGGAACAGATAACTGAGGGGTACGGGAGTAGTAGAGAGAGCAGGGGACATGTCTTTGCAGACCCATAGGGGCCATCTGGGACCTGGTAGTGGGGGAGGGAAGAAGCAGTAATCATGTCGACAGGGTTCACATGAACCAAAGAGCTATTGCACTGAACATGGAGACTAGTTGTATGATTTGCAAGGGAATCGGAAGATCATTGGGTGCATGGATGTGTGGTAGAGCCCAGCAGCAAAGGTTGGGAGGTTGGAACTTCTACATTCATTAGTTGGTCCTGGTCTCTGGAAGGCCAGTTCATCTACATGCAGGGTTTATTTGGATCGCAGGAAGGCTGTGGGTGAAAGCAGGTCCTCAGTGGGCAGGAAATGAAATGCAAAAGAACGTTGCTTTTGTTAACCTGCCACCTTCCCTTTATTTTGACCACTGGCAGTCTGGTGATAATAAAAGGAGGGCCACACTTGTTGAAGTTTCACACAGACTTTTGTCAAAAAGTGCAGACTTTTCACAAGACTGCTGATTTAGAAAGGAGGTTACAAACTGTCATTACCCCTACGTCCCTCGCTCGTTTTAGTTCTGCACATATGGGCGTCCCTGCCTCACCTAGGACCAAGCACACGCTAAGTTATTCAATAAAAGCCCCTCCCCCTCACCATTCCTGATGTCTGTTTTTGTTTTGGTGGTGGCGGGTCATCGCTGACCGACGCAGCAAGTTCTTGGATTGTGTGACAAATGTATCTGTTCCTCAGGAGCTTTCAGGGGATTTTTCTGGTTGTCTGAGTAGCTGCAGGCAGAACGGCAGGCGTTCGAGGCAGCCAGATATGCCCTGATGGGGTCAGGCAGATCCGGTGTGGCTGGGGCTGCTGTTCAGGGTTTGAAGGCCTTGGTTGCGCTGCTCAGAGCATCCTGCTGAGGAAGAGCGGTGATACCCTGTCATGGGCAGAGGAAGTAAGCTCCTCTATGAAGGATAGTATATACTGATTTATGGTCTTTTTAGGTCGAGCCTAGGCAGCGCACGTGCGTTCTCTTGACATGCAGTATTCAGTAAGGGGGCTTACAGCCCACCTCCAGCTTCTGATTGGCTTTTGTCAGTGTCCTTTAAAAAAGTTGCTTCCAATTGGATAATGGTTCCTGCTTGTCCCACCTTTTTTCTCAATTGTTGACTCCCAAGGATCACCCCCAGGACCCGTCCTCTTCCACTTTTTTCTATGTACTTTCTGCTCAGGGACATATTTTTAAAAATCAGAACAGCTCTTCAGAGTTCTTTATGCACTTTCGAGCATTTCCTTTCATCAGCACGGCAATGCTTCACAGCCACCTGCTTCGTCTTTAACCATGGTGCCTGCGCGCCTTTCATTTTTGTTGCAAGTGACTACATAATAAATTTTAATTACAATCAGCGGGACAGCTGCTGTGCTTCATTTTTAACTATGGTGGCCATGTTCCCTTCTTCGTTTTGCGCAGCCATTCGGCTCATTTTTAGATGAGGCCACATCAGGACACGTATACATTTTACGCATTTTCCCCTCCCGCCCCCCTTGTTTCTGTTTTATGCATTTAGTTCTAGCATATAAAGAGGCGGTCCCAACATCAAGGAATCTAAGTCCCGTATGGTCTTGGTCCACTGTCATAGTCGCCTTATGAGTGCAAACTCTTCAGGCCAACATGACGCTGACCATTATTGGCATTAGTATGATTGTATTTGCGAAAGTCTCAGGCATAATGTTTCATCATTACCACACTCTGTTTGTTAGAGTTATTTATCTTTTGTGTATATCAAAAACAAAACTGATACATCCAATTCCTGGGTCGCATCATAATCCCGTTAAAAAAGGGGAGTCCTCTTTCTATGGTTTCTATAGGTGGGTTTAAAATGAAAACAGTATGGCAATTGCTACTAATCCTGTAAGAGTCACACACGTGTCATTGTCAGCTTTTCCCGGTGAGTTAAACCCATTGCAATGGGAGTGCGCTAGTGAGATAGCGTGCCTGAACATACTTGTTTTTTGTTGTTGTTTATTTTGTATCTGCTGTGTTCGTGAAGTTTTTAGAAAATCCGGATGTGGGTTCTTAATAGACGCTTTCACGCGCTTTGAGATTACACAGTTTGCTGACAGAAGGGCACCGACCCGCATGTTCCTGGAGCGCTGTCTGCCAAACACGCACCTCTCTGTCTTGTGAAGAGCTAGCCCAGCTTGCAGAATAAGCACATGTTTTTTCAAACCTAACATATGACAACCTCACAATTCTGGGCATGAGGTTGAAAGGACACTTAGATAAACAAGAATTTGCAATGCAATAGGTCTCGCATTTATGCAAGTTCTAGCTATAGGCATTGTAAATGACAATGCATTCTATTTATGTTTTAAAACCCAAAACATAAATGAAAGGCATCGTCATTTACAATGCCCATAGCTCAAACTTGCATAAATGCGAAACCTATTGCATTACAAATGCTTATTTGCTAATGGCACAGGGAATCTTTGAATATTTGCTTTCCAGCTTTAGTAAGGCTGGAGTCAGATATCGTCATAGTTTTAAAAGAATGAAACTAACATTGTTCGCATTTTGATTTTAGACATTACTGGTGTGGTGTGGAACCCTCCCAGAATAATTCATTTTAACCTTTCCTCCAGTAATGTATATATTGGATGAATTATAATATTAAAGATAATGAGCAGTTTTGGTCAGGGGTTTAGCTTAAACAGAATTAAGATATTTTCAAACGAGTGGAAGGAGAAGAGCAAATAAAACTCCTTTGCAGGTCAGTTCGGTATAATAGCAGAGGATGTAGCCTTAGGGCTAGAGCGGTGGACCTCGAAGCTGGGGAACCGGGTTTGAGTCTCGGCAACGACGCTCAACATCCTGTTATTCTGGGCAAATCACTTAATCTCCCCGTCCCTAATGGATTGGTCTGGACGGTGGACGTGGCTCTGTCATGCAGGGCAGCTGGAGCGCAGACAAGCAGGCGCGGCCAGGGGCCCGGGCGTCGGGTGCGCAGAGTTGCTAGGCAATGGCCGACTTTGTGTTTACCACAGAGTAACACAGGCCCCAGGGGCGGGCGGCGCTGTCCCGGTACCAAAACATAGCACTCAACTCTTTACCTGGTCGAAGACACGAGAAGCAGGTAGAGACTGAATATGCACCAAAACAAACCCTTAGGGAAGAACCCACGGGCTCCTGCGTAAGGACGTCTACTTAGCTGGAAAAGTGCGCCGAGGACCACACAACGTGTCTGCAGCCGAAAATCACACACCGAAGAAAGTAAAGGGCTGCACTTTGTTAAAGTGAGAGCGTCATGAAAATGCCAATTTAAGTCACATATTGAAGAATGAAGCGCCGCCGTTTGTTAAAAAGAAAGCGCTATGGAGATCAAAGAAGACATGTGAAAGCACCGAGCGTGCTCATGTACGAGTCCGGCTGGGCGAGGCCTAAAGGAGACAGGGAGAGAACAAAAAAGCCTCACTTTCAATAGAAATTGAGCCTTTAGCATAATGTGTGACGCGCGCCAATGAAAAGCATGGGCGGAGCTTCCACCCCGCTTCCGAAGTCGACTTTACGACAATAGATCTCGCAGAGCGAGCAGCGCATGCACAGCGATGTTAGGCGAGACCTAAAAAGCCTTAGTCAATTTTAAACGTCTCTACATGGTTAACACATAACCGCTGTAGCTGAAATGCCCCTCGCACCAAGGTAATTATATTAGCAATAAGTCTCACAAACCCGACATGAATTAGTCCTCAAATATCAGCTTTAGTTATATTTTGGAAATTGAAAAGTTTCTTCAAAAAAATAGTTTACGTGTTCTGAAAATATACAATTTTTCATCTCAAATACAGACTCTCAATGTTGGTAGGCATTACTTCAACCAATCAAGATCTTAAAACTTAGTAGGTTGGGTTGCACAAGAGAGCTACTTGCAAGTAACTGGAGAGCTACAAGTATCTCACAAGCTAATTGTTGGAGAAGCCTGGGATAGATTCAGGGTTTTTAAAACGTGTTAGTTACTCCTTTCTTTACCTATTTGTAGGCAAACAGTGACACTTCCACTGACATGATACCATGTGATCTACCATCCTGATAAGAATAGGCCATCTCATCCGCCCGCAAAAAGGTATAGCAATAGGCACTGGCAGGATTGGTATCACAGTACACAATATGACTACAAATCAAGCTTCTGGAGTGTGGTCCCATCAATTCACCAGACTGGAAATAGGGAGTGACCACCCGGTCAAGTGTGTGAGTTTACTGTACAGTCATGCTTTCAATGGAAGAATCAACTCAAAAATACACACACAGCTCAACACTATGGTTGAATAAAGTTGAGGTTTACGCTAAGGGAAGAGCACAGGATTTCTTACTTGCAGCACCACTCTGTGTACCACCTCCGGTCACAAGTATGCATCCCAAGGATGACAACCTCTCAAATCAATAGCACAGAACATTGGGAAACCTTGCAAAAAAAACCTGTTCCGTAAACATCAACAGACAATTCAGTTTTGTGGTGTAAGCTACTAACACAGCCAAGCCAGGTCAGTTGACTAATGCATTCAAGCAGCGATCTGTGTTTGAATTCATGTCCCCAGGTTCAAATCCTGGCAGATTCACGCAGTCTTTCATGCTTACAAGGTTGATAAAATTGGGTAGCACTTCACTGAGTAGTAATAATACATTATCTGTCAATAGCGCCAAGAGACTACTCAGAGGTGAACATGGGCTCTATAAATGCACCTTATATAAAAAATAATTGGGTTTCCAAAGCATGAAAGCTGTAACAAAATACGTCAACTGAACCCACAGAAGCCTCCAAGCCATTTGCCAATTTCTCCACTACCAGTAACACAAAGTTTTTGCAGAGTGGCCATACTACAAATATGCAGAATACACTGCATCAGGGACAAGCTTTGCTTAATTTAAGGCTGTTGTTTCCAGTCCGGAGCAACGGCACTCAATTGTCAAAAACATCACTTATGACAGTGCACTGCACGATGATGCTGTTGGTCTAGTTTAGAGCTCAACAGTTGTTTATTGATTCAATCCACATTAAATATGACTAATACCTGCATTCTCCTAGCTTTGGAGGCGTGGAACAATCTGAATTGTCGCAATGTAGGAGTGTGATGGTTAGTTGTTGTGTTGGTACGGTCACTGGAAATGCTGGCTGGGGCAATCGGTGGTGCAAGCTGAAGTGGCCTCCTGACAAGAACTTATTTCATAAATTAAGCACTAGGGACAGCGCCTGACTCGGTAACTGTTCTGGATCACCTCTGGCTTGCTACTGATGACAAAAGTCACTAGCTTAAAATATCTTGACCCGTCAGTGCCATTTGACACTGTAAACCTTAACAAGCCAGCTAAAAAAAAAGAAAAAAAACACACAAAAAAGGGATAAGGGCTATGTGCTGTCTTACCAATTCGGTTTGGTTGTCCTATATCTTAAACTGCAAGGTGTTAAAGGGCCAGTAGAGCAGGAAGCGGGCAAGTGGTTATAGACACAACAATACAAGGGAAGTACGGCCCTGGCATTGTTGTTCATTGCAGATGCCACAGTACAGGAAAGGCTTGGGGAAAAATAGTGCCACAGAAGAGAATGAGCAGAGGAAGGTTGGAAAGTACTAGGGCACAAACCACTGGAACCCCAGCTTTGCGAGGCAGCAAGTTTACTCATTTTGCACTTCTATCATTCTATTTAAAGCCCTGGGTAGGTCTTCTCAGGACTCATGCTTCCAGGATCCCCTCCTCCATGTACTACGATGAAGAGATTTCCCCCTTACATCTCTACTGTGTAGTAATAACACACTCTACTGCAGGAACTTTAAGGATGAACTACAGACACGGCTAGCTCCGGTACTTGCACTCCTAGGGTCAAGCACTTTCCCTATAATTTGGGAAGGGCTGCGTAGCATTCTAATAGCAATTTTGGGGCTGCTCTGAGGGGGGTAGTAGAATCTCCCACCCTCTCCCCTGTCCAGAAAAACATAGCAGTGCTTGGGTGAGAGGAAACATGGCACATTGAAAAGGGAAGCCTGTGGTCTCTCCGGTACTTACACCTCTAGGATCCGGTCCCCTCGTCGGACTGCCGGCGCGGTCGGCAGCACCCCCTGGCAGAACGGCACTAACGTGCTCTAGCGGCGCGTACAGCTCTCATCCAATGCTCTGCAGCTGGCCGCCCTCGCTCACCTGCCCGCGCACATTGAAGCCATAACCCGAGTCCGACTTTAGGATGCGGAGTACGCGAGGGCCCCTGCCACCCATTCCCCCGTGGGCACCAGCAGGCCCTCCCTGTTCCTCTGTGGACCCTCCACCTCCTCGTCCGCCAACTTCACTTGAGCAGCGGCGTAACGGGACGCACGAGGGGCGCAGGTGCTGCCGGGACTGCGGGGACGTGTGGTCCCATCTCTTGTTACTTGCTCGAAACTACAAGTCCCGACAGCCTATTGAGAAGCTTGCGATAGACTACGAAGGTGCTTGCTGTGCACGGTAGGCCGGAATACGAAGTCCTTTAACTTTGTAACGTTCTTTACATTCTCTGGAATGGATGTCCAGGCATTCCAAAAGAAGTGGGCAGATTGCACTTCAAACACTCATGATGGACACAGAATGGTTGTGCGTGGCTTCAGTGCGAAGTGGGCAGTTGCAATGCGGGCCAAATTAGCATGTGGAACAGTAAAAAAAGTATCACAGGACTTGTGTATGGCTATACAATAATGCATAAGGGGCGGCAGGGAGCAAACGAGCAAGCGAGCAGGAGGTGTGATCACGCTGTGCGTCGTACGCGTGCACATCTCCTGTCCTCCGAGTTCTGCTAACACCGCGTATGCGTGCACATGTCCTGTCCCCCTTCGGCAATGAAGTCGGCAACAATAGATCTCGCCAAGGCGAGTAACGCATGTGCTGCATCGCTAGGCGAGACCTAAAAAAAGGGTGCCTCTGCCACTGGATGTTACTCTCACAGTGCTGCATATCTTAGCTGCTCCTGGGTAAATTCTCCCTCTCTCTGTTAATAGAGTGCTGCAACTGGGGTTGCTTCCATGTTAGGCCGCTCAGCATACTTTCACTCAAAGTCACACCGTTCCACACCATACAATTCAACTCCACCATATAATTCGACAACAAACCACATAATTCAAAACAACACATCTACACAACACAGCACATACATCCAATCCACACCACAGAATTCCACATGATGCCACAAAATTGAATAGCATAGCACATAATTAAACTCTACTACATACCACTCTACAAAATAACAATTCTCATAATTAGACTCCATGACACACAATCCCACTCCATAAAATTCCAGTACGCTCAATACTGCATAACTACAATCCACATAATTCCACTGCTCACCATCCACATAATTCCACTCCACAATTTCACTCCACACCACACTATTTCATGCTACACAATTCCACAACTAACAATTCTAATCCAACCGACATAATCCCACACCACATATATCCACTCCACTCCAAACCAAAACACATGGGTAAAAGACATTGTTATTTACAACACCAATAGCTCTCTCACAAATGCGAGACCTATTGCATTGCAAATGCGTGTTCTTTATTGGATTGGGAGAAAGGGTCTCTTATGCTCTTTGGATGATCTTGAGAGGTATGGGTACCGATTGGGCTTTGATTAAGCATGAATAGTAATATTGTAAGAGCCTACTGTGTCTGCTCCTACTGTATCGCAGGATGTCTGGATAGCCTCAGGATAAGAGGAAGCATGTTATTTATTCCTTGTCTTCAAATGAAGAGGGGCCTATTCCAGAAAAACCTGTCACTAAGTGTTGGGAAAAGAGTGATTCCTGTCCACCTTTCATGTCCCAAACACTGGTATGGGACATGATTGAGGATGCTGTAACAAGGGCATTAGCCAGGCTAAATCACAGCAAAGTGCCAAGTGTTCTGGAGGAAAAGAGAATTGGAATTCCTTTTCTTCTGATTCAGATAAACCGTCCACTTAATCAGAAAATATCTCAGGAGAGAGGAAATGTGGGACACTCTGTCACATGTGCGACGTGATTTGGATTTTCCTTCCTTTCAAGTAGATAAGGATGGAGAGACCCTGTTTCCACAATATGACAGACCTTCCACTATGGCAATGCAGTTTATTTGAGCAGTTGAATGCATGGTGATGGGGAATGGAAGAAGGTGGATGAGGCCAATGTGTTATGATTTGTTGTATGTGTTGGAAGTTGATGATGCGCTTCCCCATAATGTTAGAGTGGATTCGATTTTATTCAATATAATTGGCAAGATGTCCATTAATCCAGAAGGTCATGCCCTTAAAAAGTTGGATTCAAGGTTATGAAAGGCGTTTGCGGCGGAAAACCTAGCACTCAAAGGCAGTTTATATGCAGCATATATGTCTCAGTCTCTCATTAAAGACTATGATTATCTGTCTGTGGCTATTCAGGAGGGACAGGAATGTTAAGATCTTTTAGCAGGCAGAGCTTTTAGCAGATATGGATCAACAAGTACGTCTACTGGCGGATATTTCTGAAGATGTTTCCAAAGCAACGACAATGTCTTCTGGAGCTGTGACTGTGGCCAGACATAATCTGTGGATGAGGAACTGAAAAACGCTGTTTGTAGAGAAAACAGCATTAATCAAGGTTCCATTACCGTCTGATCTCCCTGCTCCCACTCCTAGTGAAAGTACTCGAAAAAACCATAAACCAACAGCTCACCACCTACCTAGAAGAAAAAAATCTCCTCCACCCGTCTCAATACGGTTTCCAATCTAACCACAGCACAGAGACTGCCCTCCTGGCAGCCACAAATAACATCAGATTCCTCCTGAACCAAGAGAACTCAGCTGCTCTCATCATCCTCGACCTCTTCGCAGCCTTCAAGACAGTATCCCACCACACATTGCTCACAAGGCTCCACCAGATCAGAATCAGAGGGAAAGCTCTCAAATTGATCACCTCTTTTCTTTCAGGCAGAACTCATAGAGTCTTCCTCCTGCCCTTCACCTCAAATCCTAGGGATGTTGTCTGCAGCGTCCCTCAGAGATCTTCCCTCAACCCAAATCCTTTTCAACACATACATAACCCCCTTGGCCAACATCATCAGAAACTACAGACTCAACATAATCTCCTGCATAGATGACTCTCAGCTCGTCCTCTCACTCTCCTAGGACACCTCCACAAGGAAAGCCAACTTCCACAACTGCAATAAGAGTGTCACAAAATGGATGAGGGAGTGATGCCTCAAACTCAACACCGACAAGATGGAGGTACTTCTGTTCCGCAACACCACCTCACCCTGGGACGACTCCTGGTGACAAGCCAATCTGGGGCACTCCTTGCACCTGCCATCGACGCCAGAAACCTAGGAATCATAGACAACAAACTCAACATCAAGCGCCAGGTCAACGCGATCTCCTCCACCTGACTCCTGACCCTCCACATGCTCCACAAGATTTTCAAATGGCTTCCTCATACAACCAGACACACCATAACCCAAGCCCTCATAACCATCCAGCTAGGCTATGGCAATGCACTCTATGCTGGACTCACCAACACGCTAGCAAACAAACTATAAATCATTCAGAACTCAGCCGCCAAACTCATTCTAGACCTGATGAAAAAAGCACACATCTCCCTCCATCTAAGAAACCTCCACTGGCTCCCCATGCACAAACGTTCTCAATTCAAGCTCCTGATGCTCGAGTACAAATCCCTGCACAACCTAGGTCCTGCCTGCCTCAATCATTACATGATTCACTGCCCCCCAGACTCCTTCGCTTCGCATCACTCACCCGTGCGATCACCCCCAAGGGTTTGGTGCAGCACCTACAGGGGTCACAAGCTCACATGCCTAGCAGCAAAAGCATGGAACGGCCTCAAACCTGGGTGTCTCCTTCCATCCAGGAGTCCAGAAGAGATCTTATTGCTATTCAACTGACAGACATCAAACCAGCGCTTGGATACCCTTACCTGTGATTAGTGTGCTTCACAAATTCAATGATTGTTTGATTGATTCTAGGGCTAGATGCTTTTTGGAGATCAGTTGGATTCAATGATCTCTAAAGCATTTAAAGATTGAAAACATACCCTTCCTTATAAGAGGAATTCCAATTCAAGGACATTCTAGAACAAAAGAGTGGAATCATCTCCCCACTGAAAATTTAAGTCTTAAGCAGTGCGTAAGAAGAAATACCAGCCAAAGAATTTTTCTCTAGGGTATTTTTGTCCATCCTTACCTCGACGATTGTTGACCCAGGCTTCATCAGTAGGCGTGCTCTTGTTTCACACAAACAGAGAGCTGACGGTGTTGCAAACCAATGGTTTTATCATAAACTGGGAAAAATACAGTCTAAAGTGAATTCAAGATCTGATTTTTATAGGGGTACACTTTCTCAATCCCCAGAGAATGGTTCTGTTGGCAGCTTTAGGAAATTGCAAAGTTCAGAGTCATATTTTGGAGTTGTTAAGTCACAGAGCTCCAAGAGTGTGGTTGTGTCTCAGGGTTCAGTGGCATCTTGCTTCCACAATCTTTCTGGTCCCAATCGGCTCAGTTCCATCTCCAGAAATTGGTTTCCTGGATTTTGATGAACTCAGATGCAAGTTCTCAGAATTTAATGCACAGGATCCCAGTGACTCAACAGGCGAAAGACATTTTGGCATGGTCGATGTGCATGGACAATGTTCTGAAGAGGGTTCAGCTGAATCCTCAGACCGCATAATAATTACATCAGATGCCAGCCTTTCAGGCTGGGGTGCTTGGGGAAATTCTATGCAGCTGCAAAGGTACTGGTCTCACAAAGAGGCTCGAATTGGAGGGATTTTAAGGCAGTGAGGTGAGCTCTTCTGTCCTTACAGTCTCAACTGACAGGGAAAGCTGTATTGATTGTGACAGACAAATATACCACCATGGCCTATGTAAACAAGCAGGGAGAAATAAGGTCCAAGGCACTGAACATGATTGCGCAAAAGCTCTTTTCTTGGACTCAGATCTCCTTGATTTCTCCAAGGGCAATTAATATTTAAGGATTTTTCTCTAGATCCATCAGTATTCACTCTGGTGACTTGTTGTTGGGGTATGCCAGTGATGGGTCCCTTTGCCCAAGACCTCAATGCCAAAATCCAAGGGTTTTGTGCGAGAGAGAAGAACAACCAGGCTAGGCGTTGGATGCTTTCCCTCGCTTTCCCCTGATATGACCCTTTTTTGTAAGAGTGAGTAAAGAGATAACTAATGTAATCCTGATTGCTCCTCGTGACCTCAAGCAAATTGGTTTCCTCTCTTGATGGTAATGAAAGTGATTCAAGAATGGCCGCTGCCTCTGATTCTATCCCCTTTCGTTTTTCCGATCTTGAGGACGGAGCTTATGAAGACGCTGCTTAACAGCTTGGAGGTTGAGAGGAGGGGATTGAGAGGTCAGGTTCTTCCTGACGCATTAGTGGTCACTTTGTAGGCTTCTAGAAAGTTATCAACTTGGAAGTCATACAGTAGACACTGGGGGTCTTTTTCTCGATGGCTTGATGGGAGAGGCCTGAATCCTCAGCCTGTGAGTTTGATCCTGATCATGGATTTCTTGCAGGAGGGATCAGGATTGGGATTGTCAGTGGCTACACTTTGAGTTAAATGGGCAGCGATACAGGGATCCAAGGTCCTTGGAAGAATTTGGTGGATGATGAGGGGTTGATTTCCAGGCTCCTGTAGGGTTTGTCCAATACCTGTGCTAGGCCATTATGATATTTTTCTACTTGGGATTTTTTCTTAGCTTTTGAAGACATTCACTAAGGCTCTGTTTGAACCTTTAAAACTTGTTGGTTTGCAATTTTTGACTCTCAAGACTTTCTTTCTGGTGGCTATAACTTCTGCTAGAGAATTGGGTGAGATAGGGGCTCTCTCATGTAAGTTCCCCTTTTTTAGAATTCTGTAGGACAGGGTGGTTTTGGTTCCAATTATTCCCTTTGTTCTGAAGGTCGATTCCCCCTTTCATAAGTTGCAAGAAGTGATTTTCCCATCTTTTTAACCTTCTTTGGAGGAGGCTAAGCTGCATTTTCTGGATGTTAGAAGGGCTCTTCTCTATCTGGAGAGAGTACAGTCATTTCAGAAGGTGGAGCCTTGGCTTGTGAATTTTGGACCAGGAAGGAAGGGTGGAAATCCAGTGACTTTGACTTTGAGCAGCTGGATTACAATTTTGATTGGTAAAGCTTATGAGGTAGAGGGGCATCTTTCTCCATTGCAGATTCAAAGAAGGTCAACCGTAGTGTGTCTTTTACTGTTGCCAAATTTAAAGGAATTTCTCTTTCCAAAATATGTTGCACTGCTACATGGTCTGGCTCCTCTACGCTTGCTAGACACTATAGGTTGTCAGAAGTATGTTTTCTTACTTACTTTTTTGGGTACAGATTTCTCTCCTCTATGTAGGAATAGAGGGGAGTAAGTTTTCAGTTTTAATAAAAGCTGTTTTCTACCTGCATACATGGTCAGTTGTCCATCATTTGTTGGCTTGGTACATCTTATATGTGTTGAATTAAAACGAGGGAAGGACACGGGGTGATGCCTAAATAACTTACTGATAATGGCATTACTCTAAGTCCTAATCCCTCACTTTAAGTCATATCCCCCCGTCCTCCCAGTAAGTACAACTGACGCATGAGTTGTTTGTGAGCTTGATTACTGACAGGGGTATTGGCGAGGTGGAGGAGCTTTTATTGAATAACTTGTTGTTTGATTGGGTCTCATATGTACGGAGTTAAAGCCGGGGAGTAGGACTTAGAGTAATGCCATTACCTGTAAGTAATTTAAGCATGAATTATTATGACTTACCTCAAAATGGCATGCATAGATTGCAGAATGGCAGCACTGGCTGCTTTTAAACTCATTGTCATACTGGCCTGGTCACAGGCGTGTGGACTAGGACTCCACATTCACATTCTCAGACAAAGGTTTGTCATCCTGAACCCTAGGACAGACTGTGACACCATTGAAATCCACTACAATGACATAGGCAATTTCAGACTTGAAAAAGGATTTACTGGTCATTGTGAATCAAAATCTGGAAAACAAATGTGGGTTTGATCAAAGGGCAAAACAAATAATTCTTCTTAATGTGAAGATCACATGAGTCTCATGCACTTTCAAAATACATTTAACTTGGAGTATGCTGTGGTTCTTGGGTGATTTGCTTTTGTTTGTCTTAATTTTAATGTTCCAGTTTACAGGACTAGTTTAAGGAGCAGCCATTAATCTCAGAGTGGTCTAGGTCTCTAATTGCAAAACGCATTAAGCTGGTGCCCTGCTGCAAATTATTTGTAAATTATCCACAAAGAGCTACATTTCGCCCTCTCAAAGAGCTCAGACAGCCGTTTCCTATTACACAGCTTTGATAAAAATATACGAGTGGGTTGAAGTGCAGACGCCTGAATGTAAATTTACCGCACAAACTTTTCTTTAATTGCACACAGTAATTACCGGGCAAGCAACCTCACATCTAAAATTGACCCATGGATAAATTTTCATGGTAAAATATAGCGATAAATGACGGATTTGCATTTCATGTAATTACACTTAATTAGTGTCATGTTCTCAAAATTTCACAGATATGCGAAAGCAAATTATAAAAGTTGTGCACACCCGTAATTCCAACACCCGTGCAAACATAGGGGCAGGTTTACAAGAAAGTGACTCAGTGGGGAACGGAAGTCATTTGGCTGCGCCGCACTGAGTCACTTTCAAAGCACAGGGATGCGACATATTTGTAACAATATGTCGCATCTCAGTGCTTCCCCCTGCGCTGGCGCATAAACTGCTGCCATGCTCCGGCGCAGGCACCCTTGCACCATGGTGCAAGGAGGCCTGCGTCAATAGAAGATTGCTTTTGTTCAGGAAGGTTTCCTTTCTTCAAGGCCGGTCCTAGCATATGCGGGACCCCAGGCAGAATAGGAACATGCGAGGCCCTATAATCAGACCCCCCAGGATATAGCGGCATGGATTCGCAAATTTAGCGGCACAAATATGGAAATTTAGCGGCACAAATATGGAAATTTAGCGGCATTTTTGCGGCACTTTATTTTACTCATAATCATTCATTTTCAGCCTTAAATCAATGGAAACTCTTTTAGCAGAGTATTCCACTTTGAATAGGAAACCTGGAATATGGAACAGAGGAAGCAGCCCACAGGTGAAGGCTGTTACCCTTTGGAAATGCAATTCTCCATTTGCTTTAGTATAGGTTGGTAGCAGTTATCACACCTTTTGACACATTGCAGGTTCGGTGTTTGGCACATCCTTAACCCTTTTCTTGCCTGAAAGTCTGAGGGCGGCTGGACACCGCTTTCGTGGACAAGCCATGGCCCTTTGAGCAGGTCCGAGAAGGTCCACTGTGAGAAAAATAACTGACTTTATTAGTATGCAAACCTTTTGAAATCCTACCACTGCCCATTTATTTTAAAGCTCGAAATGATTCTGGTGCTCCTGGTTTGCTGGGCCATCAGATGTCTTGAGTAGATCAGATGCTGCCTCCACCTCACAGAACTGTATGGACAGCAGGTGACCTGATTGAGGGGAGAAGAGTTTAATGGGGATTTGTTTTCGATACCCCTGTGGGCAGGCGCGCATCACCCATTGGACGCAAAGGGCTTCAGCCCCCCCGTCGTGTGTGGCAACCCGGACAGCTTCCCGGACACACATAGCCGCACCCGAGCACTTCACAGGTCTTTTAAAGGCCATTTGCATGTTAATGAGGCCTCGCTGTTGTTTCACCCCTTCTAAGAGCCCCTGCAGCTCCACTCTGCCTATTGCTTAAAGATTCAGCCCCCCCCGAAGTTTTTCTTAGCCCCCCCCCCCCCGAAATTTGGCTCTAGTTATGCCTCTGCCTGTGGGGGCAGAACATCATCGACTACGGGATTAGGTTCAGGGGTTGTACATTGCTGATTTCGCAGGCACTTTTGTAAAAATTGCGGCATTTTTACAAAAGTGCCGATTTTGCGGGCACTTTTGTAAATATCGCTGCATTTTTACAAAAGTGCCGATTTCGCGGCAAGCCGCGAAATCGTGAAATCGCAAAATCCTGGAGGGTCTGCACAATATGCTGAACTGCTTTAAGGCGGCGAGGCTGAGCTCCCGGACAGTCCTTTCTCTCTTGCCTCTTAAAACAAGCATTTGCAATGCAATAGGTCTCGCATTTACGCGAGTTTGAGCTATGGACATTGCAAATGATAATGCCTTTTATTTTTGTTTTCGTTTTTAAAACATAAATAAAAGGCATAGTCATTTACAATGCCAATTGCTTAAAGTCGCGTAAATGCGAGACCTATTGCATTGCAAATGCTTGTTGGAGTTGGGTTGAGGCGCATTTATTTAATTTCGCTCAGTTATAACTGGAAACTCGGCAATTGGGGCACCAGCCTATGAGCTGCCCCGTTGTACCCAGATTCAATAGACATTGAGATCCAGGCTCCTCATAATAAGATGTATCATTTTTGTATGACACCTCTGCCATATTTTTAAATATTGCAGTAAAAAGTACTAAGAGAGTCGATGTTCTCTGATTTCACCTGAGCAAAGCCACAAAAGATGGCCTTGGTTGTAAAGTCAATGTAAAACTGTATCGCTTATTATGAAAGTGTAATAACATTTTTTAATTTAAATGTCGGCCACAGGTGTTAGAAGGTGCTTGATTGATTTGTGCGTCATATTTTAAGTGCTATTTTTATTTACCTGTAAATAAAACTTCTAATCTTTTTTGCAGTCTAGCACTGGCTGGACATCAAATTTATTGGGGGTCTATTTGTCATGTTGTATGTGTGTTTCACCCCCTGCCACCGCTTAGGGTAAGGTTTGAGTGCTCGACTTCACCACCCAGGAGGAATCAAGCGCCTGAGGGAAATAATGTGGCTATTTAATTGGAGTAAAGTGGAGTGTAGTAAGGAACCCCAGTACCCACAGAAGTGTACATCTGCAAACATGAACAAGCATGGTAATGAATGGGTGAGGTGGAGAGGGGAGAGGACACATGAGAAGATGATGTTTGGGTGAGGTTGTGGTAAGTTTGCGGTAAGGTTGTACATTGCTGATTTCACAGGCACTTTTATAAAAATTGCGGCATTTTTACAAAAGTGCCGATTTCGCGGGCACTTTTGTAAAAATCGCGGCAATTTTACAAAAGTGCCGATTTCGCGGCAAGCCGCGAAATCGCGAAATCGCGAAATCCTGGAGGGTCTGTATAATTTGCATAAGATTTAACCTCACAGGAAGTGACATCATAGGAAGTAATATCAATTGGCCATTATTTATATGGCATTGATGAAACTGCTTTGCATGAAGCTACTTACCTAGTTTGGATATCAGTAACATGGTTAAAATAGCATTAATAATCCTAATAAAATACATACCTAGATATTAAATTGCTATTAAGTAGATTAAATTAAGTTTAAATGTAGCTTAAATGAATTAAACTTGGTTATTGTTCTATTGAATGGGATGAATGAAAATTATATGCTAACCGGTCATTCTGATTCTGGCACTAAGAGATGTCCATAAGAGAGGTGCAAACTTTACTAATGTGGAGAAAAGACAGTTTTGAGTGTATTTCCAAAAGACTGGAATTACACCATAGCTCAATAGGGTGATAGTTCCAGTCCTGCACAACTAGAAAGGAGAAGGATCTGCCTCCAATCAGGGCCATCAAAAGTTTAGGATGGCACAGGAGTTTAGTTGGCACAGAGTATGGTGTTCTGGACTGAATGTAAGGAGTGCTGTAGAGAGATAGATCATTTTTAATGCAGTGCGCAACGGCATATGGATAGTGCCTTGCAGATAGAGGGTTTCGGACCAAAAACCCAGCAGACAGCATAAAGGTGAGAAGAAATGTAATAATGATGCAGCCGTCTCAGATGAGGAGCCTAGCATGGTTCTGAATGATTTGATGGGTACTGAATGCAAGAAGGCAGGAAGCCCAAGAAAAAGGGCATTTGCTTAATCTAGTGAGAAGATAATTAACTGTACAACAGCCTCAAGGTAGTGAGAAGGCAGAAAAGGAATGATTTAAGCTTTTTTTGTTGACTCTACCCATGTGGGCGATTGACTTACTTCCACCAGCCACCAAAGAGAACACCACATGGTATGAGATCCTTTAAAAATGAGAACCCTTGATTTGTCACTATAAGGTTTTAATGAATTTGTCTTCATTCAGAAATAAACTGCTAGCATGCACATACAAACATATTCTTCGGCAGCCACCTGATTGCCACTGAGGGAAATCATGTTTGGGTATCAATATGTGCAAGATATCAGCAAGTAATCAGAAATATAACACAACAACTGACATACACCTAAACACAGACAGGAGTATTGGTTTTGTCAATGGTTGTTAGCTGTTTAAGCTAAATGAATAACAACAACAAATTATTTTACTTTCACATTGTTGTTTTGACCAATAAGTAGCTACTTCACACACATTTGCATAGAATCACAACTAGAATACAGGACCAATGCTCTTTGTGCTCTGCAGAGAGGCCATATTTTGAATGATCATGTAATCTGAAACCCTTTTTGACCCACAGACAGGCACAGTATGAAATTTGTACTGCCTGCAGCCTCAACGCCAAAGTACTCGACTGTAGCCTGTTATCAACACTTGGAGGCGACTCAGTACAAAGGAAGCATCATCCAATAGTAATCTGCAGTGATATAAAATACAGAAACACACATGCTGGAAATAGCACTCTTGTGGAATGCAAGATTAAGTAAAGCATTGGAAATATAAACAGGAGCAAAATCACTGCCATGGATTACCCTAACATCAGGACCGCTGGAATTACGCGGCAGGAAAGGGCTAAATTATGTGGCAGAGTGAGTAAATTATGCAACAAGAAAAGGCAATTTAGGCTGCATAATGTGAAACATTTTGAAACAGTGTTGCTTCATTTTTTTGCCATTTTTAAACTTGGTAACATTGGTGTTAGAATCCGGGTTCTCTGTTTGGCACAGGTAGGTACTTGTGACAAGCAGGGAACCTTTCCTCTAGTCAGGGTAAGGTGTTACACTCCTAAAATAACCCCTGCTCACCCTCTAGGTAGCTTGGCGCGAGCAGACAAGGCTTATCTCAGAGCGTTATAGGTTAAGCATTTGTGAACACATACAGTAACCAAGTGACAACACTACAAGTGGACACCACACAGGTTTTTATATTAAAAATAAGGATTCTTTATATAGAGTTACCACAAGACCATTAAATGACAAAAATACACAATACTGTTACTTTAGATGGTAGAAGTTTGCTTAGCTCTCTTAAGTTCTTAAATGCGACACTTTAAGTCAATGTACCTTAGATGCGACACGCAGGGCAACGAAAGTGTTGCAACGATGCCAATGAGATGACGTTTTTGGTGCAAAGAAATAAAGACATGAAGATCTTCCAGATGTGTTACGCTTCTCCGATGTTGCGAGAAGACTCGACTCGATGCGTCAGCTACAGCGGTGTCACCCCTTTACGCGATGCGACGACAGCGGCCTTGGCAGCGGCACTCTTCTCCGACGTTTGCGAGACGCTTCCGCTCGATGCGATGCTGCAGCAGCGTCACCCCTTTAGGCGATGCGACGACAGCAGCTCCGACGGCGGCACGCTTCTCCGTGGATGCGAGGCGCTTTTCTTGATGCGGTGCAATGCGACAACTACGATGGCTGCGATGGCGACACGTTTCTTCCTCGATGCGAGACTCTTCTCTTGATGCGGTGCAATGCGTCGGCTGCGATGGAGACACGCTTCTTCGGCGTTGCGAGATACTTCCGGAATGATGCGAGACGCTTCCGCTCGATGCGATGCTGCAGCGGCGACACCTTTTGCGAGATGCGGCGACAACAGCTCCGACGGCGGCACGCTTCTCCTTCTTGAGTCGTGCTTCCAGCTCCTTGCAACACGCAGTCCCTCAGAAGGCCCAACAGCAGCAGCAGGCACTTCCAAAGAACTCTGGGGAGCTGGGGGGTGAAGTCCACTTGAAGAACCGGACTTTTAGAACCCAGCGGCGCCAGGGGCACGCCCAAAGTCTTCGGGTTCACCTGTCTTGGAATACAGAGACACACAGGATACTTCTTGGTGGTGTCAGAGATCGAGTTTATTGGCTGCAGCCAGTAACAGAAGTACTAGAAGTCATCACGGTATGAGTTCTCAGGAGACTGCTCAAATTTACAAAGCAAGTCATCCTTTTTTATGCCAGAAACATCACATTCCAGACAAAGCCCCATTATTATACAAATTGTCCAATCGCATGTACCCACACAAAAGTATCGCATGACGGTAAAACCCACTTTTCAGTTGTCCGGCCCACGATCAATCATCGAACAATCCCAACATTCTTCTTTAGACAAGCCGGACAGACCCATAATAAAGAGACCACAACCCATATCGTAAATGGACCATAAAAGAAGAAACATAAACAGATAGAAGTAGGATGAGGCATGTTTGTGTGCAATAAAACCTTACGAGATCCCGTGCTCTGACCCTTAATCAAGATCAGCTAGCGTGCGGGAACGCGTTTGGCAGGGTCGGCCTCAGGCAATGAGGTCAGTTCACTCAAGTCATGTAGGAGTCAGCACAAACTTGAGCTAAGGTGAGCCTGACCAAAGAGCTCGTTTAACCACAGTCATCGGCCTATGTGAGGGCAACCACAAAATGGAACCCAGGGTTCGGAACGAAACCCTAAATACGCAGTGAATCCATTGGTGTAATGTGACAAAAACACACGTACTAGCCGAACTCACTAGTTACGGTTCGCTGTTACCAAAATCGTAACGGAACCATGATGTTTAAAACACAGATTCAGATTTCATGGAACCTCAGACCCTACTTTTGCCCTTACATAGGCAATCTCAGTCTGCATCTGAGTCGATGTCGATATTCATCAAATCATCAAGGTACTGTTGAAGCATCATCTTATCTCTCCGTACCTTTCTCAAGACAGGCGGTCTCCTAACACATGTAGTAGCACAAAGGCCACATATGGCAGGACCACATTGTACACAGAGACAACACAAGAAAAGAATCGCTAAAGCCACACCAATGATCGTCAGAATCTTCCATCCCCAAGCGGATAACAGTCCCCAAAACCATCCAGTTAACGACCAATCTCCTCCGTCCATATGCATTGACTCGGAGATCTTATGTAGCCTGGAGATGGCCTTGTATACTGTCGGAGCATTATCTGGAATGAAAACGCAGCAACTCGATTGGATCACTTTACATACTCCACCTCGATCTGCAAGTATGACATCTAAAACCATACGATTCTGCAATGTCATAAGGCGATCCGCTTGAAGCTCAGCTGTCAAATTACTAAGGGCACCGGCAGTTTCGTTTATGGTGGATTCAACCACTCTCGTCAATTGCCGCAAGCTCCTACTGTTAACCATAGGTCCCCAAAACGGTAGGAAACCCTTAAAGAAGTCTCCCACTTCTTGTCCAGCGGTATCTTCCTGGTCGAAGACACCCCTGACAATTCTCATCTTGTGGTAATCTGCGGCAGCAGTATACGTAGGAGGCAACAAATATCCAACATAACCCGTTCCCGAAAAATCAGGGGGCAACCATGTATATGCTCTGTTGTAGCAAACAAAATACGTACCCTTGGCTGCCAAAAACGGCGGGGAAGACTGAGACGTAAAAACGTACGTCTGAGTACAAACACTCTTCCCTAACTGAGCTTTCGGATTCCTGCCAATACCTTGCAGACAAAAATGACCTCGGTGGGGTACGATCAAAATCGGGGGTGACCTCTTTCGTCTCTGCTTTTCACTCAGGCTAACACTGTATCCAGTCGCATTACAGCCAACATAAGCTAGTAACTCATCTTTGGGAATAGTCCTATACGTATCGATATCCCTACTCATATTTGCAATTCCCTTCACCAAGGCTTTATTACTCGAGTTATCTCTTATGGAACGCAGGTGATAGACTTCGATAGCATAAATGAACATCGTCTGGAAAGCCCATAAAGACCCATTCTGACTAAACGGCAGTACCAGATAGGGAATACCTCTATCCGTAGTATGTGGCATAAGACCACACACCCAACAATTAGTGATGTTCACTACCAACTGATGTTGATGCAGAAGCTGTACAAATGAGTTATTTACAAATTCTGACCTTCTAATCTGCTCGTGTTCGGGTAAGATATGAAAGGAATGCAAAGAAGTAGTAATAGGAAAAGACGTAGGTTGGGAAGTGGGTGCAGAAGTCAATTGGGTAGAAAAAACAATCCCACCCACCAATGCTAACGTTATGCTAAGAAACATCATAATACATGTAATCGGAAAACATTTGAGATGCATTATCCTGCATAGTTTCATCTTAAAGTTTGTTTTCTCAACAGCTCTCTTGGCCTCAAAAAATTCCATCCTCTCACCGTGCTGTTCGCGGCGGTTGGTTTTCTTCTGCTAAGGAGTGCGTCTGTCAGTCCAGGGAACGCCCTAGGACCAACCAGAACAATTAACCTTGTGTCTACATGGCTGCAATCCCAAGTCTTTACACCGCGACCTTACAGCTGAACCCGGATGGTGGTTCGAAAAAAGGAAAAAAAGGATCAAAACAGTTTTTCGGCTGAGAGAGTGCTGTTCTCAAAAATGAAAGGAATTATTTGTCCTTTATTAGTCCATTGTCTCTAGACCGCAGGTTATAACGACTTTTACCAGGCTCTGTCTGATTTTGAAACAACAGTTCAGGTTCAGTGGTGTCCAATCTTAAAGGTGAAGGCACAGCTGCTTGCAAGACATCGTCATCTCCTTTCTCAGACCTTGTCCATACCAATTCAGCGTCGCTAAACGGTGTGAATTTCGGTAATCTCTCAGTTTCGGTGTTTGCGATGCCTTCGCGGATCCACTGGCCGTATGGCAGTGGTAAAGGTACCCTCTTACAGTGTACGCCGTGGATCCAATTTCTTTTTCCGAAGACTTTTACAGATGTCCTTGTAGACAACAACACCTGGTGAGGGCCCGTCCAACGGGGCTGATCGTTCTTAGTCCTCTGAAAATTCTTTACCAGGATCCAGTCACCAGCATTGATAGTATGACCTGGGTCCACAGATGCTGGTGGCAAGCTATCATGAACCTGTTGATGCAAGACACGCAATTTAGCCGTCAGGTCATACAAATAGTCCACCAACACAGGATAATCGATGTCACTAAATTTCGTTGGTCTCGGCACTCCCCACACATTTGCCGGCCGACCAAAAACAATTTCATACGGACTAAGTCCAATTCGGGAATGTACTGTAGTTCTAGTTGACAAGAGTGCCAATGGCAAGGCATCGGGCCATTGGAGACCAGAACTCGCCTGAATCTTGGCTAACTTCAGCTTCAGAGTGCCATTATAGCATTCCACTAAACCAGCTGATTGGGGATGATTCGCAGCGTGGAATTTCTGTTTTATGCCCAAACCCTAACATACTCTCTTCATGATCCTGCCCACAAACTCACTTCCGTTATCACTCCACACCATTCTTGGCAACCCAAACCTAGGGAAATATTCTTTGAGCAAGACTTTAGCTGTGGACAAGGCAGTATTATCTTTTAGGGGGTATGCCTCTACTCATCTAGAAAAGGCACAAACAACTACAAGGACGTATTTCAAATTTTTGCATCTTTCCATGTGGATAAAATACAATTGCAAAACCTCGAACGGATACGTCGGAGGCGCGAAGTGACCAGCTGGAGTTGGAGTTCCCTTACCAGGATTATACATCAGACACACCATACAGTTTTTGACCACATTCTCCTCACACTTGGGAATTCCTCCATTCTCCCACACTGGAGCCAACAGCTTACAAATCCCTTTCGCACTGATGTGAGACATTCCATGTGCCATCGTAACCACCGCAAGCACGTACGCATCGGGTAACATCCATCTTTGGTGTTCCGACAACTCAACCCAACAACCAGTCGAATCCAATCTACCCGTAGTTTCTCTCCACATGTTTTTTTTCACTCTCCGTAGCTTCGGCCTGAATCGATTTCACACTCTCAATCGTATCCTCACACATTCCAGCCACGCCAATCCATCTCGCAGGGCCTGCAACATACGTTCGACCCATCATATTTTTCGCTGTTTCTTTCGCAACTTCGTCCGCAAATGCGTTACCACGGCCAACATCGTCTGTAACCTTTCGGTGAGTACTACACTTCACAATCGCAACTTGCTTCAGCAGAGTAAGTGACTCAGAAAGCTCATTCACCAACTGCCCATGTTGGATTTTCATTTTAGTCCCATGCGAAGTAAGAAAACCTCTCTCTCTCCACAAGCGTCCAAAACTGTGTGCTACACCAAACGCATACTGACTATCAGTATATACATTCACTCTCTTTCCTTCAGACAAGACACACGCTCTTGTTAATGCGATCAATTCCGCTGCTTGTGCTGAACTATAGCTCACTCGTGCAGTTTCAACAATCGTACACAATGTCGTCACGGCATATGCCGCAGTCGTATCACCATTCGGGAGCTTGTAGCATGACCCATCAACCCATAGCATACCATCTGGATTTGAAAGAGGAGTATCTTTTAGCTCAACTCTACCCTTCGTTTCCTCTTCTGTCCTAAGAAAGCAATCATGCTGTTCCTGACCATCCCTAGCCACAGAAATCGGCAACAATGTCGCTGGATTCAATACATTACACCGTTTAATGTGCACGTGACTGGCCAAAAGCGTCAACTCATAACCCGACAACCTTGCACTAGTAAGATGCTGAGTCTTTGTTCTGTTCAATAAAGTATCCACTGCATGTGGAACCATCACCACCAACGTATTATCCATCACCAACCCAGCAGACTGTCGGATAGAAACAGCCGCTGCTGCTGTAGCTCTCAAGCAACTCGGCAATGCTCTAGCTACCGGATCCAAAGTCGACGAAAAATACGCACATGGACGCTGCTTCTCACCAAACTGCTGCGTCAAAACTGACATTGCACATCCCTCTCTCTCATGGACGTAGAGTGTAAAAGGCTTACTGTAGTCAGGAGTACCCAACACCGGAGCAGAACACAACGCGTCACGCAATTCAGAAAAACTTTTATGACAATCGTCAGACCAGGGATGTATATGCTCTGTTGTAGCAAACAAAATACGTACCCTTGGCTGCCAAAAACAGCGGGGAAGACTGAGACGTAAAAACGTACGTCTGAGTACAAACACTCTTCCCTAACTGAGCTTTTGGATTCCTGCCAATACCTTGCAGACAAAAATGACCTCGGTGGGGTACGATCCAAATCAGGGGTGACCTCTTTCGTCTCGGCTTTTCACTCAGGCTAACACTGTATCCAGTCGCATTCCAGCCAACATAAGCTAGTAACTCATCTTTGGGAATAGTCCTATACGTATCGATATCCCTACTCATATTTGCAATTCCCTTCACCAAGGCTTTATTACTCGAGTTATCTCTTATGGAACGCAGGGGATAGACTTCGATAGCATAAATGAACATCGTCTGGAAAGCCCATAAAGACCCATTCTGACTAAATGGCAGTACCGGATAGGGAATACCTCTATCCGTAGTATGTGGCATAAGACCACACATCCAACAATTAGTGATGTTCACTACCAACTGATGTTGATGCAGAAGCTGTACAAATGAGTTATTTACAAATTCTGACCTTCTAATCTGCTCGTGTTCGGGTAAGATATGAAAGGAATGCAAAGAAGTAGTAATAGGAAAAGACGTAGGTTGGGAAGTGGGTGCAGGACAGCAACCTCGTTCATCCGACTCAATTCGGGTTTCGGCCACGCCATTCCACGGAGTCCGCCCTTCTCAGGGCTTCCGAAACCCTCAGGCAGGGCGCTGACGAGGGTCAAACCATGGCTCTCATCCTTTTAGATCTGAGCGCGGCGTTCGACACTGTGGCACATTCCATCTTGCTACAGTGTCTGAGCAAAGGTGGGGGGAGAGGGGCAGCGTTGAAATGGATTTATTCATTTCTTGTTGGCCGTGGCTTCCAAGTAAGGCAGGGGGACTACTACTCTGAGCGAATCGCTCTGGACCAGGGGGTGCCGCAGGGCTCGTCCCTGAGCCCAACACTTTTTAACCTTTATGTAGCCCCGATTGCCTCCTTGGTAGAGAGCTACGGCCTCCGAATGGTATCCTATGCCGACGACACGCAGCTGGTCATCTCCCTATCGCGCGCACCCGATCTTTCGGCGGGCACCTTTAGAGCCTGTATGCAAGATCTAGCTGCCTGGATGTCCGCTAATTGCCTGAAGCTTAACGGAAATAAGACCGAGGTGCTTGTCGTAGGGGGAGATCGCTCGGCGTGGACGTCGGCATGGTGGCCTCCTTGCTTAGGTTCAACACCTATTCCGTGCCTGAAAGCAAAGAATTTAGGCATCTGGTTCGACTCCGACTTAACCTTCAGCCCTCAGATCAACCGGGTGGTCGGATCATGCTTTGGGACCCTCAAAAGTCTCAGGAAGGCACTGAAGTTTCTACCGGTAAAGGCCCGTCAAACCCTTGTGCATGCATTAGTCACCTCTAAGATGGATTATGGCAACCTCCTCTATCTAGGGACTCTGAAAAAGAATTTGAGCCGTCTACAGGTCCTACAGAATGCCGCTGCTAGGCTAGTACTTAGACTACCCAGAAGAGCCGCATCTTCGATGGCCCTTCGGTCCTTGCACTGGCTCCCAATCAGAAGTAGGGTTGATTTCAAAGCACTCTGCATGTGCCATCGGATCATCAACGGGAGGTCTCCTCTCCCTTTGAAAGGACTGCTGACGCCTTATGAACCGCCCCGCTCCCTCAGATCTGCTGGCTCAGGACGCCTTGTTGTCCCCAAGGTATCAAGAGCACGGATGGGCGGAAGATCCTTCAGGTACCTTGCAGCCGTCAGATGGAATACATTACCCTTAACACTGCGTCTTGAACCTTCTGAACTAATCTTTAGAGCTAAGCTCAAAACTGCACTATTTGAACAGTAAGTATGCACATCTGTAGGTTCCAGTTAGCAGCCGCTCCTTAGCGCGGGGACACGCCGCTGTGCGTCACCAAGCGCTTTACAAAACTCCCTAAATAGAAATAGAAATAGAAATAGAAGTCAATTGGGTAGAAAAAACAATCCCACCCACCAATGCTAACGTTATGCTAAGAAACATCATAATACATGTAATCGGAAAACATTTGAGATGCATTATCCTGCATAGTTTCATCTTAAAGTTCGTTTTCTCAACAGCTCTCTTGGCCTCAAAAAATTCCATCCTCTCACCGTGCTGTTCGCGGCGGTTGGTTGTCTTCTGCTAAGGAGTGCGTCTGTCAGTCCAGGGAACGCCCTAGGACCAACCAGAACCATTGACCTTGTGTCTACACGGCTGCAATCCCAAGTCTTTACACCGCGACCTTACAGCTGAACCCGGATGGTGGTTCGAAAAAAGGAAAAAAAGGATCAAAACAGTTTTTCGGCTGAGAGAGTGCTGTTCTCAAAAATGAAAGGAATTATTTGTCCTTTATTAGTCCATTGTCTCTAGACCGCAGGTTATAACGACTTTTACCAGGCTCTGTCTGATTTTGAAACAACAGTTCAGGTTCAGTGGTGTCCAATCTTAAAGGTGAAGGCACAGCTGCTTGCAAGACATCGTCATCTCCTTTCTCAGACCTTGTCCATACCAATTCAGCGTCGCTAAACGGTGTGAATTTCGGTAATCTCTCAGTTTCGGTGTTTGCGATGCCTTCGCGGATCCACTGGCCGTATGGCAGTGGTAAAGGTACCCTCTTACAGTGTACGCCGTGGATCCAATTTCTATTTCCGAAGACTTTTACAGATGTCCTTGTAGACAACAACACCTGGTGAGGGCCCGTCCAACGGGGCTGATCGTTCTTAGTCCTCTGAAAATACTTTACCAGGATCCAGTCACCAGGATTGATAGTATGACCTGGGTCCACAGATGCTGGTGGCAAGCTATCATGAACCTGTTGATGCAAGACACGCAATTTAGCCGTCAGGTCATACAAATAGTCCACCAACACAGGATAATCGATGTCACTAAATTTCATTGGTCTCGGCACTCCCCACACATTTGCCGGCCGACCAAAAACAATTTCATACGGACTAAGTCCAATTCGGGAATGCACTGTAGTTCTAGTTGACAAGAGTGCCAATGGCAAGGCATCGGGCCATTGGAGACCAGAACTCGCCTGAATCTTGGCTAACTTCAGCTTCAGAGTGCCATTATAGCATTCCACTAAACCAGCTGATTGGGGATGATTCGCAGCGTGGAATTTCTGTTTTATGCCCAAACCCTCACATACTCTCTTCATGATCCTGCCCACAAACTCACTTCCGTTATCACTCCACACCATTCTTGGCAACCCGTACCTAGGGAAATATTCTTTGAGCAAGACTTTAGCTGTGGACAAGGCAGTATTATCTTTTAGGGGGTATGCCTCTACTCATCTAGAAAAGGCACAAACAACTACAAGGACGTATTTCAAATTGTTGCATCTTTCCATGTGGATAAAATCCAATTGCAAAACCTCGAACGGATACGTCGGAGGCGCGAAGTGACCAGCTGGAGTTGGAGTTCCCTTACCAGGATTATACATCAGACACACCATACAGTTTTTGACCACATTCTCCTCACACTTGGGAATTCCTCCATTCTCCCACACTGGAGCCAACAGCTTACAAATCCCTTTCGCACTGATGTGAGACATTCCATGTGCCATCGTAACCACCGCAAGCACGTACGCATCGGGTAACATCCATCTTTGGTGTTCCGACAACTCAACCCAACAACCAGTTGAATCCAATCTACCCGTAGTTTCTTTCCACATGTTTTTTTTCACTCTCCGTAGCTTCGGCCTGAATCGATTTCACACTCTCAATCGTATCCTCACACATTCAAGCCGTGCCAATCCATCTCGCAGGGCCTGCAACATACGTTCGACCCATCATATTTTTTGCAGTTTCTTTCGCAACTTCGTCCGCAAATGCGTTACCACGGCCAACATCGTCTGTAACCTTTCGGTGAGCACTACACTTCACAATCGCAACTTGCTTCGGCAGAGTAAGTGACTCAAGAAGCTCATTCACCAACTGCCCATGTTGGATTTTCATTTTAGTCCCTTGCGAAGTAAGAAAACCTTTCTCTCTCCACAAGCGTCCAAAACTGTGTGCTACACCAAACGTATACTGACTATCGGTATATACATTCACTCTCTTTCCTTCAGACAAGACACACGCTCTTGTTAATGCGATCAATTCCGCTGCTTGTGCTGAACTATAGCTCACTCGTGCAGTTTCAACAATCGTACACAATGTCGTCACGGCATATGCCGCAGTCGTATCACCATTCGGGAGCTTGTAGCATGACCCATCAACCCATAGCGTACCATCTGGATTTGAAAGAGGAGTATCTTTTAGCTCAACTCTACCCTTCGTTTCCTCTTCTGTCCTAAGAAAGCAATCATGCTGTTCCTGACCATCCCTATCCACAGAAATCGGCAACAATGTCGCTGGATTCAATACATTACACCGTTTAATGTGCACGTGACTGGCCAAAAGCGTCAACTCATAACCCGACAACCTTGCACTAGTAATATGCTGAGTCTTTGTTCTGTTCAATAAAGTATCCACTGCATGTGGAACCATCACCACCAACGTATTATCCATCACCAACCCAGCAGACTGTCAGATAGAAACAGCCGCTGCTGCTGTAGCTCTCAAGCAACTCGGCAATGCTCTAGCTACCGGATCCAAAGTCGACAAAAAATACGCACATGGACGCTGCTTCTCACCAAACTGCTGCGTCAAAACTGACAATGCACATCCCTCTCTCTCATGGACGTAGAGTGTAAAAGGCTTACTGTAGTCAGGAGTACCCAACACCGGAGCAGAACACAACGCGTCACGCAATTCAGAAAAACCTTTATGACAATCGTCAGACCAGGGAAGAGGACTCGGTATATCCTTACAAGTCAAAGCCAACAAAGGTTTTGCCAACAAGGAGAAATTCGGAATCCACTGCCTACAGTACGACGTGATACCCAAGAAAGCGCGTACCTCTCTCTGCGTACTAGGCATAGTCATTTGAGAAATCGCTTGGATTCGTTCTGGGGTCAACCTTCTTCCCTCCTTCGACAAGAGATGACCTAAGTAGGTCACTTCTTGGCGACAGTACTGTAACTTTGAAGGTGACACTTTATGATGCAAATCAGACAAATGTTGTAACAACGAAACAGTAGTTTCTTTACAAGTTTCCTTATCATCAGCAGCCACTAACAGATCGTCAACATACTGAATAAGAGCAGCACCCGCAGGCAACACAAAAGTATCAAGCTGAGTTTTCAAAGCCTGACTATAGATGGACGGACTTTCGCAATAGCCTTGAGGAGCGCGCTTAAACCGGAAGCTTCGTCCTCCCAAAGAGAAGCCAAAAATATCTCTACTTTCTTCGGCGATTGGAATACTAAAGAAAGCGTTCTTCAAGTCTATGACGGAGAACCAGGCAGCTGAAGCTGGAATCAAAGTCAACAAAGCAGTGATGTCCGGAACAACAGGAAACTGGGGCACCACAATCTTATTAACCTCTCGAAGGTCGATCACAAACCGGTACTCAGGCTGCCGAGAAGAATCAGTACGCTTCAAGACAGGCAGAACAGGACTGTTACACACGTTACCTCTCGTCTCTTCGATCACACCTTTCTCGATGAAATCATAGATGATCGCTAAAAGCGCTCTTTCACCATCACTCGAAATCCGATATTGGGGAATACGTGGCAATCTAACATTCGATTTGAGCGTCACAACATATGGTGGAATCCCCAAAAGACCCACATCATTAGGACCAGTAGCCCAAAGAGTATCAGGGAGGCAACGCAATTCCAGTGGAAGCTGATCTCTAGACAGATACATCGGAGAGGTCACTCTCTTACCCAATGTAAGGTGTACGCCCGAAGGAGAACAATACAATGTCGCGTGCAGTCTCTTTAACAAATCCAGACCCAACAAATTCTCACCACAACCTGTCGTTAAAATAAGGGGTGCTTCCAATTCACAAGGCCCAATAGAAAGAGACAAGGGACTAGAAACTGGATTACGAACCGGGGCGCCAGAAAATCCCACTGAAATATTCGTTAAGCCAGACAAAGGTGCGCCAGGGAGTTTAGAGTGCATGATAGAACTCTTCGCTGCACCAGAATCCAAAAGAAAAGGCTCTACCACACCCGATGTAACCACTGCAACATAAGGTCCATCCTGGTCTACTGGAACTGACACTACTCCCACTCTTTGTCCTTGGCTGTCCTAGCAATCATTATAGCCAGTACTCTCACTCTCAACGTAGCAATCATCAACATAATATTGCGGAGATCTGCCAGTCTGTACGTTCTGCTGATCAAAATAATTCATAGATGTCTGTGGGGGAAAAGAACGTTCGTTCTGAGGGAACGCGCCGCGTCCTCTACCCCTAGACACCTGCTGGAAACTACCACGACCTCTTGGAGCCAACATACCGCTCGCACATTGTCGTAAAACAGGGCACTCATTCTTGTAATGACCTTCCTCTCTACAATACGCGCACTGATTCAGGCCCAAAAGTGGTCTTGGAAGAAAATACTCGGGTTTCTGTGACAGTCTCTGAAACGATGGAGGTTGCTGAAACTGTAGACGTTGCTGTGATTCCTGCTGATTCGAGCGAGGCGGATACGCCTGCTGCAGAAGAACCTTTGTTTTTAAGTCTTTTGTCTTTTTCTCTAATCTATCTTTCTCATCCTTATCCCTATTCTCGTAGTACTGTGCAGTCGCCAATATCTGGGCCGACGAAGAGACAGCCCAAGAACTCTCAGAATCTTTCAACTTATTACACAGTTCGGGAAGTAAATTAAAGACAAATTTATCTACAAACAGTCTCTGGCCACCTTCCGTAGTCATATCTTGACCGCTATGATCTATAAAAGTCTCTTCAAACCTGGTGAAGAAATCAGACACACTTTCGTCCTTCTTCTGCTTACATGCTGTCAGCTTGTCCCAATTCACTCGTAACGCTGGCATCATCGTTTTCATCATATTAATAATTCTACCAGGTAAATCCGCTATTAGAGGCTCAGGTTTAGCTCCTCCTACCTGTCTAGCATCTGCAGCCGCAATATTCACCCATGTATCACCTAATTCTACCGTATGATCCTCATGGCGACTCTTCGCCCACAATGGTTGAGGGACTACATTACCCAATAACATATCCACATCAGCTAGATTCATAATGCATGCGTCGACTGTCTGGGACAACTCCTTATAATACCCCGCAGGATTCTTATGGGGGTCGGGTAAGGTTTGCTTAAAAGCCAAAACCTCAGCTCTCTTCCAAGGGACATGTATCCAGACTCGTTGGAAATGAGCCAAAATAGGTGGATTAGCGTTTGCGTCTCCCTCTCTCCAAACTGGAGGAACCTCTCTCATTGGATATTGTCGTACCTTCTTTCTAACTGAGGCATCAGGCTCAAACAATGGCTGGGGAGGAAGTGCAGACCTATATGTAAGAAGTGTCACTACCGCATCCTCGACACCAGCTCCCACTATCGTCCCTTTGGTGAACTCACTCTGAATATCAAGCAATCCAACAGGAGCCAACTCCAATTCATCATCTTCCCATTGTTCCCGAAGCAAAGTACACATCATATCAAAAACATACCGCTGCGTCGGCTCTTTCCACTGTAGGAACGTATTCAGAACCACTCCCGGATCATACCTAGAAACATTCGTAACCCACCTACGAGCCAACGAATCCAACAATCCATGCTCCACAGAACCAGGGAGCTGACTACGTCTCTGTCTGTCATCAGAAACGGGGGTCGTGACTAGCGACCCAAATAGAGGAGTTAAGAAATTAGCAACAGTGTCAGCCACTCGCCGACGAACAGAAGGGGAGGAAGCAGTCATAAGAACAGGAGAAAAGGTACCTTGCGGTGGTAAAGGAAAAGACGCAGAAGTGGGGGAAGTCGAAGGGACAGGAGCAAGAGGCACAGCAGCCTGAGTCAAGGCAGGCAAAGGTAAAGTAGGCAACCCAGGAAGAGGGGGTGCCGGAGGAACCTGGACCAACTGTGTAACAGGAAAAGGGGGTTGCGGAGGGACTAAAGGCTGACCAGCAACCTGTGGTACAACAAGCGGTAACATCGGTGCAGTAGCACCTTGCACGTAAGGGGGAGGTGACTTTAACAAATAAGACATTAATGGATCTTTTTCGGGATCCTTAACAGGATTCACAGGAGGGGGTGACAAAACTGGATAACATTTATCAATAGCCATATGATGTTGCCTATTTGACACCTCAATCGCTTTATCTTCTTCATCTTCTTTAAACTGCCTAGCAGCTTGCATTATTGATACACCCTTTTCTCTCTTATCTCTTTTAGCTTGTTTTATCTCTCGTTGTCTGGCTTCTTTGCGCCAAAGGCGGAAGGAGTCGAACATTGCCGGCCGGGCTTTTTTCCTAAATAATTTCGCTTCCAAATTGTCTAAAAAAACTACCATGTTGGGGCCATCGTAAGACGCCATCTTTCCTAGTGTAGCGGACCCATACTTCATTGAATGTAATGGGACCCATGCCGTGTTTAGAATAGAGCTCATAAGTCGGAGTTCCAACTGGAGGTATCGGACACGAGTCCTCCAATCGGAACTTCCTGTTATAACCACAACAAAACCAAGTACCAAATTTGCTACGATTAGGCATCTTCGCTCACTAATCAAGCTTCAAACTTCAAGGGGCTATCTCTACCGATACACTCGTAAATATACAAGACCCTCGGCTTTGGAAATTGCAATTTTCAAATCAAAACTAAGGACCAAACAAACTAAGAACCAAACTAAGAACAAAGCAAAACCAAGAACTGCTCAAACTAAGGACCAAGTAAAATTAAGAACCAAACGAATTAGTGTGAGCGACCCACTTATACTTAACCAAGTCGTCTGCTACGCCACCCAGAAGATCCTTCGATCGTCTCGCCTTACGAAGTTTCACAGAAGGGGGGTGTCCAAGACAGGGCGACAGTCAGGGCAGCGGTCCTTACGTAGCCGTCAGAAGGGGGAAATCTCGTGGAAAAGACCTTCGGTCCACATTTTCGACATGCAGGGGTCGCTGAAGTGGGGGCCCTCCTCCAGAGTTTCCTCACGAAGTTCCTCTCGATCCTCGGGCTTGGACCGGTACCGCTTGATGTCGCCCCGCGTCGGGCGCCAACTGAAGAACCGGGCTTTTAGAACCCAGCGGCGCCAGGGGCACGCCCAAAGTCTTTGGGTTCACCTGTCTTGGAATACAGAGACACACAGGATACTTCTTGGTGGTGTCAGAGATCGAGTTTATTGGCTGCAGCCAGTAACAGAATTCCTAGAAGTCATCACGGTATGAGTTCTCAGGAGACTGCTCAAATTTACAAAGCAAGTCATTCCTTTTTATGCCAGAAACATCACATTCCAGACAAACCCCCATTATTTTACAAATTGTCCAATCGCATGTACCCACACAAAAGTATCGCATGACGGTAAAACCCACTTTTCGGTTGTCCGGCCAACGATCAATCATCGAACAATCCCAACATTCTTCTTTAGACAAGCCGGACAGACCCATAATAAAGAGACCACAACCCATATCGTAAATGGACCATAAAAGAAGAAACAGAAACAGATAGAAGTAGGATGAGGCATGTTTGTGTGCAATAAAACCTTAAAAGATCCCGTGCTCTGACCCTTAATCAAGATCAGCTAGCGGGCGGGAACGGGTTTGGCAGGGTCGGCCTCAGGCAACGAGGTCAGTTCACTCAAGTCATGTAGGAGTCAGCACAAACTCGAGCTAAGGTGAGCCTGACCAAAGAGCTTGTTTAACCACAGTCATCGGCCTATGTGAGGGCAACCACAAAATGGCTACCATGCACAAAATGGAACCCAGGGTTCGGAACGAAAACCCTAAATACGCAGTGAATCCATTGGTGTAATGTGACGAAAACACACGTACTAGCCGAACTCACTAGTTATGGTTCGCTGTTACCAAAATCGTAACGGAACCATGATGTTTAAAACGCAGATTCAGATTTCACGGAACCTCACACTGGTCCTGGGACTTCGTTCAGGGGGCAAGCTCAGCACAAGCCCTTGGAGATCTTTTAAGCACAAGTTGAAATAAAGTCTTTGAAGTCTTTTTCCTCTCCTTCCAGCAGCAAGGCAACCACTGCCGGCCAATCCCCCAGGTCAGGGACAGTACTCCTCCATACAGCTTTCCCAGTTCCTTCTCCTCAGGCAGAGGTTCTTCTTGTCAAGCAGGATCTAATTTCTTGGGAGCAGGGTCCCAATACTGATACCCCTAATTCCTTTGTTCCTCTGGGGTAGAGGGGCCTTTGCCCAGTCCAAACCAGTTCTTGAGCACTTTGTTGACATGACTCTGCCTTTCTATTCAGGGTGCAGGGCAGAGACATCAGCCGCTCCACAGGAGGTGGAGCCAGCATTGTGGTGGGAGAGCACAGCCCTATTCAGAGTCCAGGTGCACTCCTCCCACCCATCTGGATGTCAATCTCTCTATTCACCACCAGGCTACCTAGCCCTGCCCCTCTGGGTTTCCACAGCCCTGTCACTCACACAAACCAGACAGGCAGATACACATCATAGCAGAGGTGGGCTGTAATGGTTAGGCAAGCAAATACCAACTTTCTAAAAGTGGTATTTGCAAACACAGAATATTAAAATAAACTTTACTAAAAGATGTATTTTATTATTCTGAGTTCAGGCATACTAAACTCGATTTTCTACCATGTTCCCTGGGTCTGTTAGGATCATAGGATGTAACAATTCTAACAGCCCATTCTGGCCTATGGAGAACAGGTAGCCTTACAATAGTGAAAAACGAAAATGGCTGTAATTCACTATTAGGACATGCCACACACATCAGGGCTTGTCCTACCTTATGCTTACAATGCACCCTGCCCTCGGGCCTACCATAGGGGTGACTAATATGAAGTTAAGGGAAGGTTTAGGGACTGGGAAGGGGGTGCACTTGCCCAGTCAGCATGACAGTACCAGACTGCACACAGGTTCTGCAATGGCAGACCTTAGACACATTTTACTAGGCCGCTTCTGTGGGTGGCACAACCAGTGCTGCAAGCCCACCAGCAGCACTTGTATTTACAAGCCCTGGGCACTCCTGGTGCACTTTACTGGGGTCTGACAGTAAATATACATTTTAAATAGGGAGCACTTGCACTGTGGCACTGGTTGGCAGTGGCACAGTGCTCTGAGCAGCTAACACCAGCAAAACACATGAGGCACAGCGACAAAAAGTGGAAGGGAGACTCACACCAAGGTGCCAGGTCTAACAATTGGGCATTGGTTGCACCCATTAGTACCACTTTAACACCCAAATTTAGCAGTGGGCACAGAAAGTTGACTATTCCAGCTTTTCAAAGGGCCTTCCCACATGCTGCAAGATGTGTCGCTGCATTTCTAATAACTTTTGAACAGTTTGAGAGGGAAAGCAATTTTGTTGTTAAAATCTGTAGATTTTGCAGCAGATGATGGATTATATTGTAGCAGATGATGGATTATGTGGTAAATGTGGCAAATGCATAATTATGCAGGAATCGCCGCCACCGCACAATCGGACAATTCCTGTGGCCCTGCCTAACATGCAGCATCAGACTGGGACAGAAATTAGGCCATGTACCAAAATAAAAGTGTCCCCCATTAGTGAGTTAGTTAGCTAGAAAAGTGTCCCATGTTTGCAAACTAGGGCAGTTTTCAACTTGTAAAGACATGCGGTATAAGTTTTTTGTAAGGTATGGAAGACTGCACTGATTTGAGTTTGCTGCCGGCAATGCTTTAATATCATAAAAATCAACAGTAAAACCAGCTCACCTGACAATAAAGCAGGTTAACAACTAGCCAATAAAATGGCCTACATACTGACCTGTCAGCAGGGCTTTAAGTGGGATGAAAAAACTGTGGGGGGGGGGTCTTTCAAAGGGGCATGGCTGATGTAATTAAGTGCATAGCAGACTGTGCCGCCTGACTGGTTTTTTGCTGCGTCATTCATTGCCTCCAGATAAATAATACAACAAGTATCATTACACCTACAAGAAGCCAGGACTATTGGCTTTGCCAGTGGTTATTAGTTGCATATGATGAATAAGCAACATCTACAGCTTCCTAGTATTTAATGTTGAAAATGCTTCCGTTCTGAATTGATGAGACTGAAAGAACTATAATGAGTCGCGTTGAAGTTACATTAAAGGGAGCAAAGGGTGGCACTGCTGCAGAGTTAAGATTTGTTTTTTTACTCTGAGGGTAAGGGCAAAAATGGAGAGCGGGCCCGTCTCATCACCTGCTTTTCAGAACTTTCATTCATTGTGCAGACACTGGATTAATGTTGTTACAGACAAAGTAAAGGACATGAATATAGGGCCCCTTTTCAATGTCCATTTTAATTTACTACCGGGTCTAAGACTCGAGTGAACCAGCACACTTTAAACCCTGCTCCATCCACTTTTACATGCTGATTCTGCTACTCTGCATGCACCTCTTGTCTGGCTGCCGTACTCACACCTATCTGCTCCCCCCCACATTATTCCGTTTGTCTTGCCCCTCTTATTCACCTTTCTGCTCCCTTTCCACTTGTCCTCTGTGAACAGTTTACATTGTGATGCGCCGCCATCACCACTCTGTCCTTTGCCGTGCCCCTGCAGGATATTCTGCTTTATTATTGATACATGGACAGGGCCACTTCACACGCAGGGGCACTTTAATTAACTGTCTAATTGCTGTCATCAACATGCAGATGCAGCCATTAGGCCCAGAGAGAGGGGCCAGCAGGGGAGATTGATTAAAAGAAAGAAACACTATAAACTCTCAGGGGGCCCCCTGGGCCTCGAAACTCTGGAGTCTTTAAAGGTGTGAGGCCCCATTGCTGTGAGCAGGTTCGGGGCCCTGGGCAGCTGCCCATGCTTCCCATGCTTAGCGCCATCCCCGCCCTTCCTGCACAAAAACAATCTGAAATGCCATTTTTCAACTTCTAGGTGTGCTGCATTAGCACACATAGAAGTTGAAAAACGTCAGTGTTTCAATGATTGTTTATGTGCAGGAAGTGAACCCTTCCTGTACATAAACAATCATTAGAGGTGATTTCTACTTGTGTGCTGCAGAATGCAGCACACATATAAAGAGGAAAACTTGTTGCGCCTCCCTACACCTCCCCTGGGGAGGCATAGCATTCGCATGCATTTCCAGATTTACGATTCCTCGTAAATCTGGAAATGTGTCTGGTTCCATGGGTGTTGCGTAGGAACACCCACAGCAACACCCACGGAACACCCCTTTCACGCAAAGTGCTGCATGTAAAGGGGCCATATTTCCAAGGACAGGAAAAGTCATGCAGGGTGGCTTTTCCTGTCCTTGTAAATATGGAGCAGTAACATGCGCCACCGGTACGGCACAAAAAGTGACGAACCGGTGGCACAAGGGGCTTGTAAAGCTGCCCCATAGTTTGTGAGTTTTTTGCATTCCCTCCAACTTCTCCCTTGCAAATATTTTCACTGCCAGGGAGGGACTGGCTGTAGCGGGCACCGCGCGTTTTCCCAGTGGGACGGTTTTGTCACTGGGGGCCAGTTTTGCAGCAATGCTGCAATATCGGCCCCCAGTAACAAAAGTGAGGGTGGTGCTTTTTACTGGCCCCCCTAAGACGCTCCCAGGGCCAGTCGTGCAGCAATCTGCGAGAGCTTGTTGCTGTTCCCAGTCCGGCCCTGCTCTAACTAATAGTAGCCAAAACTGCTTCTAATTGGCACGGCATGTGCATCCATTTTTGAAGTCCAGACTTGCAGAACATTTTTGTAAGAAATTGGGATATTAGTTGAGGAGGGTGAGAACCCACATCAAACAATAATTGCAGTCCTTGTCAAGGTGACACCATTTGATGCTGAACGCAAGAAAGCACAGGTCAGACACCAATCAGGTTTGTCCTGTCAAAGACTTTACCATCTTACTTTAATTCTTTAAGTCCCAGTCCATCAAATGAGTAGATTTCTAAAGGCCCCTCAGGACCTCAGGAGAGGCAGTTAGGGCCCAATTATGATCTGGCAGTCCGATGCCGTGCAGGAACTGTTTTTGGCGTTCCCATTGCGATGCCTGTTTTTAAAGCCACCGCCGTGGGAATATAAAAAAAAAGTCCGCCAGACACGAGAAACACTTGTAATCTGGTGGGCGGCCTCACCACGGGTATGGCAGGGCAGCAGTGTGGCAGACCCGGTGCTGCTCCGCCAAACTCTCGGGCCCTTAGAGACTCACAAGGAGGCAAGTAGAGGCCACAGCATGGTCCAGTCCTGATCAGCTGAGCAGTTGCAGGAAAAGGCCTCTGTCTCTGTAGCTTTAACTGGAGGTCAACCTTATGGCCCTTGGAATCCATTTCTTTGTACAGGGTATATTAAGGAGAACAGGTTCAGTCTTCAGGGCTCTTCTCAGGTCATAGATAACTGGACAGTCTCCTTCTGTTCTTCTCAGGTCCAGTTTAGTGTTCTGATAAGAGGTTCTGGTGTTTCCATTTTTATACGAAAATAGAAAAGACACCACATAAGATACATATGGAACAAAAAGCAAATAATCACAGTAGAAAACGACAACAAGTACTCTACAGATTGATGAAACATACAGGAAGAATCACTCCCAAAATGGGACAGAAACCCATAAAACAGACTATAAAAGGCACTGGAACCCAACACCGATTACATGAGTAAATGGGAAAAAAAACAACACTAAAACGTAGGTGGGACTATAACCCCCTAAACCCTGAGTATATGGGACTAACACCCATTAACAATGACCTAGGTGGGACTAACACCCCCTAAACGCTAAGTATATGGGACTAACACCCATTAACAATTTAATAGGTGGGACTATCACCCCCTAAACCCTGAGTATATGGGACTAACACCCATTGACAATAACACAGGTGGGACTAACACCCCCTAAACACTAAGTATATGGGACTAACACCCATTACCAATGTAATAGGTGGGACTAACACCCCCTATACACCAAGTGAGTCACAGCATGACCAACACACAAAATAATAAACAACGTGAAGTATAAAGTGACTGATACACGCTACACGACCAATACCAGAATGAAAGTGGTACTAAATCAGAACACCTACATAAGTATGCAAAAACATTCTCTCTAGTGGTGCAGTAATAAACTGTGACCAAAACCATTCTCACTAGTAGTGCGATAACAAACTGTGACCCGCCGGTGAGCGATATCTCACCCCAGTAGTGTGACACTGGGTACACTCACATATCTTTAAATAATTAAAACCATAACATGTTAAATAACGATAGTCATTGGTGTGCATCACCGTAGTAATGATGGACATGCACTAAAATGACACAACCAGTAACACTTAAAGATGAACCAGCTCCAGGAGACTTGCTAGAAGATAGCACCATGCAGCAGAGACAAGAAGACAATACTTTGCGGTGGATACATTGCCCAGTGAAAATATGAAGGCACCAAGTCTTGTTAAAATCCAATAACTCACCAATGGAATTGGAGGCAAAGACCAAAATTCAGTGTGTAGTAAGTTGACACTCGAACAAACAGCCCCAACAAAGAGACTGTCATAATGCTCTCTTGAAAAACGGTGCGGCGAACTTCTTACCACGACGCTGGTGAAGACTTTTACCATCCAAATGACTTTAATCATTGAAACTCGAATACAAGTTGGTTGGCACATAATAGAACTCCTCCAACTCAAAAATGACTGCACGTACAGGAGACGTACCCCGGGAGACTTCCGGCACGCTCCTGCATAAAGGCATTCAACATTAATCAGAACTTTATCGAATGAACAATGGTTGGCAGCGTACTGGCAGGCACTTTAAATAACCAGGGCTGCAGAAAACGTGGATCCGCCAACTCCAAGATTGCAGCACGCAGCGGCGACTCGCGCAGGGTGGCTCCCGGCGCGTACATGCTGCAAAGCGTCCATAAGCAGAGCTCCAGATTCCCTAGCAACGAAGACCTCGGAACAAAGACCTCGAGGTAATGGTTCTGCGAGACTGAAGAATGCAGGTAGGTGTGCGCGAGCTACCAGCGACTCGGGACTTGATTTTAATTAAAATGCAATGACTTAACTGACATATATGCCAGGGGGCCTCAAAAGACAATTAACAATGAAAGACGCTAAATGTCTCAGAAGAAAAAAAATGTCCGCTCCAAGTGCTCTTGTTTCGGAGCAGGTTTCTAAACAAGCCAAGGCCGATGACTTCAAATAGAGTGTAATTTATCAACTTAAAAAAAAATAACCGTACAAACCCCGTAACGCTGTCTCCACAACTCGAGCCATTCGCTCAAGCACACACCTCCTCGCTCTTTGTCCTCACTCGAGATTATTCAAAGCAGCAATGAGCCCGATTCTTGCCCCGATCTCCACATCCAAAGGTGTACAACATCCTTGAGAACACTAACAGTCAACACTAGGGCCCAATCTACAGCCCTGAAGAACGTGATGTGCTCTTTTCATGGTGTATAACGTCCCTGTAAAACACCAAAATTTAACACCGGGGCCCGATCTTTGCCCCCGAACATATTTTCCCAAAACAAAATCACCCATTTCTTGAGCCATTTCAGTTGTGGGTCCTCTGGGGAACTCCTCTCGATGGAGACACTCTCCCAAGACAGCAAAACAACACAGGCAGCCATCAATTACCTTGAATACAGAGGCGCATTGTCCTTTATAGCTGGAGCCTTGAAGTTGGTTGTTGTACTGGCCCTCCACAGACCAGCAGGTACATCTCCTACACGACTGTCACACAGAGGCCAGCAGCCGTCATAAGACACCCAACTTGGTCGCGAAGACATCCACAAGACGGCTCAGGGACACAACACCTCGAAGTAGACACTGGACTGAGGCAAACCTCTGTGCTGCACTAGGGAACAACTTGCAGCTCCAGTCCTCACTCCAACTGGCACACGGAGGTTTGGGCGACCGGTGTTGTGGTCACTGGTGGGGCTCACGGTGCCAGGTAGTTCCGTCAAATGAGGAGTTTCTTTTCTTTAAGTCCAGTTTCTTCAAGTCACGCCAGTTTAGTTACACACCAGTCTATTCAGGTTACACGCATAGTTTCTTTAGTCCAAATCGTCGCCAATTGAAGTGACCTGGTTCCATAGGTTGATGTGACACAGCAGACGTAGCCAGGATAGATCTTAAGCATATTTATTAAGTTAGTAAAGTCCATAGATTAGCCCCACCAGGAGCAGCCTGCTAGCTGCTCAGCCCATCCTCTCAACTGTCTCACACCACACCAACCTCCAACATTCCAGTCACGTCAACATTCCACATGGAACTCTCACACTGGCTGAGCAGCTAGTTACAAGATACAGAAGAACAGTAATAACCTTACATGAAGATACTACAATATGAAGTGACCTGGTTCCATAGGTTGATGTGACACAGCAGACGTAGCCAGGATAGATCTTAAGCGTATTATCTCTTTGAACTTTTGCTCTTTCCATCTGCATGAACTTCCTTGCACCATCTTCCCTTCACTGTACCCTCTCTCTCACACACAAACTCTCTCCCTCTCCTCACTTGTAAACACAACATTTTCTTTTTCTTTTGGAACTGACAATATTTCAACAGCTGTGTACCACTTTCACACACTTTCACATAAAATGGTAACTACACACATTCATGGTAAGTGGCAAATGTGACAATCATTCTCTGTGCTATGCAGAGAGGCCAAACAATTGGATGGGCAGGTTGTCTAAACATCTTATGACCCTGTGACACTGTGAGGAACGTGCACTGACTTCAGACTCAACTCCAGAGCTCTCAATCATGCCCTGTCATGCATACACACCTACAATATCAACTCACCCAGACACCTACTGGTGACTCAGTTTACATCGCACACAATAAAAAAAAAATCAATACAGAAACACAACATCTTTAAAAAGCAAATACTCTGAGGGACAACAGGATGAAGTAAAATGTGAACCACCAACAGGCACTGCATCACTGACATAGATTAACTTAAGGGTTTTTTATAGCCATTGTTGACAATATTTTTGCCTGTAAAGTACAAGAATATAGGGCCAGCAGGGACCTGCTTCAAAGTCAGATTTTACTTGGTGCTAGGACTAAGAGCTGGCAATTAAACCTTGGTTGTACATTAATTGCAGCGGTCATATGTCCTCCGAGTAGTCCAGCTATGAAGTGTTACCTTCATTCACCAGTATGACGTGATAAAGAATTGAACCCCAATTCAGAAACCTAAAGGTACCAGTGGGGGAGTCACCACCTGATCTGACCTGCTTAGTTTAGGAAAAGGTGAATTTGAGAGGATCTGGATGGCTTGCCCCAAGTCTTAAAAAACGTAATGACTAGTAACTGCAGAACACATACTTGCAAAAACAAATAAATCGGATCACATACAACTCCGGTGAAAAACATCCAGTTATAAACAGTACATAATAACATCTCTCTTTCTAATACAAATCATTCAATTACAGACTAGTAATAGTGATTTCATGACATTGTAATAAAACAGACTTCATCAGCCCTAGCCTGAGATAGACCAGAGGAGGAGAGAGGCACAGACTGTGAAGGTGTGATGGTGCTGGAAATTTCAATTCAGCATTTTAGTTTTAGGGCTTTTTCAGTTTGTTTGTGTAAGGCCTCAGTTTTCACGCATGAGGTGCCCACAGGACAAATCATCAGAGGTGGTCAGGGCCGGACAGGCCTTTTATTCCACCAGGCATTTCGCCAGTGGGCTGAAGCCCTTGGAGGCTGGTTTTGAAACACTGAGCTGCTCCTGGAGCCTCTGTAACTTTGCCCAACTCCATGATATTAATTGCAGTAGGCAGGAGAGACTGCAAAAGAGGAGAAAGAGAGAATGAGGTGGTGGTAAAGAGAAAGAGATTGGACACTAAGATGAGAGAGAGAAAATGGATGGACGGAAAGAGAGAGATCAAGGGAGCGGGCTGGTTTGAGCATTTTTGCCAGAGCAGCTTTTGGCTTCAAAGTTCTGCCCTGGAGGGGGTAAGACTATCGATAGAGTCTAAGGTAGATATGATTATTGCTGAATATCACTAGCATTGTGTATGACCCTAAGCAACACTACTTGATCATACATAACTAGGATGACCACCTCCCTCCAGGTTGTTACTGACATTTTACACTACTTAGTTGAATAGATGCAAAATTAGAGTACAACTCCTAGAATGCATTAGGAGGTAATATAATTGTTTAGGACTGGAAACAGTGTCCGTAATTACCTGGAAGGTGGTGGTCACCCTATATACAACATGAGTGTTGTAGAGCTTACATTTAGCCTCCATTTTTATCTCTCCTTTTTAACTTAGCATCTTTTTCTAATAGTGGTTGGCACGTTTTCTCCTAATACAAGATTGTGACACACACACATTTATTCCTGGTAGGCATTACAGCCTTGTAGTCTGCATAATTGGTTCAAGGGTCAGACAATTAGAACACTATGCCCTTGTTTTATTTTTGCTTGTAGGAGACAACTCTTTTTCACCCGACTAATTAAAGACATTGGGCTTGATTCACAAATGTAAACGTACACTTTTGTGTACATTTACGATCTTTTTCTATTCACAAAGTGATTTACGAGTAGTATCTTTACGAGTGCGGAGTCTCACAAAAAAAGAGAGAACAGTCCTATCTTTTTATATGCGAAGACTCCACATTCGTAAATATACCACTCATAAATCCCTCTGTGACTACCAAACAATCGCAAACTTGCACAAAAGTGTAAGTTTACTTTTGTGAATCGGGCCCAGAGTTCTGCTTCTTTAGCAGAGTATAATAAGATTCCTGCTTTATTATTTAAACAGCGTCCATGCTAAGGTCAGTGAGAGGTGCTTCACTTCACACTGGAGTTATTATGGAAGCTGCTGTGAGCTGTGACTGAGATGCGGCCGTGCTGACTCTGAGCATGATTATGAGAAGGAAGATCGCTGCGCAAGAGACGTGTGCAGGCCTTAAGGTATTTGTTAATACACTGAGGCCGGCTTCCTGACACACACTTCCAAGGTATGGGGTTAGATCAGTCCAACAGGTCTGGCAGATGGGTACTTCCAACATGCTCTCTTTAGCATAGAGAAAGTAGTCATAGATAGGAGTAACCTTAGTAACATTATGAACAATTAACATGGCTGAATGTTTTGTGTTATTCACCATTCTAATTATGCTTGCAACAATGATGTGTTTTCTCTGTCTAATAATCGCAGTTCACATTTTTAATAAGCATTAGAGCAGGGGTCTCCAACGAGTAGCTCGGGAGCTACTGGTAGCTCGCAAGTACCTTCAAAGTAGCTCTCAGAGGTGAAGTCAAGCCCAGTATAAAATTTAGAGAGCAGGTGCCTATTAAAGAAGGCAGCACTGCTCATCTCAAGACCCTTAGAGTGACAGTCACCAAAACCTATGGCAGTAACTCATACTTACACTCAAACACACACTGTATCGGCGTATAGGGCCTGCCACTTGACACTCTGTATCCAATCTCAATATATCTAAGCCACAAGGAGATTGACCATGTACTAGTCCCTGCTTTATCAATCACAACATGTGTGTGAAAAGTGGACCATGAAAGAAGTAGGCAGCAGTAGCATGTGCAGTAATCAGTGCTGGCCCACCAAAGTGTGGGACTGCAGGAGTCAGAGTGAAAATGTGACAGTTGGGTGCATGATCAGCTCAAGACCTGAGGAGAACAGGGCATGATCCAGACCAGAGAAAATTAAGAGACTCATCAGCATTTATGTGAGTTCATAATAAACACTATTGTTTCCTGAAAGCTACGCCTGGTGTCAAGCCCCAGCAAATGTGTACGCTAGCCCCCATTATAAGGGTGTTAGCTCTAATATAATTGTGTCAGTTTCTGGCATAATAGTGCCAATGGCATAATAATGGTCATCCTTTACTATTTCGGGTATTTTTGGTCAAGTTGTGGTATACTGGCAGCCATCATTACATACTAGGAGCATGACTGGCCTACATTTACCTATTCCTGGAATATTAATGGTCATGACTGATATATGGTTTCTGGCTTTCCTTCTGGAAAATTGAGTTTGTTTGCCCAAAGTGGAAAGTGGTATTTGATAGAAAAATGTACATTTTCAGAAACTAAACTGATGAATGATAATTCATGTTAAGCTGGGGAGACCTACTGTTGTACTTATGTCTTTAGTGCCGTAGGGCATGTCAAGATTTGAATGTTACTTCATAAGTCAGGTGGAGGCATTTTATGTTGATGGAACGTTTTCCTGGCATTTCTGATGGCAACCGCACCTGGAGTACTTGGGTGATAACTACTGATAATCCTGCTTAGGGTGGTCATAGTGCAGTCACTGTTTTACAGTTCTAAAATTGGGTAGTAGCTCAGGAAGACTTTCTTTGAGTAGAAGTAGCTCTCACTTCATAAAAGGTTGGAGACCCCTGCATTAGAGCTTTTCAATAAACATTTGAAAATGCAGTATCGTAGGTTTCCTTGTAACACCTTGGGCATGCAAAAGTGACAAATGAAAGGGTTATATCTGTTTCCACGAATTCCTTGGGAAGCAGAGTGTCATGTTTGAGTTACTAGTAACATCTACAACTCTGAAAGGTTAGGAGTTTTGATGTGGTACTGTCAGCTAACCAAACAAACCAACATTTACTGTGTATATAAGAAGACTCAGTCTTTCTATTATGAAATCTTGTTGACCTAATGCACAGTTCTACTAAATTAGTACGAATCGTATAATATTAGAAGCAATTTAGAACCCAGGAGGACTCAGCATTCCGATTCAGGGTGGCAGGCATTCACGACCACAGTTTGCTGTTGATATTTACGGAACAATGAGGTTCATGCCAGGCTGATATCTAGTGAGTCTCTCTTGTACACCAAGATGTCACATGATATGAAGGGGTTGACCAACCTGATGCCCCTTCTTGTTCCACTATACCATAGAAATTTTCCTGGAGGCACATCATAGTCACCTTGCTGCAGGGTAAACTTCCTATAAACCTCTTTGTAGTGCTCTGCTGCTGCAGTACCTCTTCTGAGTGCCCATACCATGATACCCTGTCCAATCGCATATCGTATAGGAAGGTACCAGTGGCATAGCAACGGCATCATCAACCCTAATGCATGCATGGAAATTGGGCCTCCCACTTCCTAGTTTAATAGTGAAAAATAGACACTAATTGGGGTGGAGTGGGCCTCCTGCATCCCTGTGCCCCATGTCACTGCACCTCGTGGGCAATTGATAGGTACTCCCCTGGACAGCACATATGCTTCTTCCAAAATGTATAAAGAGATACAATCTGGCCAATGAAATATGTGTTGTCATCATACAGCTTTTTCCGGGCCTTGTGTTTTCAGGGTGGTTTTTGGCCAGTCCTCTTTCACGCTAAGCATATTGGGAGTAGTAAGCTCATATTTCGTACAAAAGACCCTAAAAAAAGTTTAAGGGTTGAGGGAATGAGAGACCACATGTAGTTCATTGGCGGGTGGAAGGTGACACAGGAATAGGTACCTTCAGTAGGGCGAGACATTTACGAATGTTTGACTACAAGGCTCCCCTCGTCCCATTCCTCCATGAAGAATTCTTGTCCTAAAATTTGAGGCTATAGCATATACTTTGACCAACAATTAAGAACTGGTACAGTATGATTGCGTGTACACTGAGTGAGCGTTGACACTATCCTTAGGGAATTCAAAAGTGGAGATACAGGATCCTTGCCCTGAAGAAAGCCCTGGACCCTTGAGTGGGCCCTTGTTGGGCTGAAGGATGTCGACCTGAATTGGACACAGGCAAACTAATGATGCCTCAAGTGTCCCATTGTTGTTTTTAGCCACCCCTACACCACTTATTAATAAATAATGAAATTCAAAAAGGCAGGCGTACTGGTTTTTTAAAAAGTTATCCTGTTAATGAATGAAATGGTGGATGTTTGGTTTTCATAATTTGAGAGCCTTGCTTGGGGTACGTTTGCTTTTTGTGATTTTGAGTAGTAAGGTCATAATCATGATGAGAAAAGAGAAACTACAAATATTTGCATGCTTGGAAAAAAAACAGGACAAGCCATGTTCATCCACGGGAGATGGGGACCATCTGAAAGTTATGTCAGCTTCTTAGTTGGTGGTCAATGGCTTAGCAGGTGTGCAGCAAGCCTACCCTGGAGTCGTGTGCTAGAGATTGAAAAGTATTTTTTTTATAGATTGGTTAGTCGTCCATGCAACCCAGGTGTGCGTTTGCTCATAAAATGTTGATCTGCTATTCTATGCAAGGTTCCTATATCCCACCTTATATGGTTTTCAATAACAATATTTGGATGCTAAAATTAAGAACTTTTTGCTAATCTTTTTAATTAGCAAAAATAACAAAAAGTAATCTCTAGCAGGGGTATATTTTGTTGATAACCCCTTATCTTCTTCATTTTTAACCCTGTCCCAGGACACCGCACAATAAAGTTATAGGGTCCCCTGGAGACAGTTTTAACATCTTCACATAATAATTTCATTGCCTGCACTCTGCTCCTCACCCATCGAATCCTTCGGTCCCCTCTACACAAAACACCTCAGCGCCTCTTCCATTTTTGAAGAGTTGAAGACCACACTTAGGACCTTGCGGCCCCAGTGTGAGGAGGGAGCCCTATGATGAAACATGTCACCCTCAGGTGAGTGAGGGTTCTCGTCCTTAAAAACGTTTTTTCATTATCCTCAACAAGACACTTAACCTTCTGATCCATGAATTCTGACCGTAGTTTTAGGATCTTTCCTGATATATTGTTCCCTATGACACTAATTATGTCACATCTTTTTTGAGAACGTACTATTTGTGAGTTGCAACCCCTCTAACTATTCCAATGGCAATGTGAACATTGTGTTCAAATTCCCAGTGGCCTCAAAGTTACTGCTCAATGATGACATGCTTACTGTGCAGCCCGGATATCTTCAGGGGTCCCAGTGTTCTCATAGGGTCTAACGCTGCTTCGTGTCATCTTAAGGAGTTTGGGACCCCGGGTATGGCATATTGTGGGGTCCCCTGTTCAAAGAAACATGTAATTTTAATACCCATTTTCCCCTACTTCAAGCCTACATAATGCCAACTGATATTTAAAATTATACATTCAACTTTCAACTGTGTGTCATACAAAAATAGCTGCAATGTGCCTTGCTCAGGGCTGCAGAAATCCATAAGATGACACAGCGTAAAGAGAGACAGAGTGAGAGGTAGAGATGATCAGAGAGATGGATGAAGGCCAAGACAGAGAAATCGACAGAGGTGCGATTGAGAGCGAGGAAGATCACTTTCTCAGGGGCAGTGGGGTCCATGGATGGTAGAGGCCCTGGACAAAAGCCAACTCTGCCCATGTGTGACAGTGCGGGACAGGAGGAGGCCTATGACTGTAACGAGTGGTGGACTCCGATACCGGTCTCACCCCCTCTTGTAACCCCACAGCAGGAAGAATGGCTCCCCTTCGAGGAACAGAAGCACTGGTCAGGCCCAGGAGAAGCTGGGCCCTTTAAGTGGAGCGGCTACGAGACACTGAGCCCGCCCTCCCATGTCGTCACCAACTGGGAGCAGCCAAAACAGGAAGAACCTCGCAGAGCGTCGGACGGCGTTTCCCGGAGGAGTGTTGGTGCAGAGGGAGAAGGAGGACGAGGAGAGGAGCGGATCGAAGGAGGACGAGGAGAGGAGCGGATCGAAGGAGGACAAGGAGAGGGCCGGAGCAAGGGAGGAGGAGGCGAGACGGACTTCGGACGGCCAGGAGGCCCGGGATCCCGTGTATCGCCCAGCCACGTTCCCCGGGGAGGAGCGTGGCTCGGTCAGGTACGTGACCGAGTAGCGGGCTGGTTAGGCAGAGAAGGGAGACCACCTGTGTAGGAGAGATTTTCCCGTGTCCCCTTCCTTTAGTAGGCACACTGCAAGTCACGACGTGGGGAGCGCTAAGGGGTCAAAGCACTGGTGATATATTTAGGGGAGTTCCTCACACCCGGTCCTGGAGTTAGGGAGAGAATAAAGTAAACGGTCACCTGACATCGCCTTTCTCTTTGTTTCTTCCGGCTGGGGACCACCTTTTCCCGGGGAGAGCCTACCCACGAGACGCCTTGGGGAGATCAAGAGCCGGGACTGTCCAGAGAGGGAAAGGAGAAAAGAGAGCGCCAGCGAAGGAAGCCACACGAACCGTAACAGACCAAGAACTCTGGCTGAACATAGAACGAGAAAGCGATACTTATCAATAAAACCCAGTTTAAAACACCGTTGTGTCCCGCCTGTCCCTGACACCCCGTTACACTGGTGTCAGAAGTGGGATTCTCCATCATACTCTATCTGCCACAAGATGGAGGCCCTTATTCAGCACTTGGTGCAGGGACAAGAAAAGCTAGGTTGGGCCGTGGAACGCCAGATGACGTCGGCCCAGGCGGACAGGGAAATGTTCCAGAACACCATGGCTGCGCAGCTAGAAACGCTACAAAAACCCTCTCCCGATGTAGGGAGGTCAATGGCATCGGAACCCAGACCACACGTGCCCCATCCGCCCGGCATCTCACTACAAAAATATGTGCCAGGGGAAGACCCGGATGCCTTTCTGACTAATTTCGAAAGGGTAGCCCGAGCCTGTGGCTGGACCGAAGACAAGTGGCCTTTTTTTCTCGCTCCCCTATTGTCGGCGGAAGCCCAGTCGGCATATCAAGTGGCTAATCCCACAGGAGCCACTCCTTATGCGGTTATCAAGGATATCATTCTTGAGCATCTAGGGCTGGATGCCGAGGCCTATCGTCTGAGGTTCAGGAGGGAAAAAGGGCGGGTAGGAGAAAATCCCAAGACTCTATATTTTCGATTGAAGATGGCTGCGGACAAGTGGTTAAAACCAGAGTCCAGTTCCAAGGAAGAAATCATGACACGAATATACTTAGAGCAGTTCTTGGACACCTTGCCATACGGGACACAGAGATGGCTGAGACAACATTCTAACCTGTCCGTAGCCCAAACCATTGAGATGGCGACGCAATTCGGGCGAGCCCAACCCCGATACTTCACTGGGGACAAAGAAAAGCCCACCAAAGGCGGTCCTCGGCCTCGGGCGGAGCGAAAAGGCCAACGCGCGATTGAAGGGGGGCGTCCCAAACCCGGCCGCATGGACCCACCTGTGTTCCAAGGACCACAATGTTATGACTGTGGAGAGTGGGGCCACATTGCCCGTCTATGCCCCCGGAGACGCACAGAGGAGCCCATGGAGGTCGGGTACTTACCAAAGGCCGTGCTGTACTCGCCGGAGTTGGGGACCTCCTTTCATGTATGGGTAACAATAAACGGGGCCATGGTACAAGCCCTGTTAGATTCGGGCTGTAGACAGTCAGTAGTAAGGAAAACTCTAGTGCTTCCCCAACAATATCTCCCACATAAATCCGTCCACATTAGGTGTATCCATGGGGACGTGAAGCCCTACCCACTGGCTTTGGTCCCGATAACGCCCGTGCAACATCCAACACAAAAGGTAAAGGTAGGGGTGGTCGATACATTACCTGAGGAGGTTATACTGGGGGTAGACAATCCGGGATTCTTATCCCTCTTTAGGGATGAAATAAGGGGAAGAGACGAGGCTAACACCCCGGCTTCGGCTATGGTCAGTCCCGATCCCTGGATTACGGACCGGAGTTTCCGTTTTGCTCAGTCCAATGACCGTACCCTTTTTAATGCGTGGGAACAGGCACATCAGAACCAAACCCAGGAAGAAGACAGGTTTCCCCGGTTTACCATCCGCAATGACTTGTTATATAGGGAAGGAAAAGAAGGGGACCCACCCCAGCTATTGGTTCCCCAGCCCTTCAGGGACCAAGTTCTGTTCTTTTCGCACAGTCACCTGACCGCCGGCCATGTAGGAAAGGAAAAAGCCACCTCTAGTGTTTTAAGACACTTCTATTGGCCGGGTGTTTATAGAGACATAGAACAATATTGCAACACCTGCGAAACCTGTCAAAAGAAAAGCGACTACCGCCCGCCTCCGGCACCCCTGAAGCCGATGCCCATCATAGGGGTCCCGTTCGAAAGAGTGGGCATGGATCTAATAGGCCCCCTTCCTCGTACCCGTAAAGGACACGTCCACGCCCTAGTGATAGTGGACTATGCCACTAGGTTCGTTGAGGCCTTCCCGTTACAAACCCCGAATACGAAAACCATTGCTGACAAGCTAATGGAACTGTTCGCCAGAGTCGGATTCCCCAAAAGAAGTCATTACAGACCAAGGAACGCCATTTACTTCCAGATTGATGAAGGAGGTATGTCGCACCCTCGATATTGGCCAACTGCGCACCTCAGTCTATCACCCACAGACAGACGGACTCGTGGAGCGATATAACCGGACGTTGAAAAATACGTTGAAAAAAATGTTAACCGTTGAGGGAAGAGATTGGGACAAATTGCTTCCCCTAGCGCTGTATGTCATTCGGTCCCAAGTACAAAGCAGCCTCGGTTGCTCGGCCTTCGAACTCCTGTACGGCCGCCAACCAAGATCCCTAATGGAAATGACCAAAGATGCCTGGGAGACCGAAGAAAGACAAGACCATTGTACGTTATTGGAGTATACCAGTCAGTTGAAATCCAAAATTGGCAACCTACGGGATCTGGCTTTCCTAAATTTAGAAAGAAACCAGGAGAGACAGAGGAAGTATTACGACAAGGGAACAAAACTACGGAGACTACAGTCAGGAGACTGGGCGCTGATCCTACTACCCTCCTCTAGTAGCAAATTCAAAAAGGAGTGGCAGGGACCCTTTCCAGTGAGGTATAAAATCGGGGACACCACTTACGGCATACAAGTCTCTCCAAAGAAGATTCAAAGCTACCACATAAACATGCTAAAAAAATGGATCGGCCCACCACCCCGAGCAGCACACTTTTTAGTACCCACCAACAACACGCCGCAGACGACAATAGAAGGATTAGTGGTGAATCCGGAGCTCACCGAGGATCAGAAAAAGGACTTGACGGAGACCCTGACGCCTTTCTCTGCCGTGTTCTCCAATAACCCCGGAAGGACTAATGTGATAGAGCATGGGATTGAAACGTTACCAGGCCGAATCATCCGCCAGAAACCATATCGGATTCCTGCGGCTAGAAGACAGGCCATTCAAAAAGAAGTCACCGAGATGTTACAGTTAGGGGTGATAAGACCCTCCACCAGCGACTGGATGTCGCCAATCGTGATGATTCCCAAACCCGATGGATCCACACGCTTCTGTATGGATTTCCGAGCCTTAAACGAGATATCCACCTTCGACGCATACCCCATTCCGAGGGTGGATGAACTCATAGAGAAGATAGGAGATGCCAGATATATCACGACCTTTGACTTGACCAAAGGCTACTGGCAAGTACCTTTGAAAGAAGCCGACCGTAAAAAGACCGCCTTTTCCACGGAGATAGGGTTGTTCGAATTCACGGTCTTGCCCTTTGGCCTACATGGGGCTCCCGCGACTTTTCAGCGATTGATGAACACCATCCTTAACCCGTATCCCGCCTTTAGTTCAGCATATCTGGACGACATCGTGGTTTTCAGCTCAACATGGACAGAGCATTTACACCACGTGTCAATCATCCTAAACGTCTTACAACAGGCCGGCCTCCATGTGAACGCAAAAAAATCCAGGGTAGGGTTCCAACGGGTCCGGTATCTGGGGTATGTCCTAGGCGACGGCGCCATTGCCCCCCAGGTCAAAAAGATCAAGGCCATCACCGAGACCCCTTTTCCCTCTACAAAAAAACAACTGAGAGGCTTCTTAGGCCTAATCGGTTATTACCGAAGGTTCCTGCCCCGATTCGCAGAAATCGCCTCTCCCTTAACAGACCTACTCAGAAAAGAAAGTCCCAACAAATGGTTAACTCGCCCCAGCGAAGAGGCACTACAGGCATTTCAGCAGTTAAAAACAGCCATAACCACCTCTCCTGTGCTGGTCTCCCCTGATTTCACCAAACCCTTTATTGTAGCCACAGATGCCTCGGATACGGGGATTGGGGCGGTATTGTCACAACTAGGGGAGGATGGGTCTGAACATCCCTTATTGTATGTGAGCAGAAAGCTGTTCCCCCGAGAGGTCAAATACCCCACCATAGAGCGCGAGTGTTTGGCCATGAAGTGGGCGATTGAGAAGCTCCATTACTACCTTGAAGGTAAACCCTTCGTCCTGTACACGGACCATGCCCCCCTTAGGTGGATGTACAGGAACAAGAACCAGAATCCCAGGATTCTGCGATGGTTTTTGTCCCTACAACCCTTCTCCTTTACGGTGCAACACAGGAAAGGCAGGGAAAATGGAAATGCGGACTTTCTGTCGCGCTCCTTTTGTCTCCCCGAACGGGAGAAACCAGGGGGGGAGGTATGTGACAGTGCGGGACAGGAGGAGGCCTATGACTGTAACGAGTGGTGGACTCCGATACCGGTCTCACCCCCTCTTGTAACCCCACAGCAGGAAGAATGGCTCCCCTTCGAGGAACAGAAGCACTGGTCAGGCCCAGGAGGAGCTGGGCCCTTTAAGTGGAGCGGCTACGAGACACTGAGCCCGCCCTCCCATGTCGTCACCAACTGGGAGCAGCCAAAACAGGAAGAACCTCGCAGAGCGTCGGACGGCGTTTCCCGGAGGAGTGTTGGTGCAGAGGGAGAAGGAGGACGTGGAGAGGAGCGGATCGAAGGAGGACGAGGAGAGGAGCGGATCGAAGGAGGACAAGGAGAGGGCCGGAGCAAGGGAGGAGGAGGCGAGACGGACTTCGGACGGCCAGGAGGCCCGGGATCCCGTGTATCGCCCAGCCACGTTCCCCGGGGAGGAGCGTGGCTCGGTCAGGTACGTGACCGAGTAGCGGGCTGGTTAGGCAGAGAAGGGAGACCGCCTGTGTAGGAGAGGTTTTCCCGTGTCCCCTTCCTTTAGTAGGCACACTGCAAGTCACGACGTGGGGAGCGCTAAGGGGTCAAAGCACTGGTGATATATTTAGGGGAGTTCCTCACACCCGGTCCTGGAGTTAGGGAGAGAATAAAGTAAACGGTCACCTGACATCGCCTTTCTCTTTGTTTCTTCCGGCTGGGGACCACCTTTTCCCGAGGAGAGCCTACCCACGAGACGCCTTGGGGAGATCAAGAGCCGGGACTGTCCAGAGAGGGAAAGGAGAAAAGAGAGCGCCAGCGAAGGAAGCCACACGAACCGTAACAGACCAAGAACTCTGGCTGAACATAGAACGAGAAAGCGATACTTATCAATAAAACCCAGTTTAAAACACCGTTGTGTCCCGCCTGTCCCTGACACCCCGTTACGCCATGTTTCAAAAAATATATGAGGGTGCAGCTTTTTCTCACTGTATTGGTCATCATCCGTAACTCCTCAATTATTTTCTGCCTCAAGGGGAGCTCAACCTCGAAAAGCAAAGTAGAGAAATGAATAAGGGTTTCTTTAATGTTGAGGTACAAATCCTCAGCACAAGGAAGAAGTGAAAGGAGTGCTACATGTTTTGATCATATATCTCCCCCCATCAAGAGTCAATGACTTTCATCAGGACTATAAGATCCCTATTTCAACGTTGCTGTCAATGTCAGTCTGTCAGTCATGTCAGTAAAGAGCAAAGTGTGAAATATTCCACCATGCAAGTACCTTGCTTTTCATAGAAGTATTTTGATGAAAGGAGTTTTCGCCAGACATCTGGTTAGTAACTCCTAATCCAGGGTTGGAACGGGAGTGCCACCCTGTAATCACACATTCGTCAAGAGCCCAGCGGAGGGTCTGGAGCGGTAAATTAAGCAGCATCATTCTTTGGATAACATTGGGATGCGTTTAGTGAGATCTGTCAGGTTCGGTTACGGGCTGAAGTTGCTGTAAATGGTGGTGATTTTGTTGCTGAAGAATAGTGCTGTCAGGGACTATCCGGGACCATGTTGGTAAAACAGTTTGGGACTTGAGCAAGTCTGGGTAGAAAACGTACAGTGCACAGAAAGAGTAGTACAGAGCTGCCCAGGATCACACAAGGAGTTAGAGGAGAAAAAGGGATCCAAAGGGGAAGCCTGTACAAGAAGGCTAAGACTCAGAAAGGAAGGGCACTCACAAGGCAATTTAGCATTCAGACTAACTACACCCAGGACGGACGTGCAAGATATATATTATACTACATTAACAATAAAGGGGATGTGGGATAAAGCACTCAGGAGCTCCATACGTTAAGACTGAAGCTCAGTAAGTTTCTCACTCACACTTGCTGTTACAGATACTGACTGAAAATACCCACATATAGGATATGTATTGAAAGGCAGGGTCTGTGGAGCTTATACCTACGGAAATGTTATAACTGAAACTCAAAGACAATACTCACAGTGAACAAGAAACACCACCTAGGTAGTCAGCTGTGACCATGGATCCTAGTGATCAAACAGGAACACGCAAGGCAGTAACAGCAAAGGAGTAGAACTAAACACAAGCACAATAGACAAGGAGCTAGCAAGGAGGAGTGCTTAATGGGAAAGGAAGGAAATCACAGGGCACACTTGGCAGAAAACAGGCAACAAACATACAAGGCAACAGAAGCAAGATATCAGAATAGAAAGACAGCAAACTAGAACTGGAACCAAGGACATTGGAAGAAAGGCAGGGACTGGAAAAGGATATACAGAAGGGGAGGCTACAAAGGTATACTAGAATAGTGCACGTTCAGGAATCAAGAAAACAAAGTAGCATAGAAGGCAGTGCTGGGGCAGGAACAAGAATTGAGCTAAGGCTCAGGAGTCAAGGTAGCACTGCGGGCAGTGCTAGTTCAGGAACAGGGAAATTACTATAGCTCAGGAGCCAAGGTAGCACTGCAGGCATTGCTAGTTCAGGAACGGGGAAATTACTATAGCTCAGGAGTCAATGTAGCACTGCAGACAGTGCTAGTTTAAGGAAACAGGAAACAGCTACAGCTCAGGAAACAAGGACTCAAGAGAGCACTGCAAGCAGTGCAAATCAGGAACAAGAAATAGCTGAAGTTCAGGAACTGGAGCAAATAATAACTACAGCTTAAGAACTCAGGAAACAAGGTAGCACTGCAGGCAGTGCTAGTTCAGGAACAGGGAAATTACTACAGCTCATGAGTCAATGTAGCACTGCAGACAGTGCTAGTTTAAGGAAACAGGAAATAGCTACAGCTTAGGAAACAAGGACTCAAGAGAGCACTGCAAGCAGTGCAAATCAGGAACAAGAAATAGCTGAAGTTCAGGAACTGGAGCAAATAATAACTACAGCTTAAGAACTCAGGAGTCAAGGTAGCACTGCAGGCAGTACTAGTTCAGGAACAGGGAAATTACTACAGCTCATGAGTCAATGTAGCACTGCAGACAGTGCTAGTTTAAGGAAACAGGAAATAGCTACAGCTTAGGAAACAAGGACTCAAGAGAGCACTGCAAGCAGTGCAAATCAGGAACAAGAAATAGCTGAAGTTCAGGAACTGGAGCAAATAATAACTACAGCTTAAGAACTCAGGAGTCAAGGTAGCACTGCAGGCAGTGCTAGTTCAGGAACAGGGAAATTACTACAGCTCATGAGTCAATGTAGCACTGCAGACAGTGCTAGTTTAAGGAAACAGGAAATAGCTACAGCTTAGGAAACAAGGACTCAAGAGAGCACTGCAAGCAGTGCAAATCAGGAACAAGAAATAGCTGAAGTTCAGGAACTGGAGCAAATAATAACTACAGTTTAAGAACTCAGGAAACAAGGTAGCACTGCAGGCAGTGCTAGTTCAGGAACAGGGAAATTACTACAGCTCATGAGTCAATGTAGCACTGCAGACAGTGCTAGTTTAAGGAAACAGGAAATAGCTACAGCTTAGGAAACAAGGACTCAAGAGAGCACTGCAAGCAGTGCAAATCAGGAACAAGAAATAGCTGAAGTTCAGGAACTGGAGCAAATAATAACTACAGCTTAAGAACTCAGGAGTCAAGGTAGCACTGCAGGCAGTGCTAGTTCAGGAACAGGGAAATTACTACAGCTCATGAGTCAATGTAGCACTGCAGACAGTGCTAGTTTAAGGAAACAGGAAATAGCTACAGCTTAGGAAACAAGGACTCAAGAGAGCACTGCAAGCAGTGCAAATCAGGAACAAGAAATACCTGAAGTTCAGGAACTGGAGCAAATAATAACTACAGCTTAAGAACTCAGGAGTCAAGGTAGCACTGCAGGCAGTGCTAGTTCAGGAACAGGGAAATTACTACAGCTCATGAGTCAATGTAGCACTGCAGACAGTGCTAGTTTAAGGAAACAGGAAATAGCTACAGCTTAGGAAACAAGGACTCAAGAGAGCACTGCAAGCAGTGCAAATCAGGAACAAGAAATAGCTGAAGTTCAGGAACTGGAGCAAATAATAACTACAGCTTAAGAACTCAGGAGTCAAGGTAGCACTGCAGGCAGTGCTAGTTCAGGAACAGGGAAATTACTACAGCTCATGAGTCAATGTAGCACTGCAGACAGTGCTAGTTTAAGGAAACAGGAAATAGCTACAGCTTAGGAAACAAGGACTCAAGAGAGCACTGCAAGCAGTGCAAATCAGGAACAAGAAATAGCTGAAGTTCAGGAACTGGAGCAAATAATAACTACAGCTTAAGAACTCAGGAGTCAAGGTAGCACTGCAGGCAGTGCTAGTTCAGGAACAGGGAAATTACTACAGCTCATGAGTCAATGTAGCACTGCAGACAGTGCTAGTTTAAGGAAACAGGAAATAGCTACAGCTTAGGAAACAAGGACTCAAGAGAGCACTGCAAGCAGTGCAAATCAGGAACAAGAAATAGCTGAAGTTCAGGAACTGGAGCAAATAATAACTACAGTTTAAGAACTCAGGAAACAAGGTAGCACTGCAGGCAGTGCTAGTTCAGGAACAGGGAAATTACTACAGCTCATGAGTCAATGTAGCACTGCAGACAGTGCTAGTTTAAGGAAACAGGAAATAGCTACAGCTTAGGAAACAAGGACTCAAGAGAGCACTGCAAGCAGTGCAAATCAGGAACAAGAAATAGCTGAAGTTCAGGAACTGGAGCAAATAATAACTACAGCTTAAGAACTCAGGAGTCAAGGTAGCACTGCAGGCAGTGCTAGTTCAGGAACAGGGAAATTACTACAGCTCATGAGTCAATGTAGCACTGCAGACAGTGCTAGTTTAAGGAAACAGGAAATAGCTACAGCTTAGGAAACAAGGACTCAAGAGAGCACTGCAAGCAGTGCAAATCAGGAACAAGAAATAGCTGAAGTTCAGGAACTGGAGCAAATAATAACTACAGCTTAAGAACTCAGGAGTCAAGGTAGCACTGCAGGCAGTGCTAGTTCAGGAACAGGGAAATTACTACAGCTCATGAGTCAATGTAGCACTGCAGACAGTGCTAGTTTAAGGAAACAGGAAATAGCTACAGCTTAGGAAACAAGGACTCAAGAGAGCACTGCAAGCAGTGCAAATCAGGAACAAGAAATAGCTGAAGTTCAGGAACTGGAGCAAATAATAACTACAGTTTAAGAACTCAGGAAACAAGGTAGCACTGCAGGCAGTGCTAGTTCAGGAACAGGGAAATTACTACAGCTCATGAGTCAATGTAGCACTGCAGACAGTGCTAGTTTAAGGAAACAGGAAATAGCTACAGCTTAGGAAACAAGGACTCAAGAGAGCACTGCAAGCAGTGCAAATCAGGAACAAGAAATAGCTGAAGTTCAGGAACTGGAGCAAATAATAACTACAGTTTAAGAACTCAGGAAACAAGGTAGCACTGCAGGCAGTGCTAATTCAGGCACAAGGAATAGCTATAGCTCAGGAATCAAGGAACAAGGATTAACTAAATCTCAGGAATCACTGGAAACAAGGATATCAAAGGCTCATGAAATACTGGAAACAAGGATCAGTTTCACCGGTATACAGCTACAATGGCCAACTTTGGCTGGAAGGGAGCTGGGGCTTAAAAGAGTTCATATTAATGACATGCAGCAGGTGTGAGCAGGCTAGCAGCAGCCAGCCACAGGTGAGCTGAATTCCTCCACCCATCCTTGGCCTGCAGGGGTGGAGACGAAACAGTGAGCAGGGAATTCTAGGTAGTGGAGTTCCAAACATGAGCAGGCTGGCTTCAAGTATCAGCAGGCTGGCTTTCACAAAACCCGGCATGGATTGGGAATGGATGTCAATTCCTAAATGATGTCCAAATGCCTGGAAGTCAGGATATGCATACAGGGGAGTGTCTGGAGGCATATTAGAACACCGGAAAGCCCCACAATTCAGCCTCCTGGTGGTGGGCACGAGAGCACAGGGAGTGAATCATGACAATTGCAGAGGTTCAGCAAGAGGGTCATCAAATTGGAGGTGGCCGATAGTGAGGTGAAATCTTTCACAATGACAAAGATTGCTTTGAATCTGCTGGTGCTGGCATTAATGAGGTCCACCAGAGTGGTGTGTTTGGTGGTCCAAATCATTTGCTGGTAGCGTCTTTGGGTGGATTTGACTGTACTCCCATCTGCATTGTACTGGCTCATTCTCCTTCTGTGCTCCAGTTGTTTGTAGTGGCCTTTAATCGGGTGGATTGATTTGGGTTGGCAAGGCCGTACACAACACTTCCGCCATTACCAAAATGGGCATCAGGCATTAACCTCCTATTAAGTGTGTTGTCACAAGGCACACCACACCCTGAGAACGGAAACAGTAATCTGAGCAGAGCGTCTGAAAAAAATATCTGTGCCTGCTGGCAAATGAACACACATTTGTCTATTTCTGACTATAGCACTTCACAAAAGGTGGCCCATGGCGGTTTAATGAGCTTTTCCAAGGCCTATTCAACTCTATACCCCGGCAGGGAATTTGTATTCACCCGGATGACTGAAATGAAATACAGTTGTTCACCCCTTAATAAAATTATGCTCTCGAACAAGTATTCATCAAAAAAATTTGAAGAGTTTTATATCAAAGTCTATGCACCTTCCATAAATGGTTTATGTAGCTGCTACCAGCAGGCTTGCAGTGGCCTGTGGGCTCTCCGTGCACCATGTCCTGGAAAGCCCCCCCTGAAGACAGTTAAAGCGGATGAAAAGAAATACCCATTTCTTGCCGTGCCTACTTTAAAAGTAGAACGGTGTTCTTCAGGGGCTTCTGTCCAAATGCACCTGGACCTTTTATGTGCACTATTAATGCAGCTGGTATGCCCATGTACATACCAATTGGCCTGCCCCGTGCCATGCCACACTCATGTTACCAGTGGCCATGTGGTGTGAAGGTTAAGGTTGGCCAAAGTTTCACACATTGCCTGCACCGTTTGAAAACTGTAGATAACCACATGCTTGTCACAGGTTGGCGACGTTTCCCAACTTTGCCAGCTTTGCCCTATGTGAAGTTACCTCCAGCCAGCACGCCCGCAGGTGAGGGTTTCCCACTGTAAGATGTTACTTTAGTGTTTATCAAAAATAGTGTATTTATTTAGTTATTTACGATTTTTTTATATAGCTCAATTCTACCTGTGGGTGTCATGACCCTTTACACATAACAAGAACATGATATAGGGATCTCTTTTTTTTTGTTAAATAATAAGTCTAGGGGGAACTGTATGAGTAAAGTTAGTATTCTACTTGAATAGAGGATAAACTGAATTTGGGGATTGGAATTGGAAATTACTTTTAGAAGGGATCTGTACGAGTGCGTATGAAATATAACACATATGTAATCTTTTTTTATTTTTTACTGCTGCAACGAAAATAAAGGTTATAAAAAAACAAACAAAAAAACATGATCTAGAGTTCTCAGTAAATATACAGATTAAGAGAAAGGCAGCATCAATGCATGTATACTTAGCAAGTGCATGGACAGCCGTGAGAGTGAGGGGAGTGGGAAAAGGAGAGCAAGACAAAGGGAAGATGGAATCTCAGTCAGAAACAAAGGAGCATATTATCAAGACCGGCGATAAAATTATCACCGCTTTAGCGGCAGAAAACTGAATTGAAGCTCAGGTTAGAGGTCCTTCACATTTAACATGGGCTTCAATTGGAATTCCATAGAGCATATTATCAAGCCCATTATCGCCGTTTTAGCTGCCTTTGACACGGTCCATCATGGGGTATTGATGGATCGTTTATGGGGTTGCGGAGTGAGAGATAAAGCTTGGTCTCTCCTTAAATCCTTCCCCTCAGACAGATGCCAGACTGTCTCATTGGGTGAGTTTGTTTCCAAACCTTTCTCCCTTCCTTGTGGGGTGCCTCAGGGGTCCTCCCTGAGCCCTACGCTTTTTAATATATACGTCTCCTCTTTGGCCCCCTTGATTGAATCCTTCGGCTTTGGTTTAACATCTTATGCCGATGACACTTAAATTGTCATCTCCTTGCAACCAGGTCAGGAGGAGGCAACGGGTGAGAGGCTTCATGATTGTATGGGGGCAGTGGGAGACTGGATGTTGCAAAACTGTCTAAAATTGAATGCTGGCAAAACAGAGGTGATTCGGTTTGGGAACAATGTTAATCTCTGGACCCCTAGCTGGTGGCCTGAGGCCATGGGGACTCTTCCAGTACCCTCCAGAAAAGTTAAGAACCTGGGGGTGGTGCTGGATGAACACCTTGACATGCGTGATCAAGTAAATGCCGTGGTCTCTGCTACCTCTTACACCCTCAGGACCATGAGGAAAATTCTGCCCCTTCTGCCGGCTGACTGCAAGCGTACAGTGGTTACGGCCTTGATTATGTCAAGACTTGACTATTGTAACAGCCTTTACTTAAGTATTCATGAGCGCAGCTTACAAAAACTTCAGATGCTCCAGAATGCAGCTGCCAGGTTGCTTACGGGAACTCCGAAATTTGCTTCCATCTCGAGTTCAATAAAAAAACTTCACTGGCTGCCAGTAAAAAAAATGCGAATACTTTTTAAATCACTTTGTTTGGTTTTTTGAGCTCTTCACGATACAGGCCCATTCTATCTGAAGCAACAATTTCAGTGGTATGTGCCTGGAAGATCTTTACGTTCATCAGGAGCTAAACTTACTGTAGTGCCCACCTCTAAGAGAGTTAGATGGGGAGGCAGAAGCTTTTCTGTGGGGGCAGCCAAGGCCTGGAATAAACTTCCTGTTGGCTTAAGAAACTGCAACAATGTATTTGCTTTTAGGAAGGCGCTCAAAACATGGTTGTTTTAATTTCCCCTGGCCAAACCTTAGGAGGACTGTAGAAAGCGCCGGGACACCTTCGGGTAGCTGTGCGCTATATAAGTTTTTCTAACATAACATAACATTGGGGGATTGAAGGGGGCAGGTAATTGAGGCAGAATTGCAGAGTGTTGTCAAGAATTCCTGTCATGCGTGGGGAGGAAAACGGTAACCAGCGACAACGGACTACATCTCCCAGGATGCTTAGCGGTTGAGAGGTTATGAAAACAGGAGAGCTGTTACAGAACTCAAGGAAAACACGCCCTTATGTAAACAGGAGAGCTGTTACATAACTCAAGGAAAACACGCCCTTATGTAAACAGGAGAGCTGTTACATAACTCAAGGAAACACGCCCTTATGTAAACAGGAGAGCTGTTACATAACTCAAGGAAAACACGCCCTTATGTAAACAGGAGAGCTGTTACATAACTCAAGGAAACACGCCCTTATGTAAACAGGAGAGCTGTTACATAACTCAAGGAAAACACGCCCTATAAAGGGAGGAACCGGGAGGTACAACGCTGTCGGATATTGTGTTTACACCGACGTACCTGCTTCGTGAAGAGCAGTGTTCCGGAGTGGTGCTCCAGTAAGGCAAGAACGGAGGTAGGTCGAGTCGTTACTCCCTGGGCCGTGTCTTGCCCCATCGTCACCTGTGAAGGACCCGGAAGCTCTACCGGTCAACCATTGAGCTTCGCTTTTTAACTCGGCTGAGTCAAAGCGCAGTGGCGCTTTTGCTGGTTGGAGTCGTAACTCCCAGCCCGACCAGAGATACAGGGACTGCCAGCTGTCACGCACACCAGGAGGTGTTTGCCGCGTTACAGACTCGGAAGTCCACAGGATCGATCGAGCGGCTGCTCTCGGTTCAGTCTTCTTACTTTTGATTGGGGTATCGGTGACGCATCACCAGGAGGTGACTCCGCGTCCCGGTGCAGTCTGAGGAAGAGGTTGAGCGGCTGCTCCCTTCAGGTAGAGACCCCGGCTGGGTGTTTCCCTGACTCCTCGATTCTCCCCAACACTCTTCGTGCCCCTCACAGCCTACCGATTGGCATTGTCGGCCATTTCATTTCTGCCCTCTGTTGGCATACGCCGGGACCGGCGTATATGCAGAGGACGGTTAGGACCATCCGTGCGGTGGGCTGGTAACGTACATAGCCTGGAGGATTCCAGTGACTATAACTTTTGTTTATTCTTTGTGTTATTTGTGCCTTCATTAAAATAACTTACCCTTCACAAGTGGTTGCGTTCTCATTATCGTGTCTGTTAAACGATCCTGAGACGTCAGGGCGTTACAAGTGTAAAATTTCAGAGATTAGAGGGTCTGTCACAATGTAAAGATTTTCAAAATATATAACAGCACTACTATTTAATAAGGTTTCTATTGGTTTGATGGGAGGTTTGCATTAAAGAGCAAAAACACAGGCCCTGGAACACTTTGCATCACAAGCATTATGTACATAATTGCTGAAGCTCTTTCTCTGTCTGACCATCACCCAGGCACTCATCCTCTATGTTTTTTTAAAGCTCTCCTGTGGTCAGTCTTATTCTGACACGCACTATCTGCTCCCCCTGCCTGTTTCACTCATTCTCTCTCTCGCTTCCTCTATCTCTCTCTCAAGCACATACACAATTTCTTGCTCTTTCTCTCTCTCTCTCTCTCTCTCTCTCGCTCTCTCTCTCTGTTTCTCTTTCTCTATCACCCTTTGTCCTTCCTCTGGGTATCATTCTTTCTATTCTATTGCTGTCCTCTCATACTAACTAACTCAGTCTGTCTTTCTCACATGTTTATTTCTACCCCTACACACACCCTCTTACCTCCATGTTTCATTCTCTTTCTCTGACTTCAATGCTTCTATATATATATATCTTATACTGATTTCTGACGCCGTCCACACAGTTTCTAATGAGCTCCATTGCCATAAGTGCAGTCTGCCATCGGAATTTGGCGTCTGTGGATTCTTCACTAGTGTCCGTCCACTGCTCCTGTTGTAATTCAGGTACTATTTCCCAACCTACACCCTCCCATTGTTTATGTCCACGCCCCATACAAAAAAAGGCTATAACAGGCAAAAAGAAGTTGCCAGCATTGCAAGGACAAAAAAACTAGAAGAAACATGTTATGTTAATTCTTTTTTTGATAGGGTAGTTCAAGTTGTACATAATGTCTTAAGGACCCAAATGCGAGACCTATTGGCTATGCCAATGCTTGTTTGAGAGCCCCAAGCAGTATTTCCATTGTGTATCTCAGAGATCCCAGTGGCTTGAATAAATATGTGCAAGTCTGATTGTTTTAAAATAGGTTTGTACCTTTTAGGTGATACTCTAGCTGAGTTCACTGAGTTGTCAAAGTGTGTTCTAACGGTGAAGTTCCAGTCAATCCAAAATTAATGGGATTCGACTTATGTCAGTTGAAAAAAATTCTATTTTTAGCTTCTCAGTGCATTTAGTGTTTAATGTTTTCTGGGTGGTGGGAATACATTCTGTTTTTTTGTATTTAATTTGAGGAAGTTCAATGACAGTTATTTTTTAAGTGTGATAATTTCGTAGTTAATTTGTTTAAGTGTGATAATGTTGGCAATTGACGCAGTTTTCTTATAAAGTTGTGTGTCTTTCCATATTGGTAGATGAACACGTCTGTCTGTTTCATTTAGATTCCCCATGTAGCCCTGGGAATTCCTCAAGTGCCTGACCGGATCCAAGCAGGTATTTCCCATCTTCATCAGCTGTTTGCGATTAAGGTGTACCAAATTAGAATATGCAAGTATATCCTGTGCGAGTCTCCAGGATTTCTGGGAACCTCCGATGGTCAATTTTCTGAAAGCTGCTGAGAGGTCAAGAAGGACCAGAAGGTGGGCCTGCAACCCTCTCCATACGGTGAGGTCTGCGTCCCTCCGAGTATGGTGGCCTGCAACCCTCGCTGAGCCAGTGTGATATGTAGGGTGGATAGGGGAGGCGAGGGTGTGATGTCATGGCAGGGGTACAGATCAGGTGTTTGGTGGGGCTGTAAAGGACAAACACTGGACATTGATGGAAGCGGGACTCAGACTTTCCATGGGATGGAGGTTTGGAGCAGGGACACAGCACTGTTGCTCAGTGGAGGCAGACCCCCTGGAAGCAACAGTGCTCTCACGGATGGTCTACTTAATAAACAGTATGGTACTCTGTGCTCGGTGCATTTGATATTCCTTAAGGGAGCTTTAAAATCAGCCTTTTCTTAGTGTGTTTGGATATTTATGTGTGTTTATTGAGTCTATAAACCCACCAGTCTCCAAGCATCTTGTAGCAGGAAGTAAGTGGATTAAAAAAATGAACGAGGTCTGTTTTTTCCAATTCCACAATTTTTGAGCTTCTGATTCCTAAGATTCCCAGCTCAGGTTTTTAAACTTCTGACCACCCATGATCATCATTTAAGAGATATTGATCAGAGAGTGTTGAGAGGCAGATGCAGGTCGATTTGTTGTTTCCAAATTCAGAAAAATTATATAAAAGGAATGCTGTGCTCACCGCAATCCTAAGAGTAGAAATGAACAACCTGTGTTTGGGGTAAAACAATTATTGCATTTTTACTAACATTTCATGCAGCACAGGGCAGCAAGTGAAGTTGCTGTGTTGTGTGAAAGCGAGGGGGCAGAACTGTGCCATATTTTAAAACTTATGACACAATTCTGCTCCCTCCTAGCACTGGCACAATTGTGGCTGCCTAGGATCCATCCAGGCACCCTTGCGTCATATTGCAAGGTTGCCTGCGAAAGGGTTCCTTTCTTGCACAAAATCTATCCTTTTAGGCTGTTTGTTCCTTGCATGTGTGCTGCAGATAACTTCCTTCAAAAACACATGAATTATAAGAGTTTGCATAATATACATAACTATCTGCTCTCTTTATTAAATGATGAAGGTGTTGATTCAGAAGACCAAACCGAAACAGCCACACAAATCTTGTTACGGGAATGAACAAGCATTTCCACCACTGAACAAACTTGTTAAGAATACAGTGTTCCTACATAGGGTTGCATGTGGTAGGTTATTGTGAAACATTAAGTAATGTAAGCTGGGCCAGCCTTTGTGGGCATTCCCCCACAATATTGACTACCGATATATTGTGGGGCCAAAATATTGTGGGAAAAGTTTTGATAACCAAAATATTTTGCAGGTAAGATTATATAGGTAAGCATAGCTTTACTATACTTAACTCCACAGATATGTATGATGACGATTTGTATAACTTTATGGTACATAGCTAAGAAGTTAAGAATAGTAAATCTATATTTACCTTCTAGATGCATTTACTTTCTCAATTATTTGGTCCTTGATATTTAGGCCTCAATACTATCGCCCCCACAATATTTGTTTCCTCGATATTCTGTCATACAACCCATTTCTGACCACTCGGGAGCATGATAAGCTCCCATGTGTGTATTAGTATGCACTATTAACATAATACATACAGTATATTAAATAATAATGCTATCGAAAATGATAAAATAAGGACAAATTATATTTGGTTAAAGAAAGTCAGTTTATTAACATTCAGTGCTCGAATCATTTTTGGAAGAAAAGAAAAAAAATTCTCTAGAAGCCTTTCAAGCAGGAACTCTCCTGATATAGGTCTTCAGGGATGTCCACGTGTAAAACTCAACCCTCTGAAATTAGCTCTACTTGCCTTATGATCCAGGTAGTTCCAGCTGGGCACTCAACTATCTCTATTCTCCTCCCTCGATTAACTCGTAACTCTTGCCACTCTTACGGCATCACTGTACTGGTCAGACTGTATCTACACATGTGAACAGTCAATGTATCTTGATTGCGGTGTGCACTGTTCACGTCAATTCATAGTAAATATATTACACTTTAAACCATATTTTGCTTCTATTTGCTTTCTTCAGGCATTTATTTTTGATCATCATGTAATCAATTCATAATGCTTAGTACCATAATAATGTACATAATGCATATTGTTTCCAACAGAAATTATTCTTCATCAAAACTTTCCTCTAGTTGGCGGCTTGGCAAGCCAGCATGGTGGACGTGTGCTGAGCGAGCTCCGTCCAGCCCGCCATTAATCCTGTAATTATCCTGGTCCTCTGCTGCTAATCCGACCTTCACAGAGTACCTGCAGCCCCGCGATATTGGGTACGCCATCCTGAGCCGTCTTCTGGCATCTGTGGGGGCTTGTAGCAGTGCAGCGGAGCCTTCCGAGGGCGTGGCCTGGCTGCCCGAAGCGAGACCATGACATCGCGCTGGAGGCTGACCGGGCCCGCGGACCGAGAGAGCACGATCGCCTGGGTGTGATACGGCTGCCGGGGTGAAGAGGGGGGCGCCTTGAGGCTGGCCCGGTGGACAGGAGCAGCTGGAGTAGAGTCAGCTACCGCTCCGTGGTGCAGCTCGATGCGGAGGACGGTTGGGCGGCTCGGCGGCTGGATCGGGCCATGGAGGTGAGGAGCGGTGATTAGGGGCGGCGGGCCTCGAGCCGCGCTCTGTGCTGAGAGTGGGCCGGCGGTCCCCCAACCCCACGAGGTGAACGCGCCTATCTGCACATCTGACGCCCCCATGCCCAGCGATGGAGGCTTGGAGAGCGTGCTGCCCTCGGGCCCTGTGGAGCGCGGGGCCTAGACTGGTGTCCCTGAGTTTTCCTCAATTTTTCCACCGAACACACATAGCGGTGCCATCAGACCATGAGGAAAGTGGGTGGGGAGGCCGTGGGGGGCTGGCGTGATTACCGTCAAGTCGCTGGGCTGGCCTGAGCCCCTTTCTGCGCAGACTTCCCTTTTCCCCCCCTCCCGGCTGCAAGGGACACTCACACCCACCACGTACGACACTGTTGCTGGTTGGGACCTGTGCAGGCTGGTGAGGGGGTGAGGCCTGGGGGTGCATTGTCTGGGGCAGCTGCAGTGAAGCAGGAGGCCCGAGCGGAGGCGGCAGCTGAGGGCCCTCTGCCTTTGTTTCTGGGCGCCTTTGCATCAGCGGTCGGTCAGGCTGCGCGAACACCATTGGGGGCCCCTGGCCAGATCCGGGCCTGCGTGGGCCTTTGGTATTACTCGCCAGCCTCAGCCCTAGGGCAATTCTGTACGCGCCCCTGCTCGGCGGCCGATTAGGGCTGCGACAGGCCGCTGTTGAGGGTTCCTCTTTCTGGGTCCCCCCCCTGCGCTCTCTGGGCTTGTGTAGGGAGCCCCAAAGACGGCCATGACGCAAGACAAGGGTGGCGGGGTCACATCCAAGCAAGGCCCTATCGACAAGTTCACTGGCCCGGGTGCAGCAGCTGGGGTGTCTGGAGGACAGCAAGGGACTATGCCAGATAACGCAGCGATCATGGCCGTCATTACTTAGTCCAGGGATATGTTAGATGCAAAAATTGGGGCAGTTGGCTCTGATGTCGTGCTCCTGCAGCAGGACCTGAGCAATGCGGCATCATGTATTACTGAGGCTGAGGCCCGCATCTCCGGAGTGGAAGACGATGTAACCACACTCAAGAAAAAGATGGCCGCCATGGAGACTGCTCATAGGGGGCTTGCACTGCGAGTGGAGAATGCAGAGGGATGGGCCCTGCGCAATAATCTCCGCTTTGTTGGGTTCCCGGTGGAATGCCAAGGAGGCAACATGGAACGCTTCCTCACGCAGTGGCTCGAGAGTTGGCTTCCTCCGGAGGCCTGGTCCCGTTGTTTTGTAGTGGAGCGGGCTAACAGGACGCTCATGCAGAAGCCCCCGCCTGGGGCTCGCCCACGGCCAGTTATAGCGAAGCTATTGAACTACCTTGATCGAGATGTGATATTGATACAGGCCCGGATCAAGGAGCCCCTACTCTACGACAATGTACGCATCCTCATTTTCCCTGATTACACATGACTGGTGCAGCAACAGCGGCAATCGTTCCTGGCAGCGAAGGCCCGTCTAAGAGACCTCAAGCTCCCATACGCTCTCCTGTTTCCTGCCCGACTACGAGTTGTATATCGCTCCCACACCCACTTCTTTGACTTACCGGAAGAGGTCTTCAAATGGACCGATGAGACAGTACGGGTACGAGCACATACGCTGCCTGGGAGGGAATCCGACTCCTCATCGGGTGAAGCGGCCCGGAAGGGACCACGGTGGCAGCAGAAGGGTATCAGACGGTCGCGGTCCTGGCGCCTCCTCCCGGACGGGTTCAGTCTCTGAGCAGCAGAGATCGGTGGCCTGATTGATGGGTCAGCGAGGGACTGCAGGGTCCTAGTATACTTCCTTCTGATCGGAGAGACTCTAACATGGGCTGGGATCTCCGCTAGGCTCTTGCTAGTGGGAAACGTGCCCAGTAGACTAGGGCAGTAAGTTGGAGATCCATTGGTCGGGGTGGCCTGCACCCCCCTCCATTGGGGGTTCTGGGTCAGTCCCGCCGCGATAGATGCTTCAGTGTTATTGAGGTATAGGGTGGGGGTTTGTTGGGTGGGGTTTTTTCATGTTTACAGATCGCACTTTCATTCATTTTCCGTTGTTATTCACGCATGCACCGAAACGTCTTTCTCCTTGTTATGGTTGCTGATACAGTCCCAGATGGCCAGTATATCCACTAGAGGGCAGGCGACTCCAGGTACTCTCCACATCATTAGTTGGAACATTCACGGTGCCCTGGACAAGATTAAACATGGGGCCGAGCTCCAGCAGGCTAAACGGGCTGGGGTGGATATCCTTATGCTACAGGAAAAACACCTCATGGGAACGAAGGCCCTCTGCTTTCAGCGCTATGGGTTTCAGCAGGTTTTCCATGCTGGCTTTGTGAGGGGTTCACGGGGGTGGCAATTTTGATCCACCGCAGGGTCCCCTATACACATGTCAAACAGTGGACGGACACACAGGGGCGCTATTTATTTCTCCAGGGCAAAATTGGGGAGGATCCTCTGGTGCTGGATAGTGTCTATGCTCCCCCCGTTGCAATGGAATCTAGTGGAGCGGCTCATGACCCTTTTGACAGACATGCCAGATGCCCTATCTGTAGTTGGCGGGGACTGGAATGATGTTATGGACTGGCCAGGGATCGCTGGAGGGCTGGGGCGGTCCGGAGGGTGGTCGTCCCACGAGGCTATACTCCTTAGCGACAGGGCTAGACTGGATAGATGTGTGGCGGCACCTCCACAGAGTTGGCCGGGAATAAACTTATCTATCTGCGGTCCACGATTCATACTCCAGAATTGACTATCTCTTTGTTTCCCGGTTGGCGATTGGTAGGGTGGTGTCGGCAGAGATTTTTCCACGGGGCCTGTCGGATCACTCCCCAGTAGCCCTCACGCTCCAAATCGGGCAGATGAAACAACCGTTCAGATGGCGCCTTTCAGTTTGGCACCTACAAAACGATGACTATAGGGAACACATGAGTGACGCTATCGATCAATACCTGACTGTCAATGTGGGGTCGGTTCCTAGGTCCGAGATGGTATGTGAGGCACTGAAACCCACACTGAGGGGGGCAGACATTTCCTGGTGCACAGCAGCGCGTAGGGTGCGTAAAGTAGAGCTGCTGCAGGCGGAGGCAGGCATGGAGGCTCTCGAATGCTGGAGTCGGGAGGCAGGAGGCGGCCAGGCTAGGAGACAACTGCTGTTGGCTCAACAGAACGATGCTGCCCTCCTGATGGTTGAGGCCCGCCAGGCCTTGCTGGTGACGCGCAGCAGGGTATATCAGTGGGGGGACAAATCCAGCAAGATGCTGCATCGCCTATGTCAGGGGACGTTTCATTCTCAGGCCCTACCGGGAGTCTTGGGCCCGGCTGGTGAACCACTTACTGACCCTCTGGCCCGTGCAGAAAGTTTTGCCATATACTATGCAAATCTGTATGCCCATAGGGAATGCTTTCATGCTACCACCATAGATAAATTCATAGCCAATCTTCCGCCAAAGGCCCTATCAGATGAGGTACGTGATCTGCTGGAGTTGCCCCTGACGGATGAAGAGCTGGGCACAGCCTTGGGTGAACTTAATCCCGGGAAGGCGCCGGGGCCTAACGGGTTCCCTAGTGAATTTTTAAAAACGTTACTTGTTGCAGCTGGGCCCTCATTACCAACCTGTGGTGGAGGAGGCATGGGAGAGGGGCTCACTCCCTCCAGACTGGACACACGCGGAGGTGGTGGTGTTCCATAAGCCGGGCAGGCCCCTGGAGCAACATGCATTCTACCATTCCATTTCCCTCCTGAATGTGGAGGCAAACATTTTGGCTAAGGCCTTGGCCAATCCCCTTTTGCCACACATTGCCACCCTGCTCCATCCTGACCAGGCGGGCTTTATCCCCCAGTGGGCGACCAGACACAACATCAGGCGGGAACATGTGGTGGTGGCGGCTATTCGGCAGATGGGGAAACCGGCGGCGCTCTTATTGGCCGATATGGACAGGGCGTTTGATTCCCTGAGCTGGGTGTACTTATTCGCTTTGCTATGAAGACTCAACCTTGGACCGCGATTTCTTTCCTACCTAACACTCCTCTACACTGATCTGACAGCGTCGGTGCGGGTGGCCGGAGCAATCTCATCCACGTTCTCTATCAGGCGGGGTACGCAACAGGGGTGTCCCCTCATTTGTTTGCCCTGGCCATGGAGCCGATGGCTGCATGAGTGCAAATGGATGCACAGGTGCATGGATTTGAATGGGCTCCGGGACTGTCGGATAGGATTGCATTATATGCGGATGTCCTTTTCTTTCTCACGGACGTGGACAGGACGGGACCGCAGCTACTGCGTATTATGCAGATTTTTGGGGAGACATCTGGTCTCTATATGAATCCCCGTAAGTCCACGTTGTGGATTCTGTGGGATCGGACGGTCGTGGGCTCGTGGGTCTCCTCGGTTCAGCTGGCAGTGGGGGGGCTGAAATACCTAGGCGTGTTCCTGTCGGACGTGCCCGCGGTCTCCTGGGAACATAATCTGGTTCCGGTGTGGGAACAAGTACGTGCAGACCTCAAGTCCTGCTCCCGTATGCCTCTGTCAATATATGGCAGGTGGCTATTTTTAAGATGGTGGATGCAGCACTAGGGCAGTTCTTATGGGAGGGGGGAAGGGTGAGGGTAGGCCTGCAAACGTGTTTTTTATCCACTTATTGCGTGGGGCTAGCGTCCTCTGACATTCACTCGTACTATCAAGCCTCGCATCTGCTGGTACTCAATGAGTGGTGGTACGGTAATAGGGCAGACCCAGCATATGCAGTCGAGCGGCAACTTATGGGACATCACTCGCTACACACGATTCTCTATTCTGCACCGCTGCGGGGTTCACTGCCATAGGCTACAAGGGTCGTATTTCAGATTTGGCGGCAGGCGCTGCGTCGAACGGGGTGGTGGACCACATTGACTCGGGAGACTCCCCTTTGGAATAATGGGCACCTACCACAGCTGGCGGCCCTGCAGGGCTTCCGGGGGTGGGATAACATAGATATCTCGGTCCTGGGTGATGTTATGAGGGGGCTGACGCTCAAATCCTTCCAGGACCTCCAGAAAGAATTCCTCATGCGTCAGTCCCAGTTCTATCGATACCTTCAATTCAGACACGCCCTGTCCCCTAGCCTGGAGGGTTTGGAGTCCCTGCCGGAATTTAGCCCGCTGGAGGCGAAAGTTTTTATGGGGGTTCTTAAGGACCGCAAAATCTCCCATATTTATCAATCCCTAGTTACCCATTGCTCTCCCATGCTACTGAAACTCCGGGGGGATTGGGAGGGAGATGTAGGTCCATTGGAGGAGGAGGACTGGACCAACACCCTAGCTGCTCCGCGGGGGCGGCCATAGCGGTACAACTTCGCCTCATCCAGTTTAAGTACCTACACGGGGTTTACTTTACACGAGTGCGCCTGTGGAGGGCGGGGCTGATAGCTTCTCCTTTGTGTCTCTGGTGTGGCCGGGAGGAGGGTATCCTTATCCACACTTTTTGGCACTGTCTTTCCCTGGACCGGATTTGGAGAGGGGTATTTACCTGTCTCTCGGAGGTACTGAGGTGGGAGCTCCCCTGCACACCGCGGACGGCTCTGCTTCATATTATGGAGGGGATAGGGGGCAATAGCTGTAAGCGACACCTGATGCAATTGAGCTTTACTCTAGCAAAGAGGGACATCACCAGGGCATGGAAGGCGCCGAGGGTCCCCTCTGTGGCTGCAGGGAAGAATGGCCTAGACATTTGTATGGGTCTGGAGTAACCCATTTTTGTCGCTAGGGGGTGCCCACACAAATGCAACAAGATTTGGAAATGATGGGCGGATTATCGGGGTCTGCTGCTAGAGCCAGTGTCATCACCAGGTGCTCACCCTCTGGGATAACTTATATTTACATGTTCAAAGTGAGGAGGTGCTGTGTGGGGGTGTAACACGGGGCCCCGGACTGACCCTGAAACCGGGCTCCCTGATGACAATATGCGCTGTCCCTTTTCCCCTCTTTCCCCTCAGCAACCTGGACGGTCACTGCGGAGATCGGATGTCGGGACGGTGACAAGCGAGGAGGAGGCCTGTTACATTAAATTGGGATGAACTTGGCCTACGACACGCCCCCAGCGATGACGACGTGGAAGGAGGACCTTCAAAACACGGAAGCGGCTGGACGGAGGTGTGCGCGAACACCGTTGGAGAGGAGAGAGGGACGCGAGCACTTGGAGAGGAGAGAACAGAGGAATACCGACCGGACGAGAGCAGCCGCCAGGACGAGGACGGAGGCAGCTGAGCCAGGAGGCCAACGATTCGGTGACTCGCCCCGCCACGTTTCTGGAGAAGCGTGGCACCAGCAGGTACGGGCTCGTATCCTGGGCTGGGCGGCATAACATAGAGAAACCTTAGTGAGATTTCCTATCCCGGTACCCGTACCCTCACTTCCCTGACACATTTAGCAGGAAACAGGCACGGTGTATGTCCTCACTTCCCCTCCCATCACGATCGTATGACACGAGAACCACCTACTGACACCGTCTCCCTTCTTTTTCTTACACGCACCACGGGGACTGATTCCTACCACCCGCAGTCCTAACCCGACATCCTGGACCAGAGAAGCGGCAGAAGGAACCACCAGCACCCGCGAACAGCTCCGGAACCCACAGACGACGATCCCCTTCCCTTCTACCGACCTTATGTGCAAAAGAAAAGAGTGTACAAAACAATAAAATCACCGTCCTCCGATACCTTGGTCTCCGACCCTTCTTATATCCCGCTACAAGTGGTGGAGAATGCGGGCAGTCTGAACCCCATCTGTGAAACAAATATGGACGAGTTACTACAACACATCATAAAAGGACAGGAACAACTGGGATGGGTCGAGTCAACTCGTGTCAGCCCAAGCCGACCGGGATACCTTTAAGACTACCATCGCGGCCCAGTTGGATGGTTTACAGTCCGTTATAAAAGACCCCGTAGCCGGCCCTCCCCAAAGCAGCAGACCCCTCCATATGGGTCCTTCGGGGGTGTCCTTACAGAAATATGTGGCGGGGGAGGACCCCGACGCGTTCCTCCTAAACTTCGAAAGAGCAGCCTTGGCATGCGGCTGGCCGGTAGAGAAGTGGCCTTACTTTTTGGCCCCTTTACTCACCAGTGAGGCCCAGGCAGCTTATCAGGTGGCGAATGCCACCGGAACTGTGCCTTATACGACCATTAAGGCCATCATATTGGATTACCTAGGGCTGGATGCCGAAGCATATAGGGCGAGATTTAGAAAGGAGAGGGGGTTACCAGGAGAGAACCCGAAGACTTTGTTTTTCCGCCTCAAAACCGCTGCGGACAAGTGGCTAACTCCTATCTCCAGCACCAAAGAAGAAATAATGGACAAGATTTACTTGAAGCAATATCTGGAGGCTCTACCGCTTGCTACGCAACGATGGTTGCGACAACACCCCAAATTAACCACCCCCCAAGCCATAGAGATGGCCTCCTCCTATGCACGGGCTCAACCCCGGTATACCCCTGGGGAACTAGAGAAGCAGGGCAGACCGTTCCCTGGGAAAGTAGACAGGAAACCTTGCCCACAGGGGGAAAGCCAGCCTCCCCGACCCTTGAGACCAGAAGCCATCTCCTTCAAAGGGCCTCAATGTTTTGAGTGCGGGAACTGGGGACACATTGCCCGACTCTGTCCCCAACGGAGAAGCCAAGAGGAACCCATGGAGGTGGGCTACGTTCCCAGAGCCGGCATGTATACGGCGGAACTAGGAAGCTCCTTTTACGTAAGTGTGAGGGTGAATGGGAGCGCAATACGGGCCCTCCTAGATTCCGGATGTCGACAGTCCGTGATACGGGGGAAGTATGTGGAAAAATCCCAGGTGGCGCCCCACTCCTTAGTCAACATCAAATGTGTGCATGGGGATGTGAAGCCGTACCCAGTCGCCCATCTACCACTGGAAGTCCCTGGGGGAAGGCAACACATAGTAAAGCTAGGAGTCCTAGACACTCTGCCAGAGGACCCAATAATAGGGACCGACAATCCCCATTTCCTAGAGCTATTCACTTCCTCAACCCTTATTCAGCCCCGCTCCCTCCCCAGTCCACAACAGGGTAGAGGCCACCCGGCATACATCACTCCCGAACCCTGGGTAGGGGACAGAAGTTTTAGGTTTGCCCAGACCAGCGATCCCACCCTCTCTAACGCTTGGGAACAGGCTCACGCAGAGCAAGGGGAACCCAGTGTCAGGTTCCCTCGGTTCCATATGCAGAACGGATTACTATATAGATAAGGGAACCCCGAAGAACCCCTACAGTTGCTGGTGCCTCTCTCCTTCAGAGAACAGATTATGTTTTATGCCCATACTCATCTCCTAGCGGGGCACATCGGTAGCGAAAAGACGACTCAGAATGTCTTACGACAATTTTTCTGGCCAGGGATCTATAAGGATATTAAACAACACTGTACTGCCTGTGAAGTGTGTCAGAAAAGAAACATACACCGCCCACCCAGAGTACCGTTACAACCACTACCCATTATAGGAAGCCCCTTTGAGAGGGTAGGCCTAGATTTAATAGGTCCTTTGCCTAAAACGCCGCGAGGGAACCAACACGTGTTAGTGATAGTCGATTACGCCACTAGATTCCCGGAAGCGTTTCCCTTAAGAGTCCCCACTTCTAGAGTGATAGCAGAAAAGATGATCGAACTCTTCTCCAGAGTGGGGTTTCCAAAAGAGATTTTAACAGATCAGGGGTCTCCGTTCGTTTCCCGTCTCATGAAAGAAGTGTGTCAGATGGTGGATTTGCGACAGATACGGACGTCTGTATATCACCCGCAAACCGATGGTCTCGTCGAACGCTACAATGGGACCCTCAAGACCACGTTGAAGAAGATGTTGGCTGTCAGCGGTAAGGAGTGGGATACCCTCTTACCCCTGGCCCTATACGTCATCCGAGGACAGACACAGAGCAGCTTAGGGTGTTCGGCGTTTGAAATGCTGTATGGTCGTCAGCCCCGGACACTACTCGAGATGACCAAGGAAGCGTGGGAGAAAGAGGAAGGAGAAAGCAAGGGGCTGTTGGAATACACACAAGACCTGAAATCCAAACTAGGGAAATTGAGAGATCTGGCGTACGTAAATCTGGAACGCAGCCAAAACCGACAAAAACATTTCTATGACAAAGGAAAGAAATGGAGAAAGTTGGAGGAAGGGGACTGGGCCCTAGTGCTACTCCCTTCACCGACCCGACGGTTCCAAACAGAGTGGATGGGACCGTATAAAGTGGTCGCCTCTATTGGTAACACCAGCTACAAGTTACAGGTCTCGCCTCGGAAGACACAGGTGTACCACATCAACCTATTAAAGAAGTGGATAGGGCCCCCCCCCCAAAGCAGTACAGATCGCACTATCACCGACTGATCGCACCCTCTCCACGCTGGACCAATTGGTTATCAATGAAGACCTTAGACAACAAGAAAGAGAGAGTCTATGCGAGACCCTAGGCCCGTTCTCTTCGATATTCTCGAATATACCCGGGAAAACTACCTTGATTGAACACCGGATCGAGACAGCACCAGGCACCGTCGTAAAAAAACGGCCCTACAGGATACCGGCAGCCAAAAGACCCGCCATACAAAAGGAAGTCAGAGAGATGTTACGTCTTGGTATAATCAGACCATCGAGGAGCGAGTGGTCATCCCCCATAGTGACGGTCCCGAAGCCCGACGGCAGCACAAGATTTTGCATGGACTTCCGAGCACTGAACCAAGTGTCCTCCTTTGACGCATACCCGATCCCCCGGATAGATGAGTTGATCGAACGGCTCGGGGAAGCAAAATATATCAGCACACTCGACTTGACAAAGGGCTATTGGCAAGTGCCATTACGAGAAGCAGACCGTAAGAAGACGGCATTTGTCACCCCCGATGGTCTGTTCGAGTTCAACGTACTACCGTTCGGCCTACATGGAGCCCCCGCAACTTTTCAAAGACTCATGACCGAAATCCTACGAAACTACACCTCCTTTACCTCAGCGTACCTGGATGATATCATCATCTTCAGCCCCAGCTGGGAACAACATATGGAACACCTCGAGCAGGTCCTGACGGCGTTACAGAAAGCGGGCTTGCATATCAACGCCGCTAAATCCAGGGTAGGCTATCAGAAAGTCAAGTACCTAGGTTATGTCCTGGGTCATGGGATCATTGAACCACAAATAAAAAAAGTGAGGGCTATTTCCGATACCCCTTTCCCCGCTTCAAAAAAAGAAATGAGAGCGTTCTTAGGGCTCATTGGCTATTATAGGAGGTTCATCCCCGCCTTTTCGGAGATAGCGGCCCCATTGACCGACACCTTAAAGAAAGAATACCGTGCCCAGGGTTTGCTTTCCCCAACCCCCTCCATGTGGAAAGCCTTCACCTCCCTGAAAGGGATCATCACCACGAACCCCGTGTTAGCCTCCCCCGATTTTAACAGGCCTTTCATCTTGCACACAGACGCCTCCGACTATGGGGTGGGGGCGGTGTTGTCACAAACGTCTGAAAATGGGGTCGAGCACCCGATTCTGTATATCAGCCGAAAGCTGTTCCCCAGAGAGGTAAAATATGCCACCATAGAGAAGGAGTGCTTGGCAATTAAGTGGGCTGTCGAAAAACTACGTTACTATCTGGAGGGCCACCCATTCACCCTATACACCGACCATGCCCCACTTCAGTGGATGAGCCAGAACATATCTCACAATCCCAGGGTTTTACGATGGTTCTTGGCTCTCCAACCCTTCTCCTTTGCTGTGCACCATCGGAAGGGGACGGAGAACGGTAGCGCTGACTTCCTCTCCCGGTTTCCTCTCCCCGATCGGGAGATTCCAGGGGGGGTGGTGTGTAACACGGGGCCCCGGACTGACCCTGAAACCGGGCTCCCTTATGACGATATGCGCTGTCCCTTTTCCCCTCTTTCCCCTCAGCAACCTGAACGGTCACTGCGGAGATCTGATGTCGGGACGGTGACAAGCGAGGAGGAGGCCTGTTACTTTAACTGGGATGAACTTGGCCTACGACACGCTCCCAGCGATGACGACGTGGAAGGAGGACCTTCAAAACACGGAAGCGGCAGGACGGAGGTGTGCGCGAACACCATTGGAGAGGAGAGAGGGACGCGAGCACTTGGAGAGGAGAGAACAGAGGAATACCGACCGGACGAGAGAGCAGCCGCCAGGACGAGGACGGAGGCAGCAGAGCCAGGAGGCCAATGATTCGGTGACTCGCCCCGCCACGTTTCTGGAGAAGCGTGCACCAGCAGGTACGGGCTCGTATCCTGGGCTGGGCTGGGCGGCATAACGTAGAGAAACCTTAGGGAGATTTCCTATCCCGGTACCCGTACCCTCACTTCCCTGACACATTTAGCAGGAAACAGGCACGGTGTATGTCCTCACTTCCCCCCCCTCACGATCGTATGACACGAGAACCACCTACTGACACCGTCTCCCTTCTTTTTCTTACACGCACCACGGGGACGGATTCCTACCACCCGCAGTCCTAACCCGACATCCTGGACCGGAGAAGCGGCAGAAGGAACCACCAGCACCCGCGAACAGCTCCGGAACCCACAGACGACGATCCCCTTCCCTTCTACCGACCTTATGTGCAAAAGAAAAGAGTGTACAAAACAATAAAATCACCGTCCTCCGATACCTTGGTCTCTGACCCTTCTTATATCCCGCTACAAGTGGTGGAGAATGCGGGCAGTCTGAACCCCATCTGTGAAACAAAGATGGACGAGTTACTACAACACATCATAAAAGGACAGGAACAACTGGGATGGGTCGAGTCAACTCGTGTCAGCCCAAGCCGACCGGGATACCTTTAAGACTACCATCGCGGCCCAGTTGGATGGTTTACAGTCCGTTATAAAAGACCCCATAGCCGGCCCTCCCCAAAGCAGCAGACCCCTCCATATGGGTCCTTCGGGGGTGTCCTTACAGAAATATGTGGCGGGGGAGGACCCCGACGCGTTCCTCCTAAACTTCGAAAGAGCAGCCTTGGCATGCGGCTGGCCGGTAGAGAAGTGGCCTTACTTTTTGGCCCCTTTACTCACCAGTGAGGCCCAGGCAGCTTATCAGGTGGCGAATGCCACCGGAACTGTGCCTTATACGACCATTAAGGCCATCATATTGGATCACCTAGGGCTGGATGCCGAAGCATATAGGGCGAGATTTAGAAAGGAGAGGGGGTTACCAGGAGAGAACCCGAAGACTTTGTTTTTGCGCCTCAAAACCGCTGCAGACAAGTGGCTAACTCCTACCTCCAGCACCAAAGAAGAAATAATGGACAAGATTTACTTGGAGCAATATCTGGAGGCTCTACCGCTTGCTACGCAACGATGGTTGCGACAACACCCCAAATTAACCACCCCCCAAGCCATAGAGATGGCCTCCTCCTATGCACGGGCTCAACCCCGGTATACCCCTGGGGAACTAGAGAAGCAGGGCAGACCGTTCCCTGGGAAAGTAGAAAGGAAACCTCGCCCACAGGGGGAAAGCCAGCCTCCCCGACCCTTGAGACCAGAAGCCATCTCCTTCAAAGGGCCTCAATGTTTTGAGTGCGGGAACTGGGGACACATTGCCCGACTTTGTCCCCAACGGAGAAGCCAAGAGGAACCCATGGAGGTGGGCTACGTTCCCAGAGCCGGCATGTATACGGCGGAACTAGGAAGCTCCTTTTACGTAAGTGTGAGGGTGAATGGGAGCGCAATACGGGCCCTCCTAGATTCCGGATGTCGACAGTCCGTGATACGGGGGAAGTATGTGGAAAAATCCCAGGTGGCGCCCCACTCCTTAGTCAACATCAAATGTGTGCATGGGGACGTGAAGCCGTACCCAGTCGCCCATCTACCACTGGAAGTCCCTGGGGGAAGGCAACACATAGTAAAGCTAGGAGTACTAGACACTCTGCCAGAGGACCTAATAATAGGGACCGACAATCCCCATTTCCTAGAGCTATTCACTTCCTCAACCCTTATTCAGCCCTGCTCCCTCCCCAGTCCACAACGGGGTAGAGGCCACCCGGCATACATCACTCCCGAACCCTGGGTAGGGGACAGAAGTTTTAGGTTCGCCCAGACCAGCAATCCCACCCTCTCTAACGCTTGGGAACAGGCTCACGCAGAGCAAGGGGAACCCAGTGTCAGGTTCCCTCGGTTCCATATGCAGAACGGATTACTATATAGACAAGGGAACCCCGAAGAACCCCTACAGTTGCTGGTGCCTCTCTCCTTCAGAGAACAGATTATGTTTTATGCCCATACTCATCTCCTAGCGGGGCACATCGGTAGCGAAAAGACGACTCAGAATGTCTTACGACACTTTTTCTGGCCAAGGATCTATAAGGATATTAAACAACACTGTACTGCCTGTGAAGTGTGTCAGAAAAGAAACATACACCGCCCACCCAGAGTACCGTTACAACCACTACCCATTATAGGAAGCCCCTTTGAGAGGGTAGGCCTACTTTTAATAGGTCCTTTGCCTAAAACTCCGCGAGGGAACCAACACGTGTTAGTGATAGTCGATTACGCCACTAGATTCCCGGAAGCGTTTCCCTTAAGAGTCCCCACTTCTAGAGTGATAGCAGAAAAGATGATCGAACTCTTCTCCAGAGTGGGGTTTCCAAAAGAGATTTTAACAGATCAGGGGTCTCCGTTCGTTTCCCGTCTCATGAAAGAAGTTTGTCAGATGGTGGATTTGCGACAGATACGGACGTCTGTATATCACCCGCAAACCGATGGTCTCGTCGAACGCTACAATGGGACCCTCAAGACCACATTGAAGAAGATGTTGGCTGTCAGCAGCAAGGAGTGGGATACCCTCTTACCCCTGGCCCTATACGTCATCCGAGGACAGACACAGAGCAGCTTAGGGTGTTCGGCGTTTGAAATGCTGTATGGTCGTCAGCCCCGGACACTACTCGAGATGACCAAGGAAGCGTGGGAGAAAGAGGAAGGAGAAAGCAAGGGGCTGTTGGAATACACACAAGACCTGAAATCCAAACTAGGGAAATTGAGAGATCTGGCGTACGTAAATCTGGAACGCAGCCAAAACCGACAAAAACATTTCTATGACAAAGGAAAGAAATGGAGAAAGTTGGAGGAATGGGACTGGGCCCTAGTGCTACTCCCTTCACCGACCCGACGGTTCCAAACAGAGTGGATGGGACCGTATAAAGTGGTCGCCTCTATTGGTAACACCAGCTACAAGTTACAGGTCTCGCCTCGGAAGACACAGGTGTACCACATCAACCTATTAAAGAAGTGGATAGGGCCCCCCCCCCAAATCAGTACAGATCGCACTATCACCGACTGATCGCACCCTCTCCACGCTGGACCAATTGGTTATCAACGAAGACCTTAGACAACAAGAAAGAGAGAGTCTATGCGAGACCCTAGGCCGGTTCTCTTCGATATTCTCGAATATACCCGGGAAAACTACCTTGATTGAACACCGGATCGAGACAGCACCAGGCACCGTCGTAACAAAACGGCCCTACAGGATACCGGCAGCCAATAGACCCGCCATACAAAAGGAAGTCAGAGAGATGTTACGTCTTGGTATAATCAGACCATCGAGGAGCGAGTGGTCATCCCCCATAGTGACGGTCCCGAAGCCCGACGGCAGCACAAGATTTTGCATGGACTTCCGAGCACTGAACCAAGTGTCCTCCTTTGACGCATACCCGATCCCCCGGATAGATGAGTTGATCGAACGGCTCGGGGAAGCAAAATATATCAGCACACTCGACTTGACAAAGGGCTATTGGCAAGTGCCGTTACGAGAAGCAGACCGTAAGAAGACGGCATTTGTCACCCCCGATGGTCTGTTCGAGTTCAACGTACTACCGTTCGGCCTACATGGAGCCCCCGCAACTTTTCAAAGACTCATGACCGAAATCCTACGAAACTACACCAAACTCAGCGTACCTGGATGATATCATCATCTTCAGCCCCAGCTGGGAACAACATATGGAACACCTCGAGCAGGTCCTGACGGCGTTACAGAAAGCGGGCTTGCATATCAACGCCGCTAAATCCAGGGTAGGCTATCAGAAAGTCAAGTACCTAGGTTATGTCCTGGGTCATGGGATCATTGAACCACAAATAGAAAAAGTGAGGGCTATTTCCGAGACCCCTTTCCCCGCTTCAAAAAAAGAAATGAGAGCGTTCTTAGGGCTCATTGGCTATTATAGGAGGTTCATCCCCGCCTTTTCGGAGATAGCGGCCCCGTTGACCGACACCTTAAAGAAAGAATACCGTGCCCAGGGTTTGCTTTCCCCAACCCCCTCCATGTGGAAAGCCTTCACCTCCCTGAAAGAGATCATCACCACGAACCCCGTGTTAGCCTCCCCCGATTTTAACAGGCCTTTCATCTTGCACACAGACGCCTCCGACTATGGGGTGGGGGCGGTGTTGTCACAAACGTCTGAAAATGGGGTCGAGCACCCGATTCTGTATATCAGCCGAAAGCTGATCCCCAGAGAGGTAAAATAAGCCACCATAGAGAAGGAGTGCTTGGCAATTAAGTGGGCTGTCGAAAAACTACGTTACTATCTGGAGGGCCACCCATTCACCCTATACACCGACCATGCCCCACTTCAGTGGATGAGCCAGAACATATCTCACAATCCCAGGGTTTTACGATGGTTCTTGGCTCTCCAACCCTTCTCCTTTGCTGTGCACCATCGGAAGGGGACGGAGAACGGTAGCGCTGACTTCCTCTCCCGGTTTCCTCTCCCCGATCGGGAGATTCCAGGGGGGGTGGTGTGTAACACGGGGCCCCGGACTGACCCTGAAACCGGGCTCCCTGATGATGATATGCGCTGTCCCTTTTCCCCTCTTTCCCCTCAGCAACCTGAACGGTCACTGCGGAGATCGGATGTCGGGACGGTGACAAGCGAGGAGGAGGCCTGTTACTTTAACTGGGATGAACTTGGCCTACGACACGCCCCCAGCGATGACGACGTGGAAGGAGGACCTTCAAAACACGGAAGCGGCAGGACGGAGGTGTGCGCGAACACCGTTGGAGAGGAGAGAGGGACGCGAGCACTTGGAGAGGAGAGAACAGAGGAATACCGACCGGACGAGAGAGCAGCCGCCAGGACGAGGACGGAGGCAGCAGAGCCAGGAGGCCAACGATTCGGTGACTCGCCCCGCCACGTTTCTGGAGAAGCGTGGCACCAGCAGGTACGGGCTCGTATCCTGGGCTGGGCTGGGCGGCATAACGTAGAGAAACCTTAGGGAGATTTCCTATCCCGGTACCCGTACCCTCACTTCCCTGACACATTTAGCAGGAAACAGGCATGGTGTATGTCCTCACTTCCCCTCCCCTCACGATCGTATGACACGAGAACCACCTACTGACACCGTCTCCCTTCTTTTTCTTACACGCACCACGGGGACGGATTCCTACCACCCGCAGTCCTAACCCGACATCCTGGACCAGAGAAGCGGCAGAAGGAACCACCAGCACCCGCGAACAGCTCCGGAACCCACGGACGACGACCCCCTTCCCTTCTACCGACCTTATGTGCAAAAGAAAAGAGTGTACAAAACAATAAAATCACCGTCCTCCGATACCTTGGTCTCCGACCCTTCTTATATCCCGCTACAGGGGGGTGCCCGGAGGGGTGGAGCCTTTGCTTTACTCATAGGCATTGGCAAGGTTATGAAGACTTAGTGTGCTCTGGGGGGGGGGGGGGTTGGGGGCGGGAGGGAGCTGGGGCAACCTTTATATTGTTATTTATGTTTTTGTTATTTCCAATTGAAAATGTCAGTCTTTTTTGTGATTTGATTGTGCAGATGCCTCTGGAGTGCAGAGCCCTGCAATATTTGTGCATTTTGACAAATAAAAATAGTTTAAAAAATAAAACTTTCCTCTAGTACAAAACACAACATATAATGAACATATGAAAATATCTCATTTTGTACAAAAACAAATTTTTTCAGTTCATTTGTTATGCCCGATACATTTCGGGACTAAAAGGCCCCTTCTTCAGGGGAATATATGAAATCCAAACAAAATATACAAATATTAGACACTTATAATCAACTTGAAGTTTTATATACAACCAACATCCCTTCGTGCACTGTGGGTTCTAAGCATACAATTACTGGTAATATGCCACTTCATCGTGCAATCTATATTCAATAAATTCCAAGAGGTTTTTGTGAAGTCATTTGTGAATTGTACATGCCATATGCCATAGTGACTGCATTTGTAATTATCCCGCCAAGTGTATACCACCCTAAAGGCTGAAGTGAAGTGGTTTCCTAATGAATATAGGCTTTGAGACATATTCTGAAATACAATACAGTAAAAACGCAGAGTCAGAGTTGGGGATCTTTAAATACTGGTCAGTGCAGTGTACTACTCAAGCCCATAGATAAATCGTGACATCGCTCACCTCTGATTCATCAGAATTCCTCAAACGAGTATGCCGTGTGCCCTGTGCTAGATTCCTGCAAGGGACCAGCAAGTACAAAATTTCAAGCTGTCCAATCATAAATACAACTCAACTCGTGAAAGCTTCATGATAAACCTGCTGTGACGCTAAAAGTCCGCTTACTGGTGTCGATGTTATTGGTGCTATCCGATCCTACTCCTGGAGTCTTCTGTGAAAAGTGCACAGAGTGCCGCTATATATTTAGAAAGAACCGCGGGAGTACCTACAGAGTAAACACTGAAGACAGACCACTGTGAAGAAAGCATTTGAAATCCATGAAAAATGACCAGTTTTCAGGAGTAGAAAAAAATATTTTAATTGTGGGACCGAAAAAACCGACATTTGGAAATATTTTTCTGACTTATGGAAATGTGGCCAGAGTGGGGTTTGTGTTAGTATAAAGTTATCAGGTATTGGGAATGAGGCCATAAAGGATGTCAACTGTGATCGTGATCTCCAAAAGAGGCTGTGAGGTCCAGGGAAGTGTATGATGAGCGCGAGATCTCGGCGAGCGCGATCTTAGGGCCCGGCCCCCCGGACCCGCACCACATCCCCATAGTCTGGTCCATTAGCCCGATTGGCTACTGGGGGGAGGAAGTACTTCTGGGTCACCCGTGACGTGTGTCCGGCCAGAGCAGGGAGCATTAGGGGTGGAACCAGGGGGGGGGGCTATTTAGGCCCTGGGTCCACTTCCACACTTCCACTTTTTCCCGCTCTTGACCCCTGGATCAGTGGAGCAAATTGATCTTTGACCTTTGAATCGCGGTTGGCGGCGGTGTCTTGTGTGTCGAACTGATCCCCTTGGAACTCAGGATTGCGGTTGGCTGTGGAGTCTTGCGGCATGGTTGCGGTGTGGGAGCGGGCTATGTTAGAAGCGTCTCGGGCATCGCGGATTTCTGAGGTGAGGTGTCGGGGCTGTGGGGAGCGCTGAGCAGCCGTTGGGGCACTGTGGGTGGCCATAGATGAGTGTACGAAGGGCCCTTGGCCCCCTGGACTCCGGTTGCTGCACGGTGTCTCCCCTTTGTTAGTAAGCGCGCTTGTTTTGTAATCTTTTGATTAGACGTCCCCCCCTTGGTCCCGGGGCCCGTGTGCGGTGTACAGGCTAGGGCGCCATAAGTGTAGGGGCGAGAGTTGTTTAGGCAGGAACACGGTGGTATCCGTCGCGCGCTGTTGTATATCTTGGAATCGAATAGCGAGTATGCATTTGCAGGATTAAAAGTTCAGTCTGGGTAATACACTGTATCCGTTGGAGGTGCGTGTGTTAGCGTGCGTCAGCACTGTGTTTTCTGTCTCGCGACGGTAAATCCGGTTTTTAGTTCTATTGTGGCGGGGCATTGCACTAGGTATTAGAATAGCGTGTCATTGAGCGCTCATTGCCCGGTTTTGCAAGGTAGCTGTGCCGGTATTTACGGGTCACGGCAGTAGCGCTGTTAGAATTTGCGCGTCCTCTGTTGTAGCGCGTTGGGAGGTTCTGGGGTAGCGCGTCTTATGCACATGGCAACGGTCAATGCCCGGTATTGAAGAGTAGATGTGCCAGTATTTACAGGTCTTGGCAGCAGCGCTTTTATAATTCACACGTTTTCAGTTCAGGTAGCAGCGCATTGTGAGGAGCTGGGGCAGCGCGTCTTACGCACGCGGTGGCTGGCGATTTAATTTCTGAGTTCTTGCTGTGGTGTATAGAGGCAGATTTACTTTGTCCATTGTTGTCCCGTGCAGTTATTAACGCGGGGAGATCTCAGTTTAACGCGCGTGCTGCATCGGTGTGTAGAGGCAGCATTTCTTTTGCCATTGGTTGTCCCGTGCGGTTGTTAACGCCAAGAGTGGGGGGTTCTGGCATCACAAATTGTTGCACGAGCTGGTCAGAAAGCTCAGAATGCCCCCTAAGCGCAACCAGAAGAGGAAAGAAGGCGAGTCAGAAATAGCACAGCTATTGAAGCTAGTGCTAGCAAAATTGGGCCGAGATGAGGATAGCGAAGAGGAACACGGGGGGGAGGATCCGGTGTCAGATAGTGAGGAGGTCTCTGAGCCAGTAGCTGGGTTCGCCCTCGTAGAACCATAGTCCCGCCAAAGGCGGCATTTCCTCCGCTAGTAAAGAAGCCCAGGGTGAGTAAGAAGGGAAGGGGGAGCAGGGAACCAGATGACCAACCTCCTGCACCTGCTCCCCCCCGTAACGCCCCTGCAGCCGGTACTTCCGCTGCCTAGTGGCCCCCCAGTGCCAATCCCCTTCTTGCCAGAACCAGTGCTTCCAGTGCCTCCAGGGCCCCCAGCGCCATTACCTATTGTTCCCATACCCAATGTACCTTCAGTACCAGTGCCATCCCTTGCCCCGCAACCTCCTCCCAATGTCCCCCACAGTCAGTCAGTGTGCAACCTGTAGAGGGACGGGATGATGTGGGCACAATATTGGCCAAGATTAGAGGGGTTTTGAAGGCCTTGACACCGGCCCCCAATCCCGCTATCCCCATAGTGCCGGAGGTGGTGCCAGTGGAACACCAATCCCGCAGGGGGGACACTGAGTGGGGTGGTTCCCACCACTCCAGGACAACCGGGAGCAGCGTCAGAGGGAGGGCAAGCTGCTACTGCTACTATATTGGCTACAGTGGCAACTCTTTTGGCACAATAGGGTGCACCCGCAGTAGGGAACCCGATTGGCGGCGCGACGGTAGCGCCATGGGCTTCACAAGCGGGCACAGGTGCTGTGCTCGGCAAGTTAAGTAAACATGTGGCCCTCTTGGGCAAAGTGCAGGAAAAGGATGTGAACACGCCCCTCCAGGTGGCGGGTCAAGCGGCCCCCGCTCCACCTGTGACGACAGGGTCCGCTGCAGGTAAGGCAGTGCTCAGGCAAAGAGGTAGATAGCGGGGCTAAAGCAGTTGGTAGTCATGATTCTGTGTTATCCAAGTGGGGTAAGTTGGCAGCGCATGTTACGCTGGACACAAGAGAGAAGATTTGGAAGGGGGAATTTTTGATATTTTCTCCTTAATTAGGCCAAAGAAGAGGGAGGTGGAGTCTAGAGAGAAGGACAGGAAAGAAGGTTCCTTCAGAGATAGGAAACCAAGGGTGGAAGAATCAATCACTAACTGGTTGTTTGGTTTCAATGTTTTCTCCATTGTAATGTTGGAAAAAAAGCCAGATTTGGCAATACCCCTGATATGCTATGCAAATAAGATTTTAAAGGCACAGACAATGTATGGGGGGGGGGCAGCTTGGCTGGATTATGATAGGGACTTTAGATGGGCCAAGGTAGATGACCCTGACATGGGCTGGGATCAAACAGAGGTAAATGTATGGTTAGAGAGCGTCAATAACAAAGCTCCCATGAAACAGCCCTTTCGGACTTCCCAAGGGGGTGCAGGGGAGAAAAAAGGAACGTGTTGGGCTTTTAACTCAAAAACGTGTACCTGGCCCACCGGGGCATGTAAGTTCAAACACGCATGTGCATACTGCGGTCACCCTTCCCATCCTGAGTTTAAGTGTATTAAGAAGTCCAAAGAAAAAGGGAGGGAGTCTAAGCCACCACCTCAACAGTAAGCTACCCACGCCAGTGGATATAGGGAGGCTGATTTTCTGGCTGAATCAGTACCCTGACAGGAAGGCAGCCAAGACATTGTATCAAGGGTTCTCCACAGGCTTCCGCATTCCAGCACAAGGGGTGCCCCAAGTGGGATATTGCAAAAATCTATTGTCAGCGCGCATGCACCCTACGGTGGTGTCACAGAAGGTCAATAAGGAAAGGGTGCTGGGGCGGGTGGCTGGCCCATTCACTGCTCCTCCATTGCCAGGATTTATGTGTTCATCTCTGGGTGTGGTTCCTAAAAAGGAACCAGGCCAGTTCAGGATGATTCATAACTTATCAGCGCCAAGGGGGCATCGGTGAACGATGCCATAGATCCGTCCCTGTGCTCAGTGACGTATTCTTCCATTGACACGGCCCTTCAGAGGCTGTGCGACTTAGGGCCCAACGCCTTCATGGCAAAGACTGACATTGACAGCTTTCCGGCTCTTGCCGGTGCACCCTGAGGATTATCATTTGCTAGGTTTTCAGCTGAATTACCACTTTTTTTATTATGACAAGTGTATGCCAATGGGTTGTGCAGTGTCATGCAAATACTTTGAGATGTTCAGCTCTATGCTTCAGTGGTTGTTTGTCTCCAGAACAGGGCACATGGACATAGTACACTACTTAGATGACTTTATGATCATGGGCCCTCCAGCATCAGGAAAGTGTGGCCAGGCCTTGAGCGAGCTAGTAGCTATGTTTGAAGAGCTGGGGGTGCCATTGGCCCCCGGTAAGACGGTGGGTCCAGTCACTAGTATGTCTTTCTCGGGCATTGAGATAGACACAGCAGTGGGGGAATGCAGGTTGCCAATGGACTAGGTACAGGCTTTCTCACAAGTAATAGATTCTGCTCTGGCGTGTTCCAAAGTCACGCTACATCAGCTTCAGGTTTTAGTGGGCCAGTTGAATTTTGCCTTAAGGATCATCCCGATGGGACGCCCCTTCTCAAGGTCAATCGCATGGGCAATGGCAGGGTTGATGCAAAAGCATCATCATGTGCGACTGCAGGCTGATGTGAGGGAGGAACTGAGGGTATGGCGTAGTTTCCTGAGTGACTTCAATGGTAAGGTAATCTGGCCAGAGCCGGCAGTATCCAGCACGGACTTGGGCTTGCTCACAGACTCAGCAGGTAGCATTGGTTTTGGTGCAGTGTTGGGGTCCCACTGGTGCAGGGGCGATTGGCCGGCATCCTGGCATGAAAGCGACTTGACTTAGAACATAGCCTTTTTGGAACTGTTTCCAATTATAGAGGCAGTTGACATTTGGGCTGGATTCTTTAAGAACAAATCAGTAATTTTTTGGTCAGAAAACATGGCGGTGGTAGAAGCTATCAATAGGCATGGAGCTACTTGTAAACATGTTTTGAGGCTCTTAAAACATTTAGTTTTGGCTTGCTTAAAGCTCAATCTGCTTTTCAAAGTGGCACATATTCCAGGTGTGGAGAATCAGGCTGCTGATGGTTTGTCTCACTCCAAGTTGCAGGATTTCCGAAGGTATCACCCTCAGGCAGAGGAGCAGATGACTGTGTTCCCGACATCTCTGTGGAGGATTGGAGCCCCGGCCTAGCAGGGCTGGTGGGAGCTTCATTGAGCGAACGCACTAGAAGGACTTAATAACAACAGTTCAAAGCATACAGGATATTTGATAAACGCACAGGCCGGGTGGCCCTTTTTTCCACAGGGCGCTCTGCGAATTTTTACTAGCTCTAAAAGATCAGGGAAGGCCAGCGTCTTACGCTAGGGCGCACGTGACGGCGATAGGATTCTTTGCTAAATTAGCAGGGGCAACGTGACCCCGGCACAGCTTTTGTAGTGAGGAAAGCACTGTCAGGCTGGGCTAGGCTAGAAGGGGCCAAAAAAGATAGCAGAAGGCCATTGGGTGACATTCTGGGGGTACTAGAGGCGGTATGCTCCTCTTATTACGAGAGCATCATATTTGGGGCTGCCTTTACCTTAGCCTTTTATGGTGCTTTTCGACTGAGTGAATTGGTGGGGACCTCCAAATTAGATCACGCGGGGAGGCTCCAGTGGCAGGACACAAATTTAGTCCAAGGGGGCCTTGTGGTGGCCCTGAGGAAATCCAAGACAGATCTGTTGGGGAAGGGGGCCACGATTCGCTTGTCCCCCGCGCCTGGGGAGGAGATTTGCCCGGTAGCCAGGATGGAAACTTGGCGATTCATCCATCAAGGGTTGGACAGGCCCTGTTCATACATGAACAGGGCGAATGCCTGTCGCAGTACCAATTCAGGGGGATGTATGACGTTACAACGCACACTTTTACAACGCATGCACTTACAACGTATTTTTTACAACGCAAAATCCATTACAACGCACTACACTTACAACGCATGACACTACAACGCATTTTTAAAAACAACCTTTACAACGCATACCATTACAACGCATAATATAAAATTGCATTTAAGGTAAGTATTAGATAGTATAGGGGTAAAAATTACTATTCTAACTCCAGGGGGTGCAACAGTAGGGTAAGTGTTGGATAGTATAGGGGTAAAAATTACTATTCTAACTCCAGGGGGTGCAACAGTAGGGTAAGTGTTGGATAGTATAGGGGTAAAAATTAGTATTCTAACTCCAGGGGGTGCAACAGTAGGGTAAGTGTTGGATAGTATAGGGGTAAAAATTGCTATTCTAACTCCAGGGGGTGCAACAGTAGGGTAAGTGTTGGATAGTATAGGGGTAAAAATTGCTGTTCTAACTCCAGGGGGTGCAACAGTAGGGTAAGTGTTGGATAGTATAGGGGTAACAATTACTATTCTAACTCCAGGGGGTGCAACAGTAGGGTAAGTGTTGGATAGTATAGGGGTAAAAATTACTATTCTAACTCCAGGGGGTGCAACAGTAGGGTAAGTGTTGGATAGTATAGGGGTAAAAATTACTATTCTAACTCCAGGGGGTGCAACAGTAGGGTAAGTGTTGGATAGTATAGGGGTAAAAATTACTATTCTAACTCCAGGGGGTGCAACAGTAGGGTAAGTGTTGGATAGTATAGGGGTAAAAATTACTATTCTAACTCCAGGGGGTGCAACAGTAGGGTAAGTGTTGGATAGTATAGGGGTAAAAATTACTATTCTAACTCCAGGGGGTGCAACAGTAGGGTAAGTGTTGGATAGTATAGGGGTAAAAATTACTATTCTAACTCCAGGGGGTGCAACAGTAGGGTAAGTGTTGGATAGTGTAGTGTAATATTATGCGTTGTAATGGTAGGCGTTGTAATGGAATGCGTTGTAAAGGTAGTTTTTAAAAATGCGTTGTAGTGTCATGCGTTGTAAGTGTAGTGCGTTGTAATGGATTTTGTGTTGTAAAAAATGTGTTGTAAGTGTAGTGCGTTGTAAAAGTTGCGTTGTAAAGGTTGTTCCCCATTCAGGGCCATGTTAGGTGGGCGCTGGTGTGTCTGGGTCTGTATTGTAGAGGGTATTTGTCACACTCGTTCAGAATTGGGGCAGCAACGCTTACCAGCTGAGGCGGTCAAAAAAGTGGGGAGCTGGTCATCGGCCTGTTTTAAGCGCTATGTGCGGCCCGAATTACTGTAGGACAATGGACCGATATATTGGTATGACCATGCTGACTTTTCCATTTCTCTTCCTGCTACTAGTATGTCCTCAAAGGTGATATGGGTGTTGGGACACTCGTTCGAGCGGCGTGACACAGTTCGGCTACGGCAGAAGCGAGTGTCGAAACCACCTGGTTTGAAGAGAACGTCATTCCTATGGCGAGGCGTCGGCGGCCTGCGAATTCGGCAGTTGCGCAGCTGATTGAGGAGATGAGGGAACACGAGGGACATCAGTCCCCGGATTTAGTTATCCTGCATTTGGGCAGAAACGACATGGTGGAGTTGGGGCACATGGCAGTCAGGGAAGCCTTATTGACCGAATTCGCCTGGCTAGGGAGAGCATTTTCTCGTGCTCGGATTGCATGGCCTTGCATGATACCTCGCGGGACAAGGGCCACTGAAGTCAGATCTTGAGCTTTGAACGTGTCAGTGAGGCGCCTCAACTGTGAATTGGCCAAGTTGTGCTCAGGTCCGTGCCGCTTGTGTCATATTCCACATAGACTAATCACAGGGGAACTGATGTTTCATCAAGACGGCATGCATTTGTCGGACATTGGCACAGACGTGTGGATCAACAGGATCGGGTCTTTTGTTCAGAACTTGTTTGCAGGTGGGGAGGGTGAAGGACCTGTGGGCCCTGGTCACCCTAGTGGCAGAAAAGAGGCCACAGAACATTGATTTTCAGGGGAGGCCTGCTTACATACTCCTGAGGCCAGCACTGAGGGGAGGGACGGTAAGCTCTCCGCAGGGAGAATGGGGACACCAGCTGGGGAGGCAAGGGCGCCAGGTCACACAGGCCTCCTATGATCAGTGATAATACTTGTAAATATTAAAAGTGTGAATTTTGAATTTTAAATGTGAATTTTATAAATGCTTTTGTCATGTTTATGAATGTTTTTGATGGTTATTAAACATGGCCGTTTTACCCACACTCTTGGACTGGCCAGTTTTGATTGTGAGATAGCATGAGGTTGGGGCGGGGGACATCCTGGGGGGCCCGGGCTCTATGATGAGCATGAGATCTCGGCGAACGCGCCCTTAGGGCCTTCCCCCCCGGACCCGCGCCTCACCCCCATAGTCTGGTCCAGTAGCCCGATTGGCTACTGGCCGGAGGAAGTACTTCCGGGTCACCCATGGCGTGTGTCCGGCCAGAGCAGGGAGCATTAGGGCTGGAGCCAGGGGGGAGCTATTTAGGCCCTGGGTCCACTTCCACACTTCCTCTTTTTCCCGCTTTTGACCCCTGGATCAGTGGAGCAAATCGATCTCCCACCCACCCGTCCCTGAGATTAGTGGTTTGGGGGTTAGGTTAAGGAGGGGTCTGGCGGAAAAGAGGCCACAGAACATTGATTTTCAGGGTTATTGGGAGGCCTGCTTACATACTACCGAGGCCAGCACTGAGGGGAGAGACGGTAAGCTCTACGCAGGGAGAATGGGGACACCGGCTGGGGAGGCAAGGCCGCCAGGTCACACGAGCCTCCTTGGCAGCCGGGTGGTAGAGGGGTGGGCCCCCGGAAATGACAGACAAGGACCGAGGGCTGGTGGCTCACCGCTCAAGGATGCAGGTGGGTTGCGCCTTGCGTGGTTCTCAGATAGGGGATGAGAGCCAGAGGGCCCCTTGGTTTTGGAGTAAGTAGATATTGCATAACCGGTGGTTATGATCAGTGATAATACTTGTAAATATTAAAAGTGTAAATATTGAATTTTAAATGTGAATTTTATAAATGCTTTTGTCATGTTTATGAATGTTTTTGATGGTTATTAAACATGGCCGTTTTACCCACACTCATGGACTGGCTAGTTTTGATTGTGGGATAGCATGAGGTTGGGGCGGGGGACATCCTGGGGGGTCCGGGCTCTATGGTGTCATTGAGGCCCAACTGCAAAAACAATCAGGGGATGAGGGCAGTGCAGCCAAAAGATCTTGTTAATGTATTCATATTGGGCAGAGCAGCATACAAATTAAGAGTTAATAGCTTGCTGTTTAGAGCTCATTTGAAAGGCGACAGGGATGAGGATCAAGAAATTATGAGATCTGTCCATTTATGAAGAGCCCATCCATTCCAGGTCTTTCGATGCATTGTGGTTCTTGTAGTCGTGAACTACTAATAGCGAATACTAGGTCTGGGAGAACATTTTACTATATTCGAGAAAATCATGAAATTCACAAACTTATGTTAATTTTGCAGATGTAAATTTTTGCACAACTTGGTTCTAGCAGTAAATGTTGGGAAGGAGCAAACCCCGTCTTTTCGGGAGCGCTTTTTTTCCTGGACTAGTCCCTAGGGTGACCAACCGTCTGTAAATTTCAAGGACAGTCCGTAATTTCGGCCGTCTGTCCGTTGTCCGTGAAGGATTCTTTAACGGACGCCGTTTGTCTGTAATTTTAACCGGGCACCGGTCGCACCACCCTAAGCCGGCACAGCTTCCACCCACCTCCCTTCTTGACTCGGATGCTGTTGAGGTCGGGTGTAACAGGCTCCGATGCAGTACCAAAGCTCAGATACCCAGCAGCATTGGAGAGGCACAGCGTGATGGCAACCCTCACACCTTCAGCCGTTGATGAGCTGTTAAGAGGTGTTTGAAGGTGACTGAGAGGGAGGGGCTGCAGCTTCAGGAACAGGGGAATCTATTCAGATGCAAACAGCCCTGAAGGCGTCATGTCTCTGCAATTTAGAGGAGCCTCACACATTCCCTTTTTCCCTGATTACACCGAGGCAGCACGTGGTTCTCTTCACAGAGCTTACTTACGGTTACTAAATTGTAAGCAAACCTCGGTTCTTCAAACATGCAGTCTATAATGTAATAAAATAAAGAAATGGCACAATCGCACCAACACTGATTAACAAAGTATGGAGGACAATCAGTTAAATCAGTTCTCTTGGAGTATCTCCTTTAAGTACTGTACATCACAGTGGGGGATGCCAAAACTAACATTTTAGAAAGAGAGCCTGTTGTCTCGTTGTCTTGTCCAGGAGGGGGCGAGGAGCCCTACCCCACCCTGGAAGAGACCAAGATGATACTAGAATACTGCATGCCCACCCCAGTGCCCACCCTGGTGGATCCTGTTCGCCCTCCTGTGATGGCTCCTGCCCCCCCCCCCCAGTGATGGCTTCTGTCCCCCCATGTGGTGGCTCCTGTACCCCCCCGCCTGTTATGACTCCTGTTCTGACCCCCCCCCCCCCGTGGTGGATCCTGTCTCCGCCCTGGGTGGCTTCTGTCCCAGTCCTGGAATGGCTCCTGCAGTGAGGGTGAAGTTCTTGATGGGCCTCTTCTCAAAAAGGCTCAGCTCAAAATTAATATGAAAAGGTGAGCGAGTGAGTAAGTGAAGGGATGGGTGGATGGCTGGGTGAATTAGTGAAAGGGTGAATGGATGAATGAGAGATTGAATACATGGATAATGAGAGAGGATGGATGGATTGATGAGTGAGTGGAAGGATGGAGGAGAGAAAAGGTAAATAGCTGAATGCATGGGTGGAAGGGTAGCTGTATGGGTAAAACTGTGGATGGATGAGTGAAAGGATGGATGAGTGAAAAGGTGGATGATGAGTGAGTGGGTGGATGGATGAGTGAAATGATGGATGGATTGATGAATTGATAAGTGCAAGGGTGAATGGATGGACAGATGAGTGAAAGGGTGGTTGTAAGGATGGATGAGTGAGTGAAAGGGAGGGTAGGTGGACAAAAGGATGAATGGATGAGTGAAGGAGTGAAAGAATAAATGGATGAGAGAAAGGATGGATGAGTGATAGAGTCAATGGATGGATTCATGAGTGGATGAGTAGATGGATGGGTGGGTGGATGGATGGAAGGAAGGATGGCTAAGTGAAAGGGTCAATGGAGAGAGAAAGGGAGGATGGATGGATGACTGAAAGGGTGGATGGGTGGAATGATGAGTGACTGGGTGGATGGATGAGTAAGTGAAAGGATGGCTGGATGGGTGAAAGGGTAAATGGCTGGATGGATGAGGGAATGGATGGATGGGTAGAAGAGTGGATGGATGAGTGTACAGATGGATAGGGTGAAAGGGTGGATGGATGGATAATGGATGGATGAGTGAAAGGATGGATGAAGGGATGGATGAGCGAAATGATAGATGGAAGGATACATGATGGATAGGTTTGCAAATGGTTGAATATGTTTGGATATGGCTGGGCTTACTTATATACTATTGTGCGACCTCCTCTGATGTGTCTGTAAAACTTACCTATTGCCCTGAAGTTTTGTCCAGAATTTTGACCTCCTGTCCTGAATTTGTGTCCTGAATTTTGACCCTTTGTCCTGAATTTTTACACTCACCGTCCTGAATTTGCACCAATGCCAGTTGGTCACCCTACTTGTCCCCTTCATGGGTCCTTGTATGACCTTTGAACACGAGGCTTGCCCTTGGGTTAAATTTTCAGATATTATACATCAAATTTTGGTTTCAGGAAATTCCACATAATTTCCACACTCTTTCACATGCCTGGTGTAAATAGGAATGCACGTGCCACATCGCAAAGATAAAACGTGGACTGGATGAACCACTCGCACATGGAGCTGGGAAACTTAAGAGTTCTGGCTTCCCACTTCTCCAAGTCAATATCTATCGCATGTCCTTCCTGATCTGCAATCTCACACCGCCGAGCCTTTGGAAGCTGAGATCTCTTCACCTCGTCAGCTTCCATCTCCCTCCCACCATCAGACAGGCTGCCAGCTCTTTCCTCAGGGCCTTAATAATTTATCAGGGAACTTGTAAAAATGAGTGTGAAATATTAATAAAGGCCTGCTCCTGCGCGTTAATGCGGAGCTTTACACCGTAGAGAGCGGGTGACATCCAGCCCCCCGCCCCGCTCTGTGTCAGACCCTCTCTGGAGGTGGGGGGTGAGGGGAGGGAAGTCAAAGATTTAAATACTCCGTCCGCAGAGACTGCAGCTCAAGTCAAGCGTGGTGTGACTCAGAGCCTGGCAGGCCTGTAGGGACATGGATTCCACACAGGCTGTTCCCTCTGGAAGGTCGTATGTCACTGTATCGAGGACAAAAGCATCAACCTACACATATAGTGCATATACTCCATGTCCCACCACTACATTTCAAGGTAGAAGTAATAAAGAGTTACTAGTCTAAGCTTCCCTTATACTTAGCTGCGATGAAGTCGATGTATAGGATGAGACACTATTGTCATTCGACAAAAGGCTTACCTTATAGGTCTTCATTATGAGTTGCTATCTTAAATTGCGACACCCCTACAAACCTGTCTGCATTTTTTTGTTGTTGATAGTTTAATATATAGCGCGAACTCGACCCACAGGTATCCGAGCGCTTTACATGAGCACCAGTTGCGTTACTGACGGACACATTCATTTTGTCAGGCAGAAAAAGATTAAGGGCCAAATTACAAGCCTTTGGCAGAGCGGCAGTGCAAACCGTTGTGCCACCGCTCCGCCACAGCTCGGGCTGCCCACCCGCCAGATTATGATTTATTCCTAGTCTGGTGGGTGGGCGGCGTGGCGGTTCCCCCTGCGGTGCCCTTTAAAAGGCGGCACCACAAAGTGAACACCTCACAAGATTCCTGCACGGCATGGACTCATAAATCTATGCAGTGCAGTAACCTATGTGCATGTACACAGGGGGGGCACATGACCGCGGTTCCCTGGCAGAGCCAGCAGTCCTACTGCGATCTGACAGCCCGAGTGGTGGGTGCGGCGATGGCTGGTTCCACCACCACTGCGCCACCACGAGTCTGGCAGTCCGAGGACCGGTAGACCCGTAATCTGTCCCTAAGTGATTTGCCCAGAACCACAGTATGTTGAGCGTCCCTGCCGAGACTCGAACCCGGTGTAGTGTCCATGCATGGACACGTTCTAGTGTTCTAACCTGCTGTACTACACTGTACACCCACCCACCACAGACGTCACTGTGTCAGGTGACGCTGTCAATAAAAGGGCCGAGCGCACGTGCTCGTGGCCATTCCCACTATCCCCAACTATGTGTGCAGTGTCCTTCTTTACCTAGCATGTGGGCCTAGGGCCCATCATTACACTGGCGACGAGGCGGGTACGTTACCCCGCGAGTGAAGCCCCCGATCGGCGCACCATCGATAACAATGAGGGAGAGGACTGCCCGGTGAGCACACCCCCCCCCGTGTGGCGACGCGAGAAGCCGGCAGGGCGAATCATAGCCCGCAGCGTGACTGGTGGCGACCGGGAGCCCACCCCGCGCCTCAGGCACCGGCCGCCGTGACCCTGGTGGAGGGGAAGCGCCCCGAAGACACGCGGACTGATCGGAGCCCACCCGCATCGGCCGCGACGCCGGAAGTCTGCAGGCGGGGCCGGGTGCCCACCCCGACCCTGCCGCTGTGCCTGGAGGTGCCCGGAAGTACTGGCAAGCCGAGCGGTGCCCACCCGCATCGGCGGCGACCCCCGCACGAGGTGTGGCCCACGTGGTGCCCACCCGCGTCACAAGGGAGCCCAGCCGGGCAGAAGGTGAGCCCGAGAAGTGAGGAGGTCGCAGCGGGTGCCCACCCCGCGCTGAAGAACCAAGGAAGCTCCCGGCCCGCAGGGCAAGAAGATAGCGGCGACAGCACATTACACCCGGTTCGCCATTTTCGTGGTCGACCGCTCGAGCTGTTAGGCCAAACACTGCATTGGTGCTGCAATTACGAGCACTTCATAGTTTTCCAACCCGCTGGGATTTTCCTCTGGTAGATGTCAGCATGTCAAGTCTGCCGATATTTAATATGGGAAATTTCTTGGAAATTACCAGGGTATGTGGACAGCACCAAAATCTGCATGTTGTGTTCCACTATCATGGGAAAACTCGTAAATGTCGCTGTTCATCGCAGTCGATTAACAACGGCGCCAGAGTAATGCTATTTATCGTGTGCAATAAATATCATACCAATCCAGAGTGTGGTATATCTAATTCAAGTCTCTTAACCCAGGAGCAGAGTCAAGCTATAGCCAATTTATTGCAGTGCTGTGAGCTTGGCATGGTGGTTTGGATTTGACATGCTGGAGTGGTGGATTTCCATGTTCCGTTTGGCACAGTGCTGTGCAGTTTCCCCCATGTAATGCAGGGGATTTGCACACCTGTAATGCATGTCTTAAAGTAGCTACAAAATAGTGCACTACGGCTTTGTTATTGTTGTTGATTTGTGAATTTGCTACAGTATTATTCTTCATAAAGTTATGAAATGGAAAAACCGTTGTGCTGTAAAAAAAAAATCATATTTCCCAAAACGCATCAAGAGCTGGAGCATAGTAGAACTATTAACACCTTCTGGGAAGATCTCTTAAGTTTTTATTGTTTCAGTAGAAATTATTCATCATTTCATTATTCTTCAGTCCTGGTTTGGTCAAACTATAGTCTTCCAGTATTGTTTTATTAATAATAAAATGACACACTGAAGTGCACTGTTTGTGCTGTAATGTTCTTAATTTGGCTCACTGTAACCGTGCCACTGAAATAATGCAGCAGTGCAGGAAAAAATAATGTGAAAAGTTGGACGCCACAAGGGAAAATGCAAATTAAGAAACCTGTCATGAAGTTAAAGGCATGTATGTATTTTGTTGTTTTGTATAGTGCTGGCATAGCCAAATGTTGCCTTAAAGCGCTTTTCGGGGAGACGAAAAATTGGGGACACAAACTTCAGAATGGATGAATAGGAAACACAAAGGGGCAGATTTATGTTGGACTTGCGCCACTTTTACGTCGCCGTTGCGTCACTTTTGTGACGCAGCGGCGGCGTAAACCCTGCGCCACATTGCGCCCTATTAACATCGTGACGCATCTATGGAGATGCGTCACGGTGTAAAGCCCTGCGCCACATGAAACCTGCGTCAGGTTTCATGTGGGCGTGTCTACGCAGGGGGGGGGGGGCGTTCTGTCGCAGGAACGCCCCTGAAAAGTGACTCAGTGAAATCTACAAGATTTCACTGAGTCACTTTTCCAACGCTGATGCGTCAAAACCCTGCGCCTGCTTGAAGCAGGCGTAAGGCTTGACGCACCATGTTACAGATAGAGCAAGTTGGAAGAGTGCTTGAGTTGTGTGTCGCACGCAACACTACTCCAGCACTGCGCCAACTTTACGCCCCAGATGCGACACGCATCTGTTTATTCCTGCGCCATGATGCGCCGCATTGTAAATGCGGCGCATCATGGGTGGCGCAAGGGTAAACTTGTGTGTCGCATCTTTCCTGGCGCATCCCTGCTGATTTGCAGAGATGCGCCAGGCAACATAAATCTGCCCCAAAGATGTGGTGGAATTCCAACACGGTTTTCAGTGGTTAGCAAGGGTTAAGTTCACTCGGTTGCATCCACCAGTTTAGTCCTCAGGTCTTTCAAAATTTAAGAAAATGGACTTTCCTGGGAAGAGCAAGTGAGTTGCAAAATATGCAGCCCATTCTGAGCATTAAGACATATTAAAACAGCTATCTGCTTCAACAAAAGGGGTCCCAATACTTAAAAAAATTGAGAGCTTCAGCAAGAAAAAAATATTAATCACATTAAGAATATATTATTCTTAATGTAATTTGACAACAAATAGTGGTTTTATCCTTCATTAAGGCATATCAACACCGTTTTATTTCTGCTATGAGCTATATATTCCCAGGATGAAATAGTTTCTAAAAAATCTGCAATGTTACACTCGGGAGGTTAGAGTAGTTCAACTATCTCCTTCTTGTAATAAAAGCTGTGTCTCTTTTATTCTGTGCATGCCAAGTTTCGTTTAAAGCCTCCTTCCTGGAGCTGAGAGTCTGAATAATTATGGCCCTCATTTTGATGTTGGGTGGACCGCTACTGACAGGCCGTCGGTGGCTCTCCGCCCGACATCCAGGGTATCGGTCCGACTGCCGCATTACAAAACAGGCGGTCGGAGTGATTCTGTCAGGGAGGAAGACCGACGCCACCGACAGACAAAAGGAGCCCGTCAGGGTGGCTGTCAGACCCTAATCCCTACAATGGCGGCGGTGCCTGCGAAGGCACCACCGCAGGGATTAGGATGTTCATTTCCCACAGCCGTCCGCCATGAAAAGGCTGTCGGAAAGTGACATTGGAGGCCCCAAGCAGAGCCCCCATACCGTGTTGGCCACTGCTACTTGGCCAGGGAGGCATATGTGGTGCTCCCCCAAACATCCATGCACCATGTGTGCCTGGCACACGGTGCATGGATGTTTGAAAAGTGCCTTTTTCTACTGTGGCTTGTGCTGCAAGCCTTTTTGGGGCTGCAGCAGAAGCCATAGTGGAAAAAGGCATTTTACTACCGTCTGCACGACTGTCGTATCTTAATAGGGTGGGCAGAACTGCGGCATCATGTCGTATTGTCCCCTGCTCGTTACGATGGTGGTCTGATGCTTGTCCGACCCCCATTGGAATCAGGCCCTATTTTCTCTTGTCCTAGGGGGGGAGTCTTTAAGTTTCTATTTTAAGAAGAAATATTCATGCAGAACAATTTGTACAAGCATATTTGATATGTATGCATTTTATTGGTAAAAAGAAACTTTGAAAAAAGGGGGTGCGAAATTTGTGTAATTACTCAAAATTTGGGGACATTTTAATGAAATGAATTGTAATTCCACCAAATGAAAATAAGGCATTTAGGGCCAGATGTACCACCCACCAATTTGCGACTCACAAATTAGAATGTCTCAGACACTGTTTGCGGTTCCAAATGAGGTTGCAATTTGAATGCCTCATTAATATTAATGATACAGGCGCAATTTGCGACCCCATTAGGCTAACACTCACAGGGATGGTGCCTGCTGGGGTCATCAGACCACCATGTCTGTGACTGCTTTTTAAATAAAGCAGTTTTCTTTTTAGAATGCAGACCGTTTCTCTAAAGGAAAACGGGATGCATTTAAAAAAAAGAAAAATGAAACTTTTCAGTTTCATTTTTTGAGTGCAGGCAGTGGTCCCTGTACACAATCCCGCAAGCAACAGCTGCCCGGGTTCAGGTCATTCACATTGTTTCTGTGCTCCCATGCTCTCATTTGCAAGTGAAGGCTCAGTAATTGTGCAATTAGGCATAAATCTTGGAATTTCGCGTAACACGCATACGTAAAAAAAAAATCCTGAAATTACGCAATCACAAGCAAAATTGAAATTCCGCTTGAGCCTACTTCCAAAGAGATGCAAAGAAAAAACGCTCCTCTCAGAACATCTCTGTTGGTTTGAACAGTAAAAAAAAACATTTTCATGCAAACGAATCCTTCATTCCTCACGCCCTGTTTGAAATACATATAAATATGTTGAGTGTTAATTTCTTGACATAGACAACACAAACAATATATTTAAAAATGCATTGAGAGTTAGGGTATTATGGAACTATTAACACCTTCTGGGAGGAATTCTCAAGTTTTCATCGTTTCAGTAGATAAATCATGCGGTGAACGGGAACTGATTACTTTTGCAAAGTTTCAGGAATTCAACTGCACTGCATATTCAGTGTTTAGCAACTCTGTCCATTTGATATAGAAATAAAATGTTGTAATTAAAATCGGCTGATTATGCAGCAAATGATGGATTACGTGGCAATGGCTGTAAATCTATAATTATTTTACTGCTGCGGCGTAATTGAAAAATTCTAGTGCCCCTCAATATAGTCTAGTATCCCAAATTCCGTCTGTCTGCCACATTTTAGTGCACTTCCAATTGTAATAGTCTGGGTTTAGCTTACTGTGCTGCAGGATTCCAATAATAATGATTTGTATTTGGCTCACTTTCATGAAGTATCCCAAGAATGTAGAGCAAGGCTGTGGCCCTCTCTAAACTACAAGATGGAGGAGGACCTAGTCCTCTTGCTTAAATCACAAAAATAAATACATTCATATAGGTTTAACAATAATGTAAGCACTAAAGTCCAGGGTGGCAAAAAAACGGTAAGGAAAGTAGTATTGAATGATTGAGATCCCTGCTTTAGGGGTGTGTGCCAGCAGTGTAGGTCCTCACAGCTGGACTGTCCCCTTCCTGGATGTGCCATTTCTACTCTGGTCCACTGTAGGCATATAAATGCCCTAATGCAGAGTTGTTTCATTTTGTCTAGGAACTGGCTGAAACACACACATCTTACTTACTGCAAAACATGGTTCATCCAGAGCCTGGGAAAATGGTTTCTTGTATGACCGACTAGAGACCACAAAATTAAAAGAAAAAAACATTTCTTTTGGCATTGTCCAGCTCCCCAAAACAGTGCTAGGACTGGACCACTCCAGCCAATTCTGTGGCTCAGCCTGAAGTCCTCTGTAGTCAAGCTGAGGGATTTCCAGTACAAGGTCCAGTGTGGCATATGTTCCCTTCCGTAAGGGAGCAAAGGAAGAAAATTGTTTTTTGGTCCCTCTCAGCCTGACCAAAGTGATAGCAATCATGTACCCCATAAACGTAGACCAAAAGTTCAATGCCGCAGCCAGTCTGCTATCAATCTCTCCTTCAAGGCATGGTTGAGCCACAGGCAGGACTCCACCAGGATCAAAATCATCAATGAATAGCTCCAGTGAAAAATAGCAATGAATAGCTTCAGTGGAAAAAAACGAGTGGCACCCCACTTTGGCGGGAAAACTACTCATCAATGCACCCTGCAAACCTCCTTTGGGGCTTCCATGAGAGTTCATGATCTCAATCTGCTATAGATGGTGCCTTCCCATCCTCCATGCACCACACATCATCTGTCTTGGTGGCAATGTTCATGGCTGAGGATCACTCATCCGAGTCCTACGGTATGCAGCCCTCCACACAGTGGTGTTGAGGATCATGGCAGGTTGTGCTTTTTAATGATCCACAAATGCGTGAACAGTTACATGCTCCGCACAGGTGACATACAACCATGGTTCATGAATACACACTTGTGAGCTGCATTAAATGCCGAGATGCACAATTTTTCCTCCTTTGGCTTCCACCCAGTGGTACTGAGGTTTATTGCAGGTGGCCATTTGCAATGAGACAAGTATTTGTGAACACCTGAATGCAGTTGAGAAATTCTCTGAGGTCCTTAGCCCCGGAGGAAGAGAGAAGTGCCACTGAGGCATGCAGGTGTTTGGGGCAGCAGGTTCTGCAGAGTATGCTGCCCTACCCTATATTGTTTTCCTTCTTGGGCAATCACTGGCCTTCGGTGAGGCTACCCAGGTCTTTGTTAGTTTGGGAACCTGCATTGAAACATTCTCTTCTCCCAGAGTTTCCTCTTTTGTTGTTTGTCATCTGTTTCCCCTGCAAGAGTACTCAAAGGTCTGGCCCTGATTTACAGTTTGACGGGTGGGATGCTCCATCATAAAACCTGATGGCTATCCCGTCCGCCATATTACAAGTGCATTATATCCTATGGCACTTGTAAATCAGGCCCTCTGTCTTTTCTTCCTGCCTCATCTGTGTCACAATGGATTTATCCTGGTAGTCTCAGTCCAGTTCACATCTGTATCTGCACTGGTTGGAGCAAACTCAGGAACGGTTCTTATTGACCACCTCACTGACATGCCCTGATAATGCAGTATTGGCTTAGGGTGCGTGCAGGATCTGATTGGGGATAGTTTAAACTATACACAAGAACTGATTGGTCAGCTTTGAGAAAGCATACTGACAGTTTGCGCAATTCAGTGTTTAAGAATGCCCTCACTGACCAAGGAGATACAACACTCCATTGCATTTGAGTTCATTGTCCAGGACCTGCTGATTGTTGTCCTCCCATCAGAATGGGAACTGAGCCATGGTCCAGATTCCTGGTAGTTATGCTACTAGACAGCCTTGAAAAAGAAGAGACCCAGTTTGCTGTTGAGAGGGTGCTGAAGCAGTGCTTAAGTTGAGTCTGTGGTTTCCGGTGCTCGGCACCAGCACTTAATTGTCAACACCCGCGCTTGTGACAGTCTGCCACATGGTGGCACTGTCTGAGATGACAACAACAACAGTTAATATTTAATTCAGTATTCATTAAAAATGACTATTACCTTCTGCCTAAGCCATTCTTATAGCATTGGGGGCCTGAAATAGTCTGAAGTGTCACACTTGTAGGGGTATGATGGGTAATAGCTGTGTTGCTACTATCACTGGCAGCATAGCAGAGGCAGTGTGTGGTGCAAGCTGCAGTGGCCTCCTGACGAGAGCCCTGGCAGTTATGTTTTTACAAATTAAGCACTGTGCTGAAGTTTGTCTGGCGGGGCATCGCCTACCGAGAAGTGAAGCTGATGAGCCCAGATGCCTAGGACCCAGGTATCATCAACTACAGAGACTGTGTTGAGCCCACTTTTTTGCTGACCCTCGAGTGTGCTCTTTGTTGCCCCCACAGGGCCCTTATGATTATACTGCAAACCTTCTCCTGGCCTGGAAATGATCTTAGAAGTAGCTAGGAAGCTGTTCTGACCTTCATGACACAAACCTCATTGCAATGCATGGCGTGGTTACCGAGTTAGCCTCTGAATCACTAACTTGTGACTGCTTCATTTCACTCTGCCCATGACCCCAGAATTGTGGGCCCCCATCAGTGCAAGAAAGTCAACTGCAATCCGTGGTGTTTTAGATAAAGCCATTGGGGCATATTTATAAGTACCTTGCACCGCCAGTTCTTCTTTTTTTAACCACCTGCGGCACTGTGTGGTGCTCCATATTCAGGCCACGTAAATCCACCCTGCGTGGCTTTTCGTGTCCTTGTAAATATGGCCCCTTTTCATGCAGCACTTTGTGTCAAAGGGGTGTGCCATGCGGATTGCTGTGGGTGTTCCCAGGCAGCACCCATGGACTCTGAAGTTTTTCCAGATTTCCAACATTTTGTTAACCTGGGAATGCGTCAGAATCCTACATCTCCCCAGGGGAGGCGTAAGGAGGTGCAATGAGGAGAAATACTTATATTTCTCCTCATTTTCTCCTTAACATCCGCATGAGATGGCAGTAGCGGCTGGTATCACGGCAGAGTGGTGAGCGGGGTGGCAAATAATTATGAAAATACATTTAAAAAAGGGAAAAAATAACTTACCTGCCGCATAGCCGCTCTTCTGCTCCTCTCTGGCTCAACATAGGCGTTCAGACTCCTCAAAGGCCAATCCTGATTAGCCTGAGCGCTTGGATGTATGCTCCCACAGAGACTTTTATTATCTGGTGACTCTTACCTGGAGCTAGCAGAAGCCCTAGGTAACCAAGGCCACAATAATTTTTTACAGGGATGCCTGGTGGCCAGAATACAAGACTGTGACAGCTGTCCACACCCTCTAATCATAACCATAAAAATGCTAGGTTTCTGGGTCAGCCTCAGTCGCAATCACAGCAAATCACTGAAACCTTCAAATAAAGTTTTTTTCTTCTAGTTTTACATGTAAAGAACTTTTGTTGCACCTTAAGCTACATTTAACCAATCCCTGTTTTACTTCAGGACACATAAAAAAAACTTTGTAGCAACTTGTTGCAATATTGAAAAGAAGACTGCTGTCCTACACCAGTGCTTTGCAAAGACTTTAGGTTTTGCACAGCCACCAGTAGGCTAGCATTGCCACACTCATTTAAAAAAAAAAAAAAAAGATAGCTCTCTGACTTTTTTGTACTCCAAGTGCTTTTTATCGCATCAGATAATAATGATACACTGAAGTACGTTATTTATTGGGTGCTGTAAATAGCACTTGTGAGCTTTTTGGGAATAACATGAGAATTTTGGTGCTTACCATACCAGAGTTTACATGGTACAGTAAATGCCATACACTTTTCCCCTGTTAAATTTTGGCAGGATTTACCTGCTGACATTTAATGATGAGATATTTAGCGCACCCAGTAATTACCGGATGCAGTATATACTACACAACTCATAATTCTGATCTCTGAGCAAATACGGGTTTACACAGGGGTCTGAAAATGAGTGATCAGGGCCTTTGTGTTAAACTTGTGTGTGGCCGCCATGTTTGAACACATCAGCTAGCGACTTCTGCTTTTCTCTGAGCTCATCGTTTTAACTGTTACACCTGTCTAAGAGTGTATTAAATACAAGGCACATATTTAAAAAAGCAGTACATCTAAATAAATATTGACCTTTATTGATTGTGATAAGCTTTGTGTTTAGTTTTATCTGATTCCAACGTGCACACCCCCTTCCATGAGTCAGGTTTGACTGCAAGATGAACTGGAGAGTCAATGGGCTCTGTCCAGTCACACGTTCAGGAAACAATGCTTAAGAGCTAATCAATAACAAAGTCTGAAGCCCTTCAAAAGTGACAGTGTAGATTTATTGGCACATACATCAACGTGAAACACGTGGAAGAAAATAGCTGGTATATGATCACAGGTTTAGAAAAGTAATTATGTGCAAATAAGGTAGAATGCTTAATAACTTTAGTTATGTGGTTTATAGCTGGAAATGATCAGTTGCCTTTGGTTCCCCTGAGAAAGGTCATATTTCTAATGAAATCTTTTATTAGGAAAAGGCATCTGCAGGGATTTTCTTGGGTGAAGCAATAAGAACATTGAGAAAGGTTGGGAGAGTGGACCCCTCAAGTAGTCTACCCCCTCCGTATTCATATAAAGTATTGTTGCGCATGGGCACACCGACTCTAGCAGGATGCGGTGAAATCCTGTTCTTGATTCCGTACACACCGACAGGGTAGTCAGTCATATTTCCTCATATCAGAAACAAATGAGAGGGCTCTAAAGCCTTGAGCTCCCACTAATTAGCCACACTGGTTAAGCAAGCAGGTTTGTCTGCTTGGTTTGTGTATGCCCCCTGCCAATACATGGGTAGGGTCCGCATATCACCTGGTTTTCCCCCATTGAAGAACCAGTCTTTCCATCATACAGTGTTGTAATGAATCTAGAATTAGGTCCATTGCTTATCTCCAGAGTGGGTAACTTGTAATTCATGTTCTTGATATTGCTGTAAACCCTAGGAAAGTGGCAAATAAACTGTCACAATCACCCTTGTCTCTAAGCTCTTCCCTCTAACCTGCCCTTGAAGTTTCTACCATTTCCTTTCACTTCCACCTGGTATAAACATCAGCCGGGCAAAGAGCGAAAGCAGCTGTACAACACACCCCTTGTCTCATTGTTCTCCCGGTATGCCTCCTTTTCACTGCCAGTTATGTAAGGCTCTTTGTAGGTGACTTCCTGTCAGTGCTTAATTTGAGCTGGTGGTTTCCAGTGCTCAGCACCGCCAAATAATCATCAACACAGGTGCTTTTCATGAGCACCAATTAAGGACGCAATCATATACGGGAGATAAAGAGTTTTGCCCAGAATCACAGGATGTTGAGCTGACGCCAAGACTCCAACCTGGTTCCCCAGCTCCGAAGTCAGCAGCTCTGGCTATTACGCCACATCCTCTCCCTACTTTCATGGCTAGAGATTGGCTCTGTTTTAGGCGGCGCTAACAGAAGAAATGGGCTGGTGCAAGCTGCCTCCTGACGAGAGCTTGGCACTTATTTTTTAACAAATTAGCCACTGCTTCCTGTCTTAATTCATACCTGTTGTTCCTTATAGGCAGTAGGTAGGTTGAATCATGTCCATCCGCTTCATATGGCTTCTCATTAGCTAAGAGTAGTGGAAGTAACTCCCTGCCACGTTCCCATCATCTGGTGACTCTTCCACGTTGCACCGAGTTTGTCTTATCATGACAGCTCATTTGGGCCTCTTATACCTGGTATCTCTAAGTGTTTGTGGAAACACTCTGTCCACTACGACCCAGCCCTCAGTGCCTGCCCCTTGTGTACGGCGTGACTAAAAACGATTTGTTCAACACTGCCACTTATGCACCATCACCACAACCATGGGATATGATAGGGATTGCAGCATCTTCTCTGTCAGCAGTTCATGCCATAATCTAGGCACTCCTACAGCTGAGCAAGTCTATGGTCCCACATTGAGGTCTAGTTGACTTGTGGAGGAAAGCCCTGCCCTTCTTTTCTGGGACTAGATGCTAATCAGAATCAATGATGGGTTGGGATGGGAAGAGGAAGGCACGGCTGATTTGCTAAAGGACTCCTTACACACCAACCTCCTTTCACCTGCCTCACACCTGGTTGGCACGTTTAGAGTGTGGAAAACACCTCAAAAGTTGATAGGATAATTAAAACAGTGTGATAAAAGGTTAGACATCTTCTCAGTAGCAAAAACAATGCAAGCACAATTATAACGTTAATTACATAGACATACTGCACACAGAGTGGGTATTTTTGTTCAGTCCTATGTTCAGGAATTCCTTTAGCATTGGGGTGTTACCTGCTCTAGAGTTGTTTTATGCCTTGTGCCAACTTTCTTGGAGAGGTGGACAACACAAAGGGGAAGCTTTTCTAATATTTCACGCAACGCAGCACAAGCTAAGTTGTTGCGCTGCGCTGTATGAGAGGGAGAGGTTAGCCATGGGCCATATCTACTAAGATGTAATGCTGCTGCTCTCTTCCCAAGGCCTGGTGCACAATATACTTTAAATGTTTTCCCGCGTTGTTTGTGTGTGTACAGTGCAGCACATATCCAAAATTTGATAGGTCAAGAGAAAAAAAATCCTCTACTTTGCATTTGCCTCAAGGAGCTCAAAGCCCTACATATGAATGTTAGTAGATGCAGCTTTGCATCAAATGCATCAAAAACCATGGGCGGTAGCTTTGGAACAACCATGAACCACCCATGGAACACCTCCTGATATCTTTTTGACAAATTTCTAGAGCAAACAAAAGTTATCGATGGAACGTAAATGGTTTATTAAGACTTCGTTGGTTTGTGTCCCTTTTGTGCTTTTGCCCCATAGAATTTACTTCTAGTGCTTGAATGTGGTCTCAGTGGTTAACAGATTTCTCCTGTAATTCAGCCTCCCCTAATGTCACAAGCCACTGCCATGGGTTGACAGTCTCGCCAGAATCCCTCATTCCCTTCTGTTCTTCAACCTGGCTCATAGCATTCTTTCCTGGTTAGCACGTTCAGCAGACCTTCTGCCATATCATACTGAGCACTGGCACTAACCAGAGCTTCACCAGTTAAGCTTCAAAATAGTTATTAATAGTTAATCCATCTGTTTGCAGCATTCACCCGAGTTCTTTACACTAGATGTAAGGTTACTTCACATCTTCAGTGGCCGAAGCCTCCTATTTCGCCCCAGCAATATGTGCTCTGTAGAAACATATTCATCGTTCCTTGCAAGTTACAATAAAGGGGACTCTGTGTACACCTCCCACCTCCCCCCCCCCCCACTGCCATTACATAGTGATCATATATGGGAATCATGAGCAGTGGCGGCTGGTATGTCCCGGGGTGGTGAGGTGAGACATTAAAAAATATATATATTTGAAAGCACTTACCTGCGAGCTCGATGTCCTCCCCTTTGGTCTTCTCTCCTCGAGGTAGGCAGGCAGGCTCCAAACTCCCGAGCCAATCCTGGCGCTGCTCTCACCCGCTTGAGAGCAGCGCCGGGATTCGTGGGAGCATCCTCTATCAGCGCTCAGAAGAGCACTGGAGGTTTTTGCTTTCCTTAACCCATCCGTTTTAAGGCAGCTGGGTTAGAGAGGTTTAAAGTGCACATGTGTGGCTGCCCGGCGCAAGACGGCCGGCAAAATGTAAATGTAAATGTAGTTGAGCTTATATAGCGCACAGCTACCCGCTGTGGGTTTCCCGGCGCTTGCTTAGGGAACCCGTCCTGGTATTCCCCTGTGAGAAAGCAGGGTATCCACAAGGTGAAAGTCAGGCATCCCGCCGCGAGGGGCCGTTGTGGAGATTAAGCAAGCTATTGCCCAGAGTCGCAGAGTGTGAACCCGTGAGTCGAGGAGGCACCGGGGTGAGAATTATCGAGTCCGTGGAATTTTTAGCCCAAGACCCGCCGAGGCGGGGAATTGAACCCTGGTCCAGGACCAATCTCAGCTTCCGGGTCTGCCGCCTCTAACCCCTGAGAAAAGACACACACACTTTAAACTGAAAGTGCCCTGCTCTCTAGTCAGCAGCAGCCCTACCCTCGTCCTGATGCACCGTTTGGGACGGGGTGACGCAAAAAAAAAAAAATGGTAATGAATTAACTTCATTACCATTTTATTTTTCGTCTCTGAGGGCATTTCAGTGGGGCGACACTCTGCTCAAATGGAGGAGCCGCCCCTGTAGCAGCTTACTTATTTGTTTTCAGACCCACAGAGTGAATCAGACCCATGAAAGCAGAAGAAAATGTGAACATTTTTCCCACATGCTTGAACTTCATAAAGTGATTCTAGATGGCATGTTTTCCTAGCAGCTTCTGCTGCAGGGTATATCATATTCTACACAAAAGATAATAGCACATTCAATGTAAAAGATTTCATTGAAAGATTCTACTAAAACCAATGTTCAGCATGTAAGTAGAAAGATTTTCAATAATGTCGAATTCCAGTAACCAACTGCAGTTTTTTTTAGCAGTCATGAATCATTGAGTATATTCTGCCCAAAGTCACTAAATGTGTATTCCAATGATATACATGTTTTTGTCAGAAATCTCACTCCCTCTACAGCTTGGGGTGGCCCAGCTCTCCAGCTGCCTCAACAAAGAACTGACCGTTGAATAGGAGGGAATATTTCCCGGGAGCCTTTCATAGAACATCATTTGACACCTTTCTCCATTCAAGAGAGGCCAGGGACATTCAGTGAAGCCATGTCTAGCTTGGGGCCTAGGCCATAAATTGGATGAGGGGAGATTCCCTTTGATGCTCAGGGGCTGAACTGGGGAATGGGGGAGGTAGAGGGAAGCTGGAAGGAAAGGGAGAGCTATGCACGTCCAGGCCAAGGATGGACCACCTTCGATATTTGAAGCATAAAACTCTGTGATGGTTTTGAAGCCCCAAAACATGTAACCAGGATAGAATGTGCAGCTGTTTGCTGAAAAACTGAGCCTGGGAAGCATGAGGATTTTATTGGAATTAGGTAGATCCCACCACCAATGGCTGACCGGTTATCCCTTTAGAGGATCATGCTAGGTAAGTTCCAAGGGGATAGTATGACTGGATCTTAACAGGAGGGAGGACTTCTCTGCCTGCTGCCCTGAAGAATTCATGCATGACCCCGAGAGTATGTTGATGATTGCTGATTCCTATACTCTGCATTAGGATGGCTGGCATCAGTCTCCTGCCCATAAAGTGCTAATAGAAGTGAAGGTCCTGCCAGAGAAGCCGCCCTTCCCTCTTAAACTTCCCTCCTGAGATTGGAGAGTGCTTGTCTGGGTGATATCCATTGGACTTGTTAGTACTGGGAACTTCTTTTGTGCCAGTAAGCTGAGTTGCAGGGATCCCCCTGTGCAAATGAAGTAAGCAGACTGGAGGCTAATATGTACAAATATTTTTTCACATAGACACAGACTTCTTAAAACCCTTTAATTTATCTGGCTCCCTGTCCTAAAGATTTAAGGACTTTTTAGCAAGGTAGTACTGCTAACAAAACTTGGGGGGAAAGTGGACTTTGTGAAAAACTTGAAGACTTAGGGAAACCACCAAACTTTCCCAGAAAGAGACACAAATGGAGAGGCTAACGCAGACCTTGTGCAGCTTCGTTTCAGACATAATTCAGAATTGTTTGTGAAAAGTTTTGAAGTCCCAATGTAAAATCGTTTAGAGGAATCAACTACCAACTTGTATATTGCCACATTCTTTTATGGGTTGGCCATAAAATTAGCCTTATTCCTTAACAACTGCATAAAGGATGTTTTGCGATGTTTCATCGTTGTTTTGCATTTTCCAAATTATAACTTTAAATACCTTTCCCCAATGTACTCTTAGGAGGAAGTATTAATTTAACTTTGGATCACATCCTTTTTCATTTTTGGAAACATTTTTCATATGCTGGATTTTTTTTAATCAAACTTGTGACAGGCCTTTTAAGTTCTTCATGTCTTACCTCTAATGGTACTTGGCTAGTTGGTACACATAGAACAAATGCATTTTGACGAGGAAAGTACTCGCAGCTTCAACAGTGCTTAATTTGAGCCGGTGGTTTCCGGTGCTGACACCGGCACTTAATTGGGTTCAGGTGCTCATCACTCGCACTTAATTGCCATCACCACACTTATGGCACTCAGTCACATGGTGACGCTACTCATTTAATTTAGAGATGAGCAGAACAACGGTTGTTTATGAGTACAATAGACATTAAAAAAAATACTAATACCTGCCTCCCAAGCTATTCCTTTAGCTTTGGAGACCTGGAAGAATCTGAAGTGTTGCACTTGCAGGCGCGAGAGATGGTTAATAGTTGTTTTGGCACGTTAGTTGGCATCGATGACGGGGCAATGGGTGGTGCAAGCTGCAGTGGCCTCTTGGTCAGGGCCCAGGCACCTATTATTTTACAGATTAAGCACTGCTATTAACTATGACCCTACATTTATTTTTGTGGGGCAGGTTGTTTGGGTCTTGTGGGACCTCGGCCACAGCTCACATTAAGACTGTAGACTCTCCTTCTTCTCGCACTGAAGTCCAACCCACTGATTCTCCACAAGTGTTTCTGGCATTTTAGTACCAGGGGTGATGACAGTGGCAGATAGCGAACTAAAACAGTGATGGGCATAATCCCATATCCCTAAAGTGTATCATTTGAGGAAGCGTAGCGAGTGAGCGTAAATCACATTAGTGGAGTAGTCTCCCAAGAATGTTTTTTTTTAGAACTGGTGTAAATTTGAGCAATTTCCAGCATAATTTATCTGATATTGACCAGAAATCAATAGTTATAATGGATATTTCTAAAAGAACAATCAGACAGGTAAAATTTAACCTCAATGGCTAATCTCAAAGTGAGGCTCAGAGTTACAAGTTATTGTGTGCCGGACATCTGCAAATAACTCACTTCTGGTCAGAGTAGAGCAATTTAAGATTAAGCATGCAGAGTCCTGCACATACCGTCTGCCAGACATAATGATCATACTGAGTTTTAATTTTCACTTTCCATTCTGGGATTCATAGTTTTCTTTCAGACTAATTGAATGGAAAAAGTCGGCAAGATACCTACAAACTAAGTTTCTCTCTAAAAGCATAATTTCACTGTTTTTATGCAATTTATAATAATTCATGAAAATATTCAAGCAATTTCGCATACACTTAAGTCCAACCTACAAAACTCAGAACTTGAAGGTAAAACCACACAGGGGAGAACCTCAAGTTGCGGCAATCGTATTACCCCCTCGGTGGTTTTACCTCCTGATGATTCCATCCAAGTCAGATTGACCCACTGAGTGCCTCTTCTATTCTGCAAAACTTTAACAAAGAACATGAAGACATGTGAGGCATTTTGGGCATCAGTGGACATCAGTAGAGAGCACTGGACATCAAAATGCAATAATTGTTTTCATTGGGAATTTGCACACTTTTGCTAACATAACAACTTTCAGGGGCTCGTGTTGGTGATTTGAAACTTTATAACTAGTGATGTAGGGCAGGAAGTTCCATCTAAAGGATCTCTATTTCTATAGGAACAGATAGAGTTTATCAGTTGTGACCAGGGTCGAACGGAGAGCAGGACCGGGACCAAAATGAAAGTGCCCCCCTCCTCCATTAGTGAATGAAATACCTAAAAAATGGTCCACATTTGCAATTTAGGGAGGTTTTGAACTTGTCAAGACATCGCCTGAAAGTGTTTTGCAAAGTATAGTTGACCGCATGGATTTGTGCTTGCTGAGGACAATGTGTGTGGTAATATCATGGAAGGCAACAGTAATAACTGTCCCACCAGACCATAAAACAGGCCCACACACAGTGTCAATCCAGCCCTTCTGGCTTTGACAGATTGGCCAGTAATCCAGTTGGCCTTCACATTTAGAGGATGATAAAGGTGATGGGAAGGGTAGCGGAGACATGATATGGTCATTGACAACTGAAAAGTAGATCAGGGAGAATGTTGATGCTAATGAATAGTGAGGGAGGCTGGGCCTAAAACTCAGGTGCCCTGCACTAATAATCCCAATCCAACCACAATGAACTCCAACCCCAGTAAAAACTCCCTTCACTGGTCTCGGAATGGACAAATATTTCCTTTGATACATTTCATGGTGGCGAGCAGGGAAGCATGTTTTACTAATCTCATCTTATCTAAATTTATTTTCAAGTCACCTGCGGGAATCCCAACAACGCAGACTCAGCCTTTCATTCTTCTAAAGTCCATACATTGAGTCGTATAAATTAGGCTACTGTAACATCTAATATTTACAGTGCTTAGAAGTGTCAGGTGTGCGCTATGAAGCACTCTACTGAAGACAAGATATAATTTTTTTTTATTGAATGTATTTACCAGTTTTCGATAGAGCTGCAGCAGTAAGTTATTGGTGTTCTTTACAGAGATTTTGAAGCAGGTACATTTCATAATAGACATGTGGATTCAGTTGACAAGGTGAACCTCGAATGACAGCAAGGTCCGAGGTCCTTCAGGTGGTTGAGGGAAATATATGTCTTGACCACCTCCCTGGAAGAGAGGAGACTGATATGGCAACGCAGCTTGTCCTAGGCATGAGTTCCGCAAGTTGGTGGCATCTCGTGTGCATGACTGATTACGAGGTTTCCAGGTTTTGAATCTTGTTTCCAAGTGGAGAGGTTCTTTCTCCTGCTGGGACCAGAAGTAATGTGCTGCTGCTGGTGGTTTTCTTCTCATTTGTTGTATGTCAAAATCTCATGGGCAGAAATATTGACCTGTACATATCTGTTGAATCCACCATGTTACTAGTACTATATTGTCACGGTAAGCATCCACAGGGAAATGTAGATTTATTGTTCTATCTCCACAGCTTTGTGCCTTTAAGATTTTGTGCAGGTAGATATATCACTGAGATCCTATCAATGTAGGTCAATACTAAAAACACAATATTTTGACACCACACCTTCCAATTAAGTGTGAATGATGCCCAGTTGGCATTCTATCCTCAGGACCTGATCGGCCATTTATTCCATTGAGGAAAACAGAAAAGTGATCAGAGCATTGCATGAATTAATCTCGGAGGCTGGCAATTATTCTGGGCATAATTCGGTCCATTTTTTGCTTACCAAGCCACCTCAGACAGGAACTAACCAAATGTAACTCAACCTCGGCTCTGCTCCAATCAGAGCAATCCAGCACGAACTGCAAGGAGAGGTCACATCGGAAGAGGAACACAAGCAACCCTAGACTGGTTTATTTTGGCCTCTTCAGTGGGGTGCAGCTTGACTCCAATGGCAGAGTGAGTCGGGAACCCACATCAGGGCATACCTGTTGCACTTAGGGCATTGCACAGAGACAAACAAAAGAGTGATAGGTGGATTTCTTGAATTAAATGCAGCCACCGGTAGCTATTCTGAACCGCAGTCCAGTCAATCGTTTTCTTGGGCATATCCCCTGAGCGGAGGGAGGGGGTAGGTTTGGTTGGGGGGAGCTGCAGCCAGTGGAGGCCGGTTTTGAAGGCCTGCCTCTCTAGCTACCAATGGTTAATTGCAGCAGGCAAAGTAGGGAAGAGAGAGAAGGAGGTGTTTGTGTGAGAGGGAGGGTGAAAGAGAAGGAGAGCGATAGAAAGAGAGAGAGAAATGTGGAGAGAGAGGGGAGGAAGTGAGTGGGGATATTTCAACATTTCTACCGGGGTTTCTCTTGGTTCCTATTCAGCCTTATCCTCTGTCACAGTATGTAAATAGCACAGATCTTAGGGGTCTATTATGATAACGAGTGGCTTGTCACCGCCTGTCTGGCAGTGGCGATCCGCCCGCCATTTTCCACCGCCCGCCTACCATTACCCCGGCGGACAGAAAGACCGTCTGCCGGTTTTCCGCCGGTCAGACAGGCGACCAGGCAGAAAAGGGCTTCAATATGGTGGCGGTGCTTGCTTTTGGGGGCCCATTGCGGGACCCCAGGGGTTGGGGGTGCCCATGGTACCACCCTCCATTTGCATGCACAATGTGGCAGGCACCGCGTGACATGCATATATTGCATTGTGGCGGGTGCTGCTAACTGCACCGCCCGCCCAAATGCAATATATGCAGGATGCCACCGCCACCGTGGCGGTGGCATCCTAATTTCCATGGCAGGACCGCCGCACCTATGGCGGTCAGTCCCGTTTCCCAGTACGATATTATTGTAATAGGCCCCTTTGTTTGGCCTGCCACACGCAGCATTTCTTTCATAATGATGTGGATTTGACACATGGGAGTGACTGCTTTTATATCCCTGTGTGTTTGGCTCTGTACAGTGCAGTGTACCCCCACCCTTACAGAATGAATTTTGTTGTAGCCTTTAGATGACTACATCCACCCGCCTCTTTGCAAGCAGTGAGCGGAGCCACGTCTCCTTCCGCTCTCTGAAGAGCGTTTTACGGCAACAATAGATAAAGAAAGTGTCTGTCTTTCCAACCTGTCAGATCTGACAGCTCCTCTAAACATCCCAAGAAACGTTTCATCAGCCCCAGATCTGCCGCTTCTCCAGTTCCTGCGACCTTGAAGGCTTGTCATCTTCGGCTCCACAGCTTGTATTTTGATCTTCCCAGGAAGGCGATAACACTAAGCGCGTGGCTGGGGGTTTCAGGGTGTGTACGTGCCTGTGCGTGCGTGTGTGGAGGTAGAAGGGACCTGGAAGAGGGGCAATTACGGACTGTGCATTATTGATTTCGGAGCTCAAGCCTCTCCGTGGCAACAGGTCCAAAATATGAAGATGCGGTGCAAGCCTCGCTCTCATTAAAATCCAGTACAGGTAGCACCGCGCGAGACTTGTTCGCATTAAAAATAATACAGATAGCAGAAGTGAGAGCTTACTGCCGCTAATAACAGGTGGTAACGGGACAATGTTGCTAAGGGCTTGAGAGAGTGTGTGTGTCTGCGTGCCTGCGTGCCTGCGTATGTGGTAAGGGGACTTGAAAGTGGGGACAAAGGAGAGGGCATTGAATTCACAAATGAAAAGAGAGGGCAGTACAGGACACAGCATTGATTCCAGAGCATAACAAGCATTGGGGAAGGCAATAGGTCTCGCCTATAAAAGAGCTATTGATTTTGGCAATGTGGGTTTTGCCATGTTGTTCTCCAGTGCGGCTGCTATTCAGCATGGCTAAAAGTGGTGTGGTGTGGCGTGCCTTAGTGTGGAGTAGGGGAAGTAGAGTGTCGTAGATTGGATTTGTTGGAGTATAGTGCCATAGAGTGGAGTAGGGGGAGTAGAGCATCATAGAGTTGAGTAGAGGGGAGTAGAACGCATTGGTTCAGTGACAGAGAGTGTCGTAGAGTGCAGTGTCATAAAGTGAAGTGGCGTAGAGTGGAAAGGGTGGAATTGCATGGAGTGGTTTGGAGTGGATTGAGGTAGTGGGGTGGATTGGACTAGCGTAGATTCAGGTGAATTGGTTTGGGGTATGATGGATTAGATTGAGTGGAGTGGGGTGGACTGGATGATGTGGTTGGATTGGCGTAGGGTGGATTGAAATGGGGTGAGGTGGATTGGAGTGGGATGAATTAGATTGGGTGGGGTGGATTTGATTAAAGTAGGGTGGTTTGGAGTGAGGTGGGGCGTGGTGGATTAGAGTGGAGGAGGTGGATTGGGGCAGATTGAAGTATGGCAGATTTTTTGGAGTGGGGCAGACTGTTTTGGATTGGAGTAGGGCAGATTGTTTTGGTTTGGAGTGGGGCAAATTGGAGTGGGGTGGGTTGGGAGGACTAGAGTGTAGTGGATTAGATTGGATTGGATTGGATTGAGTGGTTTAAATTTGAGAGTGGTGTGGATTGGATTGTTCTGAGATGGATTGGATTGAGTGGGGTGAGGTGGGGTGCATTGGCATGAATTGGAGTTGGGCGGATTGGGATGTACTGCACGGTTATGTGTTAAAGCATCATTTAAGAAATTGCACATAAGAAAGAAACAATGTTGCTTTGCAATACCATAATTCTCATCTTTTGAGAACAGTGCCCACAATAAAAAACAAAAGAAATCATGAGTGCAAAGTAAGAAAAGAAGACTTGGCAAAATAAAAGAAAGTTAACTATAGAAAATAAATCTTTGCAATTTTGTTTGTCCTGCTAGGCACGTTTTTGCCAGTCACCCGCCTTCTGTTTGCAAGGCACTAAACATTAAAAAGAACAAAATGGATTGGAGTGTAGTGGATTAGATTGGATTTGATTCATTGGATTGGATTGAGTGGTTTGAAATGGAGTGGGCTGGATTGGATTGCAATTGAGTGGGGTGGATTGGTGTGGGGTGAGGTGAGGTGGGTGGATTGCCATGGATTGGAGTGCAGTGGATTGGAGTGAGGTGGATTGGGGTGTACAGCACGATTAGTGTTAAATCATCATTTCAGAAATTACACCTAAGGTAGAAACAATGACGCTTTTTGAATTGGAGTGGGGCAGATTGTTTTCAATTGGAGTGAGGCTGATTGGAGTGGGGCACATTGTTTTGGATCAGAGTGTTGGCAGATTGTTTTGGACTGGAGCGGGGCAGATTGGATTGGGACTGATTGTTTTGGATTAGAGTTGGGCAGATTGGTTTGTATTGTAGTGGGGCATATTGATTTGTATTGGAGTGAGGCAGATTGTTTTGGATTGGAGTGGGGTGAGTTGTAGTGGAATGGATTGGAGTGGGGTGGATTAGGGAGGGAGTGGGGTGGATTGGACTGGGGTGAGTTGGAAAGGATTGGAGTGGGGTAGATTGGATTGGGCTGGATTGGATTGGTGTGGGCTGGATTGGATTGGAATGGGGTGAATTGGGATGGAGTGGTGGATTGGGGCGAGGGAGAGTAGATTGGAGTGGGGCAAACTGTTTTGGATTAGAGCGGGGAGAATTGGAGTGGGGCAGACTGGAGTGGGGCAGATTGGAGTGGGGTGAATTGGAGTGGGCAGATTGGTTTGGATTGGAGTGGGGCAGATTGGAGTGGGGATGAGTGGAGTGGGGCAGATATTTTTGAATTGAGTGGGGCAGATTGTTTTAGATTGAGTAAGGCAGATTGTTTTGGATTGTAATGTGGCAGATTAGAGTGGGGCAGATTTGAGTGGGCAGATTGTTTTGGATTGGAGTGGGGAAGATTGTTTTGGATTGGAGTGGGACAGATTGTTTTGGATTGAGTGGGGCAGATTGCTATTGATTGGAGTGAGGCAGATTGTTTTTGAATGGAGTGGGGCATATTGGAGTGGGGTAGATTGTTTTGGATTGGAGTGGGCAGATTGGAGTGGGGCAACCTTTTGGATTGGAGTGGGGCAGATGGTTTTAGATTGGAGTGGGGCATTACATTTTTGCAATTTTGTTTGTCCTGCTAGGCACATTTTTGCCAGTAATACACCTTTTTTTGCAATTTTGTTTGTCCTGCTAGGCACATTTTTACCAGTAATACACCTTTTGTTTGCAGGGCACTACAAGTTAAAAAGAACAAAATAGTACCTCAATCACGTAGGGCACTTATTAAGTTGAATCAAATCAAATCAAATCAAAAACAACTTTATTCGGCTTTACAATAAAACCATAAAAGTTACACATTGCCATGTTACAAATAAAACATACAGTACACGGGAAATAACCCCTTAAAAGGATATATACACACAATACAGAGTTAATAAAAAAGAAAAAAGGACAAAAGTGCCTAATGGCTAAAAATCATCTACATAGGGTGGTGACGGAGGATGCCTACCATCGTCAAGGGCGGACTAACTATCCATACAAGTCCTAAGTCTCAATGTGGATTTCAAGAAACCTACTATAAAAGGTATACATTTTGGTTTCAGCAGCTGTAAATAAAAAAGAGCTGGGCGGACCTGAATAAAATGCAACTTTTTTAAAAGGGGTATTAAAAAATGTCTGCGAGGTACTTCATAAAGCTTACAAAAAAACATAAAGTGTAGCAAATCCTGTGGAGACATACCGTCGCAGCCACAGGATGCTAACACCTGACCTCTACAGCTCCCTTTTGCTACAGCAAGTAGTAAATGGAAAAAGTCCAGTCGAAACCTGGACAATAAAAAACGCTCATAGGTCGAAAGTGGCCCCAGAAGATATGACTCTATAGAAGGGGTTGTTTTAAGCATCACAAATTTAAGGACACTCGATTTTCCAATTTCTAACTCATCTCTTTCCAAAAATGTTAAGCTAATAAAAGTTTTCTTTACAAACTCCATGTCTTTCAGAGTGATAGAATCAGGCTTTAAAAAGAGATCCGGGATCCCCAGCTCTTCAAAACACCCCTTGATGTATTTCAGTCATGGTATACATAGCATGTGATCGAGACTTATACTCTCCCTTAAAATCTGATGGGTAAGAGCTAGGTCTTTATTTAACTAACATTTGAGCCAAAACACCAGTGGGCGCAGAGCCAGTATATCGCGTAAATACGGCATCCCCATTTCTTCATGAACCACCAAGTTTGGTATACCACTAGGCACCCCTAAGAGACGTTTAAAAAAAGTGTTCTCCACCACCTGCAGGGCATCTGTAGCTTTGTACCCATAGCTGGCGGTAGCGACGCTTTTAGCCTGATATATTTTCAACATCGCCGCTATTGGGCGCTTACCCTTCTTGGCAGCAAAGTTAAAAATAGCAGCATTCACCCTTGTAACCTCCCCCTTTTTTTCTGCATGAGGGGCCCCCATTTCAAGCGGTCATCTACTAAAACCCTCAGATAAGAGAAAATCGATGTCATTGGCACTTTCTCCTTGCCCACTTTAAAGGGGTACTGTATCTTTAACCGAGTCCCGACCTGCGAAATATAGGATTTGGAGTTGTTAATTGCCAAATCTCGTGCATCCATAAAACTCAGAAAGGTGTCAAGCAGAGACTGGAGTCCCCTTGCAGTTCTGGCAATGAGGACGGCATCGTCCGCATAAAGCAGGACGGGTAGACCTCGTCGCCCCACATATGGGAAATCGACCCCTGTATTTACCAAAGTTTTATCCAGATCATTAATATATCGATTGAATAAAAAAGGGGCCAAAATACATCCCTGCCGAACCGCACTCTCAATTCTAAAATCCCTTGATACACGAAGATCCTGGGCATATCTGATGTTACCCTTGGTGGCTCTGTGCAAATCCTCCAGGAAATTAACCAAGTTGTCCTCCACCACCATGGCCCTCATGGATAGTCATAGCTTCTCCCGGTTAACGCAGTCAAAAGCGGAGGAAAGATCCATGAAGGCCATGTAGATCGTAGCTGGGCGGGCAATTGTGTACTTCCCTAAGATCATATATAAATTAAGGCATTGGGCCAGAGTTGAACTTCCTGGACGAAAACCATATTGTGTGTTGGAAATGATCTTAAACTCCACTGCCCAGGAAGATAATCTTTCCAATAACACCCCCCCACAACCTTTACCACGGAGTCAAGAAGGGAGATTGGTCTATAGCACAAAGTGCTATTGCGATCGCCCTTCTTGAAGACCGGCACAATGGTTGAGGTGGCCCACGAAGCCGAACAGCCGTCCCTGGCTGCCGCATTGAGCACAGCCACCAGTACCGGAGCCCAAAAAAGTGGGTTTGATTTAAAAAGGTCTGGTGGGATGCCGTCCGGGCCGGGAGCTTTGTTACATGTCAACCCTAAAATCCCTGCCTCAACCTCCTTCTGCTCAAAAGTCACAGGGGTGGTAATATTAGCCCTACCATGATGTTGTGATTGGTCTGTAGGGCACCTAAAGATAGATTTAAAATGGGCCACCCATTCGTCCTCGGTTATATGGGCACCTAATTCTCCATCCCTATCCTTTTCGAACAATGGGCGATTAACAATGCCCCAGAATCTCGAGCTGTTCCCTAAGATACTTGACTCCAATAAGTCTCTCCAAGTCTCCTCCTTCAGTTTCCCCTTGCGGGTGGCCAAAGCCCGTTTATACTCAGTTCGACGGGCACAAATTAAGTGTTGGTTTCTTGGGATAGCTTTTAAGGCTTCCTTCAGTTTTCTCGCAGCCTTAGAGCAGGAGGGATCAAACCATCTAGGGACAGTTGCCACTGTCCTATGTGAGGGAGCACTTAAAAGTTCCCCACCTTTATGATAATATTATCAAAAGCACTAAGAACGCCCCCCTGAAGAGGAGTCAGGTGAAACACAAAGTGCCAATTCAGTTGCACAGGAGACTTTTACCTCACCATTAAAAGTATGCGGAGATATCTGCGACCATTTTAGACGACGCTTTCCATCCGTAAGTCTTAACAAGCCCGATACAACCACCCTATCTTGTGTTAGCAACAACCTACCTCCCATGTACACACAAAGGGGGTTGTGGTTGCTAAAAACGCTATCCACAATTAATTAAGTTGAATCCGTTAGTGCTTGGTCCCTGCTCCAAAGAGAGGAATGGAAATTATGTTAGGCCTGCCTTGACAAATTACGATGCTGTAAAGAAGAGTGCCACTCAAGCCAACAAATGGTAAGCATGAGTATATAAAAATGCTGCAATGTAAGCCTCAATCGCATAAAAATTAGTGAAGGCAGCAGCAGTGTATGTTCACTCACAGTAAAAAACTGGTGTGGTGCAGACAGCAGCCATGCATGCTCACTCAAATAAAATAAAAAATGGTAAAATATATGCAGCAGTATTGAAGTCTCACTTTTACCAACAGTAGGTACAGTACATGCAGCAGTAGTGCAAGTTTATTCCCAATAAAAACAGGTACAGTACAGACAGGTGCAATACAAGCCTTGTTCGCAGAAAAACAGTACTAGCAACAGTAGATCAAGCTCATTTCCCTTGAAAAAAAGTACATTGTAGGCATGAGCAGTGCATATTGACGCACGGTAACTGATACAGTAGAGACAGCAATAGTGCAAGCCTTGTTTGCACTATAAAACTGTACAATGCAGACAACAGACGTGCAAGCTTACACTCACTAAAAGAAGGTGAAAAACACAAAGAGAGTTGCTGAGGCTTTGATGGTGTGTGTGTGTAAAGTGAGAAGGGGCTGCAGAAAGAAGCAAACAAGCATTGACAATGCCAATTGGTCTGGCTGTAAAGGACTGTTGTATGGCAATATGAAGTATTACAAGAAGACAGCATGGGAATGGGTATGTATTTGCATGGAAACAAAGAACTGCAGAATAATATTGGTGCAGGTTAAAAGGTGAGGCGACAGTTGCACTTTCAAGCCAGACCTAAAAAATTAATGTAGGTCAATGACTGCCCTCCTTCCGTCTGGGCTGCTGATCGAGAAAGAATTACACTATAAAATATCTAGTTATTTTAAGACTCTTTAATAGCATTACAGTGTCATGTGTGTGTTCCTGAAAGTTCAACCTGAGGCTGCTGGAAAAGTAAATTAAACAATCACAGCTAACAGGAGGGCAAGCACTTTTTTTGTGGAAGCACGCAGCTTCTGCCCAATCACAGCATGTACACTTGGCTCACAACATAAGGGGCTGAGCAAGAGCCCCTCTGTAGTGATGCACAAATAATTGTCTGGCGACAGTTGTGCTGCCAAGTCAGACCATAACAAGGTTAGGGCATTGATGTAAGAGCTCAAGCTTCACTCTGGCATTAGTTGCAAGATGAGAAGCTGCGGTTCAGTGCAAGGCTCACTCGCATTAAAAGTGAGTCCCATCAGTAGCAGTGAAAGTTCATGGTCACTAAAAACCCGTGCAGTACAGACAGGAGCTTTGTTTGCGCACTCACACTAAAAACAGATTCCATACATGCAGCAGTGGTGCAAGCTCACTTCCGCTAAAAACATGAACACTATAGCGCACTAAAGTGCAATTAACAAGAGTGCACTTTATGAGAGCTTGCAGGGCTGACAGCAGCAGAGTACAGGGCATATTATCGATAGACAGCGATAAATGGCTTAGCGCTTTTTTATTTATCGCCATCTATCGCTAGAATTTATCGCCCAGTTAGCGCGTTATTAACAACGTGTATCACCGAGGCTATGAAAATTCCAGCGATAGCGGGGATATCGCCGTTTTCCATGGAACAACGCTGGTTTTCCAGCGATGTTCCATGGACAACGGCGATATGGTTGATGATAGGACCCTGTGGTCTAAGCCCCACAATCCACCTCCCATGTAAGGTATGCCTTAGTCAGGAATTTAACAGACGTTAATTCCTGCGTTAAGGCTGTGTTAGCGTGAAAAAGATCAGCGCTACACCAGACGGGGGCTCGTAAATATCGCAAAGCTTTACGAGGCATGCCTACCTTGCATCTCATTAGCGATGCGAGGGGAGGCGAGAAGAAACCGGGCGCTAAGGCAAGGAAACGCGCTCTATCGTGTCCTTGTTAATAAAGCGATAACATTATCGCCGCTTTTCACCCGAAAACGGACGCTAAAGCAGCGATAATATTATTGCCAGCCCTTGATAATATGCCCGTACGTTCCCTCACCCTAAAACAGTTTCAGTAGAATCAGCATCAGTACATATTCGCTATCATTAAGGCAAATACAGAACAGGCCACAGGACTGCGAGTTCACTATCACTAAAAACAAGCACAGTGCAGAAAGGCAAAGGCAGCAGTGCAAGCTCACTCACACTAAAATAGGTGAAATCAAATGCAGGAATGAGCAATAGAACCTTAACTCCACATAGAGAAAGAAATATTTTACTACATCAGTATTATGGTTATGTGTTAAGCGAGGACATATCGAATCAGATAACCGTTCCATTGTGAAGGATATTTAACCCAAGAACAGTCGTGTTCAAGAGAACAGGTTGATACTCAGGAGGCATCCTCTGTGAAAGAAACCAGGAAGCCACAAAACCTACTTATGACAGAACAGTATCTTCACAAGTCATCCATTACTTCACTGGGACGTGTGCTCTAATTAAAGAACAGGTTTTTAACGTGATTGCTTGCTGGTGCCAACATTCCTTATTTTTAGGGCTGGCTTAACAGTGCAACTGTCGCTAGACCTCATGTGATCACCAGATAAAAGCTTTACTTAATTGTTATCGTGTGATCACCCGACCCTTGACGTCTGCCACCAATTCAGGGTTAAGTTGGCGGACAGAGGAAACTTGGGACCTCTGCAATTTCTATGGTGAAATTGGTTGTGTCATTCCACTAACTATCCAACATGGTTTTACCAAATCTAAATTTGAAGGTCAGCATTGTCAAGAGCTAATCTCCATAAGAGAACATTTCCATCAGATCAGTGTCACACATAGGTAAGAGGTGCTGGTGGTTGGAGATGGTGGGTAATCAAATTCATTTTTGGCGACCAGGGCTTATTTTTCATCTTCAGACATTGATCCAAAGAAAGAGAGAGAAAGGCAAAAAAGAGAAAAGGAACGAAAAGAGAAAGATAGTACAACAGTGGCAGAAGGAGGGGATTAAGCAGGGATTAAAAACAAGAACAGGCAAGAGTGAGACAAAAAGACAAGAAGCGTAGGGTGGTGGAAGAAAGAAGCATGTGGGGAAAGCAAAACCGGCAGCTTTGGTATTTTGTAACCCCGACATTCTCCAGTGACAGGCTCCTAAGACAATGTTTGTGGCCCTTACTTTATACAAGTTAAGCACCAGAAATGGTGCAATGCTCATAATTCGGAATATCAGATGATAGAATCAAACATAATTGACACCTTTTTAATCTGACCCCATGAATCAAACTCTGTCAGTTTTAAATCCCAGTGTTTTGGGAAAAAGAAAGCTTGTGGATTTTTCATCTAAAGAAACCTACATGCTCTATTTCGTCTTTTCCATGCCCTATTATTATTTGCACAATAGCATGTCATCCATTGTGTTTTTGTTCTGAAACTGGCATGGAAGGTAACTCCTAATCTATCATGTCTTTATCTTCCCAGGTGCTCTTAGTAGCATCTGTTCTGAGAAATGTATTGTAATTGTGCTCCGAAGGAGGTTCATAGTACTGATCTATTACTAGTATCATGAAAGGGATATACATTTGTAGTAGCACGCTGTGGACCGAGCAGTAGGAAAGTCATTTGTAGTAGCAGGCTGCGTGCAGAGCTACTGGAAGCATCATCCTGGAGAAAGACATAATAACCTGCTGGAGACAGATCTATGGATAGCGGCATGCAAACGCAGATCTATTGGTCATAGCATGCTGGAGACAGATCGATTGTTGGCAGCATGCTGGCAAGAGGGAGAGCTGTTAGCAGTAGCCTGCTACGTTCTGAGTTTATGAAGTAGAATGCTGTAGTTTGATCTATTACAAGTAGACGGCTAAAAATCCACCTCTTGATAATAGCATGCTGCGGATCAATAGTAGTATACTGAAAAAAGTTCTTTTATTTGTAAGATGTGCCCCCGGAATGGTTAGTAACATCACTGATGACATCACTGATGACATCACTATGACATCTCAAATAACATCACTGATGCCATCCAGTGACTGTGAGTTTTTAGAAAAGTTTGTGAGTATTTAATATATATACCAAGGTGTATTGATGAATCAGTGGGTGTATGAGTGCCTGTATGAATGCTTCAGTGGGTATTTGACTGACTGTATAAGTGAGTGATTAGGTGTCTCAGTGAATGCGTGGGTTAGTGACTAGGTTGTGTGAATGTCTGTATCAGTCTGCCAGTTGGTGACCAAGTGGCTATATGGGTTGGTGAGTGGGTATGTGAGTGACTGTATGGGTGATTGACTGGTGTTCTGAGTACCTATATGGGAGTATTAATGTCTGTGTGGGTGGGTGAGGGAGTGTGACTGGATGAGCAAGTGGGTGAGTCAGGGGCTGTATGGGTTAGTGAGTACATCTGTGATGGGCTGTATGGGCTACTGAGTGTGTGTATGGCTGTGTCAGTGAGTGAATGGATGTGTCAGTGGTATATGGGTGAGTAACTGCATATGTGAAAGGCAGTATAGGTGAGTGTTGGAGTATATAAGTGACTGTATGTGTGAGTAAGTGATTGTTAGAGTGGTTGTGTGGAGGAGTGTGTTTGTGTCAGTGACTGTATAGGTGAGTGAGTATGTGTTAGTATCTGTATGAATACTTGAGTTGGTGTGTGTATAACTGTATAGGTGAGTAAGTGGCTGTGTGATTGACTCTATGGGTAAGTGAGTAGGTGTGTGAGTAGTTCTATGGGTGACTTTAAAGCTCGTCCTACAACCCCCATCAAACTGGACTCACTTTCTATTTTTGTAAGGTCAGACCTTTGGTAATCTTCAATGGATAGACGGCGGAGGTTTCGTCAGCTAATCGATTAGTTCAAATCCGTCTGTTCGCAAGTCTTCCTGCAGGAGCCCGCCTGGCTGAAGATACTTAAGGACGGACGGTCCTACTTTTTCAATACTGAAAGTGAAACTAAACAAGCGCTATCTAGATGGCAGACTGACTCTATTTAGAGATTGCTAGAATGATGCCTAATAGTTTATGAGTCAGGGTCTAGACTTGGCCTTGGGTAACTTGTTATTTGCTTCTTTTTTCTAAGTATCCAGACCTCTTCTAAAAAATGAAGAAAACAAATGAAAGGAACTTACAAAAAACAAGAAGGGAAAAAGAAAAGCTAATGCCTTAAAAAAAAAATTATACATTTTTCCGGGGTGGGGAAGGTGTCGGGGGGGAGGCGAGGGGGTTGGGGTTCAGGTCTTGGGGGTGTCGGGGATGATGTCTTTGGTAAGCTGCCAGTTAGCGGCAGCAGGGAAAGGGGGTGATTCCTTTCTGTAGGTATGGCGGAGTGGGCCAAGGAAGGTCACGGTGGGGGTGGATCTTAAGGGAGAATAGTTCTCCATTAACTAACTGTTATGTTTGGGTGGAGGGAGGGTAGGGCGGGGAGGGGATAAATAGCCAGATGACAGTCAGGAACCTTCATGTAGAAGGAATCAGGAGAAACAACAGAATGAAGGGGAAGATAGCGGGATGTAGCTGGTGCTATGACTGATAGGAAATACATGTGCTGGAATGTCGCAGGGTTAAATCAAGCCAGAAAGTGGCAATTAATCCACGAGGAACTTTGGGCATTTAAGCCACAGATTCTGGGGCTAATGGAGACCCATCTTGCCTATAAGAACAGATCTGTTTTGAACCAGCTGAGGTGTGGTGTGTTAATTTGCACCTCTCAGACAGTCTTTATTCAGGGAGTCGATATATTAAAATCTAGAGACTTAAAGGCCACTGTCCTTCGTAAGCTAGCAGACGCTAAAGGGAGGTGAGCTATAGTTCAGCTGACGATCTCGGGTCACATAAGAACGATTTGTGTAGTGTATGGCCCTAACTCTGATGACCCGCACATTTTTCACTATTTAAGATCTGAATTATTGGATTGGGGCCGAGATCTCGTAATCATGGGGGACTTCCACTGTATCATGGATAGAACAATTGATAGTACTAATAGAAACAAGCAGGTTAGGATGGTCAGGGCCAGAGCAGTTATACTTGAACTCTTACATATACATCAGCTAGATGATTCCTGTCAGGGTTCACATTCTACTGATCCCCGCATAGACAATATTCACGTATTGACATGATTTTCATTAAAACATCACTTTCAGTAAATACTCACATAGAGGTCTGTCCCAAAATCACCTCTGATGATAATCCGGTGATGCTAACATTCCAGATGCAGACAACAGTTAGGAATGCCCGTCGTGATTTTTCTTTTCCACGACACCTACTCAACAATTTAGAGTATTGTGCTCATCTCAGATTAGCAATCCGGGAGTATTTAGATAATAACAAGGGCACCGCATCTACCTCACTGGTCTGGGACTGTATGAAAGCTTATATCAGGGGAACCACTCTTCAGTTTATCCTAGCACATAACAGGGAGACAGCTCAAAAAGTAGAACAATGTTGTACGGAACATTTAAACTTAGAACATCAAGAAGCTCAGGCAATCATCACGAGGGATAAAGCGGAAAAGTTGATATTCTTGAAACTCTTAGAAACTTGAGCTATCTTAAGTAGAAGGCTTAAGGAGAAAGTGGCTTCTAAATATCAGAGATATAAAATGCTTCAATACGAATACGGGGAGAGGGCGGGTGGCTTTTGCCTACTCAGATTGCAGACAAGAAGGCTAAATCTAATATCAAATAGATCAAAGGGGAGGGTGGCATGTCTTATTCTTGGCCTCAATATGTAGCTGAGCAATTCAGTTTATTTTATTCTAAAGTATATGGGGAATCAACTCCTCATAACACCCACTTGCTCGCGGAATATTTACGAGAGAGCCATCTACCTCGGCTTCATACAATCGAGTCGGCAACACTACAAATAGATATAGAGATAATGGAGTTAAAAGAAGCAATTAAATCCCTGTCCTCAGGTAAGGCGGCGGGTGAGGATACTATTCCTCTTGAATTCTATAACATTTTTCAGGCTATCTTAGCGCCAGAGTTTATATAACTAACAACTTATATTATTAACGGGGGAGAAGCTCCGTCATCCTGGAGTGTGACTAATATAGTGGTATTCCCCAAGAAGGGGAAACCACCCGAGGACAGAAGCTCTTACCGTTCAATATCTTTGATTAATGCTGATGCTAAAATATTTTTTTAAATCCTGGATGCACATCTGGCTCCCCTTATTCATCAGTTAATCTCCAATCAACAACATGGGTTTGTTCCTGGGAGAGACAAGTCAGCTCATATCAACACTGCTATAGCTGCTTTCGATGTAGCCGGCAAACTGAATAAACACATGGGGATGATTATGTTATATGCTGAGAAGGCTTCCGAGTAAACTGGGAGACACTCTGGTCAACTATGGAAGCTTTTGGATTTGGCACCCGGTTCATCTATTTGATGCAAAAGCTTTATAACAACCCGGTTGCCATGAATAAACTTAATGGCATGCCATCAACATCTTTCTCTGTCCAAAGGGGCACACGGCAGGGCTGCCCACTTTCTCCCTTTATTTTTGCCCTTTACATCGAGCCTTTTATCTCTCCGGTAAATCTTAATGATATAGAATTAAAGCTTACTGCATATGCAGATGATATTGCAGCGTTTTCAGTGGACCCGGTGGTAGCTATAACTTGTAAAACGGAAGCGGCAGAGCTTTTCAGCTTATTTTCAGGATACAAGCTAAATTTGTCTAAGACCCAGACAATTCTGAATTGCCAACCAGACTCGGTACCAATGTCTCTTGGGGCTACATGCTCAGCCACTTATTTAAGTATTTGACTCGGTAGCCAAGTAGAGAAGGTCTTTACTTTGAATTATGAGCCACTCCTTAAACAAGTCGTAGCCAAGCTGCGTAGCTGGCACCTGCTCTCTCCCTGTATTCTCGGCGGGTGCAATGTATTTAAGGTGTGCATCTTGCCTAAGTTCTTATATCTGTATCAGTCAATCCATCTACGAGTCCCCAGATCTTTTTTTAAGTGCCTAGAGAGTGCAATAGGTAGTTTTATCTGGGACTCTAGATGTGCTAGAAGGGCTCTAAGCTACATTAAACTTTCTTATAAGCAAGGGGGCTTCAAGCTCCCAGATTTTAAGCTGTACTTTTGGGCCATATTTATCGGGTGGATTCAAAATCTGTTAAACGGGTACTAAGCAGGCCTTTCTTCAGTCGCGTATCAATTAGCTTGCGGACCTTAGATCAGATTTACTCTGTATAAAACAGCTGACCCCATCTATTTAAAATAAGTCAGATTTAAGGTTATTAAGGATATCACTAATATCTGGCTAGAACAGTGGTGTAGCTAGGGGAGGGCGGTCCGCCGCAGGCGGCACTATTTTGGGGGCGGATAAAGGCTTTCAGATAAAGCTCGGCTTGGTTTGGTGGACGTTCTCTTCCTGTCTTGCTCCTCACTTACTGAAAACCGTGACTTGAAGAAACTGTTCACCTCTCTTTCCTTCTTTCATTTAGTTGCTTCCCTGTGAAATGGATCCAAAAAAGAAAAACACTCTTGCGGGAAATGCCCTTTTTCTGATATTTTTCTATTCCAAAGTGCAGCGGGATGGAGAGAAATAGAAGGTTTTAAATATGAAAAATAAATACATAACTAAATAAAGCAAGACAGAGTGGTTGCTAAGTGGCCAGATTGGTTTTATTCACATCCAAACACATCAGCCTCACTTCACAGACTTTGCAGTGAAGCCTACTTTTGGTTTCTTGTATTTCTTTGAACAGCATTGTTGTCCCCAGGTGGGGAAGTGCACCATTCCTGGAGGTACTGCAATACCTGGTTGATGGATGGATTGGAAAACAAAATGTGTACCATGGCTCTGTTTATGGATGTGGTCTTTTTAAACCATACTGCTTACGTTTATTAAGGATATAAGCAATGGACATTGAAACGGTTCCCTTCAGGGCCCTGTAATCATGTCCGTAACTTTTCAGGTAAAACCACTCGCTGATTTCTGAATAGTGAGTGAGAGATCGTTAAGGTAACCATGTTGTTTCTGCTTACATTGCACATGCTTTACTTAATCTTGCATTCCTTATGAGTGTTTGCTTTTACTTTTTTTTTTTAGGCAGCATATTACTCTTATCAAGTGCATAATTTGAATTGAGCCACATCCAAGTGCTTATAGCGGGCACAATTAGGTTGTAGCTGAAGGCAGTGAGAGTTTCTTTCAGTGGGGCAGTATAGTGTTCAGTGGGGGAGAGGATGTAGCACTATGGTCAGAGCTGTCGAATTTGGAACTGGGGAACTGGGTTCAGCCTTCATGACCAGTCCACCAGACCACTCTACTGCGGGAGTATATTCCCATGCTAAACCTTACAAGGCCCCACTAGACCTTAGCAGGCTTGATGTCTTAGCACAAGCAGGTGTACCCTAGTGGTGTCCATTGTGAGTTAACCTTGAAGGCCTGTCCACCATAATCCATACTGAAGTTCATCTCCAGTCTTGTAGGCAGGCCTACGAAGCAGCACACCCTAGAGCAACAGTGATCCAGTCACTGTGACTCTGTCACTGATGTCACATGAACCTTGAGCAGGTTAGGGCGGTGCAAACGGTGTGACAGCACTGGGTACCTATTTCGGGTGGGTGCGTAGTGTTTGCAAGTATCTTATGGTTTAAAAAAACTTGCTGCCACCTTCCTGGCCTCCAGCAATTTTCAGAAACAATAAAAAATGTCATGATAACTTCGGTGATTAATGTTCTTCCTAGAGAGAGATCCGAGTTTTGTCTAGTGGAAGGGTTGACTCCTGGAAAGGTAGCACAGAGTGTTAATATGCCTGCTGCAAAGAACATGTACCATGCAGATCACAAAGTGCACTGCTTTAAATGGGGGGACCATGATGAATGATCATGTAATGTCAGCTGTAGATGGTGGATCCCTGAACAGTGTCATGTATGTGCATGTTTGCATTGTGCTGAGGGGATTACCAGGTAATTGTTCACGCAGCTCTCTGATGGATGTCACATGCGTTTTTTCTGAGTCCCCAGATAGATCACGCAGACTGTGTGTTCTCTTTTGTACTGTCAGTCACTGGTGTATTCAACTGTGTAGCCTTGGACCGTGTCATGTATGTGCATGCAACTTGCATGATCGAGGTAACTATTAGCGGCGATACTACGTGTCTCTCGGTCCTCTTTCAATTGCTTGCCGTCCTTTTTCCCCAGCAACCCCCCCCCCCGGGGCGGCAATCTGAGGAATAGCCCCGGGCGCCACAAGCTCTAGCTACGCCTCTGGGCTAGAAATCTGTAAGGAATACTCTTTGCCGACATTACATCAATATACTCCTTTATGGGGTAATCCAACATTTCCCGAAATCTTCAGGGATGCTGTTGGAGAAGTATGGCGGCGGAAGGGTATCAATAACCTAGGATACCTGTATGATGGCCAGGGTTTTCACTTGTTTGCTGCATTAAAAGAGGAGTTTGGGCTTTCTCGCAGCTCCTTTTTTTAAATACCTACAAATAAGGGATTATCTACTACATGGACAGAAAATTTTAGTATAACCCTACACGTTGTAAATATTGACAGGGATATATTTGGCTATCAGGAAAGGTGTCATTAGTGCAATGTATCAGAAGTGCATTGCAGCAGCCAGTGATGACAGTCGACAGATCTCCACTAAATTAAGCTGTCTTCCTCAAAACTTATATATCTGCAGAAGAAATACAAGAGGCACTGGATACCCTAGATCAATCAGTAAACTCAGTTAACTTGAAATTACAGCAACACAGGACAATATTCATGTTATATTATACACCTAAGCTCATCTCAAGATGGGAAACTTCAGGATCTTCCACAAAAATGTGCTGTCCAAAATGTAAGTTGTTTGCGGCAGATTTAAAGCATATGATTGCTGACTGTCCGTGGTTGAATCTATTTTGGAATAAAGTCTCCACAATATTTACAGGGCATCTTGGCCGCGAGTTTCAGCTTACGGATAAGGAAATTCTCCTGGGGTGCAAACATGGAGCTAATAGGCTAGAGAGGTCATTAAACACCATCATTATTGTATGTGCTCATCTGTGTACCGCAAGAGATTGGATCAGAACAAATGCAAACGAAGTCTGGTCACTGCTTAGACACATGTTCGGGTCTGAACTAGCGTTAGCTAAGGCCAGAAGCCCACGTTCCTGGCTTATATTTAAAGGGATTTTGGATAGTTTCCAATGGATGTAAACTCACACCTATTAGCCAATTCTACGTATCAGCAGCATGGTCTTCTTTTCTTTATGTCTGTTTTCTTTTTATTAAGGGTTGCATTGAACTTGAGCATTAAATAAATAGCATAAGTCTAATGTGTAGTGTAAATGCTTCTCTTATTGCTCTCTTCCCCTCCCGATATTTGTATTTGTGTTGCTCTTCTGTACTGGTTCGTTATTATCTACTTATATTTTTCTCTTTGTATTTTGTCATACAAATGGCTAATAAAATAAAATAAAAAATAATTAAACACATACCCTCTAATAGATACAGTCATCTGATATATTTTTTCATATTACTGTGATACTCTTTTTTTTTATCAAACTCCCATACGCATCTTTGTTTCTAATGTAATTTTTATAAAGGATTAAAAAGTTATGTACATACCAGTGAATTCCGTTTGTAGATTATATTGTTGTTTTAGCTCTTCTGGATAGTTTTGGCACTGTTAGGGTTTGTAAAAACTAAACACAAGAATGGTACACCACTCTTGTACAAAGCAATCATGAAATGGCAACCTCTTCAACTTTGCACTCAGTGAACATGAGAAAGACACCAAATGAAATGATGTCTTTTATTTTAGACTGCACTATCTTCCCTTGTGAATGGTTAGTATCTGTAAACCCTTTCCCTCCCTTTCAAAAAGAGATTTCTATCTATGTGTGTTTGCGATGATTGTGGAGAAATTAGGAAAAAACAGGAGTCCAAACCTATCTCTACCTTCATGTTTGCAAAATTTAAATACCACACAACAGTTTTTTACATAGTCCTGAGTTGGAAATTAAAGCTTGCCATTCTTAAATTGTGTCACCACTCTTCAACTTTAAAAACAAAATCTGTCTCTGTAACACCCCTGCCCCCAATAAACTCTTAGCTCAGTGAACCTAACAACCAAGTGGAACCAGTAGGTCACAAGTTCACATCACATTCTAAAAGAAACATGCTACTTCTAAATGAGATACAGCAGGTGTGGTTTACTCCACAGACTCAAAAGCATATCCATGGCTGTATTACATTTCTTTTTTTAAACAACAGCCAATAATAAGACTTCTTCCTAAGGCATCCAGCACACTACCTAATTTTATTCACTTTCATGCTGACAGCATCCAATGAAATATATCTTTTGTAAATACAACTAAATTGTATCTGCTTTTGGAGTATGCATTGTGGGCCACAGCTCTATCCATTGGGCTAAAGAGGCTGCAAAAAAGAGAGGTATTGTCAAGGACTTCGGTTAACCAAATGTGCAGATTACTTGGTTTGGCCAGAGAGGGTTAAAGTTTCATCAGTTGCTGGCTTTGGTTAATTCCCAAGCTCCTCACCTCATGATTGTGTACTGTGGTGGCAATGACCTAGGCACATTGACTGGGGTAGGGCTGGAAATCCTAATGAAAGAAACCTTTGCAGAACTGATGTCGCTTTTCCCTCACACTGTCTTGGTGTACTTTAATATATGCCAAAGACAAAATGGAAGTGGTCAAATCAATTCTGTCCACAGATTGACAAACCAGGAAACATGTTAATTAAACTGTTTCTGCATTCCTCAGAGACCATCTATAATAACAATATGCATTTTGATATGCATGGAATTTATAGAAATAATGGAGTGCACTTTACAGATGAAGGCAACAGGGTGTTTCTTAGTACCCTGAAACTCTACATCCAGTCTTATAAATAGCACCCATATACACACAACCAACACAACAACTCTTGTTAGAGCCACCCTAGTACCTGAAATATTGTGAAGTCTAAAAAAAAACAAATTTGGGGGGGGATCTTCGTACGACTTCACGATCACCGCAATCACGTCGCAAAAATGGAAAACAAAAGCAGACATTCAATGACCATCAACACATCCAAAAATATTATGTAAAAAAATCCATTCTGAACATTGCCCTACACATATTATGATATACACACTTCTTTTAAAGCCCTCTTAAACTCATATTCTTCTAATAAGTTTTTAAAAAAATCATTTTTCAGACCTATTTCCCATCTTCGTGGTCATTCTGACATCGTGATGATGTCGTTAACTGCCACAATCACGCCTTTCCATTAAGTGTAAAATACATATCTCCACACATATTACATTATTTTACAGACTAGCGGGTCCATTAGGATGTCAGACGGTGGCACCACCACGGTGCTGGCGGTGCGGAAAAATTCATTTTTCCGCCCGCGAGCAGCGGACCTCACGCCCGCCATATTAGCATGGCCAAACATAGCCCATTTCCTGATTGCCGCAGAGCAACGCGCACTGCCATCAAAGTGCGCCCGCCACCGCGGCAGTGGGAGCCAATGGAGACTCTCCCCCATGTGGAATGACGTCCGTCCTGCTCCACAAATTAGGATGCCCCAAGCAAGCAGACGCACCGCAGCGGAGAAACCGCCAAACCAGAGATGCCGGAAGCTCGACAGCAGAGTGCGAAACCAGAGTCCCAGTCCACACCACCCGGTCATGACCGGCATGGAGCCAGCTCTACACGTCTTTCCAGTGCTGTACCTGCTACATCACCAGCAACTCATGGACCGCCGCGGACACCGCCGCAGGTACGCAATAACACAACACACAATACATGGGCTGACACAGGGTGAAAATCCACATCAGACACCCCGGAGGGGACAGGAACTCATCCACAAGGGCACCCACACATCACCCACCTGCCACCAAGTCACCCCTCTGCATCCTGGACACACAGCTACCGCCACCATGCAGCAATGTCCCGGTTACGTCACAGCTGCGGTGAACACAAGGAAATACATGCGCACAATGCAGAAGGCAGGGTCAGTGCCAGGCATGGGTAGGGCACAAAGACCACAGGGCCACACCCCCTCCCACCACACACTAGCACACCCTGTGAAGGCACATGCCATGTGCCCCTCCTGTGCACCCCTATGCACAACAACAAGCCAGGTCAATACACACCCTGCACCACACAACAAACAACCAGGGAGACAGACACTGCAGGAGTGGCTGCACAGGAACACACAGCACAGTAGCACAGGGCCACGGAAACACACACACCACCACAACACCACACTCAGGGAAACAAAAATAAGGACAAGCACCAAATGAACGCATACAAGGAACAAACATCCAAATGGACACACAGCCTGCATAGTCACACACCTATACCACAGACTGACACACAGACACATACACACCCCACATGCCAACAGCAATGGAGCACAACAAATAGGAAAACCAAAGTGATCTGCACACAAATGGAAGGCCATGGAGACACACAACAAGCATGTGTACATCACATGCAAGACAAGGACCAGAGAACAACACCCTCAGACTATCAAAGAACACATGGCTGGTACAGTCAGTGAGGTCAAACCACAGACATCACAGTGCAACCACACAGGGAGACAGCAAGGCAAACCATGTAGAGGCACAAGGATGAAAGGAAGGCCCTGAAGTCAAACTGTGAACAGCCACACATCTATACAACTACTCCACATGAGTACACCAGCAGCACTACACACAGTGCCCATTGACACACCCCATGACTGACAAACACCAGTAGGAATCTTCACCCATACCCCCCTCACACCAGCAGCACACAACACCAGTGTCAAACACAATGAAGGCTGGCAATACTTGCCAGGCAATACACACACAAACAATCACACGCCCTGGGGGTAGCCACAAACAGCATACACACACAGGGATGCCACAACAAATGTCTGCACAAAAACAACACACAAACACATAACCCAACCGAAACACACCCAGAACCACAAAGAGACCACACATGCCCTGTGCAGCTAAACTGTGGAAAGGCAATGGGAGCACAGACACAACAGGAGGGCACAACATTATCCCTCAGGAACAATGCACAGACAACATACCACAACACACACAAGAAGTGCACCATCACAGAACAACACAGCCACATCAAACAAACAACAGATGCACAGGCAAAAACAGCAGGACATCAGGGGATGCACACCAGACAATGACAAGGCAACAGACACACGCAGCATTGCATGCACACCAAGCAGTGTGTGCACACCAAGCATACTAACCACATACAGACATCAGTGACAGAACAGCAACCCACACAACACCATACAGCACAGCACAAAGACAACAGCACACTCAGGAAGTGAAACAATAACACAGCCAACACACATACATCCAACACAACACCAACAGATGCACAAGTCTGGGACACAAAGGTGGAAACAACTTGACCAGAGGACTGGGCAGCACACACAGGTGAACTGCATAGGAGCAACCATGACTGACAAACAGCACCAGAACATCACAAACAACCCATTGGGGAAATGCCCTGAGTGACACATTGACCCTGGCCAAAGAACTGCACCACAAAGCACAGTGTCAGAAATGAAGTGACGGGGAGGCACACACACATGTAAACCAAGGGGACAGCTGACACCGAAGTGAAGTGTACTGCATGTCAGTAGGGGACATGGCAGGAGTGTACCATACACAAAGAGAGGGAGTGCAGACTCACAATGGGTAGGCATCTGAAGCACAGATAGGGGATGGTATGACAACACACACAACATGCCACACTGGAGGCATCTCCTACGCCGACGACACCCAGCTGATCCTCTCCCTCACCAACGACCCCGCCAACGCCAGAACCAACCTACACGAAGGGATGAAAGACGTAGCCGAGTGGATGACGAACAGCCGCCTGAAACTGAACTCAGATAAGACGGAAGTCCTCATCCTGGGATCATCACCCTCCGCCTGGGACGACTCCTGGTGGCCCTCTGCCCTTGGCAGCGCACCCAAACCAACAGACCACGCACGCAACCTGGGCTTCGTCCTGGACTCCTCCCTCTCCGTGACCAGACAAGTCAACGCCGTCTCCGCATCATGCTTCAACATCCTACACATGCTACGTAAGATTTTCCGGTGGATCCCCACCGAAACCAGGAAGACTGTCACCCAGGCCCTCGTCACCAGCCGACTGGACTACGGCAACTCCCTCTACGCCGGAACCACAGCCAAACTCCAGAAACGACTCCAGCGCATCCAGAACGCCTCAGCACGCCTCATCCTGGACATTCCCCCGACACAGCCACATCTCCGTACACCTGAGAAACCTGCACTGGCTCCCCGTCAGCAAGAGAATCACGTTCCAACTCCTCACCCACGCACACAAAGCTCTCCACAACCAAGGCCCAAGATACCTCAATGACCGCTTGACCTTCTACACTCCCACCCGCCAGCTTCGATCAACCAGCCACGCCCTCGCCACCGTCCCCCGCATCCGAAGAGCCACAACAGGAGGAAGATCCTTCTCCTACCTGGCTGCCAAGACGTGGAACTCCCTCCACATCCACCTCCGCCTGACCCAAGACCACCTCTCCTTCAGGAAGCAACTCAAGACCTGGCTGTTCGAGCAGTAGCGGACCCCCCTCCCCCAAGCGCCTTGAGACCCTCCGGGTGAGTAGCGCGCTATACAAATGCTTGATTGATTGATTGATTGATTGATTGATTGATTGATTGATTGGAGGCAAGAAGGCACCATGTGACAGCAATGCATGAGAAAACACAACCACAATGGCAGTGTGGAACAGCAGATCTGCACAGTCCCCTCAAACAGCACCAAGACACATGGATGTGCAACAAAACACAACACTGACTTGCCAGTCACACACTATGCATACTCACAAGTGACAAAAACAACAAGTAGGAGTCAGACCGAACTGCAAGGACACACCAACACACTCACAGTGCACAACATACAACTCACACATGGGCATACAACCACATCCACAGGGCTGAACAATCAAAACAACAGGCATACAACTCCTGGGTGACAAGTGTGTAGTTGACAATGCAGGGGCATGCACACATCAACACTCCCGACAAACTCACCCCTCCACGCTGCACACTACCTGACCATCCAAGAGCACACATGGAAAGTAAGCCATGGGACTAGGATGACTGGCCATCACAAGATGACCACACACATACACCACTGGGCACACATAAAGGAAGAATATACATACATGATGACCCTGGACAGCCTGCCTGCAATACTGTGTGCAGAAACCACTCTGTGCCGGCAGTGCCCCACAACCTGACATGTGTACAATATAGCCAACATGCACTAATTAAGTAAATGACAACTGCTTCCCATTGTAAAATTACACCATTGCCCCCATAAGTATCTGGGTCAGGAAGAACTGAAGACCCTGTCACCCCAGAAAACAGATTCGTAAGTGAGCCCAAACATTGACCATGTTGAAGTGGCACACAGAGCACGTGGCACAGTAAACCATATATACACAGCAAAATAACTTTATTCAGAAAGGACACTGACAAAATAGACAACAGGAGCAACTGTCTTTATTCACATATTGCACAGATAGGCACAATGAGAAGAGAAGAGCAAGGCACAATATGCAGAGCATGTCCATGAGAAGCTGCACAGGCAAGAGCAAAACAGCAGTGAACAACAAGGCCAGGGGCCAGGGCAGAGTGCAGAGTATGTCCATGAGAAGCTGCACAGGCAACAGCAAAACAGCAGTGACCAACAAGGCCAGTGGCCAAGGCAGAGTGCAGAGTAGGTCCATGAGAAGCTGCACAGGCAAGGGCAAAACAGCAGTGAACAACAAGGCCAGTGGCCAGGGCAGAGTACAGAATATGTCCATGAGAAGCTGCACAGGAAAGGGCAAAACAGCAGTGAACAACAAGGCCAGTGGCCAGGGCAGAGTGCAGAGTAGGTCCATGAGAAGCTGCACAGGCAAGGGCAAAACAGCAAGTCCAGTGGGCAGGGCAAAGTGCAGAGTACGTCCATGAGAAGCTGCACAGGCAAGGGCAAAACAGCAGTGAACAACAAGGCCAGTGGCCAGGGCAGAGTGCAGAGTAGGTACATGAGAAGCTGCACAGGCAAGGGCAAAACAGCAGTGAACAACAAGGCCAGTGGCCAGGGCAGAGTGCAGAGTAGGTCCAGGAGAAGCTGCACAGGCAAGGGCAAAACAGTAGTGAACAACAAGGCCAGTTGCCAGGGGACAGTGCAGAGTAGGTCCCTGAGAAGTTGCACAGGGAATGTGTGTGAGTGTACCTTTCCGTGGTCAGCAACACAGTCAGGGGGTAACAATGTGCAGTACAGGCCCACCTGTGTGAGAGACAGGTGTGTGAGGGTGACTACCACTCAGACTTGGCTGTCAGACGGACAGGGAGCTGGCTGTGTCTCGGGGACTGTCAGGGCACTTGAACAGGGAGAGAGCGGAACAGCTGAGGTAGAGCTATCAGTGGTTTGGCAAGCTGGAGGGCTCCTTGGACCAGGTGGTGTAGTGGCACGTGGAGGTGGAGTCATGCAGATGGAAGACACGGTGTGGCTGGGAGATTGTGGAGGGGTGCCCTTCCACTTCTTGCGGATCCTAAATGGCCTGCCTGAATTTGGATCCATGGGAAGTGGTGTGGGCACATCAGGAACACTCACCACCAATGCTGCATCAGGTGCAGACGCTGGCACCTCCTCTGGTGATGTGCTGGATCCAGCTGAATGCTTTGCCTGGCTTCGCCTCTGCCACCCTTCCCCAGTTTACCAGGTGTCACCCCTACAGTGCCCTCCTTCCCCTGCTTCACTGGGCTTGGAATGGGAGTCGAGGTGGTGGGTGAATCTGCCTTGGAGCCCTTCCAAGGTGTACCCTTGACATGCACCACTTCCTTGGTGGGCACAGAAACTCTATGCTTCTCTCTGTGAGATGCTTTAGGGACAGGAGAGTCCTTGGATGGGGATGCCTCTGAGGCATATGTGCCTGAGGTCTGCTGCTTTGCTTTTTGTCCCCTGGTGTCGCCTGACGGGCTTTTCTCTCTGTGCTCTGGGGTGGCTTTGGTCTTCTGTGGGGATGGTGTCTGTGTCTGGAGCCGCTTGGGTTGCTGCTGCTGTGTGCTTCGTGAGCCATATCGTGACTTTGATATTTGTGGACCGTGGTCACTATCGTCAGACGTGGCCACTGCCAGGGGGGTGTACAAAGGGACCGGAGCTGGACTGTGAGTATGTGCCAGTTGAAGGGCAGACGCCACTGTTGAGGACAAAGCCTGGACAGTCCGGTGCAGCCCACCCACGTCTGAATGTATACCCTCCATGAAAGCAACCACCTGGGCCAATTTTTTGTCATGGTCAATGAAGGCATTGAGGAGAGCTTTCTGGCCTACACACAGCTGGTGCAAAAGGTCAACAGACTCAGCACTAATGGCAGCAGTGGGGACAGGGGCAGGGGCAGCGGTGCCAGGGGTGAAGGACACTCTTCCCCTCTTACTGAGTCAGACACGGGCAGCACCAGAGGAAGTGGCTGGGAGGGTGGGCACTGGCCGCAGTGTGGTGGAAGACGATGCAGAGTACCCGTTCCCTGTGCCCGCCAAAATGGATGCATCCCCGATGGCATCAGATGATGGGGTGCTTTGCGTCTCAGCCTGGGATTCCTCCAGCAGACTCCTGTCCCTCTCTGAGGCGCTGGTGACGTCCGTGTCACTGAGCTCCTGTGCAGCTGTTGTGCTAGTTTCACCCCCACTAGTGTCCGTCTCCTGTCCCTCCATGACCACAGGAGATGGTGCATGAAAGAGAGAGAGATGTAGGGTCAGGTCAGTGGCAGCAACAGAACAAACCTATGCAAGCAATGCATAACAAAAGATGACCAAATCTACATGTTGCACACCACCCTGTGCAATCACATCATGCCAACTCACTATATAGACTCAAACAGTGCGTGGAAACTGGAAATTCAGGCATGAATGAGCCATGTGATGACCACACAGCACAACACCCTGCTTGTGGCTCTCTTCAACCAGACCCACAACTAGCTCTGAGCACACCTAGGGACATGATGGGAGCACACTACTTGTTGCCACTGACAGATCTGGATGGAACAGGAGGGGTGACACAGACTACAACATGACAGTCCACAATGGCCATTAGCCCATGCCACCCACCATGTCGTGCTTTGGGGCCGAAAGACTGGTGCATATTGTTGTCAGATGTCTAGGCCTCCCCAATCTGGGTGCATGCAATGGATGCATTGATGAAGGCACAGTCAGAACGGGCACACTGCTGTTCCCTCCCATGGGATTCCCAAGACTACCCCAATGCAGAAGAAACCTGAAGAGAACAACTCAGAATGCAATGGGAATGCACAGCATTCAAATCACCTTTGTAGGTACAGGTAGGGCAAATGCATGACACCGGCACCCAGCCCAGCAGCCACTTACATGCCACTGCATCACACTACCAACATCACATAGGTCAGCACTGGCACAGGCTCTGTACAAATGCAGACACTCCCAGCCAAAGACACCCTCCCCAAATGTTCACCACTGGCTTGCTGCTGATGCTCCTTCAAACGTGCATCCAGCTCAGGTTGTGTCACCACCAAGATGCGCCCCATTAGTGGTGTCATGCTGCACCGTGCCAAACGCCCAGTGTGAGTAAGCAGCCCCAAGGTCATCTCCGCCACGTTCTTTGCCAGCCGGCTGATGTCGTCCCACCTTTTGTGGCAGTGGGTGCGCCATCGGTTCGAGACCCCCAGAGCTCGAACCTTCGCTGCAATGGCCCTCCACATGGCCTTATGCTGGTGTACCTTGAGCTGCAGGCATGGGAGACAAGAGGGGTAAATGATCAGTGACACAGTGTTATGTACCGTCATCTCTCAGTATAGCAGCAAGATACAAACTCATCACATATCCAACAATATGTCTATCAGAGACTAGAGTACATCTCACATGGTACATCTGTATGGGAAAAGCTGATGTAAATGCATACAGGTGTGAGGGGGAACACAGTCCCTGCACATTTCACACACATGCAGGATGCCAGCACTGAAACACCTATGTAGCCTGCCCACATCTGCAGTCCATTGTTGGGTTGAGCAACACATACATCACATATCAACCTGTGTTTGGGGGTAGATTCACTGTGTCCAAGACTGCACAGCCCTCAATGTCCCTGCCCTGTGAATAGATAACTGTGTCATGAATGTCACATTGAGGGACATGATCTCACAAATCCAAAATCCTCTTCACAAGGCCGGTCGTGTGCAATCAACAGTGCTGAGATGCCCTACAGCTGGAGTTCACTGTGAAAAGACTGATGTCATACTCCGTAAGTGAAGTGATGTGTCCTTGTCTTTGTAGGCGGGGACTGAGCTGGCCAGCTGGTCTCACACTGAGATGGACTACAGGGGCACACACAGCCATTCAGCCAAACAATCACTGTCCTGACTACAGCATGAACAACCTTCTGTGTCACTGTATGGCTGACAACACAGGTCACTCATACATACATGTGCAGGGAGACAAACCTGTGGCATTGGGTACACACACCCTCCCCCTGGAGACAGCATCTCAGGCAGTGCATGACACTACCCCACACTCCCTGGCACATACTGCATCAGTCCAACTACATGTGTGCCCCCCCTGCCCTACCCCCCCACTGTTGAAGACTTACCATGACATTTGGGGCATCATATAGCCTTGGGTACAGTGTGAGCACTTCGTCCACTAGGACCTCAAGCTCCTTGCTCGTGAAGGGACTGGCACGGATCTTCTCTGTCCTTGCCATCACTGTGGACATGAGACAACAGCGGCGGAACTGGGTGGTGAGGGGTCTCTGGCAGCAGTCCCTGGAAGCAGCAGCAGGTGAGGGGTCTCAGGCAGCAGTCCCTGGAGACAGCAACAGGTGAGGGGTCTCAGGCATCAGTCCCTGGAGGCAGCAGCAGGTGAGTGGTCTCAGGCAGCAGTCCCTGGAGGCAGAAGCAGGTAAGGGGTGTCTGGCAGCAGGCTCTGGGAGCAGAGGAAATGTGAGGCTCACTCCCACACATATATAGCCCCCTGGGCTTGTTTCAAAGATGCCAAGCTGCAGCAATTGGTGGTCCACATCTGCCTCTTTCAAATACATCCAATTAGCGCCTCCGCTGTGGCGGAGCACGCCTACCGCGATCATCAAAATTGCATCATGCCATGGCAATGAAGGTTCCCATTGGCTCCAGGGCAAGCTCCATGGCGGTGACACACCGCAGGGGCCCAGTGTGCGCTAGCGCGATCGTGCATCTTTCAAATGCATCCAATGACCGCCTCTGCGGTGGCGGAGCATGCCTACTGTGATCTTCAAAATTGCATCGTGCCACGGCTATCAAGGTTCCCATTGGCTCCAGGGCAAGCTCCATGGCGGTGACACACCGCAGGGGCCCGGTGTGCGCTACCGCAATTTTGGCAGCAGAGCATGCCAACCGCCATTTCCCCATGTCTCCATGCCTATCACTACCGCACATGTGTGAATGGGGGTGCTGGTGACACACCGCCGAGGCCAGGCGGTAGCTACCGCGATATGGGTGCCATACATTGACATGAGGCACCGCCATTCAGGCGGAAGAGCATGCCAACTGAAATTTTCCCATGTCTCCGTGCCTATCACTATCGCACATGTGTGAATGGGGGTGCTGGTGACAGACCGCTGGGGCCAGGCAGTAGCTACCACGATATGGGTGCCACACATTGACACGAGGCACCACCATTCAGGCGGCGGAGCATGCCAACCACCATTTCCACATGTCTCCATGCTTATCCCTACCGCACGTGTGTGAATGGGGGTGCTGGTGATACACTGCCGGGGCCAGGCGGTAGCTACCGCAATATGGGTGCCATACATTGACACGAGGCACCGCCATTCATGCAGCAGAGCATGCCCACCGCCATTTCCCCATGTCTCCATGCCTATCACTACCGCACATGTGTGAATGGGGGTGCTGGTGACACACCGCCGGGGCCGGGGGCAGGCGGTAGCTACCGCGTTATGGGTGCCATACATTAACACAAGGCACCGCCATTCAAGTGGCGGAGCATGCCAACCGCCATTTCCACATGTCTCCATGCCTATCACTACCGCATATATGTGAATAGGGGTGCTGGTGACACCGCCAGGGCCAGGCGGTAGCTACCGCGGTATAGGTGCCATACAATAGCAATGGCCATCTGGCAAACATCAACAGTGCACAGAACCCACATGGTCAAAGGCACATCATTGTGCACACGATGCCAATGCTCAATTCAGTCCACTGATGGCTACACATGCCAAATGGTCCTTGTTGCACTTGCCCCATGGCGATGAAAATCTAACTAGGTGCTGTGCATGATTGTGCCCTGACTTTCTTCTAGTTGTGCATTGGTGTGTCACACTGTGGTGGCTGTGACAGTTTCCTTAGCTTACCTGTGTGCACACTGTGCTTGGCAATGGGGTAGGTATGCCTCTTTGTGCAGTGAGAGGGCTGGTGTTGTCATATGGCACCATTTAATTTTTGAAAAATGGGTGGGTGCACGTACTGGCTACTTACCTGTAAGTTTGTTTGGTGTACTGCAATGGCTTCCAACTGCTCCTGGGTGGGGGAGGGCTCCATCCTGCTCAGGTGTGGGACAGGGGGCATGGTGGGAGTAGTGGTGCAGGCCCCCCCACAAACAGCCACATTGTGAAGATGGCTACCTACCTGTAAGTTTGATGTGGGTTGTGTAATGGCTGACACATGCTTCTGGGTGGGGTGGGGTGGGGGGAGGGATCCATCTTGTTAGGCTGTGGGACAGGTGGCATGGTGGGAGTAGTGGTGAAGGCCCCCCACTCCCAGACACCCTCCCAGGGGAGATGGCTACCTACCTGTGAGTTTGATGTGGGTTGTGTAATGGCTGACACATGCTTCTGGGTGTGGTGGGGGGAGGGATCCATCTTGCTGATGCTGTGGGCCAGGGGGCCTGGTGGGGTTGTAGTGCTGTCTGCCTGTGCACATGCCCCCATGGTAATGTTGGTAGCTATGTTTGGGGTGAATGGGAGTGGGTGAATGTTGGATCTGTGAGACATGTTTTTGTGAGTGTGTGGTACAGATGGATGGAATTTGTCCTAGGTGGTGTAGCTTTGTAGTTGTGCGAGACAGTAAATAGCAGTGTGGTGGTAGTCATTTGTTTGTACTTACCAGCCTCCACTCCCCCGGCTACTCCTGTGAGACTCTCTGGATGCAGTATGGCAAGCACCTTCTCCTCCCATGGTGTGATTGGTTTTGGTGGAATGGGAGGGCCAACGCCATTCCTCTGAGCCAGCTCACGGTTCTTGCTTCTCCTCTCCTTGACAACCCTCTTCAGATCATGCCACTGCTTCATGATCTCCTTTTTGGATCTTGGGGTGGTCCTACTGCATTGACCCTTTGGACTATCCTTGCCCACATTTGTGTCTTTGTGGCTAATGGTGTCTGTTGGACCAGGCTACCAAACAGTTGTGGTTCCACTCTGACTATCTAATTTACCATGACTGTCAACTCACTCTCTGTGAATTTGGGCATTTTCTGTGTTGCCATGGTGTGTGGTGTGCAAAGTGGTTGTGGGTGCAGGGGTGTGAGTGGTGGGTGTGGTTGTAATGTGTATGATGTGTGATGTGCAGGGGTGTTAGTGGTGCAGGTGTGGAAGTGTTGGTGGTGCTGTGTGTGGTGTGGCTAGTGATGTTGTGTTCTTTGCCTCTCCTTTAAGCTAGGGTGTGTGTCCCTTCTCTCCTGGAGTATTACAAAGGGTTGTGGTCAGGGAAGGGGCTGGTTTTATACTCAGCTATGTGGGTGTGTCCAAATGGGGTATTGCTGTCAGGTGTGGTGTGTGTTGTCCTGGGAAATGTATTTTTCTTTTTGCCATGTGGTTGTGTCATTGGGGTGTGTTTTGTGTATTTGGGGGGGCATGGCTAGTTTGCTGTGTGCACTTTTTGGCCGTATTGTGGGTTTTTTGCTTCGTCCGCCATATTTTTCACAAATCGTCTGCAGCGGTGGCTGTGCTGCCTCTCTTCCACTGGCTCTCCCATTCATCCCAGTGTGCAACCGCGGTGGTGGGAAACAGCGGTACGTACCGCGGGACCGTCGGTGATATCCGAATTTCCCGTGTTGTATCTCCGCCATACTTGCGGTGGGTTGGTGTTTTTCCGCTGCGTATCCGACCTCTGCGGACGGATTTTGTCAATCACCGCCCGCTACGGGCGGTTTTTCTTGGCCCCGTTCCGCCGCGGTCAGTGGTTTTTGGCGGATGATCCTAATATGGCCGCCAGTTTTTCCACGGTGCCGGCGGGCGGTTCTTTTCCGCTTCCATGGCAGTCGGGGTGGATTTCCGACTGCCATCCTAATAGGCCCCTAGGTGTGTCTTACACTATTCTCTATAGTCATGTTTTTCTAGTGAGCATCTATAAAAACCATCTCTAAAACCTATTTTATATTTTTGCGGTCATGCCAGGGATCGCAATGCCATCGGTAATCGCGATGCCCGCGGACACGTCGCGGTAGCGGAAAACAAAAACAGACATTCAATGGCCACCAAACATATCCAAAAATAATAAGTAAAAAAATCCATTCTGACAGTGCACTACACGTAAGGCTATATACATACTTCTTTCAAAGCATATTTAAAAACTCATATTTTTCTACTAAGTTTAAAAAAAAAAAACATCTTTCAGACCTATTTTCCATTTTCGCGGTTATTCAGGACAGTGGGATGATGTTGTTAACCGCGACAATAATGCCTTTTTCATAAAGTGAAAACACATATATGCACACATATTACAGTATTTTACACACTAGGGATTTATTACTGTACACTTCGAATTCATGTTTTTCCAGTGTATTTCTAGAACAACCATCTCTAAAACCTATTTTCCATTTTTCACGGCGAGGCCGGAGATCGTGATGACGAGGAAAGCAAAAGCATGAATTCAATAGCCATAATCACATTAAAAAATGATAACTATATCATTAATTATAACCATCACAGTAGATAACTCTCTACATGAATAACTCTATAAAAACATTTATCAAAATCTCAATATCTCTATAACAATGCGTATTAATGATTCACTAATATATTTTTTTATATTTCCACCAATATTTGCGATGACGTTGATAGTCGCGATGTCCCCACGATGAAACACGGGGAGCCGCTCTGGCGTTCGCAGTGTTGTCGCGAATATCTCGAGCGATTAAAAAAATCAATTTTTGGCACATAACTTGTGCCACTAACACCTCCATTTCTCAAATATGGTGTCAGAGTACCTCTACTCTGGCCCTTTATGTGGGCTTTCACAAAAATCATCAGCTCCGACAGAAGTAACAGGTCCAGGGGTCCTAGGTCTAGATCATAATTCCTAAGGATTTTAAACGTCGAAGGAACTGGGCTCGAAGCTCTGGATCATGATAGCTTCGTAAAAACAGGTGAGGTTATGTGAGAGCATATGTTCCTTCCTTTTAGATAAATAATTATTCAGCACGGATAAATCCTTATTGTCTTAGTGTTTAGCTGACAGAATCTGTTACTGCATATTTTATCCATTCACCACTTAGTTAGTCCATTTTACTCTTGTTGCTGATTGTAAGTTTTTATTGAGCAGAACAAGGACAGCCGACACGTGTTTCACCCTGTATTGCGAATAGTGCCAGGGCTTTCTCAAGGCTGTAACAGAGTAAAAATACAATATAAAGGACAATCAGTACTGAAAAAACAGTAAAGGATGACCCCAAAGAGTGAAAAAGAGTGCAGAAAAGTCACGTGAATTGAGGCAAAGAAATGGTTAAAAAATGAAAACTAATTTTTATTTGAGGCTTTAAAAACTTCGAGAAAATTCGAAAAGAGTGTACAAGGAAAGCAGGGAAAGAATCCTGCTTGAAAAGTAATCACAGTAATTGTGAAACAAGTGTAGGAGACCCTTTACCCAAAGACGCGGTTGATAGTTCATTAACTACAAAGTTCCACATATTTAGTTCTATACATTTATAAAGATTTTAAGTTATGTTTTTAAATTATGATAGAGTTATTTTAGGTTATTTAGAAGAGATACATTAATCCATGCACAATAGGTACTGCTAATGGTTAGACAGAATCAACCAGGAGTATAGCATGCCAAAGAAGGACAGATTTTAGAACCAAGGTAATTATTTATAATACCTAAATGAATTTTTCACATCATTATTTTGCTTGTATTACTACGATAAACATTACAGTACAAAGGATGAACATCCAATTCTGTGGAAGATAAATGTTGGTTGTGGTCAGATCAAGACAAACTCATTCACCTGGACATCATAGTAAATTTTTTACGTGTGCATTCAAGAAATATTTTACGATGAGTGAGCAGTAATTTCTCGAATTGCAGGCTTATATAAGTGACTAGAAAAAATAGAAAAGATACAACTAGTGAGCAACATGTCCACAGGTAACATGATTGTGTACAGAAAGAGTAGCAAGTCAAATAATGGACTGACTTATTTTCAATTGACTAATTTAATATGATTTATGACATGAATTACAATTGTGTGTGTCGTTTTTCGGCATTGACTCACAACAGAAGCTACTGCAGGGAATACAACATATATAGTCTTGCGTGTTGTTGGAAAGGAGTGGCTCGTGCATAGTATCAAAGTTGTGATTCTAGGTAATGGAACCGCCATCAGAAATTCAGGCAGATTATGAACACTGGCGTACTTCAGCAACGGATTTACGGAAGTACTCAGTCCAGGAAAACTTAAACCCACCATTATTACTATACACCACATATCATGGAGTCTTCTTGGAACCCGCCATCCGGCAGCAATTCAAACTCCATTCCCCTCCTGGAGCCCTCGATGGCCCTGGGGACCGCCACCCCCCCAGGGCCGGCTCCTGCAGTGTCCCGGGGTGCCCACCCCCGGGACACTGCTGTTTGCAATGACAGGGCGGAAGCCTTGCGGCTCCCACCCTGTCATTGCAAACTGCTTTGCTATTTGGAAGAGAGAGCAAAGCTGATTGCTTTTCCACATGGGGAGCAGCATGTTAGCTGCTCCCCATGTGGAAAAGCAATGCCGGCTCCCGCAGGACCGTGGGGGGATTGGGACCCCCCCACGGTCCTCAAAGAGATGGCCAGGCCCGGGGGGATGGGGTCCAAAGAACAAGGGGCACCCCCAAACAGCACAATATGGGTAGAGATATGGGGGAATAAACAGCCAAGCAAAACAACACAAATAACTCTACCCCTATGATTGAAAAGTACTACGTATCATATTTTTTACCCACAAAGGGTATGGCACTCAAGAAAAAGGAAAAAGGGTATTGTGACGGAATGACAAAAGAAAAATGAAAAGACAAAACAAGTGCACCACAATATGAAGATGATCACAATGAGTAGAAAAAAGTTTTCTTTTTATTTAGAAACATATTATCATGAGCATTGGATTGCTTACTTATGTATTTTTTATATCAAAATCAATAGTACATAAGACATACTAAAAATTATTCACAACACAAAGATATAATACAAAAATAAGCCACAAAAGACAGGTTCCCAGGCAGGGGGAAAAAACAAAAGATGTTAAAGAGGGGGAACGATTTTCAATCAAAAGACAAACACTCAAATTCAAACAGCTCACATTCAAACACCATTCCAAAAAATCTTTCAACATAGGCCAAACAGCCTTTTAAGGGCCAATTCCCAGAGAGGTGATCACAAGGAGATCTAGCAATGGAACCAAATGGTAACAATGAGCTAGAAATCAAGCTGTATGGAGAGTCTAGGGGCGGGAATTGTAGGCCCAAAGAAAAACGCCGACGCGCGTTTCGGTGAAACACACTCCAAACCAGGAGTACCACCTTCCTCAGGGCGTAGCAGACAAACCCCCACACGCAGGCTGGGACCTATAAGTATAAGAGAAAGAGAAAGAAAAATAATAACACATAGAAGGGTTTTATAAAAACAGAGTGGTATATATATATTCTTTTTTTTAAAATAAACAGACAAATCCACAGATTGAGTGCCATAATCCCTAAGGAGGAAACACGTTGCTAATCGATTTTAAATTCTCAATGAAATTTAAGAAATTAGGGTTCTGATGATAACAGAAACATCGGAAATATTAGGATGTAAAATAATTCACACCTAGGAAATTACAAAAGGCAAGAGAAAACAGATTCACTAAAAAAAAAAAAAATTTATTTTTGCAAACAGACCAAAAAATTATAAGCCAAAAAAAAGGATTTTTTCTATATAGAAAAACCCATTTGGGGGATGGGGTCCCCAGGGCCATAAGTGGCCCGGGAGGGGGGTCACACGGCCCCCCTCCTAAAAATTTTAAAAATAAATAAATAAATAAATAAACTTCCCCGGGGGATGGGGTCTTAAGTGGACACAGGAGGGGGGCTACGCAGCCCCCCTCCCTAAAAATATATATATTTTTTTTTAAAAAGGCCCATGCCCCGGGGGTTGGGATCCCCAGGGCAGATTAAGGCCTCGGGAGGGGGGCCACGTGGCCCCCCTCCACAGTATAAAAAAAAATTCGGGGCAGGCCCTGGGGATGGGGTCCCCAGGGCCAAAAAATAAGAAAAAGAAGGGGGGCTACACAGTCCCCCTTCTTATAAAGAATTTTATTGTAAAAAAACGGGATGGGAAGGAGGCCACGCCCCCTCCTTACATCACTCTGCAAACACGCCCCCTGGCGCGTTTGCAGAGGGGGAACAAATTCCCCTTCAATACTGGGGGTCCCTGGGGGCCAACTAGCCCACCAGGAACCTCCAGTATGCACCAGGGGGCTGCGTTGCAGAGAGGTGTTCTGAGGCCACGCCCCTTTTTACACCTCTTTGCAACACAGCTCTGTGGCGCTTAATGGAGGTACCTGGTGGGCTAGTTGAACCCCAGGGGACCTCAGGATTCAAGGGGAGTTAATCTCCCAACTTAAAACGCGCCACAGGGTGTGTTTGCACAGTGGTGAAGGTAGGGGGCGGGGCCTGAGGTGATACTGTGCAAACATGCCCTGTGGCGCTTCTTTAGTTGGGGAATTCCTTCCTCTGCAATCAACTAGCCCACCAGGTACCTCCACTAAGCGCCACAGAGCTGCGTTGCAGAGTGTTGTAAAAAGGGGTGTGGCCTCTTAACACCTCTCTGCAACGCAGCTTCCTGGTGCATACTGGAGGTACCTGGTGGGCTAGTTGGCCACCAGGGAAGCTCAGGATTCAAGGAGACTTAATCCCCCAACTTAAAACACCCCACGGGGCGCGTTTGCACAGTGGTGAAGTGAAAGTAGGGGGCGGGGCCTGAGGTGATGTTTGTGCAAACACGCCCTGTGGCACGTTTTAAGTTGGGGAATTAATTCCTCTTCAATCCCGAGGGTCCCTGGGGACCAACTAGCCCACCAGGTACCTCCAGTAAGCGCCACGGAGCTGCGTTGCAGAGTGTTGTAAAAAGGGGCATGGCCTCTGAACACCTCTCTGCAATGCAGCTCCCTGGCGCATATTGGAGGTACCTGGTGGGCTAGTTGGCCCCCAGGGGACCTCAGGATTGAAGAGGAATTAATTCCCCAACTTAAAATGCGCCACAGGGCGTGTTTGCACACGTCACCTCAGGCCCCGCCCCCTTCCTTCACCATTGTACAAATATTCCTGTAAAATCAGCCGAACTACGAATTCAGATTTACTCACCTGTAATCAGGAGAGGACCCAGTGCTGCATCTTTTAGCCCAGCATTGACCCTGAAAAGGAATTCTAAGCGTACTTACCAGTAACTTGTATTTCCTTCCATAGGAATCCAATGTGTGGTTTTCAGCAGAAGAGTTTCTAAGTGTCTATTTTCACAAACTAAAAATATTCCTCTAAAACCAGCCGAACTACGAATTCCGATTTACTCACCTGTTATCAGGAGAGAACCCAGGGCTGCATCTTTTAGTCCAGCACTGACCCAGAAAAGTAATTCTAAGCATACTTACCAGTAACTTGTATTTCCTTCCATAGGAATCCATTGTGTGGTTTTCACCAGAACATTTTCTAAGTGTCTATTTTCACAAACTAAAAATATTACTAAAAAATCGTCTGTATGACTTAAACACATTCTTTCAACTGTTTACAGGAGGTTGGCCAGTGCTGGATCCAGGATCCACCACTGAGTAAGAAAAAGTAATGATAACACTACTTACCTGCTAAGTGAATTTTCTGCCATAGGATAACATTGGTGATTCTATGGGAAAAAGTTTCTGTCAACTTTTAAAATACAATAATATTCCTTAAAAATTACTACTGTAACCAAAGTGCTTTTACTCAACTGTTTACACGAGATGTCCAAGGACTGAATCTAGGATCCAGTCCTGTGGTTAAAAAAGTAATCCATAAAGTAACTAATTGCATTTAATTAGAAATTCACATTGAGCTCAATGTTGCTTTGTGTTTGAAATTGTGTTGCCCATTGCAACAACTGTAACTACTGTACTTAAAAGTCTGTTGCCTATTTGCCAAGTATTTAAACTAAAGTAATTCATTCTGAGAAAGTATATTTTGTATTGTAATATATAATGTAATTATAATGTAATTAAAAAAAATATATCTAAAATTAAATAGTTTTAAAAATGTAGTAAATCAGTATCAAAAAAATCAGTATAACAATTAATACATTAAAAATTGTCATTTACAAAACCTTTGAAATTCACTGAAAAAACCATAGGTTTCAGGCCTGATATAGTTAGGAATTAGCATTTAAAAAACCTTTGAAAATCACTGAAAAAAACATAGGTTTCAGGGGCGTTATAGTTAGGAATTGGCATTTAAAAACCTTAGAAATTCACTGAAAAAACCATAGGTTTCAGGGGCGTTATAGTTAGCTGGACATTTCCCTCGTACAAAACCCTAGAAATTCCCCCGTTATAGTTAGTTCAGCTAACTATAACTCGAGCCCCCGCAATGCACTGCTGATGACGTCACATATTACATCACTCATGACATGGCCAGTGACATCACTGATGACATCACTGATGACATCTCAAATGACATCACTGATGACATCACTGATGACATCATCCAGTGAGTCTGTGTTTCTGTAAAGTTTTAATATGTTTAATATATATAGGGAAAGGCCTGTTGAAGAATGAGTGGGTGTACAAGTGTGTGAATGGATGATTTTCTACGTGCGTAACTGACTCTATAAGTGAGTCATTAAATGTATCTTACTGCAGACTAGTAACTAAACTGTGTGAATGTCTGTATGTGTCTGTGTGTTGGTGTATAAGTGGCTGCATGGTTTTGTGAATAGCTATATGAGTGTCTATATGGGTTATTGATTGGTTGTCTGAGTATCTGTATGGGTGCCTGCATATTTGTGTGGGTAGGGTGTGTGTGACTCTGTGCATAGATGTGTGAGTGGGTGTTTCTATGGGTGCATGGTTTTAAGAGTGCAACTGTGATGGACTGTATGGTTGGGTGAGTGTATGTATGGGTGTGTTAGTGAGTGATTGAATGTATATCTCAGTTGTACATGTGTCAGTAACTACATAGGGGAAACGCAGTGTATATGTGTGTAAGAGTATATAACTATCTATATGTGAGAGTGTGTGATTGCGGTAGTGGCTGTATGGATGAGTGTGTGCTTGTATCAGTAATTGTATAAGAGCGTCGGAATTTGTTAGTATTTTTATGAGTAAGTGAACTAGAGTGTGTTTAACTGTATAGGTGAGTAAATTCGACTGTGTTTAATTATTTGCATGACTGACTAGGTGTGTCAGTACCTCAATGGATGATTGGCGGTGTGTGAGTGTCTATATAGGTGTATAAATGCATATGATAGTCCTGTATGGAGTGACTGTAAGTATAAGTGACTGTACAGATGAGTGAGTGGAGATGTATGTAGACCTAAGAGTCAATGAGTGGGTATGTAGTTATTGGTATTGGAGCATCTATGGTTTTCAAAATGGCCGTCTGAAATTTTGAGTCGGTGTATCAAAGGTTATATTAGGGTGTGAGAAGATGCACTAATTTATCACATGGATGACGTCATCAGTGATGTCATCAGTGATGTCATTTGAGATGTCATCAGTGATGTCATCAGTGATGTCACTGACCATGTCATGAGTGATGTAATATGTGACGTCATCAGCAGTGCATTGCGGGGCCGCGAGTTATAGTTAGCTGAACTAACTATAACGGGGGAATTTCCAGGGTTTTGTACGAGGGAAATGTCCAGCTAACTATAATGCCCCTGAAACCTATGGTTTTTTCAGTGAATATATATATATATATATATACACACATACATGCATACCTATATATCTATTTATACATACATACATACGTACATACATATATATCTCTACATACATACATATAAATATATATGGATAGATAGATAGATAGATAGATAGATAGATAGATAGATAGATAGATAGATAGATAGATAGATAGATAGATAGATAGATAGATAGATAGATAGATAGATAGATAGATAGATAGATAGATAGATAGATAGATAGATAGATAGATAGATAGATAGATAGATAGATAGATAATATGTATATGTGTGTGTGCGTATAAATTCATTGTAAAAAATATAGTAAAGTGGCACTACATGTGCCCAGGGCCTGTAAATTAAATGCTATAATAGTGGGCCTGCTAAGTATACAAAACAGTGCTTAATGGAATGCTTGAATTAATCTCAGCCACTGGTAATCACCTAGGCCGCATCCCAATTCATCATTATTTTGTGCACCATGCCACCTCAGTTATATTCAAATCAGTCTTGACCCTTCTCCAATAGGAACAGTCCTGCCAAACTGCCAAGCCAGGTCCTCCCTGAACTGGAGACATAGGCCCCATGCACGCTGTGCCACTGGAACCAAGCTGTACCCAGCTGATGAACCCATAACAAGGGCAAAGCCAGTCCTGGATTGCTTGTGTTTCGGTTCAGGGAGGACCTGGCTTGGCAATTCAGCCTGGACTGTTCCTATCGAAGCAGGGTTAAGCTTAATTTACATGTAGCTGGGATCAAACTGAGGTGCATTGTATGCTGTATGCAAAATAACAATTGAGTGGAATGGGGTCCTGAGTGATTACCAGTGATTGAGATTAGTTCAAGCATTCCATCCATCACTGTTTTGTATACTTATAGTGGGCCTGAACCACTAATTGTGCCACCCACTTAAGTAGCACTTTAAACATGTCTAAGGCCTGCTATTGCATCCTGTGTGTGCACAGTTTTAAACTGCCATTAAGTCCTAGAAAAATACCTGTTTTAGAAAGTTATCATTTTCTTGACTTAGCAATCTGGTGCCTATCTCTGGGTCACATAGCTGGGTGTGAGTGACATTTGGGCTTTGTGTATTCCTCCTAGACAGCCACACACAACAGGGAGTTTAGGTGTGACTAGATGGGCCCTTACTGATCAGGATGGGAGGCAGGAGCTGAACCCAGCCCCAGATACACATGAATAGGCTGAGTCCTGTCTCCACACATAGTGATGCATACCCCCTGTAGTTAGTCCAGAGCTAGGGCCAGGAAGGCAGTGCATCTTGGCACTTCAAATCCATGCCTCTAGAAGCTACTGTCCAATTCAATGGCACAACTGTGCATAAAAACTGGAGCTCCTACACTAACTCTTCAGTACACTTCTGGACCTGTGGATCCTCTGCCAGGAAGAATGACTGCTGTGCTGCTACAAGGACTTCCACTCTGCTGGACTGCTGCTCTAAAGGAACTGCTACCCCGTTTGCAGACCTGCTGCCCTCTTGCCTTATGGAAGAAAAACTGGACCTGCAACTTCATCTTGATCCCAGGCCCTTAGAGTGACTCCAAGGGCTAGTCTGCTGGCTCCTGATCTCAGTCTCAGGGACATAATAGGCTCCCCAAACAGCTCCTGGACTCAGCTGTAGCGAGTTCCTGACACCTAAGTGATGCCTCTCCTGGACCGTTGGTGTGGCTCATGGGCTCTTAAATCTATTGTTTGGGTTCTTCACGACTGCAAACAGGCCAGTTCACACCAAGACCATGCCGCTCGCACTGAAAATCTAAGCAAGCCTCCACCAGCTATTTTTTTTCCCAGCAGCATCAACTGCTTTCGAGGGAACACCAATGTTAAGCACTGGCCCACCCACCTGCAACGGCCGGCCTGCTCTTCGTGCCACGTCGACTGCCTCCCGCAACTCCCTACCTTGCTGCTCGTGACCCTCTCCAACACGAACTCTTGGCACAAAACTTGAGAAGGTAAAACTTCAGCTGGACTAATCAGGAACTGTATCTGACCCGTGCTCCATAACAATGGGCCTGAACATTTGATCGGGTCCAGCATGACCAGATAGCCGTGCATTAATGCTTTTAGGCACAATTTTTCACTTTATTCTTTTACAATTCATAACTCCAGTTCTACAGATTAGATTTTTGTCATTGTGGTCTTGTTTTATTTGTTAAATTCAGTTTTATGTTTCTAACTTGGTATGGGAAACTTTGTGTGTGGTGTTTGCACTGTTTTACTGTTTGAAGTGATGCACAAATACTTTACACATTGCCTCTAAGTTAAGCCTGACTGCTCTCTGCCAAACTACCAAGGCGCTGGGCACAGGTTAAATAGGGATTTGCTTGTGCCTTACCCTGAGAAGTATCATGGTTGTTGCTTGACCTTGCTCACTTCTCAGTCAACCAGTAACCCCATTTCTTACAGAAAGTAATTAGCAGTGCATAATGAGGGCGTGAGCTATATTACTTTAGGGCATGAGTTATAGTTACTGGAGATAACTATAACTGGTGAATTTCAGTGCTTTTGTTAGCCCAATCCCAACTGGCACCAAACCTGTGCTGCACATGGTCTTTGGCTTCAGCCATGTCCTGTGCGCAACCTCTCGCTGGCATCCAATAACCAGCTGCGCATGGCCTTCGGACATGCATGGTGTCAGGTTGTGTGCAGGGGCCTAAACCCCACAAGCACTGTACCCCCCACAGCGTACAGCCTTCGGCCATGGACAGCATGTAGTTAGGTGTGGGCCTTGCTTGTGGCCAGACTCTGTACCCAAACCCTCGCTGGCACCCACCCCTGCTGCAGATGGCCTTTGGCTGTGCACAGCAAGGGCATAGGCATAAGGCAATGCCTGTAGCCAGGCCCTGCACCCAACCTCCACAGACTGACTTTTTGATATTACAATATACATTGTGTTATTTTAAATCAGGCAGACGTACTTACTTTGACAAAGGGTTAGTACACTAAAATATAAAAAGTGGGCCTATTGGCTTTATCAAGAGGTCAGCATGTCAACATATATAAATCAGGCCTATTGGCTTTGTCAAAAAATCACCAATAATTATAAACAAATGTACATTTTAATAATTCACATATTGGAATGTTTATTAAAAGTGATTGTCATAATTGTTTTCTAATAAAGTGTTATTAAAAAATATCAGCATGTATTTGAGTCTTTGTTTAACATTTTTCAAGTCACAAAATGTAGGCATAGAAACAACCCCATGTGGGCCCTGTGCTACAGCAAAAGAGCATAGTTCTCCAGTTCAGGATGCTTTAAAGTAATATCTCCTGGGGTCAAGAATTTAATGACCATAAGACTTATTGTTTTTTTTTTTTATGTTGATCCATGGCTGCTAACCTCCCTGCAGCTCCCAACAGTGTTTTTACAAAAATGCTTGGTGGTGCCCTTGCCACTTCTAGGGGCACCAACGGAATCCAAACAATCTGAATAACAAGTCCTCGCAGGGCATTATGTGCCACTCCATGCCAGAGCAGTAAATAATGAATAAGTAGCTCCCATCACCTATTTTTTTTTGTTGGGTGCCATGATGACCCCACCCGACCCACCATCTCCATGAAAGTGGCCTTGTGGGCTTTGCAGCAGCCAGCAGCATGTTTTGGCTTTTAAAAAACAAACATTACCAGTGGTGCTATGTTGCATCCCTCAATAATATTTTAAGTTGGGGGCCAGGGGGGCAGAGCCCCTGTGGCATCTCAGGCTCTCTGCAAGCGACCCCCTTCTATGGAGGCCCATGGCCCCACAACCACATGGGATCCCCTGTCAACACGCGTGTCTGATGGCCAGGAGCCAGCATTGCTCCCACCCAGCCTGTAACTTCACATATTATATCACTCAGGACATATCCAATGACTACATTGATAACATCTCTAATGGCCTCTGAAATTACATCATTGATGACAACACTGTGCATGTCGAGAGCATGAGTTATAGTTACTTTAGGGCACCCGTTATAGTTACTTGAGATAACTATAACTGGCAAATTTAAGTGGTTTTGTTAGTTTAAAACGTTATATTTTAACTGACATTTTCACCTGTCTACAACACCCCTTTAACCTCTGTTGTTTTCAGTAAATAAATATATATACATATATATATATACATATGTATATATATACATATGTATATATATATATATATATATATATATATATATATATATTATCTACTGGCGGTCGCCAGTAGATAGTTATAGTTAGGACCGTGTTTCCATAGGAAATCCGCAACATTCTATTTGGAATAACTTTGGCGCCGGTTGACGAATCCTCGCGAAATTTTCAAAATAGGTGGGGCGCTCCGCTCCGCTCCTACCCTGAAAGTCTCGGGGGGATTCGTCAAGCGGGGGCTGAGAAAAAAGGGGGGTCCCAAAACGCGTTTTTCCCATGCATTTTTCCATAGGACCTTTAGACAGAGCTACAGCCCGAACGGCTGAACAGAGTTACTTGAAATTTGGCAGAGAGGTAGTCTACAGGTCAAGGAAGTGCCTTTTGTAGGTTTGGTGTAAATCTGTTCAGTAGATCCTGAGAAAATAGCATTTAAATCAATATATATATCTGTGGCAGCTTACGGTGCGCTTACCGTGCGCTTACCGTAAGCTTACCGTACGCGTACGGTGCCGTGCGCGAGCGCGATTCTGATTGGCTGTTAGATCTTAGTAAACATTCGAATCGGTCGAAACCAGGAAGCGGCGGCCGCCATTTTCTCTCTCGCACTCTGAGGGGGGGAGGAAAAACAAAGGCAAAAAACATGTAAAGGGGCTGTTTAGACAGCTCCTAACCACCTATCCTTGATGAAGGTGTCCCCAAAGAACTCCCAAGGGCAAAAATCCATTTTTCTTTTTTTGAAAAATCGCCGATTACGCTTACCGTACGCGTACGGTAAAAATTATTCCCCAAAAAAAAATTATCCACACTCTCCCCACCCCGTGTGCAAACGGAGCCCGAAGGGCACCATCTGTGCACGGCATATCTTACCAATGAAAAATTAAAAGAATCCCTTTCACAACGAAGCGCATAATATGTCCTCCATGTGCGCACGGTGCGCGAAGCGCATCGTCCGTACATGGCCCATCCAGCCAAACGTGGGCACGCGGTGGGCGTAGCGCACCGCGTGCCCACCGAGCGTGCACGGCACTAACTGCGTAAAGTGGGCGCGCGGTGCGCGATCCACACTCTCCCCACCCAGTGTGCAAATGGTGCGCGAAGGGCACCATTTATGCACGGCATATCTTTCCATTGAAAAATTAAAAGAATCCCTTTCACAACGAAGCGCATAATATGTCCTCCATGTGCGCACGGTGCGCGAAGCGCATCGTGCGTACATGGCCCATCCAGCGTAACGTGGGCACCGTGTGCCCACCGAGCGTGCACGGCACTAACTGCGTAAAGTGGGCGCGCCGTGCGCAAAGCGCACCGCGTGCTCACTGTGCGCGCACGGAACGAACTGCGTTAAGTGGGCGCGCACGCCACGAATGGCGTAAAGTAACTTAGCATTTAAAAAAAACGTACAAATTCACTGAAAAAACCATAGGTTTCACACACGTTATAGTTAGGAATTAGCATTTAAAAAACCTTGCAAATTCAGTGAAAAAACCATAGGTTTCACACATGTTATAGTTAGCTGGACATTTTACTGATAAAAAACCAATGAAATTCCCCCGTTATAGTTAGTGCAGGCAACTATAACTCACGCGACCGCAATCCTCTGCTGATGACATATGTGTCTTTATGAAAAAAAAATATTTGTAATATATGTATAGCTAAAATTTAATGGAAGAAGACATGGGCAAATAAGTGTCTAAATACAGTATTAGCATCAGCAGAGGATTGCGGTCGCGTGAGTTATAGTTGCCTGAACTAACTATAACGGGGGAATTTCATTGGTTTTTTATCAGTAAAATGTCCAGCTAACTATAACATGTGTGCAACCTATGGTTTTTTCACTGAATATATATATATATATATATATATATATATATATATATATCCATCCAAAGTGCCACGCAAAGAAACCATGACCTTAGCGGGGCAGCCAGTGCAACTGGTGCGAGGCTTCCAGGAAAACAAACCATCCAATCCTCCTTTCCTTTCAAAGAGGCACACCGGCACTGGCTGGGTTCCAATAAATCATTTATTGATAGAACAACACGAAGGAAAGAGGCTTCCTTGTCCCAACGTTTCTGCTCGTGAGAGCCTTGATCACGGGAGGCAGTCTCTGAATTTTGAATTCACACACGTGGTTTGCTTTTAAACAGCGCGGGCCGTATTCTCACCCAGAGTGCTCAAAGGAAAACTTTTGAGCCTTTAAATGAAAAGAGCACCTTGATCCAATTGCTGTGAATACCTATTTTGCGCTCCAAACTTTCTTATTAATTTCTTATTTTCATGCCTTTTCCAACACGCAAAAATAAAGTCCGCTTCATTGCACAGTTTGTTATATTAATATTCCACTCACTTGATTTAAAAGCAGCATCAGCCCGCAATTTCGGATTTACATCCTTCTGCTCCCAAACTCGCCACGCACCGTGAACACTGTCACAGGGGGCAAGCAGCTCAGGTTCAAATTCAAATAAATCCATCCAAAGTGCCACGCAAAGAAACCATGACCTTAGCGGGGCGGCCAGTGCAACTGGTGCGAGGCTTCCAGGAAAACATACCATCCAATCCTCTTTTCCTTTCAAAGAGGCACACCCGCACTGGCTGGGTTCCAATAACCCAGTTCCAGTAAATCCGAAATTTCGGGCTGGTGCTGCTTTTAAATCAAGTGAGTGGAATATTAATATAACGAACTGTGCAATGAAGCGGACTTTATTTTTGCGTGTTGGAAAAGGCATGAAAGTAAGAAATTAATAAGAAAGTTTGGAGCGCAAAATAGGTATTCAAAGCAATTGGATCACGGTGCTCTTTTCATTAAAAGCCTCAAAAGTTTTCCTTTGCGCTCTCTGGGAGAGAATACGGCCCGCGCTGTTTAAAAGCAAACCACGTGGGTGAATTCAAAATTCAGAGACTGCCTCCCGTGATCAAGGCTCTCACGAGCAGAAACGTTGGGACAAGGAAGCCTCTTGCCTTCGTGTTGTTCTATCAGTAAATGATTTATTGGAACCCAGCCAGTGCCGGCGTGCCTCTTTGAAAGGAAAGGAGGATTGGATGGTGTATATATATATATATATATATATATATATATATATATATATATATATATATATATATATATATATATATATATATTCACTGAAAAAACCAAAGGTTTCAGGGGCGTTATAGTTAGGAATTGGCATTTAAAAAACCTTGGAAATTCACTGAAAAAACCATAGGTTTCAGGGGTGTTATAGTTAGCTGGACATTTCCCTCGTACAAAACCCTAGAAATTCCCCTGTTATAGTTAGTTCAGCTAACTATAACTCGCGCCCCCGCAATGCACTGCTGATGACATCACATATTACATCACTCATGACATGGTCAGTGACATCACTGATGACATCACTGATGACATCTCAAATGACATCACTGATGACATCACTGATAACGTCATGCAGTGAGTATGTGTTTCTGTAAAGTTTTAATATGTTTACTATATATAGGGAAAGGCCTGTTGAAGAATGAGTGGGTGTACAAGTGTGTGAATGGATGATTTTGTAGGTGTGTAACTGACTCTATAAGTGAGTCATTAAATGTATCTTACTACAGACTAGTGACTAAAATGTGTGAATGTCTGTATGTGTCTGTGTGTTGGTGTATAAGTGGCTGCATGGTTTTGTGAATAAGTATATGAGTGTCTATATGGGTTATTGATTGGTTGTCTGAGTATCTGTATGGGTGCCTGAGTGTTTGTGTGCGTAGGCTGTGTGTGACTCTGTCCATAGATGTGTGAGTGGGTGATTCTATGGGTGCATGGTTTTAAGAGTGCATCTGTGATGAACTGTATGGTTGAGTGAGTGTATGTATGGGTGTGTTAGGGATTGAATGTATATCTCAGTGGTACATTTGTGACTAACTACATATGTGAAAGGCAGTATATATGCGTGTAAGAGTATATAAGTAGGTATATGTGAGAGTGTGTGATTGTGAGAGTGGCTGTATGGATGAGTGTGTGCTTGTATCAATGATTGTATAAGAGAGTAAGAATGTGGTACTATTTTTATGAGGAAGTGAACTTGAGTGTGTATAACTGCATAGGTGAGTAAATGGGAGTGTAATTAATTATTTGCATGACTGACTAGGTGTGAGAGTACCTCTATGGATGATTGGTGGTGTGTGAGTGTCTATGTAGGTGTATAAATGCATCTGATAGTCTTGTACGGAGTGACTGTAAGTATGAGCGACTGTACAGGTGGATGAGTGGGGGTGTATGTAGACCTAAGAGTTAATAAGTGGGTATGTAGTTATTGGTATTGGAGTATCTATGGTTTTGAGAATGGACGTCTGAAATTTTGAGTTGGTGTATCAACAGTTAAATTAGGGTGTCAGAAGATGCAGTAATTTATCACATGGATGACATCATCAGTGATGTCATCAGTGATTTCATTTGAGATGTCATCAGTGATGTCAACTGTGATGTCACTGACAATGTCATGAGTGAAGTAATATGTGACGTCATCAGCAGTGCATTGCGGGGGCGAGAGTTATAGTTAGCTGAACTAACTATAACAGGGGAATTTCTAGGGTTTTGTACGAGGGAAATGTCCAGCTAACTATAGCACCCCTGAAACATATGGTTTTTTCAGTGAATTTCTAAGGTTTTTTAAATGCCAATTCCTAACTATAACGCCCCTGAAACCTTTGGTTTTTTCAGTGAATTTCAAAGGTTTTTTAAATGCCAATTCCTAACTATAACGTGCATGAAACCTATGGTTTTTTTAGTGAATTTCAAAGGTTTTTTAAATGCTAATTCCTATCTATAACTTATCTCTGAAGATATCATGTTTAATGATTTTGATTGGATTTATATATTTTTCAAATTCAGTGTGTCAATTTCATTAATGACATTTTTTTAAAATACTTTTTAATCACCATTTTTTAAACTTATTTTTTCAATTAATTCTTTTAAAAATTAAAAAATATTATTTGAACTTAATGGGTTTTTCAAAATATTTTTTTAACTATATGTGCAAAACTTTATTTTATATATTTTTTTCGATGTTTTTGGATCCGCACACCCTATGCGCACCGTTCCCGATCCCTACGTGATAGCATCCGTGCATGGTATGCGTTGGGTACGTTTTTAGTGCGCGATCGCAATGCGACCGGTACGCGACTCCCAGCGTATACGTGACACGTTCGATGTACGTAACGTGACGTTTACGCGCTTCCGCGATGCGTCATCTGCGTCTATGACGCGGTAGGTGCGTGGATCCCGCGAAATATTTAACATTTAAAAAAACATATATATATTTATTTCATGTGAATATTAATTGAAGACAAACTCTAAACTAGTCTTAAAACTAATATATTTTTACATCTAATCCTATAATTTTTTTTAATTCAATTTCGCGGATGCGCGCTGGGTGCGTGCTGCGTAAGCGCAGGGTGCACGGATCCCATGTGACCTGCAAAAAAAGAGATTTGATTGGTTCATTACACTTCCTCTTCTAACTATTGAAAGACCCCACCCATTTCAATCATTCTTCTTTGACCTTCTTTAGAGCACCATCTCTTTGGAGAGAAGAAGATTTTGATTTTTTAGACTAAGTTTACACTTACCTCTAACTTTTTTCAACCAAAAATGGCTTCAGGGCAGCAGGCATCACCTGCATCACCTCATACTTCTGAGGATGAATTTTTGGCGGAGGCACCACCCAAAGAACGTTTTTTTTCAGTGGTGTGGATATTTTTTACTTTTCCCGAGGGGCAGAATAAGACCAATGCCACCTTGGTCACGTGCAAGATTTGCAAAAGAGTGCTGTCACGAGGGGATCCTAACAAGAAATACTCGTGCGGCACGGCAAGTATGACGAAGCACCTGAGGAGCCTTCATCCAAACAATCTTGCATGACAAGAGTGCAAACGGATGAGAAACACTCCGGCTCCTGCACCATCCACCTCACTGCAGCCGAGCACATCAAGAGTGCATCCATCAGCCCAAACATTGGACATCCGTCCTCAATTTCAATATTTAAAAGTGCTCTGCACTAAGTGCAATAAGACTTTGTGCTATGGTGAGTAGTCGATCGATCTGATCTGCCGCCGGCAAGAAAGTCACATTTGCTAGTTTTTTAAATTTTTTTTTTTTTTGTTCCCTGAAGTTCATTGTTTGGTTTCTCCTGTTTTGTTTTTTGGTTTTTTTTTGCAGAAAAACCCCAAAAAATTAAAAATTGTTCAGAAAGCCCCAAAAAAATTATAAAAGAAGAAAGAAGAAAAAATAAAGTTCTTGTAAGAACTAACTTTCCTGGTTTAAAAAAAGAGATACATTTCTTTGTTAGTGTTAGTTTAGATGAATGTATGTGTAGTACGTAATTGACTGAATGAATGCATTAGTAGCGTATGGTGAATGTATAAGTGCAGAAGTATGAGGAAGTGCTGCAGCATCACACAGTAACCTCTTTAACTGCAGTGTGCTGTAGTACTTCCGAAGCACAGGGATGCAACATATGTACATAAATATGTTGCAAATCTATGCTTCTGTCTGCATGGCTGCTTAAACTGCAGCCATGGGGTGACACAGGCACCCTTGCACCATAGTGCAAGGATATCTGTGTCATGTGCTGTTTGCTTTTCTGCAGGAAGACACACCTTTCTGCACAAAAACAATGAGAAAATACATTTTTCTCCTTCAATGTATGCTGAACATTTCAGCATGCATTGAAGATATAAAAATGTGGAGAAATGAAAACAATTCTCCTTGTTGTGCTTTCCTACACCAATTTTAGAATGGTGCACCATTCACACACATATCGAGATTTTTGATTTCTGATAAATCTAGACATGTGTCTTGTTCTATGAGTATTCAGTGCAATCACTTATAGAACACCCTTTCAAAACAAAGTGGTCTGCATGATGAGGTTGTATTTACATGGAGTATAAAAAGTGCACAGTGTGCCTTTTCCTCTCTTTGTAAATATGAAAGAGTATCTTGCACAATAACTATGTTACAAAAAGTGACATATTTCCGTTTTTAAAATTCCTTGCGAATGATAAAAGGTAAGCACAGAGTTTTGTCTGCAAAGATGTTCTAAGAAGAATGATTGAAATAATTGCGGTCCTTCAATAGTTAAAATAGGAAATATTATGAACACCTCAAATCTCTTTTTTTGCAGATCACATGATATCTGATTATGGTCAGATTTCAAAACGACATAGGTATAAACAGAGTGTTTTTAGAAACATGTTTCCACTTTGTAGCTTCTTGCAGACCTCCTCATTCAGCATATTGAGACTTAGTTAAACTTACCTTCACAGTAATAGGAATAAAAAATGGTACACATTTTTTTCACATTTTCATTCCAATCTAAATTCTTAAAAATTGCTTATTTTAAAATTTGGATCTGTGAAAGAAAAGGAAAAAAAATTATAACATGTAATAATACATTTTTTACAACACAGCATAATTTCCACAAAGTATTTTTTTTTGCCTTTTTTGCTGTTCTCAGAATATATTAAATTTCACTAAAAATAGTGATTTCAATCGTATTCATCACTTAACAGCGGGCAAAAAAAACACAATCTCAAAGATTGTTAAAAAAAAACAACATGCTATTCTCAAAAAAAAAAACAAGATACAAATCACAGATATATAAAATGCACACAGCTAACAATTTTTTTTAACTTTAACTTACAAAAACTGTAAATGATGTCTCTTTAAAATATTCACAGAATCTAAAGATTAATTTTTGGAGGATGCACCACGCCCACAATGTTTTCCTTCAGTGATGTGGAAATTTTCTACTTTTCTCGAGGGGCAAACAAAGACCAATGCCACCTTTGTCATGCGCAAGATTTTCAAAAGAGTTCTGTTACGAGGGGATCCTAACAAAAAATACTCGTGCGGCACAGCAAGTATGATGAAACACCTAAGGACCCTTCATCCAAACAATCTTGCACGAGAAGAGTGCAAACAGATGAGAAACACTCCTGTTCTGTATCTGTAAAAAAGAATCACAAATAAATGCATATTAATAACTTTCAAATTTATACTATTCCATTACTGTACAAACACATTTTATATAAGTACTGACTAAGAAACTATAGCCCTGAACCACAAGTGTGACGATGGTTAAAACACTACATGCATAGTGCATACTACTTTGAAGCAGTTCATGCCCTAAAGCCTACCTCACTAAAACACTACATGCTAACTGACTAAATGATTACAGTACTATAAGGAGACACACTGGGTGAGTGACAGGGTGTTTGCTAGAAGTGTATGAATACTAACTAGGGAATTGAAGGTGTGAACCACAACTGTGTAGGTGATTAGAGGACTGCATCCATACTGCATAGGCATTTAAAGTAGTCCATGTGCTAAGGCCTGGCTCACTGCATGACTACTTGGGTACTGACTGAATGATTAGAGTACAGCAAGGAGAGTGCCTAGGTGAATTTATAAGTGGTAGGCTTTTCGCACAGGGAATGGATTAGTACTTGGTACTGAATGGGTCACTAGAGGAGTGCAGCGGCAGTGACAGGATGTTTGATGGACTGTATGAATACTGACTAGGAAATTGAAAGTGTGAAAGACAAGTGTCTAAGTGGTTAGAAGACTGCATACATAGTGGATAGGGGTTTGAAGCAGTCCATGTGCTAAGGCCTGGCTCAGTGCATGAATACTTAGGCACTGACTGAATGATTAGAGTACTGCAAAGATAGTATCTTGGTGAATTTATAAGTGTTTGAGTTTTCGCACAGTGAATGGATTAGTACATGATGCTGAGTGGGTCACTAGAGGACTGCAAAGGGAGTGACAGGGTGTTTCCTGGAAGTGTATGGATACTGACTAGGGAATTGAAGGTGTGAAAGACAATTGTGTAGGTGGTTAGAGGACTGCATGCATAGTGGATAGGGGTTTGAAGCAGTCCATATGCTAAGGCCTGTGTCACTGGATGAGTACTTGGGTACTGACTGAATGATTAGAGTACTGCAAGGAGAGTGCCTGGGTGAATTTATTAGGGTTTGGGTTTTGGAGCAGTGAATGGATTAGTACATGATGCTTAATAGGTCACTAGAGGAGTGCAAGGGGAGTGACAGGGTGTTTGCTGGAAGTGTATGGATACTGACTGGGGAATTGAAGGTGTGAAAGACAAGTGTGTAGGTGGTTAGAGGACTGCATGCATAGTGGATAGGGGTTTGAAGAAGTCCATGTGCTAAGGCCTGGCTCAGTGCGTGAATACTTAGGCAGTGACTGAATCATTAGAGTACTGGAAAGAGAGTGTCTTGGTGAATTTATAAGTGTTTGGGTTTTGGCAGAGTGAATGGGTTAGTACATGGTGTTGAATGGGTCACTAGAGGACTGCAAAGGGAGTGACAGGGTGTTTCCTGGAAGTGTATGGATACTGACTAGGGGATTGACAGTACTTGGGTAAAACGTTTACATTTTCAGTTCTGCCACAGTGAAGAGAATAGTACATGGTACTGCACCTTAGTGTCAAACCCTGACTCATTTTATCAATGCATAAGTAAAGACTAGCTTCTAATGCTACTAAAACTTGACAACATGGCAGGTTTTAAAAGAGTTATCTGCTAAAAAATACACGATGTTACCAAATGCTTCTCTCACAGTGGTTCCCAAATGCACACAGACTCACAGTGTGATTCTAGACAACAACCACTAAAACCTAGGAGTTTACCAAAAATCATTCACTTCTGTGGAAGTGGTTAGGGAACTGCACACAATCTACATATTTCAGGACTGCACTTTTGTGTCAAAGCCTGGCTCATTTAATCAAAGCATAAGCAAACAATGGCTTCTAATGCTACTAAAACTTAACAACATGACAGGTTTTAAAACAGTTATCTGTCAGCAAATACATGATGTTAACAAATGATTCTCTCACAGTGATCCCAAATACACAATACAGTGTGATTCTAGACAAGCACCACTATCCCTAGGAGTTTACCAAAACTCATTCAATACAGTGCAAGTGGTAAGGGAACTGCACACAATCTACATATTTCAGGACTGCACTTTTCTGTCAAAGCCTGGCTCATTTAATCAAAGCATAAGCCATAACTGTCTTCTAATGCTACTAAAACTTCACAACTTGACAGGTTAAAACAGTTATCTGTCAGCAAATACACGATGTTACCAAATACTTCTCTCACAGTGCTTCCCAAATACACACTAACTCACAGTGAGATTCTAGACAAGCACCACTATCCGTAGGAGTTTACCAAAACTCATTCACTACAGTGCAAGTGGTAAGGGAACTGCACACAATCTACATATTTCAGGACTGCACTTTTGTGTCAAAGCCTGACTCATTTAATCACAGCATAAGCAAAAACTGCCTTCCAATGCTACTAAAACTTGACAACAAGACAGGTTTTAAAACATTTATCTGTCAGCAAATACACAATGTCACCAAATGCTTCTCTCACAGTGGTTCCCAAATGCACACATACTCACTGTGTGATTCTAGACAAACAACACTATCCCTTGCACTATACCAAAACACATTTCTTCATCTAGAAGAAGTACTACATTTTAGTATAGAAACATAACATAACTCATTTCACAAATTCATAAACAATGACTGGTTTCTAATTCTACCAAAATATAAAAACAGCACAGTTATCTGTCTGCAAACACATGAAAAACACAAATGCTTATCACAGAATGGTTTCTACATGCACACACACTGTCAATAAGATTGTAGAGAAAATAAAGGACTCCCTACACTTTAGCAGGAGAAATACATTAGTCTGATTAAAATCAAAATAGTCTACATACATCCCCTCACAATTAAATAACTCATCTTTCAAGTTCTTTTGTAGATTAAGAAGTATATCAGTCACTCGCCATATTTTCTTTTACAGAATCTCTGCACTGTGCACCTCTCAGCAGAAACAAAGAATGGAAAAGTTTCCCTTTCATTTTCCACACATATACATGTAAACATCAAATCACAATCCTTCACACATAAACTCAAAAGCAAACACACATATCTATTGGTTAAACATTTTAACCCTTTCCAACTGAAATACATTTCAACCCTTCCCCCAATCTGCCTTCTGCCTGTTACCATAGAAACAGGTCATGGAACACTGCACTGAGCACACAGGTCAGAAGTTCAGCACACAATGTTGCTAAACAAGAGAAGAAGTGTGCTTCACTTTTCAACATATCAGCTAATCATATATAATGTTCCTTACAATCTGTTTTTGTTAACCAATAAGAATCATACCTTTAAAAAACAGAAATATACACCCTACCTTTCAGTGTACAAAGTAGTCATACAACCAATGATTTCTTCTCTTTTTTTTAAAATAAATTCCGTGGATCCGCGCAACCAACGCGGTAGGATGCGCGCACCGTGCGCGCATTTCGCCGTTTTTGTTTTTTTAAAAAGGGGGCCCCAGGGGGTCCTTCTGGGACCCCCTAAGCACCTCTAGAGTGTCAGAGTATTTTCACTCTGCCCCCTTTATATGTTTTACACACTTATTCCCCTTGCTTCTTCAGCCTTGCTTCTACCGAGGCAGAAAATGGCCGCCAACAGTTCCTAGTTTCGAATGTAGAGAGACACTCGACAGCCAATTAGCATTCAGCGTGCGATCGGGAGGGTGTGCGCTCGGTTCGGGGAGGGTGCGCATACGGTGCGGGTAGGTTCTGCGGATCCTCCCCTGCCATAGATATTTATTTACTTTTAACTCTAATTTTCTCAGGAACTACTGAACGGATTCACACCATTTATGCAAAAGGCACAAGTCTGAACTGAGGACTACCTCTTTGCCAAATTTGGTGTCATTCCGTTCAGCGGTTCGGGCTGTAGCTGCGACAACAGATCCTATGGGAAATTGCATGGATAAAATGCGTTTTGGGACCCCCCTTTTTTCTCGGCCCCCGCTTGACGAATCACCACAAAACTTTCAGGGTAGGAGCGGAGCGGAGCTGGCCAAAAGTTTGGAAGATTTCGCGAAGATTCGTCAATCGGCACCAAAGATATTCCCAAAAGAATGTTGCGGATTTCCTATGGAAAATAGGTCCTAACTATAACTATCTACTGGCGACCGCCGGTAGATAATATATACATATATACATATATATATATATATATATATTCTTTTCCTCCAAACGGGTTATTTGGAAACCGAGCCCGTTGTCAGTTGGTGCACGATGCCGGTAAACCAGAAAACCGGCAAATTTTTTATAAATCCAATATTGCACGTCAAAAGCACACTCAGAGTCACGGGTATTCCAAAACGGCAGTAGTTTATTCTTCGCTACGCGTTTCGACACGAAAAGTGTCTTGTTCACACGAATCTACGAACGTTTTGCATTGATTTAAATAAAGTTCATTGAAGTGATTTCACCCAAATACAGTGATAACAGAAATAGGACTATACCTTCAGATAGTCACATCAGATGTTATAGTGCGGCAGACATATTGGAAAGTGCAATTCAACGTTTTCACAATATATGTAATCTCTCTTCCATTTGTATTACTGCTGTTTTACACATTGTAAAATAGACACCACAATGGCAGAGTGGCAGGAACTTGGTATTATCTCGTGGCATGAATACTGTTTCCTAAAACGCGATTTCCCTAAATTACCCATTCTGTATCTTCTCCCGACCATTATTTGATGCATTTCTCCTGGTCTATAGAGAAATTCTTACCCCATTCTCTTCTGGCTTATAATTTACAGACTCGCAGGATTGATATTTCTGCGCTTTTGGAGGCCCTCTTGTTGACCGGGCAGCCAGCCACCAATGATCTAAAAGATGCAATTGCCGGTTTTTCTTCATTGATTAGCCGTGGCGTCAGGGTGGTGTCAAAAGCCCCCTCTGCTAGCCGGCCGAGGACAACTCTATCTAAACCATGGTATTCATCCTCTCTTAGAGATCTTAAACTGGCATGCAAGGCATTGGAGCGGCACTGGCGTCGGGACTACTGCCCTTTGGCCAAAACCACCCTGCGTAAAGCCCAGAGGAACTATTATGCACCCATCAGAGCAGCTAAAAGCAGCTTCTATGCCGCGCGAATTGCTAAAGCTGGTAACAATAGCAAAGAGATCTTTTCTATTGTTAGAAGTTTTTTATCTCCCGTCTCTGAACTAACTACTCTCCCAGCTACATCTGAATGGCGTGAGGATCTGTCCTCCTTTTTTATTGAAAAAATTCAGACGATCCAATATAGTCTAGGACCAGACCCTCTTTCATTGATTAACTCTTCTTACTTGCTACCCTCAGCTCCCATAGCTTCCTCCCTTCTTTTCACTAAGTTCACGCCCGTAGCTGAGTCAGACACCCTGGCCATTTTAAAATCTCTTAAATCGGGGACTCCATCTGACCCCGCTCCTGCCAGGGTGTTGGCCGGTGTTGCCGAGGTGGTCTCTTTTGAGGCAAATAGAATTATAAATGTATCTCTCCAGACTACTGTTGTTCCCAGGAGCTGGAAACAGGCCAAACTCCTACCACTTCTGAAAAAACCCTCACTAGATCCGACTAAGCTAGCTAGCTGCCGTCCCATTTCTCTTCTCCCAGCTATGGCAAAAGTGTGTGAGAAGGTGGTTTTTCGGCAGCTGGAGGCTTATGTGGAATCAGCTGGTCTTCTCCACCCAGCGCAGTCTGGGTTTAGGGCCTCCTACAGCACCGAGACCGCTTTGGTGGAAATGGCCGAAGCAATTCAGGAGTTCCTCGACGCGGGCAGCAGAGCAGCCTTGGTTCTACTCGATCTCTCTGCCGCCTTCGATACGGTTCCCCACCAACGGCTTCTTACTCGCCTATCTAATATCGGTATTGTTGGTCCTGCTTGGGATTGGATGAAATCTTTCCTCGACGATCGGTCCCAGCAGGTATGGATGCCTCCCTTCTCCTCCACTGCCAGGAAGATGTTTACTGGTGTTCCGCAGGGCTCTACTTTGAGCCCTCTGATTTTTAATATCTACCTAATCCCCTTAATCTTTCTGGCAGAGGAGCTAGGTGCAAAAATAATTGCATATGCGGATGACACTCAGCTTCTTTTCACATGGAAGGACTCTGATTTGTCAACTGGGACTGCTCAGAACTGCCTATCTGCGGTCTTTCGCCGGTTGGCGTCCGCCCAATTGAAATGTAACGAGGACAAGTCCGAGGTCCTCCTGTATGGTCAATTTCCATCTACCATCAGAGAATCTCTGTGGCCTCCTGACATTCCTTGCCCGAATTCTGAGGGTGTTCCAGCAAAAAATTTGGGGGTTTTGTTTGAAGAGGACCTACAGTTTACCCACCAAATTAAGAAACTGACTGGAATGTGCTTCGGCATTCTCAAGTCCCTGAGAAGGTTCCTACCGTTGCTGCCTCAGTCAGCTAAGGAAACTGTTGTTCGCGCACTTATCCTTTCCCGTCTCGACTATGCAAATGCTTTGTATGTGGGGATTCCGGGATACTTACTTAAAAAATTGCAGACTATACAGAATGCCACCGCCAGACTCCTGTTTAACATTTCAGGCAGACTAAGTGTAAAAAAATATCTGTGTGATCTGCATTGGCTGCCTGTCTCCGAAAGGGTGCAATTTAAAGCTCTTACTCTGGCGCATAGAGCATTGCATGACGCCGGCCCTATGTATATTCGGAAGCGGTTTGCCTTTTATGTCCCGAATAGAGCGTTACGGTCAGCCTCCCTGCGTCGGTTGTCGATCCCACGCTTTCGTAGGGTTCGGCTAGGAGGCCAGTCTCTATCAGTCAAAACAGCCGTCGCCTGGAACGCTCTGCCGCAGAAGCTACGGAATATCCAAGATCTTAGACTTTTCAAAAAACAATTGAAAACGTTTCTATTCTCAGAGTCGTGTTAATGGTCTTTCCACATCGGACTTTCTTTAGCTCTCGCGCCAGGACACTCTTGAGTACCAGTGCGCGGTATAAGTTTATTATAACATATAACATAAGTGAAGTGAAGAGGACGCAATAGGATTATGTAGTATTGTGTTTCACTGGTAAGTCATGTAAGGGTTAATGTTAGAATATCTCTATGCTCTAGAACCTTAGAATGTTAGAATTGTACCATGGATTTTAGATTCTCTATGTGGGCAGTTTTGTTGGGGACTTTTCGTGCTGATTGTACCTGCAACGCAGGGGTTGGAATAAAAGGAACCTATCTACATTTATTCAAAGTGTCTTGTATGCTTTGGAAGATACTACATTATTTTGGCGATGACTGATAGTCCAACCCCTGCCAACTTTCTACGTGAAAATTTGTGAAGTTCTGTTTCATTGTATCATGATGTACCGATAATTCTACAAATGAGGCATATTTCAACCGCTACATTAGGCATTTGAAGAGAAGTTCCTTCGAGAGACCTCTGCTAGTTATTGTGAGTCCATTTCTCCAATTTTTACTTTCCTATCTACAAAGCTGCGTCTTGATTACCTTTGAATCTTTCCAACTGTTGCCTCAAGCGCAGCCATCATTGAACGAACAAGAAGACTCATACTCTGCATTCTCTTTTTGCGTTCCACCATTTGCATTCCAAGCCTCCAGCTCATACGTCCATTCGTCCAAGAGTAAAAGGTCACGCTGCGTGACCCCTTGGCAGTCAGCTTTGATTTTTTTTTTTCATTTTTTTTTAGCGCGTCTTCACAAACACGGCTCACATTTTCTTAGATTCATTAAATCGGTTCCATTTTCTTCAACTGCTTCCTGAGAAAGATTGTGCCTGGATGGTATGTGGCAGTAAGATTATTATATTTTGTTTTTTTGTGCAACTGTTCATCTGCCATTATTTACTGTGTACTGTATACAATTGTTCAGCTTGAATATGGAAGGAAATGCAAGCACAACGTTTGTGACACCGAACTCTGCACAAACAGTTAGTGTCAGTATTACCCTCAATAACCCCATAGAATTTTTAACTGATCCAGGAGAGCCTAAAGTGAAATGGTTGGAGTGGAAAGAATATTTTATCAATTATATTGCTACCGTAGAAGATAATGGCAGTGTTATATCACCTGAAAGGAAGAAAAGACTATTAATGCAATGTTTAGGACCTGAAGGTCTTAGAGTTTACAATCAGATGCAGAAAATGGATAGAAGTGTAGACTTAGATGTTTTCAAATGTACAATTACTGATCTCGGTGAACATTATTCTCTAACCGTGTGCGTTGCTGTTTCCAGACGCACATTCTACAAACGCAAACAAGACTCTAACAAATCTATTGAACACTATGTCTCTGCATTAAAAATTTAGCGTTTAAATGTAAATTTGGCAGATTACACGATGATATGATCAGAGATCAGGTTGTCATGTGTACCAAAAATAAAAATATTCAGGACAGACTGTGGATTGAAGGTGAGGCTTCCCTCAAGGACATCATCACTTTAGTCACAAAAGCGGAACTTTCTGAAAGATGTGCCAAAGCGGATACTCCTTCTTTTGATGGGTTGTCTGTGAATAAGATTAGTGACAACAAAAGTGAAAAAAATCCTGCATATAAACAACAAAAATCTTATCAAGATACCAACTTCAGGAAAAAAGAGAACATTAGTCAATCAGGCTTTGTCTGCTATAGATGTGGAAGCCCATCACATACAGCAAGATTTTTTAAGTGTCCTGCTCAGTCTGCTAAATGTCTAGAATGTGGGATTGTAGGACATTTTTCTAAAGTTTGTAATAAGAAACCTGATGAGTCTCCTGACAACCCTGATGTTTTTTCTGAGTCTGAGGGTGCAAAGAAATATATTGTTGTAAACATAAGTGGTGGCGATAGTAACCAACCTTTATGCATGATTTCCTTTGGTGGTATAAGTTTACAGGTTGCAACAGATTCCGGATCACCGTTTACTATTATTGCTCGATCCATCTGGGAAGACAAATTTGCTAAGACAATTGGTTCTCAGTTACAACATACTTATGTAAATCCAGAGAGTTTCACTAGAGATAAAATAGAGATGCTAGGGTATAGAACTCTTATGTTTGAGTTTAAGGGTAGAAAAGCATTGTGCAAGCTGTACGTAGCTACTGATGGGCCTTCTATTTTAGGTTGGAAAGATCGACGTTCTCTGAATATTATTTTGGATCCTAACAGTCCTGAACAAGTGTAGTAATGTACGATGCCAAAGATACAAATAAATGGGTTTTAGGTGAGTTTCCTAAAGTTTTTAGTGATGCCATTGGTAAACTAGATGATTTCAAACAAAAAATCCATTCAAACCTAATGCTGTTCCCAAAATACATAAGGTAGGTCAAATTCCGCTGATTGTACGAGATGAGGTGAAGAATGAGCTTAAAAAATTGCAAGATGCTGGTATAATTGAGCCAGTGGAGGCATCTGATTGGATTTCTCCCATTGTAATTGCTAGATGTGCCAATGGGAAAATTTGCATGTGTATTGATTTAAGATATTTGAATGACAACATCATAGTTGACCAATTTCCACTTCCTAGGATCGATGAGATGTTGTCGTTAACCAAAGGTGCTAAATGTTTTTCAACCATTGACCTCTCTTGTGCATACCATCAAATCTCTATGCATCCCATGAGTAGAAGTCTTACCGCTTTCTGTACTCCTTTCGGCAGTTTTCAATTTCGCTGCATGCCATTTGGGCTGGCATCCGCCGCTGAGGTTTTCCAGAGACTCATGTATGAGTTGTTTGGTGATATGCAAGGAGTAGTGTTCTTTCAGGACGACATTCTAATTATGGGTGCCAACAAGAAAATACATGATGAATGTTTAAGGAATGTGATGAAAATCTTACAAGATAAGGGAATTACAGCAGAGATTCCTAAATGCAGGTTTGCTGAAAAGAAGGTTATTTACCTGGGCCATGAAGTCAGCTCCCTAGGCATTAGACCTAAAACCAGTCTAGTGAATGCTATCATTGATGCACCTGCACCCAAGACCAAGGAAGATCTCAGATCTTTCTTAGGGCTTGCAGAATTTTACGCTAAATTTGTCGATAAGTTTTCTGAAAAAACTCATGCCATGAGGTCCTTACTTAAGAACAAAGTGCAGTTCACTTGGTGCGCTGTTTGCAAATGGTCTTTTGATGAGATAAAAAAGGCTATTGCTCAAGCTCCAAATCTTCAAGGTTTTGAACCCCCTGCTAATACTATCGTCACCACCGATGCTAATAGCAAAGGTTTGGTTGGTGTTCTAACCCAATTAAATGAAAATAAAAAAGAATCTGTTATCGCTTTTGCTTTTCGTTCTCTTACTCCTGCTGAGGAGCATTATTCTGCTATAGAACGTGAAACTCTAGTGTGTGTTTGGGCTCTGGAACATTTCAGAAAAATCCTATGGGGCAGGAAATGTGTCTTGCATTCCGATCACAAACCCCTTACTAAATTATTAACTACTGAGGGTTTGACCAATGCTACAGCTAGAATTGCTAGACTCTCTATGAGATTGCAAGATTTCATATACGATATAAAATATGTACCTGGTGTCAAAAACTGTACTGCTGATTTCTTAAGTCGCATGTCTCTACCATTGACTGAAGTGGACAAGAACTCCTGGAATGATTTTTTGGTTGCTTCAGTGTCCTTGGACAAAACTCAAAACAGTTTTAGTAAAGACGAATGGGTTGAAGCTTTTAATTCTGATCAAATCTTACTTGAACTGAAACAATTAATTGTGAGTGGGTGGAATGGTATGGACAAGAAGTTGGTCAATGATGAACTTAGAGGTTTCTGGGAAGTTCGCAGTGAACTCAGTTTGTGTGATTCATTACGTTTACGAGGTGACAAAATTGTGCCTCCTAAGAGTTTAAGAAGCAAAATACTGGATCTGTGTCATGAAGGACATTCAGGCATTACACGTACAAAGCTCCGATTGAGAGAACTATATTGGTGGCCCAAAATTGACACTGAAGTCGAAAGGTGTGTGAGGTCCTGTATCAAGTGTGAACTTTCTGATAAAACCTTCAAAACATTTGACCCACCTTTAGCTTCTCCGACGTTTCCAAATCTTTCTTGGAAGGTAGTTGCTATAGATTTCATGGGACCTGTTTTATGGCAAGATGGTTCACATAAATATATTTTAGTTCTTGTGGACACTTTTTCCAGGTGGTTAGAAGTGCATGCTGTTGAGGTGATTAACACTAGAACGGTTATCACATTTTTAGATTACATTTTCCTGAGAGAAGGGTTCCGCAGTATTATTTTGTCTGACAATGGTGTGCAATTCAAGTCTACAGAAATGAAGAATTATTTAACTGCTTCTGGTATTCAGCAAAGGTTCACTGCACTGTATCATCCTAGTGGAAAGGGTTTTGTTGAGAGAGCTAACAGAAATATTAAAGGAATTCTTCAATTGGCCAATAAGAGTAATTTCTCTTGGGAGGAAGTGTTGAAGAAATTACTATGGGCTTATAGAAGCACTACCCATTGCACTGTTGGCAAGAGTCCCTTTTCTTTGATGAGAGGCAGAATTCCTCATTCCGAAATTAACCCTGGTTGATTGAAAAGAAATGGAATGATTCAATGTGATATACCTTAAGTGAGAGGGTGCATTAATAAATCTCAGTTGAGAAATACAATGTATTATAACCAAAAACATGGTACTAAACAGGTACATTTTTGCAAAGGTCAATGGGTTCGTGTTAAAAACGCTAAAAAAGTTCCCAAGGAAGTAAGCAAATTCAGTGAACCCAAGCTAGTAGTTAAAATTATGAATAACACTGCTTTACTACAAAATGATGAAGTGTGGCATTTCAGCTGTCTTGCACCTGTTAATGCTGGTGGTGACACTAAAATGAGGAGTGTGGAGAGTAAAACACAACAATTTTTGTGGCTAGATACTTTTGATCTCACTCAAGAGAATCTTGATGTTGGAAAAACCAGCAATGCTAATTTAGATTGTGGCAAAATTGTACCTGAACATACTGAAATTCAAGATATTTCTTCCACCCTCAAACCTGTGCAAGATAAGGATCTACTTAGTATTCCTAATTCTGTCTTGCCTTCATGTGATGGAAATGTAATTAAGACTTCTTGTGGTAGGATTGTTAAGAAACCTAAATGTTTCGAAATGTTTGATTGCAGTTAAGTTTTTGTTTTTTTTGGGGGGGATTGTGTAGTATTGTGTTTCACTGGTAAGTCATGTGAGGGTTAATGTTAGAATATCTCTATGCTCTAGAAATTTAGAATGTTCGAATTGTACCATGGAGTTTAGATTCTCTATGTGGGCAGTTTTGTTGGGGACTGTTCGTGCTGGCAGAAAGTTCACACTTGATACAGGACCTCACACACCTTTCTCTCACAAGTAGAGAAGTAACATTTTCGAACTCACATTTTGCGGCTAAAACTTTTAGAGCTGTGATGAAAGTGTCTATGCTTTCATTGGGTTTCTGCATCCTAGTGGAGAATTTGTATCTGTGTACTACTATATTCTTTGTTTTGGTAAAGTACTTGTCTAATTTGCGCCACTGCTATGTTAAAGTAGTCCGGGTCTTCACCCTCGGGCGGTTCATATGGAGGTAGATGGTCAAATACATTTTGACCCTCAACCCCTAAATGGTAGTACATAAGGTTCTTCTTTCTCTCAGATCTGAATCTTTGACCGTCAGTTGCACCCAAGTACGCTCTGAAAGACCTGATCCATAGCTTCCATTCAAGTTGTGGTTCTCCCGGTTCCTGTAAAAAAGGTGCAGGAGCTGTATCGCTCTGCATACCTGTGGGATGAAAAGTGGTTAAGAAATGGAAACAAAAGAAGAAAAATAAATTAAGAAGAAGAACAAGGAAAAGGAATAATGATGAGGATCGTAAATGACGAGCGGAATAGAAGAGTAGAGAAAGAGAGAGAAAAGAAAAAAATATATAGGCAGGTCATCAGTTCACTAGTTCACTAGGGGAGAGGAGTTGGCTTAACGGTGAGGGCGCTCGACCTCGGAACTGGGGCAACTGGGTTCGAGTCTCGGTAACGACGCTAAACCTCCTGTGATTCTGGGCAAATCACCTAATCTCCCTGTGCCTAACAAATAAAAAAAAAAAGAATGAATGTGTGTCCTCATGTACAAAATGTAACTTGTGCTATGTAAAGCGCTCTGATACCTGATTGGATTCGGGTCAAGTTCGCGCTATATAAAACTCTGCTAAAAAAAAGAACAAATAGTGAAACAATACAAAAATGTGTGTGCGTGTGTGTTTGTATGTGTGTGTGCCACAGGAGAAAACATACTGGAAAAAAAATGTGTATACTTAAAGTGTATACTTAAAGTGCAACAATACAAAAGAGTGTGTGTGTGTATCACAGAAATGACACACTTTTGAGATTCCACGTGAAGGGTTGACTGGATGTAGAATTTGTGCGAGATAAATAAAGTTTTGCAGTTTTGGATTTGCCCACTAGATGGCAGTCTCGCACAAAATTTCCTTTGAAGAAAGGACAATAAAACTAGCCAATGAAGAAGCAGCAGGGAACTAGAGGCGGGACATCCGTGGAGAGTACTTGTGGGAGACCGGCAAGATTTGCGAGCGAAGAGCTTCCGGAGGAGTATCGATTTACAAACGATGGCAGAAAGCGCTGACACGCAATGATTGATGCTGTGAGTGTCAGCGTGACAAATGGAGATCGTCGAGATCACTGTGCGCATCAGCACAAGAAAGCAGGGCCTTCATACATGCAGCTCCGTGAACAGAAGCAGTTGTCCAGCAACAGGATAAACAATGGTGCGCGGACGTGGCTCGAGGAGAGACAGAAGAGCGCGCGTGCAGCAGCAGAACAAAGGTGGTCGCGCAAAGTGCTTCCTGGAAGTAAGCGCAAGCAAAGCTTACGCAGGTAGGCCCAAACAAGAGTCTTTTTGAAATAATGGTGGGCGCGCGAGGCAGCTCGTAGTAGTACGCGCAAGCAAGGCTCACGACCAGTAGGCCCAAAAAAGAGTTTTAAAAAAAAATGCTTTAAGTGTCCCAGGGGTCCTCCCAAAGTGCGGCGCAAGGAGTGGTAAATGCAAGATTCAGGTGGTGCAGGCATAAATAAATGGCAGCTCTTGGAGTGTAGAGTTGAGACTAGACAAAGCGGCAGCAGAGAGACATACAGCGCCGGGAGGGCACTGGAATGAACAAAACGGGCACGGCTCTCTGTACCTATTCTCGCAGGTGTGCCTTGGGTGGGATATATAAAAAAAACACTCACAGTTGAACTGCTAGGATACAGGTAGAGGAAACCTGTGACACAGTGTACTCGGAACAGGAAACAAAGATGGCTGTAAGTAGGCAGAGTCGCATCCCGTCTTCTGTCACCGGTGAAGTGAAGAGGACGCAGCAGTAAGATTTATTGAAGGGGTACAGAGAGCCTTCCCAGCTGGCACAGCCATGGCACAAGCAGCAACTGCCACTAAGGATCCCTCAGGGCAGGATGCTTACCAACACTCTAGGTGACATCATAGAATACTCACTGAGCTCTGCCAGCATCACATCACCACAAAGTGCTTACCTCCTGGACTCATTTTCTTGCTCTAGCTACTGTGCAATCTGTTTTTAGCAGTCTCAAAGGACATGTCATTCATGCTCGTGATGCACTGTTAGGTTGCCATCTTTGGTCCATCTTTGGTCCATAATTAGTCCATCATTTTCTGTTTCTGCTGAAGGGTTGTGCAAAAGTATTTCTTTTTCCTTGAAATATGTGTGATTTCCTAAAACTTAAGCAAAACTACATGTATTATGTAAAATATCATTGGATAGTGTCTCACGTGAAAATGACATGCAGTAACACACAACACCTACAAAAGTCAAACAAGATACATACAGGAGGGTGGTTCAAGTTAAAAATGTCTCACGCTAAATATTTGTTACTCAAACTAGTCTCCTATGGGCAAAAAACACCTAAAGACTTGTGTTAATACAATGGCACAAAATGTCCTCAATTTTCCATTAACTAACCAAGATTATACCCACATACTAGAAAGTTCACACCCCAGGCTATGGTCCTTTCTTAGTCCAGTCTCACTATCCATCATGCTTTTGCTATAACCATTGCTGGAAATTTCAGGACTGATGTGTAAAATTGTGACTGGTATTTTGCAACCAGTGTTGAATTTTGCAAATCGACCTATGAATTATTTGCTTGGTTTGCAAAAAATTCCCATTCAGAGTGTGTTGCAATCCAACATACATCATGAATATTAGCGAGGTAGGTCGCAAATTGGGACTTACTCCAATTAGATGCCATCCCACAGATAAGGGCCTACTGGGGTTAGTAGACCACCATGTCTGTGATCATATTTAAATATAGTATGTTTTTTTTTAAGGAGTGCTATTACCTTGAAGGAAATTTTGTTTGAGAGTCGACAGTGGCCACATGGACCACTGCCTACTCTTCAACAAATACATTTTTTTAGTTCACAAAGGGGAATGGTTCCCATAGCAACCCCTTACCTTTTACAAACATATTACCACCCCTATTCAGAGTTAGTAAAATTTGGAAGTAACACCTACAACACGCAACTTCCATGTATATCATTTCATTTCTTAACCACCAACATTATTTTTCACTTCTGTTTACTCACATTGAAGCCTATCCGTCTCCATTGCCGATTCTTTTCTATTAGTAAATGTGTGTGCTTAAACGCAATTATTGTCCTCTTCTTATGCCAACTCTCTTAGGATGGGTTCTCATATCTCCATGAACTTCATCTTGGGATTCTTGGTAGCCGGGGGGGGCTCTATTTTTTACACCATTACTGTTCTTCCGAACACTCAAGTTCAAGGAGATCCTTACATCCTCTGAGCTGAATGAAGATCTCCTCTGTCCAGCCATTTCTGAGTACTTGAAGAGAACTCACTCTACTGATTTTTTCATGCTGCATATTGTTACATTATTGTCTGTGACCTCTTCAGTCACTGCAGCTTTCTGCAGGACTCTAGGGGCTCATTTTGATGAGCCCGAAAGGAACAATAGTGCTTTTATTCCACCCTTCTCCAAGTGTTCGCTTTCAGTCCAGGTAGTTCTTTTCATGGCACTACTCTAACAATAACAGATATGGCTCCAAACCTGTGTATCATTGTCCACAAAAATTCTTTCACACATTGGTGGGGCATATTTTCAAGGAGTTAACACCACCAGAACATCACTTTTTCAGATGTTCTGGTGGCGTTAGCTCCTTTGCCTCATTTACAAAGTGGCGTTAAGCCAATAATGCCCCTATTCACACAGCACTGGCGTGAAAGGGGCGGGCAATGGGTCTTGCAGTGGATGTTCTGCCGTAACATCCATTACTTTTTGATACTACCCCATATATACAAGGTATGGGACAGCGTGAAAAATACCACCAGGGCATACCTGGTCTTAAACAGGCGTTAGGAGGAGAAATGTTTTATTTCTCCTCGTATTTTGCTCTTTCCACGAGTGCTGCATTCTGCAGCACACATAGATAGAGCAAGTTTTGTGTACAGATTGTTTGAGTGCCGGAAGGCGTAACTTCATGCACATAAATATTTGGCCCTGCAGGGATGGCAACCTAGCAAAATGGTGCTAGGGTGCCTGCGCTGGACCTAGGCAGCTTTTTTGGTGCCAACGATAGGGGTAACGCAGGAGTGCACCGCATTCTTATGAATGCAGTTCATCCCTGCATTTTGAAACTGTCAGAGTGCAGCGTTATCTATTTTGGCGTAACACTGCGCTCCACCTGTTTCTTGTTAATATGCCCCTTGGTCTTTCTAGTATGTACCAAAGCTTCTTTCTTATCTCTGCAATTATTCTGGCATGTGCATACATTTCACCAATCGTTGACTTCAATGTCAAATTCAAATTTAGTTAAAATTGTTTTTAAGAAAACATATAAACTAATTGCAAAGATGACACACAAAAGATAAAGCCATGTTCAGTGTTATACAGAAACACATTCTTTAATTTAACACCCATCTGAAGGATAATCTTGTGAGTGGTATTTATTAAGCACAGACAATATAAATTTTACAACAAGTACATGAACAAATATATATATGAAGTGAGATTGTTACATAGAAGGAACGTGACTTTTTGAATCAGGAGGACCCAAGAATACCTCTTTTTTACACAATCCCCAAAATACACAAAGGGAAAATACCACCGCCAGGAAGACCGATTGTCTCTGGGATAGGGTCCATTCTCGAACCTCTATCCAAGTATACGGACTGGTTCCTACGACCTCTTGTAACGAAGATTAAATCCTATGTACAGGACACCAAGCACCTTTTCAACCGACTGGATAGGATACAATATAATCCAGATAAGAACATCCTGGTCAGCCTTGACGTTGAGGCGTTGTATACAAACATCCCTCAGGCTGAGAGTATCAGGGTAGTTGAAGAGATCCTCAGAAAGGAAGAATGGCCATGGGCAGCACCAATTGAATGGATCACCACCCTTATCCATCTGGCACTCACTGAAAACTTTTTTAAGTTTGAAAACCAGATATATCTGCAAACCCATGGCACTTCGATGGGCAGTACATTCGCCCCGAGCCTGGCCTGTCTATATGTGGGACATTTTGAAGACCAACATATATGGACACATAATCCGTTCTCTGCTAACATACGCTGTTGGTATAGATATATTGACGACGTCTTTCTGATTTGGGAAGGAGATACTACTGGTCTGGAAACATTTAAGACATGGATCAATAGTTTGAATCCCCATCTCCACTTCACTATGACTATGAACAAAGAAAGAATATCCTTTCTAGACGTAGTCTTCACAGCTAGTGAAGGTACCCTTAAGAACTCTCTGTTTACCAAAGCTACGGATAAGAATAGCCTACTCAGATTCGATAGCGCACATCCACGCTCATTAAGGGAGAATCTACCGGTAGGCCAATTCTTAAGGGTTCGCAGAAACTGTTCTGATCTGGAAACATACAAAAAGGAAGCAACTATCCTCACTAACAAACTTAAACAAAAAATGTACCCAATAAAGATCGTAGATAGAGCAAACAAGAGAGCCCGTAACACACCAAGAGAGGCACTATTAGAGACCCATGCAAAGAAACACTCTGACCAATTGATATGTGTTACAACATATAACACATCTTCTAATGACTTAAAGAAGATAATAAACAAAAAATGGTCCATCCTGACATCAAACACAATAACGTTTGAGAAACCTATGTTCTCATTCAAAAGGAACACAAGTCTGCGAGATTTACTGGTACATACTGACACATATACACCGAAAATTACCAGTCAACCAACCCTCTGGAGTACACCTCAGGTTACGGGACACTACCCATGTGGCACGTGTGTAGCATGTCCGTTCACTGAACACACCAAAGCAATAGATCTGGGATTACACTCTCCATGGGAACAGAGAACACACACCAACTGTAACTCTGAAGCAGTGATCTATATGATCAAGTGCCCGTGCGATCTAATGTATATTGGAATGACAAGCCGAAAAGTAAAAGTACGCATCAGTGAACACAGGAGCACAATAAGACGTGCAATAACAGCAACTAAACTGACTGCACACTATAATGAAAAAAAACACAAGGACACAGAGATAAAGTGGACCATCATAGAAAAAATCAAACATGTAAATAACCTCCAACACAAACTCCTAGAGCGTGAACAACGTTGGGTCCATCAACTGAAAACCCATGAAAGGGGCCTTAATGATAGTATACCCTGGAACCAACTAAATAAATGAAGGAAAGGGATTATTTCACAACTAGGCCCTATTTTCGCGTACTAAATATGCGCCCTAAAACTATTTTTCCAACTTAGGGACTTCAATATGGCGGCCATGTGAACGTTGGTCCAACTTCCTAATAATAGTATTTGAACACGTTATGCTATGTCTTGCATATCCTCCCTTCCTTGAAGGGCATATATATACAACGTCCTAGTTTTGACGACGGTATATCAGTTCCTACAAAAAGGAAAGTCATTCAAAAATAATTCGCGTTGTATACCCAGAATTAAACTCCCCGAATATTCCACACTAGGGGTTAAATAAGAATAAATCATATGCATTACTATTTGTGATCCACCAATAGGTTCGTCATTAATGGGGTTTTAAAATTCCCCAATAATCAGTGTTTGAGTACGTTGGAGTATCGCTTCTATTTTTGTTTGAGAACCCCACTAAGGTTTACCCACGTTATGAGCCTGTATCGACACAAATGTTTGTGAATATTGGGGACTCGTGATTAAAATAAACTAACAATCTCACTTGACACACACGTATCACCGATCGAAGAAGCAGACATACTTTGTTGGCTTCAACTGTGATCTCCTAGCGCTGTTGTACAACGCGTTATTTTATTTATTTATTTTTTGTGTCTCGTGTCAACGTGGCAGTAAGTTAGGGAGAATTGTCCAGAAGATATACATTTTCCGCAGTGTTTAGGATGGTTACAAGGAACTACTATTCCCTTGTTTCCTGACACCTTTTTAGATGTAATCACGTATTCCTAACCACGCCGAATGCCGGTAACCAAACAACATCTCTAACAACCCAGCCTGCATATAATGCTCTAGTAATGCATTTTTATCTCCATTCACAATGGTAAAGGATATTTTAACGACGTGTAAAAAGACTTAGATCTCACGTGTTTTTCACTAAATATAATACGGAACTACAAGTCCCATGGTTCCTGATACGTAATTAACGTCATGACGTACTTTGGTCCGCGCCGAGGGCCGCCTACCAATTTGTTCCTATGACAACTCAAGGGTACTAAAACACGGTTCCTTCGCATTACAAACGCGAAAGCCGGGGACCGGAGCCAAGTAGGTGTGCACGCGGGGCAGGACTTTTGATGAAGTAAGTTACAGACTGGCAATTTCCAATTCGATCGCCAACGCTCTCATCCTTCGTTCCTCTATATGGGGAATACGAGGGTCTAGACACGCTGTGGTTAGAGAAAACCACTCACTATATTTACTTACATTTCCCTTAACCTTCTGGGGTCACGATTTTAGGGTTTGACTATAAAGCTACCCCTAGATGCTTTACGGTCCCCTGAGACACAGAAACCATTCAAGAATTGGGTAAGGGAATGTTATCTTTTTATTATTTTTTATTTTTTACGCACAAAATCAGGAGGGATAATGATAAACGAACATGATTACGATTACCGTTATTCTTTTCACAAACACGGTACGAATGTGGAGTGAATGTGAGGCATGGAGTGTGTTACTAGTGAATACATAGACGTACTGACACAAATTAAGATCAGTTTTTTGAGTACCACTGCCACCCCACAACTCGTCTGTCACGTAACAGTACTATGTGAAGATATGTACGTGAGTGGCACAAGTTTGGAAGCAATTGATTACCACTATGTCATAGACACAACTTGGCACATGTGGTTCATTAATTAGTTCCAGAGCACGCAATGTGGGACAAAGTTTTGCAGAGACACCTTGACATTACTATACAAATGTATGTTGTTTTTGTCTTTGTGTTTTTCTTTGTTGTCTGTCTTTTCTTTACAGATGGAGTACAACTTATGATTGGTAAATTATCAATCATCATCACAAGGAGCAGCTACTCTGCCCTTGCATCGCATATAGGATAGGGAATCCCTTTATCCTGTCTCCTAGGGAGGCCATACCTTGCCCTGATGAAAGTCCAGGACCCATAAGGCCATTACAGGACTGAAACATGTTGGCACTAGGGTCTTAGGACCATAAGACTCCTTATAAGACCCAATATTTGTTTTTTAGTTACCCAAACAGACCCAAGAATAAAGGGAAACCGGGGATCTGTTTGAGGTATTTTAACTTATTCAGCCCCCCAGGTCAACAACTTCTTCCAAGAGCTCCCAATACTGTGGTTGAGCCCACCCCGACTTTTAGGCGTCGGGGTGACCCGATGATGAAGCATGACACCACTAGGGTGTGTGAGGGTAAATAAACAAAAAGGAAGATTTTTCCTTGCTCACCTGTTGGTGAAGACGTAAGAATTTACTCTATTTAGATCCTTCACATCTCTCCCCACTGAAGCGTACCCATATCAACTGCGGTTGATTCGTTAGAGTAATTTAAGTGACTAAGTGAGATTGTTACACACATAATTCTCGCAACTGAAGTACAGTCAATTGGTACATGCTCAACAGTGTTCAGACACTGACCATATATTCAGCAGTCAAGATTCTCCTGTTATAAGTGTGACCATTCCCACATGGTTCAGAGGGCTTTCCTGTAATCAAATCTAAAAGATGTAAATAATGCTCAGGTGTATCAGTTAATACCAAGATGCAAGTTTATTGGCATAACAGCAACGTCATCTGCCACACAGTATTGAATCTATTACTCTTTTTTAGATGCTAAAAAGATGTTCAGCCTTAAAAGCAGATTCAACATTTGTCAATTTACTTTTCATTTTGAAAACCGGCGGCCATGTGCTGCATCAGCAAATACTTTGTTTACCGAAAGTACATTGAACCAAATATTCCAGAACAGGGCACAAGTCCTAAAGAAAGAAGTGGGGGGGGGGGACTAACCAAATTAGGCAGTGTGCAAGTGACTTTAGGCGCTGACATCACAGCGTGACATCATGGCATCACCGGAGTGACATCGCAACCCATGGCCTTACAGGAAGTGACATTACAAAACAAAGGCCGATAAAAAACAGGGGAATGATTCTGTTCCGGAGTTCAGAGGTAGGAATCCAAAAGTCTATACAAAACATGTAACCTCTGACACCATAGATCCAAATTTGTTTTAACTCCAAGAGGATTTTTTATTTATCCCTGGATTGTAACTTAACCCCTTGGCTGCGGCAGGAATTCCGCCGCAGCGCTGGGGGGGGGGTTTGGGGGCAGCGCGGTGGCGCTGTGCTCATGACGGAGCCACTCCATCATGAGCCACGGTTGAGCTGTGCTCATGACAGAGTGGTTCCGTCATGACTCCGCCCACTGCGCTAATCGCCCGCACAGGCGGGGAATCAGCGCAGCGTGGGAGGAGCGGCGGCCAACGGCCGCAGCATGACGGAACCACTCCGTCATGAGCACACGGCAACCGTGGCTCATGACGGAGTGGTTCCGTCATGAGCGCTGAAGGGGTTAATACATTAAAGCATTTTTACAAAAAAAAGGGACATCAGATCTTAACACTTCACACACGTGTTTGGCAGGTCTGTCATGAGAACATTTGAGGTCATTGCGAGATTTTACAAATTAGATTTTGTGTCTGGGTTCTGCTAAAAAAGTGAGGCAGTCTTGACTCAAAATGTGGGCCTCAATTTATACATTTATGTTTTTGAAACTCTGCCACAAAGAAGCTGGCAAGTAGGAGAAATGTAGCAGTAAGTCTATTCTGCTTAATTGGTTGCAAAGTCTGCATTTAAAAATATCTTATGGGGTTAAGGCACCTGCTGCAGAGGTCTGTTTGTGACAAGTAAATCCCAGTAAACAATAATAATGGTACGGTAACTTTGCTGGAGAGACCTATGTTTTCTGAATCAAAGTAGCATAGAGGGTTTACTTGCCTCCTGCAAAACACATCGTCTAACATGCAGATTTTTATTTTATGTAGCTAGGTAAGTGAATTAGTGCTTGTAACACAGATATCCTTTTGCTACTGCAGTTCATAAATTGCAATCCTTCTAATATAGCACAGCAAAATATAAAGGAAATGTGACTCCTACAAATTGTAACCATCTGTTTTATGTAACACATCTTGTGCATTGATTTACACATTTATAGGATTTATTGTCAATGTATAAGGTGTACGTGCGATGTAAAGGGCTCTGACACCCTACATTCAGATAAGTAGCGGTATAAAACAAAACAAAATAGTGTTATTTAAATTCCAAATTGTGTAAATACTGGAACAGAGCAACACACCCAATATTTTATATACAGGGATTGAACAATGTAAAAAGCATAGCTCTCCTATGTATTTGTGAAGTGATAACAACGCGGTACAGGTCCACAAAGCTTAAAGACTGTCTTGGGTGGCAGGTATTAGTAATTTTTGATGTATATTGAATTAATAAACCACTGTTGTTGTGCTCACCTCTAAATTGGAAAAACAGTGCCACCAGGTGGCAGTCTGTCATAAGTGTCGGTGTTGACAATGATGTGCCAGTGCCGTACACCTGAAACCACCGGCTCAAATTAAGCAATGACTGCACCGGTGAATCTGCAGTGCACCTGTACGTCTGTAGTGCACCTGTGTGCCTGCACTGAACCTGTGCATCTGTAGTGCCCCTGTACGTCAGTAGTGGACCTGTGCATCTGTACTGCGCCTGTATGTCTGTACTGCACCTGTGCGCCTGTACTGTGCTCAGGTCGCTAAACAGTATTCAGCTCAAGCACTCAATTTTTGCACCCACGTGACACCATGTAACTCGTTGCCCTGTTGCTTAAAATTTCTATTTATATCATTCCACTCCTGAACAGTGCTCTGATACCAGCCAAGACCTTGTTGGTGCTTTACAGAACTGTGTAATAAATTAAACACAGTCTGGACTACGGAAAACATTGAACTGTATTTGCTTCATCACTGTAGCGCCAGAAGTGCAAGAGGACATTCTTCAGGTGCCAACACATCTGCAGCTGGGTATTTAGACTCAGACAATGCTGCTTGTGTGAGGGCACTTATTGCAATACCTCCCCGAAGGGGACATAAGTCAGCAATAATGGTCAAGAATGCGCCCCTGGGTAACTTTCCCTAAGAAATACTGCTGTCTGACTTCCTCCCAGCCCTTGCAGCATGTGCTGGGACTCTAGCTCACAGATTTCCTTTAGAAGACTCTTTGATTCTTTGATATTTATTTTAATTTAGATAGTAAACAGTAATACAATTATAATAAATAAACATAATGTGTAAAAAATATATTTATAAAAAATACAAATATATACTTTCAGAAAGATAAAATATTTTTTAAACAGCGCAAAATAAATTGTATTAAAAGTATGAATACTGACAAATATTAATAATAAACATATATAACAAAACTCAGTAGCAAATTATATTAAAAAAAAAGAATACACCAAAATAAATACATTGTAACACCTAAAAAAGTAAAAATTAACACATTTTATGAATAATTCATAAAAATTACAACAATACAAATTATTAAATGCATGTTACCACTCGTAGCCAAGCAAAAATAGGGAATGTGCTGGATTTTGGGAGGGGTCAATGTTACTGCTCCCACTCCAATCTGAGCACAGTAGGGATTGTGTTGTGAATTGATAGGCTGTGTGCCTTTGTTACCCTTGCCTTGCATCTATCTAGGTGTGAGGCCCAGATTGCTCCCAGTCAGGATAGTGGAACAGAAGGAGGCCTGATGGCCCCTAAATTCGGATGTTGTTATGGACCCGGCAGGAGTCTGAAATTTGATAGCCCCCTCACCGCCTGCACCCTTGCTGCGCGAAAAGAAAGCAGACAAGGTGCAGGCACTGCTGAATGTGTCCAGGTGTCTGAAAATTACACCAGTGCAGGTTCGACATATTTCAGTGGGGCCCACTTCTTGCAGGGTGTATGGTGACCACCCTGTGAAAATAGTGGATGGACGCTGTGTATCCGCGTGTACCCCGACTTGTGCCCTGTTCCAGAATGACCCATATCAAGCATCAAAATCATACTATACAGCTCCTAGGATATGTTAAGAAGATTTTTGTAATTCAAAGTACCTGATGAATAGGAGGCAATAGGTTCTACTTCCAGGTTTGCAGCATACTACACCCTCAAGTGAGTGCCCCTGGCAAACACTGATACAGGAGTACATGTTCCCAATGGAGAGTTATTTTAAGAAACGTTTTTGTTGGGAAGCTGTCCTAATTTAGACTTCGCTCTCTCTTCTTAAAGGTGTATTTCTTTGTTTTTGCTCATGGTCCTTTACATCAATAGAGTGTTCATTCATACATGTATCACATACCAGGCACAAATATGTAAAGAACATTTAGTATCTAATTTCACAATAAATCCATATATTATTACAGCACATTATCTATGAGTTCCAAACTTGAAAGTTATCCAGTTCAGCAGTCCTGTACCCTTTTCACAAGTAGCAACATGCTGAGTATTGTGAATTGGACATTACACTTAAAAGATGTAAGAACATTTCAACAGTTCATCTTTCTCATAGACATGAGTTGCAATTTTTCAAGTGTTTATCAATGAAAAGTCTTTTACATGGTGTTGGAAAGTGAATTATTAGTACTGTTAAATAATCATCTACTACTGGCAATAAGGCCAATAACACAGTCTAAGGCTCAGAATAGGTCTCAGAAAATTATTCCCATGCTCAACCCTTGGTAGCTTGGCTGCGAGCAAGCAGGCTTAACTTCAGAGACAGGTATGTAAATCATTTAAAAACACACATTCAGTAAATAATTAAGACACAACACACAATAAAAATCCAACACTAATTTATAAAAAATAGAAATATTTTTATCTTTAAAATGACACCAAACCGAAAACAAATCCAAAATAGGTAACCGGAGATATGATTTTTTTAAGATTTAGCACAAAATAGCACATAGAAACCTATAGCACTTATTGGGACATCTGGTCGCGCTAGGCCGACACAAAGTCAAAGTTTCAGGCTGATTGCGATGGAACCCTGCACGGCTACCCCTCGCGGTAGGCCTTGCTTAAAGTTTTTATCTTCTGGCTTAGAAACTCTCATGGAGCTTTTTCTGCCCGGGTCCCTCGATGCTCTCCCCCAGTCTGGGTTCTGTGAGGGTTCGGTGGCTTGACTTTTGACGAGCTCCCAGTCAAACTCTGGAAGTCAGACCTCCATAGCTTTTCAGGGGAATGAACCAGAGACCCAGGTTGGCTCGCGGGTGAAGGTGGGTGACTTGACTCTTACGGTTGGAGACGGTCGAGATTTTACCTTCCGACTTAGAAACTATTCTGGAGCTTTTTCAGCCAGGGTCCCTTGATGCTGTTCACCAGTCCGGGTTCGGTGAGGGTTTGCCAGCTTGACTTTCGATGAGCTTCCAGTCAAACTCTGGAAGTCAGACCACCGTGGCTTTTCAGCAGGACGAACCAGCAGGGCAGGTCAGCTCACAGTTGAGGGTCACCAGCTTGGCTTGCCAGCTTGAATCGGTCCACTTATAGAGCTTTTTTCCAAAGTTGCTTCCTGAAGATTCTCTGGGGGTTCCAAAGAGCCCAAAACACAATCCAAGGTTCTGGCAGCTCCAATATGGTGCTTGAAAGTTTGGGACTTCAGTTCCCACAATCCACTTGGACAAAACCCTTATAAATCCTCTGAATGCACTTCATGTTGGGGGATTCTTGATGGTGATGATCCAGGTGAGCTCTGTTAACCTGTAGCTTGCAGGGAGTCCACTCTTTAGTCCTGGTGAAGCAAGTTAGGCCAACAGAGCTGAAGTTCCAGATTGTGCATCAGGCGTATCAGTCAGAGTGCAGGGCCTGGTAGGATCAAATCAAACTTCCAGCATGGACCCTTCTTCTTCTCTTAGTTTCAAGCAGCAGATCTGAGATGCTCTGCCCCTCTCAGATACTTATTCAGTGTTCTGGATTATTCTCATTGGAGACGACACTCCTCTCCAATGAGGTGCAGGGCAACACCATAGAGCATGACCCCTGTCTCCAAAGCATGGTACAATGATCTCCCAGAGGGCACGATTCTTCAAATTTTCAATATGGCTGATATATCAGCAGAGAAGCAAGAACTAGCTGAATCAGCCTCCAGTATGGCTCATTTCCATAGCCCTCCTCCCTCTGGCATCTGCAAATTCCTTCCTTAAGCTTGCCATCTGGCTAGGTTCAGAAGGGATGGTTTTAGATGGACTTGGCCTTTTCTGCCTATCCCTTCCTTCCTTTGAAACTCATGGTTTACAACCCTCACCCCTGCTCTGGTATTCCTGTGTAGCATAACCCTCTCCTCCCTGATAGCCCCTCAGTCAGGGTGCCACTTATTACTTCATCTAAGCAGCCTGGCTAATCCTCTTAATTCTAACAAATCAGGGGAGACTACAGGAAGGCTGAATTTTTGCTTACAGACAAAAAGTAGAATATGTTATTTTCTGTATATTTCAGGATAAATTCAACAAGAGCATATTGCTGGATTTATCAATACCATTCTCCTAAGTCCTTGAATGATATTTTTCTTTCATTCTTAGCAATATTTATGAGTTCATAAACTATTGCAATGTTAACCAATGGGGCTGGGGATCTAAAATGGAGAAAATGAAATGTCCAATTTTTCAAACACCAGGGCCTATAAAACATCTTTTATAACAACCCTGCGTATAGCTACATAACCCCCCACCCCTGGGACACTCCAGGGGTCCTGAATATGCAAAAATAATGTAGATCCTCCCTCCACAGTATTCCTAGCACAAACATCGATTTTGGGAAGCACTTTACTACAATGAGGGAAGGGAAATTTGCAATTTCTATATCCCCAGGACATATAAAAAATATTATAAGGGTCCTCCTTATAGGTACCTGACCCCCTCACCACTGGGACACCTAGGGGAGACATTGAGGGTATCTAATATGCCAAAATATTGTAGTTTATCAATTGTTAAGTGTCCCTACCACCAAAGTCGAGTTTGGGCACAATTTACATTCAAAAGCAGTCCTGCAACAAAAGGCTGCTTTTAAAATCACCCCAGGCTCTCAGCAGTGCACACATGCAAGTGCAGAAAGGGCTGCTAGCGTCTAAACTGCCATGCCTTATATACTAGGGACTTACAGGTAGTTTTAATCCCCCACCCCTGTTATGTACTAGGGAATTATAGGGTAGGTAATGCAAATCATAGTGGTACCCTGGCCCATAGTGTACCCTAATGGGTGTGTGTTCGTTTTTAAGTGTTTTTACCATAGCACTAGCCCTGGGCCTGGATAGGCAGAGACCAGGTACAGTCAGAATCAGTTACCACCAGTACCAGTCAGCGCAAAATGGGGGTGCCTAGGGCACAGGATGACTTTGCAACACATGTTTGTTGGATTTGGGCCCTCTCTGCAGGGTCATCCCCAGACTACTTGCTTTCACCCTCCTGTTTTCTGAATCAGTTTTTGTTGGCTTTAGGACTCTGGCTCTTACCCACTGGTAACCAGTGCTAAAGTACTTGTGCACTCTCCTTAAAACATGGTACAATTGGCCTATACCCAATTGACATCTTTAATTTACTTGTAAGTCTCTAGTAAAATGGCACTACCCTTGCCCAGGACCTTTAAATTAAATGCTACTAGTTGGCAAGCAGCATTGATTGGGCCCCCCACTTAAGTAGCCCTTTAAATATATCCCAGACCTGCCACTGCAGGTCTGGGATATGCAGCTTGAACTGCCAAAACCTGGCAAAATAAACCTGTTGTCTGACACAAAACTTCCTTTTTAATACATATATCACCCCAAGGGTAGGCCTTGGACAGCCCAGAGGGCAGGGTGCAAATTATTTAAAAACTAAGCCATGTACGTTTAAATTTTACATGCTCTACTAGTGAAAAACTCTTAAATTCATGTTTCACTGCTGTGAAGCCTACTTCTCCCATTGCATAACACTGAAGTTATCTTATTAGATTTAGTGAGGTATTATTTCCAAATGGGAGCAGCTAACCAGAACATGTTTGGTGTCTTTGGAATTGCATAATAACTTATGGTGAAGTCAAATTTGAATTACAATTTTGGAAAAGCCACTTGTAGAAAGTGAAAGACACACAATTGATGGACATAAAGCAGAACAAATCAAAACATTCACCCCCAGTCAAGAGATCTGGGAAAAATCCATCATTCTTTTGCTCACCATGCCACCCCAGTTTAGACCTGGCCAAATGCAAATCAGCCTTGACCCTGTGCCTCATGGGAACAGTTCAGCCCGAACTGCCAAGCCAAGTCCTTCCTGGACCGGAAACAAGCATCCTAGGACCGGTTTCGGGGTTTCACCCCAGCCAGGATAGCTTGATTCCAGTGGCACGGTGAGCCCAGGACCCACGTCTGGGCATACCTGGCACACGTATGGCGAGAAAGTAAAACACACAAAATTGATGGACGGAAAGCAGAACAAATCAAAACATTCACCCCCAGTCAAGAGATCTGGGTTAAATCCATCATTCTTTTGCTCACCATGCCACCCCAGTTTAGACCTGGCCATATGCAAATCAGTCTTGACCCTGTGCCTCATGGGAACAGTCCAGCCCGAACTGCCAAGCCAGGTCCTCCCTGGACCGGAAACAAGCATCCTAGGACCGGTTTCGGGGTTTCACCCCTCTTCAGCCTTGTAGAAAGTGGACATTTTCCTGCGTTAGCCATTTGGGGCTGTACGAAGATTAGAAATAGCAATTTGCTAATTGTGATTTCCTGCAATGTAATGTCGGAAAATATTTTGAGTGTCATTACCGAGTCTTAATGAGTCACAAATTGACTGACCGCATGCATATTAATGAGGTAGGTCGCAATTTGTGACCCATTCAGATTCACTGCCATCACAGGGATGGTGGCCTTCTGGGGTCAGCAAATCACCATGTCTGTGATTGCTTTTAAGTAAACCAATATTCTTTTTAAAAATGCAGCCCCTTTTCCTTAAAGGAAAATCAGATGCATTTCAAAAGAAAAACATTTAATCACATTTAATAAGTATAATTTCCAAATGGGAACAGGTAACCAGTTCATGTTTGGTGTCTTTGGAATTGTGATGAAAAATTCTAACTTATAGTGAAGCCAGATTTTAAATTGCAGTTTTGAAAATGCCACTTTAAAAAAGTCGGCATTTTCTTGCCTTAGCAATTTGGTGCCTTCAGTCTATCTCTGGGTCACATGACTGGGTGTAGTTGACAGTTGAGCTTTCTGTATTCCTCCTAGACAGCCACACTCAATGGGGAGCTTAGGTTTGACTGGATGGACCATCTCTGGTAGGATAGGAGGGAGAAGCTGGGCCAGGCCCCACTTACACTTGAATAGGCTATGTCCTGTTGCCACACAAAGGTCTGCATACTCCCTGTTGTTGGTCTAGAGCCCGGACCAGGAAGGCAGGGTGCCAGAGCAAATAAAAGGCATACCTCTAGAAGCTTTTCCCCCACTTCAAAGGCACATCTGGATATAAATACTGGACCTCAGACACCACCTCTTAAGTACACTTTTGGACCTGTGGATACTCTGCCAGAAGATGGACTGCTGTGCTGCTGAAAGGACTGCCATTTTGCTGGTCTGCTGCTCAGAAGGGCTGCGGCCCTGGTGTGCTGACCTGATGCCTTCTGCTCTCTTGCCTGGATGAGAAGGACTAGACCTGCATCTCTTGAACCTAGCACCCCAGAGTGACTCCAAGGACTAGTTGGATGGTCTCCTGATCTGAAGCCTCAGGGACACAACAGGCTTCCATCAACTTTGTACTTGCACCTGGACTATGCCATCTGTGAGTCTACCCTGCAAAGTGGTGCCAACCCAGGCCTGGACACTTGGAATTGGGCTTTAGGCACTCTGCCAGCCTCTGTGGATCCAGTGAAACTGACACATCTCCTCTTCTGTGCGGCACAAACCTGAGCAGAATTGACGCATTGCCGCTGCCAGGTGGATTTGACCCATCACAAAGACATGTATCGTCTTCACAGCCCCATCGGAACCACTGTTGCTTGCTGCATCCTAGGCACAGGCCCTCACATCCCTCGTAGATGGCAGCCTCGACGACAGACTCCACATCGAATAGATAACCACAGTTGGCGCTTTGTGCTCTTTGGTGCTATTTTTGCTCAAATCCTTCAAATTGCATATCTCTGCTTCTACTGATTGGATTTTAGGTTTTTTGGTCTTGTTTTATATATTAAAGATAGTTCTATTTTCCTAACTTTGTGTGGGATCCTTTTTGGGCGGTGTTTTCACTTTATTACTGTTTGAATTGTTGGACAAATACTTTACACATTGCCTCTAAGTTTAGCCTGACTGCTCTGTGTCAAGCTACCAGAGGGTTGAGCACAGGTTAATTTAAGGTTGGCTTGTGCCTCACCCAGACATGTATTGGGGTTTTCTGTTCTCACACTACAGTCATAAGGCAATGACCTCTTGTGCAACCGGATGAGTGAGAGTCACTGTGTGCCAATGGATCATTTTGACATGCCGTTTTCAGCAGGTCACTGCCTTGGCATTTTTAAGCTCGTGGCCAAGACTGCATCAACGTAAGCACAAGTTGTTCTACCTCTGGTGACTTTGTGTGGGAAATTCTGCCATACTCTGGTGTCTTTAGGTTGAAAGTATGTTTAAGTAAAATGTCTGAGGCTGCACATGCCTCTAAATCAATTCGCACAGTGGGGATTGTGTGTGAAACAATGCGTAGCTCAAAGCGTAGATAGCTAAACCGGGATACAGCACCAATTACAGAACAAAATGTGCTGCTGTACCCTCCCCATTGTAGGAACGAACTGTTGACAGCTTGGCCGTTTCCTCCTTCCTCAATAATTTGCTATCAAACAGAATCCCGAAATATCCTTCAAGATTGATATTTATGTACTGCCTCCTTTTTAAAAACCGAGGTTCCAAAGGTCATTATTTGAGTTTTAATTAAGTTGATCAGTAGACCGTTGGAAGATGCTAACGAGTTCAGTATATCCAATGCATTTTGCTTCCACGCTCGGGTAAGTTCACACTGTAATATATTGTCAACATAGTAAAATGCTGAAAAGACACTGCTAATTGGTAACTTAGCCTGGCCTACTTCATATACTATGAGCTTTGCCTCCTTGACAATTCATGTATTCATCTTCAGATCTTTGTCTTAAGACCAACTTTGAATTACTACCTCACAGCAAGCCAACCTAATATAGCCAATAAACAATTGTGTTAATCTTCACATCTAATGGTTAGTAATTTCTAGAAGTCATTGTATTTTTGGTATGCTTTACTTTCAATAGCTTTATCCAATTTTCTTTTTTACCATTTGTTAAAATTTTGTAACGTGCACTGTATTTTTTTTTTTTGCACTGCTTGTTTCTTTCTTTTTTGTTAAGTTTTATGAGAAACTCTTTTTTAAAAAAAAGTTTTGTAACCTTGTGTTTTTTTTAATTGGATATTAAATATTTCATAGACAGAGATGGAGCACAATGCACTGTCACATTACAGTATTAATAATTATTGTGTAAAAACACACTTCCGGGTCATGCCAATAATTGCCTGCCAGCGCCTTCATAATTAGACAATTGGTATTATCAAGAAAGTATCTACAGCCTTCCTTAGCGCTCTCTAGTGAGCAGCCTGCAGAGAAAATGTACACTCAATGCCTTGGAATGTTAGGTACTTGAATAATTTTCTGAAATATTCATATATTAGTGGGTAAACATCTTATCACAGTTGCAATCAGGCCTTCGATGGGAGTCAGCTTACTTCCAACTTTTCGGATTAGTATTGAGAAGGGATGTATGTCATTACATCGCATACTAATACCACGCGTGCCATTACACCTCGGGTATTTCTACGCCATGTCAATGACAACGAAATGCCATTACAACGCAAAGGCATGCGTGGTAAAGCTATACTTGTGGTGAAAGTTTGCAAGGTAAGTGACTACCCTACCCAACCCTCCCCCGCCCCCCAGTCCTCTCCCTACAATAACACTACACTACCCTGCACAACCCCACACTACACACTACAATACTCCCCTAAGCCCTAAAGCACTACAATACTCAAACACTACAACACTACCCTAAACCCTAAAACACTACACTTCTAAAACTCTACAACAGTATCCTAAACCCTAAAACACTACCCTAAACCCTAAAACACTACACTACACAAACACTACTACACCACCCTAAACCCTAAAACACTACACTACACAAACACTACTACACTACCCTAAACCCTAAAACACTACACTACACAAACACTACAACACTACCCTAAACCCTAAAACACTACACTACACAAACACTACTACACTACCCTAAACCCTAAAACACTACACTACTCAAACACTACTACACTACCCTAAACCCTAAAACTCTACACTACTCTAACCCCTAAAACACTACACTACTACACTACCCTACAACACTACACTACACAACCACTAATACACTACCCTAAACCGTAAAACACTACACTACACAAACTCTACAACACTACCCTAAACCCTAAATCACTACGCTACACAAACACTACTACACTACCCTAAACCATAAAACACTATACTGCCCTAACCCCTAAAATACTACACTACTTAAACACTACAACCCTAACCTAAACCCTAAAACACTACACTACAGAAACACTACTACACTGCCCTAAACCCTAATACACTACACTAAACAAACACTACAAAACTACACTACACTACACTACAAAAAACACACTGAAACGTTATAAAAAAACCACACAACACAAACATTACAACACTACTTTTACACTACCCTAAACCATACAAAGGTAACCCCCATCCCTAGCGCAAACCCCCTTATCTCTCTCCTCTCCAGCATCACCGTCTCTGCTCCAGGTTCCTGCTTCCTCCTTCCTGCTTGGTGTACGTCGTTGTGAGGAAACAGCCTCAGTTTCCTCACAACGACTTGGATAGCCGCCGCCGCCACCATTACACATTACATTGCATGCGTTGTAAAAGCGAATGCGATGTAATGGTATGCGTGGTTTTTACCACGCGTTGTAACATCGCATGTGTTGTAACGCATGCAATGTAATTGCAACGCGTGGTAAAAACCGCATTGTAATGGCTGTTCCCCATTGAGAAGCATTGAACTTGATGTTTACATTCGGGATGAGACGGAATCCAAAAAGAGGAAAGTAAGTTAAAAAATAAACTGCTGTACACAAAAGTGATCGATCAGTGAGCATTGGAAACAAGATATTCCAAAAGGGTCTGCAGGACAGACTATGTAGCCATTTAGATATCTCAAATGTTTTGATTCCAAGCTATGCAGTAACAAATTGCAATTCTTATTCATGTCATGCTCAACAGGGCCAAGAGCAGGTACTTCAACATTTATCTTGGAATGTTTGTTTTACATAGACAATCAATAGGTTTGGATTTATGTTGAGGATCACTAGAGGTTGATAACTGAGCCTTATAGAGATAGTTGTCAGAAACCCTTCCATTTGTCATCCACCTAAGCTACGTATAGCAGGGTTGACAAAAACATCATAAATGTCTCATGATATATTTTTATTTGTTGACTTCTATGTTTCCAAATGTGACATCTTCCAGCAGCTTCCCTTTCTTATTGTGTTTCAATTTTTACCTTAGTTACTCATTTCAAAACTTTTTATATAGCTGTTGGAGGTCATATCTGAATGCATGCGTCTGCTCATTATATGACAGAATTTAATTGATCATTTCTTTCAATAGAAATTGATCTTTGTATTATGCTATATTATGTTCTGCTAAGTTATGTCATGTTATGTTATGACTACTTGTAGAGTGTGTGTCTCATCCAGGTGGGGAATCAGGTGCCAGATAAGGAGGGGACTATGTTGGCCAAGTCTGATGTCTAAGTAAAGAGCCATGTCTTCAGTTTTGTGTGGAACATAAGGACTGAGGAGGTGGCTCTGATGTGCAGGCGTAAGTCATTCAAGGCCTTGGGTGTGAGGTATGAGAAAGAGCCCTCGGCTCAGTGGTCCTGAAATTGGGTGGCAGTTGTGGAGCTGGTGGCAATCAATCAATCAGGATTCGTATAAAGCGCGACTACTCACACATGAGGGTCTCAAGGTGCTGAGTGGGGTGTAGGGGGGAATGCATCTGCGGTTCAGTTGAAGAGCCAGGTCTTGAGGTCTTTCTTAATTGCAGCAGCGATAGTGATTGGCTGAGGCAAGGAGTTCCAGGTCTTCGCAGCAAGGTAGAAGAAGATTCTTTCTCCAGCCATTGTCTTGCGGATCCGTGGGATGGTGGCCAGGGCCAGTTGGGCGGAGTGGAGATGTCTGGGGGAGTGTAGAAGGAGAGGCCGTGGTTGAGGTATGCAGGTACAGCTTTGTGGAGGGCTTTGAAGGCATGTGTGAGGAGCTTGAAGGTAATTCTTTTGCTGATAGGTAGCCAGTGAAGGTCTCTCAGGTGGTCGGTGATGTGGCTATGGCATGAAATGTTCAGGATTAGTCTGGCAGAGGTGTTCAAGATGTTCTACAGTTTCTTTTGGAGTTTCTGGGTGGTGCTGGGGTTATTGCATTGCCGTAGTCGAGTCTGCTGCTAAGGAGTGCATGGGTGACTATTTTCCTGGACCTGATGGGGATCCATTTGAAGATCTTGTGAAGCAGGTGGAGGTGCTTTTTGGGTTAATCATGTGTCTGTCTCCATCTGAGTTTGAGTTTCTGTGGCATTTGTTGAGTCTATTTTCTTCTGTGTAACAACTTGCTTGCAGGCTGGTCGAGGTAATGGCAATGGTTTTGAGTGGAGCTAGAGTGTCTGCCTAGGAATTGATCCAGGTGTTGAAGTTGGTGAATGACCACAGAAATCATGTTAGTGATGTGGTTGGCAGCCTTGGAGCTTTGTGGTCCATGTTTTTTTCCAGAACTTTCTTCCAGTTTTTTCAGGCGGTTTTATGATGTGCAGTTCTGTGCCAGTGGGGGGTAAGCAGGTCGAAGTGGATGAGGGTGTGGTTGGTCCAGGTGAAGGGGTGGGCTTGTCCACTGTGATGTCATTGAAGTTTTTAAAGATGGGGTCGAGGAGAAGTCCATTGGCATGGGTGGGGTCCTTCACTCAATGGGTGAGTGTGGTCAGGTACTCCATGAGGTTGTTAGTGATAGGATCGGTGCAGTCCTTCATATGGTAGTTGATGTCACCAAAGAAGATGAAGAAGCTGGAGTTATGCATTAGGAGGGGGACGATGAAGTCTGAGATGGAGTTAACAAAGTAGATCATTCCAGATGGTCGTTAGTGTTTGCAGATGTAACGAAGCAGTAGATGGTCTCTTTGAAGATTATGTCTAGTCCTCCTCCAGCAGTAAGCCTGAGATGGTTACCGGGACAGCCGCATAAGCGGGAGCTCTGTCTCTGCACCAGTAAAAATCCTTCAACTACGGAGTATAACCCCCTCCCTTGAGAAATGTCTAAAGGAGCTTTTTCAGTATAGCGGAGTAGACTGCCTTGAGGGGACTCTTGAGGGGCTTTGCCTACCCCTATCCAGTGGATGGTAGATTGAGGCCTGTGATGCTACTAGATGCTGAGAGATGGGAGCTGGGCCAGGGCCATCGCTTAGCTCTGTGAACAGCCCTTCCTGGCACCCCAATCCCTATGGCCATGAGTCTTAGCCTGTGAGGCTGTGGCACCTTTGAACGGTGTGCAGTGGGGAGGTGAGTCTGCAGACACAGTAGGGGAGCAACAAGGGCGTTGCAGCCCACACACTGCTTTGGAGTAGATGAATGGGAGAGGAGAGGGACCTGGAGCTGAATGTCAGTGCTGGATCGTACTGACCATCCATTATTTATGAGAGTTTGCTGTACCACCAGGAGGTAGCATTTTTTGGAATGGGCTGTGGTGTTTCTCCCATAGGGGGACCACGGAGATCTATGTGAGGGCACAGGTGTCTTGTGGAATGTTTGGTCAAGAACACTGGGAGAGTGTTGTAAGATTTCTAAAGCCCCCTGTGCTGCACTGGGACACCAGCCCCCTCTCACCCTCGATGCTGGTGAACAGTCTGGTGACTGACAAGAGTGCTTCAGCTGACTCACGGTTGGGTGGCTAGGCAGAGAAGACTGAGGTGCACAGGGAAATGCAATGGGGGCCTTAGAAGGCGACACTAGCACCCCAGGCCATGCGGAGTTGGTGTTCTGAGTGGAGTTTACTGAATTGGAGCAGTCACCATTGAAATCTGCTCTGGCATGGCATTCCCAGACTCCTGGTACTGTTGCACTGCTGTGTTCATTTGACAGCACGGGCTGACAACACATTCCTGAGAACTGTGTGGTAGCCTCTCCACCTGAACATGGCCCCACCTGTTAGATATTTGCCCCTCTCTTGTGCCACCATTCACCTATTTGGTTTAACCAAATGGGAGCAACACCATTGAAGGAGCAGTGTCTGACACAATTTACACAGAAGCATGATGACGGCTTGAGATGCTGCATGACTACAGTGAAAGATTTATGGAGCTCTCAACAGCAGTGCATAACTAAATCTCCCTGGAACCTAAATTAGATGCATTAATGATTCTTGTAGGGATTCTTAGAGAAGAACATAAAAAGCAGAAAGAAAGGATAAGCAACAACAAATCAGTACTGGGAACAGTGTGACTCTCAGTAAATGCATCTCAGATGCAGATTGAAGCTTTACAGGAGGAGGTTGGCTTGTTAAGGCCAAGAGTGGACGATGCAGAGGGCTGCTCATGTCCTAACAATATTAGAACTGTGCGCCTACCAGAAGGATGAGGGCACGAGCATGGATTTATACATGGATCATTGGCTGGCAGATATGGTACTGGCGGTAAAACCTTCAACCTTCTTTTCAGTAGAACATGCACATAGACTTCCCGCAGACTGCCCCCTCCAGGAGCACTCCCGAGGTCAGTAGTAGCACAACTATTCAATTTCTGGGACAGAGAAAATATCCTGCAATTTGTCAGAGCCTAGGGCCTGTGGAAGGTTACAAATAGTATAGTCACAATGTTTCCAGACTACATGGCAGGTGTACAAAGGAATCATGAGTCCTTCTACTAGGTAAAACAGTGGCTCAGGCACCTCAAAATCAGGTATGCACTGATGTTCCCGGTGGAACTCAAAGTGATGGATGGGGATAAGGCTCTGTTCTTTCCTTCACGAGGAGGCGTGGAGCTGGCTTGAACTAATGGGGAGACAGCTCCCTCAGAATTTAGTGCGGAGAAGGATGGTTGGCAGACAAAGAGGAAAAGATATTGCTCTACCAGGAGACTCTGTGGCAGATCAATGAGGGAGCAAGCAGCAAACAAACAGGCTTTGTTAGTAGTTGTGACTGAGCGGCATGAAACATTGAGATTAGAGATTCCGTACTTGTACTTGGACTTGGGATCACTGGAATCTCAGGAATTCCTCTTGTTGGACGATGTTCCAGAGGAACTGCAGAATGGTCTGCAGAATACTCTAATGAAGGCTGACTTACCAATATGACTGTGTTTGCATAGTATTCATTTACATGTCCACTTGTGGTAAAATGGTGGTTATCCTTTGTTTTCACAGGGCAGCATAGGTATTCAAATCAAAGCCAGGTCAACAGGGAGGTGGGACCGATTTGAGTGAGGGCGTATGGGATCATCCATTTTTGGTTCACATAAGTTACCTGGGAGTGAACCCACACTGTTCATAAAGATAATGTGGGTTATGACTGACTGGGACATATTAAGGTCCTGGTCTCGGGTGGGGAGTTTCTGGGGTGAATTTTTGGGATAGGTTTTTATAGACTCTTCACGTATTGGGGCTCTTTTCATTTTACATCAGTGTGTGGACCTGACACAGCAACACTTATTGAGGTTGCCATAGTGACGGCACCATTGCAGACATGCTGCACTCGCCAAATCAGACTATACTAATGGGGAAGGGGCAGACAAAATAATATTATGGCTACAGGGCTTACCAAATAATTATGTTGCATGTACAGCGCATGGGCACCCAAACAAAGAAATATAAGATCCACACATATCTATGACAGTGCAAAAATACACTTTGCATACCTCCAGGAGACCCATGTAACTGCTGAGGAACTTACTAAAGTGAATAGGTGCTGGCGAGGAGAAACATATGGTACCACCTAATACGCATATGCCCGGGGAGTCCTGATCTTGGTTGCCCCAGGAGTTTCCATACACTGGCATTGGTGCCAATATATGCACCTAACACAGGTCAGATCCTTTATTTTGTCTCCCTAACGCTAGCACTTTTGCACCTCGCGGTGACACAGACTGAGTGGTGTGAAGATTTTAACTGTGTTGTGGAACAGGTCAGATTTGCCGGTCCGGGACGCCAATTTTGTTTCTACTACCAGACATATACACAGGCCTCTAATATGCTGGTTAATTACATCTGCAGGGCAATGCACCTTGACACAAAGGATTACTCACATGGTGCAGAGGAATTGTCATTGTTGGCTTTGGAGTTATTTAATGCAGCACAAAGTACATATGCAAAAAGAACAATTGATGGACAGAATGCAAAACAATGTCATACATTCACCCCAGTACAGAGATCAGGGCATAAATCCATCGTTTTTTTTCTCACCATGCGATTCCAGTTTGGATCCAGCTATATGCAAATCAGTCTTTACCCTGTGCCCAATGGAACAGTCCAGCCCGAACTGCCAGGCCAGGTCCTCCCTGGACTGGAAACAAGCATCCTAGGACTGGTTTCGGGCTGAAGAGGGGTGAAACCCCGAAACCGGTCCTAGGATGCTTGTTTCCGGTACAGGGAGGACCTGGCTTGGTAGTTTGGGCTAGACTGTTACCATGAGGCACAGGGTCAAGACTGATTTGCATATGGCCAGGTCTAAACTGGGGTGGCATGGTGAGGAAAAGAATGATGGATTTAACCCAGATCTCTTGACTGGGGGTGAATGTTTTGATTTGTTCTGCATTCTGTCCATCAATTGTGTGTCTTTTGCTTTCTCGCTCTAAGAGCACCAGGTATGCCCAGACGTGGGTCCTGGGCTCACTGTGCCACTGGAATCAAGCTATCCTGGCTGAAGAGGGGTGAAACCCAAAAACCGGTCCTAGGATGCTTGTTTCCGGTCCAGGGAGGACCTGGCTTGACAGTTCGGCTGGACTGTTCCCATGAGGCACAGGGTCAAGACTGATTTGCATATGGCCAGGTCTAAACTAGGGTGGCATGGTGAGCAAAAGAATGATGGATTTAACCCAGATCTCTTGACTGGGGGTGAATGTTTTGATTTGTTCTGCTTTCCGTCCATCAATTGTGTGCCTTTTGCACAAAGCACATATTCAAGATCAGATAATGCTAATAAGCTATGTTCCATCTAGAGCACACGCCTGGGCGTGCGCGTACTCAGCTTTCGCTAAGTGCCCAGAGTCTTTAGGTATCTAAAGCCTTAAATGCATGTCTTCTGCACTGTAATTTGCGCAAGCTGTGTGATTGCCAACATGCAGGGGGCGGGGGAGGTCTTCTGGCAGATTTGAAAGGCTATTCTGTTGCTTGTTTCACAATTAGAGGGGCAAGAGCCATAAATTAAGAAGTTGAGTCAAGACAAGTTTATGGTCTCTCTTGGTTGCCTAGAAAATGTTATAGGTGAATGTAAATCATTGCAATAAACAGCCATTTCAAAATTCAAGAAAGTGTTTGTTTCACCTTACTGCATCAGGTTACATCACTGAGAGACATTAATTAAATGTGATAGTTTTTAAAATGAGCTTGGACACATTCAGGCCTCTCACTCTGAGAACAACTCAAGAGGAAAGTCAGTTGTGCACCCTGTATGTAGCCTAGATTTTTATAAATACATGGAGCGACATTATAGTCTATTAAATAAACACACAAGAGGATTTTGGGCAGCTCACATACTGTACTGAACTCATGTATTTGAGGGTGCTTTTATATATGATAATGCAGAAAAAGGAGGCACTGTGAAATCAAATATTTGCATATAATCCAGTGATGAAATTTGAAAAGAAGATATTATAGGAACCCTTACATTTGGGGTCAAGATGTGGCAGAGGAAAGGGAGTAGAGTCACTAGGGGCAGAGCTTGAAAACAGAGCCTGAAGGTCGGCTTATATATTTATTTAAAAAATAGATCCTGCAAAGAAATTGGCAACAGGGACACATGTGGCAGTAAACATGTTGTAACTTACTTAAGTGGCCACAAAGAGGCTGCCTTTTAAAATATCTTACAGGGTTACGACACCTGCTGCAGAGATGTGTGCCCAGCAATTCAGAAGATATTGTAATAGTGGTAAGATTTATCTAGGATACCCATGGGGTAGGGCCAAGTCAGTGGTTACTGGGCGAATCTGTGGTTAATACTTATGTTTACTAGTGGTGTCTGGAGGTCTAATATGCCATTTCAATCTAACTAAATAAGACTTCACTTGAGACATAACTCAGAATGAAGATCACTTAATGGGTGATGAAGGTGGACTGTCTCAAAAACATGTGGAGCCATCCACTGTCTCCCAGTTGAGGATTTCACCCATATTTATTGTCTAAAGCTATGTCTCCTTATGTTGCAGTCATAAATGTTGAATTCCTGAACCCCACATAAATCCTCAGAAATGCACCTTGATTTCAAGTAATCTCACTAAATTAGGAGCATTCAATGACCACACCAATGCCTTCAGTATAGAAGAGTGTTTGATTTAACAGAGTACGGCATAAGTACTGTGCTATATAGTATTGTATTATCGTATTTGTAAAACACTTCATACCCCTCACGGGCCCCTAAATCCTTTCTTGGTTTTGAATAACTTAGTAATGATGTAGATTTGGTGGAGTGCTAGTTTATAGTGGAGCCTATGTGTAGTATGTTTAGTGATGCGCCTGAGATTTGAAGGTGTGACCCAATCATGTTGCAGTTACCTTTCAGTAGTGCTTATGTATGGAAGTGAATGTGAAAGAAATGTAGGATCTCAGGGGCATATTTACAAGGTCTGGCACATCTCTGCAAATCAGCAGGAATGCGCCAGGACACTTGAGACAGGCAAAACCTCCCGTGCGCCACCACTGATGCGCCGCATTTACAATGCGGCGCACCGTGGCGCACGGATGGGCAGATGCGTGTCGCGTCCCCCGTCGGAAAGGCAGCGCATTGCTGGAGTCGCGTCGCAAGTGCAACGCGGCTCCAGCAAGGCTCGGGTGCGCTCTATGCCTAACATGCTGCGTCACTCCTTGCGCCTGCTTCAAGCAGGCGCAGGGTTTTGACGCAGCATGGCCATAAAAGTGATTCAGTGAAATCTTGTAGATTTCCCTGCATCACGTTTACGAGGCGTACCTGCGAGGAAACGCCCACCCTGCGCCGTAACACCCACATGAAACCTGACGCAGGTTTCATGTGGCGCAGGGCTTTACAATGTGACGCATCTCCCTAGATGCGTCACGTTGTAAATAGGGCGCAATGTGGCGCAAGGTTTACGCCGCCACTGCGTCACAGAAGTGATGCAACAGCGGTGCAAATGAGGCGCAAGGGGCTTGTAAATCTGCCCCTCAGTTTGCAAATATGTCCCTTTACATCTTATTACAAGCACTTGACGTATCACATGTTGGGTAGCAGCCAGGTTTTACGCTTGTACTTCTAGGTGGTTGTTGATTATATTTTTTTTGGGGGGGGAGATTAAGTGGGACTGCCAGTAGTCCAAACATAACACTTTCAACACCATAGTCCTCCTGATCTTATTGCTGTAGGTGGACACAGCAACCAGAAGCTAGAGTTGGCTGCACAGCTCGACAAACTCAACAACTACCTAGAAGCAGCTCATTTGTGTCTGAATAGTGTAGCCAAGCTTTAATTTTGGGACAGAGAAAACTTACGCCAATGTGGGATTCACTGAATTTAACTAATGAGGTTAGAACCTTTCTATCATGATATTTACACTGCTGGACCATAAATATTCCATGGTTTGAGTTTAGAGACAGCTGTCAAGTGAATTTAAAGATGTTTGTCTTTTTATGGACACTGAGATGGCAATGTGAATCAAAAAATCTCATTTTAGAATTTGATAGCTTATGCATTGCACTCACTTGCAATGTGATTTGATGCATGTCTTCGATGCACAAAGCTTTGGCTGTGGTGCAGAGAGATCATTCATTGCGGCACACGGAGGCACACGGAGGAACAAAATTAGAGGGAACATTGCTAATGAGTCACTGATAAGATTGAATAGATCTAATATATTTGCATGTTCACTTAGTGCAGAATAGTTTGAGGCTTCTCTCAAATGTGCGCCGCTAAATAGACTCCCATTCTCCACAGTTCGAGAGTTATGCCTTTCAATTGGCTTATTGGCATTCTTTCATGAACTGCTCAAAGAACGGTCTGTTAGCCTCTTAGGCCACTTAATTATATGGTGTGAGCACTCTCTCTGGGCTACAAATAGCCCTCACCCTCTTGTATCCTTCCGCAGAAGTTCCCAAACCCTGGGGAAACGCCACACCTTTCACCACTTATTGGCTTAAAAGAGGCAAGTTATATTGTCAATTGGCCACCTTATGCCACGCCATGTCACCTAATGTCATGCTATCTTACTTTACATTACTTTATGTTATGTTACCTTATGTTACATCAGGTTACTGTATGTTACATTGTGTTACATCATATCACGTCAAATCATGTTATGTTCTGTGATGTGATACCACCTATGGCACATTATGTTTTGTTGTGATACCTTTTGTTGTGTTGACTTATCTTATGATGTCTTACATTAAGTTATGTAACGCTATATTATGATGTTATATTGAGTTGTGTTCTGATGTTGTGTTATGTTGTGATGTAAAGTTATGTTATAGCCACGTCAAAGTGTCCAGTTCTACAGTGTTGTTATTGTTAGAGCATTGGAAGATGGAGATTAAAGGATAATGCATTTTGCTCTTCTCTAAATTCTGTTGTCCTCCTTGGAGGAGGTGGAAGTCTGTGTTCTTCGTAGTGGAGTCCACCACTGCTCAGCCATGACACCGAAGGAAGTGGAATCGGACACGCCATCTTATTTGAGAATGGCCCATCTCACGCCACTTCCGCCTGTCAAAAAATCACTCCTACTTTGAGGCTATGTTTCAGTGACCCACATTTAGTTTGTGGGTTACTGAATTTGGTGACCAGCAGAAAGAGAGAGGAGGTACAGCGGAAATGGGGGGGCGGGGGGCTGACAGAGGAAAAGGTTAAAGACTCAGGGGTTGTGGGTAAACTTCCTCCATTGTTTGTTTATCAGGGGCCATTACAAAGGGGCTGAAGGACAGGGCGATTGATGAACAGGTTTCTGAGGTACATCGTGGAAGAACATCAGGGGTCGGTCTTCTGCCCTTAAGGAGAATGTATCCATTCTTTCTGTTTTTATTGCGAAGTAAAGGCTTTCCATATAAATAATAAAGTTATTTTGTCTTCTGTGGACATAATGTTAGAGTAGAGTAATGATGAAGAAATTAAGACAATTCTCACCCAAAATATTATACATATTATTGAACTGTCTATAAGGTGATTAATATTAAGAATAAAGGTGTTCTATTTCCGCATCGATTTAGGTGGTTGGGGCTGTCACAGCAACCAGTGTCTAACGCTCCATATAGTAAGTGTCCATCATGTCCAATCCTACACCGGAGTGGCTGGGGCCAAGCCCTAACGTTCTGCAGTAATCAATTTTGCTGTCAGTATTGCAAAAAACCTAATCATTTTAAATTTTCAATAAAAATGTTTTTTTATATGGAGAGAAATAAATCATGTTTTCAAAAGAAAACAGTGAGGTGCAGTATCAGAAATCAAGAACCTGTACCATTTATTAAAGTACTGGTGGTGAACTTATGGCCCCCAGGCATGCCATTGTGGCTTTACCCCACTCCTACTGCCTCCCTACCAAAGTGGAATTACCCCTCACCCTATCAACTACTTTGCACTGGTTTGCAGGATGGCACTGAGTCCACCTTTTGTTTCCTCCCTCCTGCTAGTGACCCTGAAGGAGAAAACGATATTTTAAGGGGTTTTGGAGTTAGTTTGACTCATCTAATTTTTATGTTAATTGTCTAAAATGTGCTGATATCTCAGGGCCTTATTTAGCTCTTGTTGGGTGGAATACTCACCACAAACGTGACAGATATTTTGCGATCACCATATAATATAATGGGCTCATGATATCGAGATAGATGTTACTCCTCCGCCAAGCTCTAAATCAGGCATTCACTCATTAAATATTATGGGGTCTGGGTTCGAGGATGACGCTAAATTTTTAACTCTGTGCAGCAATTTCTGGGTGCAGTTAACATCACACCCACAGAATTTTCCCCAGGTCCATTTTGGCAAGCAAAATCTGTTTGGTAATTGTAGTATCCTAGTTTCCTGTTCATGTTCATGTATGCCATTTTCCACCACATGTTCAGCCAGTGGAATGTTACAGTGATGATGTGTTACGGAATGTTGGGAGTCTGTGAAGAAAAGCCACAGTTGAGAATGGGCTGAGCAGCATGCCGGCTGCTGCTGGTGGGGCTCAGCTATATATCTTCAATAAATCTCATGAACTATATCAACCTGTCTGGACTTCATTACTACAATTTTATGGTGACAAGCTGGCGACTTTACCCTCGTTCTACATGCTCAACAAAAGAAGTTAATGACAAAGAAGTCAAGATTTTGAAAAGAAGCAACAAGAAACTTCAAACTTTTATTGGAACAAGGACTCTGGCATCCTGAGCCCCACCAGTGACCACTACACCGGTCGGCCCCAACCTGCGCATGCCAGATCTCACTTCACACAAGCCTGGTGAGCTATGTAATGCTTGTGTTTGACTAGCCATGTTTTATTCTACAAATTATGGTACGTGGTCTTTGCCTTGCTCCCTCACCTCGCTTAGTTTCCTGTATGTCAACCAGTGAGAGGAGCTCATGTATTCGCGTTTGAGGGAGAGCACTGAGTGAGAGGCTCGCACTTCAGTTTATGGAGGACCGCGTTGGATTGGGTGTCCCTGTCTCTTTGTCTCAGTGGAGCAACACGAGTGAGCAGTTCATTCTTTTCATGTCAAGAGTACCTACATACATGGGACAGCGTCAGTCTAGAGATTCTGCTTCCCTGCCTTCCACTTCTGTGGAGTGGTGTTTTTTGGAGGATCTTACTGAATTCTACATTTGCGCAAGTACTGGTACAGTATTTTACACTGATACACAGGGAAATGATTTTTGTCAGATTTTTGGTACCAGCGGCTGATACGTGTCATCTGTGGTGAGACATTTTCTGTCTTTGATTGATCTCCACTTCTGAGACCTGTTAATCACAGTATAACCACTGCGCATCGTTTCTTTGAAAAAAATTATGGCACGTGCCATTACAGCACACGCAAGCTTACCCACGTCTGAGGGAGTCGCGTGAAACCTCTTGGTATCTCAAAATCCTCTTGTTGTGCCCGCTTTCTCTACGTCAATTGTTCAATGCAGCCTTTCTCTGAAGAGGTACGTCTGGAAGCATTAACGCGCTGTGAACCATCCGGCACGACGTACATGGCGTGACGCCATCTTGTGGTTGCCGTTTTCCTCTTCTGGTGATTCCTGTTTATTTTGCCAACCGCGTGTAGCTTACATGCGTTATTTTGATCAACGTTTGTCTGTCATTATGTCCAACTGTCTGCTGTTGGCGTTGGGAAACAAGATGAGGAACTTTCGTTATAGAATTCGTTTTTCTGATGTTCCATTCGTCGTTTGTAACTGTTTGCCACAGCACCAGGTAAATACAGGTACTCTGTTCTCTGTGTGCATATTCATGATACAAATCTTGTACACAGTCGAGTGGCCCAGAATAATTATTGTTGATTGAAGCAGCCACAGGTGGGGTCTATTTCTGGCTTACTGTGTTCCCTGCCTGTTTCATCACTTCTTACACCGCTTCTACACTTATGAACAGTAGAGTATTGTTTTGTTTTGTGTATGTAAAAACACTAAGTTAAAACATTGAGAATTTGTGAGACATTTCTCACATGAGCTCTTGCTGCGTCAAAATGTGGTTACAGTGTTGTTAAAACTAAACACTTAGTTAGCAAATTAAATGATTATGTGATTTAGTACCTATGCTTATTGTATGCTTGGCTATGATTATGCAGCTTATATTCTTGTTTTCGCATATTTGTACACTGTACAATGGAATTGCTTATATCCACATTTATCTGTCTATGCACAGGAAACTCCTTTATTATAGATAGCCCCGGAGTGTGTTAGTTTGAAAACCGGTGTGTGTCACATGGATACGGTGACACGTACACACATAGTTGTAACTGGTTGCAAATGAAATGTTAAAGTCAATTGTATTTGAAGCCTGTTTTATAGTGGTTGTGTTTTACCATGGCTTGTAGTACATTTCATGAAGTTACTGTCTTTCTCCATGTTTATCCTTCATAGGATTGTATGATGGGTTTTGTACGTACTCACATGGACTCTAGGTACACACAGTTATGAGTTCATTATTTTAGTTTACATGCACATTCTACATTTTATTCTTTTCTACATACGTATAACAATGGGTTCTAGTCCCATTTGTTTACGTACGTACATGGACTCTAGGTACACGCCGTCAAGAGTTCATTTTTTCTGTTTTACATGGACCCTAGGTACACACCGTCAAGAGTTCATTATTTTAGTTTACATGCACATTCTACATTTTATTCTTTTCTACATACGTATAACAATGGGTTCTAGTCCCATTTGTTTACGTACGTACATGGACTCTAGGTACACGCCGTCAAGAGTTCATTTTTTCTGTTTTACATGGACCCTAGGTACACACCGTCAAGAGTTCATTATTTTAGTTTAAATGCATGCAATCTACATTTTAGTCATCCCTACAAAGGGATAGCAATGGGTTTTAGTCCCATTTGCTCACAATACACTTGCCCTTTTTAGTTGTTTTTTTACGGTTTTCTCTTTCTTTCAGGGCTTTTATGCATGGGTGTTAGTCCTTCTGCATTAATTAACCATCTCTATCCTTCGGGACTGGTTATGGGTTCCTACCCATTTGAGGTTGTTTTTACAAGGGCTATTATTTCATGGGTTTTAGTCCCGTTCATATTAGTTTTGACTCCTTTTCCTCTTGGTAGGGGTTGGTCTTGGATTATAATCCTCTCATTTTCACATACGTTGGTTACGTCTTTACTCTTATATAGAGTGTGTCTTATGGGTCCCAGTCCCATTTGACTCAACATTATTTTATTTTTATTATTACATTGTCAATTTTGCAATGCAATGTTATGTTATATTATATTACAATATTAATTTTATAACGGGGAAGTATGAGTGATCTTATTGTATTTTCCTCTCATCTTCTCTGTTTTCTCGTTTTTTCTGTTCTCCTCGTGACGTCTTTTCTCTTTGTCATCCGTGAATTCTTGTTTCTTGTTGTTAGATTTCTTTTTTCTCTGTCTTTCCCTTATCGTAGTGCGTCTTTTGAGCTCTTCATTCCTCTTCTGTTTACTCTTCCTTCACCATGTTGTGTGTGTCTTGATGTAGTCCAGTCTTTTGTTGTGTTGTGCTATGCGTTGCCTCCTCGCAAGTCTTCCTGGCCAGTAGGTGTGTTTTGAGGGTAGTGATTGATGCTTTCACGTCTATTCTTTTTCAAGTTGTCTTCTTTCGCTGTGTCTTTCTTTTCTTTTCAGTTTTTTTCATATAGAAGGTAGGATGGGTTATATTTATCTGTTTTTTAATCTGTTGTTTTCTCCTACTCCCTATTATTTTTCTGTTTTTTCCTTGCAGTTCACTTCTTTGCTTTGTTTTGCTGTTTCTCTATTTCTCTGTCTTAGCACATTTATGGTTCTCCCTTTTTGGTTTCCCTCAAATTTGCTTTTGTTATTCAAGAAAGGGGGAGATGTAGTATCCTAGTTTCCTGTTCATGTTTATGTATGTCATTTTCCACCACATGTTCAGCCAGTGGAATGTTACAGTGATGATGTATTACAGGATGTTGGGAGTCTGTGAAGAAAAGCCACAGTTGAGAATGGGCTGAGCAGCATGCTGGCTGCTCCTGGTGGGGCTCCTCTATATATCTTCAATAAATCTCATGAACTATATCAACCTGTCTGGACTTCATTACTACAGTAATTAATAAGACACCTGAAACTACAGGTTTTTAGGGGACAGATTGATGAGCTGGTCAATGCTCACTACTAAATACTGACAGATATGTGAGCCATGCAGTAGTGGAAAACATCTGGGGCCAGATGTACGACCCTTCCATTTTGGGACTTGCAAATTGTGTTGCTTTGCAACTGGCAAGTTGCGAATCGCAAAATGGAATTTACAACAGTGTCTCAGACTCTGTTTGCGATTCCTAATGAGGTCGCAAATTGCCTGCCTCATTATTATTCATAAGGCAGGTGCAATTTGCGACCCCATTGGGAAATGCTAGCACTCCCAGGGATGGTGGCCTGCTGGGGTCCGCAGACCACCATGTCTGTGACTGCTGTTTAAATAAATCAGTTTTTTTTAAAAATGCAGCCCATTTCCCTTAAAAGAAAACGGGATGCATTTTAAAAAGAAAAATGAATAGTTTTTCTCTCATTTTTTAAGAGTAGGCAGTGGTCCCCGGGACCACTACCTGCTCTTAAAAAATATTTTCGCTGCCATTCCCATTTGCTAGCGCCTTCCCAGCTTTTTTGAATGGATTGTAAACTGCTAGTGTTTTGCGGCTGCAAAACAATTGTGTAATGAAGTGTGACTCTCTATTAGGAAGGGATGCCCTTGGCACGCCCCTTCCTAATAGCGAGTCGCACACCCTATTTTGCGATTCAGTAATCGGTTACCAACTCAGAAAATAGGGTCTGTACATAGGGCAGACCTATTTTGCGGTCGCAAGCGGGCCGATTGTACATTTGCGAATGCAGAAAACGGTCGTACATTTTGCCCCTGATCACATGTGAAGGGTCGAGGGAAAATAACAGCTCAGAGGTTGACTTTCTACTCAACATCAGATGCATACACGTTTGGCAAATCACTATTGTTGGAGGTGTGGGGTCCTTATCGCTGACCGCCGCCACCAAATGCTGGAGGTGGGCATCCCCGACCCCTCGCTTCAATGTTAGGCTAAGTAAGGACACCGTCTGAGATAGCCCTGCTCAGCCCCTTAGCAAGGCACGAGTGTTCAGTATGTGCAACCACGCTCACAGTAACGCCATGATGTCAATAAAAATAGAATCCCCACAAAAGTTTTAATAAAATGAGTATAATCTTTATATAAGCAATTATACAATACGACCACACGATACAAAATCAACATACAAGAATGGGTAGTATTCTTTCCGGTGGGTTGGTAGGTTCTAATCCCAACCACCGCTTCTAACCAACAGTTAAGCTCACTTCTAACCGTGGTTAGGCCAGTCGTATTGCTAGAATCACACACGTTGCCAAGGGAAACATACTGCAACGTGTAACGATATTCTCTTATACTGTGTAACAGAGAAATAATCCATATGTAGCGCCACAGTCATGTACTTTGCAATTGAAGGAATAATGCAATGCGTATCACCACCAGCATGCCCTGTACCAGGAAGAAACAAAGCAATGTGTCACGCTACAATCCTGTATGGTGCAATGAAGAAGTAATACACTGTGCCACGTTATAATCAGACACCATGCACTGAAGAAATATTGCAATGCGCCACGTTACAATCAGGTAATATGCTAGGGAAAAATAACGCAGTGCGTAGCGCACCTAGCATGTAGTTCGTCAGGCACAAATGAGGTCAGGCGTCATACAACAGTTAGATAGTTCGTTAGCAGCAAGAATGCAAAGTGTAATATGACAGTTTTACGTGCCCCATTAACAGTGCCCCCGTTATGGATCAAATGATGACACAAACGTACTGCTTCCCACTCCGGCCCCAGCACTGCCCCTCCTTGGGTCAGCACGGGCCGTGATCTGAGCCGAAGCAATGGTTCGCGCAGCTGACTGAACGGGGAGGCCGAGAGAGTGTCCCTCCGGGCCCGCACCCCACCCTAGGTGTTAATCCACGTTACCTGGGGGGTGCGACCCCACTCTCCTGACTGACGTCAGCGACTTGGGCCTTGATCCAGAACTCCGTCACAGGGTGCCACGGACTCGGGTATGCGGTTCAGCTCTTCTGTAGCTGCCGGTCCGGGCCGCTGCGAGTGACTCCGAGGGCCCAATGACTTGGCCCTCCTTCTGGCAGTCTCAGTACACACACCAAGATCCGCCCTCAGCACTGTGGAGACTCTACTTCCAAATCGGTGCACCCCCTTACTCAGGCACTCCTCACCAGCGCCTCAGGTTGCACTTCGACACACACACACCGCGTTCGAGACTTGCCTCTTCTCTGGTGCTCACGATGATCCGGTGCTCTTCACCAATGCTCTGCTTGCACCTCCACATGCACCCTGCGCATTCGAGTCTCTCCTTTCCGCATGGTGTAAACGATGTCCAGGCTCTCTTCACCAATGCCCTGGCTGCACAACGACATGCACTCTGCGCATCCGAGTCTCACCTCTTCTCCCGGTGCACACGATGTCCAGGCGCTCCTCACCAACGCCCTGGCTGCACCGCGACACACACCCAGCGTGTCCGAGACTCACTTCTTCTTTTGGTGCCTATGAGGCCCAGGGCTCTTCACCAACTCCCGGGCTGCACCACGATACGCACACTAAGCGTCCGAGCCTCACCTCGTCTCCCCGTGCACACCACGACCAGACGCTCCTCACCAATGCCTTGGCCTGCACTTCGACACGCACACCGCACGTCCGAGACTTAGTTTACTCCTGCGTGCCCACAATTACACGGCACAACTTCTGAGGGTCTCAAGCTGCAAAAGCACGCGCACACCACGTTGCTTGGGACTTCTCCGGAAACTTTTATGATCCTGTATTTCCATAGAGGGAGCCAGCTCACTTCGGGCCCCTGGGGGTTACAAGACACAGCACAAACCACAGTCTTCTTCAAGCAGGTGGACCCAGTTCCTCCAAACACAGTCCCAACAGCCTCTCCCTTAGTTAGAACAGCAAACTGCAGACCAGCCCCAGATCACGAAGCAAGGATTGGTCTATCCACAGCAGTCTCTTCCGTTGCTCCTTCTTTAGCAGAGGTTCCTCTTGACCACAGAATGGGTCGAAGCCTTTACAGCCTCAATCCATATATGTTTCATTCCCTTCTTTCAGGGGTTTCAAATCTCCTAGTTATACCCCTTAATGTCTTTGAAGTTTGTATGTGCTCAGGGGTCCCTGACCCCTCCCTAAATCAGTTCTGGGTGTCTCCCTCCCAGTGTCACCTCTCTCCCTTTGATACTGGGGGTCTAGATCCTTAATCACTCAGCAGGAGATGGATCAATTGGTTTATAGCACCTGCCCAGGCCTTTTCACCCCCAGGCTTCTCCTACCCCTACTCTCCAGATGCAGGGCAGCCTGGTGCCATCTCAACCCCTCCCTGGGTCAAGACCTCTCCCAGCTCCTCTCACCTTTCAGTTCCAGACAGACAATCTACATTTCAGAGACACACAGAAATGCTCAGAGCACAAAACTCAGCCACTTTCTAAAAGAGTGGTTTATGAACACACAGTGACAAAACCACTTTCACAGAAAGATGTGTTATTACACTGTGAGTTCATACATACTATACTTCACCTCTCCATTATAAACTGTCAGGGAACTAGGCTAACAAACACAACACCCAGCCCCCCCCCCCCCCATTCTGTCCTATGGGCAGAATGGCCTTTCAGCAGTGAAAAACAAAATGGAGAGTTCTTCACTGTCAGGACATAGCACACACCTCAGTATATCATCTGTCTTTTACCTAAACTGCACCCTGCCCAGGGATTACCTGGGATCTACCACCGGGGTGCCCAATGTGTATGCAAAAGGGAAAGTCAGGCCTGACAAGTGGTTACACTTGTCAGTACAACATGCTAACTTAGCATTCTGCGTGCAGGCCCTACACTGAAGGCCTGAGTTCCCTTCTCTGCGCGCCCTTGCATTACTAGCCCTTGTACACACAGTGCACATCACTAGGAGCTTTTACTAGTAAGGCAAACATACCAATCATGGCCAACCAATCACCATTACATTTTAAACAGGGAACTCTTGTACTTTGACACTGATCAGCAGTGGCAAAGTACCCAAAGCATCTAAATTAGCTATTCTATGTCAGGAAAACGGTCTAGGGGAAAAGCAAAAGTTTAGGGAACTTTAGCCAAAAAGGCCAAGTCCTACAACTATGGATTGTCTCTAGCCATGTCTGAGCCTTCACTATTAGACCGCAGTAAATGGTGTGAACCATGAAGAAAGCTGAAGCACTGCATTCCTGAAAGGACTGGGGGAAAGATGGATACCAAAACACAGAGATCCTGTTGACAGAGATCTGCTCCATACACATTTCTCTGGCATCGACCACCTTCGCTGCTCCTATGCTTCTGGATGTTGTCCTTTTCTCAGCCTATCTGTCAGCAAACATAAGTGATAGCGAAGTAAGACTCAGAGGAAGTGCTTAGTAGTGACACGAATATTTGTACTTATCTGTTGGGTTGGATTTTGTTGTGGCAGAGATGTGTTTTGTGTTTTTGTGCTCTTGTGCTACATTATTGCATTGTGTTGGTGTACTGGGTTTGGGTGGTTTTATTTCCTTCTATTTTGATTGTTTTGTTGTGTTATGTTGCACACTGTTATTTTACTGTGATATTGTTTTGCTTTTAGTTACGTTATTGTGCTCTGTAATTACATTAGGGATTGCAATAAATGTTGCTGAATTTCCATCCAGAAGTAGAATACTCTTCTAAAGTTCCAACAACTTACAACAATTTACCACTGTCTATGGTTATGTAAAACATGAATGTCTGGGTCTTTAACCATTTAAGACACCAAACAGCCCAAAACAGTGTCAGTGACCTTGCATTTATGTAAAAATGTTACTTAAACTTCACATTCAAAACAAATAAACTCATTCCATAAATGGGTTGCATCCCTGTAATGTCTGCGATTTATAGTGGGTCATTAATATTGACGAGGTAGGTCGAACTGCAACCCCCTAGGAATCAGGCTTTTGCGAACCGACCTATTCGTACATAGGTCGGTTCGCAAAAACAGTATGGATTCAGTAGAAGTTGGTGCACAATTTGCGACCACCCCTTCCTTTCTTAGTACATCTGGCCCTTTGTCCCTCGCGGATGACTTGCCGCTCCTACTTATAGGTAGAGGCTCTCATCTCCACCCACCCAGCAGATGCCCAATTGCCATAGTCTAAGATTCCTTCTCTGGTGACAGTGATTATCATTTTGGCGAAAGTGTTTCTGCTGGAATGGCAGGAGCACTTTCATGAAAACAGCCTACCAGCACTTTTTCCGTTTTGCAGAAACAACCCCCAAAAGTGGAGGTTCATTTCTGCATAACAAAATATACATTTCCATGATGCCAAGGAATGGTTTCACCCTGTGCATTCGGGCCACTGGTTATCTTTCCTGCTGGGGGCCACCCTGCAATGCATTGGCCACTGAAGCGGAAATTTCCATTGGAGCAACCAGCTGAGGCATCTGAAACCTAATAATATCAACATCTCTAAATGAGGCAGGGAAAGCAATGGTTTGGTGGGACCTTAACAAAATGACAACTTTGCAAGGTATTCGGTCTCAACAGTTTTGACTAATTGGTAGCCATGAAGACTAGTTGTTCTCATTCTCTGAAATCTCTGAAAATGAGAGTGACCTGAAAATGAACCCCTACCACAAAGAAGGGCAGGGAAATAGGAATACAATTAAAGTGTTACATTCAGAACCTATGGACTGAAGTAGATCAAATGAACTCTGACCACTCCGCTGTGACACCATTACCTACACAATTCCTTTCCCACAATCATCCTCTCCCACACACAGGGCAAGTATGCACTAGCTACCAAATGAAGGGGCCGAGTCATGTGGCATTACGATATTACAGGCTATGTTCAACTTCCTTGCACATACTACAGAACAAGACTAACTTTAAATCAGTGACAACTGTAAATATAGCTATGAGCGTGTCACTCTAAGAGTCAACAAGCAAAGCCTTAAAGACGTGGCTATTTAACACCTAGAAATTCATTGATCTAGATCTGGTCTGTTCTTCTCCAGAAGTATTAGCGCCTATACACCCATCGGTAGTAGAGCGCTTTAATAAATATAATTTTCATTTCCTTTCATTTCACGACATCCTACAGCATATTATTGGAGATGCACTGTCCTCCTGTTGGACAGTTACCCTTACATCAATGCTGTCTGTTAATGTGATTGGAAGCAAAGGTGAGCAGTATGGTATGTTAGTATTTGAGGAATATTTCTGTAAAAATGTAATTACCGCTGCTTTTACAATGTATAATATCTGTGAATGAGGATCACATCCGTTGAAAATCAATAAAATATATATATTTTTTCGACTGTATAAAACTGTTTATATACCTCGTAAACAAGCACATGTAGTGGGGTTGGCTCAGCTACCTCTCAGGGAGCTTTACTTGTAGCACCTAGTATAAGGCACTAGTTTCCAAAACCTCAACCTACCCTTTTTTGGTATTAGGCCCTTATATGTCGGGCTGTGCGATAAAATCAATTGGAAAGTCGGTCTTACTCTCTTACAGTACATATAGCAGCAGTACTTCAGTCTACAAGCTGTCACCTGGCTAAACATACTATATTGTCAAAATGTATCATTAATATATTGCAGTGCACAGTGGCCTAAAGCTATATGATTGAGCTACTCTGCGCAATGTAATGAGGGGCCCCTGAGTCTCCCATATCTCACAGATATTCTTTGGCCTGGATAGGGGCCCCTAAAGGGTTGGAGACCCCTGAAGGGGTAGCGCCTCCCTGTACCATAGGGACTCTAGGGACTTGTGGTATGCCCCTGACAGGGCCTCCACTCTGTCACGTAGGAGTCTTTGTAAGCTATATCAAATAAAGGTATGATGGGCAGAGACATCAGAAATTCCTCCATGTAAATGCACATAGTCAGTTAAAAGATACACCATCCATTCTAGCAGAGCAGGATGGTTGTTACTCCAGCTCTACTGGGAGACTCCCTAGACCAATGGCCAAACAGAGTTTGTTCCATTGGTCTAAGTACCTCAGATCATCTTCTCTATTTAGGGCAGGGACTGTCCGACACACTTTTTCCCTGTTCGGGACAACCAAGAAAAGCATGGTGATCTCGAATAGAATAAAAGATCATGGGGGGCATTAGTAATTCATTTTTTATTTTTTTTCAAAAACAAACTCCTTCTTTAGATGTTTGTTTTTAAAAAAAGAATAAAGTTTGGTGAGTGGCCACTTAAAACATGGCGCCCGATTAGCAAGCCTAAAAAAAGCTTTATAGAATATTATGTGCAGTGGTGGTCGGCACAGCTCGTGGGTGGGGGTGCGGGTGTGGGGGTCTTGCGAGGTGGGGGACACATTTGCGGGCGGGAGCTAAAGGTTTTTTTAAATAACTTACCTTTCCGCCGGGTCCCGCGTCTCTGGTACTGCTCCTGTTCCCATGCTTCCAACTTCAGGAGCAGGCAGCCAGGCTCCCTCCCCTAAGCCAATCACAACGCTGCAATGCAGCGTTGTCATTGGTCTGAGCGGGGATGTAGGGGTGGGCATGCTGTCCATGCAGACTGTAATGCAGGCTGCATGGAGAAGGAGAAAATGCGCATGACTGGTTTGGGCGGCCCGAGCAGGCGATATTGCACACTTAGAAGTGGGCAAACCACTCCTCCCCTGACCTGCTCCATGAGCAGAGCAGCCCTGAGCACCCACCCGCCCGCAAAGGAAACATAACATTATAATAACTTAACGTTATTATAATTTTATATTTCCTTTCCACTCCTCGAATGCAGTGAGGCGACGCTGCTTAGCCATAGCAGAGGAGCCGCCACCGATGGCGTGGCAGCAGCTCTCTAAAGGCACAGAGATCTCTGTCAGGCAGATGGAGAACTCAAGATATGATGGGCTGTAGTCCGCCTGGACGATGGAGTGCATGCCTCCATTGCCCTGACAGAATGGAGTATAGCCCCGAAACTCTAAATGGGGCCCTTAATCCTCTTTTTGGGTTTTGGGATTTGCCTTGATTATAGAATTAACAGAAACCCATTATTCTACGAGTTTGAAAATTACAGATAGCCCCAAAGGATACCTGAGAGGAGCTTTCTTTTAATCAAGTGTTAAACTTGTCATATCTATTCTCATTTGTCTCACTTCTCCCTTTCCTGTAGAGCAGTATTGATAAAGAATATACAAAACAACAAAGAGCTCCATCATGAGGTACAAGCCCTGTGTGTCAGAATATTGTAGACATTAATATTAGCCTATAAGAATATTGTAAACCAAAATATCAAGTACCAAATTATCATCATGGTATGTATATGTAGGTAAGTATAGATTTACTATTCTTAACTCCACATTTATGCAAAGTGCCTATATGTGAAGTTAGAAATATTAAATCATCATTATCATCAAATATTTATTTCGGCTGGGAGCCCTAAAAGTTCAAAAAGACAAAATATAAATGAAAACACTAAATTCATGCAAGCCATATATAACATAAAAGCAATAAAACCTACTCAAAAACACGAAAAAAGAATATGAGTTAAAATCCATACAGCCAAAATATTTCATAAGCTCAATAAGAGAAGCTTGGAGGTGTACGAATACAGACTTAGTCCCTATGTTCACAAAGTGTGAGTGCGAGAAGGAAGCGAGAACTCCAGAGGGACACAGATTTTCTTGGTGTGAACCAATACATCTTGAATCATGGATTCACAAAGAACTGGTGAATAAAAGAGAAGGAAACCTCTAAAAGACTCTAAGCTTTCTTAATGGCCATATACGGTTTTAGGCCACAGCGACTCAGGATACTAATAAAGCGGGGGAGCAGCGTCCCTAGGAACCCCCGGTACTACTATGATATTAAATCTATACTTACTTATATATACTTACTATGATGGTGTTTTGATAGTCAATGTTTTACTGATAATATTTGTGCAGAGCTAATTTGAATCCACAATATTTGTTTACCATACTAGCACTGGGGAATCTATTCATCCCAAAACCCGCTCTCAAATCTGTCCATCACTCAAGCCTGCATACTGTTTGAGTCTAAGGGATGAAAAACCTTCATCACTGTAACTAAGTGAGATCCTGTTGCTTCATTTACGATTATGTGACTGTACGGTCCATCTATTCCCACAGTGCCCCAATGAAGTAAGATGCTGGCATCTGAATCGAGAGGTGGCATACCTGAATTAAGTGAATAATTCAGGAGCATGTGGCCTCTTTCATAGTAAGTATGAGGAGCCCATAGGAATTTATTCTTAATCAAAATGTATCCTCGGAGTTACATCCAAAGTAGCTCTTGAGGGCCTGATGGAAATGCTTCCATCTATGCCTTTTTGCCTCCAGCTTTCAGTCAGCTGCGTCTCAAAATTCAATGATGACATCACAGAAACACTGCAGCTCTATCTGGCACTAGACTGTTCCCTTGAGAGAAAGCACACTAATCAGTCAGATAAAGAGACCCCTGTTCACATTCACATACACAAAACAAAGCAATTATAATTCTGTGTGTGCAATAATTAATTCAGAGTAAACTAAAACCAAGACATTGCCGGTGTGCCTCAGATGTATCTCTGCTTACCAGTGGTCAGACAGAAATAACCTAACACTATGAATTAATGATGCTATACACATGAAAATGAAGTGCTACACTGACCTGCCCAGTGGGCTGTGGTGCCTTCTAGACTTCCAGCTGCACCTGTTCTTTCAACAAAGCATGGACCATGACCAAAGGTAGTCTTCCAGTGCCCCTACTGGTTTGTCTACCTGTCTCAGGGACTACCTGCAAAACGTTGTCATTAAGTAAACTCTAAGGGGGCCCCAGTTTACCACACAGACTGATCTGCAGCCCTCTAAGTAAAGAGAGCTTCACTACAATGATGTGCGTACGTCAGATGATCCCTGCAGCTTTAACTGAGATGCTGAGCATGCTCCTGTGAACCATCACTAACTTTCATTATGAGGATAGGCCACCCTTATGCCACATGCATCATCTCAGCACCCCCTAGACTCCACCCAGCATGGTGTGAAACATGAGTCATCCCACCATCTAAGACCCAGTTATTAAGCCACATATGGGTTCCCTGGATCCAGATGGTCTGTAAAGATTTCAGGCAGCAAGCCAGCCCTTATGCCCCCAAATCCAGAGTCTCCTTTCTGGACAAGGACCAGTTGAGCTTATTGGACATCTTAGATCAGGTTACAAATTCCTTGTTTGTGGTTAGACGAATAGCCAACCCCTTTTTTATTCAAGAAGATTTCCCTAGGTGCCCAGAAGTACTCCACCAATGTGGGCATCATCTACATCTCTGAAGAGACTTCAATCCTTATGTGCAGGGAGTTTCAAATACAAGCAGAGAGACAGCTGATACCCTTGTAAAACAAATCTGATGAAATTTCGCAACTGTAGTTCAGAAGATAATGCAGGTTTTACTTTTGTGGACACCTATACAGGCCAAAGTTTTGTTAGCTCACAACTCGTGGATATTGAAATATTGGTCACTGCAATCTATAATCAGCCTGATCCCAACCCGGAAGTGCAAGGGGATCTGAATATACTGATGTAGGAAATAACTGAATTTTGCGTGGTGTAAACCCAGATTTTTGCATTGAGGGGTTTTGCTGGCTGTAGAACTCTGGGCACTCCTTAGTATACAGTACAAGTTATACCTAGGGCTTGTAAGTTAAATGTCACTAGTGGACTGCAGCTCCCATTGTGCCACCCCTACAGTAACAATGCAAGCATGACTGCAGGCCTACTATTTGTAGCCTGGCTTTTGCAGTTTTGAATTGTAAATTCAACCTGTCAAAATAACCCATTTTGACAGGTAAAAACCTTCCCCTAAATAGGTCTTATTACCCATAAGGCAGGTCACATGGGATTTAAAAGTGGGACTTGTAAAGGTTTAATGTTATACATGTTCTTACAGTGAAAAAAAAGCTATTTTCCCTGAAGCAAGTATGGGTTACATTATTACATTTAACAATGCTGATTTCAGTTAGGAAACAGTTAGAAATATAATTCAAATATACTTTTTCATAGTCATTCAAAATCCAATATAGTGGTAAATTCTATTTTTTGTAATAATTCTTAAAGAAAGGGTATTTTAAAAAGCTATCATTTTACTGCATAAAGTCTCTTTATGGCCATTTACATGAGATCCAACTGTCACATGGCCAGAGCAGGACAAATGCCTTGGGTGTGCAGAGGAGTTCCTGTTCCTCTGGCAGGATGACCTTCAGGGCTGTGCCAAAAACTTGATTAACTTCAGATAGGCCTACCTCCTCACAGGCACAAGTTAGCCAAGACGGCAGGCCCTCCTTTGTTACCCCAGTCAGGCCGGCACCAATACCAGCAGAAGAAGAGCTGCCCCAAGTGCCAGTCTAAAGTGGCCACAGAGAAGGGGCTGTTCATTTACATGCCCATACCTCCTTGTGTTTGCTTTGTTTGCCCTAATTTGGCAGGGTATGCCCAGATGTGGGTCCCTTGCTCACTTTCTCACTGGATTCAAGCTAGCCTGTCTGAGGAGGGGTGTTACCCCGAAACCAGTCCCAGGAAGCTTGCTTCCGGTTCAGGGAAGACCTGGCTTGGCAGTTCAGGCTGGACTGTTCTCATGAGGCACAGGTTCAAGACTGATTTGCATATAGCCGGGTCTAAACTGAGGTGGCGAAGTGAGCTAAAGAATGAAGATGGATTCAACCCAGATCTGTGACTGGAGGTGAGTGTCCGAAAAGTTTCAGCACTCCATCCATCATCTCCTTGTGTTTGTTTTCTTCACCCTAAGTTGGCAGGGTATGCCCAGATATGGGTCCCTTGCACACCTTGCCACTGGATTCAAGCTAGCCTGGCTGAAGAAGGGTGTTACCCCGAAACTGGTCCCAGGATGCTTGTTTCCTATTCAGGAAAGTCCTGGCTTGGCAGTTTGGGCTGGACTGTTCCCATGAGGCACAGGTTCAAGACTGATTTGCATATAGCTGGGTCTGAACTGAGGTGGTGAAGTGAGCTAAAGAACGATGATGGATTCAACCCAGATCTGTGACTGGGGGTGAGTGTCTGAAAAGTTTCAGCACTCCGTCCATCATCTCCTTGTGTTTGCAAACCTCTGGGGTGGGCACACAAGCTCTGCACAAGTGAAGAAGGGTTCTGCTATATTGGTTTCAGGTAGAGAGAGGCACTGTGTAATTGCTTGCAATAGGGTATACAGGAGATGTCGATAAAGTGGGTATGGTTACCCCTGGGAACTATTTTCTCACCAATTAGGAAGGAGCCTGGAGTCACCCCCACTCACATGACGGTGGCAGGTATAAATGTAGCACCCACAGTACCCTTCACACAACACTACTTGACCTGTGGAAGATCACAATAGGACCGAACCTGCTGTCTGAGACTTGAGAAGAGCCTAGACGACGGGAACTGCTTTCCCTCCTGTACTCAGGATAAAGAAGCATAATAGGGTACTAAGGCTGACTTCCTGTTCAAGCTACAGGGACACAACAAACTACATGAGGCCTTTCCTTCAATTTCCCTGCTGACCAGTTCCAACTAAGTCTGCCCTGAACCTTGCTTGTGGCTTCTCCTGGAATAAGTCTTGATCCCCCTCCCCACCCCCACCCCAGTGCTATTTCAGATGTCTTGGAACCCTGGGCTGTGTCACAGTTCACTACTCAGAATTGTAGCCTTTTTGGTTTCAAAGACCACTGGAGGATCATGACCAGCCTGCCCAGCCTATCCAACTAAGGCATGTTACCTCTGGCCTGAAGATTCAGCTTGCTTCCACTTGGAGTTTTCCCCCAGCAGCAAATCCAATTCAGCGAAACCTCGCAGAGAAGGTATCCAGCATCATGGAACCCTCTTTAGCTACAGCCTACAGCCTTGCCCTGGCCATGACCATCAGAAAATAGGGCAATTTGAACTTGTAATCAGTTTATTGGATTTTGGATTATTTCTTAAAATAGTCTAAGGTAAGTCTCTAATCAAGGGAGGCCAGGAACTAAAAGGATACCATGAGACTTTACTGAAGCTATGACTTTAGAAACCTTCAGCACTGTGGCAGCAGTGGGTCTAGCCAAGGCGTTTAAACATCAAAGGGCAACAGACCTGTTTCATCCTGCTAGGGAAACACTGTTTCCTTTTGGATGTGAATAACTCATTGAGCAGTTAGGTCTAATGACAAATAAGCCTGGGTGTACTTGTTAATATTAAATTTGGCATTAAACCTCTAGCCACACACAATATAGTTGGTGCCTTGATTGTTCAGCCGCTGCAACCCACGGTGAGCCAAGGAAGGCAGTCCTTACTTATCGTTCCTTATTTTACCTCCAAACAGCCACGTCTGAGTTGGAAGTTGCCTCTAACTTCATACAGACTGCAATAAAGCAAGCCATCCTCACACACAGACCAAGTACAGTAACAGATATGCACACTTCCCCAACAAATTATGTATGTAGAGTACAGGGAGCAAAAGTCCAAACATCTAGAATATTTGTAGGAGGTGCATCATAGGCAGCAAGTATGCAACGTTACCTTAAAAAAGGAGCAATGAAAAAACAGCATTGCAAGCTTCCTACTCACACCACATACGTACTAGCTTTGCACTGGCATCACAAGCTTTTTCTGTTCAAAGAACACATGCAGGAGGTTCATAAAGGACAGCAACAATGCAAGTTTCATCCAAACACACAACAGGAATAGTATAAGTAGCAGCAATGCAAGCTTTTCATTCGAGCAAAACACGTACTGGCCTTGCACATGATTTGCTTGCTTCTTGCAGACGTAGAACATATGTAAGAACTGCATTATCGGAAGGCAGAGCAAGCTTATTTATTTATAAAGTTTTATATAGCGCGAACATGATCCCGAGGGATAGCAGAGCGCTTCACAATTACAGATGATCAGGGTAAGGCATGCGTCAAATACACATCCAAGGAAACAGTTACAACGGGTGCAACACAGCATCACAATAGTTTTAAAAAATAGCGGGACTGGGAGGAGAAGAAAAGATTAAGTAAGGGGATATAATACATCAGTACAAGAGATGAGGGTGTGACTCCAGTATCTTCAAGCAAATGACAGGGGTCCAATTAAGGTAAGAACTTGCACATAAGGAATCATTTTACTTCCATTTTGAAGGCAACCGTGGAGGTGAGTCTGCGAACTTCAGGAGGGATAGAGTTCCAGATCCGTGGAGCGGAGCCGGAGCCGAAGAAAGCTCTATGCCAAGTTCTCTTTTTGCGAAATATCTGTGATTTCAGAAAGAAGTTGTTAGAACTTCTTGAGGGTCTACCTCCTCCAGATAGTTCTAGCTTTTGGCATAGATAATTGGGGTTTTTAAGATGGTGAGCTTTGTGAGTCAGGCAGGCGATCTTTAGTTGTATTCGTGCATCAAAAGGCAGCCAGTTTAGAGATTTTAGGACTGGGGAAATGTGCACAGAGATTTTTGTGCCCGTGGTCAGTCGGGCTGCCGCATTCGATACAGCCCTAAGTGGGGCCAAGGTATATTTCGGGAGGCTACATAGTGTAGCACTGCCATAGTCTAGCCTCTGCAAAACCAGCGCTTGAACCACCTGCTTGAAGTCAGCTTGTGGGAGGAAAGGTTTGAGATTCCTGAGTAGTCTCATCAGGTGATTCGCTCCCTTGCAAACCTTACTAATGTGGGGGCATATTATCAAGAAACGGCGTTAAAATTATCGCCGCTTTGGCGGCAGGAAACTGCAGCTAAAGCGGCGATAATGGGCTTGATAATATGCCCTTGAGAATTCCAATAGAAGCCCATGTTCTGGTGTCAACATGGGCTTCTATTGGAATTCTCACGGGCATATTATCAAGCCCATTATCGCCGGTTTAGCTGCAGTTTTCTGCCGCTAAAGCGGCAATAATTTTAACGCCGTGCTTGATAATATGCCCCCTGGTTCTTCAAGTTTAAGTGTTGGTCCAGGGTGATTCTGAGCGATTTGGCTGAATCAAGGATGGGGGGGGCGCAGTTGAAGGCAGTGAGATGGTTCATCCAGAGGTCTACCTTGGGGGTATGATTCGAAGGAGAATTGATCAAGAATTTGGTTTTGGAAGTATTGAGTGGGATGTGGTTCTCCGTTATCCTGTTTTGAGTGTTCATGAGGGTAGTGTTGAGTAATGTAAGATTGTCAGGGGAGGAGATTTTCATGGAAAGTTGTGTGTCGTCTGCGTACTTGTGGATGAGAATATTCTCTGAGTTTAGTGCATTTGCAAGTGGTTCAATGAATAGGTTGAATAGTATGGGGGATAAGGCGGACCATGGATACAGGCGTGGGCTGGGATAGGGAGTGGTTCACCTTTATTCTTTGGGAAGCTTCTCTCAAACACACAAAAGTATCAGTATAATGAGCAGCACTGCTGGCTTCTCACACACAGCAAATAAGTACAGTATGTGCACCAATAGAGTAAATAATAATTATATTTGTAAAGCGCAAACATATCACCCCTTAGATTACAAGGCACTGGGGGCCATCGGGGAGATTAGGTGAGCTATTGCCCAGAGTCACATGGTGCTGAGCTGTCACCGGCACCAGGGATTGAACCGTGAGCCCCATGCTCCAGGGTCAGTCACTCTGGCCGCTCCACCACACCTCTCCCTTAAGACTGACACTGAGGCTTCTCACACATATAAGAGGTGTATCATGAACCACAGCTATGCAAGCGTCTCTCAGTCACTCACGAAGAACAGCATGGAGAACAGAATTTCAAGCTTCTATCAGAACCCAACACATGCAGCACCGGCACCTGACATGTCTCTCACATGGTAAACAGACATAATATCGAAAAAAAAATATCAACTGGACAGAATATCGAGTTTTTAATATAGAATGGACAGAATATCGAATTGCCAAAATATAGTGGTGAAGAATATCGGAAATCAGGTAAGAAATATCAATTTAAATAATATAGAAGTAAGTAATATCGACAGTCATAATATAGTTGTTAAAAATATCGAAATTTTTTATAGTGTTTTAAGTGTTAGTATATGTGTTAAAAGTATGTATTAATTTTGGAATGTAGGTTTGAATATTTTTAAAGTAATGAATTGTATGTTATCTAATTTTTGTGTAATTTAATTACATAGCGGGTTGTGGGTTTATAGGGGATTAGGGTGGGAAGTAATTTAATTATAGTACATTAAATAATAATTTTTAGGAATTATTAATTATTTTTAATTTAATTTTGCGTTTTGCTTCTGTAGCGGGTTGTGGGTTTATAGGGGAATAGGGTGGGAAGTAATTTAATTGTTCTTAGGTCATTATTAATTGGTATTGAAAATCATTTAGTTGTTGATTAATTATAAATTGGTAAATAATTTGTATTAATTGGTAATTAATTTGTATTAATTGTTTAATTGATAATTATGTTAATTGTATTAATTTATTAATTGTAGCGGGTTGTGGGTTTATAGGGGAATATGGTGGGAAGTAATTTAATTGTAAATAATTAATTATTGAAATCATTTTTGTATATTGATAATTAATTTATTATTAATTAATTATTAATTGGTATTATTTGTCTTTATTAATTTTTGGCATTGAAAATTAATTGGTTGTTAATTAATTATTAATAGGTAATTAATTTAAAAAATATTGGAATTTATAATTAATTAATGATTAAATATTGTGTGGTTGGTAATTAAATGTAATACTTTTTTGGGGGTATTAATAAATAATTTATTTTTTAATAAAATATTAAATTATTATTTTCCCTACTATTGCACTCACTGGAGTGGGAATAATAATTTTTACCCCTACGCTATCCAACACTTTCCCTACTGTTGCACTCTTTGGAGTGGGAATAGTAATTTTTACCCCTATGCTATCCGACGCTTTCTCTACAGTTGCACTCACTGGAGTGGGAATAGTAAATTTTACCCTCCCGCTATCCAACGCTTTCCCTACTGTTGCACTCTCTGGAGTGGGAATAGTAATTTTTACCCCTATGCTATCCAATGCTTTCCCTACTGTTGCACTCTTTGGAGTGGGAATAGTAATTTTTACCCCTACGGCATCTGATGTTTTCCCTACTGTTGCACTCACTGGAGTGGGAATAGTAAATTTTGCCCTCCCGCTATCCAACGCTTTCCCTACTGTTGCACACTCTGGAGTGGGAATAGTAATTTTTACCCCTACGCTATCCAACGCTTTCCCTACTGTTGCACTCTCTGGAGTGGGAATAGTAATTTTCACCCCTACGCTATCCAACGCTTTCCCTACTGTTGCACTCTCTGGAGTGGGAATAGTAATTTTTACCCCTACTCTATCCAATGCTTTCCCTACTGTTGCAATCTTTGGAGTGGAATAGTAATTTTACCCTCCCGCTATCCAACGCTTTCCCTACTGTTGCACTCTCTGGAGTGGGAATAGTAATTTTTACCCCTACGCTATCCAATGCTTTCCCTATTATTGCACTCTCTGGAGTGGGAATAGTAATTTTTACCCTCCCGCTATCCAACGCTTTCCCTACTGTTGCACTCTCTGGAGTGGGAATAGTAATTTTTACCCTCCCGCTATCCAACGCTTTCCCTACTATTGCACTTACTGGAGTGGTAATAGTAAATTTTACCCGCCCGCTATTCTACGCAAAAAATAATGAATATTTTTAATTAATATTACGTTAATATATATGTGCAAATTTTTTTTTTTTACTTACATTAATTATTTATTCATTTTAAAGTTATTTAAGTATTTTTAAGTATGTTTTAGTTAATTATTTTGGGCAAGTACACCGTAGCACGTAATTGCCCAATTTATTTGGCCTTCATGGACTTATCCACCGCCTTTGACCTTGTCAATAGGTCATTACTCTGGAAGGCCTTATTAGTTTATGGCTTGGAAGAATCGCTGGTACATTTTTTGGCCTATTTGCATAGGGATTTGAAGGCCTGTGTTAGGATTGGCACTGTGGGTGAGGTTTCTGAGCCTGTTACAGTCAATAGAGGGGTCAGACAGGGATGTGTCCTAGCCCCCCTTTTATTTATAATATACATTAACGGCCTACACAAATATTTGGTCTCTTTAACCGGTGATGTCCCGCTTATAAAAGATAACCATCTCCCCGCACTGCTATATGCAGACGATGCGGTTCTTATGGGACGCACCCCAAACGCACTACGTATATTGGTGAATGGCTTTGTTGCACATATGGACTCCCTAGATCTGAAGACCAATTTTAAAAAGTCTTTTGTAATGTCTTGCGGCCCGAAGAGGCATCATATTGGCAGCATAGTAGTGGGGGCAGAAAGACTGGGGTCAACTGGCAGTTTCCCGTATTTGGGAGTGGTCTTTGCTGCGAACAACTCCTGGAGTGGGCATATTGCCCACGCCAGGAGTAAGTTCTCAAAGTCCATTAATTCCATTTTGAGCCTCCCCCGTCCAAAATTGACCGGGGCATTGCCTGCTATCTTAAAAATATACAAAACTCAATGCGTCCCGGTTGCTACTTATGGTGCTGAGGTTTGGGGTATTGCCAGTTGCTCTGATATAACTACTGAGGAACATAGATTTTGTAGCAAACTTCTCTGTGTTCCCATTACTTCCCCACATTTTATATGCCATAGGGAATTGGGTTTGCATTTTATAGGGGATTTTATTCGTGCTCGTCCAGCCCTTTTTTGGCTGTCGATCTGGAAAAATCCCGCCGCTAAACTGACTAGGGATATCATTGAGGATTGTCTCCGCTGCGACAGGGGCATGACCATTCCCTGGCTATCAGGGGTGCATAGCATTCTTCGCAGCGCGAACCTTGAAGACATTTTCCTGAAACCCTCTACCACTAAGCACCCCACTAAATGTGAACTTAAAAAAGCACTTTACATGTTATTTGATGCCGAAAGGGTAGCAAGGGAGTCCTTGAAATGTAGGGCCCGATTCACAGAACTAACTTAAGACAAAATCCTAAACTTACTACCATTTTGGTATTCACAGAAGGCACTTACTCATTTTGGTATTCACAGAAGGCACTTACTCATTTCGGTATTCACAGAAGTTAGGAGTCCTAACTTTAGGACTCCTAAATGCCTTCTGTGAATACCGAAAGTCTTAAAATTAGGATTTTTCGCAGTTTAGTAGTGGTATAGTTAGGACTCCTAACTTTAGGACTCCTAAATGCCTTCTGTGAATACCGAAATTCTTAAAATTAGGATTTTTCTCAATTTAGTAGTCCTAAGTTTAGGACTCCTAACTTTAGGACTCCTAAATGCCTTCTGTGACTACCGTAAGTCTTAAAATTAGGATTTTTCTCAGTTTAGTAGTAGTAAAGTTAGGACTCCTAACTTTAGGACTCCTAAATGCCTTCTGTGAATACCGAAATTCTTAAAATTAGGATTTTTCTCAATTTAGTAGTCCTAAATCTAAATTTAGGACTACTAAATTGAGAAAAATCCTAATTTTAAGACTTTCGGTATTCACAGAAGGCATTTAGGAGTCCTGAAGTTAGGAGTCCTAACTATACTACTACTAAACTGCGAAAAATCCTAATTTTAAGACTTTCGGTATTCACAGAAGGCATTTAGGAGTCCTAAAGTTAGGACTCCTAACTTCTGTGAATACCGAAATGAGTAAGTGCCTTCTGTGAATACCAAAATGAGTAAGTGCCTTCTGTGAATACCAAAATGGTAGTAAGTTTAGGATTTTGTCTTAAGTTAGTTCTGTGAATCGGGCCCCTAGTGTTTCTGGTTACTTAGCCTGTAATTTTATAATGTATCCCACACTCAGATATTTATCTCTTCCATTGAGCCATTGGGAGCGAGGCCTTATATTTCGCCTTAGGGCAGGCACCATCAAACATGCACTTAGCTTCCCTTTATGGAATTTTAATGTTTAATGTGTTGAGCCATGCCCTTGTGACTCCCAGAGTAGGCAAACAACTCTACATTTTTTATTCTTTTGTAAATTTTATATGAAGTATATCAAATGGTTTTTAACTCCGTATTTTAAAAAATCAAAACCAATTAGCCTGGAACTTGCATTTTCAATGATTTTGTCCCTGGATGATGATGAACTTGTCTTTCGTGTGAGCTCTTTTTTAAAAACTGCGGTTCGTGCCCGGTCTACAATGTCTTAAAGTTTAGATGGACTATTCCCCATGTGTAAACAGTATTTTATCTTATTGCATGATTTTATAATTGTTTCTTTTGTACTTTTATGGATTGTCAATGATCCGAATAAAGTTTTCATTGATTGATTGATTGATTGATAATTATATGTATTATTTCATTAATTTTACATTACTTTTAAGACATTTAGAAAATTCGATATTTTGACCAACTATATTTTTTACAACAATATTTTGGATTCTCTATTTTTGAACTTACCTGTTTGGAGATAGGGATTCAATATTTTGGCATTCTATATTTTTTCCTCGATATTTTGGTAGGTCGATATTCTCCTTCTCGATATTTTGTCAGTGATCCCTCTCACACATAGAATAGGTACATAATGGGTGGCATCACTTCAAGCTTCCCTCAAAACCACATCAAGAACAAACAGGACAAGAGCACTGCAAGCATCTCTCAAACACACAACAGGAAGAGGATGGATGAGGGCATAGCAAGCCCACATCATGCGCACAACACAAACAGCACCCATTCTGAACACTTCTCTCACACATAGAATTTGTACATAATGGGTAATAGCAATGTAAGCTGCAACAGCGTGGACAAGCCACCTTTATGCCCCCAACACATATAGCACCATCAACGAAAATCTCTCTCACACATAGGTTGAATACATCATGAGAAGCAACACTGCAAGCTTCCATCAGACCCACAACATGAGCGGATAGGATAAGAGCCCTGCAAGATTCCCTCCAATATACAACAGAAATAACATGGATAACAAAACTGCATACTATGGTCAAGTGTCCAGCATGTGCAGCATAAGCACGGAACACTTCTCTCACACATAGGATAGGCATATCATGGGTAGCAGCACTGCAAGCTTCCCTCAGACAGAAGGAACAGATAGGAGGCGAGCACTGCCAGGGTAGGACTTGGACAGAAAATTGGCTCTGCATCAAATTAAGGGGCATATCAGCAAGGGCCGGCGATAATTATCGCTCAGCGCTCTTAGCGTGAGGATAATTATCGCCGGCCAACTCTGAATTTTATCGTGGAGATAGAGTGCTATTAGCAACGCTTATCTCCAAAGCGATAAAATTCAGAGTGCTAACAGCCAAAAGTGAGATTATCGCTGGAAATCCAGCGATAATCATACAACTTTTGGCGATAGCTTGCTGATAGGGCCTCACATACTTAGCCATGATATCCACCCTTCCATAGGATATCATGGCTAAGTCAGTTTCAAAGCAGGCGTAAGGAAAGTAGCGATAACAGAGGTTATCGCTACTTTTCTTGTTGCTATGCTGCTTTGAGTGAGGCTTGATAATAGGAGAAATGTCGCTTAGCGACATTTCTCCAGTTATCTTTGGGAGGAACGCCCACTTAGCATCTCATTAGGGATGCAAAGATGGGCGTTAAGGGAAATGGCGATCAGGCAAGGTTTCACCCGATAACGTGACCTTCCTGATAAGGCAATAAAATTATCGCCGCTTTTCGTCCCTAAACGGACGTAAAAGCGGCGATAATTTGTTTTCGCCTGCTTGTTGATATGCCGTTAAAAGTGGCTCCCATTAGCGATTCAGAGCAGTTTTAAACTTATAAAGGCAAGCTATATAGGTGTTTTTCAAGGTATGGAGACTGTATGCATTTGTGATTGCTTCAGGAAATGTTTGTGGTAATAGCAGAGAAATCAACAGTAAAAACTGGCCCACCACCACTTAAGACAGGCCCACAAACAGCCCAAAAAGTGGCCCACACACTGACCTGACACACCAGCCCTTCCGGGCAAGCTTTCCTCAAACACACAACAGGAACACTGTGGGCGAGAGCATAGTTCGCTCCTTTGACGACCCCAGCACACACAGCACCAGCACTGTGACCTTCTCTCCCACATAATATATGCAGGCCATGGCAGCGGCAGTTCAAGTACAGGGAAGAGTTAGTTTGTCCCGGAGCTGAAGAATGACCCCTAAATCTTTACTTTAATTCGATTGTAGCTCATAAACGGAGCACAGACAGTGACCAGGCCTCCGCACTCAGACGCATGTTGCACCGTTATCGCGTCCAATATTTTCCCGCTAATACGGTTACCAAGCTCCTTTGCAAGATTCAAATGAAATTTGGGCCGGGTCGGCTGCCGTGCCCGCAAATCAGGCGGCATATTGGGCAGAGGGAGGGCTGCAGAGTCCCTAATCCGAGGAGACAGTAATGAAAAGACTGGCTGCTGGGACGCTGCTGTCAGCGCCGGCGAGCGGAGCTATGTCCTTCTAATTGGGTTTTGCTAAATGCGCGAGACAGAGCCTGCCAGCACTCGGAATGACAAAGAGCCCTGATTGCGCTGATGGGGAGTTAGGCAAGGAGGACGTGGAAAATCACTGGGCCCGAGCTCACCTGATTCCAATAGGGTGGTAGATAAAGAACTCTGAAAAAGTTTGGGAAGTGCTGGGGCAGGTTCAGTTGCTTAATTTGTGCCGGCGTTTGCTGGCGGAGGCACTCATTTTTCAGGACTGGGGCATATTTTTTATCAATAGACTTTGACCCAGTGCAAGTGAAGAAATGGTAAAAAAAAGAAAGAAGGGGGACGAGAAATACACAAATACAGAGAAGAAGGGAGAAAGTAGGGACGGAAAAAGCCATAAAGAGCAGTGGCATAGCAAGGTCAGGTGGTACCCGGTGAGGAAAATTTCTTGTGACTCCAGGCTTGACAAAATGGCAAAAATATGTATTTAAAACACGTATTTTTGCCATTTTGTCACCCCCCCTCAGCGATGACACCCAGGGCGGCCCACACCTACCACCCCCCTCCTTCCTACACCACTGATAAAGAGACCAGAAGTATTGGTTTATGGAAGAAAGAGGCATGGGGTGGTCCCCCTATTAGACAGCCTTGGGATTCAACAACCCTGGCATTTGGCAGCAGTGCGGGAGGCTCTTAAGAAAAGCTATGGGCCCATGAACTTATGGTTTTCACATTTTAAGCACTGGCCTGATCACAAGCTGATAGACCTGAGCACTGAAACTGTGGCACATAGATCTGCTCAAATGCACCGTTAAGTAGGCCCTGGTCACAGTTCAGACACTCCTGGCTGTGTGCATTTTTGAGGAATTGCTGCGTGTTAAAAGGATCTACACGTACCTGCTTTACTTACCCCTCCATTGCTAGAACGGCATCCTAGAGACAGGAAGTGGCATATTTACATGGGGTTATCACCACCAGAACGTCACTTTTTTTGACGTTGTGGTGGCAATAACCTCTTTGCCTTATTTACAAAGTGGCATGAAGCAACTTTACATGGCTTAACACCGCCTTGTAAATAATGCCCCTATTCACACAGCACTTAGCGTGAATGGGGCGGGCAATGGGTGCTGCAGTGGGTGTTCTGCCACAACACCCATTGCTTTTTGATGCTGCCCCCTATATACAAGGCTGGCGTAAATATGGGGCAGAGCCAAAAATAAGACCAGGAAAAAACTGGTCTTAAACTGGGGAAATGAGAAGAAATGGTTAATTTCTCCTTGTTTTGCTGTTTCTAGGTGTGCAGCATTCTGCAGCACACATAAAAAGAGCAAATCACCATTAGCGATTGTTCATGTGCAGGAAAGTGTCCCTTAACTAATGACGAGTCGCAACTTCTATATGTGCTGCATTCTGCAGCACACATAGAAGTTACAAATCGCCATTAGTGATTGTTTATGTGCAGGAAGGGACACCTTCCTGCACATGAACGATCATTCCCAGCAATGCAGTGCAAGGCTGCCTGCGTTGGTGCTAGGCAGATACATTTTGAACCAGTGCTAGGGGAAACGCAGGGGTGCACCGTATTATTATACGGCGCATCCCTGAATTTTTAGAATGTCAGAGTGCGGCGTTACCAATTGTAGTGTAACACCGCGCTCTGCTATTCTGTTATAAATATGCCCCAAAGTTTTGAGGATAATGCATGAGGGTACAAATTATCAAACTGGTCACAAAGCCATCAAAATTACTGCTCAATATCGAATTTGTATTTGTTTTCTAGCCCCAAATAGTGTGTAATGGCTTACTATCAGTATGCCAATCCATCGGCTTCCAAGTATCATGCTGCCAGATAGGTACTCTATATATGTCTTTAATGGTCGGTTCACAGTATCGTAATGGGTTGAAATTCGACCTACCTCATCAATTAGGTAGGTCAAAAATTGTAACTCACTACGATTTGTCACAATCACAGCAAAGGTGGCCTGCTGGGGTCAGCAGACTGCTAGGTCTATGATTGCCTTTAAATAAAGCAATATATTTTTTAAAATGCAGCCAGTTTTCCATAAAGGAAAAGGTACACAAACCTTTGTTATTATGAGTAGGCAGTGGTCTTGTGAACTATTGCCTATTCCCAAAAAAGGTTTTGGTGAAGACTCACAAAGGTGGAAGGTGTTCCTTCCCTTAGGGACTCTTTCCCATTTGGGAATAAGTTACCACCTCCTTTAAATTGGTTGTAAAATATTAGTGTTTTGCAATTTCCATTACAAAACATTATTACATACCGTAAGGAAGGGAAGCACTAAACTCGCCCCTTCCAAACACTGGTTCCATATTGTTTCCTAAAACCATTCAGAAAAACCTTTTCTGAATTGTTACTTGGTTTAGGACATTTCAAAAAGTGTTTTAGCGGTCGCGAATCCTCACATTTACTAGATCGGAGGGTCTTTGACCGTTAAAACACTTTGTTCCTGAGGCCCTAAGTTAGTTCCCTAAGGAAAAGAAAGGCCACTCTGCTCCTTGCTGAATGAACCACCTGGTATCTTTTGCTTCTGTTCTAAGGATCATGTATAAAAAGTAGGGTAGGACTAGACTATAGGGCATTAAGGCAGTGCCCGATGGGCTGGTCTGACAGGTCAGCGTGCTGGACGTTTTTTAACTGTTTTTGGACCTGTTTTAAGGCCTATTGGTACAGTTTTTACTGTTGATTTCCCTGATACTAAAACATTGTTGCCTGCAGCAAGCTCAAAACCATTCAGTCTTCCATACTTTACAAAACACTTGTACAGCGCGTCTTTACAAGTTCAAGGCATACCCAATTTGCAAACATCGATCACTTTTCTAGCTCTCCAATTAACTAATGGAGGCCATTTATATTTTGGTGACCAGGCCTATTTGTTTCCCAGTTCGACCCTGCCATAGGCCTGTCAGGCAATGGTCATTTGTCTGCCTTGTTAATAAGACCCTGAAAAAGTGCAAAGTCTTCTCAGTTTGAGCACTGTACTCCACTGTAGTACAGTTTTATAATATTTTCTATTTCATTGGTAAAGATAATGACTGACAAGTAACTTCTTTGTCAGTTATGGCCCTGTGCATCATCACAACAGAGTTGTGTAGAAGGTTCCTGTTTGTGTGCTAAGCATTATAATTACCAAGTTACCATATCGGTTTCAGCACTGCTTATGTCTGCATGAGAGGGCTGTTAGTAACATTGTGTGGATACTGGAAGCAAAATGGTTTAAGGGCATTGCTAGAGCTCAGAAGTGGCATAGGTTGGAAGGATGTCTAAGTACACAATATGGGTGTGTTATACAGCTGTTGCTCAGATTCGGTGATAAAAAAAATGTGCGACGTCTGTTTCTTATTGGAAATGTGAGTCTAGGGATGTTTTCCACTTTGAAGCTGTGTTAAAATCAGATTTTCTGCTAATACATTGTAATATCTTCACCTATTGTCTGCATTAGAATACTTGGAATAAGATGACTGTGTTATTAAAGTTGATAAAAGAACCTCACCACTTTCCAGGATATCTTTCAAACTTTAATTATCCGAGGTTCCAAAAAAAAAATTGTAAGATTATTATTGGAATATTAAACATAATAATTGATAACAGTCTGAAATTGATCGTGGATTGGGTATGGTGACCAGGCATCCTGGTGTTCCCCAGATGGTCCAGGTTTTCAGTGGACTGTCCTGGTGTCCCAACACAATTCTTCATTTTGAATAAATGCCCTGGTTTTTGGAGAAAAATTCAGGTAATTGCAATTTTAAGGAGGATTGGAAGGCATGATCTCCTTCAGAAGAATGAAAAAATTGAACAATTTATTTGGCTTCCATTAGGCAGCATAGGAGGAGCTCTGCTACTTGCTCCCAGCACAGGGGAGACAGGGGGAGAGAAGGGCAGTGGGCACAGGTTGGAGGTCTTGCCATAGATAATCCTAAGTAAATGTAGCATTGTAAATGTGTGATTGTATATATGTATATTACCTACTGGCGGTCGCCAGTAGGTAGTTATAGTTAGAACCTAGTTTCCATAGGAAAAGCATTTTCTAGTTTGCTAATAACTTTGGCGTCGTTTGACGAATCTTCGCGAAAGTCTCCAAAAAAAAGTCTATCTAGGTCAGCTCCTTTTCTGAAAGTCTGGGGGTGATTCGTCAAGCGGGGGCTGAGAAAAAAGGGGGTCCCAAAACGCGTTTTCTCCATGTTAATTTCCATAGGAGATTTTGAGACGAGCTACAGTCCAAACTGCTGAACGGAATTACCCCAAATTTGGCAAAAGGCTAGAGCTTGGTTCAGAAAGCGACCTTTTTTTAGAATGGTGTAAATCCGTACAGTGGTTTTTGAGAAATTCAAAAAATAAGAGTCAAAAAATCAATTTCCCATAGGAAACTTTGGCAGGGCTACAGCTGAAACTGCTGAACGTAATTACCCCAAATTAAGCAAAAAGGTAGTGCTTTTGTTTAGAAAGCGATATTTTTTTAAAATGTTGTAAATCCGTTCAGTAGTTTCTGAGAAATTAAAAAAATTAAAGTTTTGAAATCTAGGGTAGCGGTGGATTCGCGAACCCTCCTGAGCACAAGCTTCACTGTAATTGGCTGCCAACACTCCAAACCAGGAAGTGTTGGCAGCCATCTTGTGACTCGGTAGAACAGAGTCACAAGAAAACAGAAAAACAAAGGTGAAAAAAAAGTAAAGGGGGCAGGCTAGAAACACCCTGACCCCCTAGGCCTGCTCAGGGGGTCCCACAAGGACCAAAAAAGGGCAAAAAAAAGCATTTTATTGAAAAGAAAATTGTCCGAATTCGTGCTGAGTGCTCGAATCCGGACAACATTTTTTAAATAAAACGAAGCACAGACTCCCGTGCTTCATATTCAAAAAGCCCCCGGGAGGGCCAGGTCCCGGGGGCATTTATAAAAAAGGTTGCAGGGGCACCGCGGGGGCCCGCGCAGCCCCGGGGACCGCCACCTTCCCGGGGCTTATTGAAATAAATGTGGGGGGACACGCAGCCCCCCTTAGCCCTGGGAACTGCCACCTCCCCGGGGCTACCTAAAGAAATGTGTGGGGGTCCCAACCCCCCATGCTGCTCTGGGGACCGCCACCTCCTCAGAGCATTTATGCTAATTGGCGGGGGCCTCGCGGCCCGCCCAAGCCCCGGGACCGCTACCTCCTCGGGGCTAAAATACATAATTAGTGTGTGGAGGTCTCAAGCCCCCCCACACTGCCCCAGGGACCACCACCACCCCAGGGTACATTATATTGAGATTTGGGGGTCTGTAATGGACCCCCGAGCACCAGGGACCACCAACTCCCCAGGGCTTTAATCACATAGGGAGGGGGGGGCATGTAGCCCCTCTTCTGGAGCCCTCCATGGCCCTGGGGACCGCCACCCCTCAGGGCCGGCTCCTACAGTAACCCGGGGTGCCCACCCCCGGGACACTGCTGTTTGCTATGACAGGGTCATAGCAAACTTGCTGTGGATTTTGGAAGCGAGAGCAGGGAAACCTGCTCTCGCTTCCAAAATCCAAAGCTCATTGCTTTTCCACACGGGGTGCTGCATGTCAGCAGCTCCCCGCATGGAAAAGCAATTCCGGCTTCCGCAGGAGGCGGGGAGCTGGCGGAACCATGGGGGCATTGGGGCTTCCCCCACGGTACCCTACAAAGTGGCCAGGTCCCGGGGGATGGGGTCCCCGGGGCCAGAAGTGGCCCGGGAGGGAGGCCCACACGGCCCCCTTCCTCTTTACATTAAAAAAAAAGGGGGTCAGGCCCTGGGGATGGGGTCCCCAGGTCCCAAAAAAAGGAAAGAGAAGGGGGCCACACAGCCCCCTTCTTAATTTTTTTTTTTTTTAAAAGCTGGCATCGCGGCTAGGCCCCGCCCCGTCCCTGCAGCACTCAACAAATGCTCCCCCTGGTGCGTTGTAAGGTGGGGAATTAATTCCCCTTGAATACTGAGGGTCCCTTGGGGCCAACTAGCCCACCGGGTACCTCCAGTATGCGCCAGGGAGCTGCGCTGCAGAGAGGTGTTCAGAGGCCACACCCCTTTTTACACCTCTCTGCAACGCAGCTCTGTGGCGCTTACTGGAGGTATCTGGTGGGCTAGTTCGCCCTCAGGGACCCTCAGGACTCAAGGGGAATGAATTCCCCAATTTACAACGCGCCAGGGGGCGCGATTGCACAGTGGTGCAGGGAGGGGGCGGGGCCTGACAGAGCAAGTGTGCAAACACACCCCCTGGCACATTGTAAATTGGGGGATTAAGTCCCCTTCAATCCTGAGGGTCCCTGGGGGCGAACTAGCCCACCAGGTACCTCCAGTATGCGCCAGTGAGCTGTGTTGCAGAGCGGTGGACTCAAGGGGACTTAATACCCCAATTTACAACGCACCAAGGGGTGGGTTTGCACAGTGGTGCAGGGAGGGTGTGTGGCCTGATGTGACAAGTGTGGAAACGCGCCCTGTGGTGCGTTTTAAGTTGGGAAATTAAGTCCCCTTGAATCCTGAGGGTCCCTGGGGGCCAACTAGCCCACCAGGTACATCCAGTAAGCGCCAGGGAGCTGTGTTGCAGAGAGGTGGTCCAAGGCCACGCCCCCTTTTTACACCACTCTGCAACGCAGCTCTGTGGCGCTTACTGGAGGTAGCTGGTGGGCTAGTTGGCCCCTAGGGACCCTCAGGACTCAAAGGGACTTAATACCCCAATTTACAATGCACCAGGGGGTGCGTTTGTACAGTGGTGCAGGGAGGGGGCGTGGCCTGATGTGACAAGTGTGCAAACGCACCCTGTGGTGCGTTTTAAGTTGGGGAATTAAATCCCCTTGAATCCTGAGGGTCCCTAGGGGCCAACTAGCCCACCAGGTGCGTCCAGTAAGTGCCTCAGAGTTGCGTTGCAGAGAGGTGTAAAAAGGGGTGTGGCCTCGGACCACCTCTCTGCAACGCAGCTCTGTGGCGCTTACTGGAGGTACATGGTGGGCTAGTTGGTCCCCAGGGACCCTCAGGATTCAAGGGGAATTAATCCCCCAAATTAAATCCCGCCAGGGGGCGCATTTGCACAGTGGTGAAGGGAGGGGGCGGGCCTGATGTGACATGTCAGTGTGTACTTATGCAATCCCTCCGCCAAAACCCAAGCACTTATAAATTCACCATGCACTCTCCTTGCAGGACTCTAATCATCAAGTCACTACCCATGCACTCATGCAATGACCCATGCACTAACTCATGTACTGCTACAATACCCTGAGCAGTACCCATGCAGTCCAGCCATTGCCCTGTCACTACCCATGCACTCCTCCAATCACCCAGCGCGCACCATATACTTATCCAAACACTCCACCAAAACAAAGGCACTTATAAATTCACCATGCACTGTTCTTGCAGTACTCTAATCATCCAATCAGTACCCATGTACTTATGCAATGACCCAGGCACTAACACATGCACTGCTACAATCCTCTAGCACTACCCAAGCAGTCCAGCCATTGCCATGTCAGTACCCATGCACTCTTTCAATCACCCAGCCAGCACCATGTACTTATCCAATCACTCCACCAAAACCCAAGCACTTATAAATTTGCCATGCACTCTATTTGCAGTACTCTAATCTTCCGGTCAGTACGCATGTACTCATGGAATGACCCAGGCACTAACACATGCACTGCTCCAATCCCCTATACACTACATATGCAGGTCTCTGACCACCTACACAGTACTGATTCACTCCTACAATTACCCAGGTTGTACCCATGCACTCCAGAAATCCCTGTCACTACCCATGCATTCCCCAATTCACCCATCCAGCATCATGTACTTATCCAATCACTCCGCCAAAACCCAAGCACTTATCAATTCACCATGCACTGTCCTTGCAGCACTCTAATCATCCAGTCACTACCCCTGTACTCATGCAATGACCCAGGCACTAACATATGCACTGCTACAATCCTCTAAGCACTACTGATGCAGTCCAGCCATCTCCTTGTCACTACCCATGCACTCCTCCAATCACCCACCCAGCCAGCACTATGGGGCATATTATCAAGCACAGCGTTAAAATTATCACCGCTTTAGCGGCAGAAAACTGCTGCTAAAGCGGCGATAATGGGCTTGATAATATGCCTCAGAGAATTCCCATAGAAGCCCATGTTGACACCAGAACATGGGCTTCTATGGGAATTCTCAAGGGCATATTATCAAGCCCATTATCGCCGCTTTAGCGGCAGTTTTCTGCCGCTAAAGCGGTGATAATTTTAACGCTGTGCTTGATAATTAATGCTAAGTTATGTATGTATTATTTTTTTTTTTTACGTTTTTTCACCGTGCGCGCACCGTGCGCGCACCTCGCGATTTAAAAAAAAAAATTAAAATGTTTTTTCACCCTTCGGGGTCCTTTAGGGACCCCCTGACAAAGGCTAGGGGGTCAGGAACTCTCTACCCTGCCCCCTTTTCATGTTTGCCACCTCTCTTTTTCACTCTCGCACCCAAAACAAACAAAATGGCGGCCGACACTTCCTGATTTCGACCGATTCGAACGTTGACTGACATGTAACAACCAATCAGAATTACGCTCGCGCACTTTAGGGTGCGCGCACGGTGCGCGCACGGTGCGCGGCTATAGATATTTATATGCTTTTAAATGCAATTTTCTCAGGAAATACTGAATAGATTGACTCCATATATGCAAAAGGCACTTCCCTGACCTGAGGACTACCTCTATGCCAAATTTCAAGTAATTCTGTTCAGCCGTTCGGGCTGTACCTTCGACTAAAGGTCCTATGGGAAAATGCATGGGAAAAACGCGTTTTGGGACCCCCCTTTTTTCTAGGCCCCCGTCTGACGAATCACCCCGAGACTTTCAGAGTAGGAGCTGAGCGGAGCGCCCCATTAGTTTTGAAAATTTCGCGAGGATTCGTCAACCGGCGCCAAAGTTATTCAAAATAGAATTTTCAGATTTCCTATGGAAACACGATCCTAACTATAACTATCTACTGGCGACCGCCAGTAGATAATATATATATGTATATATATATATATTACCTACTGGCAGTCGCCAGTAGGTAGATATAGTTAGGAACTATTTTCCATAGGAAATCCGCAACATTCTATTTGGAATAACGTTGGCGCCGATAGATGAATCTTCGTGAAATTTTCCAAACTTTTGGCCAGCTCCGGTCCACTCCTATCCTGAAAATTTCACGGTGATTCATTAATTGGGGGCCGAGAAAAAAGGGGGGTCCCACAATGCGTTTTCCCCATGCATTTTCCCATAGGACCTGTTGACGCAGCTACAGCCTGAACTGCTGAACGGAATTACACCAAATTTGGCAAAGAGGTAGTCCTCAGTTCAGACTTGTGCCTTTTGCTTAAATGGTGTAAATCCGTTCAGTAGTTCCTGAGAAAATTAGAGTTGAAAAGATAGATATATCTATGGCCTATGAAGGATCAGCGCACCCTCCCCGCACCCTCCCGAGCACGAGCTGAATGCTAATTGGCTGCCAACACTCTGAATCAGGAAGTGTTGGCAGCCATCTTGTGCCTCGGTAGAACCGAGGCACAAGATAACCAAAAAAAAAAAGGCGCAAAACGCGACAAGGAGGCAGGGTAGAAACACCCTGACTCCTAGGCCTGCTCAGGGGGTCCCACAAGGACCCCCAAATTTTAAAAATCGTGGGATGCGCTTAGGATCCGCGCATCCCGGTGACGAAAAAAAAACGAACCCCGGGCTCCCGCGCTTTGTTTTTATTTAGCCCCCGGGTGGGCCAAGTCCAGGGGGCAATATTTATATTATAATGGGGGGCCCAGAGGGGCCCCCCAGCCCCGGGGACCGCCACCCCCCGGAGGCTTATCTGATTTATGGGGGGCTCTCAGCCCCCCCAGCCCCGGGGACCGTCACCACCGGGGCTTTATTAAACATGGGTGGGGGGGCTCAAAGGCCCCCCCAAGCCCGAGGACTGCCACCCCCCGGGGCTTTATGGAAATGTTTAAAAAAAAAAAAACCTCTGTGGGGGGGCTCGAGCCCTCCCACACGCCCCGGGGACCGCCACCTCCCCGGGGCACTAATTATTTAACATAGGGGGTCCGTTACGGACCCCCAAGCACCGGGGACCACCACCCGCCGGGGCTTTAAATTAATTGGGAGGGGTGCCGCGCACCCCCCCCCGTGGAGCCAATGATGGCCCTGGGGACCACCACCCCCCAGGGCCGGCAGGTCCTGCAGTGTCCCGGGTGCCACCCCCAGCTCCCACCCTGCCATTGCAAACTGCTTTGCTTCATTGAAGCGAGAGCAGGGAAACCTGCTCTCGCTTCAATGAAGCAAAGCAGATTGCTTTTCCACATGGGGAGCAGCATGTTAGCTGCTTCCCATGTGGAAAAGCAATGCCGGCTCCCGCAGGAAGCAGGGAGCCGGCTGGGACCGTGGGGGGATTGGGGACCCCCCCATGGTCCCCAAAGAGGTGGCCAGGCCCCGGGGGATGGGGTCCCCGGGGCCAGTAGTGACCCGGGAGGGGGGCCACGCGGCCCCCCATCCTAAAAATAAAAAAAATGGCCCCAGGGGATGGGGTCCACAGTAGTTACAGTTGTTGCAATGGGCAACACAATTTCAAACACAAAGCAACATTGACCTCAATGTGAATTTCTAGACAAATGCAATTAGTTACTTTATGGATTACTTTTCTAACCACAGGACTGGATCCTAGATTCAGTCCTTGGACGTCTCCTGTAAACAGTTGAGTAAAAGCGTTTTGGTTACAGTAGTGATTTTTAAGGATTAGTATTGTAGTTTAAAAGTTGACAATTAGAAAAATTTTCACATAGAATCACCAGTGTTATCCTATGGCAGAAAATTCACTTAGCAGGTAAGTAGTTTTGAGAAAGTGCCATCTTTCTTGCATGGTATGCCCCCATTTTTTGCTGAATTGCTGAATGTACTTTGACTGAGTGTGCCCTGGACTCCTGCCAATCAGGTGCCCAGGGCCTATGCTCCTTCCCTAAAACCCAAAACACAAATTGGCAAATCCTGGCCACATGGCAGCCCCTGGTAAATGGTACCCTAGGTACCCAGGGCCTTGTGACCAGGGAAGGCCTCTAAGGGCTGCAGCACTCATTGTGCGACCCTTAGAGGCCCTGTACCCTTACACACACACACACTGCCCTTGCAGGCTGGGTGTCTGGGTACAAGACAAAACAAACAGTCGACATGGCACACATCCCTGTGTGCCATGCCCACCACCTACACTGCCATGGCATACATCAGCCACCCCTCTAGCTGGGTGCCCTATGCCAATGGTGTGGGCACAGGAGCAGGATCCCTGTGCCCCTACAGTACCCATGTCCATTCCTGGGCACTGTAAGTGCAGTGCTGCCATTTAAGAGCACATGAAGACTGAGAAGTTTGGTATCAAACTTCTCAGCACATTAAACCCGCACTGATGCCAGTGTGTGATTTAATGTACCAAGCACCCCAGAGGGCATCTTAGAGATGCCCCCTAAAACCTAAACTTCAATCTACGTCTGTTCTGAGGCTGCCTAGGCTGCCACACAGCAGACATGTTGCTGGACCCCTGGGTAGGAGAGCCCCTGCTCTCCTGGGCCTGCAACCATGCACATCCTGGGCGAGGTGCTCAATCTCCTCCCCCAGGATGGGCAGGGGGAAGCTTCAAAGGCATGCCGCCTCTGTGAGCTTCCCCAGGCCACTGCACCCCCCACTCTGGTGGGAAGCTTGGCCGGAAACCCCAAATTAGGACAGGGGATGTGCCAGCCTGCCAACCCCACCCATCAGGTGGGGGAGGCGAGGTGAAGCACATCTCCGGGCTCTCACCATCTTGAAGATGGGAAGCCCTGCCCAATCAGGATTAGGCTACTGCCCCCCTCCCACAGGAGAGAGGCAGGATAGGGGGTGTACCCACCCCAGGACAGGGACCCATTGGTCCCTGCCCTTCACCTACCTGTAACGCCCCTAAATCTAGTATTTAGGGGCACCCTGCACCTTCCTTCCCCAGATTCCAGATTCCAAAATCCAAAGAAGAGCTAGAAGAAAGAAGACCTGCCCTGCAGCTGCTAAGAAGAGGAAGACACCAACTGCTTTGGTCCCAGCCCTACCGGCCTGTCGACCCTCGAACCTGCTCCTGCTCCAACCCGGCATCTCTTGTGGCCAGCAACCTCACAAACCCCGGAGGACCTGGCTAGCTTTTGACTCTAAACCCCTGGGACTCCCATGAGTAGAGGCTCTACTCAAAACCCACTTCTAATCCCTGGCAGCAGCCCGGAACCGCAAACCCAGCACACTCTGCACCAGCCAAGCCTGGCCTGTGCCGGAGTGAACAAAGACCACGAGGACGACCCCACAGCGACTGTGACCCCGAGTCTGGCACGTAAGGACCTCCCTCGACACTCCTGAAGAAGCCTGCAGCCTCAGAACCAGGTGCCCCCCCAACCGCGATCAACAGAGGGTAAGATTTCCCGACACCAAAAGGCACCCCTGCACCCGGCGCTCCGCGGCCCCCTGTGCCCAATCCCGGGGTACCTACCTATCCTCCAACTACCCAACTTACCTCTCGAAGTGGTGGTGGCACCTGAAGAATCTTCGTCCCCGAGCTTGCAGTCTTTTTCTAAACCAGAGATTTCCCTTTGAAATCAATTGAGCGCCCGAAGGCTCAAAAGCACCCTGCACCCAGCCGCCTGAGTGGCCATGGCAGTGCAACCTCTACACCTCTCTACTTCCCCACTTGCCCTGAGTAAGTGACCAGGAGCCCAGCTCCCATAGCCGCATGGCCTGCTAGTCAGTAGCCACCAACCAAGGCCCCCCTACCTCTCATGGGATAACATTGGGCCTAACTCTCTCTGCACCCGGCCGCCCTTGTGCCGCTGAGGGGGACCCTGGGAGACCTCTGAGTCTATGCCCAGAACCTTAACTCTGCCAGTCGAGTACTTACCTTTAAAGCGATAACTCAATTTTCTTCATAGGGTAACATTGACTGGCTTTTCCTGAAAGTGTGGACTTTTCAAAACTTAAAATATTCACCAAAAATCAGCCGAGTAACAAAAACGAAAATACTCACCTGCTCTTGGGTGAGCTCCCAGTGCTGGATCTTGGTGCCCAGCACTGACTCTGAAAAATACTTACAACTGTACTTACCAGTAACCCAATTTTCTGCCATAGGAAATCATTGACTGTTTTTCTGTGAAATTTCTTCTGTGTCAATTTCTGCAATCTTTAAATATTCTTTAAAAATCGTATAATATCTGAAAACGTAATTACTTACCTGTTTTGGATAAAGGTCCCAGTACTGAGTCTAGGCACCCAGTACTGGATTACAAAAGTAACGAGAACATACTATACCTGCAACTTGAATTTTCTGCCATAGTCAATGACTGTTTTCTATGAAATATTTTCCAAGTGTCAACTTTTAAAATAGCAAAATATTGTCTAAAAATCATCACAGTAATTAAGTCGACTTTTATCACTTGAATCCAAGTACTGACCCAGGACTGAATCTAGGATCCAGTCCTGGAATTCCAAAAGTAAACCTAAAAGTAATTTGTGGCAAATAACTAGATACTTCCATTGAACTCAATGCATTATTGTGTTTAAAATTGTGTTGCCTATTGCAACCACTTGTAACCTTCTACAAAAGTCAATTGAACATTGCAAAAGTATTTATATAAAGCATCTCATTCTGAGAAAGTATATTTTAATACCTATTGTTGGTTCTAAAATAAAACAAGCATATATTTCTTATATATAAACCATTGGCCTAGAGTTCAGTTATTGAGTGTGTGAGACCATTTGCTGGCTGAGTTTGTGCAACAAATGCTTCACACTGTCCTCTGATACTGCCTTACTGCTCGACCAAGCTACCACTTTAGAGAGTAAGGTTATATCTAACTTTCGCCTCTGCCAAACCTCTGGGGACTGTGGACTCTACATCCTGTACCTATTTGGGAATAGTATATACAGAGCCACTTTCTCACTGTAGTGTTATCGTTACTTTTTCTTACTCAGTGGTGGATCCTGGATCCAGCACAGGTGAATCTCCTGTAAACTGTTGAAAGAATGTGTTTAAGTCATAGAGACGATTTTTTAGAAATATTTTTAGTTTGTGAAAATAGACAGAAACTTTTCTGCTTAAAAGCACACAATGGATTCCTATGGAAGGAAATACAAGTTACTGTTAAGTACGCTTAAAATTACTTTTCAGGGTCAGTGCTGGTCTAAAAGATGCAGCACTGGGTTCTCTCCTGATAACAGGTGAGTAAATCAGAATTCGTAGTTCGGCTGATTTTAGAGGAATATTTGTATGTTTCAAAAATGGACACTTAGAAACTTTTCTGCTGAAAACCACACAATGGATTCCTATGGAAGGAAATATAAGTTACTGGTAAGTACGCTTAGAATTACTTTTCAGGGTCAGTGCTGGGCTAAAAGATGCAGCCCTGGGTTCTCTCCTAATAACAGGTGAGTAAATCGAAATTCGTAGTTCGGCTGATTTTAGAGGAATATTTGTACGTTTCAAAAATGGACACTTAGAAACTTTTCTGCTGAAAACCACACAATGGATTCATATGGAAGGAAATACAAGTTACTGGTAAGTACGCTTAGAATTACTTTTCAGGGTCAGTGCTGGGCTAAAAGATGCAGCACTGGGTTCTCTCCTGATAACAGGTGAGTAAATCGGAATTCGTAGTTCGGCTGATTTTAGTGGATTATTTGTACAATGGTGAAGGAAGGGGGCGGGGCCTGAGGTGGCGAGTGCAAACACGCCCTGTGGCGTGTTTTAAGTTGGGGAATTCATTCCTCTTCAATCCTGCGGTCCCCCGGGGCCAATTAGCCCACCAGGTACCCCCAGTATGCGTCAGGGAGCTGCGTTGCAGAGAGGTGTTCAGAGGCCACGCCCCTTTTTACAACACTCTGCAACGCAGCTGCGTGGCGCATACTGGAGGTACCTGGTTGGCTAGTTGGCCCCTAGGGGACCTCTGGATTGAAGAGGAATCAATTCCCCAACTTAAAACGCTCCACAGGGCGTGTTTGCACACATATCACCTCAGGCCCTGCCCCTACCTTCACCACTGTGCAAACGTGCCCTGTGGTGTGTTGTAAGCTGGGGAATTAAGTCCCCTTGAATCCTGAGGTCCCCTGGGGGCCAACTAGCCCACCAGGTACCTCCAGTATGCGCCAGGGAGCCGCATTGCAGAGAGGTGTTCAGAGGCCACAGCCCTTTTTACAACACTCTGCAACGCAGCTCCGTGGCGCTTACTGGAGGTACCTGGTGGGCTAGTCGGCCCCTAGGGGACCTCTGGATTGAAGAGGAATGAATTCCCCAACTTAAAACGCGCCACAGGGCGTGTTTGCACAGTATCACCTCAGGCCCCGCCCCCTAACTTCACCACTGTGCAAACGCACCCCGTGGCGCGTTTTAAGTTGGGGGACTAAGTCCCCTTGAATCCTGAGGTCCCCTGGCGGCCAACTAGGCCACCAGGTACCTCCAGTAAGCGCCACGGAGCTGCGTTGCAGAGAGGTGTAAAAAGGGGCGTGGCCTCATTACACCTCTCTGCAACGCAGCCCCTGGCGCATACTGGAGGTTCCTGGTGGGCTAGTTGGCCCCCAGGAACCCCCAGTATTCAAGGGGAATTAGTTCCCCCTCTGCAAACAAGCTAGGGGGTGCGTTTGCAGAGTGGTGTAAGGAGGGTTTGTGGCCTCCGGGCCGATCCCGTTTTTCTTTTTTTCTTCTTTGATTTAGAAGAGGGGCTGTGTAGCCCCCCTTCTTTTTCTATTTTTTTGGCCCTGGGGACCCCATCCCCCAGGGCCTGCCCCCAATTTTTATTTATTAAAAAAAAAAAATCGGGAAGGGGGCGCGTGGCCCCCCTCCCGAGGCCATAATTTGCCCCGGGGACAACATCACCTGGGGCCCTTTTGTTTAAAAAAATATATTTTTATGGAGGGGGGCTGCGTAGCCCCCCTCCTGTGGCCACTTAAGTCCCCGGGGAACCCATCCCCCAGGGCCGGCCATTGTTACATATATATATATATATATATATATATATTTTTTTTTTTTAAATTTGATGGAGGAGGGGGGCCGCGTGGCCCCACTCCCGGGCCACTTCTGGCCCCGGGGACCCCATCCCCCGGGGCCTGGCCTCTCGTTGGAGACCGTTGGGGGTCCCCAATCCCCCCACGGCCCCAGCCGGCTCCCCGCCTCCTGCGGGAGCCGGCATTGCTTTTCCACATGGGGAGCAGCTAACATGCTGCTCCCCATGTGGAAAAGCAATCTGCTTTGCTTCATTGAAGCGAGAGCAGGTTTCCCTGCTCTCGCTTCAATGAAGCAAAGCAGTTTGCAATGGCAGGGCGGGAGCCGCGAGGCTCCCGCCCTGCCATTGCAAACAGCAGTGTCCCAGGGGTGGGCACCCCAGGACACTGCAGGAGCCGGCCCTGGTGGGTGGCGGTCCCCAGGGCCTATACAAGGCTCCAGGAGGGGGGCCGCGTGGCCCCCCACCCACATGTAAAAGTTGCCCCGGGGGGTAGTGGTCCCCGGGGCTGGGGGGGCCTGAGAGCCCCCCACATCATATTGTTTTAAGTCCTGGGGGGTGGCGGTCCCTGGGGCTGGGGGAGCTGCAAGCCCCCCACCCATGTTAACGATGCCCCAGGGGGTGGCGGTCCCCGGGGCTGCGGGGGAGGTCGTAAGCCCCCCCCGCATATACAATCTCCGAGCCCCGGGGGATGGCGGTCCCCGGGGCAGTGTGGGGAGGGGTTGGGACCCCCCCACACTTTTTTTTTACTCTGCCCCCGGGATTTGGCCCCCCCTGGGCAAATTACCATATTCAGCACGGGAGTCCGCGCTGATTTTTTTTTTCTATCGGGAGGATCCACGCATCCTCCCGTTTAAAAAAAATAAATAATATTTTTGGGCCTTGGAGGTCCTTGTGGAACCCCCTGAGCAGGCCTAGGGGGTCAGGGTGTCTCTACCCTGCCCCCTTGTCGCGTTTTGCGCCTTTTTTTTGGTTTTCTTGTGCCTCGGTTCCACCGTGGCACAAGATGGCTGCCAACACTTCCTGATTCAGAGTGTTGGCAGCCAATTAGCATACAGCTCGTGCTCGGGAGGGTGCGGGGAGGGTGCGCGGATTCTCCGAGGCCATAGATATATATGTACTTTTACCTCTAATAATTTTCTCAGGAACTACTGAACGGATTTACACCATTTAAGCAAAAGGCACGAGTCTGAACTGAGGACAATGCTCACCTATCCATAACTGTTTTGGGGTACCTACGGGTTGTTAAAGTGTATAACGATCGCCATGCTTCATGTAAGGTACACTTGATGACTAAAGGGGCAAGGCTGCCACAGAGAGCTCTGTGCATAGAGCAAATGTCACATCACAGTGACTGTGGGCAGGAATATGCTCCAGAGTTCTGCCTATTCCGCCGTGGGGTGCAATTTCCTAAAATGTAGGCATAAAGACAGTTGGTGTTGGTACCCATCAGGGAGCAGAATATTAATATAACAAATGTTTGTTTTTTCAGGTTATCAACAAATTCTTTCAAATATAACATTTCATAATTGTAGGAGAGTGGAATCTGACTAATGGTTGCCCCCAACTTTTTGCCTGGTATTTAAGTGGTTTTTGACTAGTCTGGCTGGGATCCTGCTATCCAGGACCCCAGCCTATCTGCTTTCTCCCTAAAACTGTTGTGAGTACTCTAGGTACAAACATAATTGGATGCTGGGCATGCCCTACCAGTCCCTTGTAGATGGTACCCTAGGTACCCAGGGCATGGGTCCCCAGTAGGCCTACCAGGGCTGCAGCACTTATTGTGCCACCCTGGGACAGCCACCCAAACTGACACCACCAGGCCACTACTGTAGCCTGGGTAAGGTGGTGCTAGCACCCCTTACAGGGACGTAGGTACCCTATGTCCCATACCATACAACACATATACTCTCATAGGTCACCCCTATGGCAGGCCCTGGTAATCCTACAGGGCTGGGTGCTGAGGTATGTGTGAGGGGGGACCCCTACGTGAGTAGGACCTCTCTGCAACCTTCGTAAAATCGTTACTGGGTTGTTTGTAGTGTAGCCATACCATATACTCTTAACCGCATTATAAGTTATTGCGTCATCGCTGTAACTTAGGAATGGCTACACAGAACCATATCGTGTTTGGTGTCAAACATGAAGGAATCATACCCCCAGTCCAGCCATGGGCATGGGGGCACGATTCCCCCTTGCTAGGAGGGTGATATGGGAAAAGCGGTAGAATTTGGAAACCAATTTAAAAGTGCACATGTACCACAAAATGGCTACTGTTCGCCACCTACACGACTCTGGCTGGCTGTTGCTGGGGAAAACCCCAGCCTCGCCATCTGGACAATAGGGCTCCTGTGGCAGGGAGGTGCCAGCACCTCCCCAGACAGGATATGTGGATTGGAACAGGGTGGGTGCACCAAATGTCCTTTCAGAGTTGCACGTAGGCAGCTGCAGAGCCCCAATTCTGCATACACCGCCTGGAACCGGTTCAGGGGCGTCCTGCCCCTCGCCCAGGCGGGAAACACACAAAGGGGAGTGGGTGTAGCCACCCTTTCCCGCCTCTACTCTGATTGGTAGGCTCTCTCTTGGACCATCCCCTAATCTTGGGGATATATGGGAATAACTTTGCCCTAGAGCCTTAGATTCGTACAGGACTTCACAGAACTGACCTTCGACGAGCTGCTGCCCAGCTGACTGAAGAAATCTCCCTTGGGATAAAGGAGTTATCCCCCTGCTTGGCAGGCACCTAAAAGACTACAAGATACCCGGTTGGAACTTCGTTGCTCTCACGACCTTCGACGCCTTCCAGCAACCTCGAGGTGGGTCTCCAGTGCATCCCAGCGTCCTGTGAGTGTGCCCAGCAAGTCTGAGCACCCTGGACCACGTGGGTGTCGAGATCCCCGCATACCCCGAGACACCGGCCACCTCTTGTCCAGCACACGACCCCGACCAGTGGGGAAGTTGTGCTTTGGCCCATTCTTGAGCCAACCTTCAAGCAGCATTTGTGCCGACCCTCAGCTCCCTGGCCCGCTCCGGTGGCCCGTGGGAGCCCTTTTACGCACTCCATTTTGCTGCCTTCCGCGGTCCCTTGTCTCTCGACTTGTGGGCCCTGACGGAGGACAATCTTCTTTTCTAAGAGTTCCCCTGGTTGCTCCAGGCCTGCTCTACGCTCCCTGCAAAGGAGAGCACCCTCAGACCTCGTGGGTCTGCACCAGCAGCTGCTTTGTTCATCTTGCGTGGGTTGCGGTTGCCAATGCTTAGTGGATCCAATCGGGACACTAACACCGCAGCGACCCTCAGCCGACGTGGGACAGTTGCCCTCCAGAAGCTGGCCTTCCTTGAAGCCTCCCGGAGCCCGTGACTGCAGAGCCCAGCTGTGCCTTCCACACCTGAAGCACCCGACATCCACGAGTTCCTTCCTGTGAGCTCCCTGGTCACTGTGCTGTGACCCAGACTCTGTCCCCTCTGCTTTCAGGTTCATCTTTGTCTTCTCTTCAACTTTAATCTTCACGACTTCAACGACACTTCCAGCTAGCAGCAGTTTGGACTCCTTTTCCATAGAAAATCAGCCCGCGACCCGACACCAGAATCGACCTATGCACCCGGCTTCCCTGGGGCAGGTAACAGTGGTATTCGGTACTTACGTGGTGGTGGGCTCTCCAAAGCCTTAAGTCTCAAGCCTTAACTTTGTACTGTTGTTAGAAGTGTCCTTAAACCTTAATTATTCAACCGCGACATTCTCCATAGGCTAACATTGCGATCCCGATAGCAACTTCTCGCACTGCACACGCCTCCCGTGGGTCCCCTTCCTCTTAACTGTGGGTGGATTCTTAAGGGGCCAGCGATCCTGAATGCCCTAGGCATTGCCTGTAGAATTGTCGTGGTTCTTATACCACTATTTTAGTATATGGTTTGGTCCCCCCCTGGGGCCCATTGATTTCTGTGCTATTTATTGTGTTTATAAATGCTTGTTTGAAGTGTAACTTTGCCACTAGCCACATAAAGTGACTGTGGGATTCTGTCTAGAATAAATACATATATTTTATATATATACCTGTGTGGGCTACTCTTTCATTTGGTTATTCAAGAGGTTATTATGGTAAAACAATAAGCTTAACACTCCTTCAAGACTTAGCCTGAAGGCTGCTCTCCACAGCTACCACTAGGATAGCTTTCTTTAAAGGTTGTCTTAAACCTATCATCAATAGGAGTCGAATTGGACTGGTGCAAGGTGTCCCTATAACTAGGAACAGCATATGCCAGGCCAACTTCTCACATTGGTGTGCAGCGGTTGGATTCAAGCTTGCCATTGTTTTACCAGATAACAAATGGAATTTCTAAAGTGAAAGCCACAAGGTACCAAAGGTACATATAAATTCAAGCTAGAATACAATAAGTTCTACTGAACTTGGAGTTGTGTGTAGAGGGTTTAGCACACCTTGACTACAACTCAAGAGAGGGTTCAGTAGGCCACACTCAGTGTAGGTAGATACATCACTACACTAAACATGCCTTCAGGTGGCACTAAGGCTATGGAAGGACCCCAGAGGGTCCCAATAGATAAGTATGATAATTTCACCTTTGCAGAGCTCAGGGAAATGTGCACCCTTAGAAAACTGAAGACAAACAAAGGTGCCAACACAAAACGTCTCAGGGAAATCCTGCTCATAGCAGACTTTATGGAGTCCATAGGGTACAGAGAGACGGACAGAGTGGGTGGGCACCCATCAGAAGAGGACACTCCCAGAGTGGACTCTGATGATGAACAGGAAGAGGATGAAAATCCTGACCTGGAAGAAACAGACCACTCACAGCATGGAGGTGATGGCTCAAGAGGCACTCCCTCCACCCTTAAAAGGAGAGTGGTGGATCCAAGAAGGAACAGATCCCCCTCAGTGGGATCCAACCATTCTAGGAGATCCAAAGGGTCCTCTGCCTCTTCTCAGAGAAGAGAATCCTCTCATGAGAGGAAATGCAGACTGATCAAATTTGAGCAGGCTAAGCTTGAGCTTAAAAGAGAACAGTTAGCATTGGACAGGGAAACCCTGGAGCTTCAGAAAGCTTCAAAGAAATGGGGTCTAGAGATCCCTGGTGGCAGTGATGAAACCCCTAGAGTTAGAGAGAAAGTCCCTGACAATAGGAACCTCCACAAGATTGTGCCCCCCTATCAGAATGGGGATGATATCCACAAATGGATATCTGCTCTTGAAAGGGCCTGTAGAGTACAGAGGGTCCCTGTAGAGCAGTGGGCAGCAATCCTGTGGCTCTCCTTTTCAGATAAAGGAAGAGACAAGCTCCTCTCTGTAAGAGAAGAGGATGCTGATGATTATTACATCTTGAAAGCTGCTTTAATAGATGGGTTTGGCTTAACCACTGATCAATACAGACTTAAGTTCAGAGACACCCAGAAAGCACAGAATCAAGATTGGGTAGACTTTGTGGATTGTGCAACCAAGGCACTGGAAGGTTGGTTAAATGGCAGTAAAGTTAATGATTATCAAGGATTGTATAATCTCATTATGAGGGAGCAGATTCTTAATAATTGTCAGAACCAACTTTTACACCAGCACCTGGTGGACTCTGATCTGACCTCTCCCCAAGAATTGGGAAAGAAGGCAGACAAATGGGTCAGAACCAGGATTAGGCCTAAGAACCAAGTTGGTGACCAGAAGAAGGATTCCACTAAGCCCAAAGAGAAAGGTGGGGATGATAAACAAGAAAAGTCCTCTGAAGGGCCCCAACAACCCAGTGCTGGGGGTGGGTCCCAAAATACTTCCTCTAATAACAAGAAACCATATTGCCATGTGTGTAAGAAACCTGGCCACTGGAAAACTGACTCCAGCTGTCCAAAGAATGGCAATAAAGAGAATGTTCCTCCAAAACCAGCTCCAACACCTCCTGTTACTACTAGTAGTAATCCCCCAGGTGGTGGGAGTGCACCCAGAAACTTAGTTGGGATTTCTTGGGGAACACAGGGGGACTCTGGCCTATCCAGGTCCCCTACTCAAGCAACCATGGTCTGTGATGGTGGCATGGGGTTTGCCAACTTTACCATGAGCCCCAGTATTCTGGGCAGGTACAGACAAGAACCAATAATCAATGGTCAGAAGGCTGTGGCCTATAAGGACACAGGGGCCAGTGTCACCATGGTGACAAAGAGGCTAGTGCCCCTAGATCAGCTTTTACCTGGGTTTAGCTACCAGGTGACCAACATAGATGGAATCAGGACAGATCATCCCATGGCAGTGATAAATCTCAGCTGGGGAGGGGTCACTGGCCCCAAGAGAGTGGCAGTGTCCCCAAACTTGCCTGTAGATTGTCTACTGGGGAATGATCTAGAAATCTCAGTCTGGGCTGAGGTTGACCACAAGGCCCATTTGAAAATGGTAGGAATCCCTGAGAAAGTGGATGAGACCCTGAGGGCCTCACCTCCACCCCAGGAGAAAATAGAAAGAGTGAAGCCTGAAACTATGGATCACTCCACCCAAACAGAGAGCATAGGGGAAGAGGAACAGTCCTCCCCCCACCAGACTACAGGTAAGGGTCAAGTTTCTCAGGGAACTGATCCTGCCCCTTGTGAAGTAACTGCCCCAGAAGTGGACAGGCCTGACCTGCCCACCTCTCTGATGGCAGGGGATCCTTCCAAGGTGGTACCCAGTCTGGAGCAGGTATCCTGCCCCTCTCTACCCTGCCTCAGTCAGCCCAGGGCTGCAGAGGTCAGGGAGGTCAGTGGACCCTTATTGGGCCCCTGCCCAGAGGAACCCCCTCATCAACAGATTAGGGACACCCACCAGAGTAGTTTCAGCCAGGTGAAAATTCCTCTACAAACTGAAGGATCCCCCTTACCCCTAGGTATAGGCACCCCTCAAATGGATGTTGTTGAGCACAGGGAAACCTGGGGCCTAGCTGCCCCAAACCTTCCAGTGCCCTCCACTATTCCAGCCAAAGGGATCCAACACCCAGCTGTAGGCAGCCAGAGGTTGACCCTTAGGGCCAGATATGACACAGTCATGGGCAGAAAGGCTTCCATAGTGGCCAGTGATCTGAGGAGGTTGAGAGCAACCCAAGTAGGGTCTCACTTCCAGACTCAGACACCCCATCAGCCCACCTCTGACCCAAAAACCAATACAGGTAATTTCCCTAAACTTTGGAGAAACTCTAGAACCCCTTGGGGTAGGATTTCCCAAGTGGACCATGACACAGGGAGCAACCATGTTAGTACAGGTTCTTCCTTATATGGCCACTCAGGAAATAAAGGCTTATCTGGACAAGGTTAGCCTTATCTCCTTTCGTTTGGGGGGGGTTATGTAGCGAGTGGAATCTGACTAATGGTTGCCCCCAACTTTTTGCCTGGTATTTAAGTGGTTTTTGACTAGTCTGGCTGGGATCCTGCTATCCAGACCCCAGCCTATCTGCTTTCTCCCTAAAACTGTTGTGAGTACTCTAGGTACAAACATAATTGGATGCTGGGCATGCCCTACCAGTCCCTTGTAGATGGTACCCTAGGTACCCAGGGCATGGGTCCCCCAGTAGGCCTACCAGGGCTGCAGCACTTATTGTGCCACCCTGGGACAGCCACCCAAACTGACACCACCAGGCCACTACTGTAGCCTGGGTAAGGTGGTGCTAGCACCCCTTACAGGGACGTAGGTACCCTATGTCCCATACCATACAACACATATACTCTCAGAGGTCACCCCTATGGCAGGCCCTGGTAATCCTACAGGGCTGGGTGCTGAGGTATGTGTGAGGGGGGACCCCTACGTGAGTAGGACCTCTCTGCAACCTTCGTAAAATCGTTACTGGGTTGTTTGTAGTGTAGCCATACCATATACTCTTAACCACATTATAAGTTATTGCGTCATCGCTGTAACTTAGGAATGGCTACACAGAACCATATCGTGTTTGGTGTCAAACATGAAGGAATCATACCCCCAGTCCAGCCATGGGCATGTGGGCACGATTCCCCCTTGTTAGGAGGGTGATATGGGAAAAGCGGTAGAATTTGGAAACCAATTTAAAAGTGCACATGTACCACAAAATGGCTACTGTTCGCCACCTACACGACTCTGGCTGGCTGTTGCTGGGGAAAACCCCAGCCTCGCCATCTGGACAATAGGGCTCCTGTGGCAGGGAGGTGCCAGCACCTCCCCAGACAGGATATGTGGATTGGAACAGGGTGGGTGCACCAAATGTCCTTTCAGAGTTGCACGTAGGCAGCTGCAGAGCCCCAATTCTGCATACACCGCCTGGAACCGGTTCAGGGGCGTCCTGCCCCTCGCCCAGGCGGGAAACACACAAAGGGGAGTGGGTGTAGCCACCCTTTCCCGCCTCTACTCTGATTGGTAGGCTCTCTCTTGGACCATCCCCTAATCTTGGGGATATATGGGAATAACTTTGCCCTAGAGCCTTAGATTCGTACAGGACTTCACAGAACTGACCTTCGACAAGCTGCTGCCCAGCTGACTGAAGAAATCTCCCTTGGGATAAAGGAGTTATCCCCCTGCTTGGCAGGCACCTAAAAGACTACAAGATACCCGGTTGGAACTTCGTTGCTCTCACGACCTTCAACACCTTCCAGCAACCTCGAGGTGGGTCTCCAGTGCATCCCAGCGTCCTGTGAGTGTGCCCAGCAAGTCTGAGCACCCTGGACCACGTGGGTGTCGAGATCCCCGCATACCCCGAGACACCGGCCACCTCTTGTCCAGCACACGACCCCGACCAGTGGGGAAGTTGTGCTTTGGCCCATTCTTGAGCCAACCTTCAAGCAGCATTTGTGCCGACCCTCAGCTCCCTGGCCCGCTCCGGTGGCCCGTGGGAGCCCTTTTACGCACTCCATTTTGCTGCCTTCCGCGGTCCCTTGTCTCTCGACTTGTGGGCCCTGACGGAGGACAATCTTCTTTTCTAAGAGTTCCCCTGGTTGCTCCAGGCCTGCTCTACGCTCCCTGCAAAGGAGAGCACCCTCAGACCTCGTGGGTCTGCACCAGCAGCTGCTTTGTTCATCTTGCGTGGGTTGCGGTTGCCAATGCTTAGTGGATCCAATCGGGACACTAACACCGCAGCGACCCTCAGCTGACGTGGGACAGTCGCCCTCCAGAAGCTGGCCTTCCTTGAAGCCTCCCGGAGCCCGTGACTGCAGAGCCCAGCTGTGCCTTCCACACCTGAAGCACCCGACATCCACGAGTTCCTTCCTGTGAGCTCCCTGGTCACTGTGCTGTGACCCAGACTCTGTCCCCTCTGCTTTCAGGTTCATCTTTGTCTTCTCTTCAACTTTAATCTTCACGACTTCAACGACACTTCCAGCTAGCAGCAGTTTGGACTCCTTTTCCATAGAAAATCAGCCCGCGACCCGACACCAGAATCGACCTATGCACCCGGCTTCCCTGGGGCAGGTAACAGTGGTACTTCGGTACTTCCGTGGTGGTGGGCTCTCCAAAGCCTTAAGTCTCAAGCCTTATGTAGTGGCCGGCTCTGCCTCGCGCTGTTAGAGCGCGAGGCGTACATTCTGTGTCTCGCGCTGTCCGCGATGACGCGGTATTTTACAGTTATGACAGTTGGTGATTATTGACTGTTAGCCACAGGCAAGCGTCGTGCCCGTGGGAGTTGATGTAATAAAGACTTGCTGTTATCTACATTTAATCTCGTCTGTTCACTACAATATTAACTGGCGACGAGTTCGACTCCCACAGAACCCACAGGATAATCCGATTCAGGTACCTGATGTAGTGGACGTCCTGCGCTCTTCACATGTAACGATCGACGAAGGTCCTTTCCCTCAGCCTTTCACAGCGTTGTGACCGCCTGTCTCCTGACGTCTCCGGATATCGTTTGAAACAGCCTGAGGTGAGAGAACGTGAACGAGAGGCGTTTCGCGCGTCTCTGCTGTTGATGTAACCCCGCCCAGCTCTTAAAGCTACAGACTCTCTTGGGTCAATTTCTTTGCTGCGCTTGGTTTATATAGCAGTTTAAGTCATCTCCGACTGGATTACCCTGGGCAGCATTTACAAGTGGGATGAACATACGCTTTGTAGCAAAATACATTTGGAAAGGAAAAAAACGAAATTATGAGGGCACGACCTTGAAATGTACAAGGATACAAACATAAATTCTCTTTCCATCTTCTGTGTGGGGGTCACAGAGGCTGTTTCATAAGTTGTGGCTTATCTAGAACATTGATTTACAGACTATTTTGTCCGCTCTGATTGCCACCATTAAATACTTTATGGTAATTACTAAAATACATATTTCCTTATTAGCATTTTCAAAGGAAATTTCACATGATGCAGTCCATTCTTCCACCATCTCCTTTCCTGGACACACCAGGCGAACCTCCTGTGCCTTGGAGGAAATGGTTCGACGCGTTTGAAAATTACCTGGGTGCTATAGGAGCACATAGGTTCAGGGCAGAAAGGAAGAAGTTTTTACTACTCCATTCCCTGGGGTATGAAGGGAGAGAAACCCTTAAACATTTACCGGATGTAAGTGTGGAAGAAGACGAAGAAACTGATGAATACAAAGACACAGTGAAAAAACTAAAAGCCAGATTTGATAAGCAGCCCAGTGTGGTGGTGTCTAGACACAAATTTTTTAAAAGAATGCAGAAAAATGAGGAAGATGTTGACACATACATTACTGCTTTGAGGAAGTTGGTAGCGGAATGTGAATTTGAAAATTTCAGTGAACAGTTGATTCGTGATCAGTTTATTGGAAAATGTCTGGACAAGACTATAAGACAAAAACTTTTATCCTTAGAAAATCCCTCCCTGGATGAATCTATTCGCATAGCGAAAAGTATTGAAACATCACAATCTTCCATAAAGGAACTGGAGAGTAAAAGCATTGAAGTCGTTACTCCTGTTCGCTTTAAAAAACATGAATGGAAAAAAGATTATCAGCCAAATAATTTCTTCAAAAGGACTGATATATGTTACAGATGTGGATATCCCTCCCATGTGAAAAGTGGTAGACCGTGTCCTGCGAGAAATGCAACCTGTCGCAAATGTGGAAAATTGGGACATTATGATAAAGTTTGTCAAAGCCAAAAACATAAGAAAGAACAGGTAGCATGTGCCATGGATGCAAGTGGGAGTGACAGTGACGACACCCTTTGCGAACTTAAGGACATGATAGTGGTTGTTAGGGAAGGGAACATAAAAAGCGGTAACCCTGATGACTGTGTAGATCCCTATGCCATCATCGGTATAGGGGAAGAGAGTGTGAGGCTGCTTGTAGATTCTGGTGCTAGGATCACAATGATCAGTGAATCTTTGTTCAGGAGAAAATGGGGAAACAGACCTCTGCAACCGCCTGATCGTGAACCTGTATCCTATGAAGGGAGAAGTATAGAACTGATGGGGTACTTTGAGGACATCTTGATTTTCAAGAACAGACACATTTACGGAAAAGTATATGTCGCTGTCAATGGACTAGACATATTAGGATGGTTCCACCAAGGTTTGTTTAGTATGATGCTGTGCCCTGGAGCCAAGGAACAGATTCTAGTGGTTCGGGATCGAACACAGGTCGAGGAACTACTCAATAAATATCCCAGAGTGTTTTCAGGTGAATTGGGGAAGATCAAAGGATTCAAACACAAGATCAAGATAAAGAGTGATGTGGTACCTGTAAAACACAAAATAAGGAGTATCCCTTTCAGCATCAGAGAAGACCTGGAGAAAGAACTTTTGTCCATGCAAAAAAGAGGGGTTATTGAACCCATAGAGTCGTCTGATTGGTCCTCAGCATTAGTCGTGGCAAGGAAGAAAAATAATGATCTCAGAATCTGCATTGACTTGCGCAATCTAAACAAGGTCATCTGGGTGGACTCGCATCCTCTACCGAACATATCGGAAATGCTGGGTGTAGTCGAGGGTGCCAAGGTCTTCACCAAACTCGACCTGGCCTCGGCGTATCACCAAATTGGACTGGACAAGGATTCACGCCATTTCACAGCGTTCAACTCCCCTGCAGGTTTGTTCCAATTTTGTCGTATGCCTTTCGGTTTGGCCTCAGCAGCCTCTGTATTTCAGAGGGTTATGGTCAATTTACTGAAGGGAATAAAGAACGTGGCCATATTCCAGGATGACATTCTGCTGTTCGCAAAAGACCAACAAGAACACGACATTGCACTGAACAAGATCCTGTCCATATTCCAGGAACATGGGGTGGTCCTAAAAAGGGACAAGTGTGAATTCTCCAAAGACAAGATGGATTATCTGGGTCACACTATATCGAGTGAAGGTGTCATGCCCAAACCGAGTTTGGTTCAAGCCATTGTTGATGCTTCCGCTCCCAAGGACAAAGCTGGTGTCAAGTCTCTGTTAGGTCTCACAGAATTTTATGCCCGCTTTATTCAAGACTATGCTACAAAGATTCGTCCCATTTCCAAGCTGCTCCAAGACAGAAGTGAATTTGTGTGGGATGATGAGTGCAAGGCTGCCTTTGACTGGATCAAGGAACAACTCAGCACGGTCAAGGCCTTGAAGCCGTTTGTACAAGGGGTCCAGTGCACGCTGACTGTTGATGCTAGCAGTTACGGACTGGGCGCTGTGTTGACACAGATGGTCGACAAAAAAGAACACACCGTAGGGTTTGCATCTAGAGTACTAAGAGAAGCTGAAACTCACTATTCGGTCATTGAGAAGGAGCTCCTAGCATGTTGGTGGGGCATTGAAAAATTTAAAAATTATTTGTGGGGACAAAAATTCATTCTTCAAACGGACCACAAACCATTAGTAGTTATTTTAGGGTGCACCAATAGCCGGGGGGCCACTCCCCGCATCGCACGCCTAGCCTCCAAACTCTTACAATACAACTTTGAGATTGTACATATTGCTGGGGGGAAAAATGTAAGAGCGGATGCACTGTCACGTTTGCCTGCTAATACGAGTCAGGACATACAGGGCATAGATGAATGCTGTTTTGATGAAAAGGAGGATTATATTATAGCTAGTGTTGAACTTAGTAATGTTTGTACTATTGATCAGGAAAAATGGAGGGAGGCGTTGGCTGGAGATGAAGTCTCTAAAAACCTTATGAAATATATATCCCAAGGGTGGCCCAGGGAAAGGAATGTAGATGTTGTGCTACAACCCTATGTCAAGGTGTGTGATGAACTCTCTATTGAAGATGGTCTGGTGTTCAGGTTAGAGAAACTTGTTCCACCGGTGGACATCAGACCCACTCTTCTCACAAAAGCACATGAGGGGCACCTTGGTGCCACTTTAACCAAGCGTAGAGTAAGGGAGTACTTTTGGTGGCCCAAAATGGATAGAGATATTGAGGAAATGGTGCAAGAGTGCACCGTGTGTTCGTCAAGTGACAAAACTCTTCACACTAGTTGTCCTCCCCTCACTCCCATTCCTCTCCCGGGTGGCCCGTGGGAAAAACTTGGCATAGATGTTCTAGGACCTTTTCACAGCCTTCCCCAACAGTGCAAATTCGCCATTGTCATGGTGGACTATTACACTAAGTGGCCCGAGGCCAAGTTTGTCTCCAAGGTTGATTCCCAAGAAATCATTGACTTCTTAAGGGGAACATTCATGAGAGAAGGGTTTCCCCAAACTTTAATCTCTGATAACGGGGTACAATTTGTATCGTCTGAGGTACAAGAGTTTCTTAGAGAATCTGCCATCATTCATCACCGTAGTTCTCTCTATCATCCTCAAACCAACGGTTTGGTGGAGAGACTTAATAGAGTCATAGGTGATTGTGTCAAATGGGCTCTCGCCCACCACAAAGATGTGCCCCATAGTGTCAGGACAATGTTGTGGTTCTATAGAACCACTCCCCATTCGTCTACAGGGGTGTCCCCCTTTGAACTACTGAGAGGTAGAAAACCATGTACCGAGTTTAGGCCAGCTTGGATGTCAAAATGGAATAAATCATATTCATCTCCCCAGGAGATGGATGCTAAAGTGAGGTCCAAGTCTGCGGAGGTCCAGGTCAAACAAAAGGAGTACTTCGATGAAAGAAAGCGCGTTAAGATCAGAGAATTTACTGTGGGAGACAGGATCAGAATAAAGAAACCAGGTTTTGTAAGGAAAGGAGAAGCCAAGTATGGGGAGATTGTGGTTGTGGATAAAGTGTGTGGTAATGCTGTTCGAGTCAATGGTAAAGACTGGTGGAATAGTAACAAGGTGGCGAAAGTTAAAAATATGTCCAATGATGTCAAGTATCCTATGTCGAGAAGTGAGGCCTCTCTTAGGCTTTCTCACGGTGAACTTGATGTCCCGAATTCTTCTCCCAGCCACGCCACTGTCAGGAGGAGTACCAGAACAAGCAATATTCCTGTTAGATTCCGTCAATGATGTTTGGTTTTTTTTCCTCTCCACTGTTATGTTTCTCCTGCACTCTCTCTCTCTCTCTCTCTCTCTCTCTCTCTCTCTCTCGCTCTCTCTCTCTCTCTCTCTCTCTCTCTCTATCTCTCTCTCTCTCTCTCTCTCTCTCTCTCTCTCTCTCTCTCTGCTTCTCTTATTTCTAAGAAAAGGAGATATGTAGTGGCCGGCTCTGCCTCGCGCTGTTAGAGCGCGAGGCGTACATTCTGTGTCTCGCGCTGTCCGCGATGACGCGGTATTTTACAGTTATGACAGTTGGTGATTATTGACTGTTAGCCACAGGCAAGCGTCGTGCCCGTGGGAGTTGATGTAATAAAGACTTGCTGTTATCTACATTTAATCTCGTCTGTTCACTACACCTTAACTTTGTACTGTTGTTAGAAGTGTCCTTAAACCTTAATTATTCAACCGCGACATTCTCCATAGGCTAACATTGCGATCCCGATAGCAACTTCTCGCACTGCACACGCCTCCCGTGGGTCCCCTTCCTCTTAACTGTGGGTGGATTCTTAAGGGGCCAGCGATCCTGAATGCCCTAGGCATTGCCTGTAGAATTGTCGTGGTTCTTATACCACTATTTTAGTATATGGTTTGGTCCCCCCCTGGGGCCCATTGATTTCTGTGCTATTTATTGTGTTTATAAATGCTTGTTTGAAGTGTAACTTTGCCACTAGCCACATAAAGTGACTGTGGGATTCTGTCTAGAATAAATACATATATTTTATATATATACCTGTGTGGGCTACTCTTTCATTTGGTTATTCAAGAGGTTATTATGGTAAAACAATAAGCTTAACACTCCTTCAAGACTTAGCCTGAAGGCTGCTCTCCACAGCTACCACTAGGATAGCTTTCTTTAAAGGTTGTCTTAAACCTATCATCAATAGGAGTCGAATTGGACTGGTGCAAGGTGTCCCTATAACTAGGAACAGCATATGCCAGGCCAACTTCTCACAATAATAATTCCATTAAATTCATTATATACACACATGTTTTACATATTGCATTAAAACAAACCGATGATGTATTTGTCTAAAGCCGAAAGCAGGCCTAATGACAAACTGTGTGCTGAATACAGATTTCGGTTACTACATATGTGCAATTCTGTTTAGATTTTCTCCTAATTGAGAATGCATTTTGTCCACAAAAGTAAAAATTTTTACAGCAATTTGGACCTAATGGTGTCTTAAACATAAATTCACAGTTTTTTAGATGTACCTACTACAAAACCCAGAATGAAAGGTGTTAACCAAATTGTCTTTTGGTATTGAAATCAGGCCATGTGCAAAACAGAGGGAGTACTGTTTCCATCGAAGCACCATTGAGCTAACAACAATATATCTAAATTCTAAGATTTCCATTTGCAGTAGAATAAATGTCAAATATTTATCCTGCCCCTGAGGTGTTAACAAATTCCCCAGATATTGCTCTGTTCCACAGTCACCATAGGAAGCAATAACATATCAGATAGTGTTAAGTTCCAAAATCACCATAGGGAGCAAAAACATATTTCTTGAATTTGACTCCTGCCAGGCATGTTTATCATTTTCATGGGACCTGTATCATATAAATACATTTAATGCAGCTTTAGTTTCACTGTCGATCCCATTTATCACGAATTTCCCAGTATCTTGCTTGTATTTCTTCTTCCAGGTGGATTGATAGTCCATCCTTTCCTTATTCAGCTCTGCTTGAATCAAATATATCAGAGTACAGGGTCAGTTAATCAGTCAAACAAGCTTTATTTGATTTAAAATAAATCATAAAAGCACATGATACAAAAAATGTATAATGAAAACATATTAAAAATACTTATAAAAAGAAAAGTGACAGAGTACAGGGTCATATATGGTAAATAAGCTACTTCAAAGTTGCAACAATAGGTCTCCAAAATTGCACTACCCAAAGTGCATCCAACTTCATTAAAACACTTTGGTGCCGATCACAATCCGGTAAAAAATTCCCCCGTGCGACTCGTATCGGGTCTTTTTACCGTACGAATCATACAAGTGCCGTACGAACTGGCAATCACGATTCGCATGGTAAAAAGTCCATACGAACCGCACTGGGAATCATTCCCCACACGTCCTCGGGTCGGAAAATGTGTCCGACACGTCCTCGGACGATTTACCTTACAAACGTGAAAAGCCAAGTCCGACCGAGGAATCACGATCCATCCCGTGCGTCCGAGCGTACAACCGTATGGAAAAAACACCGTCCGCACCGAACACCCATAGCAACCATGGAGACATGTGCCCGCATACGCGCCCAACACTCCCCCCAGCCCCCGTACGTCCGACACGTACCCCCCGTGTATGTATACCCCCACCCGTCTAGGTACACCCCAGTACGTTCCAGTCGAACCCCCACCCCAGTACGTGTCATACCCCCGTCAATGTACACCCCCCCACCCCTGTACGTGTCGTACCCCCGTGTACCCCCACCCCAGTACGTTCCAGTCGTACCCCCACCCCTGGACATGTTGTACCCCCCGTGTACCTACACCCAAGTACGTTCCAGTCGTACCCCCACCCCAGGACGTGTCGTACCACCGTCAATGTACACCCCCCCACCCCTGTACGTGTCGTACCACCGTCTATGTACACCCCAGTACATTCCAGTCGTACCCCCACCCCAGTACGTGTCATACCCCCCGTGTACCTACACCCCAGTACGTTCCAGTCGTACCCCCACCCCAGTACGTGTCGTACCACCGTCAATGTACACCCCCCACCCCTGTACGTGTCGTACCCCCCGTGTACCTACACCCCAGTACGTTCCAGTCGTACCCCCACCCCAGTACGTGTCGTGCCACCGTCAATGTACACCCCCCCACCCCTGTACGTGTCGTACCCCCGTGTACCCCCACCCCAGTACGTTCGAGTCGTACCCCCACCCCAGGACGTGTCGTACCCCCCCGTGTACCTACACCCAAGTACGTTCCAGTCGTACCCCCACCCCAGGACGTGTCGTACCACCGTCAATGTACACCCCCCACCCCAGTACGTGTCGTACCCCCGTGTACCTACACCCAAGTACGTTCGAGTCGTACCCCCACCCCAGGACGTGTCGTACCCCCCCCGTGTACCTACACCCAAGTACGTTCCAGTCGTACCCCCACCCCTGGACGTGTCGTACCCCCCGTGTACCTACACCCAAGTACGTTCGAGTCGTACCCCCACCCCAGGATGTGTCGTACCCCCCGTGTACCTACACCCCAGTACGTTCCAGTCGTACCCCCACCCCAGTACGTGTCGTACCCCCCGTGTACCTACACCCCAGTACGTTCCAGTCGTACCCCCACCCCAGTACGTGTCATACCCCCCGTGTACCTACACCCCAGTACGTTCCAGTCGTACCCCCACCCCAGTACGTGTCGTACCCCCCGTGTACCTACACCCCAGTACGTTCCAGTCGTACCCCCACCCCAGTACGTGTCGTACCACCGTCAATGTACACCCCCCCACCCCAGTACGTGTCGTACCCCCCGTGTACCTACACCCAAGTACGTTCGAGTCGTACCCCCACCCCAGGACGTGTCGTACCCCCCCGTGTACCTACACCCAAGTACGTTCCAGTCGTACCCCCACCCCTGGACGTGTCGTACCCCCCGTGTACCTACACCCAAGTACGTTCGAGTCGTACCCCCACCCCAGGACGTGTCGTACCCCCCGTGTACCTACACCCCAGTACGTTCCAGTCGTACCCCCACCCCAGTACGTGTCGTACCACCGTCAATGTACACCCCCCACCCCTGCACGTGTCGTACCCCCCGTGTACCTACACCCCAGTACGTTCCAGTCGTACCCCCACCCCAGTACGTGTCGTACCACCGTCAATGTACAGCCCCCACCCCTGTACGTGTCGTACCCCCCGTGTACCTACACCCAAGTACGTTCCAGTCGTACCCCCACCCCAGTACGTTCCTGGCGCACCCCCAACACAACCTCCTAAGTACGGAGCGCACCCCATGCCCCAACATCACAACCGCATGTACGAGTCTTACAAAGCCACACACAAGGACAAAATCGTACAACCAAATGGCCCATGTACACACCGTACACACGCTCAAAACGCACGTACACAACCAGGACAAAATAAAACAACACAAGAATACACCAGTCGAAAGGCACACAGCCACTAAACATGGCCAACAACCACTTAAATAACACAATCACTGACCTGCAACTGCCAAAAACAAACAGAGGCCCAATACACCACCACTCCTTATAACACACCCACCCAAAATTCAAAAACTGCCACACCCACCCATGGACCAATAAAAAGGGCCCACACACACAAACCATGAGCCTTTCCAACAGACTCACTGCTGCCAGACACCACAGAACCAGACTACAAGCTACACCACACCTTACACTTGCACACCTTCAAACGACCACCCTCACAAACACCCTCTCATCACATTCACACACACACACAACCATCCACACCCCCCCCCAACATCCACACCCCCCCCCACACCCACACCATCCCCACCCACACCCCTCACCATGCCCACTACCAAGAATCCAAAGTTCAGTCACCGAGAGTTGGAGGTCCTTGTTGATCAAATCCTCAGAGTCGAGCCACAGATCTTTGGAACATTGGTCAGAAGCACCAGCCAGGCAGCCAAAACAGCCATGTGGCAGACCATCGTCGATGCTGTGAATGCTGTTGCGGACACCAGCAGGATTGCCAGAACAGGTGGTACGATCTGCGGAGGAGGGTCAGAGCCAAGAGGCAGGAGGAACACGACCAGGCCAACGCCACCGGAGGAGGGCCCTCCCGCAGAGCCGTACAGTACCATCCCTGGGAGGAGAGGGTGATGGCCATACTGCCGGTGGAGGCAGTTGAAGGAGTAGAAGGACTCCGAGACCCGGGTGAGTACACAAACAACGCACCTCACATGGGGGGAACTGCAACCACAACCAAAATCAATAACAGGCACGCAACCACCACAAGCCATCGCATTACTCAACCACACTCCATGAGCAGGCACATGCCACTGCTGCCACCATGCCCCATGCACCCAGCTGGACAATGTCAAGTCACAGGCCACAGAAGACAACAACACATGACACGGTAACCCGGATGGCGGGAGGCTGGGCACCAAGAATCACATAGTGCGACTCCAAAGCAGACAACAATGCCCTCTGCCCATATGGCCTAGATCACAGCCAGACAAACACTGTGTCCCAACACAGGAATGACTTGCCAGCAAATGGCGGACGCCTTGCATCAACACATGGGGGTGAAGGCACTGTTTTGCACATGCCAGCAGCTAATGAACAGCCAACAGTGTGAAAGAGTGGCAGCACACACCACCACAGCAGCAGCGCACAGACACACAGCAGACAAAATGGGTGCCTGGAGATCAGAAACAAACTCACATCAACAGGCCAAGGGCCACTCAAAGATCTGCTAACAGTGTGTGCCCAGGAAGCTGGGCCAAGGTGACAGAGGGTGACACACGGAGGGAGGGAGAGGGGGACACAGAGGGAGGGAGAGGGGGACAGAGAGGGAGGGAGAGGGGGACTGAGAGGGAGGGAGACGGACAGAGGGAGGAGGCTGACACACGGAGGGAGGGAGAGGGGGACACAGAGGGTGGGAGAGGGGGACTGAGAGGGAGGGAGAGGGGGACAGAGGGAGGAGGCTGACACACGGAGGGAGGGAGAGGGGGACACAGAGGGAGGGAGAGGGGGACAGAGAGGGAGGGAGAGGGGGACTGAGAGGGAGGGAGACGGACAGAGGGAGGAGGCTGACACACGGAGGGAGGGAGAGGGGGACACAGAGGGAGGGAGAGGGGGACAGAGAGGGAGGGAGAGGGGGACAGAGAGGGAGGGAGAGGGGGACAGAGAGGGAGGGAGACGGACAGAGGGAGGAGGCTGACACACGGAGGGAGGGAGAGGGGGACAGAGAGGGAGGGAGAGGGGGACAGAGAAGGAGGGAGACACAGGGAGAGCAAATCAGTCCTTTGGTGTGTGGGAATGTCTGCTCGTCAGCAGGTGGACTGCGTGCATGTAGACAAGGGTGCCCAGTGCCAGAACCCCCCCTCTTCATCATGGCAAAACGCAGGGCCATGTTACAACCTGTACACGAGCACAAGGACAGCCACCTGCATCATATGAGTGTGTGGATCCACTCCATGTGCACATGTACAGTGCTACAAGGAAGGCGCAAACGCATAGCTCGGCACACATGCACACTCCACTGCTGACTGCAGTCACACTTGACGCAGCAAGTAAGACTGTGCCACACATAGTTAAAGGGGCCAAATTGGTGCCCAAGGGACACACACATGCACAAGTGCACTGTGAGTGGAATGCAAGACAGATCCTAATTCCAAGAGGAAATGTGCCAACTTTGTAACGGATGAAACATGGATGTTGCATGGATCAAAATTAACATTGTCTCTCTCACACACAGGTCAACGTCGTGCTGCACCCCCCAACACTGGGGGGGAACACTCACAGGACCCGGATCTGCAGGAGACCGATCCCACCGGCAGCGACCACTCTCACCACTCTGCGGACGACCCCGACCGACCTGGCCCCTCTGGTGTCCAACCACCTGCAGCACCTGCGTCAGGTACAACCGTGCCAACCACCACCCCCACTCCTGCCACATCCCAGGAGACACCCAGGATCCCTGCCCCAACACCACAATGCAGCCAGGCTCGCCAGGAGGGACACGGTGTCCCGGGCACCCAGGAGGAGGCAGGCGACAACGCCAATGCCACCCCTCAGGGGTCCCGGAGACCCGATGTGCCCACAAGTGCAGGCCAGACGCAAGTGGGCAGGGGTGGTGGGAGTGGAGGACGGCGGAGGCGCGAGCCTGACCAGTTGGCTGGGGATCCGGTATTTTCACATGTCCGTAACATCCTGGACTCATACCGGCAGGACACCACGGGCATGGCCCAGGTTGTGTCCGTCCTCGAGGGGATCAAGGTCCAGCAGGCCCAGCAACATGCGGAGCTAATAGCCTGTCTACAGCTACACCAACGGAGGATGGAGGACAGACAGGCTGAGCAAGTGACGGCGTCCCAGGGGATTCACGCTGAACTCCGTCGGATGGCCGACACCATGGCCGACCCTCCCTGTGCCAGAAGGCGGAGAACATCACCACCCACAGGGAGGGATCATGAGGAGGAGGAGGAAACATCCGACGGAGCATCCCAGACGTCGTCACGGCCTGCTGCTGAGGTTCCCCGCAGGAAGCCGGGTCGTCCACGGAAAGGACCGTGAGGGTGGCTGCTACATCACCATCTCCCAGGACACCTGGCCTGGCACCTGGCCCACTGGAGCAACAGCATCACAGCATCAAGAGACATTCTCTGCCACATGGCCCTGCTGGTCACTGGCTGACCAATGTTGACAAAGACTGTGGCATGGACTCTGAGGATTTCCAATGGCAAGGACACCAACTCCCCTACTGAACTTTGGATTCCCTAATCCCGGAAAGCCCCCCACTTTGTCCCCTCCCCCCCCCCTAATAAATCACACTATTAAGAGTAGATGCCTGCTGGTAGCATTATTACCTAACATGTGTCTTGTTCAGTCTAAACATGCCTGAGTCATCTGTTCACTTCAACCATCCACACCCTGGGGCCTGAGTCTGGCACAGGACACATGGGTCACAGTTTATTAGGCAAGACAGACATGGAGCACCATACACACCCGTGATGTGCAGAACCAGCTGAGGGGGTGGCCGAACAACCGTGCTGACAGACACATTGAGTACAGCAACAGTCATGCGCAGAGGTCAGGGAACCTGGCCCGTGTCCTGGGGGGCACCCAGGTACGTGTAGACAGGTGGCAGAACCATGTCCTGCAAGCTTGAGTCCGGTGGATGCAGAGAATGGGGGCCTGGACAACGTTGGATGCATGGGGATGGCACATGTCACACTACCCACACAGTCATGGACATCATGCCCAATACACAGTCTCAGCACACACACACAGCTTGCATCTTGCCACTCGACACATTGACACATAGCCACAATCTGGGAATACCATGCCAGACATGCAGGATGCACCGTGCCAACACACCAGCATTGACTGAGCAGAGGCACCTTGGAGGCATAGGGACACCTTTATTATTCATGTATTCGGGAATGCAGAGGCAACTTGAAGTACACATGAACACATCATGTGGAGTAACATGTGGCTCAAACACTGGCACCCCCCTTCTGCAGCACAAATGCGTGATAGCCATGGTACTGGCACACAAGCGTCGGCTAACAGCTAAATACCCACAGCTGCACACGGAGAGCCTGCCATACACCATAGATCCGCTGATGTGGAAGTCCCACGCCATGTCAAGCCAATGTCAACCGTATGTGTCCGAGGGCAGTGTCACACACATTGATGCCATCATCACAATCCACCATCCCATCACTGATGACTGACAACCAGGCAGCCCATCTATTTGGTGTACCCAGCTGCATGTCGTGTCCCATGGGGATGCAACATGACTGCAGAGGAACCAAACCCCGACCTGGGCAGTGTGCACACATCGTGAACAACTGCCACACCCAATACACCCCAGATGCATCCCTTACCCCATGGAGACTTCCAAACGTGTCCGTGCCTGTAACGCTGAGTCAGCCCACGATGCCATGTCCATGAGGAATAGCAGTGCCACAACAATGCAACCAGCAAACGGCATGCGCAGGTACCTGGGGAAGAGAGACACACAAGAAGTCAGCCACAAGAAGCACAGCCACTTGCATGTGCATTTACTCGACACATGTATGGATGACAACATGCTAGGTCACAATTATGCCTGGGGAAATACTACCATCACTGCCACCATCACTCCAGTGACACACCCACACACACCTCTGACCCACGTGCCATACATGCAGGTGGAGACACACATCACAACGCATGCCACACGGGGACCAATGCGTGCACACTCAGACCCTGGTACTCACCACTAAGCAAAGAAGTCGCGTATGAGCCGAGTCCGGATGTCCTCTTGCGGCTCCACATCCTCCACATCACTAGCCCCATTGCCAAGCCCTTCGTCCTCCACGGGTGGATGGTCCTCGTCATCTTGATCCAGGATGAGGGGCACAGCTCTTTCAACTGCCATGTTGTGCAGCATGCAGCAGACCATGAAGATCTTGCAGACCTTCGCCGGGGCATATGGGAGTGCGCCGCCGGTCTTGTGGAGGCACCGGAATCGGCTCTTCAGCATGCCAAACGTCCTCTCTATCACTCGCCTTGTCCGGCCATGGGCGGTGTTGTAGCGGAGCTGGGCCGGCGTGATGGGGTTGCGGAGAGGTGTCAGCAGCCAAGGCATGTTGGGATAGCCAGCGTCCCCTAAATGGAAAGCACATGGATATCGTTAGAACTGGCGAAGCGGTAGTGCTGCTCGGCCAAACAGAATACAGGACAGACAGACTGTACCCACCAACAACACATGCACGTTCGTTGCGCAGCTGCATCATCATATCAGGCATCCCGCTACGCCTCATGATGTAGGCATCGTGTGCTGATCCTGGAAAACGAGCACAGACATGTGAAATCACCATGTTGGACAGACACACCACAAGGGCATTGATGGAGTGGTAGTGCTTCCGATTGCGGTACGCCACCTCCCGTGCGTGTGGTGGTACCAAACCTACATGTGTCCCATCTATGGACCCAATGACATGGGGCATCCCTCCCAGGGCATAGAAACCACGCTTGACCTCAGTCATCTGTTCAGGGGTTGGGAACTTGATGAAGTCATCCAGGTGAATCAACATGGCCTCCAAGAAATCATGCAGCACACCGCTGAACATGCTCTGGGACATGCCACCAACATGAGCTATGGTATGTTGGAAGGTACCCGTGGCAAGGAAATGTAGGGCAGCCATTACCTTCAGCTGGGGTGTCAGTGCCGTAGGATACCTGTGCTGCGGTTGCAGGTGTGGTGCCAGTCTCGCCGTCAGCTCCAGAATCAACGGTTGGGTGAAGCGGTAGAGCCGGATCCTGTCATTCTCCTGCATGGTGGCCAAGTCTGGAATTCTTCGGGCAACAGGAGGCGCTCTGCAGTAATTTGGAAGTGACAAGGAAGAGTGAGTGCACTACGAGAACAACTCATGTCTACTGAGCACATGTAAATCTGCCAATACACACATGCCACATAGGGAGTCAGGCATGTGCTACATGCCCAGGACACGTATGGATGCAAGGTGACACTCCTTCCAAGACCCAGCTACACACGGTGATTGAGAACCTCCCCATGCCACGCCATGGGAATAGCTGTGTCCCAGTGCAAGTGCACTGCCCGACGCAAGACAGGAGTGACATACACCCACACATCAGCAGAAGTGTGATGCTGATTGCAGAGACTGGCAGCGGAACACTTGAGCCACAGGTCACATGACATTACACTAGTCCAGCCCACACACCTTGCCATGAAGGTGCACATGTCATGACTCCCCACACATTCCTTGTGAGTTTGCTGACATGGCCTTGTCACGCTACTCTGTGTCCCTTGCATACATGTGCACCTCACATCCGGTAACACATGTGGCATGGTGTTGGGAACAGTGTGCAATGACAATCTACACACAGCCACATGTTGGTTGCTGCAACGGCTGCAGCTTTTGAGGGTGCAACAACATCAACCCGATGTAAATCCCGGACACATATATGGCATAGTCACATTGTGCACTGTGGGTAGTGATGAGTCATGTGTCATGACCCCTGTACCGGGCATCATGGGACACTTCCGTGTGTTGGTGTCCGTGCCATGCCAGTGACGCTCACCCCAAGTGCGCAGTCCCACATGCACACATGTCAAAGGAGTCAAGGGCATGCCTGGCACACATTGCACCCTCACACAGTACACATGTACACATCTCATCATACATCTGGTGCCTTCTCCACTCAGGAGGCATGTTCCACATCACAGCCTGTGACACCTGTGCCCAACACATGTGGTAATGCACAGACGATGCCTTGGTGTCCATTCCTGGACAAGTATGTCCATCCATGGACAAGTATGTCCGCCCTATTCCGACATGTGTGTCGCCTATCACCACAGTGATGTGTAAAATCCGCCGTACTGCTGCTGAGAGGGCCTGTGCATGTTCCCAAATCACTGTGGGAGTGCTGCCGTATGTGTACCCATCGTGATGGCGAGCGTAGATGCGAGTGTACGGTCCGTACCACTACGGGTACGCATACGCGTGCAGACCCATAGTGATAGTGAGCGTAGATGCGAGTGTACGGTCCGTACCACTACGGGTACGCATACGCGTGCAGACCCATAGTGATAGTGAGCGTAGATGCGAGTGTACGGTCCGTACCACTACGGGTACGCATACGCGTGCAGACCCATAGTGATAGTGAGCGTAGATGCGAGTGTACGGTCCGTACCACTATGGGTCTGCACGCGTATGCGTACCCGTAGTGGTACGGACCGTACACTCGCATCTACGCTCACTATCACTATGGGTCTGCACGCGTATGCGTACCCGTAGTGGTACGGACCGTACACTCGCATCTACGCTCACTATCACTATGGGTCTGCACGCGTATGCGTACCCGTAGTGGTACGGACCGTACACTCGCATCTACGCTCACTATCACTATGGGTCTGCACGCGTATGCGTACCCGTAGTGGTACGGACCGTACACTCGCATCTACGCTCACTATCACTATGGGTCTGCACGCGTATGCGTACCCGTAGTGGTACGGACCGTACACTCGCATCTACGCTCACTATCACTATGGGTCTGCACGCGTATGCGTACCCGTAGTGGTACGGACCGTACACTCGCATCTACGCTCACTATCACTATGGGTCTGCACGCGTATGCGTACCCGTAGTGGTACGGACCGTACACTCGCATCTACGCTCACTATCACTATGGGTCTGCACGCGTATGCGTACCCGTAGTGATAGTGAGCGTAGATGCGAGTGTTCGGTCCGTACCACTACGAGTACGCATACGCGTGCAGACCAAAAGTGATGGAGAGCGTAGGCATGCATGTACGGGCCGTTGCCATGCATTTGGGGTGCCCTAGGGCCCCCACACGCACCGTACCTGTGTGTGATGCTCCAAATTACATGGGGGACAAGTATTAAGGCCTACATGCATGCTGGTTGTCATGGAGACCAAGTTCAAAATTGGAAATTGTTCTGGAAGGTGCACAGCAGAAGTCAGTTGGGATTTGTCTACTTTGTTGCAATGTGTTTGTGGGGCTGACATCATGCAGGAGAATGAAACCGATAGAGAACCCACAGACTGCTAGGTTTGAAGGGATTGGTGGAAACATAGGATGCAAATGTGAGTGACCAATCTCTCTGTACTCCTGTGCATGAGACTGGGCAGAAGGGCACATATAAGGCAGCCAGGTCCCATGAGGGAGCACTTGCCTGCACATCTTTGCATTCGTCGACCCAGCTGCTGCTACTGATTCCCTGGAACCATGTCAAGGGCTGTGGAGAGGACACAGCCATTCACCCTGGAGGAGAACATGGCTCTGCTGGATGTGATCCTCCCACAGTACTCCATGCTGTATGGGCGACCAGGTTATCAGGTGAGTGCATAGGCCACTGCCACAGACTGTCCCTATGTGGTGACTGTGACTTCTGCCATTGCGTCCAGGTGTAACACACATGCCATGTACTGTCGGGGGGGTCCCAGGGGGGGGGTGCCTGATGTCTCCCAGCAGTGCCCTGAGACAGGAGGGGTGGGGGCCTATCACTCACAGCAGTGCCCTGAGACAGGAGGGGTGTGTGCAGAGTCCTCCCAGCAGTGCCCTGAGACAGGAGGGGTGGGTGCAGAGTCCTCCCAGCAGTGCCCTGAGACAGGAGGGTTGGGTGTGGAGTCCTCACAGCAGTGCCCTGAGACAGGAGGGGTGGGTGTGGAGTCCTCACAGCAGTGCCCTGAGACAGGAGGGGTGGGGGCCTATCACTCACAGCAGTGCCCTGAGACAGGAGGGGTGTGTGCAGAGTCCTCCCAGCAGTGCCCTGAGACAGGAGGGGTGGGTGCAGAGTCCTCCCAGCAGTGCCCTGAGACAGGAGGGGTGGGTGTGGAGTCCTCACAGCAGTGCCCTGAGCCAGGAGGGGTGGGTGTGATGCACAGTGTGAGCCTAGATCATTGATTGTGACATTGCCATCATTCCACCTGTGTACCCACTGTGGCACGTACTGCTTTTTCCCTCACCAGGGGATGATGTCCCTATGACAAAGGTGCAATGCGTTGGCTGCATGACATGCCTTGTTGTTACCAGCTAATTTGTACCCATATGTCTCTCTGTGACATGTGGCTGGTGTATTGATGTGGTGTCACTTGTTCCTCCTCACAGGTAGGCGCCACTGCCAAGGAGCAGATCTGGCTGACCGCCGTCAGTGCCGTGAGGGGTGTGGATGGTCGGAGGCGGCGCCTGGCCCAGGTGAGGAAACGCTGGCAGGATATCCGGTGCTGGACGCGGAGGATTGCACGGCTCCTGCTGGGGGACTCACCTGAGAGCCACAAGAACCGCGGCCGCCGCCGTCTGAGCCACCTCCACAGGCGTGTGCTGCCGGTGGTCTTTCCAGACCTGGAGAGGCGCTTACAGGCGATGCAGCAGCCGGAAGGGGGTAGGTACATGTGTGTTTGTTGTGTGTCACCGGCATTTGTAAGGGCACAGTAGCATGAATCCACTGGCAGGGTTTAAAGGTGCTGTGCAGATCCTGTTTGGCCCAGTATAGCGCTGTGCCCCTGCCACCCTTCCCCTCCTTGCAATGTGTTCCCTGGTCTGTGTGTAGTCACTCCTTCCCAGGGTAATGTAGGCTGGCGCTTTGTCCACGGGAACAATGTCTGTAGCATCATGTGTGGGGGTGGTGTGTAACAGGTTGTGGGACCTTGCCTGTGCACTGTCAAGTTCACTGCATGTGGGTTCCATGTCAGTTGGCACTGATGCTGACTCCAGACATGGGAGTTGGTCTCTCATGTGTCATGCCTTACAGCGCGCATGTCCTATGTAGTGGCCTGTGACATGATGTGCATGACTGTGCGATACACATAGTGCAGGGATGGTGACGTGTGTTGCTGTCATTACCATTCAGTAGCATGTAGTTGCGTGCCCACTACTGTCCCCTGGGGCACCTTTTCCTCAGTGGTGTATGTGTCATCATGAACGTGGCCACTGTCAGTGTCTACAGCGTAAGTTGTGCTCTGTGCCATTGTCCCCTGTCACCATGTATATAGACGTGCTAATTTGTACAGGTGTCCACTGTGCAGCCTGACCTGATTGTCCTTCTTCATACTCACAGTTGCCAGTGCCTGTGTGTCTTGTTATACTCATCTGAGGATGGGCACTGGTACCTCATTATTTGTACAGGCGCACCTTGGCTGTTTGGCGTCCAATCTTGCTTTTTGCCTGCCCCTGTGTGTATCACCCAGACCATGAGATGTTGGTGCCACCTGTGTCTCCACAATTTGCCTCGTGTAGGGTCTTGTTGGGGCGGGCAATGCCTATGTGTTAAATCCTGATTACCACTTGCTGGGTCTGGGCAGTGTGTGATGTGCCTGGACACACACGCAATGTGCAGTGACCGAGTCATGTTGTGCATGTTTTCAGCATTACCTATGCAGCATGTGTCTCAAGTTCATGGATATGGTCCCTGGTCATCGGTATTTTCGCAAACGCTGTGTGGTGCAGATGCAGTGCTGGATTGTCCCCAGGACCTGGGTGCTATGTCAGACTCCTTTTCCTGTGTTTCGCTATTGTCTCATGCTCTCCATGGTATTTCAGTGGCATGGTGGCTCAACCAACTGTGTGTTGCATGCCCTACATCGGTACCCTGTTCAGTAGATGTTAGGGATCTTCCTTTTCAGGCCATGCAATGTTACCTATGTAGATTGGACTCATGTGACAGATGTGTACAGGTGTCTGAATAATTTCTGTCTCTCCACCCTGCCCACAGCATCGTCGGGGGACACAGAGGGAGACATGGACACAGACCAGGCGGAGGGACCGAGCACCAGTGCCAGCCGTGACATCGGGGCTGGCACATCGAGTGGGACAGAGGCGGAGGAGAGTGTGGCCGAGGACCTGTCGACTGGCACATCAGACTACGAAGCTGACAGGTCCGGGGACGATGTCTCCGAGTGGGCGGAGGCTGCACCAGCAGCTGACAGCGGAACAACACCTCGCACCGCCCCCTCAGTTTCCACCAGCCGCCTCCCACTTGCTCGTGTCCCTTCCCAGCGTGCCCGGTCACAGCATGTCTCCTTCCTGCCAGGCACCGCGCCCCCTGCCCCTGTCTCCACTGCTGCCGCCAATGCAGAGTCTGTGGACATCCAGCGGCAACTGCAGGTTGGTCAGGCTGCGATCCTTAATGTCCTCCATGCCCACGGCAAAACCCTCACCAACATCGAGGCTTTCTTGGAGGGCATTCATTCATCGCAGGCTGACCAACGCAACTTGCTGAGGTCCATCGACTCCACACTGACTGCAGCAGTGGGTCTCCTGCAGCGCGACCTCCCCCCACCTACCCCTGCCCCATCCACACTTCCCACTCCCATGCCTGTCCCACGTACACCCAGACGTCGGCATGCACCCACATCAACGGACACGGGCACCACACCAGCAGGGAAGGTCCACCGCACTCCTCCTGACACGCACACACAGGGTGAGGTAGGCACACCCACTGGGTCGGGGGGCAAACGTGTGACACGCAGCCATAGTGGGAGTCCGCATTCCACCCAGTCCACTCCCTCCAAATCCCCTCCCCTCAGCTCTCCTGGCCACATCTCCCCCAAGGACTCCTTCATGGCCGCTCTGTCCCTGAGCCCCACAGTTACACCACCACGCAAGCGGTCACGGAGGTCCCCGGTCAGGGTGGTTGAGTCTCCCCCCCTGTCTCCACCCTCCCCCGGTGGCGCTGCGACCCATCCCTCTGACCCCCCCCCCTCCTTGGGGCCTGAGGTCCCTTCGGGTGCAGGGGACTCCCTGGATGACCTTGCAAAGGTGTGTAGTGCCATTCTGGCCTCCGCCTTTGGCACTGACCCACCCCCTGTGGTGGACTCCTCCATCCCTGCACCCACAACGCCGCCCCTTTGCCCTGATGTCCCTGCGGTGCCTGTTGCTCCCCCCCCCCTGATGCCCTCACCAGTGTGGAAGACAATGCCATTTGACTGTGCAGGCAAGGTAGGGGACACGCATCCCACTGTGTCCCCCATCCAGCTGAGAATCATTGACTGCCCTATGGGCTTTGTGAAGATTGAACTGCCTGCGATCCACGGACATTGTGCTCCTGCAGAATAAAGCTTAATTTTGTTTTCATTATCACACTACTGCTATGCTGGTATTGGTGTTGGTGGGGCTGCTACATGGTTTTGGGTGGTGTGTAAGGGTTTGGGTGTGTGGGATATGTAGTAGTGTACTGCTCATTGGTGGGACCCTGTGATCTGTGTGCCATCACAAGGTGTTGGCTAACTTTCTTTGTTCATGTAGGCAGTTACTGCATGGTGCACTTGTCCAAGGGTGTATTCCTTCCTCTGTGTACCCAGCTTTCTTCCCTGCAGGGTGTTCCCAATGTTTAGCGCAGAGCTGTGTCTACATGAGCTGTGTGTGTGACGGAGCCCTTCTACTTTGGCCATGCATGCAGGGCCATGTCTCCACCTGCGACAATCGTGGCATCCTTGGTGATCACTGTACTTGTGTGTGGAGTCTGTTGACATGAGTTCATGGGGACATGTTCCCTTGTAGCCAGTATGCATGTGGATAATTCTGGCCTCACACACATGTGTTACACCCCTCCAGTCTCAGGGCACTGCTGGGAGGACTCTGCACCCACCCCTCCTGTTTCAGGGCACTGCTGGGAGGACTCCACACCCACCCCTCCTGTGTCAGGGCACTGCTGGGAGGACTCTGCACCCACCCCTCCTGTGTCAGGGCACTGCTGGGAGGACTCTGCACCCACCCCTCCTGTGTCAGGGCACTGCTGGGAGGACTCTGCACCCACCCCTCCTGTGTCAGGGCACTGCTGGGAGGACTCTGCACCCACCCCTCCTGTGTCAGGGCACTGCTGGGAGGACTCCACACCCACCCCTCCTGTCTCAGGGCACTGCTGGGAGGACTCCACACCCACCCCTCCTGTGTCAGGGCACTGCTGGGAGGACTCTGCACCCACCCCTCCTGTGTCAGGGCAATGCTGGGAGGACTCCACACCCACCCCTCCTGTCTCAGGGCACTGCTGGGAGGACTCCACACCCACCCCTCCTGTGTCTGGGCACTGCTGGGAGGACTCTGCACCCACCCCTCCTGTGTCAGGGCACTGCTGGGAGGACTCTGCACCCACCCCTCCTGTGTCAGGGCACTGCTGGGAGGACTCTGCACCCACCCCTCCTCTGTCAGGGCACTGCTGGGAGGACTCTGCACCCACCCCTCCTGTGTCAGGGCACTGCTGGGAGGACTCCGCACCCACCCCTCCTGTCTCAGGGCACTGCTGGGAGGACTCCACACCCACCCCTCCTGTGTCAGGGCACTGCTGGGAGGACTCTGCACACACCCCTCCTGTCTCTGGGCACTGCTGGGAGGACTCTGCACACACCCCTCCTGTCTCTGGGCACTGCTGGGAGTGATGGGCACCCACCCCTCCTGTCTCAGGGCACTGCTGGGAGGACTCTGCACCCACCCCTCCTGTCTCAGGGCACTGCTGGGAGGACTCTGCACACACCCCTCCTGTCTCTGGGCACTGCTGGGAGTGATGGGCACCCACCCCTCCTGTCTCAGGGCACTGCTGGGAGGACTCCACACCCACCACTCCTGTCTCAGGGCACTGCTGGGTGGACTCTGCACACACACCTCCGATTTCTGGATATGTGCGCTTGGCACATACACGGTGGGGTTACGCACACTGCATTAGAGGTGAGGGTACGAGTCTACTGACACTGGTGTGGTGGGGGTACGCTCCGTACGTCCGCGGGTGTGGGTACGGGTCGTACTTACACTGTTGGGCAGGGGGGTACGCTCCTTGCATTCGCCGGTGGGGGTACGGGTCGTACTTACACTGTTGGGCAGGGGGGTACGCTCCTTGCATTCGCGGGTGGGGGTACGGGTCGTACTTACACTGTTGGGCTGGGGGTACGCTCCGTACGTCCGCGGGTGGGGGTACGGGTCGTACTTACACTGTTGGGCTGGGGGTACGCTCCGTACGTCCGCGGGTGGGGGTACGGGTCGTACTTACACTGTTGGGCTGGGGGTACGCTCCGTACGTCCGCGGGTGTGGGTACGGGTCGTACTTACACTGTTGGGCAGGGGGGTACGCTCCTTGCATTCGCGGGTGGGGGTACGGGTCGTACTTACACTGTTGGGGTGGGGGGTACGCTCCTTGCATTCGCGGGTGGGGGTACGGGTCGTACTTACACTGTTGGGGTGGGGGGTACGCTCCTTGCATTCGTCGGTGGGGGTACGGGTCGTACTTACACTGTTGGGCAGGAGGGTACGCTCCTTGCATTCGCGGGTGGGGGTACGGGTCGTACTTACACTGTTGGGCTGGGGGTACGCTCCGTACGTCCGCGGGTGGGGGTACGGGTCGTACTTACACTGTTGGGCTGGGGGTACGCTCCGTACGTCCGCGGGTGGGGGTACAGGTCGTACTTACACTGTTGGGCTGGGGGTACGCTCCGTACGTCCGCGGGTGTGGGTACGGGTCGTACTTACACTGTTGGGCAGGGGGGTACGCTCCTTGCATTCGCGGGTGGGGGTACGGGTCGTACTTACACTGTTGGGGTGGGGGGTACGCTCCTTGCATTCGTGGGTGGGGGTACGGGTCGTACTTACACTGTTGGGCTGGGGGGTACGCTCCTTGCATTCGTGGGTGTGGGTACGGGTCGTACTTACACTGTTGGGCAGGGGGGTACGCTCCTTGCATACGCGGGTGGGGGTACGGGTCGTACTTTCACTGTTGGGGTGGGGGGTACGCTCCTTGCATACGGGGTGGGGGTAGGGTCCGTACATATCCGTCCCCACGCTATGTGATGTTTGTGCGGCCCGTACCCAGGCCTTTGCCACGTGGGTGCGATCCGTCCCGCCATTGTTGGGGTGACGTGTGTGGGCGTGGTCCGACTCGTACCCACGCTCTTCAGGCGTGGGTACGGGACGTACCTGTCTGGTTGTGTTGCCGGTTCGCGTGGTGACGGACTTCCGTTGTGGCGGTCGCTGGATTATCAGGACACGCCCCCACCCCCTCGTGGTGACCAGGGCATGGGAGTCAGGTATGTCCAGGCCATGTGTAGTGTGTCACTCATGTGGTTGTTTTGTGGCCTGCCCTGGTAGTGCCACCCCCACCCCACCCCACTTTCCCCCCTCCCTTAGTTATTCTGACCTTCTGCGGCGTCTGCGTCGTAACCTGTAGAGGAGGTGGACTGCTATGAGGGCAGGGATGACTCGTAGGTTCGGGTCCATGTCTGTCCGTCACGTACTGGTCCTCCTTGTTCGCGTCGTCGTCTGTCCGTCGCGTACTGGTGGTCCTTGTTCGCGTCGTCCTGATTTCCCGGCAGTTTTTGGCTGCCGCAAAATATTCACCGTGCGGGGTGACGTCGGTGCGAATCGTGATTCCTGGGTCGTGAATGGCTGGCTGCGTGCGTCCCGACGTCAGGTCGGCGCTTTCCCGGATCGCATTGGTAGGTGTTTTTTGTTCGGTCGGTCTTTTTTACGATTCGTACGGTAATGGTGTACCCGTGCGAATCGTAATTCCATGTTTGTATATTTTGACGACCGGGTACGCGTCGGACGGAGAATATGCTCCGTCCGACGGTTCGTACCCGGTTTTTACCGGATTGTGATCGGCACCTTTATGTTATACTGTAATTTCCAGCGTGCTATCCTGGCACACCCTCTGTCACACCATGTGAACAGACACTCACCATCCAACTATTCTTTATCTAACCAATAGTTCCCAAGATGCACCACTGATTCTCGCCAAGTGCTGCAAATAATCCACAATGAAAAATACTTTTATTTCAGTTGATAACTTATCCTCTTGCTTCCATGTTTCAAAACTGATTTTTGACATAATTCAAAAGTTCACCATCAACATTGCATTTATAAGCTACAGTACTGAGCATTCACCAATCAAAACAGTCCTGAATGCGTTTTGGGACAAAACAGCTTTTTATCACTGAATGATTAATTTCGCAATTACTCGTGGTTCATGCTGGTAAATATTAATTTTGTCGAAAGCAGAAACGGCCATCTACCAGTGGCGGCTAGTAGGGAATGTGAGTGGTGAGGCGGGGGATGGTGAAAGCAAGGGGGCATTGAAAATATTTCTTTTAAAACGCACTTTTCTTTTACGCCGGCCGCATCTTTCCTCCGCTTCTCTGCTCTTCCTGACTCCAGTCCGGAAGAAGATGCAGGAAGCACCCGGGCGCACAGGCTTCCCTGAGCCAATCACAACTCTGCAATGTAATAGGTTAGACTTGCCTAAAAAGGATAAAGGTAAGGAGACCCACCACTGTAATTGTTTCTTAACTTTGGAGGTAACCTTATCAAAGTTCACTTTTGCTAATAACTCCAGGTTCTGGACCACTTCAATCCCTAAGTATCTGATATTTTGTCTGATTAAATCACTCTGGTAGTTTGTATTCCATTGCATGATCTCGGTTTTCAATGGACTGACAGCATAACCAGATAGCGTACCGAAACTCTCTAACTTTTACCATGTAGCTGATATTGACAAGTGTAAGTGGCCCATAAAAATCATCAAGTCATCAGCAGAGAGCCCTATTTTCTTTTCCCACCCATTGCAAGAGAATGGTAAAATATTCCTGCATGCTCTTAATTTGATAGCCAACGACTCAATATACAAATTAAATAACAAGGGAGAAAGGGGGCATCCCTGTCTGGAGCCCCTTCCAATTTTGACTTGTTTGGATAGATTCCCGTTTAATATTACTCGGGCAGATGGGTTTTTATAAAGGGCCTTGATTGCTGACACGAAAGTTTGCCCCAAATTGAAATGCTGAATCACCTCTTGAAGAAAGGGCCAGCTGACCCTATCAAAAGCTTCAGCAGCGTAGCATGTCATCACCGTTAGTCTATCGTGCCTATTAACTCGTGAGTCAAGTCGTGTAAATGCCTCCCCTTCATGAAGCTCTATGAATTAATAGGCCTACCAGCCGTTCTAACCTTTTAGTAAGCATCTGTGTATATAATTTATAATCACTATTAAGAAGGGAAATCGGCCTATACGATTCACAAGTACTGGGATTCTTATTGGGCTTAAGGAGAATGATTATAGTGGCTAAGTCCCAAGAAGGAGGAAGCTCTTGTTTTAGAATATAAGCTGAGTTAAAAAGTTTAAGCAATATAGGAGCCAACTCTTCTTTCAAAAGGGAATAGATTTTGTTGGGGAGAGCGTCCGGCCCTGCAGCCTTACCCTTTTTTAAGCTATTTATTGCGCTATAAACTTCTGCTAATGTAAAGGGGGCGGTTAGTTTGTCTCTAGTTTCATCACTGAGGAGTGGGAATCGCGGAAAAATGCTGTTATATGATACTTGTTCGGATCTATGCCTTCTGTATATAATTCTTGAAAAAATTGGACAAATGTATGTTCGATCGCCCCGTCCTCAGAGATGATATTACCAGTGGATTGGCATTTTAGTTCTTTGATAGAGTTTCTAGCCTGGTTAGCTTTAACCGTCCAGGCCAAAAGTTTGCCGCATCCTTCCCCGTATTCATAATTGGCAAGTTTACTTGCTTCCCATTTTTGTTTTAACCTAACTTCCAAGTAGTCAGCTAGATTGGCCTTTGCTTTTGGTAACTCGGTTTCTAAGTGCACTTTGCTAGATACATACCTTTATCCTTTTTAGGCAAGTCTAACCTTTTAAAAATTTCCATCCTACCTAAATATACCTTCTTATTCAATTCAATCCCCTTAGAATTCAAGAAGGATTGGATAAAGAAAGTACAAGGACTCTTCTACAGTTTCATATGGGGGAATAAAAGACCTAGAATAGCCTGGCAGAAATTTAGGAAGAAAAAGGAAAACGGTGGAATAGCAAGCCCAGATCTTCTTCAATATCAGAGAGCTTTTCACCTAAAAATCTTTAGGCAATTGCTGAAAGACACCCCCGACCTTTCACCATTTTATAGAGCACTTACGTTTGGCACTCCGGATCTATCTAGTTTTTATCTTTTCAAATTTGGAGACCCCAATTTGTTTTTAGAAAGTGAGACTTAAGACTCTTCAGGCGGCATGTAAAGTATGGTACCAAATCAGGGTAGTATTACAGATCCCATATTATAGCTATTACGCCCCTATCTTGAGATCACGTGGAACACCAGCTTGCCTATAAGACTCTCTTGCAGCTCCTATAAAAGAAAAAGGAATTCTTATGTGGGGTCAGCTGTTGGAGTGTGTGGATCTAATTTCTTGGCAAAAAATGCAGGAGATTTCAGAAGGCTTCCGGCTGTGCCTCCTGAGGCACAGCCGGGAGCAGTTAGAATTTTGCGCAGCTCTTCATTTTAAAAACTGCATTTCTGTGTTTTTAACTTGCACCCACCTTCACTTCCTGACACACGAGTACAGTGTGCAGGCACCCTTCTGCATCAAAAACGAGCGCTAGAAACGGCCGAAATCGCCGATCCACTTCTCCCGCCATTGTCCTCGTTGCGACAGGGACACGCCCACTTCGAGGCCACACCCCCTGCAAGCCCTACAAATAGCGCGCTGATCACTAGCGCGGCAGATTAATCACGGAACCTCCTGAGGCACAGCCGGGAGCAGTTAGAATTTTGCGCAGCTCTTCATTTTAAAAACTGCATTTCTGTGTTTTTAACTTGCACCCACCTTCACTTCCTGACACACGAGTACAGTGTGCAGGCACCCTTCTGCATCAAAAACGAGCGCTAGAAACGGCCGAAATCGCCGATCCACTTCTCCCGCCATTGTCCTCGTTGCGACAGGGACACGCCCACTTCGAGGCCACGCCCCCTCACTTTATACATGTGTATCTACCGGAAGCGCAGCGGACGAGCGCAGCGGGCGCGCCGATTGCGCGCCGAAGGCGCGCTTAAGGCAAGCTCGTCTGCGCTCGTCCGCGATCATGACGCGACCGGGGCCGGTTCCCCTGCCCGATTCACCAGCACTACCCCCACAATCCATTCTCGGACCATGTTGCTGTCTCTGAGACCCTCTCCTTGCCCTACCTGCCTCTGGTCTATCCCGGACGCCCAGAGCCACGTTTACGTATGTGAAACCTGCCAGTTCTCACTACCCTCTCTGGACTCAACTCTTGGCCCGGCCCTCGCTCGGTGCTCTGCTTCCTCTTATGGAGCCGACCCTTCTTTCGCCCTCAGAGCGGCACTGATTAACTGCAGGTCTCTGAACAAACATGCTATCGACATCTGGCAGTCCCTCCAGGACAACAACTGGGATCTGCTTTTCTTAACTGAAACCTGGTTGAATGAGACCACTAACCCCACCATCACTCTTGCCTTACCGGACGGCTACAGCATCGCCTTCGCCAATAGACCTAACGGTAAACAGGGGGGTGGAGTTGCCTTAATCCATAAATCCAAATGGACGGCTTCCTTCCCTACATATGACCCTATTGACTGCATAGAGGGTCTACCTTTTATTATCCATTTTTCCTCGTCCACCTCCTGCTCTGGAATACTTATCTACCGCCCTCCCCACTCCAACCTCTCCTACCTGCCGGCCTTGACGGATTACATCATTCAGCTTAGCACTCGCTACACCAACTTCACTGCTTTAGGAGATTTTAACCTTCACGTAAACGATGAATCATGTTCGCACAGCAATAATTTTATTTCTACACTGGCGACCTGCAATCTAGAGCAAAAAATAGATTCCCCCACTCACAAAGCGGGACATACCCTTGACCTGATTTGTTCCAACCTACCTAGCATTCTGGTAGCCTCTCCCATCCCGGTCACCTGGTCAGACCACTTTCTCATCCCTTTTGAGATCGTCATCTCCCGCTCTATCAGACCTACCATCGCCCCCAAAGTATCAGGCAGAAACTGGAGTCGTATCACTCTTGAAACGCTCCAGGAACACCAAAATAATTTTCTACCCTCCCCATCATCTGATCCGGATGGTGGTATTGACCATTTCGACGCCTGGATCGGCCAAGCCCTAGAGGCTATGGCCCCTCTCAAACCCATCAAAACCTACAGGGCCACACCATCCGCACCCTGGTACTCTGACAGGCTTCGCCTGAAAAAGGCATCATGCAAAGCCCTCGAACGCTCCTGGAGGCAGAACTATTCCCTCGACAGTAAAATTACCTATAAAACAGCTCTCAAAGAATACCGCAGAATGATTGAGGATCATAAAAGGGACTTCCTGGCTTCCAGAATTAAACATGCCAGTAACGGCGCCAGGGAGATTTTCAACATAGTCAGATCCTTCACGGACCCCAGCGCTCTGACTCGAACTCAACCAGCCTCCCAGTCTCTGTGTGATAAACTTTCACAATTCTTTGAGGAAAAAATCCAGGCTATTTACTCCTCCTTTCCCATCACCAGTAGTGAAGGGTCGGTTGAGGAATCTACTACGTACCCGCTACAGTCACCCTCATTGCTAGAATTTGCAGATATCTCTGAGGCTGACACACTGGTAGAATTACTCAACTGTAAATCTGGCTCCCCCAAGGACCCTTTGCCAGCCAAACAATATAAAAAACTGGCACCCCTGCTCAATTGAAGCATGCGTCCCTAGTCCCCATCCTTAAGAAGCCTGATCTTGACCCAGATAACCCTAGTAACTATAGGCCCATCTCTCTCCTGCCTGCCCCAGCTAAGATTCTGGAAAAACTGGTGCACGCCCAGCTTGCCAACTACATCGAATCCCATGGGCTCCTGCATGACTCTCAGCACGGCTTTCGATCGGGCCACAGCACGGAGTCGGCCCTTGTCGAAATGGCTGACTCTGTGAGATGGACGCTGGATCGAGGGTCGAGGGCGGTGTTAGTGCTGCTGGATCTCTCAGCAGCATTTGACACCGTCTCTCATAAGATCCTGCTGAGAAGGCTGAGAGACCTGGGTTTCGGCGGTACAGTGTTGAGATGGCTCTCTTCCTACCTGGGTGACCGTACTCAGCAGGTATATACCCCTCCCTACACCTCCACCGCTAGACCACTAAAATGGGGAGTTCCACAGGGCTCCTCCCTGAGCCCGCTCTTGTTCAATGTTTACTTCTCCCCCTTGGCTAAACTGATTGCGCAAACTGGGATTAAATCCACCTCCTACGCTGATGACATTCAGTTACTCTTCACTTTTGATACCCCCACTGCCTCTGCCTTCGACCCATTGAAAAACTGTCTAAGAGACATCTCTAGCTGGATGGACTCCAATTCCCTCCGACTCAACGCTGGAAAGACAGAGATTCTGTTTTTTAACTCATCATCCCCTCTTGATTCTAATTTATGGTGGCCGGATGATCTCAGCCATGCCCCCACGCCTAAAGACTCGGTGAGAAACCTGGGAGTGCGCTGGGATAATCATCTCAGTTTTAACGCCCAGGTTCAAACAGTAGCAGCATCCTGTTTTGCTAAGATCAAGACAATTAGACGGCTCATCAACTACCTACCGATGGATTGCCGTAAGACTGTGGTACAAGCCCTGATAATATCTCACCTGGACTACGCCAACGCACTATACCTTGGCATCACAGCAGGCCTATGCCACAAGCTACAGACTGTCCAGAATGCTGCTGCTCGGCTGGTGGAGAGAATTCCTGCCAGACATCACATCTCCCCACACCTCCGTAAACTCCACTGGCTCCCTATTTCCAAGAGATGTATTTTTAAGGCCATGACCCTGGCTTTCCGGGCCTCCAAGGGCAAAGGCTCGGCCCATCTGAGAAGTACTCTGAGACCGTAAGTCAACACCAGGACATTACGCTCAAATTCCCTACTTCTGCTGGAAACCCCTAGATTTAAACGTACTCGCGCCGGAGGGAAAACATTCGAGGTCTGTGCCACTCGGTGTTGGAATAACCTCCCGGTTGCATTACGAGCCTGCCAAACCGAATTAGCATTCCGAAAGTCCCTGAAAACACATCTCTTCCCCATATAATGCCCCATTGGTGCCTAGCCTCTAAGTTCCATGATTTATCAGCGCCGGGACGCCCCGTTGGGGCAGCTGCTGCGCTTTACAAAATACACAAATAAATAAATAAAATAAGGCTCTGTCTCCAAATTCAAATACTACCAACTATCAAGTTGGGTTAAAACGTTAAGAAAAGGGGGAAAGGGAAATACGTTTTGCGAATCTAAAATAGCCCTGCGCCCTCCGGGACAAAAGGAGGTTTCAGCATGGTACTGGATGTTGATACAACCTCTAGAAGACCCACATGCTTGGTTTAAAGTGACTTGGAGGAAGGATCTGCCGGAATACGATCTTGATGCACTATGGCAAGTATCTTTATCTTTTTTATGGTATTGCGTGAAATCTGCACCTCTAAGAAAAAAACACCTCTTTACCATCCATAAGGCATACTGGACCCCCCGAAGACTGGCAAAAATGGGCTCGCAAGCTGTGAGGAAGTGCCTAAAGTGCGGTGAAATAAATGCAGATGAAGCACATATGTTCCGGGGGTGTCCTTCCATCCAAACATTCTGGCAGAAAGTGGGTGCAAGGCTGTCGGGTATTGTGGGTCAAGAAGTTAAGGTGAGTCTTGCATTAGTTATTTTTGTGGTAATCCCGGTTGAGGAGTCCATCATCATTTTATTTAAACCACTCAAAACACTTATCTTCACCCTAGTTCTTTTGGCGCGCCGAGAGCTGTGCATTAAATGGATTTTACCTGTTCCTCTTCTTGAATGTGAGTGGGTTAACTCAATACAAAGAATAGCTAAAATGGATAGGGCAACCCAGAACACGAAAAGAACAACATTTTGGAGCTGGTGGGATAATTGATTTAAGATAGTATATCCTTAAACAAGATAGTCCCTTTAATTATTTTTTTTCTCCTGTTTTTCTCATTTTTTGTCTTCTCTTTTTTCTTTTCAATGCATACTATTATGGTTTACAATCAGCCCAATGATTATTAATAATCAGAATCTACAGGCTGTTCGAGATTACACTATAGTGACCAAGACGGATTGGCATTCCTGGTGAGGTAAATCTGCAAGTACCAGTAGACCTGGAGTAAAAGGAAGGACGAAAAGGTTTGGGGATCCCGAGATGTAAAACATCTCCTCCTTATCGGAGTGATCGGGTATCTTTCCTCACCGTTTGTACGTGAGAAAGTCAGAATACACCTTTATCTCCAAATACATACTGATTTGACAAATTAGGACACAATGTTTTTTTTTAAAACGCTGCATTGTAACATTGTGATTGGTCTGAGCGCTGTGCATCGGCGCTCAGATCGGGACAGGGAGCCTGTGCATATTGCCTACCAGGCTGCCCATTGCAGCCTGGTGGGGAATATGCAAAGAGAGCATGACTGCTTGGCCGGCCAAAACGGCTGGCCAAGCAGTCATGCGCACTTAGTGTACATAGTCCACTCCTCCTTCCTGAGCCACCAGCCCTAACCCAGCCCTGCACCAACCAAAAATAAAATTATAGTATTGATCAGTTATTATCATTATATTTTTCCCTCAGCGACTCTCCTCTGCTTTAGTGGAGGAGCCGCCACTCCCATCTGCTCAGTACAAAACCAAACTCTTCTTTCAAATGTGCCTGAAAGATTCAGTGCAGAGTTTTTTTGACAGAGTATGTAAAGTATGACCTATGAAATCTCAATAGACCCAAGCTTAATATAGCAAAGCTGGTCCATATTCCACATTTAATAATAGATGATACAAGAGACATTTCATAAAGTCAAGCTAAAGAAAAGAACAATGTTTTAGTTTTATATTCTGGTTGTGTCTTATGCCGTTTACAGTTAGCATTAAACATCAGCTAAACCCAGAAATGATGATAGCACAGACTTCTTTTTGTGAGATAATTTTACCCATTATTGCTGCCTATGCCTTCAGCGGATGTCTTAAACTCACTTGAGTGTGCCCTACTAATAGAATATCATCTGTATACTTTATTATTTTAATTTCTCCTAGTTTAGGCAGGTGGGAAGACAGGCTTTTCAGATATTTTGTAAAAACAGTTGCATAGGGATTAAAAGGTAAAGGGACGATTATGCACCGATGTTTCAAGCACTTCTTAATGCGCATTTCTGAGGGCAGCATTAGCCCCCTTCCAATCCCACCCTGGTGCATGTGTCTGAGTTTAATACTTCTAAGAAGGCCTCTAGCAATGTCCCAGTTATACAATGATGTAATTAGTCCTATAGCCTGCGACACCTTTCATAATCGAAAGCTGACTTGTAGCCCGTAGTGTCTTGCGAGTTAGCAATGACGGAACCCTTTTGGCTCATGATGGACTCCGTAGTGCTTTGATGTAAGTGTTAGAGTGGAATACAATGAAGGCTGATTTAGAATGTTGAGTTCACAGTTTTACGGAGGGAAATAAAGACGTGTAAAACTAAACTCCATGTGTGGTGTAGTCATTGGTGGGTACCCAGGCTGGAAAAGACGCTACATAGCCCATAAAGCTAACATTTAAAGGTACTCTTTTAACATGCATCCGTTTTTAGCCATCATTTAGGCTGTCAGTACATTATATTCCCATCCAGCGTCTGATCATTGCCTAGCTTGCTTTTGGAAGTATGCCAGCTTCATCCCCCAAACTCGGAAGATAATGTAAGACAAGCTTTGCAAACATCTATGTTCTGCAAAGCAATTACGCAATAATTGTTTGCAAGTTCTTAGTCTCCTTTCATCAAACTCAGGCATAAAATTGGCACTTTCCAATATTTTTAAATTTATAAGACGTTGGTAAAATTGTTAAATATGGGGCCCACAATTCTGGGTCCAAGTTAAAAATATGTATTAGGATTCCATTTAGTCCTGTGACACTGGAGGATTTAATTGATGCAGTTACTTTCTTTACTACAAATTGGCTGATATTCTAGTTCCATCTGCAATGTAGGTCTCCAATTGTCAACTTGCTATCACAATAATATTTCAATAGATTTGATCCAATCTGATATTGGGACAGAGTTGTTAACAGTAGCTGGGGCTTGCTCACGTGCCTCATTCAGCAAGACTCAAACTTCTTGTGAATCACTCAGTCTTGAAGCTGTATAAAACTCATTGTACTTGTCCTCAGTGTACTCCCTTTCTGCCACCCAAATTAATTGGATCTATGTTTTTGAAATTCTTCCATCACTTCTTCTGCATGTGTTAAATGAGGTGGTTCAGTCAACACCTTCAAAGTGTACATTTGTTTGAAGCTGTCCCATTGTTTTGTTCTTTGATGACTAATTTTGTATAAATAAATTGCTTCTCTCCATGTGAAAGGCAGCCCAATACTACTCATAATGTCTATGAGATGATTTATAATATCCTTTAATGTTTTCGAGATAGATTATATATTTGTTGCCTTGGTCGTGGCCACCCTTTCTCTAATACCTCCTTTGTGTCCTATTTCTTTCTCTCACAACTCTCACTTCACTGAAGGCTTCTTTTAGCATTGCTTCTTGTTCATGGTGGTATAATTTTTCCCTCTATGCCCTCTCTGTACCTTTTGAATGGTGAGGAAAATGTGTTAAGCCGTATTCTGAAATATCCCAATATTCCAATAATTGACCTGCATCTATTAATGTAATATTACACAATTCAAGTAAAGGATCTGAATCTTGTTTCATTTCACTGAGTAAGCATCAATTTTGCTGGAAATTGGAAAGAAAATCTTGCAATGTCTTGCTTGGTGACTCAAGGTAGTAGTTCCTCTGTTTAGGTTGTCAATCTGTTTTTCTAGATGATACCAGGATCTTTAGATTAAATTGGAGGTGTAGCCTCCCCTTCCTTACATTGACGCAATAGTTTTGTTTTTGTTGTTCCGCCTAGTCACCCCAATCTTATTCAAAGCTTTGGCTACTCTTAATTTTAGGGCTGCACTTAAACACTGTTGAGTGTTTAAGTGGTCCAAGCACCATTCGTTTGCTTGTAAAGAGGGCCTGGAGGCACAAAGAGTAATTTTGAGTAAAGTGATAAGTGAAAGTTTCAGGTTAAATGGCACAAAGAACTTGAAATATTATTCTCAGATCTGCATTGCTCAGGATTTTGTAGCTTTGAAGCTGCAATGGCTTCATGGTCATCAAAGGAAATCACTTATGACCACCTCTAAAGAAACATCTAGATATCTCTATGGCTCAAAATGTGCCATAGCGAGGCGCAGATGCCCGCAGAACCTCCTCGTCATATGATTTGCCTTAATTCTGCCTCTGAGCCCCTTTAGAATGTGTATTTGCTAGTGTGCTTTGCCTCAAGCATATTTCATACTGCAGAATTGCTGCTTGCCATTCAGCTGATATGCATAGACAGTATAAAAAATATGTTCTTATATGTTAATAGTGTGTTTCAAGTTAATATGCTATATATTCATGAAGCGGGGCAGTTAGAGGAAAGAAGAGCAATTATAGTTGAATGTGAAAGGTAATTCACACACTTTGATTTACACTCCACATCACAGATCACAGGTTAATGTGTCACAAGAATGTACTACATAAAGCCTATTCAAGAGCTTCTTGGGGAAAGAGGAGCTAAAGACATTCCAGAAGGAGCATCTTTGTCACAGAGTCTGCCAAGGCCGCATTACATCACTTGCTATCTGGTTGTCTAGAGAACAGTGACAAAAGAGAGACAAAGACCAGCTTTGCCTAAAAGCATGCGACAGACGGGAAAAATATGAATTCAGTGAGCAGATGTGTGTGTGCACTATTAGGAAAGCTCCTATTTTTGGGAAGAGTTCGGTGCTAATGTAGACATAAGCTAGGACTAGAGAAAAAGGGATTCCATAAAAGATTTAATTAAAAATTGCCACCTATGATTTTTTTTTTGTAAACAGATTGTGTTAATTTGCAAAAAAACATATAAAAGCATCCCATACTCCCCATTTTAAGTATGTGCGAGTTCCATTGTACACCCTAATGTAGGTACACATAGCAATCTCAGGATATCCATCCACAAACAGTCAATAGTCCTGCTCTTGAGCAAGGCAATAACGGTTCATCCTAATTCTGAGGCAGCTCCCAGATCTCAGCCCTGTAGTGCATGGAAAGCGCACTATTAGGCGTGGGTCTTCTCGGGGTTCTGCTCCTCAACAAATACCCAACAAAAGTCCCCCTTCCCGCCTCCAAAGAACCACCCAGTCTCTGTATATTGATACTGGTCAGTCCAACAGTGCACAGTATATTCTATTGCAGTCAACGCACCCCAATGGTGGGGTTATGCAAAATATGTACTCCACCAGTCAGTCCGATTTTGCGGTCAGCAGTCAGGGTCACCAAGTGAATCAAGAGCTCAGTCTCCTGCAGCAGGGACTTCTCCGTCAGGGTTTGCATCGTCGGCGTCAGTCGGTTGTTTCAATAACTCTACTAATGAGCTCCCTCGTCCATCTTAGCATGCTTTCGCCTTCCAATGGCTAGTGAGTTCCCTTTCAGCCAACACCAACCCAAAGTCTATAAACTTGCTAGTGACCTTATTCCTGGCAGTGTGAGGGAACCAATGTAGTAGGCAACACCCTGGGATCAGTGCTATGTCTCTCTCCATCATGGCCACTAAGCTAATCGTCACCCCTCTCCAGAATTCTCCCAGAAGTGGGCAATCCCAAAGCATGTGTAAAAAGACCGCACCTTCGAAGTTACACCTTGGGCAGGCGGTCTGGGCCCCAAAAAATATTTGTTATTCTTACTCGGGGTAAGGTACGCCCTATGTAGGACATAGAAGTCAATCAACTGGAAGTGCGCATTTCTAGTACTCTTTCATGCCCTTCCCACCAGCTCTCCCCATGGTTTTTCGTCAATGGTCTCACCCAAGTCCCCCTACCATTTGATATGTAGGGCTGTCAGGGGTCGGCATATCTCCTGCATGAGGCGTCCGAAGAGGCAAGTGACCGCCTTAAAAGTTCCAGCAGCTATCACTATATGTTGACAAATTAGGGAGGTTTGAGGTTCCACTATTCCCTCCTGCCAATGTTTTCGGATAGCAGCTGTCAGGGCGGCATGTAGAAGGAAATCCCCTCTTGGGAGGTCGTAGCGCTCTAGAAGATCATTAACAGGGAGCAAGGTATTTTCTTCATATAAATCCCCTATAGTGGAGATCCCTGCCTCCCTCCATGTCTGTAACCTATGCCAATCCCCACCTTGGGGCAGTGCCTTCGCATACCAGTAATGGGATATCTGGCGCATAAGGGGATCTTACCTGCGCCCGTCCAAAGGACCGATTCCAGCACCTGCGCACTCTCTGTAGGTCCGAGGGGCTGCTCTATCCCTCAAGGGGAGACGCAACAGCACACAGGAAAGGAGCCGCAAACTCGGATCTGGATCCCCAGGGTCCTCTGCATTCCTGAGACGCCCCGCCATCCACTTTGTGAACCACTGCAACTGTGCTGGATGATAATAGGCCTCAAAATCTTGCACTGCAAAACCCCCTTCCACTCTGGGCCTCATCATAGTGGCAAGTGCTTCCGGTGCCCACAAGAACCCCGTAACCAGTGTATTGAGTTGAGCAAAGATTCTGTGTGGGATCAAGAGTGGAAGCGATCCAAAATAATAGAGAAGTCTAGGCAGCGTAACCATCTTTAATAATGCCACCCTACCCGGTACAGACAGAAAAATTGACACCTATGACGGTGCCAATATTCATCTCATTTATATGTTTTGCCTCAATTTTATTCACTATAATGCTTCCATCTACAGGTATGATGTATCATGAATTCTTCACTGAAACCAGGCTTTAATAGATTAATAATGCCTTTTAAAAATAGTGTAAATTTCTTGTGTGTGTGCATCCTTCAGGGACAAGTATTCCAGTAACTCACTAAAATAAAATTAAATATTCCTGACTCTCTGGCAGTATCTCATCTGTATTGCCCAATATATAATTTTTCCAGATAAGTCATGAGAGATGTGTGGGCCTCAGCATGAACATGATAAGTTGATACAGACATGTCTTGCCTGAGGGCCAACCAAATCTAGTGGGCTATGGTTACAAGGGAACTTTTAAAACTGTACCATCCTGTTCACCTCACCTCTCTCACTCCTTGGATACTCCTTAACGACCCTTCCTTTCCCCCTCACTTGCATGTAGCTCGCTGCTTTTTAAACAACTCTGCTGCATGTACCCTCACTCCTGTCTACTTGAAGAAACAAGGTGAGTGTAATAGTACAGAGACCAACAGCACACCGCAGTACGCAAGCGCAGGAACACAGGATGAAGGGACAACAGCAACAAGGGAGAGCGGTAGCAGAGTCTCAGTAGATCAACATGTTGATAAGCAGGATTATCACTCGCTCGAAATACAGACCAAGGATAGAACTGCTTGACTCCAGGCAGAAAGTTCCTATGTATTTAAATGAAGCTGCCAAAGGAATTGAAATCATTATTTGAGAAGGGAAAAGTTGAGCCTGTGAAGAGACTACACAATTAGTATCTCCACAGATGTTTTCAGAAAGGGATCTGAAGAAATTTGTATGTGAATTGATCTCGGCAGACTAAAATAATGGCATTTTTGTTTAACAGTTCCCTCTGCCCCATATTAGAAAAATAATAACTGAGGGCCCAATTCACAAAGCATCTCTGCACTTGTGGCGGAGGCCCCACAGTCATGGCAGGGGTCCTGCACTCGTGACGGACCTCCGTACTGCAGGCACCCGTTGCGGAGGTCACACCACAAGTGTGAAGGCCCTTTGTGAATCAGCCCCTGAGTTATTGTTTTCCACTATGAACAGGGCTATTACCAGATAATGTGGCATCTTCTTTATTTTGCTTCCATAGTGTTCTTTGCCTCTGACAAAATGTTCCAGCTTAAGAGGAAGCCATTTGGTCCAGACTAAGCGATGGCAGTTCTCCATAAGATAATGATTGAACTGTTTAGAGACGACACAGAGGTCCTGCATTACCAAGGAGAGAATGTGCAGGAGCTTAATGAGAGACCGGTGAATATGCTGTGCATAGGGAACTTACTATAGAAAGAGAAAAGAGTAAAGTTTACGAGCATGAAATCACTAGAATGTAGTTAGGCAGAGATACAGTTCATTATGTATTATCAGAGATGCTTCTAAGCTGAACTATAAAGTATGTTCTAAGAATGGTAGAGTCCTACCTGTCATTCTTTAAGGGCTTTGTGGGCAGGGCTGTAAATATGAGTTCACTGTTTAAGAAGGTTATTATATTCGACAGAACAGATTTGTGCCAAATATGTTTGATGGTGTTAAGGACTCTAGGTTCATGTTGGGACCCTAATTAAGAAACCAGTGCCCTTGGGTTGGGGGTGAGACACTGTTATCCAAAGATTGTGAGAGCAAGAAGTTTGTTTCAAGGATAAGGTGGAGGCACACTTTTCCTACTCCGTAACAATAAAGGGGGCACAGGCATGTGTTTGCAGTGTAAGGAAGGAAGAAGGAGAGAACCAGCATAAATTCTCAAAATAAACAAGAATGCCATCCAATATGGTTGGCAGCAAAATGCTTAGCCATTGAAAAGGTTCTCAGTAGTGGAACCAATCACCCCTCAAGTCATTTAAATCAGTATTGGAGAATATCTTATTATAGTATTCTTCGTTAGGTCAGCAATGCATCTGGTTTCTCAGTGGCCCGGTAAACCTGATGTGCTACTGAGCTAACAAAAAATACTTTTACTACATGATTAACTGATACTGGAACTCCAAGGTGACTTGAAATATCCTTATATTGTGTGGCAGGGGGTACTTTATTCCCTATAATACATGGTCACATCATCACCTTTCCCACAAAACACTAAGGGGCATATTCACAAGGAGCTATTGCCGAATTAATGGCACTTTATGGCAGCCAAAGTCGTGATAAATTTACCTCCCCATTCACAAGCTGGTGCTAACAGCCCACAGCACCAGTTTACCCTAAGATAGCAGCTGCAAAAAACATCGCCACAGAGGACCCCCGCAACTATCGCTAATGAGATGCAGAGTGGGTGGTCCCATGCCAAAAGCCGCAACAACACCACTCCTCCACATTCTCAACGACCAGCCAGATCGACGATAAGAACACAAATCCGGTGATAAGGCGTGTTAGCAGCAGGAAATCTACACCTGCTCTGACCTGGTGTAAAGTCAGACGGCAGTCAGCACCACAAAAGGGAGCCCAGCCAAGAGCCACATCGGAAGTGCAACAGATGCCATGGAGCTACTCATCATGTGGCCCGGACACCCAAGAGGGCCACAACAACCACCGCCACCAATCCCCGGACCACCCCTTCCTGGCACACCCCCCGAACAAAGACATGCCACATCAGCTACACCAAAACATGTACAAAATAATCTGCTTGGTGTTGCACAATCACAACTGGTGAAATGCATGTGTCGTCACAGAAATGAGCATCACACATTCACTTTCGAAGCAACAAATTAAACTTTATTAAAATGAACACTGAAATGAAGACACCTGGCGGCTCCCCTCGGGACACTCCGTAGGTCACAGCCTGAAAGATAAAAAACATGATGAGAAGGTGTGTCCTGCGCACATCAAAGGACAGAGAGAGCTCGAAGGAGAGAGAGAGAGGGGAAGAGAGGGATAGAGAGAGGAAGAGGGGGATAGAGAGGAAGAGGGAGAGAGAGAGAGAGAGGAAGAGAAGGGGAAAGAGGGAGAGAGGAAGAGAGGGAGAGAGGAGGAGAGAGAGGGAGAGAGGGAGAGAGAGGGAGAGAGGGAGAGAGAGAGAGAGAGAGAGAGGAAGAGAGGGAGAGAGAGTGCCACCCCCGTGCACCCAGGCCACACTGCTCACCTGCTACCACCGGTGTGTCTCCAACCACTTGCCGGTATGTATAGCAATAAACCAGGTCACACATCTGAGTCAGAGCCGTCATCTGAAACAGAGTCCAGATACATGACTGGCACAGTACACCCACTTGCACAAGACAACAGCGCCTGCCCACCCATGCACACCCAGGCAGAGGCACCCCTCCCGCCATCCATTGGAGCATGCCTGCCCATGCACACCCAGGCCTCACTGCTCACCTTCCATCACTGGCGTGTAGACAGGATGTCCCACCACGTGCCGTTGCAGGCCACAAGCCCTGGGCCCGCAGACATGGCACCTTCCACACCATGCAGCCATGCTCCGCAAGCCACCAGGTCTCATGTCTGGTGCTGGGTCTTGATTACTTCATGGCATAGGACATACCAGTGCACCTGGCCTACACTGTGGTCTAACAGGGCACACGAAACAAGAGTTGTCCGGACCGCCGGGACGGGACATCATCTCAGGCTGCCCACTCGCTCAGCAGCTTAAGATGCCACTGACTCAGTGCCCCCAAAGTCACCATCCCGTGGCGGGGTGCCTGTGCTGGCGTCAATGCTCCGGGTACGACTAACCCTGTGCAACCCCAGTCAGCGCTAGGCCTGGGCGGTAAATTCCGTTCCGCTCGCGGAACTTGCGGAATTTATGTAATTTCGCGTTCCGCGGAGAACGCGAAATTGCCCAAAATTCTACTTCCCGCAGCTTCGCGGAATTTTTGCTTGTTCGCAATCTCAAACTGCGTGTTCGCGAGATATTTCCCCCCGAGCACGCAAACAGCGGTCGCGAACAGGAAAAAAGCATCGCGAACAAGCAATTCCGCGTGTTCGCGGAATTTCTGCGTGTTCGCGGAGATTTTAAACCATTTCGCGGAGATTTGCGTAACGCGACTTCGCAAATTCCGCCCACCCCTAGTCAGCGCCACATGGTGGTAGGCCCTTGCCATACGCAAAGCCTTGGGTGCCACCAACCCTGTGCACAACAACTCATGGGCCATTTATGATTGACAACTGTGGAGCGTCCGTCATCCAGTCACCACTGGAAGAGGGGAATGTGACGTTGTCGACCCCTTATGTTGGCGGAGTCACATGGCCAGTGACGCATGTGCCGGATGAGTGTGGCGTGTGTGCAAACCTGCCCTCAGGGAGTGGCTGTGACATGCTGACAACTAGGCCAGTGACCTGCACACCACCAGCGAGTATACCTGTGACGGATAGCAATGAGGGCCCCCCCTTGGAGCGTAAGTGGAGTGGTCTGGACTGCCATACGCCGGACCAGCGCAGAGGTTGCAACAATGACTCGTGGGCTCTGGGAGTGGTTCAGTCCATGTCTGGACAAGGAAGTGAGTGATGCGTGTGTCCCTGTTGTAGTGTCCACGGGACCCGGTACACAAAATGCAATGTAGCACCCTCTGACTGGCATCCCACAGGATGAGCAACATTGACGCAAGGGAAATCACTGTCCCTACATTCATCCACACATGCATACATGACTGATGAAAGACATGACACAGCAGTGTGTCACTGGATGTTTATTGCACATCCTGTGCACTTCTGCATATTGAGCTGTACAGGGCAATGCTGAGCACACTACACAATATGGGCCCGTGGAGGGCCAGCCAGAGTCCATCCGGGGATGACTAGTCCTGCAGTAAGGGAAGGGTACAGTCCGCAGTCTGTCCACCGTGACATTGGTCGTCGAACAGGATGTGATAGTCCATGTCGCTGTCCATGTTGAGTGCATTGGAGTGTCTCCGGGATTAGTGGAAGGTCATGAGGCATGTGTGGCACCAAGCAGAAACAGGCCAGGTGGCGGAAATGAATGCCAGTGCCCCCTGATCACAAACCCATCCACGTCCTCGGATGTGTGCTCTGCCCCACCTGTGGGTGTTGCAGTACCGGCTGCCGCACTGTCTGCCACTGACACATCAGATGCCTGAGTGGATGTGCCTGCCGCACTGGGAGTCACTGACACACCAGGGGGCAGGGATGTGGATGGTGTGGGGGCAGCAGCATTCATCAGCACCACACCTTGTGGCAGCAATGCCATGATGGAGGTCTGCAGGGCATGATAGATCCCAGCTACATTTCGATGATGTACAGCAGTGGCTGCCATCCTTTCCGCCTCTATCTGCACCATGTCCTCCATGAGCTTTCGCATGTGTGCCAGCTCACGGCTGGCATCGCTGGAGCCACTCTGAGCAGACAGCTGTTATTCTCTCTGCGTCATGACTTCAGAGATGTCAGTCAGGGCTCTTTGGAGACCATGGGATGGACATAGACACCCTAGGACGGCGTCCAGTTTGGCAGCCATGATGCTGAAGCCCACCCACACCTGCTCAGCCGTCTCCCTCTGGCACTCCAGCACACGGCATTGGAAGGTCATGTGTAGTTCCTGGGGGTCTTGGGAGAGTGCCAGGGCTGTGGGTGCCTCCTGCTGGGTGGTTTGGGTGGTGTCTCATCGATGTAGCTGGAATGCACTGATCCTGGAGGTGAGTGGCGGATGAGGTCAATGATGTCTTGGATGGTTTGGGTGTCGATGCTGGCTTTGTCCTCCTCGTCATCAGTGAAGAGTGGCTGGGACTGCTCTGCAGGAGGTGTTGACGATGCTCCTGCAATGTGAAGGGGAGATGGTGTGTTACAATGTGTCCACATGTATGTAGGCACATGGTACATGTTGACATTCAGACAGCATGGCATTGCACATTATGACAGTCTGTAGGTCAGGTTGAGGAACCAGGGTCATTGTGGGTGTGTACTGTGCCCTGTTTGATTGTGCATGTGTGCCATTGTGCCCCTCTCCACCCATCTCCGCCCATCCCCCAGTACCTGGTGGTCACTCACCCTGTTGCGGTTGTGTTGTGTCCTGTCGAGCAGTGTCCATTCCCCCGACGCCAGCCACAGTCTCCACACTGATGACCGTCGACACCAGCTCCTCCATGTCATCCAGCTCCAGCTGTGGCGCTGGTCCCCCACCTCCAGTCTGCGTTGCTGCCTTCTGGTTGGCAGAGAGTTTCTCCTTGGTCTTCCGCTTGATGTCATTCCTTCGCCTCTTGACCTCGTCCATTGTCCGCTTGTGCTCTCCGACGGCATTCACCTTGTCGACGATGTCCCACCATATTCCAGTTTTGGTGCCCAATGATACGTTGGAGGTGATGAAGAGTTGTTGATGGTGTTCCATCATCTCCGTGACTATGATCCTGTTCGCCTGCGGACTGAACTTCATCTTCCTTTTCTTCTTGTCCTTGCCCTTCCCTGTCCCCGAGGTCCCAGGCTGGTCGTCCGGGGTGCTTGTGGGGTTGCGCTCGTGCTCTGCACCTGCTCTGGCTGCCTCCATGATGCTTGGGTGTTGGTCAGTTTGTGTTTGGGTGTTTTTTTCTACTTTTATGGTGATTTTGCCCGCCTGCCATGTATGTGTTGCAGGCCTGGCGTTGCTTATCGCTTATTTCCTCATCGCACTTTGGCCCATCGCGTGTTTTTGGTGTTGTGGTTTGTGGTTTTATCACCGTCGTGGTGGTTGGATCGTGGACATTGTCCGCAGTTTCGGCAGACTATCGCTTGGTACATTGTGAATTCCACGTTGTCACGGGGTTATTTTCCCGCGATGGGCTGCGATATTGAAAGTTGCATTACGCTTCTGTTGCGATAGTTATCACACAATCTTGTGAATATGCCCCTAAAATCTTGGTTCTTGCTGTTTCATATGAAAGAGATAGGATGTTTGCAATCCTAGAGAATAGAAATAGAATCTCTTGTGCAAAATAAAACAAACCAAAAGACATGTAGCTTTTTAAAGATAATGGAATCAGTTTAATACAAGGAAGATTTTTAAAAAGCGATGTACCTGGGGATATGTAGAAACATGACGAGAGATTCTGTCATTCCTATAATTTGCCTATGGCATGAAAAAAAACATGTTGTCATAAATATCTCTTTTGTGCTTATCATCATTCATCTCCAAAACAGAGCAGAAAAAGGAAAAGCAACATTCTGCTTTTGATTTTTTAACTGCTTTACTTATGTACTGCCTTTTCCGTTGCCTGCTGGCAGGTGCCTCTGTGATTTCAGAACTCAACTCAACTGTAACGAGTTAATATAGTACAGGATCTACATTATTTCTTTATTACAGGTGACTAGGTGTGTCACAAGTCACCTGTAATAAGAAAATTAGAGATGGGTTTTAATACAGAGATTGCAGGATCCCATGTACTATACATTAATTACCTGCAACAGAGGGACTGCCTTCTGGTGTAGTGGTGGCAGAGAATTCCATCTTCCTGGGCCTCCTCTTCTTTGCTGTTTCTGCAAGAAGGAAAGAAAAAGAAGACAGTGATTATTAGTAGTGCTATCTACAATTATATTAAAGTGCATGTAATAATTTACAGGAAACAAATGTACTGCTTAAGTATACCAACCCCAAATGTCAACTTTAACCTCCAACCTATAACAGCTACCTGTCATACAAATTAGTCATAACTACAAATGGTATTGCTCTTCTTCTGTCTTAATTATTTTTCATCGTCAGACTCGAGCAATATTGTGCTGCCCTTCATGGAAGAAGACTGTGCAACAACAGGAGAGTCACGTGGGAGACCCACCACTCCTCCAAACCAGTCCTCCCACCTTCCTACATGCCAACCTAAGCATAAGCATACCTGGGGCTGACTCTACCTGCTGATATCCTAACTGAATTCCACACATCATGGAAACATGAAAACAATCTTTTGAAAACCCCAATACACTGCACTACAGCTTTATGATATCCACTTCACTCCCAACCCTCCTGACTCCCTCGCTCACATGGGACAAGGAACCAAGGTCGCCAGTAGATAGTTATAGTTAGGATCGTGTTTCCATAGGAAATCTCAAAATTCTATTTTGAATAACTTTGGCGCCGGTTGACGAATCCTTGCGAAATTTTCAAAACAAATGGGGCGCTCCGCTCAGCTCCTACCCCGAAAGTCTCAGGGTGATTCGTCAAGCGGGGGCCGAGAAAAAAGGGGGGTCCCAAAACGCGTTTTCCCCATGCATTTTTCCATAGGACCTTTAGTCGAAGGTACAGCCCGAACGGCTGAACAGAATTACTTGAAATTTGGCAGAGAGGTAGTCCTCAGGTCAGGAAAGTGCCTTTTGCAGGTCTGGTGTCAATCTGTTCAGTATTTAATGAGAAAATAGCATTTAAAAGCATATAAATATCTATATGCGCGCACGTGCGCGCACGGTGCCGTGCGCGAGCGAAATTCTGATTGGTTGTTAGATGTCGGTAAACATTTGAATCGGTCGAAATCAGGAAGTGTCGGCCGCCATTTTGTCTCTCGCACTGAAAAGGAAAGGGGGGAAAAAAGGTGGAAAACGTGAAAAAGGGGCAGGGAAGAGAGTTCCTGACCCCCTAGCCTTTGTCAGGGGGTAACAGAAGGTCCCCCAAGGGGCAAAAAAACTTTTTTTTTTTTTTTTAAATAAATCGCGGGGTGCGCGCACGGTGAAAAACCTTGAAAAAAAAAAAAATAATAAATACATAGGTTTCACACATGTTATAGTTAGGAATTAGCATTTAAAAAACCTTGCAAATTCACTTAAAAAACCATAGGTTTCACACAGGTTATAGTTAGGTGGATATTTCACTCGTAAAAAACCAATGAAATTCCCCCGTTATAGTTAGTTCAGATAACTATAACTCGCGCGACCGCCACTCTATCACAAGGATGATGTCATCAGTGATGTCATGAGTGATGCCACTGACCATGTCATGAGTGATGTAATATGTGACGTCATGAGCAGTGGATTGCGGGCGCGCGAGTTATAGTTATCTGAACTAACTATAACGGGGGAATTTCATTGGTTTTTTACGAGTGAAATATCCACCTAACTATAACCTGTGTGAAACCTATGGTTTTTTAAGTGAATATATATATTAATAGAGATATAATTAAATGCGTACAAGATATATCAAGCTATATTATACATTATGGTTTCTTTAGACCTTTTATATATATGTATATCAATGCCTAATTTGAGCCATTGGTTTCCGGTGCTCAACATTGGCACTTAAACGTCAACATTGGGGCTTGTGACAGTATTCCACAAGGTGGCGCTGTCTGGCTAATTTAGAGATGACAACAACAACAGGTAATTATTATTTCAATATACATTAAAAAAACACTATTACCTGCTGCCTAAGCCATTAGCTTTGGAGGCCTGAAATAGTCAGAATTGTCACACTTTTAGGAGCTTGATGGTTAGTAGTTGTGCTGTTACTATCAATGGCAGCATAGCAGGGGCAATGTGTGGTACAAGCTGCAGTGGCCTCCTAATCAGAGCCCTGGCATTTTTTTTAGTTTTTTTTTTACAAATTAAGCACTCATATCTTTACTGAACAAACCATAGGTTACAGGGATGTTATAGTTAGGGCCAGATTTCATACGTACAAAACCAGTGAAATTCAGCAATTATAGTTAGCTCAGATAACTATAACTCACGCCCCCGCAATTCACTGCTTATGACCTCACAAATTACATCACTCATGACATGGTTTGCGGATGTTTGTGTGAGAATGGGTTTATGAAAGGTTCTATGGGAGTGTGTGTAGGTCCGTTAGTAAAGTTGTGGATGATGTCTTCAGTGATGTCATTTGAGATGTCATTAGTGATGTCATCAGTGATGTCACTGACCATGTCATGCATGAGTGAAGTAACATGTGAGGTCACAAGCAGTGCATTGCGGGCGCAAGTTATAGGTAGCTCAATTAACTATAACTGCTGAATTTCACTGGTTTTGAACGAGTGAAATCTGACCGTAACTATAATGTCCCTGTAACCTTTGTTTTTTTCAGTTAATTTCTAAGGTTTTTTAAATGCTAATTCCTAACTATAACGTCTCTGTAGCCTTTGGTTTTTTTCAGTGAATTTCTAAGGTTTTTTAATTAGTAGTAGTGTTTGCAGAGTGGTGGAGAAAGGGGGGGTGGGCCTCCGACCAGCTCTCAGGAGTCCCGCTGTGAAGGACTTACAGGAGGTACCAGGAGGGGCCACGGTCCCTCAGCTGTAAGGTGGTCCGCGGTCCCTCTGCTGTAAGGTGGACTTCACCCCCCAACCAGTAGTGCACCACAAGCTGCATTTGCAGAGTAGTGGAGAAAGGGGGCATGGCCTCCGAAGACCTCCCACGATGTAGGACTTATTAGAGATAACAGGATGAGTAGTTGGCCCCCACGGATGTCCTTGAGGCCAACTACCCCTCCTGTTACCTCCTGTAATTCCTACACAGCTTGAGGTCTTTGGAATCCATGCCCCCTTTCTCCACTCATAAACTGCCCCTGGGACCGTGGGCCTTTATTTAATGAAGTGCAGAAGACCGCACTTCCTTTTTATCGTGGATCCAATGCGACTCCCACCGTATCTCTTTCTTAAAAATTCTTTTTTGACCCTGGAGGGTACCTGCGGGACCTTCCAAGAGGCCTAGGGGGTCAGGGTGTTTCTACCCTGCCCCCTATTTTTTTTGTAATGTTTTTTCTTGTTTCTCAGATCAACAGAGTTACAAGATGGCTGCCAACACTTCCTGGTTTGAAGTGTTGGCAGCCAATCAGATCTCAGGCACGAGATCAGGAGGAGTGGCGGATCCACTGCAGCCTTAGTGGTATATCTGAGAAATCTTTAAATTTATCAGCAACTACTGAACATATTTACACCATTTAACAAAAAGAGTGCTTTTTGGACCAAGAACTACCTTTTTGCCAAATTTGGTGTAATTCCATTCAGCAGTTTGGGCAAAAGGTTTATATGGAAATTAACATGGAGAAAAAGCATTTTGGACCCCCTTTTTTTTTGGCCCCACTTGACGGATCACCCCAAAATGTTTAAGACAGCAGCTGATGTGAGCAGTAAATTAATTTTGAAAATTTCGCGAAGATTCGTCAAATGAAGGCAAAGTTATTGGCAAATGAAAAAACACTCTGCCTATGAAAACTGCATCCTAACTATAACTACCTACTGGCGACTGCCAGTAGGAGAGAGAGATAGATAGATAGATAGATAGATAGATAGATAGATAGATAGATAGATAGATAGATAGATAGATAGATAGATAGATAGATAGATAGATAGATAGATAGATAGATAGATAGATAGATAGATAGATAGATAGATAGATAGATAGATAGATAGATAGATAGATAGATAGATATAGATTATGGCATAAGTTGTAGTTACTTGAGATAACTATAGCTGGTGAGTTTCAGTGGTTTTGTACACTTGAAACAACATGTTTTAACTGACATTTTGACTTAACTATAACGTCCATTTAACCTTTGGTTTCTCAGTGGCTATAACATTAGAAAAATGTAAACATCACTTACTTGTCTCTGCAACCTTATGGCCAACAGGTTGAGGAGGTCCTTGTCCCGGTCTATGATAGGTCAGAGGTGCAAGAGCTTGCTGTTGTGCACTCTCCCAAGAGCAGGGTCCACTCCAGCAGGCTGTACCTCTTGCCAGGCCTGCTGGTAAATGAAGGAGAGGCGCACTGTGCAATAAAATACCAGTGCAGCCACCTCCTCCTTCAGAATAATTTTGGGCGGGGTACCATCCTAGCACCAACATCTGGTGATTACTGCAGCCTTCTGTGGCCCAATGCCTGCCTCTGCCATAACTGGAGAGGGATGTGGAGTCTTAGAAAAGCAAAACACGTGGATGGGGAGACAAATTAAAAATAACAGCATGGGGCAGGAAAACTATACTAAAAAGGAAAACAGAGTTCGAAAAATGGGAGAGGTGGACGGGAAATGATGGTATGGAGCTGGATGAAAGAGGGAACAAGAGGAAACACAGTTAGGAAGAAGCTGGCAGGAGTCAGAGAGTCACTTTCTAATCCACATGGCTGTGCACCTGCATCACGTGTCATCTCGTTTTGTGCTATTTGTGAACAAAAAATGAATCTGCGCATCCCTTTGTGGCGCAAAATGCTGGAGCTGCATTTTGCATCATTTTTGGGGAATTTCATCTAATTTTGCTAAGTGGTCGTTACGTGAATTTCATACACCCCTAGAATGCTTGTTGGTAAGTACATGTTGCTGTGTTTGAATATGAGTCCATGCATATGAGTGAGTGAGTGTGTGTGTGCTGTGGGCACAGGCATAGGTGAGAGAGAAAAAACAGAAAGCCTCTGTGAGCGCGTGTGTAGTTTGTATGCATTTCATGTTCATTTGCATCTCTGAGTTTGCCTGTATGAATTTCTGTTTTTGCCAGTGTGTCTACTGTCTTTCCGAACTCTGTAGCCTTTGGTTTTTTTCAGTGAATTTCTAAGGTTTTTTAATTAGTAGTAGTGTTTGCAGAGTGGTGGAGAAAGGGGGGGTGGGCCTCCGACCAGCTCTCAGGAGTCCCGCTGTGAAGGACTTACAGGAGGTACCAGGAGGGGCCACGGTCCCTCAGCTGTAAGGTGGTCCGCGGTCCCTCTGCTGTAAGGTGGACTTCACCCCCCAACCAGTAGTGCACCACAAGCTGCATTTGCAGAGTAGTGGAGAAAGGGGGCATGGCCTCCGAAGACCTCCCACGATGTAGGACTTATTAGAGATAACAGGATGAGTAGTTGGCCCCCACGGATGTCCTTGAGGCCAACTACCCCTCCTGTTACCTCCTGTAATTCCTACACAGCTTGAGGTCTTTGGAATCCATGCCCCCTTTCTCCACTCATAAACTGCCCCTGGGACCGTGGGCCTTTATTTAATGAAGTGCAGAAGACCGCACTTCCTTTTTATCGTGGATCCAATGCGACTCCCACCGTATCTCTTTCTTAAAAATTCTTTTTTGACCCTGGAGGGTACCTGCGGGACCTTCCAAGAGGCCTAGGGGGTCAGGGTGTTTCTACCCTGCCCCCTATTTTTTTTGTAATGTTTTTTCTTGTTTCTCAGATCAACAGAGTTACAAGATGGCTGCCAACACTTCCTGGTTTGAAGTGTTGGCAGCCAATCAGATCTCAGGCACGAGATCAGGAGGAGTGGCGGATCCACTGCAGCCTTAGTGGTATATCTGAGAAATCTTTAAATTTATCAGCAACTACTGAACATATTTACACCATTTAACAAAAAGAGTGCTTTTTGGACCAAGAACTACCTTTTTGCCAAATTTGGTGTAATTCCATTCAGCAGTTTGGGCAAAAGGTTTATATGGAAATTAACATGGAGAAAAAGCATTTTGGACCCCCTTTTTTTTTGGCCCCACTTGACGGATCACCCCAAAATGTTTAAGACAGCAGCTGATGTGAGCAGTAAATTAATTTTGAAAATTTCGCGAAGATTCGTCAAATGAAGGCAAAGTTATTGGCAAATGAAAAAACACTCTGCCTATGAAAACTGCATCCTAACTATAACTACCTACTGGCGACTGCCAGTAGGAGAGAGAGATAGATAGATAGATAGATAGATAGATAGATAGATAGATAGATAGATAGATAGATAGATAGATAGATAGATAGATAGATAGATAGATAGATAGATAGATAGATAGATAGATAGATAGATAGATAGATAGATAGATAGATAGATAGATAGATAGATATAGATTATGGCATAAGTTGTAGTTACTTGAGATAACTATAGCTGGTGAGTTTCAGTGGTTTTGTACACTTGAAACAACATGTTTTAACTGACATTTTGACTTAACTATAACGTCCATTTAACCTTTGGTTTCTCAGTGGCTATAACATTAGAAAAATGTAAACATCACTTACTTGTCTCTGCAACCTTATGGCCAACAGGTTGAGGAGGTCCTTGTCCCGGTCTATGATAGGTCAGAGGTGCAAGAGCTTGCTGTTGTGCACTCTCCCAAGAGCAGGGTCCACTCCAGCAGGCTGTACCTCTTGCCAGGCCTGCTGGTAAATGAAGGAGAGGCGCACTGTGCAATAAAATACCAGTGCAGCCACCTCCTCCTTCAGAATAATTTTGGGCGGGGTACCATCCTAGCACCAACATCTGGTGATTACTGCAGCCTTCTGTGGCCCAATGCCTGCCTCTGCCATAACTGGAGAGGGATGTGGAGTCTTAGAAAAGCAAAACACGTGGATGGGGAGACAAATTAAAAATAACAGCATGGGGCAGGAAAACTATACTAAAAAGGAAAACAGAGTTCGAAAAATGGGAGAGGTGGACGGGAAATGATGGTATGGAGCTGGATGAAAGAGGGAACAAGAGGAAACACAGTTAGGAAGAAGCTGGCAGGAGTCAGAGAGTCACTTTCTAATCAACATGGCTGTGCACCTGCATCACGTGTCATCTCGTTTTGTGCTATTTGTGAACAAAAAATGAATCTGCGCATCCCTTTGTGGCGCAAAATGCTGGAGCTGCATTTTGCATCATTTTTGGGGAATTTCATCTAATTTTGCTAAGTGGTCGTTACGTGAATTTCATACACCCCTAGAATGCTTGTTGGTAAGTACATGTTGCTGTGTTTGAATATGAGTCCATGCATATGAGTGAGTGAGTGTGTGTGTGCTGTGGGCACAGGCATAGGTGAGAGAGAAAAAACAGAAAGCCTCTGTGAGCGCGTGTGTAGTTTGTATGCATTTCATGTTCATTTGCATCTCTGAGTTTGCCTGTATGAATTTCTGTTTTTGCCAGTGTGTCTACTGTCTTTCCGAACTCCTATGTATGTCTGTGTGTGCCTTTGAGAGAGAAGAAGAAAGGGAAAGAGAGAGAGGGGATTATATATCAGACAATTGTACACAGAAATATCACCTGACATAAATATTGTGTCCTAAATATAAGCTAAATGTAGTTTATACAAAACTGTCATCATATTCGGCTTAGATTTTCTATTACTAACTCCTATGGGACAATAGTTTAGTAAACAATATTTATGTCGGAGGATATTTTGACTGCAATATTCTAGTACGGTGCCGGGGAGGGAGACAGAGAGGAATTGTCCTTTACTTACTGGGTAATATGATATCTAGCAGGGGCAACGGTGGTACACATACAGGAGCAAAGTGGAAAGTCACATGTAAATGGTCCTCCACATACTGGATCAATGCGGAATCTAACATGGTATGACACAAAGGGCCAATGTGAAAAGTGGCATGGCAAATTTGTGGACATTCTTTGCCAAAGTGGTCATTGACATGACAATGGTGCTTTAAATTCTGGGGATAAAGTAAGAACTGATTTGACAGTGGTGTTTTCCATTCCTACATAGCATTACACTCGCATGACAATTGTGCTTTATACATTCGACTATTGTGAAAGCTGACATGGCAGAGGCCATTAGATACTGGGCAAAGTGTACTATATTTATTAGTGCAATAAATAACTCAACATGGTAATGTGTGCTATACATACCGTGAAAACGTGTAAACTGGCATCATGACAGCACCAAACCTTTTTGATAACTGTTTGGCTTGAGGTCTGAACCTGTAAATGGATGACTCAGGGGATAATCTTAACTTGTCCTGGTCCCCAGCCTTGGGACCCTGGGCAGCCATTTGACAAATTCAAAAGCACCACTGGTATACAGCAAATCACCAGAATATTTCAGCATTAGGCAGACATGGGCTGAAAGTACCCTGTCATGTGGCAGGTTTTGAGCTTTACAATGCAAGATTATTTGATGCTGTGCTCGTGTCAACTCTATTGGTGCACGCAAGCTCACTGACGCTATAGCGTACATTACTTAGCACCGTACAGGGTTGCTTTGCATCCCACGAGCCCCCAAGCAAAAATTAAGCGAATCTGGGCCCTAGAGTCAAACCAGGTTGCAGTGAGAGAGAGGAAGGTAGTGCATAAACTGTTGTACTGATGTTTGCTATTCCTATACCTGGGCAGATTTACAAACGCTTTGCGTCACATTTGTGTTGCTTTTCTAATGCACACCCAATGCAAAGTGTTCATGTGGGATTTACTATCCAACACAAAATGTGATTTGCATTGAATAGTAACTCGAAGTAACGTAAAGTAGCGCAGTATGCCACCTTGACTTACTTTGCATCAAGGGGGAGCTCCATGGGTAGCGCTTGGGCATTTCCATGCAATCACCTATTGGTTTTCATGCAAATCCCTACCTACGAAGAACAGTAGACAGGAATTTGCTCCAAAATCCTACGCCTCCTGAAGGCAGATGCACTACTCCTCGTTTTTCCCACTTTGCATGCGTGCTGCAGTCTACAACACGGCGGGAAAAGCCTCACAGCATAGTTTTTATACTGGAAGGGACTCTTCCAGTACAAAAAACAATGCATCAGACAACGCGAACTCTAGTGCACTATGGCGCTAGCTTGTCTGGATTAGTGCATGACTGCCTAAAGTGTGCCAGCGTTGCAAGAGGGCAGAACTTGCTACATCTTAATAGATATGGTGCTGTTGCGCTCCCTCCATTCCACACAATGCAGCGCAGTTACTTAACTTGCCGCCCTGCGTTGCTTGCCTTTGTGATAAGTCTGGTTTGTGATCTTTTCCAAATAGCCAGAGTTTTGTCTCAATAAAGATGTGTCTACCCAGAACCCTGAAGATAACTGAATTCATGAAATTTGTGATCCAAAGAGAGGGGTTTCAATGTATCTAATTAAAAGATAAAATGGAACAGTTGACAGCAAATGAAATTCATTTGTTCCATAAAAGTTTTAGAAAATTTTCACCAACATCAGTCATTGCATGATCTTGAAATCCTTAAAGCAATGTGAAGGCCAAAAGGTTTAATCTTACCACAAAGGGGTAGTGTGAGAATGGCTATGAGAAATTTACACAATTTGTAAAGGGCTGTGAAACGGAGGCTAGTGGCCAGTGAACTATTTTGCCACGCCTTGAAAGATTTGTAAGTTTTGAGCACAAGTTTTACATAAAAGTTGTTTGGAATTGCAAGTGAAATTTAAAAATAAACAATGATGTCAAAAAGGCTATGAGCAGAACTAATGTGAATAAAGGTGATTGAGGCGTGCGTCAGATTGAATGATTCTGTTACAGAGCAGAACTCAGTCTATTCCAGTCCTCGGAGACTCCCACAATCCTTGAGTACAGCTGTTCCTGAGGCTGTTGGGCACGTGTGGAATTTCAATTATGTGGGCTTGTTCAGTTGTCAAAGGGAAAAGGGAAAATGTGAGCCTTGAAATGAAGGTGTTAGAAATGAAGGCATTGAGGGTGTGCAAGGAGCTAGGGTTGAGACACCTGGCTAGGGATAAAAAGACAACTGGATCCTCAAAGCCCTAAGGACTGGATGTATCATCTGTCTGGGTCGCAGCACAATGTTGTGTTTGACCAGGATCTGTACTGCAACACAGGCGGGTCTTTTTGCTGTGCCACAAAGGAGTTGTTTGCAAGGATTCAAAGAAATCCTGATTTATTAATATCTGTGAGGCAGGAATAGATCTGTGACTGCTTGAGAATAGCTGTGAATGGAGAGATGGAGGCCTGAAAGGGACAATAAACCACTTTCTCTACTATTCGCTCACATGGCGCCCGCATCACAATATTTACAATCAATGCCAAAGCTAACGAAACATTGTGAAAGGTGCATTGGAGAATGCATGTGTCCCTGGGGCAGGGATCCGAAGGCCTGCAGCTGTTCTTGACACCTTGAAAGCTGTTTGTTTGTCATGCACAGCATCCACTTTGCCACTTTGCCAAGTACTGATACATTTCCTTGCGTGATGAATGCCTTCTTACCACCCCCTTGCTTGGTACTCGCAAGGACCTGAATGGTAATATTGAAATTCACCAATGCATTTGTAAAAGTGCAATATAACTATGGCACACAGGCTGTGGGCCTGAAAAATCCCATAGGACATCACGCGCCAGGTTCATTAGCGTGGTTTGTCTGTTTCATCATTGTAATAGGAAGATGCCTGGTGTCCTGAGATGTGAGAGTGTGTGTCTGTAGAGTATGTTTCTGTGCGATCATAGGAAAGCGTGCCTTCTATGTAGGCTAGTACAGCCCTTTGGGACAGAGGGGCACACTTCAGCTCAAACTCCTCTTAACCCTAATGTCCAAGTATATCTGTGAAATTCTGAAAACTCACTAGCCCCTCAGCACGTTTTGCAGTTTGTGTTATACCTCAGTATAGAATGTTCCCATACATTGTCCCCACTCCATGCCCTAAGGCGCTTTCTAAATGCAATATAGGCCAGTTTCTCCGTAGCTTCACTCTAAGCCTTGCAAAAGAGCCCAGCGACCCTGGAATGCATGGGTAATCGCTGCCCTGGTTTTGTCAAAAATAGGAATGTATGGAGAAATAAACCTGACATTTCTTTAGCTCTGTCATGTGTAAGACATGTTGATTCAGAGAGGATTGCAGAAGAAATTACAAAGGAGGTACGTTTGTACTAAGGGCTTTCTAATCATAACCTGTTTTTTATATATCAATTCTATGGCTTTTAAGCTCTGAAGCTCACAAGAGTTATTATACATAGGGACATATTCTCAAGGAGCTATCGCCGAGTCATCGGCACTTTATCGCAGCCAAAGTCGTGATAAATTTACCACCCCATTCACAAGTTGTTGCTAACAGTCCATATCACCAGTTTTCCGGCAATAGCATTCTCATAAAACATCACCATGGAAGACCCCGGCAACTATCTCTAATGAGATGCAGAGTAGGCGCCTCCGAGCAAAAATCCGCAACAACACCACTCCACAACATTCTTCAAACGACCAGCCAGTTTGGCGATAAGAGCACAAAACAGACGATAAGGGCGTTAGCAGCAAGAAACTAACACCTGCTCTGACCTGGTGTAAAGTCGGATGACAAGTGGCAGCAGCCAAGTGAGCACAACCCAGAGCCAAACATGAAGAACAACAGATGCCATGGAGCTACTGATCATCCAGCTCGGAGCCCCAACAGGGCCACAACACCCACCGCCACCACAACCATGACCGCCACCGCCACCCCCCTGTACCCTCCCCCACCCCACCCAGACCACCACAGAGGCAGCGCAGACCAAGACAGCAGACCACCAGAAAACGTACCAACTTCAGAGACCCAACACCAGAGAATGTCATTGCCCACTACAGGCTCAAAAGGACAGCCATCCTATGCATCCTGACCAGCATTGCCCACAGTCTGCTGGTACCAACACAGCGGACAACCAATATCCTTCTGCAGACAAAGCTGCTGGCTGTGCTGCACATGTTGGCCTCTGGGACCTTCCAACCAACAACAGCCAGAGTCAGAGGAGTGTCACAGCCAGCCCAATCAAAGTTCGTCACAACTGTCTTGGATGCCATCATCAGCTTGGTACCCCAGTACCCATACTTCCCACCACACTGTTCATGAACAGCTGGAGACCAAGCAAGGCGTCTATGCCATAGCTAGCTTCACGCACTTGTCAGGGGGCAATTGACTGCACACATGTCCGACTTGTGCCCCCTGGTGACACTGCACACAATTACCCCAACAGAAAGCACACGCAATCCATCAATGTGCAGGCAACAGTGGATCACCTGGGAATCACCACCAACGTCGCCGCCAACTGCCCAGGCAGTGTGCATGATTCCTACTTCTACCGACAGTCCATCATCAACCAGCGCTAACAGGATGACACCCATGGAAATGCACTGCTCGTTGGCAAGTACCAAATAAACACACCACACCCTCCAACTCCATAGTCATGCAAATCACAACTCTGGGAATGCACACATCACAGACTCACATCCAACATGCCAAACAACATGCCCACCCACCAGACATGACAGTATAACTTACTGAGCCAACCTGGGCTAGCCATGTACATGAGCCATCAACGGCATGGCACCTCAGCCACACAATAGCGGAATGTGGGTAGAGGTGGGAACCAGGCATGTGCGAAGGTACACAATGCCAAGTGTGGCGGAGATGTGCTGGACAGACTGCAGTATGCAGACCACAGACATATCCATGTCCACATACACCACTGGTGCATGGAGTGTAGTGGACAGTGGACGCAACCATATCACCCGAGCTAGTCGGTAGGATCCCGCAAAATGTAGCTCATGACGTCCCCCCCCTGTAAGCATGTGCGGAGTGGGCTGGCCCGACCGCACGCCAGGCCAGCGTAGGGATGTGAATAAAAAGCATGTAGCTCTGGGCGTGGTTCTCTTCTGGAATGCCTAACGTCTCTGCCAGGGCGGCGTCTCCCAGCCAGCCATGAGGCTAACGCCGTGAAAGGTGTTGCCTGCGAACATCTGTGTGCCTGCTGCACCCCGGGCCACTGGTCCTCGACCCGTCATGCCTACCCCCGCACAGCCAGGCCTCACTGCTCACCTGCCAACACCAGCTTGTGTCAAAGAGGGCCCACCAGGTGCCGGCGCAAGCCCCAAGCCCGGGGCCCGCGAGCTTAGCAGCCTCCTCAGATCATCAGGGCCACCGCGACACAGGCCCGCAGAACTCCTTTCTCGTTTACATACTCCACTGGCCAACACAGCTGCCAGGTCGGTCACACATTTGAAACTGAGTCTTGATTACGCAATGGCAGAGTACACACTTTATGGCTGTGTTTATGTCACTATACTCCCTTTGATGTGGTGCCACCAACTCTGTGCATAGCATCCGCACGTCACCTGTCTGTGGTCCCTTTCTGACTTCTGCCTTCGGCGTACACTGTGGTTGAGTAGGTCACACAGTTGGAACGGAGTCTTGATTTGTGTATGGCAGTGTGCATATCATTGAACGCATGAAGAGGAGCAAGAGGAAGACGTGGTGCAGTCCGGAGGAAAAAAGGATCCTCGTTAAGGAGGTGATCGAACACTGCCAACAACTGCTCTGGTGTCACTAACTCTGTGCATCGCGAGCCAACGACATGTGCTGACCGCTGCCTCGGGCCTACACTGCGGTCAAGTAGGTCCCACATTGGGAACTGAGTCTTGATTTATTTATGGCAGTTTTTATATCATAGTACTGGCCTCATCACAGACTGCATACCCCTACAGCTCCGGTGCCACTAAGTGTGTTCCCCGACATCCATGGACACTTTCTGTTTGAACTTTGGTGGCGACTGATTCTATGGACTGGGGGTTGTGTTCATCATCATGTCGGTGATACAGATTTTTGGGCGAAAACGAGGCTGTAGCATTCCACTCCTCAATTTGCCGCATTTGGATGGGTTCTACCCTCTGGATCATGCCCTGGAGGACGCCTTCCACTGTCACCCGCAACCCTCCCCCACATTCACCTCGGACATTGATGAGGACCCGCTCAGCTCGCATGGCCCATCTCACTGCACCGCAAGTCACCGTCCCATGGCGGTGTGCCTGTGCCTGCTGCAGTGCATCCAAGGCCACTAACTCTGTGCAGCTCAAGCCAGGGACCCTGTCCGGTGAGATATTGGATGGCCTCTGAGACGCTGGCTTTGGGGTCCTCAACGCCATGTGTCTGTGGCCCTGCGCTGTCTGCTGCCTCCGGACTCAAATGCGGTCCACCAGGGCTCGCACATTAAATTGAGTTCTGACCCGCCCGGACGTTGTATCACCACAGGAGGCACACGCCACCACCGCCAGGACCACCTCCAAACGCCACCTGCCAGAGTCAAACCCGCCGTACTGGCAGACTAACGGAGTTGCTCACACCTGTCGTGGATGCCATCATCTGCCTGATGCCCTGATCAGCACTCCAGGTGCCACTAACTCAGTGCACCAGGACAAATGGACAACTTCTGAATGAGTTGTATGCTGTGGTGTGCTCATGCAGCAATGTCACTTCAGGCAGTGTGGGAGACGTGGGACGATGATGAGGAATATGATGCATGTGTTACACACCCCACTGCAGCTGCATCAGGGATAACCCGAAGGGACACAATACTCGACATTTTTTTCACATGAGCACGCTCATCTCTAGTGTCCCAAACTCAGTGCACTGCAACTCACGGACACTTCTGTTTGCATCTTGGGTGACCTCTGTACTTGCTCTGGCTACCACCATGATGCTCCGCAGTTGTCTCTGTAATGCTGGTGTTTTCTGTTTCTGTTCTAATGGTGTTCACTGTTCAAGTTGTTGCCAGCACCAACCACTCTGTGCGGGCTGGCTTACACTCACCCCACACCCATCCAGCACAGGCGTCACTGTACATGTGACCCTGCCAATAAAGGGGCCGGGCGTACGTGCCCGTAGCCAGTTCCACAAACTATCTGCATGTGTCCTTGTGGTCATGATGTATGCATGAGGGACCAGGGGCCTCCAACATCACATTGTGCTGTGTACAGCGGCCCAACCATGTCACCGCTGGCAGCGGGTAAGACCTTGGTCATGTAGCTTTGTAGTCAGCCACTCAATGCGTAAGAGGAGTGGACTGGGCCATCGTACGGAGGTCCAGCTTGGGGGTGTGAATGATGACTCCATGGCTCTGGGCATGGTTCAGTGCAGGAAATGTGCACATGCATGTGTATCTGTCGTGGTGTGGGTCTCCTTTGTGGGGTGTAGGTGGTCCCTGATGGGACTTGAACACCCATGTATGTGATCTACTTCGGCTTTCATGAGCTCTGACCCTACCCGCACCTGTTCGGCCACCTCCTTTTGGAATTCTGACACCTGGCATTGGAATGCAATGTGTGCCTAGGTGAAGTGTTGGGAGCCAGCCGTGTGGTGGGTTTTTCCTGCTGTGTGGTCTGTGCAGGAGCTGGGGTTTCCTCTGTGTGGCTTGGCTGCCCTGCTCCTGGGTGTGGGTTGCCTAAGATGTCCATGGGCTGTTGTAGGGCATCGGTGTCGAAGGTGTGGGGGTCCTTTCCAGCATCACTGATGAGTGGTCTGGTCTGCTCTGTTCGAGGTGTTGTTTTTTCCATCTGTAATGTGAAGGGTGATGCATTTTGACATTGTGGTGACATATATGTTGGTGCATTGGTCTAGTTTACATGCAGACTGTATGACAATGTACATTGTGACTGTTTGGGAGGTGCTGTATATTAGATACGGGACAGAGGACATTTGTACTACATGACGGATGTGTGGTTGTACACATGCATTTCCATCTCACAGTTTCCTGCTATGTTAGATGTGATTGGCCTGTTTCTGAGCATGGGCAGACCCAGTTGTGTCCTCTGTTCTGCAGTGTCGGTGTTGCACTTTGTGCCACATTGTCGTGGGATGTGCTGTTATTGCTATGTGTTTGTGCTGCAGTGTGCCACGGGGATCAGGGACATGATCCAGGATCATTGTGGGTGTGCAGTGTGCTACACATCTTTGTGCATGTGTGCCATTGTGCCCATCGCCCCCTTCTCCCCAGGCCATGGTAGTTACTCACCCTGTTGATGTTGTGTCAGGTCCTATTGAGCTGTGTCCGGACTCCCAACTCCTTGCACCGTCTCCACCCTGATGACTGTGGCCTCTGTTTCCTCCAGCTCCTCCTGTGGCGCAGGACTCCCACCTCCTGTTGCCGTTGCTGCCTTCCTGTTGGCAGCGGGTCTGTGCTTGGTTTGGCTTTTCACATCATGCCAGCACCTCTTGTCCTACTCCATAGACCTCCTCGATACTCCGACTGCATTCACGTTTGTCATTTTGACGTTCAGTGGGTGATAGTGTTCTATCACCTCCGTGATGCTGATCTGGTTTTCCTGCGGACTGCACCCCGTCTGCCTCTTCCTCTTCTACTTGGCCTTCCCTGACCACGAGGTTCCTTGATGGTGGTCTGTGGAGCTTGTGGGGTTCGCGTTGGCCTCTGCACTCGGTCCGGTGCATCCATGGTGCTACACAGTTTTTCTCTCTTTTTTTGTGTTGCTTTTATAGTGCATTTTCCCGCATGACGCATGGGAATTGCAGGCCTTTGGCTGGTTTTCGCAGATTTTTGTATCGCAATTGGCAGCATCGCAGCTTTTTTTGCATTGGTGTTTTGCGGCGTCGCGTTGACTTTATCGCGGACAGTTGATGCGTTATCGTGAGCCTATCGAATGGTACCGCCGGCTTGTCAATACCACGTTACCACGGTATTAATTTCCCGCAATAGACTGCGATGTGAAGAGTTGCATTAAGCTACTTTGCTGGAGTTATCACACGTTCTTGAGAATATCCCCCATAGTTTATTGATGCTACCACAACAGGCTGAAAGAACTAGTCAGCCTGGCCAGGTTTTGAACTCCTAGCCTCTGAATCACTGCATGTTTCAGTTGCGAGTGTTCATCTGAATGAGCCGAGGACGATTTAACAAAGTCAGCTAAAATGTTAGGCGGACCTTGTTTTAATTCAGTTTAAGAGTGATTCTTGAAAAATAGAAAGGACTTAAGGGCGTAGATTTACCATCCTTAATACAATGCAACAACTGCATGAATATGAAAGCAAGACAGCCATGTTTTGTTTCGAGTTTGTGCTAATTGTACACCCTCCCTCACAAGTGTAAGCCTTATAAAATATGTTATTTGACATAAATCTCACACTATGTGCAGCTGTATCATGCAATATATGGCTTGCGCCCTTGTTTGCGTCAGGTTTCACTTGACATAAGGAATAGATGCAAAACAACATCAGGCTTTTTTGGCTATATGGCTTTGCCGCAAATCTAAATGATATTGTCACCACTCTATCTAGATCCGTCTCTTCAGCTTAAATGAATGAGAGGCTCATTTTGAGTTTGCACAAGGGTTAACTTTTGGTGCTAAAAACCTTTAGCCAGGAAAGTTGATTGACACAGTGGTGGCCGGCACTGCTCAGGGGTGGCGGTCGGGCATGGGGGAGGAGAGGTGCACGCACGGGGCAATGTAAACTTTTTTTTTTTTAAATAAACACTCACCTTGCCTCCGGGTCATGCGTATCTGCTCCTGCTCTCCTCTGTCGGACTCCTGGAACAGGAAGCACAACCAGGCTCCCCTGACCAATCATAATGGTACAATGAAACATTGTGATTGGTAAGCACCCAGGCTCCCCTGACCAATCACAATGTTGCAATGCAGCGTTGTGATTGGTCTGAGCGTCGTTGTTCGACGCCCAGCCTGGGAAGGAGGGGGGGGGCTGGGCATGTTCTCCACGCGGGCTGTAATGCAGCCTGCGTGGAGAACAGGGAAAGTGTGCATGACTGTTTGGCCGTTCCCAGAGGGCCAGCCAAACAGTCATGTGCACTTAGGAGATAGCAGAGCAGTCCCACCCGCCGGCCCGGTGGCGTTTTTTCATTTTATGTTTCCTTGATTTGCACTGCTTAAAAGCAGTGGGGCGGGGCTCCTCTGCCATAGCGGAAGAGCTGCCACTGGATTGACACGGAGGATAATGTCAAAGTCAAAATATGAAAGGGTCACAATATCATGACCAAAATATCTAGGGACAAAATATCAGAAAAAAAGTTTGTATAGGTTTTTTATACCTCTCGCCACATATGTACCTTGGTGATATATTTCTTCGAGGTCCACAGATGTGGAGTTAAGTATAGTAAATCCATACCCCCCGTTTACCTCTTCGATGTCTTGTACCTCGATATTCTGGTCATCATACTGTGACCCTTCAATATTCTGACCTTGATATTCCCTACCACAATCAATGACTCTGTGTTTGCTACACCTTGCTTCCAGCACAAATCTTTACTAAATCTGGGCTTAAGGTCCAGGCAATTTCCTGCAACATTTCAGGTATTCCTCTTGCTGTTATCTTTGATATGTGCCACCACAAAGGCAATATTTGGTATTATTTTCTCATTGCAACTAGGAGGCCTGTGAGGATCTATGTGTCAGATACAGTTGTGAAAAAAACTCTCAGTTTTTTAAAGAGGATTCCATCAACTTCTGTGAGCAAAGCCTCAGTGGTAGGGTCAATACCTGTGACCAGTGTCAACAGAGATTCTCACTACTCCCCTGAAAGGCTGGCGAGCCTGACACTTATGGACTCATTTACCAGGTGGATATTTTTATTCCAGAGAATGTAACTTAGCCAGGCAGGAGCTGGATGCTGTTCTCAAGGTTAATACAATGGGTCCACAGTTTCCCTTTTCCTTCCTCCCTGGGGATTTCACCGAGGTGCATCAAACATTCTTTTTTTGTGTGCATCAAACATTCTTGAAGTCTCTGCAGCACTCATACTTATGCGCTGTTGAAGCCCTGTGCATCACTCTGCCCAACTTAAAAACTGCATACACTGTGCCAACCTTAGCCACCTAGGCCAAACCACATCCAACACCCTTTCAACTCTACACCAAAAGGGCGTCGAGGAAACCAATGAAAATCGGTAAGGGTCACGAAGTGCTGTAGAAATTATGTAGACAGCGTAGATACCTACTTAGATTCAAGAAAGCACTTTAGGCTACACAAGGGGTTTAAAAAGCACTTTAACAATACACTGAACCTCAGTAGACACCCCACCTTTACGGTTGAATCACCTGGGAGGCAAAATAATTTTCACTCTATTAACATTTTTTAGGATAGCAGAGTTAGGTCTCCCAGTGCCCAAATGAGCACAGGTAGAGGCATTTAAGCAGCCAGTGAAAAGACAACTGAGGTGTATGAGTAGTACCCCTGGCTGCTAATGTGCTTGGAGCTTCAAGGTGCTTTCTAACATTGTAACTTCAAGAAGCCAGTTCTATAGGTACGCCTGATCACAATCATGATGGCTGCCCCCCCCCCCCAATCAGATCATCAGAACACGCTGTGTATGTTCGAATCTTCGCATGTAGTGCACTCTCCACCGGTATTTAGACAAAATATTGGGATAAAAAAGATTCTGTGGACTAAATAGTGTGTCAAGACTATCGAGGACAAAAAATTGTGAAGGTAAGTTCCAAAAGGCAAGCAAAACTTTACTATATATAACTCCACATTATGTACCATGGCGATATATATTTCATCAAGGTACATAGATGGGGAGTTAAGAATAGTAAATCTATACTTACCTATTTGTACTTACCTTCTCGATATTTTAGTTCTCAATGTTTTTGACATGATATTATGTCCATGTGATATTTTTGTTACCGATATTCTGTTAGTAATCCCTCTCCACCACCTAATGGAAGTGTCCGGCCAATGAAGGGTCTAACCCCATACTTTGGATTTTCCAGAGTTGGAGGTATATTTCAGGCTCGGAACCTGCATCTTCCAGTAAGCTGCACTTCCACCCAGCGATGACTCCTATGCAATGGCAGAGGAACGTCGCCCCACTGGCTCGGAGCCAGCACCTGAAAAAAATAAAATAGTATCTTACTACTGTTTTTTAGCTGCTGACTCTGAGTCAGCGTGTGCAGTGAGGGGTCGCGCCAAGGAAGCGGGGAGGAGGAGTGGTATGTGCACTTGTAAGTGTGCATGTCAGTTTGGCCGGCTGTCTCAGGCCGGCCAAACTGACATGCACACTTAGGTTTCTCCAACCCGGCTGTATTGTACAGCCAGGTTGGAGAAACAGCACAGACTCCCTGTGGCTGAGCGAACATTGATCCAGTCCGCTCAGGCCAATCCCCATGCTGCTCTCATGCTTGAGAGCACCAAGGTGATTGGATGGAAGTCGTGATGCTGACCAGTAAACTCAGCAGAGGAGTGCAAGGTAGCCAGCAGCACCAGGTAAGTGTTTTATTCCTATTTTGATAATTTACCCCACACCAAGTGCTCCCTCTGCATGCATCCGCTGACCCCCTCTCTCCCCCACTCCACTCCATCCTCCCGCCCCCCCCCCCCCACCCAGTATTTTTCTGTGTCGGCCGCTGATGCAGCGTGGAACCTGGGTAACGGGAATCAGGACAAAACCCCGTACCAAATATCCTCCCTTCGTCACAGACCAAATATCACATTAACACATTCACTTCTACAATCATTGGTGGGGCCCATAACACCAACATTCACACTTCACTTCTCACTGGTCTGCACTTACAGGAGAGATGAATGTTCCAAGCGCTGACATGAGAGGAATACCTTATAACCTATAGAGAGAAATTTATTTACACATTTATACACTAATATCCTTACCCCCTACAGATCTCAATCCTAAACATCAAGATACTCCTCCCACGTGATCAATGGATCATTTAGTTGGATTAATAAGGTGATTTTAGGCCAGCTAAAAACACTTTTAATATCTTGATCTTTACCTCCCTCAATAAACGACAAAACGCATTTTCTTGTTAATCAATGTTCGTTTATCTAATTATTGCAAGAATGTAGGTCCGTCTAATAAATGTAATATATTTTACGTAAATCACAAAACACCATATTTACCTAATCTGGCTATTTGTCATCCTCTAAGTCATCAAATTTAGTCGTCAATCAATCGGAATTCGAAAGTTCTTCATGCGGCACGCTACAGTCCCAAGAACGGACAAGGACCAGAGACGTGTAAGCATCTATCAGTGCCCACAGATTTTAGGAAGTCCTCAATTCATCAAAGAAATGGGCAGCAATTCAGTCTGTCAAAGATCCTGGAACGCAGCCGTCACGTAGCGACACCATCGTCTCTGTCAGCAGAAGGAAAAGCACAAAACCCCCTCTCTATTCTACAGTCATTTTTATAATACAAGTAATGTCAAGATGATACATTTTATAAAATGTGGGCTTCTCCCATCTGTCGGTTGGAATAGTCCGGTGAGGTTTCACACAGTTCAAGAGGTTATGTCATTATACATGATCCATCCGGTTACTTGTGTCAGTCCATTGTTAGTGTACTTGGCGAGCTTCCCATCGTGACCTTGCTTGGGTACAACGAGAGTAGGGTCATGTCGAGGCCACTGGTACATGTTGTAACGCATGCGCACTTCGCCCGAAACCTCGTGGAATGGTGGCCATCTCGTCAGACTATGTCGGCGGCCATCTTTACTTTAGGCCCAAAGGACAATTTAAGCGAAACAAAAACAAAAGAGTAATTAATACATAGAAATAACTAATAAAATTTTAAACCCTCACTAATTCCCCTATGTGCTTGTAATTATCTAGCGTATAGCGACATTTAAAGCGTTCATATTCACCCATTGATGTCATCTGGTGCAACATTACGAAAAAGTCACAAAAGCAACATATATCATGCGATATTCAATTTTTCTAGTGTTAGTATGCGTACATATGTTAATTACAAATTATTTAGCCATGCAAAATGCAAATCCCACGTGTATTTTCATACATTAGTAATGTTGATTAAACTTCATGCAAACACATTAATAATATTAAAATTAATAGATTATTCTAATTAGTATAAACATGCAGAATATGGGGGGTATACAAAATTGTGTACTACCCGCTCCATTACTGCCATTGCTTCTAGCACTCATGTGTGGAAGCCATAGAACCATATTATTCAATGTGGGTCGGAAGTCACGTCCTCCATTGCTGTCTGGTCACTTCATATATTCATGCACCTGATGTTTGGGTTCGAAGCTTCTCAGTAGATCACTCCTCTGCCACTCATGGGTGGGCCTAACAAAAGGTAAGGGCATCTCATGCATCAGCTCACAGTCTTTCGCCATGCAAACCAAGCACACACATCGAAATGGTTCGGCCGAAGATGGTGAGTAAGGTATTTATCCTCAAATGCGGTTCTCTGTCACATCTCTCTTCATCACCACATGCCTAAGTGCAGCAACAGGTTCACCATAACATGTTTGGAACAGACATAGGACCTCACTCACAACACCAAGGCTACTTGATAAACTACTACTCTACCAACCATGCACAACAAGTGGAGAAGATTCTAACTTCAAGATGAAAGTAGCTGTGCATGTGTCTCAACTCTCTTGAATATCTCTGCTTCACTCCCTGTTTAAGTGCCAGAGCAAGTTTGTGGAAACATGTTTGGAGCATCTGTTTACATTTCAATCATGACACCACAGCTTGAATCACATACACCATTTTATAAGCTCATACAGCACTCACTGTCATCAGCAAGTGAAGTGGCCTCTTAAAGGACCAAAGGGAAGCAATTTGGGGCCTTGTCATCAGTTTGTCACACTATGCAAATGTTACGCCACCCTGTACACCACCTAACTCTTACCCCTAACTTCACTAAAAGTTTAAGGGTATTTCGATGCCACGTAAGACATTACCTGCTATGGAGCCAAAATAAATATTGGGCCATGCTGTCACCCTAGGAGGCAATGGTGCCGAAATCTTGGACAGGAACAAGCATTGCACAAGTCAATAGGTTTCGTTTTTGGGAACTACTGTCTTTGTCAATGCCTTTTGGCAAAGGCTGTACAGCATCAGCAAGATTCTGTGCAGGCAAAAAAGCACAATGATGCAGCCATGTTATTTTGAAGGCTTGCATCTGCTTGATGACGTCATTATCCATGAGTGCCTACAAAAAGAGATAGGGCCATTTTTTGTATTTACTGATCCGAGTAAAACATTAAAAAGAAGTGGCATGAAAGTACTTTTTTATAAGGTGGATGGGCCATCAGATATGTGCTGCTGTGGTCCTTGCCCCCAAAAACATAAAAACAAAATAATAACAAAAACAAAGATGGTGACCAATGGAGGGGCAACAGAGGAGCAGGTTGGGCTGAAGGAAAAACTAGCACACAAAGGAGAGAAGCACACGAGAAGACGGAGAAGCACATACGTGAGAAGGCAACCTGGAGGACACAGGAGGAAGAGAGTTTCACTGAGAAAGCCTGCAGCCAATGGGAGACAGCAACATGGAGGGTGGAGAGGCTGGGTATTTCAGGGGTAAGAAGCGCACGAAGGAGAGAGATGCAAAATGCATGCACTCTTATGGAGTGCTTAAGTAAAAAGAAAAAAGTAGTTCCTATAAGTGAGCAGTGGAAGAAATGAAGCCAGTCAATCATAGACATGGTAAAGGGCAAATGTTCCAGGGGAGGCACAAATTCAAAGAAGGACAAGCTGGAACAAGGAATGTCATTGAAAAAAAACAAGCAAATGAGAGTTACAATAAAGCCACCCACTGGTAAGCAATTGGTGGACTGTACACCTCTATAAATTCTTGGTAAGCCTAAAATAAGTCTTTTACAACTCCACTGTCTGATAGGTTTGGTCTAAAAAAATAATAATAAAGTGCTCATTCAAACAAGATGGCCTTCTCTTTCACTCAGAATATCGCAGAAAGACATACTCCATAGCTATTGTGGTCAAGATTTAGTAGGATTTTGCATCAGGCTGCATCACATTTGTGGCATAGCCCCAACGCAAAATAATTTTTGTCATTTACTAAGCTATGCAAAACCACTTTGTGTGGCTTTGTGTGGTTTAGTAAATACAAAGTAAAGCAATGCTATGCATAGTGCTGCTTTGCATTACTTTGCGTCAAGTAGGTATTAAATGGATACAACATGGGCGATCCCATGTATCAATCCATGTATTTTGAGGCAAACCCAGATTTACCAAGACTTGTAAACCTGGGTTTGTTTCATAATGACAGCCGACAGACATGTAGCAAGGAGAACTATCTTTATTTTTCCTCATTACTTTCTCCTTCAACATGTGCTGTAGTCAGCAGCACACACAGAAAGAGTAATATGCCTCTAAGGACTGTTTTAGTATATGAAAGTGTCCCTTCCTGCACAAAAACAATTCTGCCCGAAACGCAGGCACCCTTGCACTATTATTCATGGGGGCTTGAGTTGGCGCCAGCGCTGTGAGAGAGCAGAAATGCTTGTAATCTTTCTAAATATGAAGCATTTCTGATCTCTCCCTTTTATGCAAAGCAGAGCAGTAAATTCCTTTTCTGCTCAGTTTTGCATGGAAAAGATAGTAAAAGGGCCCCTGTTTTGGTCCATCAGTCGCTTTCAGCTGCATTTGTCACAGTGCTTAATTTGTGCCGGTGGGTGTAGGTGTTGGACACTCGCACTCTTTTTTGGGGACTGGGACTTCTGTTCCATTTTCAGATTTTGACTCAAAGCTTGAAAGAGAATGGCGGAAAACTGAAACAGAAGGAGGAAGGGAAAGAAAGAACAATGATAAAGGGAGAAAGCAGGGTTGAAAATGAGCCTTCAATAGTGAGAAAGAGACAGGAAGTGTAAGGTGGTGGAAGAAGAAGCATGACGTGAAAGCAAAACTACGCAACCTGTAAGGTTCAGCACCTGCGGCAGGTACCTGAAAGCAAGTTTGGGCCCTTGCATTTACATTTTTAATAATTAAGCGCTGATGCCACCCTAAAGGCTATTGACAGTGCCGCAGCGCAAGCGCGGCCTGGGTAAATCGGTCTCTATTGAACATTGGCGCTATACAGGTCTACGCGTGGCTCTTTTAAAAAAAAAAATTACCCCTGGTCCTGCAAAGAATTCCAGAGCATTAATGAAGCTGTAAGGACAACACGATGTTTCTCCTGGGCTGATGGCACTGGAGTTTACTGCTCAGCATTTCAGCCCCCGCTTCCCATCCTTGATCAATGCGCAGTAATGATTTGTAGAAAGAAAGCCTCCGACGGAAGAGGATAAAGCGGCATTACAGACCAATAAAGCACAGAGATAAACTTGCTGGTATAAACCAGAGGAGGAAAGGGAGCGGAGGGCCGAGAGGAGAGAGCGGTGGAGGGACAGATAGGAGGAGAGAGAGGCGGGGAGTGGAGACGGGGCTCGGAAGAGACACTGTGGAGAGAAGGGGCAGAGAAGGGTAAAGTGGCAAAGAGGAGAAATTGCATGCTGTGAAAAGGAGGTGAGGGGAGGAAACAAGAGGGAAGCGGGGAGAGGAAAATGGCTGTGGAAGATAGGGGAGATGGGAGGGGAGGAGTGAGAGAAAGGAAGGTGTCTAGGAGGCAGAGGGGGAGGAGAGAGGAGGCAACAGGAAGGGGAGGGAAGGAGAGAGGCGGGAATCTGAGAGGGAGAGAGAAGAGGGTAAGCAAGGAGCGAGGACAGGAGAGAGAAAGGTGGGGTGAGGGAGGTTAGGAGGGGGGAAGAGGGCATGGGAGCAGTGGTGGTCCCTCCATTAGGTCGGAGGAGCGCCACCACCCTAAAATAAGATGATAATAAAACGGGTTTTAACCCGTTTTATCATCGTTTTATTTTAATCCCCTGGACCTGCCCCTAGGACTCTGATGAGTCTTGGGGCAGGTCCGGGGGATGACACTGCTGGTGGGGGAGTGGTAGTGCACTCCCTTCACTGCGCATGAGGGTTTGACCGCCTGTCTCAGGCCTGCTAAACCCTCATGCGCAGTGAAGCTCTCTCCAGCCATCTGCGTGGTGGGGCTGGAGAGAGCAGGCACTGGCTCCCAGTCTGCCTGGGAGCGCACGTTGCCAGTGCTCAGGCCAATGCTGACGCTGCTTTCATGCAGCATCGGGATTGGCCGCAGTTCAGTCTGGGAGCCTGTGCCCAGAAGCAGGAAGAGCGCGATGCGGCGGCAGACGCGGCGGCGGTAAGGTACCTTTTTAAAATTTGTATTTTTTTATCCCCAAAACCCCTCTTCTCCTCCCCTCCCCACCTATCTCCCTCCTCCAGCCCGACTCGCCACTTTGGCAGGGGAGGGGCCGCTACTGCATGGGAGGGGATCAGAGGACAATGGGGAGAGAAAGGTGGATGGTGCAGATGGGAAATAGTAGGAGAATGGAGTTGGCATATAGGAGAGAGTGGAGACTGAAGATTAGAAGAGTAAAGATTATACTCTAGGAGAGACAGGAAAGAGCAGAAATAATAGAGTGCGGAATGATGGAAGTGGTGGTGTATTGCTCATAGTCTGGTGGCTGGAGCGAGAAGTCCTGGACACTGAAGTAGTGGTGAGGAAACAGGTCTTTTTTTACATATTCTTTGAGGCCTTTTGTTTGCAAGGAGCTTTTGATTAGTCTTCCTGGACATTGCCATTTGGTTGGTGATAGTGGTGAGGTGTGGACTCCGTTCTGAAAAGCAAGGAAAGCTTTAGATGATGTTCGCCCTTTTGTCTTTCCCCGATTAGTCTTTCATTTGTGCTGAAGAGAGCCAGGTGCAGAAAACTCACACACATCTTGTGCCTCTGTTGTGGCTGCTTCAGTATGGCGACCACCCTGCTGTGAGAAGCATCACTCTATACAAAGGCTGTGTCTGGAGAACAGACTGGAAAGGACATGTAAGAGGAGAACTACCCTAAACTGGTTCTACTGCTTGAGACAACAGATTCACATCTTCTATCTGTCAGTTGTGTGTAAAAAAGGGACCTTGCTTCCTCAGTTATTGTTCTAGTGCACTTGCAATCTGGAGATAATGCTTGGAAAGCTGTATATCTGTCCTGAAGTGTCTAGAAGGGTACCTGTCTGCTGAAAAGGGGAAGGAGCTTGCCTGTACTGCAGGAGGAGAGACTGTGCCAAAATGTGCATGATGCAGCACATCTTCGGTGGCTGTGGAGCACCCAGACAAGCAGATGGCTGGAGAGCAATCTAGGACAACCCAAGCATTAGGGCCCTCCACCCTCCTCCACCCACACTCTTCTTAGGGGTTCCAGGCAGTAAACACAGCTCTGTGACAGCAAAATGCAAAGGCTTGGTGGGATGGTAAACGCATGTTGTGATCGGCCCACGTGGGTTTGCAACTGCTGAAGTTGTGATAAGCCAGTGTAGGCCACAACTGCCAAAGTTATCATTATCAATGTAGGACTAAGTAAGCCGAATTCCTGATCAGACCAGAGGGGGCGGCACTTGCTAAGTGTCACCAGGCCCTATCGGCAGTTTCATCATGGTCACTCTGGCCCGGCATGAGAACACCGCTAGAACTAGAGGCCCAGAACAGTTACTGTCGGTCCAGGTGGGACTGTGCCACATCCGGACAGCTAGCCATCAGAACAAGAATCAGAATCCTTGGAGCGAGTGCACTGTCAGACACAGACAGCGCCTTAGGCGGTAGACACTCGAGGACTGCTTGCCAGTTGCAGCCCCTAATCAGAGTGCACAGGAATGCCTCAGGGTACCAGGCATGCCGAGGACAGCCTGTGAGAAATGATTTAACCAATGAGTGGGTAAGAGACTCACAAGACTGCTTTGAGGGTGATTTAACCTGCACTAGTGCCAGATTGACTTTACTCCTTTTATCCCTTAGCATAAGAAGGTACCACTCAGAACCAGGTAGACAGCGGTGTGGTTGCAGCACCTACCAAGAGAGCCTCCAGAGACACTAAGAGTCTAATTACGATGTCTGGCGGGTATGTCGGTCTGAAAACCACTCGAGCTTAGGGCAGCCGTTCTGGATTACGATGCGACCGTCCATAGGGCAGTCTCCAACATGCATTTTACAATGGAAGCTTGTGCGGTGGGAGGAAAAGGCCCGCAGTACAGGCTTTCATTGAAAAATTGATGTTTTGAAACATTCCTGCAACATGTGGTAGACCCATTAGTGGAGGGCCAGGGGAAGGGGGCCCTGCTAGGGCCCCCCAAAGTCACTTTTCACCTGCCTTTTCATGCCAGGCGGACTGCATTGAAAGGGCAGACGGAAAGTTGCATCATAATCCCGACGGCGGAGCCGAGCCTGGCTCTGCCATCATTAGGGGAGTATTCACGGACGGTCCCTCCACTGATGCCTCCGCCCACAGCATCATAATGTGGTGGGTGGACCGCAAGGGCAGATGTCGGTAGGACCGACACCGATGTGTTGTCGGTCCCACCGACATCATAATTTAGCCTAAATTGTTTAATCTGGTAGTAGTGTGCAGTATTGCATACCGTTGTGTAATAGAATATTTTTGTTTATAAAAAAGGCAATCGTTGAGCATTCATCTTATTTGGGTGCTGATTATTGTGCTCTGAGCACAAGCATTTCCACATGGTGTCCCAGAGAAGCCTGTACTGCTTGCCCTCATTTCCATGAAAGTAAAGTACGGAAAAGTTGAATTGGAACAAGCTTATAAACCATAGTAGGACGGAGTCCAGGTCATCAGAGGCAAATTTCCTCAACCCCCTTGGTTGAGGCCCAATTGCCCCTGCTTACCCAGTGACCCCAAAAACAGGGTTTGATAGATGTCACGTGAGTGGCAGCATTCTAGTTGCGACAAGAATTTGCCTTTTCACAATATGCTCAGCCCCAGGTTCCGATGTAGTGAACCACATGAGCTGGGAGTTGCAACAGGGATAAATATGATGGCAACATTTAATAAAAAGGTCACATTTATAGTGCATTTTAGAGGTCCAATTACCTTTGAGGCGTTATGGGACCGATTCCAAAAGGGCCTCCGCTCTCGTGGCTGGACCTCCATAATGAGTAACTGCAGGGCGGAGGTCATGCCATGAGTGCGGGTCCCACGCCATGACTGCGGGCCTCCACCATGAGTGGGAGGCCCTCGGTGAATCGGGGCCTGTGTTGTTAGGACCAGGCGCGCAACACCCATTGGACTCAAAGGGCTTCAGCCCCCGCCGTCGTGTGTGGCAGCCCGGGATGAGACAGCTTCCCGGGCACAAACACAGCCGCACCCGAGCACTTCACAGGTCTTTAAAAGACCATTTGCATGTTAATGAGGCCTCGCTGTTGTTTCACCCCTTCTAAGAGCCCCTGCAGCTCCACTCTGCCTATTGCTTAAATATCCAGCCCCCCCGAAATCAGCTCCACTCTGCCTATTGCTTAAATATTCAGCCCCCCCGAAATTTTTTCTTAGCCCCCCCCGAAATTTGTCTCTAGTTGCGCCTCTGGTTAGGACCATAGCATAGGGTTTAAGAGCGTAAATACCATCAGGTAATTTTAGTTCTCCATTAAACTTGCCTTAAAGTGGAGGAGGTTCCAAGCAGGAGCAATAAAGCACATTTTGGGAAGGAAGGTAGGTAACTTATACACACTATGGCAGGAAAGACTAAAAGCCATGTGATGGGGAAAAATCCGCCATCTTGCATGGATTTAAAATCCTTGAAAAACAACTTAGCAGTGAGTTTGCAGCTGGTATTAGGAGAAACTTGCCCTGCTGTTGTCCTTTACCTTGTAGCTCCAGGCCCGTGTTGGTCACATGATGGTGTCTTCTGTTGCTCTGAGGTTGTGATTGCTCTACATAGGGGTAGCACTCCCTGTTATTTGGCTTGTGTAAAAGCCTGGATATGCCACAGCTCAAAGAATGAATATCATACTCTGTACTGCATTGTCTTAAGTCGTGAGCCTCTGCCTTAGAATGTCCTGACTCAGTCACTGGACGTTGTTTGAAACATGTCAACAATTACATTGCAGTGAGCGGCCTTGTTTTTAGTCCTGGGTGTAATCTTAATAACATAGCTCAATTTACAAAATTCCAGACTTTTGAGTGTGGCAAATTTCTTAAAAAGTCCCAAATGTTTGTGTTATGCAAATGTGTGTAAACATTGCCCCTAGTATACTGGTGCACTTAGAAATTATCTTGAAGAGAGACATATTCTGCATAAGTCATTTTTCAGCTGAAATCTCATGTGATTTTTAATCACAAGGAATGCCCGATTGTAAATAAGTTATACAAGATACTGACAAACCACATTTCACATTAAAACCCTAATTTTGTGTAATGTTCTCAAAAAGTTCCAGGATAAAACATTTTGTGCACCTCTTCTGTTACCAGCTTCTCAAGAGAGCAGTGATAAGAAGTCAAAGATATCCCTTCTCTTAATTGTAGAAGCAGATGGGATGCTCCAGTCAGCATCTGGTGAACTTAAGTCTCAAATAAGCAGCCGCTCCCCCTTTAAATGATAGCTTATAAATCACTTTTACTAAATCTTTACCCAGCTGCTCCCTCTGCAAAGGATGTGGATGCAAAAATGCGAACCACATTCCATCATCATAGTCTTTATTCGAATTTAAAATTCATACAAGACACAAACAAATACAAAATAAAACAGCTATTAACATTCCCTATACAATGCATTCCTCTTCTCTGTGCCTGAGGTAACTCAGAGAATCTGTGATTTTCCCAGCATTCCCTGCATTCTGATGCTTCATGTTGTGTTCCACGTAAAAAGCTGCGCCTCAAGCCTCCTTATGCACCCTCTTCCTCTTTTAGGAGGTTATGTGCTGTGATACTGCATCATGTATGGCTTTTAATACACTCATGGTGTCATGTAGACCCTGGTGATAACACCAAAAGAGGCAGAAGCGGTATTTGCACCGGTTTTAGCAGTAGTGTTAATTTACAGTTGAGTACACTCACAGTTTGCGTTCATGCTTACCACCAGCTTTCAGCTAGTGGTGCCTTTGAACACTACACTCATAAGATGCAGACATATAAACAGCTCAAGTACTCTTTACAAGGTTGGGGATCACTATACTATATGGCATGCCATGACAAAAATATTGCATCCACTGCAGCGCCATGAGAAGATGTGGAGTTAAGAATAGTAAATATATATGCAGCTTCTTAATTTGTGGCAGGAGATGTAGGTATGCATTATTTATGTAGATAGATATTGTTGAGTTCGATATAGTAACATACAACCATTTGCCCAAGACACTCCCCATATTTAAGGTGTTATAAGCATTAGGTGCAAAACTCAGAAAACACCTGGGATGTATGCTATGTGCTCCAGGAGGTTTGAGTCCCTGGTTTATGCATCAGGCTCTGGGTATCCAAGTGGCAGCATCAAAAATGCTGTTTAAATGATCATGCCAGATAGGGCCTGAATAGGGGACCTCAGTGCAGGAGAAACACTCAGTGACTAGTCAATCTTTGAAACTGACTGAGGTCCTTAAGAAAAAGACAGCTCCTTCACAAAAGGAACACTCAGTGTTTGTAAAGATTGTGGCTTTGGCAAAGGACCAACAGGTGTCATGCTGGCCCGATGGCAGCAGTTACACCCATTGTCTCATGCCCAGGAGGAGCAGTCAGTTTCTGCTACCGCAGAGACAACAAATGCTGTCATATCCCATTCCGAAGGCCACGGGGCAGGTAGTGGCTTTTGGACCACAGCTATGGGTGCTGGGGTCATGTCCTTTGACTGTGCTGACATCCATCCTACTATTGCTCTGCAAAACCAGGACAAATACAAGCCCTTAGGATTTTGACTCTCTGTGGTACTGATGGCAAGCAGTCACAGGCTTTTTATGAAGGTTATTTGGGGACAGCAGGCTCAGAGCTCGACAGTTCACCCTGCAGTGGAATTCACTTTGAGCCCATCAGCTGCACACAATACATGGACACCCCCAGCAGCTACAAAGAACACCTCACATTTAAGATATGTATCACAACCAATTTCGTCCTTGGTGGAACCCTCGTATACAGACCACTAGAACCCGGCAACAATATCGCCAGCGCCATCATGGACTTTGTTGCAGCCCTCTTCACCAACACCAGCACCTTCATCCGCCTAAGAAACCTTAACTTTCACGTAGAAGACCACACTGGCCCAAACTCTATGGCTCTTCTAAAAAAATTAAAAAACCTTGGCTTCAACCAACACATTACTGAACCCACCCACACTGCCAGACACCAATTGGATTCGATATTCCCCTCAAACAGCAATATCACAGCCAATAAGCCCGCAACTATGACATGGACAGACCATGCCATCCTCAGCTTTAACATACCCATCCTGCACCACAATATATCTACCACCACCGAAACCACCTACCACAGCTGGAAAAGCATCACAGAAGAGGAGTGGGTTTCTGCCCTCTCCAAGCAGTGGCTCAAGTACACAAGCAACTTGATGAAGGCCATCAACAAATGCCAACACCCTGGCTCCTCTCAAGCGCAAACCAACATGAATAAAATGACCACAGGCTAGCTCGGTACAGAGGTATTCAGTCTGGCAAAATGCCACTGCAAGCAACTGAAGTGCAAATAGAGGAAAATTCACAGCACCTTAGATGAAGACATCTTCAGATCAGCCCTAAGACGCTACCATCAGCCGATATGGAACACCAAGAGCACAGCTCTTGATGATAGTATCAACACCAGCACTAAAAGCAGCAACAAAATCTTCACCATTATCAAAGATTTTACCCCACCTCCTGCTGCCCCCAGCAATATCACCCCCTAACAAGATCTTTGCAACAAGCTCTTAGGATTCTTTGTAAACAAAATCACCTTCACCTCCATACACAGCAACTTTGACCCTCAACTGTTTACAATTGTATAGCCTGGTTAGGACCGCACCTTGACAGTAGGTGCTTGAACCGTGTGCACATAGACGCATTTAGGGTATTTCCTTTATCATAAGAACTTTGGGGATAGCAGGATAGGTGCAAGTCTCAGTAGCGGTTTCACTGTCGTGTTTTGTTTCTCCTCAACCGAACCCTGACACCATTACAACTCAACTTCCCATCATGGCCGATGAACAAGTCCTAACCACGTGACCTGCGGTCATCACTGTCAAAATCATTGCTACCATGAAGAACATCCACTCGGGGGCTCCATGTGACTCTTGCCCCACCACACCTTCACCAAGGGACTCCTACGGATCAGTGAAGAACTAAACCCATTCTCAGTGCCTCCATTGACTCAGCCACATTTCTTTCCAAACACATGGAAACATGCCACCAACATTCCCCTGCTCAAGAAACCATCTGATGACCCAGCAACACTTTTCAACTACAGACCCATCTCCCTCCTACCATACCCAGCAAAGGTCTTAGGGAAGTTAACCATTCGACACCTCACTGACCACCTCAGTAATCACCAGTTCCTCTACACCAAGCAAGTTCAGATTCAGGCCCAAGCATAGTACAGAAACAGCACTCATCACTGCAAGATACGGCTTCTGCATGATCCTTGACAGAGGAGACATGTCAGTCCTCATTCTCCAGGACATCTCTGCAGCATTTGACATGGTCTCACAACCCATTCTCATCAGGTGTCTGCATGAGATTGCCATCCAAGGATCTGTTCTCTGTTGGTTCTGCTCTTTCTTAATGGGTAGGACACAAGCTGTCGGCCTGGCACCTTACTCCTCAGAAGCCCACAAATTCATCTGAGGACTGCCTCAATTTTAATCGCTCAACCCCACTTTCTTCAATGCATACATGATCCCTCTAGCCAACGTCATCCGCAAACATAACATCAACATCCCCTCCAATGCCTACGGCATGCAACCCATACTCTCCTTCTCGGTCAAGACGTCCAACACAAGAAACAATTTCACCAACTACATGATTGAAAATTGCTAACTGGATAAAAGTATTTCGATCCCCTACAAAGTTCAACACTTTTCCGAATGTGCTTATGTTTGTAGTAGGAAAAGTAAATCTGGCTCTCCCACAGCACAACACTTTCCTCAATGAGGTTACATTTCGAGTGAGAATAGTAAATCTTACCCCCCCCCCCCTAAAAGTCCAACCCTTTACCCAGTTTAGTTAGGTTTGAAGTGGGAATAATACATCTCACCCCCCCCCCCCCACACACACACAAGTCAAAACTGTGAGAAGGTGGCCTGGTATATGCTGTCCACTAATTAAAGTGGGCCCCTTGTGCCAGTCCACACAACCCTTATGGTGTATGAGGTGAAAGATAACCTTATTGAAAGCTATCCTAGTGGTAGCTATGGAGAGCAGCCTTCAGGCTTAATCTTGAAGGAATGTAAAGCAGCTTGTTTTACCAGAATATCCCCTCCTAAATCACTAAATGAAAGGAGAACCACACAGTGTTGATATAAAAATATGTATTTATTAATATAACACTCTCTACTAGTCTCTATACGAGACTAGGGCACAAAGCACACAATATTGAATCAATAGAACATTCGTAAATAGCAAAATACGCAGCGGGTTCCAGGGGAGACCGAACCATATACTAAAAAAATTGTATAAAAACAACGACTTAACTAGACACAGTGCCTAGAGCATGTAGAATCGCTGGGAGCCCAAGGAACCACACAGAGGAGTGACACAGGGAGCCCACGGAGGACGGGTGCAGTGAGGAAACACAGACGCGTGCTCCGTACAACTCTATGGGAAAGTCCCGGTTGGAAAATTACAAGTTAAGGACACTTCTAAGAGGACTTCGAGCAAACCCCTTGGAACATAGGAGGTTCTAAGGCCTATCCCAGAGGAGCCGGGTGCATAGGGGTCAAGTGGTGTCGGAAACCTTCGTCGTTTTCAATGGAGAGCTGCAAAGAAGTCCTGCTGCCAGGAGGGCGAGGAATGTCAGGTGGAATCCAAGCCTGGATTCGGGGTGAGAAGAACCTGAAAGCAGAAGGGACAGAGTCTGGGTCACTTCAGGTGACCAGGGGCTCGATAGTCGAATGTCCACTGGTGTCGAGTGCTTCAGGAGTAAAGAAGGGTTGCTTGACTCCGCAGCCACGGAGACCAGGAGATGTTGAGGACAACTAGAGTCCAGAGGTGAGCTGTCTCACAAAGGATGTTGAGTGCTGAGGGGTCGATGTCCGGCTGGGGCACCAAAAAGCCTTGGCAAATGCACCCCATGCTGTCAAAGGAAACAGGTTACGGTGTGGACCAGCAAGGTTCAGGGGACTCTCCAAGCAATGGAGAGTCAGGGCACATCTGGAGCAATCAGGTAAGCCCAAGAATTAACAAGGTGACCCTCGCCAGGACAACAGACCATGGATCGCGAGGAGACCTGAAGCAAGTTTGCAAAGTACCAGCCCACAGGACACTCGTGGAGTGGAGGCCAGAAATCTTCATTGCAAATACTGCTCGGGGTCAGGAATACACAGACTCCAATGCACAGGCTCGGGAATCATCAACAAGCATATTCAGCTGCAAATGTTTGCAGTGCACAGGGGTTCAGGTTGCACGGTCCCCATGAGGGATACTGGTCTCAGAATTGCTGAGAGGGCAGATATACCTCAGGGACCTCCGGGAACCTACCTCCTGTGTTGCTGAAATCTTCAGAGTCCTCAGGAACTCGGGAGAAGTAAACTGTTCAGATGCGTTTAGGTGCCTGTTTAAGTAGGGAAGTAACTCCTTTACTCCAAGGGAGATTCTTCAGTCGTCCAGCATCGTGCAGGCAGTGGAAGTACTTGGTCTCTTCTTAGCAGAATCTTGTCCAGGTAAAATCTAAAGTCCTGTAGCAGGTTACCCACTTTATACCCATGGGAAGGGGTTGGAAAGATTCTGTGGACCCTCCTAGGGGAGGGGCAGGACAGAGGTGTGGCTACACCCATGTCCTTTGTCCAGTTTTGTGCCAGAGTAGGAGCAAATGGCTCACAGAACTGGTTTGAGCTGGACTATGCACAGGAACACCAAATGTGCCCCCAGTGTAGACTTTCTGGTACTCTCAGAGTGCACCCACCCAGCCTTGATACACTAAACCCTGTCTGGGAGGTGGTCACACCTCCCTGTGACAGGATGCCTATTGTCATGCCTTCCTCTGCTCGAGCTTGGCTCAGCAGCAGGAGAGCAGAATCGTGTCTGTGGCTGGCAGCGTCCATTTTGTGCTGCTAAGGTCGAGAAAGCTGGTACCGGGTAGACCGGTGACCCACGAATGTCCCACTAGGAGGGTGGAATCATACCTCTCACACCAGTTACTGGTGTGGAGGTATGATTCCAAGGTGATGGGCACCAAACACGACATGTTTCTAAGCAGCCATTTTAAAGTTAGCATTTACCACAAGGTTATAATGCACTTAAACATATATGTCTGGCTGCATCACAGACAACCCCGGAGAATGGTCTCCGAAGGCTACAGAGGGGCGCTGCTCATGCAGGGACACCCTCTCACGTAAAACCCAGCACCCTGCCTTCAGGATTGTTAAGGCCTGCCATAGGGATGACTGAAAGGTATATTAAGTGCAGTGGTTTAGATAGATATACTGAACCTATATCTTAAGTAAGTGGTGCAAGCACCAGCTTACACAGTCTGTTGTAGCAGGCTTGTTGTGTCAATTCGAATGGCCTCTCAGGGGTGGCATAATACATGCTTCAGCCCATAAGAGAACCTCTAGAGTACCTATGCCCTTGGTACATGGTGTGCCATATACTAGGGACTGATAAGGGTACCCCAGTATCCAATCTGGAGTGTACCTAAAGTACATGCATAACAATTTAAGGGAGAAAGCAGATAGACTAGGCCCTAAACAGTGTGACATCAGCAAAAAGTGGGGGTAACCATAAGAAGCAGATACTACTTTCCTACAAACATTTTCCTCAATGTGGGTATATTTGGAGTAGAAATAGTACATCTGACCTGACCCCTAAATACAAACACTTTCCCCAATCTGGTTAAGTGTGAAGGGGGAATAAATAATCCGAGCCCCCTCAATGTCCAATACATTCCCCCATGTATTTTCATTTGGAATGGAAATAGTTAACCGGACAACCCAGTATTGTTACGTTTGGAGTGGGTATAGTAAATCTGACTGCCTCAAAGTCAAACACTTACCTCAATGTGGTTAAATTTGGAGTGGAATTAGTATGACCCACACCCCCCCAAAGTACCACACTTTTCCCAATGTTGTTAAGTTTGAAAAGGGAGTAGTAAATCTGATTTTCTCCAAGTTCTACACTTTTGTAGTGTGGATATGTTTGGGTTGGAATATATATATGCAATATTTACTCGGCAGTGATACCACCATCAAAAAAATCATACATTAAAACAAAATCAAATTAATTGGAAGATATTTCATCACACAGTAATCATACCGATATCATTATCATTCTACCAAGAAACAGGACAAAACTTCACCTAAAATTACTCTTTAAAAAATCCTAAAAAACTGCACTATTCTTTACATACCTTCCACGTGACATAAATACACTCACATAATCAAACCTGTAAATGTAATTCTTATATCATCCCAGCCTAGTCCCACCCTGACCGTCCCAAGCTCAATCATGTCTAGATTTCCTTGATCTTATCATTGCTCTTAAAAAATGAGTAACCACACTCAGGGGCTTATTTATGGGCCCTGGTGTCACTATTGCGCCACCGGTGAGACACGTACCAGGGGCGTAAAAAATGCGCCATGTTGAGTCATATTTGCAAAGTGACGCATCTAAGTAGATGCGTCACTTTGTAAACCCCTGCGCCAGTATAATGTATGCCGGGTGGGCGTTCTGACACAAGTAAGCCTTGTAGAAGTGACACAGTGAAATCTATGAGATTTCACTGCGCTACTTCTAGGACACGAATGCATCAATATCTTACACCTGCCTCACAGCAGGCGTAAGACTGATGCAGGCACATTTGAAATGGTACTTGTACATGTGAAATGACCCATTGCTGGAGTTGCGTCACTTTTGTGACACATTTCAGCAATGCGTCCTTTTTGCGCCTACAGATACGTCGGAAATACTGACGTATCTGTAACTCCTTGCCACAAGACGCGTCATACTGTAAATATGACGCATCCAGCATGTCACAAGGAGGGCGCAATGAAAAGTGACGCATCACTGTTTTCACGCAGCGATGCGTCACTTTTCAGAAATGAGGCCCTCTTGCGTAAGTTGTAAATGTAAAAGAGCCACCCGAGCTTGCCTGAACCGAAAATCTTTCAAGTACGGTTTAAGAAATTGATGCCTTGGCAATTAAAATATTTTTTTTAAAAAGATAAGTTGTAAAGTATCCTGTTGAGACCTATTGTCGCAGCCAAAGGGTCCTCTATCTTCGGTACATACTACAAAACCAGGAGGTGAGGCAACTAAATGGTGAATCAAATTCAGTCTAAAACGAGTAATTAAAAAACGCTCATGGGGACTAATTGATAAAAAGAGATAAGGCTCCATACCCGGCGCAGATTTAACTAAAGCGTGGGCTCTTACCCTAGGCTTCATAAACTCCTTTCCTTCACGTTCCGCACTAAATGTATTAAAAAATAAAATTTTAATTACCATTTTATCCTCCTTCTTCACTTTCCTGTAATTCATAAATATATCCGATCTTCCCAGGGCACTGAATTAATCCTTAATGTATCTTAGCCAGGGAATTTTTAAATAATGGTCCAAGGAGAGGCAATCCACGATTACTGCTTGGTTAAAAGAAGCCTCTTTATTAGACCAAACATTCACCCAGCAAAGCAAAGGCCTGACTGCCTCTAGGTCTGTAATATATTTGGCCCCCAAATCCTTGTGTACAGTGTGTGTAGGAGTTCTCTGAGGGACTTTTAAAATCCGCTTTAAAAATTTATTTTGTGTAATTTGTTGTTTATCAGCTACCATATAGCCCCAAATCTCACTCCCGTACAAGGCCTTGGAGATGCAAAAGGATTGGTATAATTTTAAAATCACCCCCGGGGACCATGTACCTAACCTGTGTGCAGAATTTGCAATGGCTCCCAGGGCTTTATTCATCACCTTTGTCTTTTCCTCCATCTGGGTATTCAATTTTAATTGATCATCAAATAAAACACCTAGATATGTAAAGGTCAGGACTTTGCCTAAGCTAGCAGAGCCTGCCTTATAGGCTTTTGTGCTAGTCCCCTGATGCCCCACTTCCATAACAAAAGATTTAGAAAAAATGGGGGATACATCTAGAGTAATCATGAAGGAGACAAACCCGTCAAATAATACATGTAATGCTCTAGGTGTTCGTGCCATAAGCACCGCGTCGTATGCGTATAGCAAGACTGGGACTGATCTAGTTCTTATCCTCGGGGAATCAGCGTGCAGTGAAATCAAATGGGATTCAAACCCATTAATATACAATGTAAATAGAAAAGGGGCACGAATACACCCTTGACGCACTCCTCTTGAACATCTAAAATTGTCAGTAAGTCCCCCCTCCTGTGTAAAACGAACAGAAGCAGTTGCATTCGCATATAAGGACATTAAAACATTTATTATAGCCCTCTCGATGCCTATCTCATCTAATAAGGCCCATAATTTGCTACAATTCACTCTATCGAACGCCGCAGTAAGGTCCATAAACCCGAAGTAAATAGAACCTTCTTTGGTGATGGTATATTTGGAAATCAACAGATACAGGTTCAGGCATTGCCCTACTGTTGATTTGCCTGTTCTAAAGCCATATTGGTCATTAGAAATAATTCCGTTAGTATCTGCCCATTCTGATAGCCTGTTTAGTAAGACCCTACCCAAAACCTTAACAGTGCAATCTATCAGAGAAATGGGATGGTAAAACTGGGGGCTGTCCATATCACCTTTCTTAAAGATGGGGACATTAATGGTGGAGGACCATGACTTGGGCATTGATTTCGATGCTGCTGCATTAAGTAGCCTGGTCAGAATCGGAGCCCAGACGTCTACATTGTTCCGAACAGGTCCAGAGGAATCCCATCCGGTCCTGGGGCCTAATTCCATGACAGTCCCTCGATAGCAGTTTTGACCTCATCCAATATAAAGTTGATCTGCACAATGCCTGTGTGTAACCCCAGGTCATCACTATCTTGTTCTCATTCCCCATAATTATAGACCCACAGGAAATGTACCTTCCATTGATCCCGGGTTAAATGATGTACCATGCTTGGTTTATCATGTTTAGAGAAACAAGGACTGTTGATGACTGTCCAAAAAAGAGTGCTGTCCTTTAGTTCACTAGCTTGAACCAGTTCTTCCTAAGCCTGGTTTTGCAATAGTAAACTCTGCTCTTTTAGCACACATTTATAATTTGTACGGTCACTAGCTACCCTGTCTCTTTCAGGACTGCTTTTAGCTTCCTTATTGCCTTAGAGCAACCACTGTCAAACCATCTTGGGTTATCCAAGCAGGGCTGGATTGCTGGCAGAGTTAATAAGCCAGCCACTGCCTGTGCAATGGCGACAAAGGAGCTAAGTACATCTTCATCTAAGGGCTCTGATTTGAGGCATTTCATAATCTCTTTTTGCCTTAGTTTGAATAGGGAATTATTGAGAGCGCTAGCATCCACCTGCGACCACCACAATCACCTCCCCATGTCAATTGAGGTTATTGCCCCCATCCTCCCATTGGCTTGAACTCCCCTCCAATCTGGTGCCCCTATTTCCAGGATCACCGGATTATGTACATAAAAGGGGCTCTCCAAGATCCTAGAAGACTGTGTAAAATAACCCATAGATGATGAAACAAAAATAAAATCAATAATAGTGGCGTGACCACTGCCTTTTTAAGAAGGTAGATGCAAGCTCTTAGGATTCTTCTGTGCAATTTGCAATGTAAACATTAAATCATAGGTGTTTAAAAGGGCATTTAATTCAGTTCCGTCTGAGGAATGATCCATATGCCAATCCTCTAAGGCCTGGCAACTGGGGGTGTCAATAGTAAATCCAAACCCTACCTCTCCACCAATTTATAGTATAAGGTGTCTGCTTTTCTTAATTACATGCTTTTTCTTAAGTACCATTTCGTGCATTCTTTTGTTATGTACATTTTCTTAAAATGTCTTTCAATATATCACATCTTTTACATCAGAATATTTTTGAATAATTATGACAAGTTTTAATTTTTTTTATTAATGCCAACTTTTTTTTAACTGAAATTTCGTAAACAGTTTACACATGGTGAAGCTGTAGTGTACATACATTTTATTTGCATGTAAACAATTTTTTATACATGTTGCATAGTCATATTTAATATACAAATATTTTTCTACGTTCTTTTTGATTTTTTTACATTATAATATATGAAAAAGTACTGGGAAAAATGCTTACCTCTTAAAAGTATTTTGAAATATACATACATGTATTTAAGATTTGTATACTTTTGACATAGAAATAATGTATAACTTTTTTAATGTTATACATGAATTTACCAACATTAATAATTATAAGACTTATTTTCTTTCATTGTTTTCTATGGATTGGCAGTCGCATTTTTATTTTTTCCACCTTATTTTTCACTTTCTTTGATTTTGTAGTCCGTCTTTGTCATTTTGGGCTGGTCGTGGAGTCTGCAGTTACAGGTTCCCATTGCTGGAGCCCAGTTTAGGTAAGACTATTTTATAAGCTATTATCTAAAACTTTAGTGTTGGGGAGGTTAATTAGGCTGATGTTTGTTAGGGAATGGTATTTTAGTGTGTGTTGTTTGTTAGTGTAGCATTTATTAGTTTAGGGTAGTGTAGTAAGCCTTATTCTTAAATATAACATTCATATAATTTTTATATGCATTTGCTATGTATTTAACATTGCTTCTAACGATTTTGAACTGTGGGATGTTTTATGTGAGGGTTGTAAATGTTTTTGGGTAGGTTTAGATATGTTTGCTTTATATATATTTGCTTTACAGATTTATTTTAGCTTCAGAGTTTATTTGTAACCTAGATGCATTTACTTTTCGAAAAGCATAATTTAAAAATAAATATATTTGTTATTTTCCAACCAAACATGTATTTTATTTTTACTTGATCTGTTTTGTTTTCCTGGTGTGTTTGTTTATGTTTTTCTTATTGGGGGGGAGGGCTTGTGATGGATTCCCCTATATTATTGGAGTCATAGTGATGTAGTTGTAATTTTATATTGTTTAATTTTTGCATGTTTTTTGGTCTTTTTTATCATTTTTTTTAAATTGTCTTTTTTATTTAGATCATAATTTCATCTACCAGGACTTTTTGGACTTTTTTTCTCATTTTTTAGATCATTTTTTTATTTTGATTGTGTTTCATTTGATATATTTAAGTTACTGGGTGGCTACTGTTCATTTGTTGATGTTATATATGTTATTTATTATGTATTTATCTGGTTTTTTATTGTGTGAGGATATATTCATGGTGATAGAAAAGGGTTTGTTTATTGAAATTAATGTATGTTTTTTTGGTTTGTATATTTATTTATTTTTAATTATGTATTATTGGAATTTTTAATTATCTTTGTGAACATTTGTGACTTTATTAATTTATATTTGTAAATTGATATTTGAAAGTGTTTTTAAAATTGATTTACAAATAAATATTAGTAAAGTATGTGTTTTTGGTTTTTAGGATGGATGAATTGTGTTGATTACTGTGGTAATTTTAAAGTAAGGATCTTGTTATTGATTCTAAATAGTGACAACCGTGTATGTTAGCAAAGAGTCATACTTTGAATGTTAAGAGTTCATGCATTTCTTTAGTTTGTTTAGATATTTTTTACTTGATTTGGGTTAGGGATTGTTCAGTTCATAGGGCCTGATTACGATGCCGGTCAGACTGGCCTCTGTGGTCCTATCGGAGGCAGTCCGACCGCTGTAGTCTCATATGAAGCAGTTGGTCTGACTGCCGGATTATGATGTATGCATCCTGTACTCCAACCGATCGCTTAAAGACCGCTGTCTCCGACAGCCTTTTTCCAACCGCGGGGATGGCAGTCAGAGAAAAACCGTATCCATAGGGAAGTACAGAGAACTCCACCCACCATCCAGATTGCAATGTTTGTTTCTAATGACCCAACCGTGGTGGTCCGCTGCCTGCATCAAGTTGTCAGAAACAATGGATTTGGGGTGCAGACTCACCCAAATCAGCTTCTCCCCGACAGTCTCCGGCGCTGATCGCTTTCTCCAGGTCTCCCCTACACCGTGGCAGCTGAACCCTAAAGACTATGACCCTGTGGGTGCCAGAATGCAGGTAAGTCCGTAGGTGGCATGTATCCCCATTGACTTGACTGTGCACAGATCGCCACACTCCAGCAATGAGGTACATGGTGCACAAGGCACAGCCCCACCATACATGTCATGCGTGTGTGTACATATCATGTTTCCTGTGATTTTCCACGCACTTGCACTGACATATTTGGGGGTATGTGCACCGCTGTCAATGAGACCTCTGCGGTAGCAGCGGTTGCATCATAATATGATGGGGGGGATCTTTCCCAGCCTCAGTGGTTGGAATCGTATCAAGGTCATAGCGGTATGACAGTCGGTCCAACGGGCAACGTAATGAGGCCCTTAGTTCCTGATAGCTTTGTTCTTTTTAAGTATTTCTAGTAATTGGAAGAGTATAGGGTGGTTTCTTCCAAGTGTTCCTTGCGAGGAATTGAGTCACGCTTCCATCGTTTAATTTGTATTGTCTTCTTGAGACCTGGTACTGTCATAGACATTCCACCATGGAATGTGATAGTTGGGTTGGTGTCTGTGTCCTGATTGGTACAGGAGGCCAACCCAAGTATCTTCAAAATAATCCATTAGTGAGGTTGGTTTTGTTTAATTCTTTTGGTAATGGGGATGGGGATTCAATTAGCATGTCATAAAGGTTAGTGACTTTTATTACAGGGACGTATGTTAGAGCTATTAGTTTTGGGCATATTCTACACTCAGGGTGGATTTGTTTAGGTGCCTTTATATTCTCTGGTTAAAAGGAAAGTGTCACTCCAGAATTGCGGTGTGTGGGTAATAATGGAAATCAATACCTGTTCAAAATATAATGCTGTTTCTGATTATATCTGTAAGTTTGTTGTTGTAGATGTATTAGCATTTCTTTGTAAGTTACTCTTTCCTAGGTAAAAATGCGCACACTAATGGATGGGATGTGTGTGTTTTGGTATTGGCCATATATTGTGTACATTTGACTGAACGGTGGAGAGCATGACTTAAACCTGCCATCCATCATCCAAGTGTTCACATTCGTAAATTGTTATTAATAGCATAAATTATCATTCTTTTAGTGTGATTGTTGTTGTCATATAATAAAAAGGTTTATTTTTAAGTGTTAGGGAGTGTCTAGTTCTTCATATTGGTTAGGTGTTACTTGTATTTCACTTGTTCTGACAATTAATCTTTTTAGGTTTGGTATGCCAGGGCGTTGGACTGTTGCCTGTTCAGGAAAGCTTGGTGTATTTTTTTAAGTGTGTTCCTGTTTGGCCCATGTGACCTTGCACTGGCCTCTTTTAGGTCCTGTAGAATGTTTTGTTACTTTCATGTAAATTATATTAAGTAAATTATTATGTTCACACACACTTTCTACTATTCCATTTTTAACCCCTTCGGTGCTCATGACGGAACGGTTCCGTCATGAGCGTCGGTTGAGCTGTGCTCATGACGGAACCGTTCCGTCATGACCACGCCCGCGCAAGAAACGGTCAGCACCGCGGCGGAATTCGCGCCGCATGGAAGGGGTTAATGGAAGCCTTGTCAAAGCATATATACTTTTTGGGAGATTTCATGTATTTTGCAGTTTTTTACATTTTATCTGTGGGTTTTAGAGTTTAAAAGTTTTTAAATAATTATTTTAAAATACAATATGAGTGATATTTATTTTTAAATTTTTAAATTGTAGCTGCAAATTTTTACCTATGAGTTGGATGTTGTATTTACAATGGTTTATTTGTAGATTTTCATTTTGCAGGGCTTTTGGCTGTTGTTTTTGGTACAGTTTTGATTTGTTGCTGTCTGTTGAGAGGACATATGTTAGTTGTGTCGGTTTGTTTTTTAATTAAATTTTTATTTTGCAGTTTGTTATCATCATCCTCATCATCATCATCAATAAATCTTTATTCGGCTGCAAATCAACCATAAAAGATTACATAATAAAAACATTTCATACAATTAAAACAATCAAATTTATGTTAAAATATTATTTAAAGCAATATATAATTATTTACCAACCATGTTCCGAAGCCGCACCGTGGTGGAAATGTATTTATAAATCATTAAACAAATCTTTCAAGAGGAGCAAATAGTGTAACGCAGCCCTGCACTTTCTCATATTTAAAAATCTTAACAGTGGTTTTAAAAAAGCGCGTCTAGGAGTAGTATAGAGTCCACAGAAAAACATAAAAACTGCTCTGTGCTGATTCTGAGTCACAAGGACACAAATCCAGTTTCGCGTCACAGTGTGCATCACGCGGGTAGGAAACCAATAAATGGGCAATACCCATCCTAAATCTTATGAGATAAAACATCTTAGGGTGATTAAAATGGAAAAAGAGATAGGGTTCAGTACCTAAAGAACAAACCAGCAATGAGTGTTCAACAACTCTTTTCTTGGTATATTCTAAACGATCTCAGACTCCATAGCTATATGTCATAAACAATCTTTTCAGTTTAACTCTTGGAATTTTGACTATATTACCGGGAGTGTCAATACAGTCTGGGAGCCCCAGCTTCCCCAGTAACACGTGTATATACATAATCCAGGGAATTTTCTTGACACCGTCCATTTCAAACAATCAGTGATTATAGCACGATTTAGGACAGTCTCTTCTTTCACCCAAATACTATGCCATAACAGAAGTGATGATAACTGGAGACAAAATGATAGTGGGGTTACACCTAATTCATTATGACAAATAGTAACGGCAGTAAATTTAGGCACTGTTAACAACCGTTTCAGAAACATATTTTCAACTCTCTGCAAACCAGCAATGTTACAAAACCCCCAGACACCAGCGCCGTACAAAGTGATGGCGCACGTGCGAGCCTTATATATATCTGTGATTACTTTTATAGGCCGGGAGTCTAGTTTTTTTGTGAACCTAAACATAGCCTCAACGTTACGATTAAACCTCCTATTCTTGCCTCCAGTAAGTGGGACCATGTGTTTTTTTGATTAAAAAGAATGCCCAAGTAGGAAAAGGTGGGTACACAAAGTAATTTTTCGTTATTAACAAAACATGTTTTTGTGTTCATGGGACGTTTGCCCACCACCATAACATGGAATTTAGCAACATTTGTTTTCAGTTCAAGATCACTCATAAAACCATTAAAACGAGTTAAAAGCCTCTGCAGCCCCACCCCTGTTCTGGACATTAAAACACAATCATCGGCATATAGAAGTGCTGGAAGGGGTCTACAACCTATCTGGGGTACGTCCATATTCCCAATTACCAAATTACTCTCCAGATCATTAATGTAGAGGCAGAATAAAAAAGGGGCGAGGGTACAACCCTGACGGACCCCGCGATCCATCTTTATTGGGGCAGTGAGCTCGCCGTTGACACCATGCCGCACTCTACCCGTTACACCCTGGTGCATTGCTGCCAAGAAGTGGAAAATCGATGGTTCTATACCCATAGAGAGCATCCTCTCCCAGAGTCTCCCCCTCTGCACCCAGTCGGAGGTAGACGTCAGGTCCATGAACCCCAAATAAAGGGTTCCTGGCCTGGCTAAGGTGTACTTGGCGGTGACTAGGTGCAGGTTTAGACACTGTTCAACAGTGCCAAGGCCTCTCCTGAACCCATATTGAACATCTGAGAGTTTGTTAGTTTTAGTTTATTTTTATTGGTATATTGTAGTTCTTTCAGTGTAGATTTCATCCTAAGTTGATTTTCAATCCGGCAAAGAAGCACTGTGTTGCTTTAATTGCTGTTCAAGATGCATTTTGTTGTAGGTTTTCATTGCCTTTTTATACTTTTTTAAATGGGAGGGTGTTTCTATTTTCTAACTGGTTTTAATTTGGAGAGTAGCTGATTTTTTTACCAACTCTGAAACCGCTGATTAATGTCTTTGTGATAGATATATAATGTATATTCATCTTATATACAGTTAATTTATATGTGTGCAATAGATAGCTATTGTAATATTGATTCTTTTAATTTGAGTTCTGTTGATTATCCAGTTTTGATCCTTTGAGTTTTCATGACTATTCTAATGTTTCCTTACTTTTAATTTAGGTGCAATATTTAGTATTTCTTTATTTTTGTTTTTGATATTGTTGTATTTCAGATACGTTTACAGCAATATTTTTGTTTACGATATTTGTTTCCATACTGTTTCAACATAGGTTCATGATATTTAGATTGTCAATTCGTTTTAAAGACATTTTGGTATGTCAATATAATGTTTCTCAATATAATGCTGTACAGCCATCTGTGGTGTTGCCACATATCTCATAAACTCTGATGGGGCCACTAACTTCTGTTACCAACCTCAAAATTAAGAGGCCACCCGTAATGAGGGTTATAGCGTCTTCAGCTGATCATAGATTGAGGCTCTACAGGATACAGACACTGTTGCAGTAGTGAGTCCCAGTGGCCATCCATTGAGAGGAACTGATTGACATTATGAAGGGGAATGTAGATAAAGGTGTAGCAGTAACACAAGGGGCAGGCTGGGAACCAAAACCAGCCATGGCAAAATTGTTCAATCATCCACACATTGGACCATGCAATGATGTCATGAGTGGGCCTGACTTTCTCCAGTGAGTTTGGGTGGGATACTTCCTCAAAAGACATTTTAAGAAACAAATGCTTTAAACGGTGCAAGTTACAACACAATTTTTCAAATATAAGGGCTATGTGCTTCAATAGTATCCCATCCAGCCATAAAAGCTTTCCATTTGCTAGCAGTCATCAGAGAAATAACAAATTATGTAAATGTCCGTTCAACCTAGAGTATCATCCAAATGCAGTCACAGGCTGGCGTTAAATAAAGCCCGGAGTAACAGATAGGCATTGGATAAGTAGTGGCAACCAAAGACCAATCAAAATATGGCACTGACATCTTCGGGAAGGAACAGGCATACTGCTTACTTTGAGCCTGTGGTGGCCAGTGAGGTCCACTGCCATTTATTTTTGGAGACCAGTACTTATTTTTCCCAATCAGATATTGACTGTGAACAAGAGAGGGAAAAATATATAAAGCAAAAAGACGGAGGAAGAGAAAGACAGAAAACTTTTACGAAGAAAGAAAGCAGGAGCAAACAACATTGCGATAAAGGAGCAGCAGTGTCTGGTAGCGGATTAAGCAAGCCTGAGAAGAATTTAAGACTATGCAGCCCTGGTATTCATCTCTCCAATTTTTAATAGCACAGCCGGAGCAAAGCTTTGGACACCAGCTCTCATTCTTTCATAAATTATGCTCTGACTGCAGCCAGTCACAGCAGTGACACTCATTCACTATCCGCAGTGGGTCGTTGGCAGAAGTCCTAGAGCAGGACAAAGCATACACAAATTGATGCATTTGCAACACTGAAGCCTTCTGTGATAAATTGGGTTGTTGGTTGTGAGCTCTTCTCAAGCAACAGCCACAATCCTTGTCAGGATGAACCACAAACAGTTACTAAATTACCCTGTGCTTACCCTCTGGTAGCTTGACACAAAAGTAGTCAGGCTTAACTTAGAGGTAATGTGTAAAGTATTTATGTAGCACTAAAACAACACAAGAAAAATACCTCACCTATTTAGAAAAAGAGAGTAGAATTTAATACATTATTTGACACAAAATCACAAAAATCCAATCAGCATAACCAGAGATATCCAATTTTAAAGTTTAATGTTAAGTAAAGTGCCTCAAGGCACAAAGCACCAATTATGGTTATCTGGTCACACCAGACTGGGAAACATCACAAGTTCAGGCCAACTGCGATGAAGTAATGACCAGATCCAGAGACCCGGAGTTAGACTGAGAAGTGCACCTTATGTCCTTGATGCGAGACGTTGTGTTGCATCGGATCCGATGAGGAGCTGTCAGGGTTGCGATGCGAGGTCCTGTATCAACTTGGGGTGCATCACATTGGTTTTAATGAGGCTACGAATCAGGGGTTGAGAGGTGCTGTGATGAGAGGTCCTTTGTCGATCCGTCAGTTCTAAAGGAACCCACAGTTTGGCCAGAAGGAATATACTCTGTTGCCAGCCAAGGGTCAGGGACCTGGTGGGCCACCTCTTAGGGATCAGAATCAATCCTGCAGATGCCAGCTGCAGGGCACAGGTAGTCCAGTTTGCTCCGGGCAGCAGGGCAGATGCAGGACAGGTCTCTGGAGCTTGTTACGTTCCTGTTGCTCAGAACAGAAAGCAGCTAGCCCTTGGCATCACTCTGGTGCTTCTGGGATCAAGGATCAGGTCCAGCCTTCCTTCCTCAGGCAGCAAGGCAGTAGAGCAGTCCTTCTTGCAGCAGGACAGTCCTTCCAGCAAGTGGACAGCAGAGCAGTCCTTCAACTGAGTCTTCCATGTGTCCAGAAGTGATCTGAACAGTGGGACTGAGGGTCCTACGTTTATACCTGGTGCCAGTTTCGAAATGGGAGAAGCTTCTGGAGTTTTCCCCCCACAGAGGTGTTTGGAATTTCCTTCTTCCAAGCCCTGGTCCTAGTCTGTCCTCAGTCACAACAGGCTAGTTTGTAGTTCTTTGTATGTGAGTTGAGGCAGTGTATTTGAACTGCAAGTGGGACAGGTGACTGTTCCACCCACTCATCACATCAGGTATGGCAATCTTGCCAACATCCAGGCCCATTGCTGTCTAGAAGGAATACACAAAGGCCAACTGCCAACTACAACTTGCGATGTGGCCTAAGAACAGGCTGCAGACACCAAATGGTTAGGCCAAGAAAATGCTAATTTTATAAAAGTGGCATTTTTTAAATTGTGATTTAAAGAATGACATTACCTTAAATATGTTTTTAAAGTACAATCAATATGAGGGTAAACATGACATTTCTACCTGTTCCCTATCAAAAGTTAACACTTATTAAATGTAATAAGGTAACCCAATGATGCCCTATGGGTTAGGTAGGCCTCACAGTAGTAAAAAATAAATTTGTGTTTTTCACTACCAGGACATTTAGAGCATAATAAAACATATCCAACTTGTTAAACACAATGCACCCTGCCCTATGGGTTGTTTAGTTGTTACCCTAGGTATATTAAAAATAGAGTTTTGGGTCTGGCAAGGGGTTTATTTTGCCTGGTCATAGTGGCAGTTTAAAACTGCATATAGGCTAAAATGCAATGGCAGACCTGAGACACGTCTAAAAAGGCTACCTGGGTGGGTGGCACAATATGGGCTGCAAGCCCCCTAGTGACATTTAATTTACAGGCCCTGGGTACCTCCTGTACCACTTTACTAAGGACTTATAAGTAAGTTAAATGTGCCAATTGGATGTAAGCTATGTTCAAAACGCACACCCCTAGTCTGGGTTGCCAAATTTGACAAAACATTACTACTCACCTAAAACAGCTGCAGCCCTCAGGAGGTCTGCACATGTCAATGTCAAAGACTCTGTGAATTAATGGACTCCGAGATTGGCAGCCAACCCTCCCAGGTAACTTAACTGAACTGCCACTATCACTTTCTTACTTGCCCTTATGCTGGGCAGTCTGACAATCCAGTACTCCAATGTCCATTCCCCCTGATGAACTACTGTTATACTGTATACATTTATATGATCACAACATGCTGCAACCGACTGTGTTGTCAATGTGTATGACTCACCGTTAAAACTTTAAATTAAGTTGTAAAAAAAAAAAGATAGAGTACAGGCACTTTAGCACTGGTAACCTGCACAGAGTCCTAAGGCCAACAAAATGAATTCAGCAAACCAGGAGGAGCGTAGGCAAAATGTTTGTAGGTGACCCTGCAGAGAGGCCCAGTCCAACACCTTCATTACAAGACTACTCAAATTTTGTGTGGTTTTACTGGGTCCAAAATCTGTAATTCTAGATGACATCCCCACACCAAATTTCAGCACCAGCAAGTTTTCTCCCCATAATAACCACATGGATTTGAAAATAACATGTCTGTTTATGTGCTTTTTCCCTATTCCAAGAAGAAAACTGATGACATTTTCCTCCTGCTCATAGCAGATGGAAGATATCCATGGGATGGTCAGTGGGGTTGGTGAGTGTAGTGGTTTTACAGGGGTGTTAGAGCAGACTTTAGCATGACTGATATCATCTGCTCCCTCCTGCACTCAGAGCCGGCTTTAGGGCAGTGCGACAGATGCAGCCGCACTGGGCGCTGACCTGTGGTGGGGGGCGCTGTGAACTCAGGGGGGAGCTGTGTTTAGCAATATCTGATAGGAGAGTTGAGGGGCACTTTTGCAGGTGGTAGGAAGAGAATCCGAGGAGGCGGTCATGGGACAGGGGGGCGCCAAAAGTGATTGTCGCACCGGGCGCCACCAGCGCTAAAGCCGGCCCTGCCTACACTGCTTCAAGGGTCAGACTTGGGCAGAGTGGTGTTACTGCCTTCAGCCTCTGCCCTTGCAGCAGTGAAGAAAGGCCTGGTGTTTCCAGGCTCAGAATTATCGGGTCCAGAGTTTGCAGACCCATTAATTCTGGCGATAAGAAGACTCTGGAGACTTTTAATTGAGGGTGGATTCTGAGATTGAGGAGGATTTTGGGGACTTTTAATTGAGTGTTATCGGTCTAGGTGGAATTCCGGCCACTTGTAATGAGTGCCTCAGTGACATTTTAAGAACAGTAGAAGGGTTGGCACCCAATGGGGAGATCAGCCTCCTTGTCACCTTAGACGTGGAGGCGTTATACACAAATATCCCACAACAAGCCACCCTAACAGTGATCGAAGAGGCCCTTCGTAAGGAAGACTGTACATCACCAACCCCTGTGTCTTTCATTATGGACCTAGCATCCCAAGCATTAACGGAGAATTTCTTTGAATTCAGGAACGAATTGTTCCACCAATGCCAAGGGACTTCTATGGGCAGTACTTTTGCCCCTAGTCTAGCCTGCCTTTACATGGCAGCCTTCGAGGAGGAGATCATTCAGAGCCCGACCAACCCCTTTAATGAGAGTCTGATTATGTGGAGGCGTTTCATTGACGACATCCTCATCCTTTGGAAAGGGTCCTTGAGCAGATGTGAAGAGTTCTGCCAATGGATCAATACCCAGAACCCCTATTTAAGATTTACCAACCACATCTCTCCCTCCCACATTGCCTTCTTGGACCTAGACATCAGATTAGAGTCCGGAGTATTGACAACTAGCCTCTACAAAAAACCAACAGACAGGAACAGCCTGTTGTTGTATAGCAGTCACCACCCCAAAGCACTGAGGGACAACCTACCTTTTGGCCAGTTTCTCCGGGTTAGGAGAAATTGCAGTTCTGTGTCGGACTACAAGAAAGAGGCAGATACTCTGGCAAACAATTTAAAAGAGAGAGGGTACCCCACCGCTACCATCACAAAAGCCATGAAACGTGCAAGGAACAACCCTAGAGAGGTTTTACTTGAGACCAAGACCCGTGAACCAATCGAAACCTTGACATGTGTCACTTCATTCACCCCATCCTCCAACAACATGAAAAAAGTAATTAAGAAACATTGGGGCATTTTAGCTGCTGGGGATCTATCTCTACCCCAACCCAGGTTTGCCTTTAAGAGAACGCAAAACCTTAAAGACATTTTGATCCACACTAGACCCAAAAAAACAGCACAGAATACCCAGGCCACCCTATGGGGACTTCCACCAGTCACAGGACATTTCCCTTGTGGCAATTGCACATCCTGCCATCAGACGATTACCACCAAGGAATTGATTTTGTCCGATAATTTAACCTGGAAATTGGTACGTCACACAAATTGCAACTCTAAGAATTGTATCTATCTGTTACAGTGCCCTTGCACATTGAATTACATAGGGATGACGACACGACCGATCAAGACACGCATCACAGAGCACAAAAGTAACATCAGATGCTCTAAGGAGACCACAAAATTGTACTGCCATTTTAAAAATCGTCACCACACAGCAGACTCCTTAAGATGGGTTGTTCTTGAATCACATCCAGGCATGACACCACAAACACTTTTCAGATTAGAACAAAGATGGGTCCACAAATTGGCTTCTGATACACGGGGTCTGAATGATGACATACCATGGGGTACCCTGACACACTGAGATCTGGATATATGCCTGCACTTCACTACTGTCCCTGTCCTCAAGGAAGACAAAAGAAAGGGAGGGGCACATATTCATAATAGTGACAGTGATCAGACATACCCTGCAACCCTGATAAGATATCACTGACATACACCGACATGTCGAAGCCTCTGGCTACACCTGTTTCAACACCATGTTTTAAATGCGCATTTCTTTGTATGTATATGATTTCCATTTACGACATTTCACATACAATGCGTGACCTTTCTAAGCTTTTGACAGGGATATATCAGATGATGACTTCTTGTAGCTCACTGTTTTCTTTTAAGGACCCTCTGATCTTTTAGATATAATTACACGATCTGTTACATAGCGTAATACCCCATTCCAAGATGGCGCCCGTAGTCACCCTTGAAGACGAGGCTGCTTTTCGAACTATTTCGTCAGTTTCCAATGCCCAATCAGTACGCGCCTAGACCTGACCGGATTGGCTTTTAACTGATCAGCGGGAAGCAGACCACACTTCCCGGTTTCGGCGGAGCGGGGTAGGTCTACAAACCACCCTTGGGCGACAGAACTGTAAGTAGTTGCTTCCCGTCCATATGACTAAATTGCACGAGCAGAGACCCCCTCGTTTTCGGTGAGCGGCAGACCGCGGCTGTGGTAGCGGGCCGATCCTTAGGCTTCCTCATGTCTCCTCCGTGAGACGCCCGGGGCCGGGGGTCGCGTCGCTCCACGGTCGGCGGTTTTCCGATCACGTTTCTCGGGGGACCTTGCTATCCTTGCCCTGATTGGACATAGCACCAGTGAGTGTGCTTCTCCTACCTGCATGAGCCTCTAGCCTCTTCACAATTGTACCATTACTTACAGTAGGCTATCACGCCACCCCAAGAGGCTCGCCAAGTACCGACTGGAGCGGCACTTTCCAATACGTTAGGTGAGCATAACCATATCTCATTAACGTAAGAATCTGAGTGGTTCCGTTTTTGATCACTTGACACGTACCTGCACAATGCATCCACCTATGCATGATCACTCTTGTTTAGCGCAATTGCCTTTTATAGTGGACATGCATATGAGGAGTCCTTGGCTCCACATTTCGAAATGTATAGATATGACTAAGTGTGTGTTTTAATGTACTTTGTTGGCCTGTTGTGTTTCTTCTTTCCTTTTCCTATAGGCCAATCCATAACGGAAGTGTCTAGTTTTTCCGACACTTACCTAGGGTAGTTTTTATCTAGATATCACTGTAAATAATTAGCTACACACCCTCACAATCTTGTAGATAGTTTATTTCACCGGTCCTGATGAATTGCCGCTGGATCCCCCTGACCTTGTAGGCATGAAACATGTTGACCACCTGAGCAGAGTAGAGTAGTCCCTGACCCATTTAGTCAAGACCACCGCCTCTCATTTCATTTTTAATAGGGTGGTTTACTGACCGAATAAAATCCAATATTCAGACTAACCAACCCCGTTTTAAAATACACTCACTAACATCTACACCTACCTGGCCCTCACTTGCACTCACCTTCGGCAAGGAACAAAAGATCTCCGCCAAAGAGCCCCATCCTTGGGTGCCCGTCGGGAATTGCAGCGCCGACCCGACGAGGAGCAAAACCCAGATGCACACCTCACACACCTAGCTTGCTGGGTGTGTGAGGGTTGTAGTTCCACCAATGTGGGTTCCCCCACCCTACACGAGCTAGTACCCCTTCAGGCTTACTAGACATTGCTCCCCACTTTGTCTTAAATCCAAGGATGAGTGTACTCTGCACACTCTTATACAAATAGAGGAACTGTATACCCTTTCCGTCTAACTACTTCAGGGCTTGTATACTGGACCTCGCTAAATATAGCCCACCCGCTTTTATATTTTTCCTTCATTTGATTGTGTGTCTCAGTGACAAGTCATGAAATGATTGACCTTTTTTCCAAGCAATACATTTGATTTTTCTTCTGAATTGATTCTTGTGGATTTCTGCACACTCAGACGACACCACCAGTTTCTAAAAAGTTGCATTTTCCTAGTTTAATGCAAAAATAGTTTCTGAGACAATCCACAGGTCTCATTATATGATAAAGGTACTGATTTGATGTTAAATTAACTTTGGGGACCATGAAACACTCAGAAGAATATCCACTGAGGGAGTGTGGAAACTCCATAGGGACTTTTTTGCAAGGAAGCTGCTTACGCCTTCTGAAAGTAAAATCTGGATGTGAATCTGCATGCTCTATTAAGTATCAGTAGCTGGCACATTGTAAATTGCCAACAACTGTCAGGGTGGCCCAGGCATGATTTAATACTTTTCCCAAGTCCTCCCTGGTCCATACTGCCCAAGGTTCTTTGCGGCTCAGCTTGTGAGAGGAGTAGTAACTTTTTTGCAGGCTATGGAGATGATTCCTCTGCTGCAGCTTGTATCTTATACATACCAGTTGAGAATATAAGAAAAGTAATACCCTGGCTGTAAACCTCATTATCGCCCTCTAGAGCCTCAGTCAGGTTTTCTCCCAAAACATCTACTGCCTGTACACAAATGTGTCATAATTGAGGAAACAAGGGCCATCATACTCACATGGGACCAGGGTATATATTGTGTAACAAGGAACAGTGGTTCCTGTGGACAATGTATATAATATATAGTAATCTATAGCACAATGGCAATACACATGGGTAAAGAGATGTCAGAGAGGGACACAACAACCATATACAACAAGACACTGCTGAATGTAAGTCATTTATATAAATTTGCTTTTTAAATTGATTAACGCAAGTGCACGGTGTCCCATGGAGTTTTCGAAGCATGCTTCAATCAATCAATCAGGATTTGTAGAGTGAGGCTGTTTCACCCAAGAGGGTCTTGAGATGCTGTCTGATAAATCTTCCTGCTCTCCTGTCGGTTGAACATCCATGTCTTGAGGTCCTTTTTGAATTGCTGGAGCGATGGTGAGGCTCAGAGGTGCAGGGGGAGGTTGTTCCAGGTCTTGGCCATGAGATGGGAGAAGAAACGGCCTCTGCTGTTTGTACAGTAGATGCGATGGGTGGCAGGTAGGGCAAGATATCCGGGTCTCAGTTTTCTGGTGGGATAGTGAAAGGTCAGGCGTTGATTGAGGTATGTAAGTCTTTCATTGTGTAAGGCCTCCTATGCGTGGGTGAGTAGCTTGTACTGGCATCTCTTTGTGGCTTGTAGCCAGTGGAGTTTCCTAAGATGAGGGGTCATGTGCGTCCATCAGGTGAGGTCGAGGATGAGCCTGGCCACTCTGTTGTGGATTGTCTGGAACTTCTTCATGAGTTGAGCTGTTATTCCTATGTAGAGAGAGTTGCAATAGTTGAGTCTGCTGGTGACGAGAGCCTGCATCACAGTTTGCTTGGTGTTGGTCGGGAGCGATCTGAACACCTTCCTGAGCATACGGAGGGTGAGGAAGCAGGCGGTGGAGACGGCACTGATCTGTATCTTCATGGATAGCTGTTTTTCGAGGATGATGCTGAGGTTGCGGGCATGTTCAATGGGTATTGTGTTGGGCCCAGCTCCAGGGGCCACTATTCGATGTTCCAGTGTGTATCCTTGCCTTTCCAGAAGAGGAGTACTGCTGTCTTGTCGGAGTTGAGTTTGAGACAGTTGTTGCTCATCCAGTCAGCAACATTTTTCATGCATCTTTGGAACTTGTCTTTGATGGTTCTTGGATTGTTAGTCAGAAAGAAGATGAGTTGGGTGTCGTCAGCGTAGGAGATGATGTTAAGTCTGTGGCTTTTGAAGATGTTGGCCAGAGGGGCCATGTATGTGTTGAAGAGAGTTGGGCTGAGGGATGAGCCTTAAGGTGCCCCACAGTTGATGTGGGGCACCTTAAGTAGGGAGGGAGGATGATTTTCTGCATTCTTCCTGTGAGGTATGATAGATCCACTTGAGGGCTGCTCCTTGGATTCTGATCTGATGGAACCAGTTAATCAGTGTTTGGTTGAATACGGTGTTGAAAGCTGCTGAGAGGCCGAGGAGGATGTGGGCCACTGTTTCTCCCTTGTCTAGCAGCATTTGGATGTCATCTGTGGCTGCAACTAGAGCTGTCTCAGTGCTGTGGCTTGCTCTGAAGCCAGACTGGAGGGGTCCAGGAGGCTGTGGTTCTCCAGATGTCTAGTGAGCTGGATGTTGATTGCCTTCTCAATGACCTTGGCTAGGAAGGGGAGCAAAGAGATAGGACGATAGTTCTTCAGTTTTCCTGGGTCCGCGGATGGCTTCTTCAGCAAAAGCTTCACTTCGGCGTGTTTCCAATCCAGAGTGAAATGGGCTGTGGTTATCAATGAGTTGAGGACCTTCGTGAGTTCTTTGCTGATGAGTTGGTTGCCAAGGTTAAAAGTGTGGTGGGGGCAGGGGTCTGCAGGGGCTCCGGAGTGGATGGATCTCATGATGGTAGCAGTTTCCATTTTGGTGAGGGGTTCCACGAGGTAAGCTGGTGTGGGTGGGCATCGGTCGGCGTGAGGAAGTTAATGCTGTCTGCGACCGGGGGTTTGGGCGCGAAGTCTTGGTAGATAGTGGTAATTTTGTTGTGGAGAAAGTCTGCCAGGGCATCGAAGAGATTTTGTTAGGGGGTGTTGTTGTTTTCTGTTGCTGAAGGGTGGGTGAATTCCTTGACTATGTTGTGGGTTGGGTTGAGTCTCAAGTTGGCCATACTTTCTAGGAGATGAGCCGTGTTGGTGTCGTCAGTGTTCTCAAGGTAAGAGTTGAGTTCTCCTAGGAAGATGTACAGATTCAAGTCGATGGTGATAGGAGCAATTGAAGTCAGGAATGGTGTTGCAGAAGGAAGGACGGGATCCCAGAGGTTTGTAGGCGTGGATGCCTTGGAATGTGGTTTAGCTATTTGTTTGGAGCTGGAAGTTGAGGTGCTCCATGAAGGGGATGGTGTAATCTGTGGTGGTTGCCCATTTGAGGGTCTCTTTGTAGATTATAGCTATGCCGCCACTGCTTCTATTGGTGTGGTCTCCGTGCATGATCTTGTATCTGTCTAGAGTGGCTGTGGCAATGTCAGGTGCTGATGCGGGGTTCAGCCAGGTCTCTGTGATGAAGACAGCGTCTGAGGGCGTGGGTAGAGATGGTGTCCCAGATTTCTGTGGTGTGTTTTCCTAGTGAGTGAGTGTTGATCAGCAAGCAGTTGATCTCTCTGGAGGTATTGGCGATGGCTTTGCTGCTGGGTGTGAGTGATGTAGTGAGGCTGATGGGCGTAGTGTCAGTTGTTTCCCTTTTGATGCAGGTAGAGCTGCAGTTCCAGCAGGAGAAGGGGCCTTCGTGGTCCCGGTGGAGGCCTGGGCGCAACTGTTGCTCTGACGGCCGGGGTCCAGGGCTTGACGTTCATCTGAAGTGAAGCAAAGATGATCCGTGGTGGTTGGAATCCTGGTGCAGAGTGACGTTCGCGCACACACGGCATGCCCTCTGTGTGCGTCCACTGCATTGGTGCGCTGTGGTCTCCATACCGGAGGGCAGGCGGGGTCACTTGGGGGTTGGCAGTTGTCTCCACAGGGAAGACACCAGGCACGACAGGGAGCAAAGCAAGAGGCAAGGCGCAGGGAAACAGCAGGCCCGCGGAAAGCAGAAGGGAGGCTGCAGCAGAGATGCGGGACAAGAGACAGGTCAGGGGGGCTACAGCCGGCAGGGAGAGAGGGAAAAGGGAAAGAAGCCAGATTGCAAGTGGGGCTTGTGGGGCTGAAGGTAAGGACAGCCACATGCCAGACACACACCTGCCAACTCACACAGTGCCAGTGTGTCACACAATATTGGCTCTGTTCACAAGGTCTTGTAGTGTAAATTCATTTTCACACAGTGGTGGACAACATGAGCTGCAAACCTCAGCACAGAGTGGGTTTCCAGCTCCCGTGTGGATGATGTACACAGCTAATATCCATCAGAGTTGCATATCCTCCTCAGGACAACTGTGTCAGCGTCAAAAGCTTTTATTTGCATTTTTGGGGGGAGTAGGGTGGTGGGGAGGAAAGAGTGGCCCTAGATTGTGTAGGCACAAAGACCTGTCCCATCTCGCTGGCCACACCCTCTCATGGCTGGAGAGAGTAATGTGCTCCAGTCAGCTACACTTCCCCAAGTCCCTCCCCTTCCAAACATCCTCCTCTCACATTGGGATTTTTTCAAAGGTAGCAGGTCTGAAGACTTTTACTTCTAATAAATTGATACTGATGAGGCCGAGCCACTCATACTCAGGGCCATTGGAATTATGCAATTGTGCTGCAGCTGCGATTTTCACATAATTAGAGATTTGCTACATAATCCATCATCTAACGCATAATCTGCTGATTTTAACAACAAAAAAATGGTTTCTAGCTCAAATAGTTCAAAAGTTACATAAATGCAGCGTTACATGTTGCAGCGCAGTGGAATGCACATTGCAAAAGCTGACTGGTCAAATTTATGTTGCTTATTACTATATTAGGGAGTAGAACTTATACTAATGAGGTACAACAAATGCCCAGACAGTGTTATCAAGTGTAAAAATGGAAAAATAATTAAGTAATACTAACAGAAATATGCTACATTGTGCCACATAATTTGCCTTTTCTTGCCATATAATTTACTCAACATTGCCACATAAATTGGCCCTCCCCAGCCACATAATTCCAGTGCCCTACTCATACCTCAGGGTTACCCTTCAAGCAGGTCGGGCCTGACAGTGCATAATTTGTGCCCTTGGTTGCAGGTGGTGGGTTCACCAGTGCTTAATTTGTAAAATATTAAGTGCCAGGACTCTGGCCAGGAGGCCACTGCAGCTTGCACCACCCATCACCCTTGTTGCAAAAACAACGACTAACAATCTCTCTCGCATGTAAATGCAACAGTTCAGATTATTCCATGTCCCCAAAGCTGAAGGAATGGCTGGGTAGGCAGGTATTAGCAATTTTAATGTATATTGTAGTCCTAAAATACTGTTGTTCTGCTCATCTCTAAATTAGATGAGCAGCGCCACCATGTGGTGGACTGTTCTAAGTATGGTGTTGATATAAGGTGCCAGTGCCGAGCACCGTAAACCAATTAGGGGGCATATTATCAAGAAACGGCGTTAAAATTATCGCTGCTTTAGCGGCAGAAAACTGCTGCTAAAGCGGCGATAATGGGCTTGATAATATGTCCTTGAGAATTTCCATAGAAGCCCATGTAGTGGGGTCAACATGGGCTTCTATGAGAATTCTCTGCGATAATTTTAACGCAGTGCTTCATAATATGCCTCTAAGTGCCGGTGCTGAGCACCCTAAAGCACAGGCTCAAATTAAACACTGGGGCACGCACACACATTTTCGTGGACCTTAACTTATTTTGCATCATCAGACTTGCACCAAAAGCAAGAAAGAGAAAGGCACGATAGTAAGGAGGCAAAAGATGGGAAAACAGTGACAAAGGGAGACAGCGGGTTGAAAATGAACCCGCAAAAATCAAATAAAGAGACAGGAAGCATAGAGTGGTGGAATAAAGAGGCATGGGAGGGGATGTAGGCTAGGCAGCATTGGTACTAGGCACCAGGTTATTAGGCAGCGACGATAATGAGCTTGTAAGAAAAACTTTGGACTGCTGCAGTTTAAAAAAAACAAAAAAAACGAATCACTGCCTGACATGCGACACTCTGCTTCTTCCCTCCTGGCAGTCAGGTTAAGCGCCATTCTGCCTGCCTCTGCATTCCGAGTCGCCCTGCCTCTTCACAGGCGTGCAGGCACACCTTGTTTCACACCGCGCACCCCGAGGCGCTGCACGGACTGGCAGTGCACTCGCAGCATTGAGGACCCTCCCGAGCTGCACCTCTGACTTCTAATACCGGAACCTTCTGGTTTCAGCATTCAGCAGGCATCTCTGTCAGCATTTTATTTTGTTAAAGCATTTCACAGCGCCATACTGCCACCTGCTGGACATAATACAGAAAGGGCACAAAGCTCAGCCTCTGCCGAAATCTACCTGAAAAGTGCATACACAAACCCAACGAGATCACAAATAATTCAGGAAGTAGGTCTTTCATTGCCCTTTTAACATACAAATACGTCATAAAAATGCGTATGAATGCAGAGAAATCCTGACAGTGAAAGGAGTACTCTTGATTTGGGCAGTATTACCACAGTTTATTTACGTAACTAAGAAAATTCTGCAGGTGTTAGCATCTGTCTGGGGCTCGCAGATCTCAAGTTCAAATATTAGCAAGTCGGTTTAGCCTTTTAGTCTTCTGATGTTTTTAAATTGAATACCCACACATTGATATACGGCAGAGGTCTTCAAACTTTTTCTCAGAGCCCACACGCAAAATATTTTCAAGTGGGCACCCCTCCAAAACATTATTGTTAAGAATACTCTCACACAATGAGGTAAGAAAGAGAGAGAGCATTTATTGTAGTATGGATCCTTCAGTGCCCGCTCAGAGAGAGTACAATCCCAACATGCTAAACCAAGCTTCACCCTAAGATTCCACAACAAGGAAGTACCATTTCGAGGGGAAGGAGGGGGAGAGGGGGGAAACTGGGAAGTTACAACACACCTCCCTGCGAAGAGGAGGACAGAAACAAAAACATCCGCCATAGTCAAAACAGATATAACGTGCACCTCCCTAAGACAGAGGTGGGTAGACAATATAAAATATACAGATAACTGACATTCTCAATGTAGATTATACAGAAAATGTAACGATACTGTACGAGAAGCCCAGTCAGAGGAAAACACCAGGTGGTCACATTTTATAATCAGCTTGCCAAGCTGGCGGTCGGCGTAACCTTGACACCTTGGGATCAAGAGCGATGGTGGCTGGAATGTTTTGGCTATCTCCACTGGAAGACATGGAGCCTAGTACTCTTGGGCAGCAAGCTATGTTGTCCATGCTCCAAGTGCTTCCGTCTTCCAGCACGACAGAGTTGTTGTGAACACGTTTTATCCTCAAAGGTTTTGAAAATGAGGAGACCTTGGCTCTGGAAACAGTGGGTTTCTTGACGACCACCCATTGGCCTTCTTTCCAACTCTTGTCAGAGGTACCCCATTTCCTGTCATATCTGTACTTATATTCTAGTTGATGTTTCTCAACTTGTCTTAGAACAGAACTCCTGTCCACCCAAACTGGAGACCCACCATTCAGCCAATTGGGTGTGAGTTTTGAACCCGGATTCCTTCCTTTAAGGGAGGTAAATGGAGAAACCCCAGAGACTGCATTAGGCGTTATATGATATGACCATAACATCTTCCTTATGGCTTCTTCCACTGGTTCATGAGAGACCAATGCCAGTTGAATGGTGTCTTTTAACATCCTGTTGGCCCTTTCAACCATACCATTGGCTTTGGGGCAGTAGAGTGGGGATTTGAGATGTGTTATGGATAAGGTGGTCATAAATTGCTTCATCTCGTCTGAGGTGAATTGAACCCTATTATCCATTATTAACTCGCTTGGAATGCCCTCTTTGGAGAAGGTTTCCCTCAAAAATTCGATCAACGATGAGGTAGTGATGGAGGTGACCATTTTCGTAACAATCCAGTGGGAATGGTAATCAATGAGAACGAACATGAATCTTTGAGAATGACTGAGCAAGTTCAAACGACCACTTATATCCAACCCTAATTTGTCCCAGGGTTTGGTAGGGATCGATACAGGCAAGAGTGGGGATTTGCGGATGATCTTGGTTTTGTCACTAGTTCCACATGCCAAACAATTCTTTACTTGATCCTCAACCATGGAGTCCATGTTGGGGACCAATAGTCTTGCCTGATTTTGCTTTTTGTCATGTTTCTTCCAGGGTGACCTTCATGTGCAATTTGGATGATGCGCTCATACATGTTTTTTGGAGGAATGACCCTATTTCCCCTGCAGACATGGTCTTTTACGATATATAACTCATTTCTCACAACCCAGAACTTTCGAAGAACTTCTGGTAAGTCCTTTATGGTATCAGGCCAACCTCTGCAAATTATGGGGCATATTATCAAGCCAGGCGATAAAATTATCACCGCTTTAGCGGCAGAAAACTGCCTCTAAAACGGCGATAATGGGCTTGATAATATGCTCTATGGAATTCCAATTGAAGCCCATGTTAGACGTCCTTCACATTTAACATGGGCTTCAATCGGAATTCCATAGAGCATATTATCAAGCCCATTATCGCCGCTTTAGCGGCAGTTTTCCGCCGCTAGAGCGGCGATAATTTTATCGCCTGGCTTGATAATATGCCCCTATGTTCTTCAGCTTAGTGAGATCATATAATCTGCCTTCAAGGATTTCTCCCATTCTTCTTTATTTATGGCAGGAATTTCAACTGAGAGGATGGTCTCATCAGGAGGGCTCAGTGAGGGGTTCTCATTGGCTATTGGAAGTCTTGAGAGGCAATCGGCTATTCGATTTTCTGTTCCTGGAACGTAGATCATGGAGTAATAAAACCTTGTAGTCCCAGTACCCACTTGGAAATACGAGGAGTGGTATTTTCTAAACATTTTGTAGTGAAAAGAGGGAGTAACGGTTTGTGGTCTGTCTTCAATGAGAATGGAATCCCCCACAAGAAGTATTTGAAGTGGTTTATGGCCCAATAGCAGGCGAGGGCTTCTTTCTCTATTGTGGAGTAACTGAGTTCAGCATCCTTTAAAGTTCTTGATGCAAATGCTATCACTTTTTCTTGGCCATTTGCACGCTGTGTAAGTGAAGCTCCTAACCCCTTCATGCTGGCATCCGTAGTTAAGGTAGTCTTTGCGTTACGGTCAAAGGCGCTTAGAATGGGCGCTTCAACTATGGCTTCCTTAATGTGTGTAAAGGCGTGCTGGTACTGGTGACTCCACTCAAACGGTGACTCTTTCCTGAGCAATTCTCTGAGTGGGTGGACTTGATCTGCAAAGTTCTTGACGGACTTGGACATGTACTCAACCAGGCCCAAAAAAGATTTAAGTTCCTCTTTATTTGTGGGAGCTGGGGCCAGCTTGACAGAGTCTACCAGGCTGGATTTAGGTTTGATTCCCTCACTCGATATAGTGTGGCCAAGGTAGACTAAGGATTCCACTCCGATTTTGCATTTTTCTTTTTGAGTGGTGAATCCTGCTTTGCTAAGTCTTGTTAAAACTCCCTCCAGAATGTTATTATGTTCCATAGCTGATGCTCCTTAAACCAGGATGTCGTCCTGGAAGCAAAGTACTTTGTCTAATCCTTGTAATATGTGCTGCATTATGCGCTGAAATACCGCCGCAGCAGATGCTAGCCCAAACGGCAATCTTGAGAACTGATAAGCTCCGAACGGAGTTATAAAAGAAGTGAGGGGTTTAGACTCAGGATGAAGGGCAACCTGATGATAGGCTGAGGATAGGTCTAAAACAGTAAAGTATTTCGCTCCTTGTATGACGGAAAGCATTTAATTAATGTTGGGGAGAGGGTGTCTGTCCACCCATAAGTTGGCATTTAAGTCTCTGAGGTCTACACATAAATGAATGCCCTTGCCCCCTCCCTTAGCCGCTACCACAATGGGAGCTAACCATTCGGAGCTTTCAATCTTTTCGATGACTTTATTAGCTTCCAACTTGTCAAGCTCCCTTTTAAGTGGCTCCCTTACAAGCAATGGAACAGATCTAGCTTTATGGACAGCTGGTTTATGATTCGCTTTAAGTTTAATCTTGTGAAGAAATCCTTTTAATAGCCCTAGATTGTCTGTAAACACCTCTGGAAACCTCTCACATACTTCCTTCCCAATGTTCGATCAATCTACTAGGTAAACTGGTTCGGGTGCATTTGGGTCCAGTTTGATTCCTAAGTCTTTTTGATGTTTCCACCCAAGTAAATTCAAACCATTTTTCGTGATGTATACCTTCCCTACCGTTGATCTGTCTTTGAAGTCTATATGCATAAGTATCATTCCTACCAGAGGTATGGGGTCCTGATTGTATCCTCCCAGTCTGATGTCTGGAGGCATTAGGTTGTACTCTTTGTCTCCTGAATTAGCTTGGAAAGTGGCTTCATTGATGAGGGTATATGGGGAGCAAGAGTCCGCAAATACCTCATACGTGACATTGTCTAGTAATATCTCGCACTTGGGATACGTACTGATGGTATTCATCTCTCCAATTTTTAATAGCACAGCCGGAGCAAAGCTGTGGACACCAGCTCTCATTCTTTTATAAATTAAGCTCTGACTGCAGCCAGTCACAGCAGTGACACTCATTCACTATCCGCAGTGGGTCGTTGGCAGAAGTCCTAGAGCAGGACAAAGCATACACAAATTGATGCATTTGCAACACTGAAGCCTTCTGTGATAAATTGGGTTGTTGGTTGTGAGCTCTTCTCAAGCAACATCCACAATTCCTTGTCAGGATGAACCACAAACAGTTACTAAATTACCCTGTGCTTACCCTCTGGTAGCTTGACACAAAAGTAGTCAGGCTTAACTTAGAGGTAATGTGTAAAGTATTTATGTAGCACTAAAACAACACAAGAAAAATACCTCACCTATTTAGAAAAAGAGAGTAGAATTTAATAAATTATTTGACACTAAAATCACAAAAATCTAATCAGCATAACCAGAGATATCCAATTTTAAAGTTTAATGTTCAGTAAAGTGCCTCAAGGCACAAAGCACCAATTATGGTTATCTGGTCACACCAGACTGGGAAACATCACAAGTTCAGGCCAACTGCGATGAAGTAATGACCAGATCCAGAGACCCGGAGTTCCACTGAGAAGTGCACCTTATGTCCTTGATGCGAGACGTTGTGTTGCACCGGATCCGATGAGGAGCTGTCAGGGTTGCGATGCGAGGTCCTGTATCAACTTGGGGTGCATCGCATTGGTTTTAATGAGGCTACGAATCAGGGGTTGAGAGATGCTGTGATGAGAGGTCCTTTGTCGATCTGTCAGTTCTAAAGGAACCCACAGTTTGGCCAGAAGAAATATACTCTGTTGCCAGCCAAGGGTCAAGGACCTGGTGGGGCACCTCTTAGGGATCAGAATCAATCCTGCAGATGCCAGCTGCAGGGCACAGGTAGTCCAGTTTTCTCCGGGCAGCAGGGCAGATGCAGGACAGGTCTCTGGAGCTTGTTACGTTCCTGTTGCTCAGAACAGAAAGCAGCTAGCCCTTGGCATCACTCTGGTGCTTCTGGGATCAAGGATCAGGTCCAGCCTTCCTTCCTCAGGCAGCAAGGCAGTAGAGCAGTCCTTCTTGCAGCAGGACAGTCCTTCCAGCAAGTGGACAGCAGAGCAGTCCTTCAACTGAGTCTTCCATGTGTCCAGAAGTGATCTGAACAGTGGGACTGAGGGTCCTATGTTTATACCTGGTGCCAGTTTCGAAATGGGAGAAGCTTCTGGAGTTTTCCCCCCACAGAGGTGTTTGGAATTTCCTTCTTCCAAGCCCTGGTCCTAGTCTGTCCTCAGTCACAACAGGCTAGTTTGTAGTTCTTTGTATGTGAGTTGAGGCAGTGTATTTGAACTGCAAGTGGGACAGGTGACTGTTCCACCCATTCATCACATCAGGTATGGCCATCTTGCCAACATCCAGGCCCATTGCTGTCTAGAAGGAATACACAAAGGCCAACTGCCAACTACAACTTGCGATGTGGCCTAAGAACAGGCTGCAGACAAAAAATGGTTAGGCCAAGAAAATGCTAATTTTATAAAAGTGGCATTTTTTAAATTGTGATTTTAAAAAGTGACATTACCTTAAATATGTTTTTAATGTACAATCAACATGAGGGTAAACATGACATTTCTACCTGTTCTCTATCAAAAGTTAACACTTATTAAATGTAATAAGGTAACCCAATGATGTCCTATGGGTTAGGTAGGCCTCACAGTAGTAAAAAATAAATTTGTGTTTTTCACTACCAGGACATTTAGAGCATAATAAAACATATCCAACTTGTTAAACACAATGCACCCTGCCCTATGGGTTGTTTAGTTGTTACCTTAGGTATATTAAAAATAGAGTTTTGGGTCTGGCAAGGGGTTTATTTTGCCAGGTCATAGTGGCAGTTTAAAACTGCATATAGGCTAAAATGCAATGGCAGACCTGAGACACGTCTAAAAAGGCTACCTGAGTGAGTGGCACAATATGGGCTGCATGCCCCCTAGTGACATTTAATTTACAGGCCCTGGGTACCTCCAGTACCACTTTACTAAGGACTTATAAGTAAGTTAAATGTGCCAATTGGATGTAAGCTATGTTCAAAACGCACACCCCTAGTCTGGGTTGCCAAATTTGACAAAACATTACTACTCACCTAAAACAGCTGCAGCCCTCAGGAGGTCTGCACATGTCGATGTCAAAGACTCTGTGAATTAATGAACTCCGAGATTGGCAGCCAACCCTCCCAGGTAACTTAACTGAACTGCCACTATCACTTTCTTACCTGCCCTTATGTTGGGCAGTCTGCCAATCCAGTGCTCCAATGTCCATTCCCCCTGATGAACTACTGTTATACTGTATACATTTATATGATCACAACATGCTGCAACCGACTGTGTTGTCAATGTGTATGACTCACCGTTAAAGCTTTAAATTAAGTTGTAAAAAAAAAAAGATAGAGTACAGGCACTTTAGCGCTGGTAACCTGCACAGAGACCTAAGGCCAACAAAATGAATTCAGCAAACCAGGAGGAGCGTAGGCAAAATGTTTGTAGGTGACCCTGCAGAGAGGCCCAGTCCAACACCTTCATTACAAGACTAATCAAATTTTGTGTGGTTTTACTGGGTCCAAAATGTGTAATTCTAGATGACATCCCCACACCAAATTTCAGCACCAGCAAGTTTTCTCCCCATAATGTGGAGAGGTGTGGCTCACTGGTTAGAGGTGGCAGATCTGTAAGCAGAGAATCGGCCAGAGACCAGGGTTCAATCTCCGACGCGGCAGGGTCGTGGACCAGGGTCAAAACGGACTCGATAATTCTCACCTCAGTACCTACTCTAACCAGGAACACACTCGGCAACTCTGGGCATTAAGCTTGCCTCATCTCTACAACGGCCCCCCACAGACGCTGCGGATGCCTGGTTTCACCTTGGAGATACCCAGAAAGGGACCATCTCACAGGGATAGCCAGGACGGGTTCCCCAGTGGTCTACAGCGCCGGGACGCCCCGTTGCTGGGGCAGCTGTGCGCTTTACAAGTCTACAACATCTCAATAACCACATGGATTTGAAAATAACATGTCTGTTTATGTGCTTTTTCCCTATTCCAAGAAGAAAACTGATGATATTTTCCTCCTGCTCATAGCAGATGGAAGATATCTATGGGATGGTCAGTGGGGTTGGTGAGTGTAGTGGTTTCACAGGGGTGTTAGAGCAGACTTTAGCATGACTGATATCATTTGCTCCCTCCTGCACTCAGAGCCGGCTTTAGGGCAGTGCGACAGATGCAGAGGCACTGGGCGCTGACCTGTGGTGGGGGGCGCCGTGAACTCAGCGGGGAGCTGTGTTTAGCAATATCTGATAGGAGAGTTGAGGGGCACTTTTGCAGGTGGTAGGAAGAGAATCCGAGGAGGCGGTCATGGGACAGGGGCGCGCCAAAAGTGATTGTCGCACCGGGCGCCACCAGCGCTAAAGCCGGCCCTGCCTACACTGCTTCAAGGGTCAGACTTGGGCAGAGTGGTGTTACTGCCTTCAGCCTCTGCCCTTGCAGCAGTGAAGACAGGCCTGGTGTTTCCAGGCTCAGAATTATCGGGTCCAGAGTTTGCAGACCCATTAATTCTGGCGATAAGAAGACTCTGGAGACTTTTAATTGAGGGTGGATTCTGAGATTGAGGAGGATTTTGGGGGCTTTTAATTGAGTGTTATCGGTCTAGGTGGAATTCCGGCCACTTGTAATGAGTGCCTCAGTGACAAGTCATTAAATGATTGACCTTTTTTCCCAGCAATACATTTGATTTTTCTTCTGAATTGATTCTTGTGGATTTCTGCACACTCAGACGACACCACCAGTTTCTAAAAAGTTGCATTTTCCTAGTTTAATGCAAAAATAGTTTCTGAGACAATCCACAGGTCTCATTATATGATAAAGGTACCGATTTGATGTTAAATTAACTTTGGGGACCATGACACACTCAGAAGAATATCCACTGAGGGAGTGTGGAAACTCCATAGGGACTTTTTTGCAAGGAAGCTGCTTACGCCTTCTGAAAGTAAAATCTGGATGTGAATCTGCATGCTCTATTAAATTTCAGTAGCTGGCACATAGTAAATTGCCGACAACTGTCAGGGTGGTCCAGGCATGATTTAATACTTTTCCCAAGTCCTCCCTGGTTCCATACTGCCCAAGGTTCTTTGCGGCTCAGCTTGTGAGCGGAGTAGTTACTTTTTTGCAGGCTATGGAGATGATTCCTCTGCTGCAGCTTGTATCTTATACATACCAGTTGAGAATAGAAGAAAAGTAATACCCCGGCTGTAAACCCCATTATCGCCCTCTAGAGCCTCAGTCAGGCTTTCTCCCAAAACATCTACTGCCTGAACACAAATGTGTCGTAATTGAGGAAACAAGGGCCACCATACTCACATGGGACCAGGGTATATATTGTGTAACAAGGAACAGTGGTTCCTGTGGACAATGTATATAATATATAGTAATCTATAGCACAATGGCAATACACATGGGTAAAGAGATGTCAGAGAGGGACACAACAACCATATACAACAAGACACTGCTGAATGTAAGTCATTTATATAAATTTGCTTTTTAAATTGATTAACGCAAGTGCACGGTGTCCCATGGAGTTTTCGAAGCATGCTTCAATCAATCAATCAGGATTTGTAGAGTGAGGCTGCTTCACCCATGAGGGTCTTGAGATGTTGTCTGATAAATCTTCCTGCTCTCCTGTCGGTTGAACATCCATGTCTTGATGTCCTTTTTGAATTGCTGGAGCGATGGTGAGGCTCTGAGGTGCAGGGGGAGGTTGTTCCAGGTCTTGGCCATGAGATGGGAGAAGGAACGGCCTCTGCTGTTTGTACAGTAGATGCAATGGGTGGCAGGTAGGGCAAGATATCCGGGTCTGAGTTTTCTGGTGGGATAGTGAAAGGTCAGGCGTTGATTGAGGTATGTAAGTCTTTCATTGTGTAATGCCTCCTATGCATGGGTGAGTAGCTTGTACTGGCATCTCTTTGTGGCTTGTAGCCAGTGGAGTTTCCTAAGATGAGGGGTCATGTGCGTCCATCAGGTGAGGTCGAGGATGAGCCTGGCCACTCTGTTCTGGATTGTCTGGAACTTCTTCATGAGTTGAGCTGTTATTCCTATGTAGAGAGAGAGTTGCAATAGTTGAGTCTGCTGGTGACGAGAGCCTGCATCACAGTTTGCCTGGTGTTGGTCGCGAGCGATCTGAATACCTTCCTCAGCATACGGAGGGTGAGGAAGCAGGCGGTGGAGACGGCGCTGATCTGTTTCTTCATGGATAGCTATTTTTTGAGGATGATGCTGAGGTTGCGGGCATGTTCAATGGGTGTTGTGTTGGGCCCAGCTCCAGGGGCCACTATTCGATGTTCCAGTGTGTATCCTTGCCTTTCCAGAAGAGGAGTACTGCTGTCTTGTCGGAGTTGAGTTTGAGACAGTTGTTGCTCATCCAGTCAGCAACATTTTTCATGCATCTTTGGAACTTGTCTTTGATGGTTCTTGGATTGTTAGTCAGAAAGAAGATGAGTTGGGTGTCGTCAGCTTAGGAGATGATGTTAAGTCTGTTGCTTTTGAAGATGTTGGCCAGGGTGCCATGTATGTGTTGAAGAGAGTTGGGCAGAGGGATGAGCCTTAAGGTGCCCCACAGTTGATGTTCTTAGGGAGGGAGGAGTAGGGAGGGAGGATGATTTTCTGCATTCTTCCTGTGAGGTATGATAGATCCACTTGAGGGCTGCTCCTTGGATTCTGATCTGATGGAACCAGTTAATCAGTGTGTGGTTCAATACGGTGTTGAAAGCTGCTGAGAGGCCGAGGAGGATTTGGGCCACTGTTTCTCCCTTGTCTAGTAGCATTTGGATGTCATCTGTGGCTGCAACTAGAGCTGTCTCAGTGCTGTGGCTTGCACTGAAGCCAGACAGGAAGGGGTCCAGGAGGCTGTGGTTCTCCAGATGTCTAGTGAGCTGGATATTGATTGCCTTCTCGATGACCTTGGCTAGGAAGGGGAGCAAAGAGATAGGACGATAGTTCTTCAGTTTTCCTGGGTCCGCGGATGGCTTCTTCAGCAAAAGCTTAACTTCGGCGTGTTTCCAATCCAGAGTGAAATGGGCTGTGGTGATCAATGAGTTGAGGACCTTCGTGAGTTCTTTGCTGATGAGTTGGTTGCCAAGGTTAAAAGTGTGGTGGGGGCAGGGGTCTGCAGGGGCTCCGGAGTGGATGGATCTCATGATGGTAGCAGTTTCCATTTTGGTGAGGGGTTCCACGAGGTAAGCTGGTGTGGGTGGGCATCCGTCGGCGTGAGGAAGTTAATGCTGTCTGCGACCGGGGGTTTGGGCACGAAGTCTTGGTAGATGGTGTTAATCTTGTTGTGGAGAAAGTCTGCCAGGGCATCGAAGAGATTTTGTTAGGGTGTGATGTTGTTTTCTGTTGCTGAAGGGTGGGTGAATTCCTTGACTATGTTGTGGGTTGGGTTGAGTCTCAAGTTGGCCATACTTTCTAGGAGGTGAGCCGTGTTGGTGTCGTCAGTGTTCTCAAGGTTAGAGTTGAGTTCTCCTAGGAAGATGTACAGATTCAAGTCGATAGTGATAGGAGCAATTGAAGCCAGGAATGGTGTTGCAGAAGGAAGGACGGGATCCCAGAGGTTTGTAGGCGTGGATGCCTTGGATTGTGGTTTTGCTATTCGTTTGGAGCTGGAAGTTGAGGTGCTCCATGAAGGGGGTGGTGTAATCTGTGGTGGTTGCCCATTTGAGGGTCTCTTTGTAGGTTATAGCTATGCCGCCACTGCTTCTATTGGTGTGGTCTCCGTGCATGATATTGTATCTGTCTAGAGTGGCTGTGGCAATGTCAGGTACTGATGCGGGGTTCAGCCAGGTCTCTGTGATGAAGACAGCGTCTGAGGGCGTGGGTAGTGATGGTGTCCCAGATTTCCGTGGTGTGTTTTCTAAGTGAGTGAGTGTTGATCAGCAAGCAGTTGATCTCTCTGGAGGTATTGGCGATGGCTTTGCTGCTGGGTGTGAGTGATGTAGTGAGGCTGATGGGCGTAGTGTCAGTTGTTTCCCTTTTGATGCAGGTAGAGCTGCAGTTCCAGCAGGAGAAGGGGCCTTCGGTGGTCCCGGTGGAGGCCTGGGCGCAACTGTTGCTCTGACAGCCGGGGTCCAGGGCTTGACGTTCATCTGAAGTGAAGCAAAGATGATCCGTGGTGGTTGGAATCCTGGTGCAGAGTGACGTTCGCGCACACACACGGCGTGCCCTCTGTGGGCGCCCACTGCATTGGTGCGCTGTGGTCTCCATACCGGAGGGCAGGCGGGGTCACTTGGGGGGTGACAGTTGTCTCCACGGGGAAGACACCAGGCACGACAGGGAGCAACGCAAGAGGCAAGGCGCAGGGAAACAGCAGGCCCGCGGAAAGCAGAAGGGAGGCTGCAGCAGCGATGCGGGACAAAAGACAGGTCAGGGGGGCTATAGCCGGCAGGGAGAGAGGGAAAAGGGAAAGAAGCCAGATTGCAAGTGGGGCTTGTGGGGCTGAAGGTAAGGACAGCCACATGCCAGACACACACCTGCCAACTCACACAGTGCCAGTGTGTCACACAATATTGGCTCTGTTCACAAGGTCTTGTAGTGTAAATTCATTTTCACACAGTGGTGGACAACATGAGCTGCAAACCTCTGCACAGAGTGGGTTTCCAGCTCCCGTGTGGATGATGTACACAGCTAATATCCATCAGAGTTGCATATCCTCCTCAGGACAACTGTGTCAGCGTCAAAAGCTTTTATTTGCATTTTTGGGGGGAGTAGGGTGGTGGGGAGGAAAGAGTGGCCCTAGATTGTGTAGGCACAAAGACCTGTCCCATCTCGCTGGCCACACCCTCTCATGGCTGGAGAGAGTAATGTGCTCCAGTCAGCTACACTTCCCCAAGTCCCTCCCCTTCCAAACATCCTCCTCTCACATTGGGATTTTTTCAAAGGTAGCAGGTCTGAAGACTTTTACTTCTAATAAATTGATACTGATGAGGCCGAGCCACTCATACTCAGGGCCATTGGAATTATGCAATTGTGCTGCAGCTGCGATTTTCACATAATTAGAGATTTGCTACATAATCCATCATCTAACGCATAATCTGCTGATTTTAACAACAAAAAAATGGTTTCTAGCTCAAATAGTTCAAAAGTTACATAAATGCAGCGTTACATGTTGCAGCGCAGTGGAATGCACATTGCAAAAGCTGACTGGTCAAATTTATGTTGCTTATTACTATATTAGGGAGTAGAACTTATACTAATGAGGTACAACAAATGCCCAGACAGTGTTATCAAGTGTAAAAATGGAAAAATAATTAAGTAATACTAACAGAAATATGCTACATTGTGCCACATAATTTGCCTTTTCTTGCCATATAATTTACTCAACATTGCCACATAAATTGGCCCTCCCCAGCCACATAATTCCAGTGCCCTACTCATACCTCAGGGTTACCCTTCAAGCAGGTCGGGCCTGACAGTGCATAATTTGTGCCCTTGGTTGCAGGTGGTGGGCACACCAGTGCTTAATTTGTAAAATATTAAGTGCCAGGACTCTGGCCAGGAGGCCACTGCAGCTTGCACCACCCATCGCCCTTGTCATTGTTGCAAAAACAACGACTAACCATCTCTCTCGCATGTAAATGCAACAGTTCAGAATATTCCATGTCCCCAAAGCTGAAGGAATGGCTGGGTAGGCAGGTATTAGCAATTTTAATGTATATTGTAGTCCTAAAATACTGTTGTTCTGCTCATCTCTAAATTAGATGAGCAGCTCCACCATGTGGTGGACTGTTCTAAGTATGGTGTTGAGATAAGGTGCCGGTGCCGAGCACCGCAAACCAATTAAGGGGCATATTATCAAGAAACGGCGTTAAAATTATCGCTGCTTTAGCGGCAGAAAACTGCCGCTAAAGCGGCGATAATGGGCTTGATAATATGCCCTTGAGAATTCCCATAGAAGCCCATGTAGTGGGGTCAACATGGGCTTCTATGGGAATTCTCTGCGATAATTTTAACGCAGTGCTTCATAATATGCCCCTAAGTGCCGGTGCTGAGCACCGGAAAGCACAGGCTCAAATTAAACACTGGGGCACGCACACACATTTTCGAGGACCTTAACTTATTTTTCATCATCAGACTTGCACCAAGAGCAAGAAAGAGAAAGCCACGATAGTAAGGAGGCAAAAGATGGGAAAACAGTGACAAAGGGAGACAGCGGGTTAAAAATGAACCCGCAAAAATCAAATAAAGAGACAGGAAGCATAGAGTGGTGGAATAAAGAGGCATGGGAGGGGATGTGGGCTAGGCAGCATTGGTACTAGGCACCAGGTTATTTGGCAGCGCCGATAATGAGTTTGTAAGAAAACTTTGGACTGCTGCAGTTTAAAAAAAAAAAAAAACGAATCACTGCCTGACATGCGACACTCTGCTTCTTCCCTCCTGGCGCGTCAGGTTACGCGCCATTCTGCCTGCCTCTGCATTCCGAGTCGCCCTGCCTCTTCACAGGCGTGCAGGCACACCTTGTTTCACACCGCGCACCCCGAGGCGCTGCGCGGACTGGCAGTGCACTCGCAGCATTGAGGACCCTCCCGAGCTGCACCTCTGACTTCTAATACCGGAACCTTCTGGTTTCAGCATTCATCAGGCATCTCTGTCAGTATTTTATTTTGTTGAAGCATTTCACAGCGCCATACTGCCACCTGCTGGACATAATACAGAAAGGGCACAAAGCTCAGTCTCTGCCGAAATCTACCTGAAAAGTGCATACACAAACCCAACGAGATCACAAATAATTCAGGAAGTAGGTCTTTCATTGCCCTTTTAACATATAAATACGTCATAAAAATGCGTATGAATGCAGAGAAATCCTGACAGTGAAAGGAGTACTCTTGATTTGGGCAGTATTACCACAGTTTATTTACGTACGAAAATTCTGCAGGTGTTTCTAGCATCTGTCTGGGGCTCGCAGATCTCAAGTTCAAATATTAGCAAGTCGGTTTAGCCTTTTATTCTTCTGATGTTTTTAAATTGAATACCCACACATTGATATATGGCAGAGGTCTTCAAACTTTTTCTCAGAGCCCACACGCAAAATATTTTCAAGTGGGCACCCCTCCAAAACATTATTGTTAAGAATACTCTCACACAATGAGGTAAGAAAGAGAGAGAGCATTTATTGTAGTATGGATCCTTCAGTGCCCGCTCAGAGAGTGTACAATCCCAACATGCTAAACCAAGCTTCACCCTAAGATTCCACAACAAGGAAGTACCATTTCGAGGGGAAGGAGGGGGGCAGGTGGGGAAAGGAGGGGGAGAGGGGGGAAACTGGGAAGTTACAACACACCTCCCTGCGAAGAGGAGGACAGAAACAAAAACATCCGCCATAGTCAAAACAGATACAACGTGCACCTCCCTAAGACAGAGGTGGGTAGACAATATAAAATATACAGATAACTGACATTCTCAATGTAGATTATACAGAAAATGTAACGATACTGTACGAGAAGCCCAGTCAGAGGAAAACACCAGGTGGTCACATTTTATAATCAGCTTGCCAAGCTGGCGGTCGGCATAACCTTGACACCTTGGGATCAAGAGCGATGGTGGCTGGAATGTTTTGGCTATCTCCACTGGAAGACATGGAGCCTAGTACTCTTGGGCAGCAAGCTATGTTGTACATGCTCCAAGTGCTTCCGTCTTCCAGCACGACAGAGTTGTTGTGAGCACGTTTTATCCTCAAAGGTTTTGAAAATGAGGAGACCTTGGCTCTGGAAACAGTGGGTTTTTTGACGACCACCCATTGGCCTTCTTTCCAACTCTTGTCAGAGGTACCCCATTTCCTGTCATATCTGTACTTACATTCTAGTTGATGTTTCTCAACTTGTCTTAGAACAGAACTCCTGTCCACCCAAACAGGAGACCCACCATTCAGCCAATTGGGTGTGAGTTTTGAACCCGGATTCCTTCCTTTAAGGGAGGTAAATGGAGAAACCCCAGAAACTGCATTAGGCGTTATATGATATGACCATAACATCTTCCTTATGGCTTCTTCCACTGGTTCATGAGAGACCAATGCCAGTTGAATGGTGTCTTTTAACATCCTGTTGGCCCTTTCAACCATACCATTGGCTTTGGGGCAGTAGAGTGGGGATTTGAGATGTGTTATGGATAAGGTGGTCATAAATTGGATGTATGACGTTACAACGCATACATTTACATCGCGGGACACTACATCGCGGTTTTAACAACGCAAGTCGTTACAACGACTTGCGCTAGATGGTGCTCTAGGACAAGGAATAGGACTTAGGAGTAGTATAATTTACTATTCCAACTCCAGTCTACGTACAGTAGGGTAGGTGTTGGATAGTAAATTATACTATTCCTTGTCCTAGAGCGCCATCTAGCGCAAGTCGTTTAACGACTTGCGTTGTAAAAACCGCGATGTAATGGCATCGCGATGTAATCCCCGCGTTGTAAACGATGTTTCCCTCATAAATTGCTTCATCTCGTCTGAGGTGAATTGAACCCCATTATCCGTTATTAACTCGCTGGGAATGCCCTCTTTGGAGAAGGTTTCCCTCAAAAATTCGATCAACGATGAGGTAGTGATGGAGGTGACCATTTTCGTAACAATCCAGTGGAAATGGTAATCAATGAGAACGAACATGAATCTTTGAGAATGACTGAGCAAGTTCAAAGGACCACTTATATCCAACCCTAATTTGTCCCAGGGTTTGGTAGGGATCTATACAGGCAAGAGTGGGGATTTGCGGATGATCTTGGTTTTGTCACTAGTTCCACATGCCAAACAATTCTTTACTTGATCCTCAACCATGGAGTCCATGTTGGGGACCAATAGTCTTGCCAGATTTTGCTTTTTGTCATGTTCCTTCCAGGGTGACCTTCATGTGCAATTTGGATGATGCGCTCATACATTTTTTTGGAGGAAGGACCCTATTTCCCCTGCAGACATCGTCTTTTACGATAGATAACTCATTTCGCACAACTCAGAACTTTCGAAGAACTTCTGGTAAGTCCTTTATGGTATCAGGCCAACCTCTGCAAATTATGTTCTTCAGCTTAGTGAGATCATATAATCTTCCTTCAAGGATTTCTCCCATTCTTCTTTATTGATGGCAGGAATTTCAACTGAGAGGATGGTCTCATCAGGAGGGCTCAGTGAGGGGTTCTCATTGGCTATTGGAAGTCTTGAGAGGCAATCGGCTACTCGATTTTCTGTACCTGGAACGTAGATCATGGAGTAATAAAACCTTGTAGTCCCAGTACCCACTTGAAAATACGAGGAGTGGTATTTTCTAAACATTTTGTAGCGAAAAGAGGGAGTAACGGTTTATGGTCTGTCTTCAATGAGAATGGAATCCCCCATGTTGGACCCGGCCCTTCTGGCAGGTTCACCCCGAAACTTTTTGATTTTTATTGGTGACTTGGTTTAGTGATTTTTGGGTTTCTGCGCACTTTACCGCTGTGTCCCAGGGTAAAGTGCGTGCGTGTTGTGAGGTTGGCCTGCCCTCCCATAGGAATGCATGGGGGAATGTATGTGTCCTGGTAGTTCCTGATGCGTGGGGTGTGCAGGCCCGAGTTTGGTATGTGCGGACTCGTGTGATTGAATGCTGCACGATGATGTGTGCGGCGTGCATGTACCTCGTGTGGAAGTGCCACTTCTAGAAGTGGGCACTTCGGTGTGCAGTATGAAATGTGTGGCTTGTCTGGCGATTGGCTGGTGGAGGACACGTGACGGACTAGAGAAATCCCCAGAGTCAGGAGGAGTCACCCAGTGGTGAATGGGGAGTTTAGCATACTGATGGCTAGGGAGGAGTACACCTGGGTCCTGAATAGGACAGGGCTTTCCCCACACACTGCTGGCTCCAGCCCCTGTGGTGCGTCTGATGACCCTGGCCTGCCCAGTGAATAGGGAGAGGGGCTGAGCAAAACAAAGTGCTCAGGAACCTGTTGTAACTGGTTCGCCCCTCCCCTGCACCTTCAGACAAAGACTTTTTCTGTATAAAAAGGGGCTGTGTCCCCTTAACCATTGTTCTCTTGCAGGATCCACTTGAGGGGGGGCCTGCTGCTGCTGGGCGCCAGGAGAGACCACCACTGGCGACTGCCTCCCTGCTGGAGGGCCCTGTGAGCTGGCTCTGGGCCCAGGCTTTGCCCCCCTGCTCTTGAAATACTTTTTGGCTGGACTTTGGGCTTTCTGGCATCCCTAAGCACCTGGAAGCGCTTTTATTTTCCTTTAGCGCTCAGGAGCGCTTTGCTTATGACAACGGGTGCCCACCCCGTGTGCTGCGGGTGACGGGAGCCTACCCCGTATTTTGGAGCTTGTCGGCGGGTGCCCACCCCGCTCATTTGCTTATTGTGGCGGCGGGTGCCCACCCCGCCGAAGATTGCATTTACCGAGGGAGCCCACCTCTCTTATCGCGGAGACGATCACCGTCGCAGCCCGGAGTCCCGGCCGCGTCATCCCCCTGCCGCGCTGTGATTGGTTCAGCGGGAGGGGGTGTGACCCACGTGTTCCCGGCCCGAGAGACATCGCGCTGAGGAAGGGAGCGGGCGGGAGCCCACCCCGCGCTCCGGCGACCAGGAAGTACGGCAAGAGGAGCGGAGTCCCCCCGAGGACAGCCCGGTGAGTGGGGAGGGGCTTGGGGACTCCGCCCGAGTATCGTGGGTGCCGGTCCCAGACCGGCTAACCTTGTAAGCAGCCTCCACCTCCGGCGCTGCCCGTTCCTACTGAGAGCCTCGCTCTGCTCTCTAACGTGGGGGACATGGTAAAGTTCTGAGCGCGTGGCGCTCCAACAACGGGGGCAGTATTTTGTAGAGTCCAGAGGGACTCCCATGAGCCACAGTGTGTCTAGAGCCCCGTGTGGCTCCAACGTGGGGTCAGTGTCCATAGAGCCCCGTGGCTCCAACGTGGTGGCAGTGTCCACGAGCCCTGTGAGGCTCCCACGAGGCGCATTTTCTGGTGATCAGAGCCCCGAGGCTCCAACGAAGGGGCCGAATATTCGTTCAGAGCCAAGAAGGCTCGAGGGGGCATTTTAATTGTGTTAGAGCCCAAAGAGGCTCCACGGGAGCGTCAAAGTTGTTTTAACGGGCACAGTGGTGCCACGCTCATTCCTCCAGCTGCCCAGCACTTAGTGGGCAGCTGCAACGTTTAGGTTGGGGATACTTACGTTCTGGCCTGCGCAGCTGGCGCAGCTTGACTGGGACAGGGTGTCCTAGCCCCGACAAAGCCAGTTGGCCTAGGGACTGCCACAGGTGGTGGCTCATGAGAGTTTCTCGCTAATGTCCTTACCCGCACCTCTGAATGTGTTATGCATCATGTGTTTACCTGCCCGGCACCTCTGAATGAGTTTATGCGTCATGTGCCATGTTCTACACCTCTGAATGTTTTATGCATCATGTGTAATGTGTGTTTTCCCCTACAGGTATTGTGATACTTAGGTGATTGTGTTCCCCTGGTACCGGTGGTACTAGGGAGGTTCTGAGTCCCTGCGTGATAGTCTCCTAAGGTGGTTAGGGTTGCGTAGGTGGTACTTTCTTGTTACCAGTAAGTACTGGTTGTGTGCTATACATGTTATTTTTGTGCTACAGTAATTTTATATTTTTGTGCTAAATATCTAAAAGTGCTAATTCCTGACAGTGGTCCATGAGGCCCTGTCCCCTGTACATATAATCCCTTGTAAATTCTGCCCGTGCCTGTTGGCACATTGTAAAGTGTGTGTTTTTATCAATTGTGTTTTGTATAATACAAAGGCTATTTTTATAGAATACCTTGTGTGGAGTTTCCTTTGTGGTGGGCCTTGGGTGTTGTTGCTGGGTGCGCGCGCAAACGCTTTACACATCGCCTCAGAGATAAGCCTGACTGCTCGTGCCAAGCTACCAAGGGGGTGAGCAGGGGTTATCTTTGGCGTGTAACTTCCTTGCCCTGACTAGAGTGGTGGTTTCTGCCTGACTTTGGCGCAAGCCTTAGCCAACCAGAAATCACCAGTTCTAACACCCCACAAGAAGTATTTGAAGTGGTTTATGGCCCAATAGCAGGCGAGGGCTTCTTTCTCTATTGTGGAGTAACTGAGTTCAGCATCCTTTAAAGTTCTTGATGCAAATGCTATCACTTTTTCTTGGCCATTTGCACGCTGTGTAAGTGAAGCTCCTTACCCCTTCATGCTGGCATCCGTAGTTAAGGTAGTCTTTGCGTTAGGGTCAAAGGCGCTTAGAATGGGCACTTCAACTATGGCTGTGTGTAAAGGCGTGCTGGTACTGGTGACTCCACTCAAACGGTGACCCTTTCTTGAGCAATTATCTGAGCGGGTGGACTTGATCTGCAAAGTTCTTGACGGACTTGGACATGTACTCAACCAGGCCCAAAAAAGATTTAAGTTCCTCTTTATTTGTGGGAGCTGGGGCCAGCTTGACAGAGTCTACCAGGCTGGATTTAGGTTTGACTCCCTCACTCGATATAGTGTGGCCAAGGTAGACTAAGGATTCCACTCCGATTTTGCATTTTTCTTTTTGAGTGGTGAATCCTGCTTTGCTAAGTCTTGTTAAAACTCCCTCCAGAATGTTATTATGTTCCATAGCTGATGCTCCATAAACCAGGATGTCGTCCTAGAAGCAAAGTACTTTGTCTAATCCTTGTAATATGTGCTGCATTATGCGCTGAAATACCGCCGCAGCAGATGCTAGCCCAAACGGCAATCTTGAGAACTGATAAGCTCCGAACGGAGTTATAAAAGAAGTGAGGGGTTTCGACTCAGGATGAAGGGCAACCTGATGATAGGCTGAGGATAGGTCTAAAACAGTAAAGTATTTCGCTTCTTGTATGACGGAAAGCATTTAATTAATGTTGGGGAGGGGGTGTCTGTCCACCCATATGTTGGCATTTAAGTCTCTGAGGTCTACACATAAATGAATGCCCTTGCCCCCTCCCTTAGCCGCTACCACAATGGGAGCTAACCATTCGGAGCTTTCAATCTTTTCGATGACTTTATTAGCTTCCAACTTGTCAAACTCCCTTTTAAGTTGCTCCCTTACAAGCAATGGAACAGACCTAGCTTTATGGACAGCTGGTTTATGATTCGCTTTAAGTTTAATCTTGTGAAGAAATCCTTTTAATAGCCCTAGATTGTCTGTAAACACCTCTGGAAACCTCTCACATACTTCCTTACCAATGTTCGATCTATCTACTAGGTAAACTGGTTCAGGTGCATTTGGGTCCAGTTTGATTCCTAAGTCTTTTTGATGTTTCCACCCAAGTAAATTCGAACCATTTTTCGTGATGTATACCTTCCCTACCGTTGATCTGTCTTTGAAGTCTATAAGCATAAGTAGCATTTCTACCAGAGGTATGGGGTCCTGATTGTATCCTCCCAGTCTGATGTCTGGAGGCATTAGGTTGTACTCTTTGTCTCCTGAATTAGCTTGGAAAGTGGCTTCATTGATGAGGGTATATGGGGAGCAAGAGTCCGCAAATACCTCATACGTGAAATTGTCTAGTAATATCTCGCACTTGGGATACGTACTGATACTACAATTAGTAAAGTTAGACACTTGGAAAACAATGTCCTCACTGGGATGCTGTGGAACAGGTTCACTCGTTACCATGTGGGTGACACTTTTTTAAAATTCATGACACACTTTGGAGAACGTGTTGCTTGCGTACTGCGTAAAACCTGTCACCACCTATGGAAATTAAATAAGATTCAAATAGATTCACCCATTTTTTCAATGGAATGAGGGGTTCTCCCGCTTCATCAAGAAATGAAGGAGGTTGGGACATCGCAAAAGCAGACATGATGGAGAGAAACAGCACAAGAGAGAAAGAAGAAAAAAGTAAAGAAGGAAGAAGAAGAATGAGACGAGAAACAGTAAAAGCAAAAAAAAAAAAAAGGAAGAGAGAAACAATGGTGAAAAATGTAAATGCAGCAGTACATCAGGGGAAGTTAAACAGTGATATGGGTATAATAGGTAACAAATAGACAAAATCCCTCAATACAGTGAGAAATATAGTCCCAGTGTGTGCTGCTATAATTATAACAAATGGTTGAAATGAAATAAAGCATAACCAGGAGAACACAGTAAGAGTGGTCTTGGAGACAAGGAGACTGAAGCAAAGATGAAGCAAAGAGCAGCTGTGCCTGTCAGCGAAAATCCGGCAGGCTGAAATATGTTAAAAAAATGCCTAACAATGAGCTGTGCCTGTCAGCGAGGAAGTGCTGGCAGGCCAATGAACCCTGACATTAGAGAAAAGATGGTTGTAACAGCTGGTGAAACGATGAGCTGTGCCTGTCGGAGAAGAATTGCAGGCAGGCCGATGAGCAGAGACAGCTGACAAGATGAGGCGGGAGTAACGTGAGGGAGAACAGTGTCTATCCAGCAGCTGAGGAAAGGGGCGGGAAGAGTTCTGCCTGAGGAAACTCCAGTCACATGACAGAAGGGGCGGGAACAACAACCGCTGCGCAGACACCAACACGGAAGCCAAGCCGATACCTGTGAGGTGTGGTGAAAAGCGCTCCTCTTCAGAAAAGCTCAGTCACCAGGAGAAGGGGGGCAGGAACAACAACCACCACGTTGCCACCAACACGGAAGCCGAGCACTTGCCCAGCGGAGCTTCGTCACATACAAGAAGCCCACCGCTAATTAGGGAACCAAGTAGCTGAGGGAACGTACAACAAGGCTCCTCAGAGCCGGCATTAGGTACAACCGCCCGAAAGGCTCTTCAAGGCAGCGCAGTTCACGACCTCCCGTTAAAGGGCAGACTCACCAGGAACGAAGATCGCGGCACCAGCAGAGAGTGACACTCCGCGCAATTGGTAAATTTCTGGACGAAAAGCCCCCTCACTCACTCGAAGAGAAGGCAGCAGAAAACATCCAGCCAAGCGGAAACTCCAAAGGAAGACACGCATCAGTCGGCAATCCATTGTGCTTTCCCACCCTCGTCGCCAATTTGTTAAGAATACTCTCACACAATGAGGTAAGAAAGAGAGAGAGCATTTATTGTAGTATGGATCCTTCAGTGCCCGCTCGGAGAGTGTACAATCCCAACTTTCTAAACCAAGCTTTACCCTAAGATTCCACAACAAGGAAGTACCATTTCGAGGGGAAGGAGGAGGGAGAAAAGGAGGTGGAGAGGGGGGAAACTGGGAAGTTACAACAATTATAGTCTGGATTAATGGGAGGGAGGGCTGAGCGTAAGAGGCTGGACGAGTGAGATGATTTCAGGGGTACTTTTTATGTAGCGCATACTCTACACCAAACATTTGACTTAAAGAAGAGAAAATGCATCAAACAACAAAACAGAAATAGACGATCAAACACTGCTCCCCATAATTGTGGTTATCGTGAGCTCCTCACAATTAGAGCTCAAATGCAACAGCACCATAATCGGGGTGTTGTAAGCCCCACACAATTCTGGGCCCAAATACAACAGCATCTGCTGCACAATGGTTTCTGTGGCCCTGAGTAGCAGGCTGTCTCATTTGCCTCTTTTACCACTTCTCCAACATGCCTAACCATTTCTCTGATTTGAAAGAGGTTCTCTGGCCCTTTCAAAAACAAAAAGGCCCCATATGTTGCACCTCTCTGCGGCACGCATGCCCTCAGCTCTAATGCCCGCACCCCTCTGCAGCAAGCATGCCCTCAGTTCTAATGCCTGCACCCCTCTGCAGCAAGCATGCCCTCAGCTCTAATGCTAGCACCCCTCTGCAGCAAGAATGCCCTCACTCTAATGCTAACACCCCTCTGCAGCAAGCATGCCCTCGGCTCTACTGCCCACATCCCTCTGCAGCAAGCATGCCCTCAGCTCTAATGCTAGCAAAGAATATGTGTCTTGATGCTTCTTTGTAAAGTAAGTGTGTCATAATTGTGATGCAGTGGGCCCCTCAATCTCCTGGGCCTGGTGCCTCTGCACCTGATTCACTAATGATAGCTACAAGCTACTTCCTTGAAAGTGGGCTGTCTTTTCTACCCCATGTTAAAAACAAGACCCCTCTCTTGCCCTATTCCCCTTACTGCTGTTTCTTTGAGGCCCAAGTTAAGGTTTCTCCTCTTCATCAATATCAATGTAATGTCTCCAAGGCCCATAGCAACAATGGCACTGCAAGGGTGCCCTGGCAATAATGCAGGCAAGGATTAATAGTAAAAAAGCCATAATTTGAGTTTAGTTGTCCTTTCACATCTCTGGACTCTGGTGTTCCTGCACCTGCAGCACCAGTGATACCCAAAGACTGAGTCGTCACACCTAGGACTAAGACCCAATAAAGGCTGCCTGTCCCCTTGTGTAAAAAAATAATGGGAAAAAGCCTCATGTATCACTTGCCCCTATCTCGCCTGTGCCCTGCGTAGTAAGGGGGATATGAGCTTTAATACTAACACAGAAAATCTGCATTTAAACAGAATTGGAACTATGCGGGATCTATGGCAATCCATGTGCACATATTTAACTTTACCAAAAGTTTCCATACTTTTTGTTAAAAGATAACCATACCGTCCCATTACGGTTAATGGGGGGCTTTAGGTGTCTCTTGCTGAAAGTGAAAGGGGATGGGGGAGGTCTCCTGCTGTGAAGCCTAAAGTGGGACAGAAAGTTAAAAAAGAAACAGGCCTTTTCACCAGGGTGCCTAAATACCTGACAGAAATGTAAATGTGTGCAATTGGTTAACCACCAAATAAAAAGACTGTTTGGAAACCAGTATTTGCTTTAATTGATGACGTCACTTAAAGTTTCATTGTGACAAAGATTTATTCTTTCTGAGAGGTAATGCAAGAGTGTTAGCTGAGCTCTGCAATATGTCTTTTTAATGGACACATAAAAATATTTGTACTGGGTACAGGCTGATTATGAATGCAGTTTGATTACACGGTATTCTTAAAATATATATTTTGAAAGCACTTGTTTTATCTTAAACACTAAGGCCCAGATTTACTAAGAAATCATGCAATGCAGCGCTGCAAGTAAAGTTGCTCAGTTGCATAATTGGGAGATAGCAGAACAGGGCCACGTCTACTAAGATGTGGCGCTGTTCTCTCTCCCTGCGCAGGCACACTTTATTCTGCCATGCTTCAACAGATAGAATGTAATAGTGGAAGGCCAACAAGGGATTTTGTTTTAGCAAGGTTCAATTCAGTTATACAGTACAGAGTAACCATTACATAAGTACGAGATAAAGATTTGATCAAACGTAATCCAAATGAATGCAGTAAATGATATAAAGCAACACACACGGGGTATTTTTTTCAGTGAAAGAATCACTAATTTTTATCTAGAAACAGTTCATAAAAAGGAGTACACAAAACAAATGGATGTATAATGTAACATGAAGGGAAAGGCAGCTCAATGTTATCCACAAATCATGACATTACAAAAAAATCCAATCCAATAATTTTAACAGAGATCTGTCTCGTTTATAGAGAACAATCAGCTGTGCAGTTGTACTGTGGAAATGGAAAATATAATCGACGTTTCGGTCTGTTGAGGCGTCAGTCGGTCAGACCATCTTCAGGACAGATGAACAATACAAAAAGACTCTCGTAGTTTGTTGTAGGACTTTTAGAGGAGTAATCACTTCCTCGTTAGGGATAGATTGTGCTTCATCCGTTTTTATTTGGATGGGTGTATACCATGCGAGGCCCGTGGCAGGACAACGGTGGGCTTCAGAATGTTGACTATTCTGGTATTTGTATGATTCAGAAGGCCAGATGGTCCTTCGTTGATAGATTTTTCACTCAATGCAATGATTTTGGTCTCACAGAACCGAGGAAAGGTCAGAGTACCATCCGTCGATTGGAGCTCCAATCGACGGATGGTACTCTGACCTTTCCTCGGTTCTGTGAGACCAAAATCATTGCATTGAGTGAAAAATCTATCAACGAAGGACCATCTGGCCTTCTGAATCATACAAATACCAGAATAGTCAACATTCTGAAGCCCACCGTTGTCCTGCCACGGGCCTCGCATGGTATACACCCATCCAAATAAAAACGGATGAAGCACAATCTATCCCTAACGAGGAAGTGATTACTCCTCTAAAAGTCCTACAACAAACTACGAGAGTCTTTTTGTATTGTTCATCTGTCCTGAAGATGGTCTGACCGACTGACGCCTCAACAGACCGAAACGTCGACTATATTTTCCATTTCCACAGTACAACTGCACAGCTGATTGTTCTCTATAAACGAGACAGATCTCTGTTAAAATTATTGGATTGGATTTTTTTGTAATGTCATGATTTGTGGATAACATTGAGCTGCCTTTCCCTTCATGTTACATTATACATCCATTTGTTTTGTGTACTCCTTTTTATGAACTGTTTCTAGATAAAAATTAGTGATTCTTTCACTGAAAAAAATACCCCGTGTGTGTTGCTTTATATCATTTACTGCATTCATTTGGATTACGTTTGATCAAATCTTTATCTAGTACTTATGTAATGGTTACTCTGTACTGTATAACTGAATTGAACCTTGCTAAAACAAAATCCCTTGTTGGCCTTCCACTATTACATTCTATCTGCCCGAGCCCTCAAGGGTATATTGGGTGCTACCCCTTAATTTAAATGCTTCAACAGAGACACTGTTGCGCCTTCGTGCAAGGGTGTCTGCGCTGTGGCAGCATACTTTCTGCACAGGAAGAGGTCCCTCCCTGTACAAAAACTTTGCTTTGAGGCATTTTTCTCTTTGTATGTGCACTGTACACTGCAGGACACATGAAAAAAAGAGGGAAAAACGTGGAGAACTTAAAACATTTCTCCTCACTTTGCCAAGTAGGTTCAGGATTTTGGAGCAAATCCCTTTCAACAATTATTTGTAGACGGGGATTTGTGTCAAATCCATGTTGGCTGCATGGGAACTGCCTTGTACTACATATGGAATGCAAAGTAATGCGTGGCAACATTTAGAGCAACTTTGAGTTACTTTGGAAAACTATCCATTATCCCCAGGTCCTCCTTGTACTCATCCTTTTCATCCCTAATGAGGTGTATTCACTTCGCTAGACATGAAAAAGAACAAGAAGACTGCACTAAGTATGCCCCTCCCTCCTACGGGGGAACCAATAAAGGCTATACTTACCCAGCATTCCTCCTGTTCTTTTGTTCTGTCTCTCATCAGAAGAAGACAAGGAGCTGGCAGATCCTGCGGGGCTCGGTTCACAGTATGAAGTCCTTTCCTCCAGTGGGGCAAGAAGTGAAGAATGGATGGAGACGCTCTCTCCCCCTGCTGGGCTGGGAGTCATGAGAGCTGGAGATACCGAAAAGACACGGACAGGGATGCTTTATTAGCCTCTTTTCCGATGGAGCCACTTCCGGATTAGTGGCCTGGGCTGATGCATGCACATACGTGGAGGTGATGTTTTTCTCCTGAGTTGAAGGAATCGGAGAGTATAAGGTTACCGGGCAGGCAGGAATTTCCACAAAGCGGAATCTTGCTGAGATTTTTCTGCTGTTGTAGCTATATTTGGGATGTTTATCTGACGCTAAAAGATAGGACAACATTCTAGGAAAAGGAGAATGTGCTTTCCTCAGAGTCCTCTTCATCTTCTTCTCCTCCCCTCCCTAGCGGTGTTCAGAGAGGGAGGAGGGTAGGTTGAGGAGACTCATGAAGGAGACCTTGTAGGAGATGGCCCTTGGGACATCGGTGGCTCCTGCCCAGCTGAGGTCACTGTTCCCTGTTTTTTCTGATTCAGGATAAGAGGTCCAGAGGAACATAAGAGCAAGTATGTATTGTGTGAGATTTTGCCTGAATTGCTTTCCCATGTAAAGGAGAATATGGGGTTTCAGGATGAGGAGGTTCCTGTAACATCTGCCAGTGGATTGTTGCAGCAGTTCCAAAGTGCTTCCCAACTGATTTTTCCTATCATTCCCTTTATTTTTCAACTATTGAAAATACAATGGTGGGATTCAGAAACAATTATGTTGCCACGATTTATGGCTAAATTGTATCTTTTGAGGGACATGAATCAGACCTTACCAGACTCTGTGCCTATTGATTCTTATGTTGCTAGCCCGGTGAGCAGAAGGTCTTTAATGGAGGATGCCATTATCAAGCATGCTATTGACAAAAAAGTGGATTGAACACTGCAAAAGGTTTATTAAGTGGTGCATTTGGCTCTTCAAGCAGGGTTTTATGGTGCCTATGTTTCCCAATATCTCATAACAGACTTCAAGAAGCGTTTTAGTGCAATTGAGGATTCTTCAGACCTTGCTGCTTTGTTAGAACATATTGAGAGACAAGTAGAATTCATGTTTGACACTGTGTTTGACATGGTCAGATCCACTGCTTTGTCGCAAGGAGCATGTTTTGAGGCACAATCTGGTTTTGAGAGATTGGCGCACAGATTCTGCACAGAATGCGTCTGTGTTATGGTTACCTTTTCAAGGATCTCAGTTGTTTGGTGCAGAGTTGGAGGAGAAACTGCATAAGTTATTCAAAGAGAAAAAGCACTCATACTCTTTGAAACAATCTCTTCCGGAGATTCAGGGGGTATTCCAAAAGAGGTGGTGACAAAAAATCCAAGTCTCCTCCAAAGCCCAGGTATTGAGGGGCAGATTTGCAAGAAAGTGCCGCATGATATGTCGCATTCCTGTGCTCTCCCCTGCGCTGGTGCACCAACAGCTGCCATGCGCTGGCGCAGGCACCCTTGCACCATGGAACCGGGGTTGAGCCAGAAGGGGCCGGGATGCACCAAGATCAGTTAGGAGGGGTAGCATTAGATGCAGGGCAAATAACGGAAACCATTAAGGCCCTAAGACAAGAAATCAGTGATTTAAAGAAATTGGTATTGGAGTTGCTGTCAATTGTTCAAAAACCGACTACGCAACCATCAAATACTCCACCCGATATTTCTTGCCCCCAAATTCCTTTTATTCCAACCCAACCACACAATGGTACTTGTACTGCTATCCCGATCCCATTGCCAACCCTACCTCCACAAGTTAGGACAAAGCCAAATCCAACGACTAGAGCTGGGAATATCCCTGACAACACCATTAAAAAGCCCCGTGTAACCCCAAACTCTTATACCACCATCAGGCAGCCTAATTCTTTCCATAGAACCCCTGTTCTCCCCTCATTTTTTTCATCTCAGAAAGCCCAAACACTTCCGGCTACCACCAAGCCCACAGTTTACATGGTTGGTGTCCCTAAGGTCGTTGGGTATGAGGACGAAGAATCTCTAAAAAACAAGGTCACTCACTGGATCCGCTATGTTAGAGATGACCTAATAAGGGTCCATAGACAAAGAACAAACGGCAACCCTACGGATACCATTGAGCTTACCCTAGCTAATCATTTTTTAGCTGATGGTCTTCTAGCTCACGGATATAGATCATCTTCCCCGGATTCATCTTTTATCCAATTTAGACGCTTTTCCTCCACCATCCCTGACCCAGCGAGATTGAGGGGTGGGCTATCCAACTCACAGAACGAGGACGAATCTACTTTGGAACTCATTGACTGACTAACACCGGCTGCAAACTTACCCTCTAATTCCTGCATATTGTCCTATGTTGCCTCTAATACTGCTAGCTAATCGTCTCCTCCAATAGCCATCATCGATTTCCCTAGTGAGAAAAAGGGGGAAGGTGGGATTGATCCTGTAGCTCCCAATCTACCTATTATGGGCTCTGATATTCCATTACCTCATGTTTTAAAAACTGATGTCAAAATGATCTCATGGAACATTGCCGGTTTGAAAGCTAAGCTTACATTGCCGGACTGGAACAACTTTATTGCAACCCATGATATCTGTATTTTTCAAGAGACCTGGAGCTTAACACCATTATACAAATCTGGCTACACCTGTTATTGTGTTCCAGCAGTATCTATTGGCCGAGGGCGTCCCTCAGGAGGCCTCATGATATGGGTAAATATTGCTCTTGCTTGTAGAGTCTGCCACATACAAAGCGCTTCACCAGATGTGATGCGCCTAACATTGAGAGGGCCAAAAGGGGGGCCCACTATTGAGCTCTTTAACGTATATATTAGAGGCACCAAAGGCGGAACCAAGTCATCGATTGTTCCTACCTTGGAAGAGGAGCTTTTCTCCTGTCCCCCAAACTCATTTATTCTGGTGGCCGGAGATATGAATTGCACCTACGAGCCACTTGCCTCTGAAGATATACTAGAGGTTGAAGAGGAAGATGCCAGGTGGGGCATACCTCCTCTGGTGGTTCCTCCAGTCAAGAGGTGGATGCAGGTGGCAATTCAATTGAACGCTCTAACATTGGAATTTGGGTTGAGAGCCGCCAATGGTCGGCTCCCCTCTGATCTCCATGGTGCACCCACCTTTAACAGAATTTCCAGCCCATCTCATATCGATTATATTTTGATCGATCGCAGACTATGGCGATACGCAGTAGATTTGGTCATAGCCCCTACCAGCGACAGTGACCATAATCCCCTGTGTTTGATACTGAAGAGACCTTGGCCTTTCGATCCACCAAGCTCTGACCCCTGCCCTATCATGACTACCAAAGAAGTAACCCAATCGAACTGCAAAAGATACCTCAAATGGCCGACAATCTCCTTAGATGAGCAAAAACTTACATCAATAAAAGAGATTTTGCTGACAAAAACTGTCGAACTTAAGAGAGCTTTCGACGAACCCGATGGGAGTTTAAGGGCTGGGACCATCCACACAGCCACAGCTGATTCGATAGGGTCATTCTTCATGGTACCCTCTCTTACTGGTAAACCCAACAGGCGCAAAGTGCCTGGTTCTTGGTATAATTCTGAATGCAGGATTAGAAAGAAAAAGCTTGTAACTGCTGTCAAAAACAGGGGTTGTTGCCTAATCCAAACTGCCAGATCAGATTACAGAAAGGCCGTGGCTAAAGCCAAGTGTGCCTGGGAGGAATCCCACTAGCTGGCCCTGAAAGCTGCTAGCTTGGCCAGAGATGGGACAGCATTCTGGAATCTCTGCAGATATTCAAAAGATTCCGACCCTGACAATATTTCAAATCATATTACAAACCAGGAATGGTTTGCCCATTTTTCAAATCTTTATTCTGGTGAGGACACACAAAGCTCTAGGGTTTCTTCTTATACCGCTTTGGTAGACCCTATCCCAGAGAGTTAAGATCCTTTTACGGAGGAGGAAGTCATGACCGCTATTAACAAAATAGTCCCAGCCAAGGCCCCAGGCCCCGACGGCCTTCCTGGTGACCTGTTCCGTTCTGACCCCAAACATTGGGCAGCATATTTTACCATCTTGCTCAATGCATTTCTCAAGGGATCGCCCATCCCCGAGTCATGGAAAGGAGCAGAGGTAATCCCAATATATAAAAAGGGTTCTAGAGAGGACCCTGCCAACTACCGACCAATAAGTCTTATTGACGCTAGCCAGAAGGTGGTTGGCAGGGTCCTGTTGGAGCGTATCCTATTGTGGGCCAATGAGAACAACATCTTGTCCCACTACCAGGCTGGGTTCAGACCAAACACGGGCACGATCGACCAGGTCTTTAGGCTGCTATTGTTATACTGGAAGGTGGTCTTGATCGGCAGGGGCAGTTTTCATTTGGCCTTTATAGATCTGAAGACTGCCTTTGACTTGGTCCCTCGTGATCGCCTTTGGTTGGTCTTGCAGGATATGGGTGTGCCGCCCCCCGTCCTCGACCTTCTGGTCCGTCTCCATGAGGGCAACTATTCACAGGTGAGGTGGGGAACCCAGGCCCAGAAAACAGAAAAGATCTCAGTTAACAGAGGAGTCCGCCAGGGCTGTGTACTGGCACCCACCCTCTTTTCCTTATTCGTGAATGGAGTGGTGAAGTTTTTGCAAGATATTCCAGCTGATGCCCCTGCCCTGGCGGGCGAAAGAGTCCCCACCCTCCTCTTCGCAGATGATACCCTTTTAATTTCTAAGACACCAGCAGGGCTACAAAAGCTTTTGGATAGATTCCACTTGTTCTGCACATTGAGAGGTCTGAACATTAACACATTAAAGACCAAGCTTCTTTCTTTTAAATCGCATAGATCATCTAGCGTCGCCATCACGTTTGATGGAGCCCCTTTGGAATACGTCAAATTATTTGATTATCTCGGAATTAGAATTTCCGACAGCTTAAGCTGGAGACCCCACATTCATAAGATGCTGCTAAACCACAAACGAGCCACGGGGGCCATTGCTAAAGAACATCGCTCCTCGAAGAGCAAGCCAATCGCTCCCGCGTTAGTGATCTACCAGGCCAAAGCAGTTGGTTCGGCGCTGTATGGAGCCGAACTTTGGGGATTTGAAAATCTCGACGAAATTACTAGGTCCGAGAACAAATTTTTGAGAGAATTGATTTCTCTCCCAAGGGGAACTCCAGTCAAACCCCTCTTTAGCGATCTGGGCAGGCGCTCGATTAGGGACATGGCGAGGCTACGCCCTTTGTTATTCTCGGCTCGCCTCTGGCGCACTCCGGAGCTAGCTAAATACACCGAGGGCCTAAAAGAAATAATGAATTCTCTGGGCTCACACAGAGTAAGCTGGCTCTGCAACATCAAAAAGTCTCTCAATCTGCTCGGTTTTAAAGAAGCCTGGGAGTACGGGGCACCCTTGAGTAAGGTAAACCTCAAAAGAGCCTACTGGGCATGGATTGATCGTCAGGACCTTAGTAACTCTAACACGGGCAGGCTAACCAAAGCTTTTTACATTCATAAACAAGTCGTTAGCTTCGAGCCCTACCTTGATTTTGTGCAGAGACCAAGGGATAGATCATTGTTCCTTCAATTTAGATTTGAGACACTTCCAACAGGAGAGTTTACTAGCAAATGGAAGCCTCCTCACCAGACCCCGGACACTTGCCTGAATTGCGTGAGGAAGGTTGAAAGCACGGCACACATCTTGTTTGAATGCCCAGCGTACAAAAATCGAAGAAGTAGATGGCTAGGTCCCGCTTGTCGCTTGCTGGGCACATCAAACTACCGTGTGGCACTACGTATATTACGATCAGATACCAGCCTAGTGCTAGCTTGTGCCGCGGCCAAATTTCTGGGGTGGTCATGGATCATTAGAAGTAAACTCCTTTGTCCCACCACATGATCTTGTTTAATGTTTTTTATTCCTGATTTTATTATTTGAGAAATGATTTTTAATCACATTTTAAATTTTTAACTATTGGAAATTTCTAATATTGTAACCTTTTTAGGTAGCCATTAAGTAACTAGATGGAGAGTTTATCTCCAGTCACTAACATCTGTTTTAAACGTCGCTTTTTCAATAAATTGTACCTTTTATGTCTGTATGTTAATGCTTTTATGATACAATTTTTATCGAAATAAAGCTTTTTGACTGACTGACTGACTGGTGCAAGGATGCCTGCGTCATGGGGAGATTGTTTTTGTGCAGGAAGGGGCACCTTCCTGCATGAAAACAATCACTACAGGTATTTTCCTCTTTCAATGTGTGCTGTAGAATGCAGCAAGCATTGAAAGAGGAAAAAAACAAGGAGAAATTAAAAAATGTCTCCTTGTTGCGCCTCGCAACACAAACTCTAGGGTAGGTAGCATACTGGCACCTTTCCAGGATTAAGATTCCTCGTAAATCCGGAAATGTGTCTGGTTCCATGGGTGTTGCGTGGGAACACCTTCAACAACACCCTCGGAACTCCCCTTTCACGCAAAGTGCTGGTGTAAAGGGGCCGTATTTACAAGGACAGCAAAAGCCATGCAGGGTGGCTTTTCCTGTCCTTGTAAATATGGGGCAGAGAAATGCGCTGCCAGTGCGTCAAATAAAGTGACGTACTAGCAGCGCAAGGGGCTTGTAAATCTGCGTGTATACACAATGAAGGCTCATGAAAAACTTTTTCAATGCCTGGAGGGTAGAGAGGATACTGGGTCGGAGTAACACCTCCCACATGAAGTCATAAAGCCATGAAAAATTACTCCAACAGACCTGACGATGGTCAATCAAAATGCACTTAAATGGGAGGACGTGAAGAATGAAGTGTAAGGGAGATTGTGTAACTTCACCAACAGGTGAGCAAGGAAGCAATTCCTTTTAGTTTAGTTACCCTCACACACCCTAGTGGTGTCATGCTTCATCATCGGGTCACTCCGACGCCTATAGGTCGGGGTGGGCTCAACCACAGTGTTGGGAGCTCTTTGAAGTTATAGAAGACCAGGTGGGCTATAAAGATTAAAAAACCTCCGGCAGATCCCCGGTTTCCCTTTATTTTTGGGTCTGTCAGGGTTATTAAAAAACTCTTAAAAGACGGGTCAATGTAGGAGTGTTATGGTCCTAAGGCCCTAGTGCCAACATGTTTCAGTCCATATGTGGCCATAAAGGTCCCAGACTTTCTTCAGGGCTATGGTCGGCCTCCCTGGGATACAGAAAAGGGGGGTCCCTATCCTGTCAGTGAATAAAGGGCAGAGTAGCTGCTCCTTACGTGTGTGACAAACAAATTATCTATCACGTGTGGGTCTCCATCTGTAAGAAATCAACAAAGAAGAGGGAAGAAAACATACAGCATTGTATGAGTATAAATGTGGTATTTCCACGTTCGTGTTTCCCAAATACGTGCTTATTGAAAGAGAACGAGCCCACCAGTGCCCAAAAGGCTGTGCAACTTAGTAGTATTCAATCTCTTCCAATCTCGTGCCCCTCGCATCAAAATCTGTACATGACATTGCTATGTGACAGAATATAGTGCGGTGGCGAAGTTGTTCGCATACTGACATTATCTGCATTCCAGACAGTGCGTGTTATCAAGGAATCAATCACAATGTTAAAGTCTCACTCATCACTCGTGTCGTGTCCATAGCTAAAATCCTGTGTTATGTTGTAATAGCCATACTGATCATATTCTCAGAAAGAAATATACACAAACATACACACTGTCTTACCCACATTTTGGAGTCTCCGTTTTTCATGGGACCGTGTGGCCATGTAGGGGTAGCTCTGTAGTCAAACCCTGTGGTGTGCCCCAAGTGGGAAAAAAATTGGCAGTGTCAGGGTCTAACATAACAGAAAAGTGCTCGGAGCGGGGAATCTCACTCTCCTGTGACAGGACAGAGAGGGGACCAATATGATCCTGCTTCCCTCCGCATTCGCGATCACTTACTTCATCAAGAGTCCTGCCCAGCCTTCTAACCTGTTTGGTCTTGGTCCCCGGCTTGTGCGAGTTTGTATCGGGGACCGGCATATTTGTAAGTCCATGTAGAGCGGGAAACAGCACTGATTGCCGATACCGCCCACCGCGTGACGTCATTGCGTGTGCATGACGTTGCGGGAGTGGCTGTAAGGATCTTGGGAAATGTAGTGTATATCGGGCCTCGCAACTCTAGGACGTCTAGTATAAAGGAACAACCACACACCGCGTGATGTTATCGCGTGTGCGAGACGTTGCGTGTGTAGTTAAAAGATTCTTGGGAAATGTAGTAAAGGATGGGCCACGCAACTCCAGTCCGTCTGGTATAAAGTACAGCGTTGGTACACACCATGGCGAGTTGTGGGATTAAAACCCACTATATAGGTCGTGCACTCTTAAATATGCTCTATGTGGCAAAACAAGAGGCATCATTATTCATTGGTGAATTTTGTGCATAGGTGTACATGGTTACTACTCCCCTCTGTATAGGTGGTACACTCTTAAATATCCTCTAGGTGGCAAAACAGGAGACATCATTATTCATTGGTGAATATTGTGCATAGGTGTATATGGTTACTACACCCCTGTCTTGGGGTGATACAAGGGTCAACACCTAACTCAACTGGAAAGAATCCTCCCTGGAGGGTGGTAAAAGTTCATCTATTTAATTGACTCCAAGGAATACAATCATTCAGACCCAATTTGTGGGTCTTTAAGCGGTACACCCACCGTTGCTCTCGCTCAAGGAGTCTGCACTGCAAATTACCAGTGCCTTTGACCTTCTCTATGATGGTCCATTTGATCTCTGTGTCTTTGTGCCCCTTTTCCCTGTAATGTGCAGTGAGTTTAATCGCTGATATAGTACGATGTATTGTGCTTCTGTGTTCGCTAACGCAAATTTTTACTTGGCTCTAATTCCCAAACTGTTGGCCTGGTTATTTGGGGGAGTGCAGGCAGATGATTGTAGAAGTTCATTTTCAACTGAGAATGGCATGGTTTCCCCTTCTAATGTCCCTGGCAATTCAAGGTCCCTGCTTCCTCCTATCGTGTCCTTGCCTCTCAGAGTATCCCATGCTCTTTCTACCCAGAGTCTTTATCTGTTGGTGTGGAAATCCAGAGGTGGGGTTACAGCGGAAATGCCTGCCCAGACATTTAGCAGTTGCAATTCAGCAGCCCTGAGAGCCTTCTACCTTAAAGTTTTATGGAAGGCATTGGGGCAGTTTAAATAATATTCAAATTGGATCCTTCTTTTGTGCCAAAGATGGCTTCTCAATTTCACAACGACCAAGAAACTATTCTCCCTGCTTTGTTAGATGAGGTAGATTCAGTTTCAGCTTTTCAGTGGCATTTGTTGGATGTGAAAAGAGCTCTTTTAGTTTATGTGGAACAATATAAATACTTTAGGAAGTCGGATTACTTGTTTGTATCCTTCGGGGATTCTAACAAAGGGTAAAAAGCTTCTTTGTTGTCCATCAGTTGATGGTTTAAACAAGCAATTTATTTTGCTTATTCTGTAACAGGCACTCCCCCTCTGGCAGGAACTCAGGGTCGTTCAACCAGGGGAGTATCTGCTACTTGGGTGGAGATGAATGGAGTGTCTATTGCTGACATTTGTCGAGCAGCCACATGGGCTAATCCAAAAACGTTTGTAAAATAATACAGGCTGCAAAATGAGTTGCATGCCAACTAACTTTGGCATGAGTGTACTGAGTTCGGTTGTCTCTTAAACCGGTTGTGTTGTTCTTCATCATTATTGGGTGTTGCAGTTGATGGTGGTTTTATGTGATTTCTTTTCTGTGCCTGTTTTCCTATGAAAGCCTGTCTGGATGGCTTTGGTATTCCTCATTAATGATGAAGGGGATGAGGACAAGGGGGATCTGGGGGTAATGTCTCATTACCTACTGGTATTCTTCTTTACTCCTGGTCCTGTTGTCCTCGTCCCAATCATCACGCCCCTCCCTCCTTACCGAACTACCGGCCTTCATGGGGGCTTGGTAGTGAAGGAGGAATGCTGGGTAAGTATAGCCTTTATTGCCTCTGTCCTAGGAGGGAGAGGCATACTGAGGGCATTCTTATTGTTCTTTTTTCCATCTAGCGAGGTGAATACACCTCATTAGTGATGAATGGGATGAGGACAACAGGACCAGGAGTAATGAAGGTTACTAGGAAGTAATGAGTCAGCTCAAATCCAGATTTGCATCAGATTGTAAATCCCAGCATTCCACTTTGCGCCGTGTTTGTGTTACAAAAGTAATGCAAACTCATCGCAAAGTTTTAGTAAATTTGGTCACTAGAGTGGCACTGCAGAGCCTTGTGTTATATTTGTTTTAAAGGTACACATGTGCAAAACCATGAATCAGTTTTACCAAGGCCACCCTGTGAGGCTTGGTAAATATGATGTAAGACAAGACAGCACATGTTGCTTGCTGCCTTGTGTTACACTGCGTGGTGGAGGTGTTACGTGGGTGTTGCATAGGTGTTCCCACAAATCCACCCATGCATTCTGACAAATTCCCAGAATTCCCTACACTGGCAGACATGGAAATGCATCAGAATCATAGGCCTTCCCACCAGAGGCACAAGGAGAAAAATCTCCTAACTGTTTCCTCTTTCTAAGTGTGCCTCATTCTGCAGCACACTTAGAAAGAGGAAATTGCATTTAAGGATCGTTTTCGTACAGGAAGGTGCCCCTACACAAAAACAATTCTGCCTACAACACAGGCATCCTTGCACCATGACGCAATAGTGCCTGTGTTGGCGCTAGGCGCACTGAATACAGAAGCACAAAGAGAGGACAGGAATGTGATGTATATTGGTAAATATGCCACATTCCTGCCCTCTCCCTTTCACACAGCGCAACAGGTTGTCTTGTTGCATTGCGTGAAATATTTATAAATATAGGCCTTAGTATTTTTTAAAATAGCACTTCATATTCCATTTTTAACCTCTGAATATAGCAGCTGAGAATTTTGGTTTATTTAATTGAATGTAATTTACTGATCTCAGCAGGGTGGAAGTCTGAGTCAGGCTTGTCCGTAATGAAAACTTTTCTATCTGCAGCACTTCAAAGTGGCATTCCATGAGCCTCATGTAGATTTTAACACATACAATGCTATGTATATGTGATAGCAAATGCTGTACAACACATTTGTGCAGCACCCATTGTGCCATGCCCTGCTTACCGGCGCCGTCATTTCATCTTGATCATGGGAGTGGAGAGGAGATTTTAGCACACATTACTTCTCAATCACCTCCTCCAGGCACCACAAGATCAAGCATAAACCAATAGTGCCAATATCGGCAACACTCCCCAACCCTCCCACAGCAATATCCTGGAGAAATAATCAGACAAGACACATTCTTTGTGGAGAAAATTGCTGCAGGTTTATTTGCATAACAAATATTCCAACATGGTGGGTTATCTTACGGGCTATCCCAGGGCAGGCCGCCCCTCGCCGCCTGCCCACCTGATCAGCCAAATGGAACCATGGCCGGAGCCAACTGGTGTTTGCCAGATTCTGGGGAGGGGGTAGCCCCTCCCTCCGGTGGACCGCCAGTCCACCCCTTACTCACACCCGCCAGAAAGGGGGCGGAGGGTTGCAGGCAACCCCCGGTTGCTCAGGTACACAACCGCCCGTAGGACGAACGGGGCGCCGTCGCTCATCCAGGGTCCAACGCGAGGACCTAACTGGGGATATTTGTCCTTTGCACTCTTGTGGTGCTCATGCAGAGGGTACCCCTCTGTACCTTACAGCCTCTGTATCGCCCTGTAACTCCAGCTGCAACACAAAATAATAAGTTAGATAAACATATGCTCCCTCTGCCTGTACGCCGGGTACACAGTGGGTAGGGAAACGGTGTCAGGGCAGCAGGACAAAGAGGCCGACCAGGGGGCGGGAGAGGTATAAGTACCTCATCACCCACCCCCCTCCTGCCCGGAAGAAACACGGGCATGGGGACCCTCGCGGGCCCCAAAACACTGGGCGGCTGACTCGTGTGCCATCCTGTGGCACTAAGGGGGGCCACCCTCTTAGGAGGGCCCCCTTCATGGGCCCGGGGCAGCTCTGCATAGTGCCAATATCGGCCACACTCCCCAACCCTCCCACAGCAATATCCTGGAGAAATAATCAGACAAGACACATTCTTCGTGGAGAAAATTGCTGCAGGTTTATTTGCATAACAAATATGCCAACATGGTGGGTTATCTTACGGGTGATTCCAGGGCAGGCCGCCCCTCGCCGCCTGCCCACCCGATGAGCCAAATTACACCGTGGCCCTAGCCAACCGGTGTTAGCCAGATTTGGGGGAGGAGATTGCCCCTCCCTTCGGTAGACTACCAGTCCACCCCCTTACTCATGCCCCCAGAAAGGGGGCGGAGCGTAACAGGCAACCCCCGGTTTCTCAGGTCCACAACCGCCCCTAGGACTAACGGGGCACCGTCACTCCTCCAGGGTCCAACGCGAGGACCTCCCTGGGAATATTTGGCCTTTGCACTCTTGTGGTGCTCGTGCAGAGGGTACCCCTCTGTACCTTACAGCCTCTGGATCACCCTGTAACTCCACCACAGCTCTAGGTGTGGCCACCATCACCCCAGGGCCCACCACCACGATAGGCCTAGTTACCTACACCCTGCTGATTCCAAGGCCTCCCCCAGATCAAGCAAGGACAGGTCCATTCCCACCCTGGACAGGTGTATCCCGTCTTTATCAAAACACCCTGTGGACTTGGCGTGCAGTAAACCATGCCGGATGAAACCAAAACCCCTTCGTTTGGTGAATTTACACATGGCGCTGTTAACCATCCTGCATGAGATCTCCATGGCTTCCCCTGAGCGCGCCCCCTGCCACACCTGCCGGGGGGGTTATTTCAGACCACCATAATTCACCATAATTCACAGGTCCCCAGCTTGTTGCTCAACTCACACATCGTGGCCCTAATTTTTTGCAGCAGAGCCCTTCTACCCAGAGAAGCCAGATCATTCCCTCCCAGATGAATCACCAACACATTGGGCGGAGAGTCCCCCCCCCCCCAGTCTCTGTTGAAGTTTCTTCATCAAAAGATTCCATTGCATGTCTGGGAATCCCAGCCAAATAATCTCTGTGGCAGTAAGACTGTGCTTCCATTTCCAGCTTTCCGCCCACCGTGACACCCTCAGGACGCCTGAATGGCCAATCACCCAGACCTTTGTTCCTGGTAAATAAAGAGGTGAAGGTTTGCAAAATCGTTATATTGAAGACTGAACACCATCACAACATCTAAAACAGAAGTACTTCATTACACTCCACTGCAAGCCACCGGCATCTGGTGCCGCAACATTCACCTTTGCACCCCCTTAATCCTGCCAGCACAACCCCCAACTTCCTACGATCCCCTGGCCTAACTGTGTACCCTCAGGACCGTATGTATCTCTAGTAGCACTGGGACTCCCACCGCCCCAGTTGTTTGATGCGCTCTGCCGGCAAGCCTGCCCTAAAGGCTGGGGTCGCTGCCCCTATTCGGAATGAATGGCTGCAGAAGCATTTGCCTTGAACCTTGTTGCCTGACAGCTCCAAGCAAACTTCCATTAAGATCTGCACTTGAAACTTAGTAAGGGGTGTGCTGTCTGCATGCACCAGCAGGTAACCTGTCGCTGGGCGCAGAGCCAGGTAAGTCAAAACTAGGCGCAAGGGGGCAATACTTGGCAATATCTAGTTTGCTCAGCGAGATCACCCTCCCCTCCCCTGCTTGGTCGGTTTTCGATCTTCTTACAGATATGGTGAGGGCATCCCCAGATATCACCGCATCCCGCTTGTTCAAGGTCAACCCAGATGTGACCTGGCAACCAGTTCCTCAATTCTGAGTGCCCCGAAGAAGGCCAGGCTAAAGGTGCCCGAAAAGAGGGACGCTTCAAAAGCTAAATGGGTTGCCCTATGCACCCAGTTAAGCATCCCTTGTAGGGTCTCAAAATCTATAGGTGACCTGTTGTCTGGTGCCCGTGGCTCACTCCTGGCCCATCCCTTAAGCACCGCCCTGATCAGGATAGTTTTTGTAGGATCGTCCTGCCCCCTTAATCTGGCATGGTGACTGATTGCCGACATGTGGCCCACAATCCATGGGTGGCTTTTCCCCTGATCTTTGACCCATAAAATTAAATCTTGAAACCTGCTCTCCAGAGATGACCTCCCTTCTTCCCAGGCGGCAAAACTTGGCCACACATGCTCTATATCGCTTGCTGGTCCTAGGAGCTAGGGACATCTCCCCCAGCCCCCTCAAACGCCTTTCAGTTTCAGAAGGAACCATAGGTGTGGTGGAAAAGGGGTCATCTCCTCCCTCGCTCTCGGCCACGTCTCCCTGAACCTGTGCCACTGAAAACTAGAGAGAGCGTCAGTCGCTGTGTTCTGCACCCCCTGGATGTGTCGCACCCTGCATTCAGAGTTCCCTCAATAGACACAAGACTAGGGGACAAGATGCCGACTGAGAATTGATGGCCAGCACCACAGCTAGGTTGTCGGACCAGAACAGGACCCTTTTTGCTGCCAGTATCGCGGGCCACAGGTGAAAAGCTATCACTATCGGGAATAATTCCATGACTGTAATGTTGGCTGTGAGCTTCTTCCTGTGCCACACATTGGGCCATCTCTGCGCACACCACTTTTTGTATAGGATCACCCCGAAGCCCTCATCTGTGAATAATGCCAGTTCCGAGGTCCCCGCCCATTAAAACTCTCCAAGAAGCTGGCCTACATGCTCAGGTCTTTCTTCATCCCCTTGCTTAACCTGACCAGGTGATGCTTCCTGTTGACCTTTGCCGTTGCCCTGGCTATCCTACGCCCAAACACCCTCCCTGCTGGTATTACTCTGGCTGCAAAGTTTAGTTTTTCTAGGAGGCTCTGTAGGAAACCCAGGGTGACCTTGTCCTGACCTATGGCTGACGGGATCTGAAGTGCAAGGTCCTGGACCCTGTCTGCTGAGGGCCTGGATTCCCCTGCTATGGTGTCAAGTTCAATCCCCAAAAATGTTTACACCTGCGCCGAACCTTCCGTCTTCCCTGGCGCGAGAGGGACCCCCTAATGACAGGCCAGTTTTTCAAAGTCCCCAAGGGCCTTCCTGCAGTCTTGGGTGCCTTCACCCCCGATGAAAAGAAAGTCGTCCAGGTAATGTGTCACCTCTACGACCCCATAGCCTGTTTGTAGAGCCCACTGAGGAAATTGCTGAAAGCCTCGAAGTAAGCACAGGACACCGCACAACCCATGGGCATGCATCTGTCATAAAAGTACCTGCCCTGCAGCTTGAAACCGAGCAGGTGTTGGCTGCTTGGGTGTACTGGCAGTATGCGAAAAGCAGATTCGATGTACGCTTTGGATAACCAGGCACTCTTGCCTGCCCTCCTGACTAAGTCCAATGCCACGTCCAGGGTACAATACATCACAGAGCAGGATCCCTTCTCCAGCCCATGGTTGACCGAACTACCTTCCGGGTATGACAGGTGGTGAATTAAGCGAAAAGCCCCCGGCTCCTTCTTGGGCACCACTCCCAGAGGGGAAACCACAAAATTGTCCAACGGCGGCCACAGGAAGGGGCCCGCCACCCTACCTAGGGCCCTCTTGGCTCTGACAACAGCCGGTAGTTCCCTAGTTGACCTGAGGTTATCTGCATCCCTGCTCCCCTGGGGTCCCACATAAGGGATCTTGAAACCTTTGCTAAATACGGCTAGCAGCAGCCGACTGTCTTGTTTGTTTGGATACTGTCTGAGGAGAGGCAATAGGTTGGTCAGACAGACTGGCGATGGGCCCCTAACTGTGCCCAAGTGGTCCAGGGCATGGCCCATGGCGGGGGAGGATGAAAGAGGTGTTGCCTGGTGCATTTGCTGGGACAAAGAATTTGCTAAGACTGTGAAGGGAAAGGAGGTGTCGGGTGGTCTGGATGTGCCCCCCCAACTTCAGTTTTCCTGCTTTCCTTTGGCGGTGCCACCCTGCTGAGTGTGGCTAGAGACCGCTGGGTAAGGCCCCCCACATCTGTTGCATGCATGCAAAAACTTGCACGTTTAGCCCCATGAGCATGATCCCGAGTTAAACAAGCGGCAGGTCCCCGGAGGAGACCTTCTGAAGCCCCCTCTATGGCTCCCTCCCTCTCTGTTCCCTCCCCGAAAAGACTGCCTGGCCCCATGCATCTCTGTGTGAAAGGAACTATTGCTTAGTGCCCTGCTCACATGAACTTTAGGCTGTGCCCCTGCACCCTGTAGCGTGTGCGATCCCATGTGGTCCAACCATAGCTGGACCTCCTTCTGGTCCCATCGCATTTCCAGACGCATGGACATTTTTTTCCTGAATTCCCTGTCGTAATTCAACCAGCGCTGTCCCCCCTACTTCATAGCCTCATTGTGAATCAACATGCCGTATTGTAAGAGCACCTGACCCAGCTCTGGTTGTTTTTCCAAGATGACTGCGGACAATATAGAAAAAGCATCCAGTCAGTTCTCAATGCTCTCTTCGGGCCAAGCCTGAAACTTAACTTTCTTGTCCTCCTCCTTCACTCCAGCTTTTCTGGCATCTATGCCATCCTGACCAAGCAAGAGCAGGGAGAAAATATCTATCGATTCTCGCCTTCAGATAACCTCCTTGGCTGCCTGGGGTACCTGCCAGGCTAGGGAGCAATGGCCTGACAGCAGTGGGGCTGCTGCGACGAGCCGGGTCGGAGTGGGAGGCATGCTCAGCTGAAGTGGAGCAGCAACTGCGGGTAGGGAGATGGCCGGAGAAGAGGGTTGTCCTGATGGGGTGGGTCACCTTTGCTGGCTGGGGAACTAACACTCACAACGCTGGATAGAGTCGGTGACCCTGACACTGTGACCGGCGTGTCTGCCGTGCCCGCCACTGCCCCTAGGCTAGGAGTCGTTGACAGGGGGAGGATGGCGGGGGTCACTGACAGTGAAACCTCCCCCGATGCCTTGGGAGACTTGCCTGACCCTGGCATGGTGGCACCCTCTTTCGCCCCCAGACGGGTGGCTGAGGCGGGCCCCCTGCTGTGCTTGCTGCACGCCCCCCTGGCTACCCCACACCACCGCAGCCACAAGCGCCCCTCCCTCTCCAGTGGGTGTTACGCTGCCCAGCTGCAGGGGACAGGTGCTCGCTTGACCGGCCCTGAGCTCCGTCATCAAGTTCCTCAGCGTGTCCATGAGCTTACCCAGATCTTCCACGTTGCGTAGTTTGCTGCGGCCATTAGACTGTCTGGAGGGGTCGCCAGCCCCAAGAGCTGAGGGGGGACCAGCTGGGGCCCAGCCTCCTTGGATTCGGGTAGCACCCTAGTTTTAGCGGGCGGCGGGTCTGCCGGGAAGACCTTCGACGTGGGCTTGCGGACCCGCTTGGGCATGGAGGGCCGTGCCTCCGCATTGTGTTCCAGCTCTGGGGTGGGAGGCTCGCTGACGACACCCGAGTCCTCCGGCTCGATGGCTTTCAAGATCCCCGTGGCCAAGCAAGACCCTTGGTCTTGGCCATCTGTATAAATGCCGCCCACTGTGTGTGTTGGAAGGCGTCCGACAACGAGTCCTCCACTTGGGACGTCTGCGAGAAAAGGGGGGGAGAGCCCTGGCCATCCATGCTGAACTGACGATCCTTCCGTCCACTCAATCTACGGAGACAAAATTTGTGTCAGAAAGCACACTGACTACACACTGAGTCTATGTTGGCCTCAATGACTCCAACGCCTCCAGCTGCTCTGCCCCATCCCCAAACCTAGTACTTACTTACTCAGAAAAGGTGTCGTACTTTTATGCTTGCGTGCGTTCGTTACAGTGAGTATTTCTGCATGCGAGGAGGAGAAGGAGAAGGTTAGCATTCGCCCCAGGCGCGTCGTGAGACCCCTCCCCGGGTCACCAAGACCCCCACACTCCCATTAGCATACGTGGACGCACATTCAGCCTCCAACCCTGGAGCACGCCCTAGCCATACCTGCTCCTGTTCCCAGCCATCCCTTTTCTGAGTGGTGCCTGGTGCTTGATCCGATTGTTCCTGCAAGTAGAAAAAATGTTACGCTCCATTCCTGGACATGCAGACCCAGATCCCCGCACACTGACCCCAGTGTGCCCTTCCACTGTTCCTGATCCGAGCCTTGGCAGGCCAGCCCGCTCGGCGTGGGGTGGCGTTCGGAAAACCCTGTGCGCTTCTGGAAGAGAGAACAGATACATGAAAGCAGCCCATCACAAGCACTGGAGTTGACAGTTAAGCGGCAGGGCAGGGGACCAGAAACCTCTGGTCGCGGTCTAGTACCGGTAAACTTGCTGCAGGCCTACAGCCTAGGTGGCGTGGTTAAATATGCCTGACACAGGTCACCCCCGCGCCTCTCAGTTGTCCCTGCTTCAGCGAACAACTGCCTAAAAAGGCGGTCCCGCAGGGAAGGAAGACTCAAGGCACAGTGATAGCGCCCCACTTAACACCACAAATGTGGGATGTTGCAGAACAGGCAGGAACCAGGTGCGGAAAAGGTTCTGCCCCGATGAAATCCCTCCTACCCGCGTGGCACCGGGGATACAATCTGGGGGGTGGGAGCACCTATCCCCCTGGCCCTGCGTCCTACGAACGGGCCCCATGCCTCCCTTCCGGGGGTCAATGCACAACGCCGCCGCAGCACCCCGCTTCCCCAAGGTGGGGTGAAGCTGGCAATAAAGGCACGGGACAAAGACCCGCCAAGCAGACAGAAGACAGCCCGCAAGACAAGTGTACCCCGCTGCAGTCATGACCATGTCGCAGCCCCCGCTGGGTGCCCCCCCCGCGGGTCCCTCACAACCAAGCAGCCGAACCTGCAATGCTTCGACTGTGGTCGCAGGGCCGCCCGGCCCCATGAACCGGGTCACGCTATTCCCCGCAGGCCGCAAACAGACACGGCCTCCCGTCGGACCGGGTAACTTGTGCATGGGCAGACGGAATGTCAGAGGTAAGCGTAGAGTCCGCTGTGCCAAAGAAGACCCTCCCTTAGCTCACCCCAAGCCATCAACACAACCCCGCTACCCCAGCTGGGGAGAGCAAGGCTCTGGGGCCTGCCTGCCAGACAGGGCTGGGAGGGGGGCAAGGCTGCCTCGGCAAAACGGGTGCAATCTCTGCCTGTAAAGAGGGGCGGGGCACAGACGGGGTTCCCTGCCCACCCTCCCCCACAAAGCGTCAGGTGTCCCCCAGGCCCCATAGCCCCGAACCGGGCCTGACTCCAATCATGCTTCCTCGAACCCCGGCGCAGATGCCTGGGTCGACTGCTCTTCCAAGGTGAAAAACACCACTCGCCTGCTAAAAACGCCTCACGACTAGTGCCACGTGGCGCCCCTACATCTGGGCCCACTACCCCACTGCCCCGTGTCCACGAGAGAGGTGGTCATGCTGGGAAGAAGAAACCCGCATCGGCGGTCGGATCGGCCAATACTGTGCCCCTCCCGCCGAGCCCCCCGTACCCATTCCCAGGCCCCAGTCCCCCGGGTCGTGAAAGCTAACCTCGTGGTGGCCGGGGACTGGTGCATGAGACAGAGCCCCTACCGGGCCTAGCCCGCATGGTGGGACCCCAGGATGGGCTGTGGTGGGGGGGATAAACATCACGTCGCGGTCCCAGCATGGTGGGACCACAGGATTGGTCTGAGGTAGGGGGCGGTGATACACTAACCTTGTGGTCTCAGGATCGGCCTCAGGAGAAGTCGCACAAAACAGCATCAGGGCGGTAGGACAAAGAGGGCGACCAGGGGGCGGAGAGGTATAAGTACCTCAACCCCTGCCACCTTCCTGCCCGGAAGTGACGCGGGCATGGGGTCCCTTGCGGGTCCCAAAACACTGGACAGCTGACTCGTGTGCCATCCTGTGGCACTAAGTGGGGCCGCCCTCTTAGAAGGACCCCCTTCGTGGGCCCAGGGCTGCCCTGCAATCTTCAGACTCACACTCTCATGTCCTCTTCTCCATTCCCGAAACTCTGCCCTGGAAGACCATGTCACAGAGGGGCGGTTCCTTAATTAGGGCTGAGGGGCGACGCCCCCACCTCAATTCTAACCTCCTATTTTTTTTTTATTTCGAACTAGACAGTCACTATACATTTAGAATCTCTGGTCTCGTTCTTTTCAAGGGTCAGACATAATCAGGCATTTTGGAAGGCACATGCGTAAATAGCATGTGTCTCCCGTCGCAAGTTTAACAGGGTTTACCAAGTATCAGCCCTGGTCCTCTGTGCCCTGCAACAATATTAGGCCACTGCCCTCTAAGACGCAGAGCAGCCTCTATGATTGGAAACAGCCTGGGCGCTTTAAGCTTAAGCCCTGAGTTTTCCAAGGCTGTTGTCAATCAGCGAGGGTACACACACTGCACCCCGCCCATTTCCGAAATCATCACAGGGTGGGATGGGATCAACAAGCCTCCATGGCCGCATCCCATCCTGGGAGTTCGGAAAGATTTGAGTACACGAGGCTGACAGGCTGTCCACAGTAAGATCTGTGACTATGACATACAGTTCTCGTGAAACAACAGAGGTGAGAAGAATGTAGAACTGCTGGTTCAGGAACAGAGGAAGAGAGGGATTTAGAGTAGAATTTTCATTCATGGTTTGATTTATTCCGGTGCGAGGAACCAGTAGTCACAAAAAGAGAGAATACTTTTTTATTTACAAATTTGTATTGCACAAACACCTATGGGCAATGGAGTACTTTACTGAAGGACTAGATTTCATCACACATTCGGTTTTGTTTTTGCCACAGAAGATTGAATGGCGTGCCTGGAATCACAGAGCTTGGCGCACACACACGCCAAGACTTGATCTTCATTCTCTAGATGCAAAGTCAGCATCTGTGGCCATTAGCCCAAATCTTCCCCCTTCTCATTGACAAACTAGCCCCTTTTATGACCTTAATGCCTTGACTTTCACTCACATGTAATTGGCGAGGTTGATTTCCTGGCTGACCTCTGCCAATACAGTCATAAACAAGCATTGGCATAGCCAATAGGTCTCGCCTTTGGGACCTTATAAGTGTTTAGCTATGCAACAGTTGCATAACTAAACACTTATAAGGTCCCAAAAGCGAGACCTATTGGCTATGCCAATGCTTGTTTTGCCTTCTGCAATCTATTGAAGCCTCACGGAGAACATCAAAGCGTCCGCGAAAGTGATCGCGATCCCGATTAAACATCAAAGTGGCCGCGCGGCCGCGAAAGTGAAAGTAATCGCGGTAAAGCGCAACGCGCGCCCCCGCGCACATGCACTGTGGCTCTAGGCTGGCCTGGTAGCACTTTTTGGAGCCCTCACAAAATGTCTCGCCAGACCAGCGCATGCGCTGGGTCAGGCGAGACCTAAAAAGCATTTAAAGACGTACTGAAAATCTAAGGGAAAACTTTGAACCATAAGCACTTCTGTTCCATTTCTTCTTTCACTTCCCGTGTCTTCTGTCTGCTTCACACAGACGGTACCACAGGGCTTGGCTAGGCCAGGCACTTCTTAAAATTTTGAAGTCTCTTAGTACTGGGGCTTACATGGAGATCATCCATTAGGGACAACCACAGATTGTTTCTATTGGAGCTGGGCTGGTATTAGTCAAGATACCTGTGAGAAGTTGGCCTGGTATATGCTGTCCACTAGTTAAAGTGGGAACCTTGTACGAGTCCAAACAACCCTTATTGATGATAGGTTTAAAGACAACCTTTATTGAAAGCTATCCTAGTGGTAGCTATGGAGAGCAGCCTTCAGGCTAAGTCTTAAAGGAGTGTAAAGCAGCTTGGTTTAGCAGATTATAACCTCTTGAATTACTAAATGAAAGGAGAGCCACACAAGGTATATATAAAATATATGTATTTATTTCTAAACACTCACTACTAATCTCTTTATGAGATTAGAGTCCAAGATACACAATAATTCAGCTCTAAAACGACAGTAAATAGCACAATATACAATGGGCCCTAGGGGCGGACCAAACCATATATTAAGAAAGTGGTATGATAACCACGACTTGACTAGACACAGTGCCTAGAGCACGTAGAATCGCTGGGACCCCAAGAAACCACCCAAGGTAGTGATACAGGAGACCCACGGGGGACGCGTGCAGTGTGAGAACACAGGCGCGAGCCCCGTACTATTCTATGGGAAAGTCGCGATTGGAATTTTAGAAGTTAAGGACACTTAGGAGAGGACTTTGAGCAAATCCCGTTAGACTTAGGAGGTTCTAGGGCCAGCACCCACAGGAGCACCGGAGTACTCACGTTACCTCACCCAGGGAAGCCGGGTGCATAGGTGTCAAATGGTGTTGGGAATCGTCGTTGATTTCAATGGGATCTGCACAAAGTGCTGCTGCCGGGAAGAAGAAAAGTGTCCGGTGTCGATGGATTAGAGATCGCTAAGGGGCCTCAAGAGAAAACACAAAGGGCCAGCTTACGGTACACTCGTGGAGTGTAGGCGGGCAATCCTCAGTGCACATGCTGCTCGGGGTCAGTGCTACAAGTAACCCAAAGCTCAGCTGCAGGAGTCGTTGGAAAGCTGATGCTTCTGCAAAGTGACGCGGTGTCCAGGGGTTCAGGTTGCATGGTCGCCACGAGGGATACGGGCCTCAGGCTTGCTGTGGGCGCTGATCGACCTCTAAGACCACGGAAACCCACCTCCTGTGTTGCAAAGTTCTTCAGAGTCCTCAGGAGCTTTGGGGATGCAAACCGGTCAGATGCGTCTTTGGTGCCTGCCTTGCAGGGGAGTAACTCCTTTACTCCAAGGGAGATTCTTCAGTCATATAGTTCAATGTAGATCGTCGAAGTTCCTGGATTCAGTATCAGAGTTTTGTCCAGGTGTAATCTAAAGTCCTGTTGCCAGGGGTTCCTATCTTATACCCAAGAAAGGGGTGGGACAAACTCTAGGGACCCACCTATGCGAGGGTCAGGAAAGAGGGGTGGCTACACCCATTCCCTTTGTCCAGTTTCGCGCCAGAGCAGGGGCTTGTAGCCCCTGCAACTGGTTTGAGCTGGACTATGCACAGGGACACCAAAAGTGCCCCCAGTGCAGACTTCAAAGTACTCTTGGAGTGCACCCACCCAGCCAAAAACCTGTGTTGGAGGTGGTGACACGTCCTTGTAACAGGAAACCTATTGTCCAGGCCTCCCCTGCCGGAGTTTCGTCCAGCAGCAGGAGGGCAGACTCGTGTCTGTGGCTGGCAGCATCCATTTTGTGATGCCAGGACTCTGTTACCTGGTACCGGGTATACTGGTGCTGTCTTGTCTCTCCCTCTAGAAGGCTGTGATCATACTCCCACACCAGTTACTGGTGTGGGGGTATGATTCCAAGGTGTTTGAAACCAAACACGACATGTTTCCATGCAGCCATTCCAAAGTTAGCATTTACCATTTGGTTATAATGCACTTAAAAGTATATGGTTTGGCTGCATCACAAACAACCCCGGAATAAAGGATCTAAAAGCTGCAGAGGGGCTCTGCTCATGTATGGGCACCCTCTCCATTGAAACCCAGCACCCTGCCTTCAGGATTGTTAAGGCCTGCCATAGGGGTGACTGATAGGTTTACATGTGCAGTGAGATGGAGAGGTATAGTGAACCTATAGCTCAGTAAGGGGTGCATGCACCACCTTACCCAGGCTGCAGTAGCAGACCTGTGGTGTCATTTTGGAAGGCTTCCTAGGGGTGGCATAATACTTGCTGCAGCCCCTGGTAGGCCTCTGGGGTACCTATGCCCTGGGTACATAGTATACCATATACTAGGGACTTATAAGGGTACCCCAGAATCAAATCTGGAGTGTACCTAAAGTACTGGTAATCAATTTAGAGAGGAAGCAGCTAGGCTGGAGTCCTGGTTAGCAGGGCCCCAGCCAGACTAAAGTCGAAAAACAGTGAAACATCAGAAAAAAGTGGGGGTAACTATAAGAAGCAGATCCTACTCTCCTACAATACCTACCATAATTAACCTTTGAAATTTTAAAGAAACCCTCAGCTCCAAAGTACGTGAATGTGGTGAGTGGGGCTCTCCTTAAGGAAACTAGACACTTTTGGTATATTTTCAGTGGACAGGCCCTTTTACAGTGGTGCGGTGCTCTATATCTTGATTCCCGCTCTTTACAGAGGCATAGCGGCCATTAGTGCAGCAGGTGCAGTGGCCCCCATGACCAGAGCTTCGAGGTGACCCATTGCACCCTGATAATTTCTGTATTTTGTACCCCAATAACAATTGATGTAGCCTTACGGCTAGAGCAGCCAGACTCCAAGCTGGGGAACCAGGTTCAAGTCTCGGCAACGACGCTCAACATCCTGTGATTCTTGGCAAAATCACTTAATCTCCTCGTACCCAAACAAAAAAATAAAAATGAATGTGTCCCTCTGTAAAAAACTGGTGCTCATGTAAAACGCTCTGATACCTGATATCCTCGGGTCTAGTTCACGCTACATAAACCTTTCTAAAAAAAAAGAATTGAAGGGGCCATTTCCCTTCTTTCACCAGCACCCATGACATCCTTGCTGGGCTGTTGGCTCTAGACCCAGCTCCATGTGAGTCCTGCAGGATTCTGGGTCTCTGTGGTGGAGCTAGGCATTGTTCACATCTGCTGAGGAGAGCCTAGCTGAGAGGAAGTAGTATCCCACTGTGCAACTCCACTTCTGCACGATATCACAAATAGCGGGGCTCCTGCAGTCGAAGCCGGTTACTGTCAAGAGGAAAGGATGTCAGTCGTACCCCTTCAAGTGGAGAAAGCAGTCCCTGCCAAGAGCCGTAGTAAGGCCTCTCAGTGAGTAGGACTACGCAAGCTGTTTCCCCTTTTTAGGTCTTACCTGCGAGAGTGCATGCACTGCATACTCTCGCTTGCAAGAGATATTGTATACAGCAAAGGGCTTGGAGCCCACCCATTGTTTACCATTTGTTGGCTTCATGGTCACTCTTATTTTATGCTTCCTAATTGGGGAGCGCCTGTTGGCTTTACTTCCTCTTCTTTCCTCCAGAGCATGGACCAAGTACAGAGTAATTGTCTTTGATAGTGTCCTTCCGCTTCTGCTCGGGGATGCTACAAGAGGTTTGTTATTGATTGTTGCTGTTGTGCACATCAGGCAGCCATCTCTTGAACAAGCTCTTTTTTTTCCTGAAAGGCAAATGTGTCCTGTTAGACTAAGCCTATTGTGTGTAGCAAGTGGTGCCTGGAGCCAAGCTCTTCAGAGGTTGCCTTCTCCCACGTCCACCCAATGCATGTTTATGTACTTACCGAGCATCGTATTGAATTATCAGCAATAAACAACTGCTGGCAGCAGCTTTTTATTTCCCTTTTGAAAAAGGTTGGGTCGAGCATTTGCCCCTGCTTGACCTGTAATTTCCCATTCCTTATTGTTTTACTGCTGGAGTCAAGCTTTACCCTGTCTGCCAGACTCTGAAAACTATCACCTCTGATTTGCAGAAACAGCAGAAAATGGTGCTCGGGGAAGTTCAGTAGCTCAGTGTGTTCATGCGCCTGCTGCAGAAGTTTTATGCTCAGCTGATAAATACAGCTTCAGTTGCACATGGTTTCACCCACCTGGTCTGCCAGTCTCCTGCAGTTGACAAAACACCCTACAGTTGGATAACATTGCTTTAAAGATCATTTTTAACATGATGAATCAGCCCGCATTATAATTATCATCATTAGAGAAAAATCAAGTGAGCCGCATTTGTAATTAGCACTAGTTGTTACCTACCTAATGCTCACCATTGACATCAACGTCTCATGTTGGGCTGCGCCGGTTATTCCACGTTGCTGCTGGGGATGCAGAATTCCTATTTTTCCAAACCACCCCTCAAAGTTCACATGTATGGAGCAGGCCTGTGAGGAAACCAAGGTGTTGTCCCCTGCGGATTTCCAGGTGCCAAGAATGTGAGGCAGCCATAGGGCTCGTGATTCAGGCCTATCCTTATTCAAAACCCTCTAGTATGCCATTTTTTCCAACCATACCAGCTGAAAATAGATACAGGCCAATTTATTCCTCAGGGTTTGATGCTATCTGTGCAAATCCTTTGATACGTTGTTTCTTTGGCGGCGGCTGGCCGGAGAAATTGCGGCATACTAGAGGAGACTCATAATTGGATTCATTAGCTGTGGATAACAAAAATAGCTCTTTTGTGTTCTGCGTCCTGAGGAGAATCCTAACAGAAACTTACCAGAGTTTGAAACGCATCGACAGTTTTTCTTTCAGCTAAACAAGTGTTCTGAATATGTAATACCGCTGTTGCTCATTTGTAATTAAGTTAGAATTTTCTAAAGGTTGTTTATGAGCTCAGTAGGGTCACTGTTTGGCTATTGCCCTTGTTAACAAGCAAGTTAAACATCCTTTAGAAGGTGGTTATCCGAGGCCTTTTGTACTACTGTATCTTTATTTGTACAGACCCTGAACAAAGAAATATTTCTCTGTGTAACGAAATTATATGTGCTGTGAAAACTGTCTGTGTTATATATTCAATGTTGTATATTTTGTAGTTGGTATGTCCCTGTGTATTGTTATGTTTAGGATTTGATGTAATTTGTAAACATTGATAATTAATTTTCTCTTTCAAAAAATAAGTTTGAATAAACTTCAACAGAAAAACATTTTATTAAAAAATGAGTTTTGAGTAAATGCAAGTGATCACATCAATTAAGGTGAGTGATCTTGGTATGTGAGTGGTTGGATGAATGTACATCAGAATAGGCATTTGTTTGATGATTTAAGATGTCAAGATGGGCATCCTGTACACCCTGCTGGGCTAGATAATTAATAGTATACAAAGAAAAGCCAAAAAGGCAAATCATTAACTGTACTACACATATTCATAGATGTGGTAGGATGGGTTAATGTCCTGTGTGTGTGTGTGGTTGGCTGTCAGTTAGTGTCCAGAATAAAAATTCTCTGGTGGTGCTAGGATGAGGAATGCCTTGTTCTCTATAAATGTATTAGTACATGTCTGATGGATTTTCAAGTACATTTTTTAAAAATGTTCCAGATATTTTACTGTCAGAGGACTCCACAGTCGAGGCTGAGATCTCCGCATGGTAAAGTATAGGGAAAAATAAAAGAGGTTGATGTAACTCTAAAATAAATGTTATTCATAAGTTTATGATAAATTGTTATGTGAATTCACTTACAGTGTTCACTCCACTGCCTCCCCATCGAAAGAAGAATACCCTTCAAACTTCTCACGCATGCACACAAGGCCCCCCACAACATCAGACCAGCATACCTAACAACCACCTTTCCTTCCACACACCCTAGACAAACCTTCGATCAGCCGACCTCTCTCTGGACACCATCCTACACACACCTACAAGACTAGAACAGGTGGAAAGTCCTTCTCCTACCTCGCAGCCAAGACCTAGAACGACCTCCCCCTTCACCTCTGGCAAAGCCCCACACTGCTCCAGTTCAGGAAGGATCTCAAGACCTGGCTCTTCAGATGACAGCAGCACCCTACGGAGCCCCCCCCCCCGCCCCGTAGCGACTTGAGACCCTCACTGGTGAGTAGATGCACTTTACAAACCCCTGATTGATTGACTTTAAATGTAGAATGCTACAACACTATTAAATTAACTTTAAATTAAAACTTTAAATAATAGAAATATATTAAATTAAATTCAAATTATTTGGCTGAAGTTAATTATTAATAAATTTCCACCTAAAGAATTTTTTTAATGTGCATGATAATTGTGAAAAGTTATATTGCGAATTAAAGTAAATGTAATTATTTTAATAACTTTATTATCACATTATTTTTTATTTTAAATGTTATTAAAATATTTTATAATTAAATAATTAATAGATACTAACCACTAGCAATCGCTTGAGGTAGCATCACAATCCATTTTTCTATACCACCTCAGTTTTGGGACCCAGCCATATGCAAATCAGTCCTGTCCCTACTCCAATATGCGCAGTCCAGCCTGTACTGCCAGCAAAACACAAGGACCCCTAGACCGTTTTCACCCTGATATGGGCTCTTCAGTCGAGAGTAGCTTGGGTCCAGTGACACTGTGAGCAAGGGACCCACGTCTGGGCATACCCTTGCCAGTTAAGGCACAACACACAATAATGATAGGAGGAATGCTTGCAACTTGTCTAATCAATGCCAATCGATTATGGTATCATCACAACCCATCAGTCTTTTGCTCACCATGCCACCTCAGTTTGGACCCAGCCAGCTGCAAGGGAGCTCCATGTCTCTGCTCCTTTGCAGCTGCTGCCCACCATGTCAAGTCCGAAGTTCAACCTAGATTGCAGCTGTTCCTCAATCTGTTGTTGCACTCCTCCTTACCACCAAGCACCAACACCTTTCTGCTGCCAGATTGTTCCAATACAAAATCCTATTGTTGTCCGCCATCCACATCACCCTAGATCACTGCCCCATCCTAGACCCTCATGTTTAATCCCCACCAGAAAGGGGGAGAGCTCCATGATTGTCTTGTGAAAACTAAACACGCGGCAAACTCCACACCGACCTCACAGATGCTCCTGTAGCAAATTGTGAGTTAATCTACCTTGTGGATGTATTATCTATAATGAAGGCAAACTTGTTACGTAATGCGTTTAGTGTACTATAGATCACGTTATTGAGAGTCACTGTTTCCCTATGTGAGATTTGCCCAAGTTGCTGATCCTGCTGCGCTTCCTAAAGCTTGTATTCTTACCGAGAAAAAAAACTGTACTGTAGTCCCAGACTCCAAGTATACAACTCATGACTGTGGGATTCTCTGATTGCAAAGGGTGTTCCTGACATCTGCAAGAACCACAATTCAAATTGGACTGTATGTATAGAACCTGTTGAGGGCTTTGCTTCTGCCGCTGAGAATCAAGGCTGTCAAATGCACTGCCCACCAAAGTTCTCAGGATGAACTTTCTAAGGGAAACACCCTTACCAGTTCTGAAGATAAAGAAGCTGCTTTGTCTTTAAATAGCAAAGCTGATATGTATCTTGTGCAGACCGATTTGTTTCTTGTCTCTCATTAAAAGATTTGTTTGAGTTACTGGAGTCAACCTCAAAAGCAGAAGACATTGCTGGACAAAGCAAAATTGTATAAATGACCCAGAAGGAGCTTGGAGGGACAACTCACGACATGTAGTTGCACTGAAATTTCTGCTTCCAATCTTACACCGTTGTATCATAGAGCTGCCCATGTTGGAAGGGATGGCATGATTTGTGCTGCTGCAACCCACTGTAAAGTTGCCTTCTTTCCTTTCTAGCACCCACAACTATTGCTACTCCTGGGTCATCTGTCAGTCTCACAACATTGGAAAGGGAATCAAAACCACCCCACTGTTAATCAAACTTCTTGGTTCCCTTTTGTCCATCTGCAGATATATTTTAAACTAATGGCAAAATGTGCTTCCGTCTGTTATATACTTGGGATTGTTTGCATGTTTTCCAAGTGGGTGGAGGCATATCCAAGGGCAAGACCAGATGCTATAATCATTCCACTATTCGGTATTCCACACAGCTTTTCGAGCAAGTGCAGAACACACTTCATTTCAGCAGTAGTTTAGGAAATATGTAAAGCTTTAGCTATGAAGCAACACTTCCACTGTGCCTATCATCCTAAGTAAGATGGGAAAGTTGAGTTTAATAAGAACATGCTTAAAAACAAGATAGCAAAAATGTGTTCATTTTCCCAACTAAAGTGTCCTGGAGCCTTACTCTCTGCTTTGTGGTCAATGAATCAGGGCCATTCCAACTCAAAGAAATAAATTGACCCCCTACGAGACAGACATGGGGCAGCCTATACTTTTGCCTTCTAATCCTCCTGTTCATGTTGCCTAGATTTGCAATTTCATGATGGCGCATTGCTACACTAAAAATTCACTGCCTGCTGTTTCCATTCGCAGGTTCAAGCTGATTTACCTGATTGCTAATCTAAAGTCTGCCATGCCCTCCATTCCAGTGACAGAGTCTTCAGCAATGTACACCAGAGGAACTCCATCCTGCAGCCCTGGTGGAAAAAAGAGCTGTGTTTAGTTCAACTAATCAATAACACAGCAGTGAAGTGTTGCAGATTGACAAAGTGGGTTCATTCCTCCCAGTGCAAGCATGCAACGCCCCTACTAGACACCAGATCCCACCTAAGGACCTGTACCTGCCTCCAGATCGGTGCACCCTACTGCAGCAGTTCCTGCCTCTGCGCCTGCTTCAGGAGCCAGACTAGACAGCCAAGACCAGCGTGCCCCGCCTACTTCAGCCCTTCTGTCCTGATCTGCTGCAACTGTGCAACCATGCACCCACCTCCTCTCATCATTCCCACCTTTGCCCGAGGTGGTTGGATGGTCGCCCTGTACAGGATCATTCTGTGTGTATGTCCCTTTTTTGTCTTTTGATTGCTCACCTGGCTCTCTGTGTGGTGTCTGATCCTGGTCGGCAGCATTCAACTGACCAGCCTCAACCGAACAGATCCCCTCAGTCTTGCCTCGGGTCAGCTGTTAGGTCTACCAGGACAACACCTATTTGCAAGTTCTAGAAAAATACCATCAGACTGTGAACATTTCCTCTTGCTTGATCTGCACTTACTACCTCTTGATGGAAATTCTGTTCTCTGAGCCCCTCCAAAGTGAAGCTACGGGTGCTGCATTGTATTATCATGGGCACCGCTTGCAGGAATGCAGTCATCTCACCACCCCACCCCCTGTATCCACTGGTGTTCCTGTAACAAGATCTCTGAGGGTGATACTATCACTTAATCCATCCACTTGGCCTTTTCAGCCAGGATAAAATATTGTCTATGAGGGTGGACACTAAATTTAATACCATTCTGGGTGGGAAGGAGCCCACCACCCCATATATGACGAGCTGACTACTCTGTTACTGACACCAATCTGAGGAGTAATATGATCCTTACATTGTGTGTAGAAAGTATCCTTTGTTACTCTCCACCCAGTTTATGTGACTGCCACAAATCCATCACACTCCCAACCAATGTCCACACTGTCTAAGGAGACGAAGAGCTGTTTCTGGCACTAACCATTTATTCTCCATCCTTTCCCCTATGTATGGGATTGGAGAGGCCATCTTTGAAACCAGAACCACTGTCCGTGTATTAATAGAAGTTGTGAGTGTTTCCACCATCGCATTTAGGGCCGGACTTAGTTTGGCGGATAGGTACGCTGTCACAAATGTAACAGATATCTCATCCTCCTTTTTACAAGTGCATCTAATCTGCACTTGTAATAAGGGACATGGGATGTCAGCCATATTTGTGATGGAGTACCCATCCACCAAACTCTATATCAGGTCCTTAGCAGTGACGGCCCGTATAGGGCGTTTAACCGGGGCGGTGACGTGGGGCAGAGGAGGGGCAGGGTGGGGGGTTGCAAAATGCGGCATACGGCCGATTGCAGGTAAGTTTCGGAAAAAAAAAACGAATTTCGTTGCGCGTGCAGCATCGCTAAATGCGCTGCAGCGCGCGCAACAAAATTTGTTTTCTTTCTTTTTTTCGTAACTTACCTGCAATCGGCCGTATGCCGCATTTTGCAACCCCCCACCCTGCCCGTCCTCTGCCCCACGTCACTGCCCCAGTAACACGCCCTATACGGGCCGTCGCTGGTCCTTAGTCTAGTGACTAACCAGCTGGACTCTAACCAACTGTAATATTAAAAAACAGAAAGCCCTGGATTCTATCTTCACTGCTACGGGCGGTGAGGGGGTGTTGTGCCATTGTTGGGTAAAATGTTGTGCACAACACCTCACTCAGCGTTCATAAACACATTGGTCGCATCAAGAGTAGTGTCGAGTAACTATAGGAGATTCAAAATGCCCTTGAATTGAACGGTAGCACAATTGATCTTGGATATCTGGGATATTGAGGAATGACGTTTTTTGATATAATCATGCCAATAATTCTTGTTGAATACATGTTTTGATTCTACTCTGCATGTGCACTATTCAGCACAGCAACAGAAATAAAGGGGTTGCCTCTGCTTACTATAGCTGAAGAGTCTAACAGTTATGTAGAGAATGAAAAATGCAATGATGTTGATTTTCATGCTAAAAGGATTAGACTGAATGCCATTGATTTGTGGTAGGTTTTCACCTCACGGTGAAAAAGGAGGGAATTCTGCATTTTTTTATACCTGCTAACAGTACTGCCAAAGCCTTTGGATGATTGTACATTAACACATATTAAATGTACTGCCATCCATTCTGATGTTCTACGCTGCACATTTAACATGGCTGCTTGAGTAGGCATAGTCTCATTGGAACCTGGCATAGAAAAGTGAGAACTATGGGGCATATTTACAATGAAATGTCAGAGCGCAGAGCTGCGCCATATTTGGCTTCACAGCGCACCTGCATTTCCAAAACGCAGGAATGTGCTGTGTTTACAATACAGAGCACCCAAATGTTTTCCCTAGTGCTGGCGCTAAAATTAGCTGCCTAACGCCAACGCACGGACCTTTGCACCAAAGTGCAAGGGTGCCTGGGTTGCAGGGAATGATTGTTATGTGCAGGAATGTGTCCTTTCCTGCACATAAACAATCCATAAGGGTTATTTGTTACTTCTATGTGTGCTGATTTTGCAGCACACATAGAAGTTGCAAATCGTCATTATTTAATGATTGTTTATGTGCAGGAAGCGACACCTTCTTGCACATAAACAATCATTAATGGTGTTTTACGCTTTCTATGTGTGCTGCAGAATGCAGCACACATAGAAAAAGCAAAAACGAGGAGAATTGAAAGTATTTCTCCTCGTTTCGCCATTTTAAGGCCTGCTCTTGCATGGCGTTAATTTCTGGCACTGCCTCAGATTTACACATTCTTGTAAATCTGGGGCAGCGTTAAAAGAACTGTAAGTTGCAGTGGAATGCCCACAGCAACAGCCATTGCATGCCCCTTTCACACAAAGTGATGCGTGTAAAGGAGCCGTATTTATAAGGTGGCGTTAAGCCACAAAAAGTGGCTTAACGCAGCTTTATAAATATGGAGAAGGGCATAGCGCTACCAGAACGTCGCTAAAAGTGACGTTCTGGTGGCGCTGTCCCCTTGCAAATACACCGCTACAAGTTTACCCCACAGGATTGAGACTTCAAGGTCTTTTCACATTCAGGGACATATGTACAAGTCCCTATCACCATGGAAACGTCACTCTTTGTGACGTTCCCTTGGCGATAGGGGCTTTGCCTTATTTACAAGGCAGCGTTAAGTCACTTAATGTGGCTTAACCCTGCCTTGTAAATAAGGCACCATTTCACGCTATGCTTAGCGTGAAAGGAGTGGGCAGTGGGTGTTGCGGTGGGCGTTCCACCGCAAAACCCATTGACTTTGACGCTGCCCCTTATTTACAAGGGCAGCGTAAATAGGCGGCAGCACTGAAATTAAGACCAGAGAAAACCTGGTCTTAAGTTGGCGAAACGAGGAGAAATGCTTTATTTCTCCTCGTTTTTGCTTTTTCCATGTGTGCCGCATGTGTGTCTAGGATTGTTTATGTGTAGGAAGGTGACACTTCCTGCACATAAACAATCCTTAAAAAAAAATTATGTTTTGTAACTTCCATGTGTGCTACATTAAGCAGCACACATAGAAGTGACAAAATGACATTTCAAGATTGTTTAGGAGCAGGAAGGGACACCTTCCTACACATAAACAATCCTCCCCTGCACGTAGAAACCCTTGCACTATGGTGCAAGGGTGCCAGCGTTGGCCTTACGCTGCTAAGTGTAGAGCCAGAGCAGGGGGAAACGAAAGGCTGCTTCATGTCCTTGTAAATATAGTGCAGCCTTGCGTTTCTGAAGTGGCGGAGTGAGGCGTTAAGCCATTGTGGAGTTTCTCTGTGGCCGCACTTATCTTGGCCTGTGGGACCCAGGAAAATAAGGACACACATACCCATGGACTGTGGTATGGGCCGGAAGTCCCGTGCAACCTCCGCCCGTTTATTTAAGCTCTCTGGCCACGCCTGCCCAGAGAGTGCTACAATGTGTGTATGTCCTTCCGGGATGTGGGGGCAGTCTTGGGGAAACAACTAGACCGCTACATCTCATCCCAAATCAGTGTTCAACGTGAATGTCAATTAGAGATCAACATACAAAGTCTGCCAGTTTCTGACTCGGCCTAGGATTCGGCCTTAAGCTGTAGCAGCATTGTGTATTTCGTTGACTTCTCCTTGGGCTGGCGGCTGGTGGTGTTTCCAGGACATTGGGTTGTCCACCATCCGTGGTCGGAGTGACAGTCTCTGGAGCTTGGCCTTGCATGCTGTTGGATCGCGGTGACAGACTACCAGTTGGAGGCTCTTCATCATCTATTCTACTGGGGTACACCGGCTCAGCATCATCTGGTTGTACTTGTTTAAACCAGGAGATGTTTCAGGTGATGATCTCTCCTCCCCGTTTGGCTGTGAGGGCTGTTCCATTGATGTTCAGTACTGTCCACAGTCCGGGTCCATACATTGTGCGGAATTTCCCTCCGCTGCGCAGGTGATGCACTAGGACGGTGCATCCAGGTGCTATGCTTCTCAGCCGTGCTCTTCTCCGGCTGCTAGCTTTGTTGTTAGTGGCTCTTCGTCAGCTTTGCGTATCGACAGGATTGTAGGGCTCGGGTGTCCAGCTATCGGCTACTGGAAGAGTGTCTCGCCTGGGACCAGCGAGCATTAGTGCCCACGGCGACCGTTGGGTGGTGCAGTGTGGAGTACTGCGGTACTCTCAAAATTCGGTGAAGCGCCATTTCCATGTCAGATTGTTCGGCTACTGATATCTGAAGGATCTTGTTTAGTGTTCGCATAAAACGTTCTGCTTCACCATTGGCTTGAGGCCTTTGTGGAGTAATGCGGTGGTGTTTGATTCCTAGTTGTGTTAACCACTCTTTGAACTCTCCTCCTTGGAGCGGTGGTCCGTTGTCGGTTTTCATGACTTGAGGTAGTCCAAAAAGAGCGAACGCTTTCTCGAGCACCGGCTGCAAATGGTTGAACGATGTGGACGGTATGACTTCTACAATCGGGTACTTCGTGTAGCTGTCGACTAGGACAGCGGTCACCCTTCCGTCCAGGAAGCTCCCGAAATCCAGGCTCACCCACGACCACGGGGAGGGTGATGGGTCCTCTGTTATCACTGGTGCTGGTACTTCTGGGCTGGTGATGAGCTGGCATGCCCGGCAATTTCTCATGACGGTGTCCACGGCTGTTTCTAAGCAAGGGAACCACACCTTCTCTCGCATCCGTGACTTCATTTTCACTGTACCTTGATGGCCTTCGTGCGCTAGGATTGTCGCTCGTTCCTGGAGACCCACTGGGATAACAATTCGTGATCCGCGTAGTACTACCCCACCGTCAGTGGTGCTTAGTTCGTCATGGAAGTGCCATGTTTTCCCCAGCCGGGTTCGTTCTGGTTCATTCCATCCTGTGGTGCCGTGGAGGAAACCTTCCCATGATCCACCGCGTATGGCTTCTAGTGCTTTTTGAAGTACTGAGTCATTGTCCGTTTACGATTTTATCTCCTCCATTGTAAACGCTTGTGGAAAGGCCCATCGAGACAGCATGTGTACGTATTCCTCTGTACTTTGTTCTTGTGTAGTGCTTCCTGGGAGTGCATCTAGCGGGAGCCTAGACAGAAAGTCAGTAGGATTTTTGGCTCCAGGTCTGTATTCTATTTCCATTTGGTAGTGCTGCAGTTGTATTGCCCACCTTTCTATTCTGGGAGGTGGATGCGGAGCAGTGCCTCTGAACCGGGGGAGTAGTGGCTGGTGGTCAGTTACAACCTTGAATGGGTGTCCGCTGATGTAGAGATGAAAGTGGTTACAAGCCCATTTGATAGCGAGCGCTTCTCGCTCAATTTGGGAGTAACGAGCTTCGGTTGGCGTGAGCGCTTTGCTTGCGAAACCTAAGGGAACCCACTTCCCTGGCTCTATTTCCTAGCGAGGAGTGCTCCTAATCCCACGGGGCTGGCGTCCACTACTATTTCCGTACGTCGTGCCGTGTCAAAATAGGCCATGGTGGTTTTGCTCAACAGGGTCGACTTTACATTTTGGAACGCTTCTTCTTCTTCTTTTCCCCATTTCCATGCTGCATCCCTCTTGGTGAGAGCTCTTAAAGGTTCAGCCACTGTAGCAAGGTTAGGTATGAACCGTCCACAGTATATGGCCATACCCAAGAAGTTCCGAACTTCTGATGCTGTGCTGGGTGCTGGTGCTTGCTGAATAGCTTGCGACTTCCTGGGGTCTACCTACACTCCCTCATGACTGAATACATAGACAAAGAACTCGAAGAATTTTTGGAAGAATTGGCATTTGTCCCGGTGGAGTGTCACACCATGGTCAACTAGACGTTGCAGAGTGGCCCTGAGATGACGATGGTGTTCTTCCAGCGTTGCTGAGTGAATGAGTATATCATCATTGACGTTGTGGACTCCGTGAAGTCCTGACAGCATTTTCCGGAAGATTTCTGCTGCCGAAGATATGCCAAAATGTAACCTTTTGTAGCGGTGTAGCCCCAGGTGTGTTGAGAAGGTCGTAATATACCTGCTTTCCTCCGCTAGTTTCAGCTGGTGGTATCCCGCGTTGAGATCGAGCTTGGAAAACCATCGGGATCCATTTAGATCAGTCAGTATGTCATCGACCGTTGAGGTGAGGTGTTGCTCCCACTTTATTGCTTGGTTTGGAATGCGCATGTCAATGCAGAGAGGTATCTTCCATGGCTGCTTTGGTTTCTCAGCTATGACCATGGGTGACACCCATGGCGTAGGTCCTGAGACCTTTTCGATCACTCCTTGCTGCTCTAGATTCTGCAGCTCTTGCTCGATGAGAGGCCTGAGATGAAAAGGTATGCGACGGTGTCGTAGAGCAACTGGTTTCACGGCCTTATCAATGTGCAACTTCACGGGGTTTCTCCTCATACACCCTAGTCCCTTGAAAAGTTGAGGAAACAGCTTGAGTATATCGTTGGCCTGTAGTGTCTTAACTGCGTTGGCGAATGTCACCAGCCCCAGTTCTTCTGCCGTGTGGCTGCTCACTAAGATATCTGCTTCTCGGTCTATGACGTGGAACGTCGTGGTGACCTCGTGAGCATCTGACTTGACTTGCACCACCATCTTCCCTTTTAGAGGTAAAGGCTTTTGGCTTCCATACGTCAGGATTTTCACATTCAACGGAGCTAAGACAGGTTTTGGCTTCTGTTGCTTGTACTGCTGGCAGCCCATTACGTTTACGGATGCTCCTGTGTCAATTAGCGCCGTCACTGGTGTTCCTGCAATTTCGATGGTGCACGTCGGTTGGGGCCTCTGTCTTCTTTTCAGGTCTCTAGCAAATGAGATCATATAAGCTTCAGCCTCGTCATCTGTGGATGAGTCTTCTAAGTACTGTCTCCGATTGGCTGGTATTCTAAACATTTTAGAATTGTCCACTTCCTCAAGCAACAACTGTCGCACTGCCTTGGACGGCGGTCATCTTCCATGAGCTCCTCTGTTTTGGGCCCCACCTCTGCAGACGCTTGCATAGTGGTTGGGGATGTCACATTTGGAGCATGTCCGACCTTGTGCAGGGCATTCCTCGGGTGGATGTTCTTCATTTCCGCAGTAGCCACAGCGTGATCCACACGGGTTTCTAGTCGGCCATCGCCCTCGGGTGCCTCTGGATGCGGTGCGTATTGCGTCCGCTCGTTCAGTCTTTATCGTTGCTGGCCTTTCTGCTTGTTGGGCAAGCGCGGCGTCCATGACAGTAGCTCTGGCATCGGAAAGTTCATGCGACCTTGCTAGTATAAGATTGTCTTCCAGAGTAATTCCTGGTCGTCGCAATATGAGGGTCTGAAGATGTTTGTTGCGGCATCCTTGGATTGCTTGGGCTCTTACTTCCTTATTCTGGTCGTCGTCCGTGCAGGTACTGGCCAATTCTCGCAGACGCGCGTGGAAAGCGTCCATGGTCTCGCCCTCTCTCTGACGTGCTTGACGGAGTTTAAAATGTTTGTAATCGGGGTTGAGCTGCGGGTCAAAATGGGCATTTAATGCTCTGACTGCGTCATAATCGGTAGGAGCGCCGGTGTCCGGGAGCTGCGCAAATAGCTTGTATAGTTCTTCCCCCCCAAAATGGAGCAGTAGCGACCTTTTCACTGCGCTGCCGAGCTCGCGCATGGTAGTGAAGTAATTGTTGAGCCTGCCAATCCAAACTGTCCACCTCGGTGATGCTGTTGCAGGATCAATGAGCTCGCTGAACGGGGGCAGCGCTGTAATCTGCGTGTGTTGCGACGTGGGCTGTGCCACTTGCTGTGCAGGAGCTGCGTTTTGTTGGGCCGCAGGCATGGCTGCCGCAGCGGGGACTGACATGGTGATGCCTCGGTGGTGTCAATACAGCAAAACCTTCTGCAGGGACTGATGACTTCCTTTCCAGCTGAGAGGTGTTGCACGTTGGGCTTAACAGGCTGCTTCAGGGGCCCCTACTCCTTGCAGATTTGGAAAACGTCAGGGTGCTGCAGCAAACCAGGAAACTTCCCCCTCCTCACAGGCTTGGAAATATGTCAGAGCGATAACCTGCCCCCTTAGCTGTCCAGGACACTTCTCCTTCACAGATACCAGGAAGGGTTGGGCAGGGATGAGTGGGCAGGGATGCCCAGTTCGCAGGCTAACGGACACGTGCAAAAGATATCCTCCCACGACGTTAAATCAATACTCCCAGCGCAACAGCAGCATGCAGTAGCTCACTTCAGCCAGCAGGTGGCGAGGCATCACTCCGTGATGCAGAGCGGGACGGCCAGAGTGCCGGGTGGTACGATGCACTCATGTGCGCGATGTGGAGGCAGCACTGTGCACGAGCGTATACACGCTCCAGGGAAACCAGCGGGCGATGCGCAGAAGGCAGCTGAGCATTTACCTTGGTCAGCGCGGCACAGGAGAGACACGGCCGAAAACTTTCACAGCCCACATGCGGCCTCCGATGTGCTGCGGGATGTGGCGGGACCACGGCAGCCTTCGGCACCGGGAACAGGCGCCTTGATGAGGTTGCTGGTCGGCTGCACACAGAGGTATGCAGGCAGCACACGAAGGACAGGGGTGCCCACCCTCGTCACCAGTGTGGAGTTTCTCTGTGGCCGCACTTATCTTGGCCTGTGGGACCCAGGGAAAATAAGGACACACACACTCATGGACTGTGGTATGGGCCGGAAGTCCCGTGCGACCTCCGCCTGTTTATTTAAGTTCTCTGGCCACGCCTGCCCAGAGAGTGCTACAATGTGTGTATGTCCTTCCGGGATGTGGGCTCCGCCACTTCCTCGTACATATGCCCCTCAGTTTTTACCATACCCCTCTGTATTTAGACTTCAAGGCCTTTTAACATTTTTCCAGGAGTAGAGTTAGTCACCTTCTCGTTACCTGCTATCTATAGTTTCCCATGACACAACATGTCTTATTCTCTGCTAGCTGCGTTATAGAAAAAGTATAAACAAGATTGAAAATTGAAGCAAATTTAGCACTGCGTGCTCCAGCGGCTGAGATGGCAAAGTACTGATTCATTGCTTTGTAAATTCAGACTTCGAATATTTTTGCTGCTTGCTGTATTTTTTGCCACTCAGCATATCTTAGGCTGGTCCACAACACGCATCTGCTAAACTGAAAATGTCTTCTTAAAACATCGACGGTCATGGAGGCTGTGTCGCACATACTAAACTAATCATTAACTGTGACATCTGTTGATAATGAACATTTCAAACTACAAAAAACCTCTCGTCAAAGAAGAAGATAGTTTGAAAATATTGAGTTGAAAGAGGAAATTGAAGGGAGAGTTCAGGGGAGTCTCATCTCCCATGAGTAGGATGAAGTACTTGACAGTAAGTACATCATGTGTCATGGTTGGCAATGTTACCTCACTAAACCACTTAATTTTTACATCTTTCTCAGATCTAAATCAACCTTTTTTGAGAATTAGCAGTCTTAACTATCTTAGAACAAATGTATTTTTCAGAATTCACTGCTCCTGAGTTCTGAAAATAATGTTGCTTTCTTTGAAACATTTTAGGGACCTCACTTGGCAGGTTACTGTTCTATGAAATTATTTTTTTATGGGCACGATGGCATGTTTCCCTTTGAGATGCCCAGGATGTTTCATTAATAATTATCTGAATGAAAAGGAAATGAGGCGAAATTCCCTACAACACTGCCTAGAAAATTCTCCTGTGCCCGCATAATGCTTTACCTAAGCCGCTAGCAGGCAGCCATCAATTTATAGCGTCCCACTTCCATCATAACAATGTCATTTTGGGTCCAGAGACACTATTAACAGACTGCAGATTGGAGCTGTGGAAGCTTCGGCAGCTGCTGTGCCCAGCCCCCTTCCAAGCTCTAAAGCATGGGTACTCACAAACTTTCTCTCGGGGGCCAAATTTACAGTGTAGTTTGTGGCCGAGGGCTGCACCGGTGGGGGCGGGGTCAGAGGGGGAGGGGCGGGGCTAAAGCAAAAAATATATATATTGTGACCATGAGGTTGAACACAGGTCCCTGCAGCAGATGCCTTCGTCCACTGAGCCACCAGACCCGGCATACACACATCTCTCTCTCCCCCTCCCTGTCTCCGTCTCCCTCCCCCTCCCTGTCTCCGTCTCCCTCCCTCCGTCTCCCTCTCTCTGTCTCCCTCCCTGTCTCTCTCCCTCCCTCTGTCTCCCTCCCTGTCTCTCTCCCTCTGTCTCCCTCCCTCTCCCTCTGTCTCACTCCCTCTGTCTCCCTCCCTTTCTCCCTCCCTCTCCCTCTGTCTCTCTCCCTGTCTCTCTCCCTCTGTCTCCCTCTCCCTCCCTCTCCCTCCATCTCCGTCTCCCTCCGTCTCCCTCCCTCTCTCTGTCTCCCTCCCTCCCTCTGTCTCCCTCCCTCCCTCTGTCTCCCTCCATCTCCCTCCCTGTCTCCCTCCGTCTCCCTCCCTCTGTCTCCCTACCTCCGTCTCCCTCCCTCCCTTTCCCACCCTCCGTCTCCGTCTCCCTCCCTCCCTCTGTCTCCCTCCGTCTCCCTCCCTCCCTCTGTCTCCCTCCATCTCCCTCCATCTCCCTCCCTCCCTCTGTCTCCCTCCCTCTGCCTCACTCCCTCTCCCTCTGTCTCCCCCAGACTGCGCCTCTCTGTCTCCCTCTCTCTGTCACCCTCTGTCTCCCTCCCTCTCCCTCTGTCTCCCTCTCCCTCCCTCCGCCACCCTCTGTAATCTCACCCCGTGTGTGTGTGTCAGCCCTCAGCCTGGGCTGAGAGAGCTTCCCAGCTCGCGCACATAGCCGCACCTCAGTACTTCACAGGTCTTTAAAAGACCATTTATATGTTAATAAAGCTTTGTTGTATTTCACCTCTTTAGGCCCCTGCATCTATACTTTGACAATCACTGGATTCCCCCGGCCCCCACAGAGCACAGTCTCAGAGTCCGGGCTGCTGCAGTGTTTGCTAACACTATTTACATTTTTTTTAAACACAGGTAGGATATCTGCATGGTCCATGGGCCGCCAAGGAAGGCTTGCCGTGCCGCTGGCGGCCCGCGGGCCGTACTATGAGTAACCGTGCTCTAAAGGCAGCATGAGGGGCTAACAGGCATTCTCCCTTCAACTGCTTTGCAACATGCCTGCGTCATGCTGGTGAAAAATGTGTGTGGTTTTTGGTCCATTATCTCTCACTCAAGGGGGGAAAGGTGTTGCCATATCTGTGTGTCATTTATTCCCTTTTCTAGGAACAATAATTTGTATTGCCTGGATTTAGGTGCAGGAATACCAGCTACAATCAGAGAGTACAACTCCCCAGTATCCAAAGAACTAAATCTGCTGACCTAATAATGGGGGACATATTGGACAAGAGAAGTAGACAGTGCAGATGTGTAGCCGTGATCCAACAAAGTGCCTTAGATGTAGTCATGGAAGGACTATGTTTGTCTCATTGCAATCCAGGCACGTTTCCCAGAGCAATTGAGTAGTTTCCTAACCACACACAGGGTCGTAATGGAAGCCTGGCTTCCCACAATATGCAATTTTCGCTCAGATTGCTGTGCAATCATTGTTCCTGCTGAGGCAAAAATCAGGGATGCATTTTCTGAGATTGTACTGCTGATTATCAACATGAAGGATATTGTGGAACAAGAACATCAAGGACAAAATATCTAGAATAGAATATCGAGGGATAAAATATCGAAAGGGAAGTGCATATAGGACAGAATAGATTTCCTATTCCTAACTCCACATCTACGTACCTTGAAGAAATATCTACTACGTAGCCAGTGCTTAATTTGAGCAGGTGGTTTCTGCTGCTCAGCACCGGCACTTAGTCATCAACACCAACGCTTTTCATGAGCACAAGTTCAGTACACATTTATTTACCAGGAGATTAAGTAATTTGCCCAAATCACAGGATGTTGAGCCAACGCTGAGACTTGAACCTGGATCCCCTGCTCCAAAGTCTACAGGTCAGACCATTACACTACATCATCTCCCCCCGTTCATGGTTAGCAATTGGTTCTGTTGTAGTTGGCACTAACAGGAGAACTGGGATGATGCAAGCTGCCTCCTAACCAGAACCCCGGCACTTATTTTTTTACAAATTAACCACTAGGCGTAGGTACATAGACGTGGAGTTACGTATACAAAATCTAGACTTACTTACCTGTTGATATTTTGTTTCAATATTTTGCCCTCGAGATTTGGTACCCTCAATATTCTGGCTTCGATAATTAGCATGCACACTATTGTCTGGCAACCATTCAACTACTATCTTTTATTTGACTTTAAGGGCGTAGGATTTTTACTCCTTTCTAGGCCTGGTAATGTGACTGTACCATCGGAAAACAGATGTGATTACTTTTCCTTCAGCCATTAAATGAAACGTATTAGTGCGCAGATGTTTTTGCTTTTTGGTGTTTTAAGGTGACTTTAGGTGGCTTTTTATTGTCTTTTTCTTAATTAATTTGCCTCTTAAAATCACATGTTTTGTAGGAACACATCCATCATCATCACGAGTGGCCAAGCTGACTCTTTTTGGTCCACAGCAGATCACTGTGCCATCATCCCTTGGAGGGAGACATCAGATGCAGCAATAGTCCGGAGACTCTACTCATATCTCTGCCGGAACTTACTTTATTTATACTCTCCTGTGTCCTGATAATTTTCCAATACTGCAGCATTACCAACAACAAGCATTGGCATAGCCAACGGGTCTCGCCTTTGGTACCTTATAAGTGTTTAGCCATGCGACAGTTGATGTTGTTGCACCAAGGATATTGTGCTGCATAACTAAATACTTATAAGGTCCCAAAGGCGAGACATATTGGCTATGCCAATGCTTGTTCAGGATTGCCTGAGGATGAGTAAGATGTAGGTTGGGTAACTGATGTGGAGAAGCATCTCTGTTATTGCTCTGCATGGTGGAGATGTGTTAACAATGGGTAAAAAGAAACGGTTCAGGAAAACAAAAATTAAATCAAATAAAATCTGAACAATTAATGCATAGGAGTAGATGCTGATCACAGGTCAGAGATGAGATGTCGAAAAAAGTTTTCTGACGTGTGTGGATAAACTGTTAGGTGGAGAATGGTGTGTGTAAAGGTTCAAGACTGGTTACAGTGAAGTCACTCAGTGGGAAAACTGAAGTATTGGTCCATGAAAGATACCGGAGATGGAGCTGGACGTAATTTAAGGTCCAAACAGTTATTGGTAGCACTCAGCAATGGTGAAATAAAGAAGGTGGTCAAAGACTTCTAGAGTGGGGCATGAGTGACAAGCCTTTGAAATCTATGGTACTGTGTTTACAACTTATAGCCGGCCCAATTAAAAGTTTAGAAAAACATGGACATAATGGGGTCTTTTAAAACTGAGTAGAGCAAAAGGAGTTCGTCTTCAATCCAAGCTACAGATTTTTTTTAGTACTAGAATTTGTAAAAGTGGTTATCATAATTTCAGGTGAGAGGTTTAAAAGAGAGAAAAACCAAACGATTTCAGATAATGGTATGCAGCTTTGCTGGGGCCATCATTCATAATGTACATATTCATTCTATCCTCAAACCAGCGGGTTTGTGGACAGTAGGAATCGGGTTATCAAGGAATGTATTCGGTTGCCTATGGACAACAGGCTGCCATGTTAACTGATTGCAGAGATGGCATAATTGTATATGTGGAGCTGGAGGACATTGTAATACTTAACTCTGGAAATTTGGTCAAAGTCCAGTTTTTATTGGTAGTCTTACTGAGTCGGACTGGGGGGGGGGTTATGAGGCAAGGGGGATATGGTAAACATCCACCGATGCCCCATCCTGGCATGTGTTCAAATAAATCACTATACATCAAAAAACCTTCCTGCATTCTCACAGCATGAACAAGAAGGCACTGAAGGGCCAAAAAGCAAGTACAGAGATAAGTCTTCTCGTTTGACCCCCATCATCCAGAACAGTCTTCTGGCCCCAAGGTGAGACCGACACCACCTGCAAAGATCTTCCAAAACGAGCTTCTGTGTGTTGTGTTTTTCCAATCACAGACCTCCTTAAAGAGCCCTTCAGGACTAGCCATGCAGTCTACAGAATAATCAAATAAAAAAATAAAACTAAGAACTGAAAAACAGACAAAAATGTGGGGGCATATTATCAAGCACGGCGTTAAAATGATCGCTGCTTTAGCGACAGAAAACTGCCGCTAAAGCGGCGATAATGGGCTTGATAATATGCCCGTGAGAATTCCAATAGAAGCCCATGTTGACACCAGAACATGGGCTTCTATTGGAATTCTCAATAATTTTAATGCAGTTTCTTGATAATATGCCCCGTAGTAATTGAAGAGGATAGTGCCTTGGCTGCAGAAAAAGGACTGAAACTGTGCCTGGCTATAAACGCAAATGAGCATGAAGTGCAACATACATAAACGTAAGCACACACAGCCGTTCCAGGTTAAAAATCATGTTTCAGGACCTATCGCCAAAAAAGCGTTTGTATTGGACCACCATCAAAGCCTGTAAACTTGTATGCGGCATTAAATAATTTGACACACCTGTGAGCTTTTACCCTATTTCCACTGAATTCAGCATGCCAACAGCTTAACCAGGTCATCATGAGAAAATGGCACCTTGTTTTCCTGTGCTGTAAAAGTGTACATAAATAGCTGTTCGCCAGAGCATACAAAATGTCTGCAGTCTTTTCAGGCTCCCCATGGAAAAGACGGATTGTCCTGCTTGTACAAAGTGCTTTTGTCATCAGAGGCTCACCTCAATACATACACATGAAAAGAAACACATGGCAAGTGCTACAATACACTTTCACTATGTATAACCAGCAACTCGTTCACTCCAAACCCTACCTCACAGAAAAGAACTCCCTGAAGAGTGGAGCACTGGCTGTGTCTTACTCAATGGAAACAAAATGGTGCCTTTCTTGCAGTAAATTAGAGTCGCCGCTTATTGAAACCAGACACTACCAGCTTCAAGAAAATATTATTTCGCCTAACAAGGGGAAAATGGCCATAAAAATATGTCAGTCGACAATGTTGGGACACTGATGAAGTAGGACATTCAGGAATCAGAATAGAAACTAACGACTACACCCGAATAGATAAAAGATCCGAAAAGTTCATTAAAACAAACTGAAGAGTCATCTGGGTAATCACTTGGGCAACGAACAATCAACCCTGTTATGGAGACAGTTTTTAGGTTCCACTTCTAGGATAACTCTCCTTTCTATTTGAGGTTCTGAAAGTCTAAGTTTCATCTGCGCCAATCACGGTCGCCTCATGAAATACCACAAAGTAAAGCTTTTAAGACGTGCAGTTTGGAACAAACGCACTAGCGTAACAAAAAGTGAGGGGACTTCCCTGCACGGAACGTAGAGGGGCCCCCTCCGGGCTTAATCTAGAGCTCTGCGGCCAGAGTGCAGTGCTGAGGGGGCCCCTTGGAGCTTGCCCCCCCCCCCCCCCCGCACCGCGGGGGCTGCGGGGGCCTGTGTTACGCCCCTGAACAAACGCCCAGCGATTAACCAGTTCGGCAACGGCTTTAGAGTGATGTTGCTTGAGACTGCTTTGTGGGGAGCATAGAGGGGTGAACCTGGGTGGCACAGTTTAATATAGGGCTCCCAGGAACCAGCTCAAAGCAAGTTTGTAAATCTAACTCACGTGAACATCCTTGAAGGCTGCGTCAGAACATGTCAAAACAAAACTCCCCAAACTAGGCCTATCTAAGCACTCGGTTCATTCATGTCTTAAGGCAATAGCATCATAAAAGGTGTGTGCGGCGGGAGGCGGCTTGGGACTATCTCTGAACCACTCCCACCCTGAAGCCTGAATATCAAGAATTTGCAAATCTCTTTCAAGGTCTGAGGTAAAGAATCTGACAGAAGGTTAAACTAGGTAGCTCAGTACATCTTGAGGTGAATTCTCCCACGTGGAGCTGCCAAGTGTCTTGATGTTCATGGCAAAGCTGGCGCATTGCTTCGCCACATGTCCTCTTGCTGTATCATAGTAAGTCCTGTGAAAGTAAGGTTGAGACCTTGAGTTTAAAGCTTCAGCCTTCGTAGTCCAACATACCTAAACTATTATCTCAGCAAAGGCCAGGCATTCGTGCACATCTTTATACTGTGAAATATTTCTATATGGTTAACAAATGTAAATTCTGCAGAAAACGTCACCGGAGTCATATAATCTTATCCGTACGTGCACACATTTCTTCTGCGTGACTGTTTGAAAGGCAGCCCTGTGTGCGACAGGTTTTATAAGCCCTTAGACTCCTACAAGAAATCGTGAAAGTAAAATGTAAATATTGAGATAGTTTAATGGGAACAAAACGCGCTCAGGGACCCTGCTACTGTGCCCTACCCTCCGCTGTGAAATCCAGCGTTATCAGAGACAACTGGGGGTGTCCAATACACACCTCAAGGAACTGCAGAGCTAATGTGTAATCGGCTCTATGTTGGCATATCTCTCGTGGGGTAGGTGTGCCCGAGGGGCCAGTAACACAGCCCAGTGCTGCTGACTTTGGAACAGGTTCGAGTCCCAGCGTCGGCTCAACAGCCTGTGATTCTCGGCAAATCACATTATCTCCAAGTGCCTAAAAAAAAATTGTGATTGCGTGTAATATAACCGGCAGCGTTGTAAAGCGCTCCAATACCTTCCGGTCCGGCCGAGTTTGTGTCATATAATACTACACAAAAAAACAAACGTGAAAGTGGTTTTGGAAAGGCTACCTTGAAAATGCAGAATAATGGTACTACGGGAGGCAGTCGTCTCAGCAATACTCCTCTGAATGGGTTTGTGTGTCGGCTTCTAAAACGGTGAAGCCCCACAGATCGCCATAAATAAAAACAAACAATTGTGCGGTGTTTGTTTGGCCTATTTAAGGATTTTTAAACAGGAATAAAATATATGGTATTATGTCACATGGGAAACAAACGCTGTATACTTTTACGTTACAGAATGTAATCTACAGTGGAAAAACTGTGCTAGCTTTTTTTGGTACGGTTTCCTTTTAGTCCTCATAGAGATGATCATTTAAAAAAAAAAAAAAAAACCAGTCCCCCAGTCGGAGACTCCATTGTCCTGTACAAGCGCATCAATAACAGAAAATGGGGCATCCAAGGGGACTACCAAGCGCTGAGAAAAGGCAGCATCCAGGGAGCGCTACGAAGCGCTAAGAACAGCACTATGGGGGTTCTCTTCACAGCATAAACACTGCGTGCAGCTTTAGGGAACTAAATGCACAGAAGGGCCTGCACCTGTTTTCCTTGCGGGAGCGAGCAGGAACCATCTGTTAATTAAAAACAGATGGTTTGAAAGCTCGCTCCAGCAAGGGAATCGCCAAACGTGCACACGTTGCCATTCAAAGCAATGCAATGCATGCACGTTTTTGCCTGAAAACCTGAATCGATTTCTGCGCGCTGCGTAGGTGAGACCTAAAAAGAGGTCTTTTCCCTATGCAGAAACTATTCCTTGGGACCATTGGGCAACCCTGACTATTCAATTATCTGCATTTTGTATTTTGAGACTTACACACCTACATTTATAACAGAACATGTGGTGGTGAAATACTCTGTTACTTTGTAGCTAGGTGTTCAGTATAAAATACATATATTTATATAAATGTGCAAACAGCTGTTTGTAAAAAAAAAAAGAAAATGCTAAAAGTGCCACAGAAGGGATGAGGTCACTGGACATGTTATTGCTGAACAGAATACAACAGACTCAGTGCACAGCTATGAAGTACTTTATTGATCATCCAGATGTCCATGTCAGGTGTGCGGTACAACTGTATTCAGGCGTATTAACAGAAAACATCCCCTACGCTATTTCATGGCCTGTAAAAAAAGGGGTGGACATGTGTGTACAAAACTGAAAAAACACTGAGAGGTTTATAACTGAAGGCTTAAGAGAGGAGGTGAGACAGTGTCCGTGATGCAGAATAAATAAGAGCTAGCTTGGGTCAGAGAGAGGTCAAATCTTCCCAGAAGTCCTCACTCCTACATCACTGGCACATATTGCACAGTATAGAGTTGTAAACAAGGAATCCATTGAAGCTACCCTTCCCATTGGACAAACGCCTTCAAAATTTTTACAAACGCCATCATGGAGCATATTTACAAGGGCATTGCGCCATCAGAGGGTCACTTTTTAGGACGCTCCAGCGGCGCAATACCCTGCTCCATAATTCCAAAGCGGCGTTAAGCCACTTTGCATCGCCTAACGCCACTTTGTAAGTATCGTACCCTTTAATGCATGTATCTGCATGAAAGGGGCATGCAATAGGTGTTGCTGTGGGCTTTCCACCGCAACACCCAGTGCTTTTTGACTCTGCATCAGATCTACAAGGATGTGTCAATCTGAGGTAGCACCAACAACTATCTCCATTGAAAAGCAGGCATTAGATTTGCGCAACGAGGAGAAATACTTTTATTTCTCTTTGTTTTGCTCTTTCTTTGTGTGCTGCATTCTGCAGCACACATAGAAGGAGTAAATTGCCTTTAATGATTGTTTACATGCAGGAAGGTGCACCTTCCTGCACATAAACAATCATCTCTGCAACACAGGCACCTTACACCGTGGTGCAAGGGTTTCTGTTGGTGTTAGGCACTGGCACACCGAAAAATACAGGGCCGTGCTGTATTCTTGTAAATACAGCGCATCCCAGCATTTTTAAAATGACGCAGCACGGTGATGCTAAATTGCTTGCAGTGCTGCACTGCCCCATTTCATTGTAAATATGCGCCCGTGTTTGTGAAAGCCACCTTTGTATATGGCCTAGTTGCAGAGTTGACTTCTGGCCTCCTACTGAGGAGTGTCGAAGAGGGTAGAATGTTTGACACCACTGTTTGCTTGACTGAATTGATTAGTATATTCACTATTTTAATTTTGGCAGTTTGTAATTGTGGCTTCTGTACATCAGACACCAGACACGAACTGTCCCGAGGCATTCAGAACTAGGTTATTATGATTACCGGAGGCACTGTATCAGCCATGAAGTTGTTACCCAGAACTATCTAAAAGTCTCTTGTTCAGCACTTAGCCCACTGAGCTATCTTACTGGCTTGTTGGGTTTTAAACAACACGCATCCATTGTAAGTCTGGTTGTAAGCTGCCTCAAGCCAGCTTTACTGTCCAGCAGGCAGCTCGTCCAAAGGAACGTCCAATCAAACCAGTTTATTTTCGGATGCACCATATAACATGTTATTCCTGAATGGGGAGCTGCCTTGTCCAAACTGTAACCCAACCCAATATCCATTTCAAACCGGGACACAGGATAGCCAGGCTTACAGTGTGAGATTTGCAGCACTCTAGGTAAAATAAAGGTTTGCCTGCTAGAGGACTCCACTACACTTACAAAGGCATTTTGTTGTTCTGATTCTTGGATGTAATTTTAAACGATCGCTAGATGGCGCAATAAAGCCACTATCGGGCCGGAGTCCATGTGCTTTTGCAAATCTTATTCTCTGGGCTGCTTAGAAGAGACGGAATGCTGGCATTAACTGCTACACAAATACCTGCACTGAATTACATTTGTGTTTTCATTGGTGATATCAGCGTCCAAATGTTGCAAAATAATGATGAATGGAGTGTTATCTCGAAATATTCTTCATCCCGTGCTACTCAGGTGCTCGTGCCTCTAAGTATGCAACTTAAAATTGCATAAACCGTACGTCACATCCGGGAGATGTTTCAAGCGTATCTCATTGCGTATTAATCACTATTAAAAAATTTGAAAGTAGCATTTCTCAAAAAGGTCTCGGAAGGAACAACTAATGCCCTTGTCCTAACTCTCCCAAGACCACTTTAGAAACCGTTTTAGGAACAGTTCTCTCTCGAGTAAGTTCAAATGATGCACTTTTCAAAGGTTATCAGATACTGCGTGTGTAATGCACGTGGGTTTATTATTAGCAGAGCTAGATGACACCTGCATCTAGTTGTCCCTGCCTCCTAATTTTACCTGGATTGACTTTTTGAGGTAACCGAACGCTTAAATGATCCGTGTGTGCCCAATATTAATGCCATGGCTACAATTGTTAGTATACACTGCCATCTTCTGGCTGCAGTGTGGTATTGCTCTGTCAATAAGAGTGGACAAATTAAAAGTAAACCGTCACTTCCCAATATGCTCACATTTCCATCCCTATTGTACTCATTCTCTCTCATTCTTTCACTTTTTAAACTCATCGTCCTAGGCATCAGTTTCTCCTCTGTATTTGCTCACGTTCTCTACCCTTCCTCCCCCGCCCTTCCTTTTCTCCTTTCTTCTCCTATTTCTTCAGTAGTGAGAGGTGTTGGGAATGTTTTGCGTGGGTGACAGTTGTGAAGCAGGAGAGGTGCTGCAGCTCAAGAATGAGGTGTGCTCTACTGGAGGAGCAGTATAGGACGCAGCTCTGGAATAAGTATGAGTCCTTTCGGGATTTAGGTGCAAGTTACCAGCAGATGTCATGTCTCTGGACAACACTTTTCCATTCATAGTTTTTCACTTTACAGAACCTTTCTGATCAGGGGCCCTATTATGTATAGGGTGCGCTTTCCCTGTTTGCGCCCGGCGTAACTTGGAACAGGTGCGCCATGCGCAAACAGGGAAAGTGCACCCTATTACAATGAATGCGCTGGCCCCAGGGCAGCCGCGAACTCGTGTTGGCCTGGGGTGCAGCGCATTCAAACGAAATAAGGAGCGGCTTTGAAGCAGCCACTCCGTGTTTCACAGTGCAGAGTGCAACCTGCCTGCACCATTAAAGGGGGTTAGAGAAAACCTAGCAGACGGGTGCAGTCAGTGCACCCGCAGGCAAGGAGATGTCTGGGGGGTCTTTAGGACCCTCTTTCCCTCCTCCAGAGGGCTGCTCTCAGAGGGCACACTGACCACTGTCAGAGCTTCTTTACCTCTGCACCCATGTCTGTAATACGGTGCGGGTGCAGAGACAAAGGGATTCCCTCATTTGAATGGTCCACACCTCCATGCAAATGAGGAAGTGCCCACTAAAAAAAGCACTGGTGCTGTATGTGCGCAAGAGCTATTGGTATTACAGAAGGGGATGCACCAGCGTCTGCGGCCCCTTCTGTGATACCAAAGTGCCCCAGGGGCACCAAAGCAGACGCAAACACCCGTTGCACCCCCGGGGCACCTTGTGTAATACAGCCCCAGGTGTGTTGATCCAATTGATTTGAAGCAGGAGTACAACATCCTAAATCCTTTCGTCTGTTGACTGAAATTCGAGGCCCAGAAAAGTGATGAGTGACTGGTACCGTGTCATGTGGTATCCTTGGATTGCCGTGCATTGGCTGAGCTGTGTGTCGGTGCCAGTTCTGGATTACTGAGGGACCCTGCAGCCTTGCTGTGGAAGGGCTGTGCATTGCAGCAATATATGCACGGGCGCTAGAAGTAGGGGAGCAGGAGTGCTGCAGCACCCCTAGAAATAACCATGCGAGAGTCGGAGGGTGAATGAGCAAAAAAGACCCCTTGAATTTTTGTCTGTATCTTGTTACTTTTGCTGTGCGCTCAAAGCCAGAGGTCAAATGTCAAGTTATGTTTTCTAAAAGATTAATGCTTTATTTGTTAAACATGGAGATTGGTGTTTACTATTCATTTCCTGACTGCAAAGTGAGAGAATTTCGAAAACGTTAATTATGTGGTAATCTTGCTGGTGTACACGGAGTGTGAAATGAAAGGCTGTAGGATATGATTTGTTCTCACACAATAACATTTAAATATATGCAAATGTATTGCAGACATATTTCAAAATATACCACAAATTAATTACTGTTTTTGTAATTCTGAAGTGTGATGGAAGCAAAGATTTTGAATAGGATCTAAACAAATCCAGACACTTTACCTAGTGATGTGCAGATGATAATTAGTCGCTGAAACCAGATTCCCACAGTTGTTTGTGTGCTATATAGTTTTGTCAGTAAAACTGCATGTCTGTGAAAACGAAGCGGCCATCTCAGTGGAAAATGTGCGGTCTGTGAATGACAGTGCACTACCATACCATGCTGCATTAATATTTTTGCGACAGTATGCTCCAAAATACACTGCTACACACCACAGCCTTACTGCTCTACTGTGAAGTGGGCATGGCTCATAAGCTACACTGGCTATTAGTGTGATGCCTGGATTTTTCACCATCCCTATGACTTTGGTGATGTGGCACTGATAGCAGCACAGCCACTCTGAATATTGCTCCAGCGTCACTTAATATATATGGAAGCAGGTACATCCGGGTCAAAGCTTGTGGCTCTCTATTAAAAAGCTCTCCCCGTGAATCTTATGGTTCCCGTCCATACCACCCTCTTCTTTGGAATGTGGCGTTGGCACACACCTCTCCACATGGCATTCACCATCTCAGCAGCAAACCTCAGCAGTTTGCTGGGCTTGATGTGTTCTGTTATGTTGTTGTGTGGTGCCGTGTTGTATGTTGTTTGGTGCTATGTTTTGGTATTGTGTTATGTTGTTGTGTTGTGATATGTGTTGTTGTGTTATGGTGTTGTGCTATGTTATGTATTGTTTATGATAAAGGATTTAAAAACACGGGTGTGCCTGCGCTGCTCATGCATGTAAGCTAAAGGCAGCCATTTTTTGTTGCGTTACTTGAATGACAGAGGGAAGATTGATGAACAGATGGATGCAGTGGTGTAACGAAACTTGAGGGGGACCCCCAGCAAAGTACATGGAGGGTGCCCCCCACACTCCAGACCCTGTCAGAAGCTCTTAGGCCAGGAGCCCGCCACCAGTTTGCAGGGCTAGAAGGGGCCAACTGCAGCTCGGGGGCCACCTGCAGCTGCGGGGGCTAATGTTATGCCACTGGATGGATGAATGTAACTGCAGCGAAATTAAAAACCATTGTGTTGGCACCGCTGTTCATTGGCCTAAAGCCAATCAAACCAAGAGAGTAGCTACCAAGAGCGCAGAAAATTTAGTAGCACCAGAGCCCAGAGGTGTGAGGGACCCACTGTACCCCCTAAAATAGCTGTCAATCCCATGGCATGTTGAACACATCAGATCTGAAAATGAACCATGCATGGGAACCAGTTTGGGGATAACTGGATGTGTGGGGGCCATAGCAGTTCTTAAATAGCAGGGGTGCTACCAGTCAGGACTGACATGCACCGGCTGAGCTGTATGTCCGTGGTGGGTCTTGAATTTCACTGGCGCTTCACATGACTGAGATACATTGGTGGAGCTGAGAGTGCATTGCCAAGTCTGGAAAAAGAAAGCTGCAGTTCAGGATTGAACAGCCCTGACAGAGATTATGACATGCGGCTAGCAGAGCTTGCTCATCATATAATTACTTTTAAATGCATTGGAGTGCTGAAATAAAATCATACAAGTAGTTCTTCTAATCACAGACCTCAAAGTGTACACGCATGACCAAGCCCATTTCTCCATTTCATTCAGTTGTGTAAGTTTGCCAGTGAATTATTTCACTTTGCTAGTATAACACAGAGTGACAGTGGGGGGATTAGGGAGTACTCCGTGTCATAAAATTGGTGTCTAATCCCAGTGCATGAACCTCCAAAGCACGCTTCCTTCAAGGTCTTCAAGACATTGGAGAGCACTCTGTTCCTTTCGGCTCAGTAATCAATCTTTCTTTTTGCCGTACATTGGTGAACAATAGAAAGCTGTCCAACGTCTTTGCCGCATAATCCGGCATTGCCTCCCTACACATTTCACTTGTTCAGGTTCTTCAAGATCACATTGTCATACTCACAATCCCCCAGCCAGTCCTCGATGGACTCTTCCTGCCTCCCTACTCCCCCAGTACAAGAGCTGCCTGGCAGTTTTTTGGGCACTGAGTAGTCATCCAGAATAGGGTTGTAGGGGTATTCATGCCCCAGTGGGTCAGGGTCGGTGGCCTGAAGCTTCCATGCCTCCCCTGTCACCTCTGCTGGCTCATCGTAAACGGAGTGGCTACTTCCGCCCTCAGGCTCGTCATAGATGTGCTCCTCGAATAATTGATGCGCAGGCGCCTTCCCCTTCATGGCGTTCACCTCCTCAATTCTGTTGTACAGAGGATCAGGGGGGTCAGGCCAATCTGGGCTTGGGTTAGCCTGCAGGAAACTACCAAATCCTGAATTCACCAAGGATTTGGCAATGGTGTCAAAGGGGACAGCGTACTCGGACTCCAGCTGGCTATGGGTTGTCTTATTGTGGATCCGGCCACCAGCTGAAGGTCCCGCACGGACAACCACATCGGATGGCTCAGAATAAGGGCTCTCCACCACTTGGGCACCTTTCTTCTTAGCTTTTTGCAGTGTTTTGGAGCATTTGCTGTTTTGGGAGATGGGCATGACTTCTTTGGCAGGCCGCAGGGATGAGCACCTGTCACCGATGGAGTTGGACGTCTTGCCCGATAACTTCCATTTGTCGCTTGGAGATTTCTGGTCATCGTTCTTCAGATCCAGCAACAGGAGTCCTGTGGAGCCTACACACCGATAGGTTTCATTGTTACCACCATCAAGGCCGGGCTCCACTTGGTTGGCACCTCCCCAACTGGGATCATCCTGGGAGTTCACTTTTTGTACCCGGATGGCTGATTCAATGGCCATGAAGATCTCACTCCCCTGTCGGGTTTCAAATTCAAAGTTGCCTTCTCCAGAGGCACATCGTCTGCCCGCTTCGAAAGAGAAGGTCACCTGTTGAGGAGAAAACAATGTCAGCTTGGTGCACAGCAGGAAGATTTATAAGTAGGTCAACAGATACATAGAGCCAATAGTGTGAAGACATATGCCCACACAGACCCACGAGCACACGTCCATGTGCACACAGCCCTTCTCATGCAAACCACACCAAGGCCGGCGCTCCCACAGATACCCATAGACACAAATAGTAACGCAATACACACAGCATGCACTTAAACACAAACTCACATTCAGACCCAGATCCATACACACATCCAGCCTAAACAACACAGAGGGTCTCAGTCAGAGGTGAAGAAAGCCCTCGACACTCGCATCTTAGTCACACGCCCCCTTTAGGGGTCAGAAGAGGATTTTCCTTATGGTGAAGCTTTTGCTCCCCCCACTGTCGAGAAAACTGCTATGAGGAAGTGAAGTCATTTCCGGATGGTGCCTTTCCTCTTTGTGACTGCTGTGTCAACCACGGCGGTCCAAGACAGAAAATTCCACATATATCCCCACCACAACCTGGACCATTATTTTTGTCCCCACAAAACACTCCTGTTCTGGATGTCGGTTTTCTGAAAAACGCAAGAAATGTCAAGATACCACCTTGGCATTGTGGTCCTGACTTCACTTTTTTTTCTCCTAGAAGCTGCCCCCAGCAAGAAGACAGATAGCACTTCAGGGGAAAAAGGCAACCATCCTGGAGACAAACTCCAAGTTTGATGGGTGATCCACAGCTGGCTCATCCATCCGGAGAATAACATGCAGAAAACAGTGTCCCCCACAAATTGCCGAATGTTTTCCCTCTGAGCTTTTCCCAGAGATTTTGGCTGATCTCAGTAGCCTCAGACCCCATATGAAAGCTAGGAATTTGTAGTCCTGATGGGGCAAGTAAATTCTGATAACATTCCCACTGGGATTACCGGAAGCACTAAGAATCAAGCTGTAACTCACACACAGACACCCAGGCATTCAATCCACGAATACCCAGAGAGTTACACGCAGAGTCACAGCTAAACAGTGCTGCAGAATGATCATCATACTGGAGGGACCATCAGAGGTTCTAAAAGCACATCTATATTTGGAATCTGTTTCTGATTTTTGTTGATCCAATAGACGGTATCATCTCATCCACAGAATCTGTTCTCTCTGGACAAACTCAGGGCCAGATACATAAAGGTAAAGTTAGACCAAAAGTCTACCTTAGACCAAAAGTCTAACTTTTGATATTCATAAAGGTAAGTTACTACTAGCAACTTTACTACTAGTAATTTTACTAGTAGTAAGTTTATTACCAATAACTTTACTAGTAGTGAGTTTACTAGTAGTAAAGCTACTAGTGGTAACTTACCTTTGTGAATACCGAAAAGTAGTAAAGTTAGACTTTTAGTCTAAGTGAGACTTTTGGTCTAGCTTTACCTATGTGAACTTGGACCTCAGTGTTGAAACTTTTATTTACACTGCAACAGCGAGTTAATTGCAGAGTCATTAACAAGCACTAGACCGGATGACTCGTACTGGCCAACCCTATCAATTTAGACAGTAGTCACCACTTTGTAGTGATTCCTACCCTCTACCAATTTTAAGCTAATTCCTATAACTTTTTTAAACTTGCCTGTGATGGCAAAATTATCATACTGCACCCCAGCTCGCGATATTTACATTACGCCCTGGGAGCCGTGTCTGATACAACTAATAATGTAATGACTAGGCCGCAAGGGAATATCTAGGAGATCCCCGCTGCTGAATACCCACGACCCTCTAGGGAAGGTCAGGACTGCCGGGGAGGGCGATGTTAGGGAATTGGATGATGATTGTTGGAGGGAGGCCAAAAAGGCTGCTCGGTTTTACGTATCCCCTCCAATTTGTGACTTGCACAGTTTTACTACTTTCACAGGATATAATATAGCCCTCAGGGGCTCTGGCAGGTGAACAGGACACCTCACCAGGACGAAATGTAGTTTACCAAGAGCAAGTCTCAATGATATGGTCTGGTTGTGCACACAGATAGTGACCTATTGGGACCAAGTATACAAAGTCCTAGCATCAGTTCTGGACAGCCCTACTCAATCAGACCCTAATGTGGCCCGTCTGGGGATTATGGAGGGGTGGTTGGTCTCGAGGAGCCAGAGAACCTTAGTAGCAGAGGGATTCCTGGTGGCTAAAAGAGACACAGCTCATCATTTGCGGAGGAGGGCCCCTCCGCCCTTCGAGGACTGGACACGGGGACTGGACTACTGCTAAGCAGCAGAAATCGCAATCTATAAATGGAGAGGATGTGCTGCTAAGCATCGTGAGATATGGTTCCCAAGGCTTACGGCTATGAATGATACTGATTGAACGGCCATTGATAAATATGCCAGAGTTTCCCTTCCTATTCTTCTTCGTCATTGAACTAATATATGGTTATTGATTGTGTGGAAATACCTGCTGCCTTACATCATACATGCTCTCATGTGGTCTGTTTTGTGTATTCCTTGTTATAAAGTGTAATTAACAAAAAAAAAATTTAAGTGAGCAAATGGTTGATCTTGTCTATGAGGCTTCTCAAGGAGCACCACACACTAGTGCAACTCTTTCCCTCCCTACACAGAGACCACAGTACCTTTTCTGAAGTTGCTTGGAATCTTGGCATGTTCTGAGGCATCTTGAACTTGCCTTCTGGATGACAGTCTTGTTCCACAACCTCGTGTACTTCCTGGATATAGCGATGCTGAGATTGTCTCTTAGACCTCAAATGAAAATTGTGTTTTATATGCTTAAAACCTTAAAGGACTTGTTATCTGGACTTTCACCTAGGATGAATGCTGCTCAGACTAACTACCTACCTGTCCATGAGCACTGATGCTGGAGTGCTATTGGTTCAAGTATGGTATCTGCTGTGTTTTATTCCCTTATTCCCTTAGGGAATGGTAGATGGTGCATTCAGTATTGTTCTACAACATCTCAGCAAAAGAATCATCAATTGTAGGATACTCTAGAAACTTTTGACTGCTCCATTAGTTTGCGATCACTGAAGAATGATTCTCCGGTGACTGACTCTCAGGGAGAGAAGGTAGGTGGAGAATTAGCTCCCTTAACGCATTGATCCATTGCCTGTTCGGATCACAGTGAAAAGGCACTGTCAGGTTATTGATAAAGTAGTCTACCAGGACAAGGAGGTGATCTCTATCAGGAATGCGGACAAATCCAACACTCACTTGTATTGCATTGGTTTCATGATAGTGGAGGCAGGTGGTTCCACTGGCCTTGTCCCTGGGCACAAGAAGCAGCAAGTCATCATGTCTGTTAGTTGCCTTCTCATGTCCAAAGCACTAAATTTCTGATGAGTTTTCATTTTGATATTGACAATACCATGGTGTCCGGCATCACTAATGTCAATATACTTTAAAGAGTCATGGGCACACCACTACAATGACCCCCTACAGTGCAATTCTTCCTCTGTCAAAGAAGACTCATAGGGTACTTTGCAGAGAGCCTCAGTCACAAAACGTAATTTATAGCCATTACCCAGAGGCATTTTTTCGATGGTATTTTGTAATCTATGGCGAGGTTATCAGTTCCAGGAGTTGAAGAACCAATGTTCTGTTCAGTCCAGGGTGGGGGTTACAAAGGGAGATTACTGAAACAGCAGGATGACGCAGTTTGTGACGTGTGCAGATTTGGATGCAAAATCCCTAGAGATGGAATTGGTGACACCCCAGAGAATTGTGATGGCCTCCTCGTCGATGTGGGAGTGTCTTTGTTCTTTGGCAGAGAGAGCCAGGCTAGCACAGAAAGGGCGCCAATTATTCATTCGTCTGCTTTTGGGCGAGGGAGCACAGCCACTAATCCACCGGAACTGATGTCTGCAGATAGTTCTGTAGGTTTTCTAAGGTTGGTGAACATCAACATAGATTAGGATGACAGTGTTGCCTTTTTTCTACGCAATTCAAATTCCTGTTCTCTTTCCATTCCTACAAGCCATCTGTGGCTTGGTCATGAACATTGCAGTCGGAATAAACCACCCACAACAATCAACCATGCCTAGGAAACCTTTAACCTTCTTCTGATATGGTGCCGTGTCTTTTTCCTTGAAGTGCAGCCAAAGAACTTGTTTGATATCGGGAATTCGCACCTACTTAAGGCATTTTTTTCTTCTTCATAGAATTGATCAGATATGAGTAGCAAATGTGGTGATATACCTCGAAGATCTGTCTAGCAGCAACAGGTCGATTTTGACAACCACTTCGATCCGCTCACTTTGACTGCAGGGTCATCCACTGTGGGAGTGGTGTGCCATTCTCTTTTGATCAAGTTTTAGACATGTGCAAGTCAAGACTGATACATTCCTAAGTGGGCCGCTTAGGTTTCTTGGCAATAGCTATTGATGAGCTTGGTGGCATCAACTTCTCTGTGATGACAGATCCGCAGCTCATGTCTAATGGTATTCAACCTGTATCACAACTCAACAGGCTTGACAGAGCCATCAATATGTAGCTTGAGGCTCTTACCTCTTTGAGAGCCAGTGCCTTGGAATATGTCCTCAAACCAATTCAGCATGTCTACAAGCTCACTTCAGTGCGTTCAGAAAGTAAATGTGTTGAGATGGAGAGCTTTGGCAGCCTGACAGCTCAGGAGTGTGCCACGATTTCCCTTGGTAAATCAAGAAACGTGCCTTCATTTTGTGCTACTCTTCGTGCTCATGGGCGCTGCTTATGATAAATGCGTCTATGATGGGGATGCTGCAAAAGGTTTACATCTTGGTTTGAGTTGGCAACAGTTAGGTAGTAAATGTTCATCAATCAATCAAACCAGACCAATTAAGTGTGACTGTGTGAGGGTATCCAGGCGCTGGGGATCTTGCTGTGGAGGCTCAGTCGAACAGCCAGGTCTTGAGCCCTTTCCTTATCCGGAGGTGAAGAGGGAGGTCGTTCCAAGACTTGGCTGCAAGGTAGGAGAAGGAACAACCTACGCTGTGGCCTTCACATATGCAAGTGGTGTGAGTGAGGTGAAGAAAGGCGGATCGCAGTTATCTGGATGGTCAGTGGAAGTTCAGTTTATTGGTTTCAATAGCACTACAGTTCTCTGAGGCACTGGTATCAATTAAAGCGGTAATCGGTTGACTATGGCTGACAAGTTTGCATTTCTGGTGATACTTCGACGTACGTGCTTCAAGTGCTGGTGCTCAATATTACAATAAGGTCTGGCACATCTTTCTCTTCCTAGCCCATTGAGATCTATTGCAATGTCTTCATTCTGCATGAAATTCACTATATTTTGTTTTGCTGGATTATAATGTTGGCTCTTGTTGTGGGGCGCTGATGCAGAGTGCCACACCGTGGCAAAGTGAGTTTGCTGCATGCGGAGCAGGTTTAACCTTTCAGAAGGTAGGTTGAGCGAGGGAGAGTGCCATCGCCACAATACCTGCCACAGGCCTCCTTTGTAGGATGTTGATCTCTTGATTGAGCAAAATAATTTCCCAGTTAATGATTCCACAGGTTCTGCCTTGATGGAGACCCTTGGGAAGGAAGCCTCAGTATGTTATGCGCAGGTTTCCAACAGTTCATATGAGTGTTGTAGTGCGAGCATGTTTTGCAATGTTATCCTTGGTTCTTATAGAATCATCCTGTGAAGTTTTGCTGTGTTTTGTTGTGTGGTGTCCCTGTAAGATCTGGGCATCTATTTGCTTTTCTGGGGTAAGTAAACTCGCAGTGGCAGCCAACTTGCCTAGCCACGCGTGGAAGACATTGAGAGGCTCTTTGTCCCTGTTCTTCTACAGCCTACATTGAACCTCTTGTACCTGAGCTTGGACTCGCTCCCCAATCCCATGTTGAATTTTATAGTCATCATTGCAGTTGCAATTACAGGAAGAGCTTTCAGACTTTTTCTCCCATGAAACGGAGAAGAAAGGGGCACCTGGAAGTAGTGGGTGGCCCCATTATTGCAAAGTGATAGTTCACTAGCCTTGAAACCCACAGCTTCCACATGGTTGCAAGGGAGAACTGGAAAGACAGTATGTCAAACGGCAGCCATTGTATTGAGTCGGTCTGCAGCGTGCTGGAGTAGAAAGATGGCTGGGACATCTGGGAATGGTGCGCCGAGGGCTGAAAATAGGGCAGAATTGGGCAGCCAAATCAGGACTGATGTGGTATAGGCAGGGCCACTCCAATAATGTAATTGTGCAGCCGCGGAGTTTTTGGCATATAGATTTGACGCATTTGATATTTGATATTTATTCATTTGATATTTATTAATTTATAAAACACCTGAATCACCCCCCAAGAAGTATCTCCACATTATAAAGTTGCTACAGCCATCCACCGAATAGGAACGGATTAGAAAAATGAGGTTTAAAGGAGCCTTCTAAACTGTAAATGATCTGGGCATTGTCGCAAGAGGATAGGGAGTTGGTTCCAATAAAAGGGGGCTAGGTGGAAAAAAGCTTTACCACCTGGGCGAGATTTTTTATAGCGTGGAGCAAGAAGTAAAGATTTGGTCCATGATTGAAGGGACCTAAGTGGCAGATATTTGGTAAGTTTATCTGCTAGATAACTGGGACCTTTGCCATTAAAAGATTTGTGAACAATGCAGCAGATCTTAAATCTGATCCACTTCCGCACCGGAAGCCAATGCAGTTGTTGCAGAAGAGGGAGGGAGACCGTTTGGGGTGGAGCATTGGAGACCAAGCGAGACACAGTGTTCTTGACTACTTGCAATCTATTTAGGGAGGCTTCATTAGCTAAAATCAGCAAAGCATTGCAATAGTCCAGGCGGCCTGGATAACATTTTTCCGAGTGGTTAAAGGCAGGAAGGGGTATACCCTACAGAGAAGACTTAGCACATGGAAGCATGCGACAACAGTGATTTGGGCGTGCTCCTTCATTATCAATTTCTGATCCAGGCAGACTCCCAGATTGTTAACCACCAGTTTGGGAGTCGGCGCGGTGCCCAATTCCTCTGGCCACCATCTTGGGGACCACCTCACCGATTCCTCTCCGAACAACATGATCTCAGTTTTCCCCACGTTAAGCTGGAGGAAGTAATCCCTCATCTAGCCGACAATGGTCGTCATGCCCTCCGAAAAGGTAGACTGGACATTGGGATTGTTTTTATCAAAGGAAAGTAGGAGCAGAGTATCATCAGAGTAAGATAAATTGCTTAGAAATCCTACTTAGGGAACGACATATATGTTAAATAAGGTTGGAATGAGACAGGAGCCTTGAGGTACTCCCTTAGTCAGTCTTGTAGTCTTAGAGCGGAAAGGGCCTAGGTTGATAGTCTGTGTTCTATCAGACAGAAAACTTGACATCCATTGTAAAGCTTTCCCTTGGAGGCCAATTTCCCTAAGTCTCCTGAGCAAAGTCTGATGGGAAATCATGTCGAAGGCTGCCAATAAATCAAGCAGCACAAGAAGCACTGCTTGTCCGTTTTCTAGGGATATTCTAATGCTGTCAGTGACAGCAATCAAAGCTGACTCCGTACTGTGTCTGGGTCGAAAGCCCGACTGAGATGGATTGAGGCAGCTTAAAGCTTTGATAAAGTCAGACAGATGTTTTTTGATATGTTTTTCTAGTACCTTGCTCAGGAGAGGTACCAATGAAATGGGGCGATAATTAGATAAATCCTCAATGGGGGCCTTAAGGTTTTTACGGCTGGGGATTATTTGCGCCGCCTTCCATTCAGGGGGGAGATGACCCTCTTTCATAGAGCAATTGAGGATTGAACAGATCAGGGCAGCAAGTTGTTGGGAGAGCAGTGAGGTGGTCTTAGCTGGAATAATGTCCAGTGGGGAGCCTGATTTTACTATATTTAGAAGCGACTCTACATCCTCGGGCTTAAGTGCAGGAAAGTTGTCTAACATCTGTGCATTAGATGTGGTCGCTAGGTGATCTGGCATAGTGTCCATCTGAGAGCTACCAGCTAAGGTGATTTTATTGTAGATCAATTCAATTTTCTGAGTAAAATGAGTTGCTACCTTATCACATAGGGCTTGGGAGGGAGCTTCTTCATTGTTGCATGCCTTGGGATTGGTGAAGGATTTTAAGATTTGAGAGAGAGTTCTGGGGGCATTCCCTGCCTGTTCAAGTTGCTGGGCTATGAAGGCTTTACGAGCAGTTTTAATGTTTTTATGATATTGAGCCAAGGCCGATTTGTATCTTTCTTTATCCTGTATATCATGAGAAAGGCGCCAGTGTCGTTCCAGTTTTTTGCAGCAACTCTTTTCTGTCTGGAGATTTGGGGAAAACCATGCTGTCTGGGGGCATCTGGTTAAGCTGGGGCACTTTTTTAAGGGAGCTAGAGGATCGATGGTGGTTTTAATTATAGAATTAAAATGGACCAGGCACTCCTCTACATTGTCTGAGTCAGGATTCTGGGGTGTTGGGATTATATCCCGGAAGTGGTCGGGCGTAAGTTTGTGCCACTGTCTGCACCACCTAAGAGGGTTTGTGTGGGGGACATTGTGTGTTCTAGGACTCCTGATTTGAAACTCTATTAAAGAATGGTCCGTCCATGTCAATGGGTAGGTAGCTCCACAGAAAATATTAGGAGAGTTAGCAAAAATAAGAACTTACGTGTTACCAGCTGAGTGAGTGGGGCCATTGTTGAACTTAGTTAACTTGAGTGTGGTTAGATCTGCCAGAAATGAAGAGGCATCTTGATTTACGGTGTTTTCACTGTGGACATTAAAGTCTTGTAGAAGCAAAAAGTTTCTAGTTGAGATGACATGCGGAGAAATAAGTTCCATAAGTTGAAGTGAGAAGTCAGAGAGGGGGCCCAAAGGTCGGTAGATGAGAGCGCTTTTCAACTGTGTTGAGAGAGCAAGTCAATTCTGAATACTAAGATTTCCAATGTGCCATTACTTAGTTGATCAAGTATAGAAACTTTAATGAAATCCATATGGAGAATGGCTATGCCCCCCCCACCTTCGTCAGTCTATCCAGATTTTGGATATGATAACCTTCTGGAAGTGCCACTGCGATTGCAGGGGTAGAGCTGGGTTTAATCTAGGTTTTGGTCAGAAATGCCATATTGGGGAGTTTAGATGAAAATAAATCCCAGATTTCAACTGCCTGTATAGGCAGAGATCTGACATTGCTTAATAGGCAATTCCAGCCTCGGTTTTCTAGAGGAGTCTGGGGAAAGGGGTCAGTCTCGTTGCAGCGGCAGAGTTGACTATTGCCCAGGTCAAATGTCATACTGTTAGTAGAAATCTGTTCCATTTTCATACTCTGGAATCGACCTAAACTTGAAGGGTCCTTCCATGACTGTAGAAGTGTTGAGCATGGCATTTTCAGATGTATGCCATTGTTTGGGCTACCTTCTCTGATCTTGAGGAGTTCTTGACTAGTATATGTGCACAAGTCCCTTAGTCTATTACCTGAGACCGAAGCAAAACAGGCAGGGGTCTTGGCTACGCCCAGGCTTGGACGAGGCAGACGGGCTCACCTTAGGTGCGCCTTCAGCGTGCCAGCGACACGCCCGCTGCGCCTCGTGCCAGGCATCTGATTAAGAAGTGAGGCTCGCAGCTAGACTGCTGACCACAGTTCTGTTACACCCGGAAGTGCCAAAAGGCCACTTCCACTTTTGTGTAGTCTCCCTCCACACAAACGGGAGAACATGTGGTGGACCGGGGAGGAACGTGACCGTCAGAGCAATACTGTGGGCAATAGGTAGTTTGTGCTAGCAGTTTAAACTAAAACATGAGCAACCATGTAAGCAAGTAAAGGTATCGGCTAGAAACACCTTGCAGGTGAAAATTACACTAAAATGCTGCAGTTCATAGAATTCTGTTATCCGATCTGTGAGCTGACTAGCGCGTCTGCTGCGCATCATGCCAGGCATCTGATTAAGTAGTGAGCCTCGTAGCTAGACTGCTGACCTCAGTTCCTTTACACCCAGAAGTGCAGAAAGGCCACTTCCACATTTGCACAATAATCCATCATCCACTGCATTATCTGCAGAGTTGAACAGAACAAAATAAGTTTCTAGCTCAAATGGTTCAAAAGTTACTAAAAACGTGGCGACACGTGCTTGTGCACAGTGGAAGGCCCTTTGCAAAGGTTGACTGGTAACCTCTCTGTTGCTTCTTGCTATATTTGTATGTTAGACTGGTACTAATGATGTGCAATCGATGCCCAGACTGTGATAACAAGTGTAAAAATGACAAAATAATGAAGTAATACTATCACAAAATGTGACGCATTGTGCTGCATAATTTGCCTTTTCTTGCTGCATAATTTCCTTAACCCTGCCACATAATTTGACCCTCTCCTGCTGCATGAATCCAGTAGCCATGGCCATAGTGTTTCAGGACAAAGGGCAGTCCCTTCAGTCAGCTGGCATGCCAGACAGAAGGTACTGAACTCATTCGGGCAGAGATTGAGAGGATACAGGGAGTGAGGCACCGAGGATGGCATCAGTAGTGACAGTGGCCTGATTTAGAGTGGGGCGGTTGGCCCGCCTTGTCTCCTGAGTTCTGTAGAATGCAACAAGTGCTCATGCCCTTTGCCAATGGATCACCCAGCAATGGACACAGAAAGCTTGATTCAGGTGTGGAGCGGGAGTCACGCCTTCCAGAGCAGGGACGCATGGCTTCAAGCTCGGTTGCTGCTCACCATTGAATGACAAGGGGTGACCAAGAAAGGGACTTCAAGGCTGGTCCCTAGCTTCTCAAGGAACGAATAAAAAATGGAGCATTTATTTTGAATATTTAGATAGGCCAATACGTTTCAAGCAAATGTATGTGCAGTTTTGTGACATAAAAGGTACTTACAATCAGGCTTTTAAGTGGGCTGAGTCATGCCGGTGCTCAGCACCAGCAGTTCTAAAAAGCAGGTGCCGAGACGGGTCCCTATCAGGCTCTCCATTTTCGTCCTCACCCTCGGTGAACAGATAAATCTTAACTCTGCGGCAGTACCACTGCTCAAAGCCTTTGCTGTAACTTCAAAGAAACTCGTTATAGTTCTTTCACAGTCTCATCATTTCAAAATGGAAGCATTTTCAATATTATGTACAACGAAGCCATAGTTGTTGCTTATTTATCTTATGCAGCTAACAACCATTGGCAAAGCCAATAGTCCTGGCTTGTTGTAGATGTAAAGGTACTTGCTGTATGATATATCTGGATGCAACGATAGACACAGCAAAATGTTAGACGGACGGCACACTATGCTAAGCACAGATTTTTAGCTTGGGTATATTTAAGCCACGCCCTTAACTACTTCAGCCATGCCCCAGTTTTTTAATCCCACTTAAAGCCCTGCTTAGAATACATACCATAGAAAGGGCGAAAAACTGCTCTAGGTTTGGTTTAGCCCAGGTTGGTGTGATGCCAGTGGAACTGGTGTGAAATACAACTTGCTCAAAAATAAAAAATAGAAATGGCTTTGAAAAAAATTGTGATGGCGGGAAAAACTGACAAAAAGTGAGGACTAAGAAGAACAATTGGGCATATTATCAAGACAGGCGATAAAATTATCGCCGCTTTAGCGGCAGGAAACTGCCGCTAAAGCGGCGATAATGGGCTTGATAATATGCCCTGGAGAATTCCCATAGAAGCCCATGTTTTGGTGACAACATGGGCTTCTATGGGAATTCTCAAGCGCATATTATTAAGACCATTATCGCCGCTTCAACTGCATTTTTCTGCCGCTAAAGCGGCGATACTTTTAACTCCATGCTTGATAATATGCCCCTTTATTGTTTCAGAAAATTTCTACATGCTCTTGCATAGCACTTATTAGAGTAGCAAAATAATCGTAATACATTTTCTATTTTTTATGAATTCCTTCAGAAGCCAGAGACCAAATTATCCCTCTTTAAGTTGTAAGCAACAACGAATTTAGGCGATACAATTCCGCAAAGACTTCTGTCCCAAAGGCCCAAATGACTTTTATTTTTCATTCGCACAAATCTGCTTATACCACAATTTCACCGTCCTGATGATGACCCAATAAACTATTTCAGTTTGAACCGCCGTCCATCATTGCCCATTGGTGCTACTTCCTAAAGAGGACAGGCTGACAGGGCTCGCAGCTGCTTGTCTGCTTTGACTGAAATCAGAAAGCACAACTGCAGGAGGGAGAAGGAAGGCAGTCAACTTGTGACTGGGGGCTGCATGGACGTCAATTCACTAAAATGCCAGGGGTAGCAGAAGTGACATTGCATGCCGATGACCTTTACTTTGACTCACACACATATGCTTACTCATACCTACACATTCACACACTCTTGTGCACATAAACACAATCTCTCTTGCAAGCATGCATACAACATACATTTACTTACCTTAGCTTCCAGATGGGGTCATATTCCAGCTAATGTACTCCATTTTTTATTACATTAAAAGTGAATAATATTATTCACTATTTGTATAATAAAAAATTGACAGAGACCAGGCAAGTGGAGCTCCAACCAGCGTCCATTAGGAAGAGCAGTGCCAGGGGTAGCAAGGGGCAAGCCAGGGGTCGCAGCTGCGACCCCTAAATGAAGTCTATGGGGGCTTAGTTAAGAATGGCAGGCAAGGTATTGCTGAGGTATACTGGATTAATCCTGTACCAACATTTTTTTGTGTTTGCAAGAAATCTAACGTTATGATCTGTAGATACACACTTTTTTTCTTTTATTTTCTATTGCACTGGGTAAGCACTTGAGCACAACGCATTTTTGCCTTTGGCATATGACTATTTAAAGGTATTAAATACTGCAATGTTGAATTTCATTGTGTAGATTATTTGTATGGTAGGTAGCTATATACAGAGGCGAAGGGCCCGATTCACCAAGGGGCTCCGCACCCATGGTGGAGGCCCTGCAGTCATGGATGGACTTCCGCAATGAGATGTCGCACTGCAGAGGTCACGCCACGACTGTGTGGCCTCCGAAAAGAGTGTGGAGGCCCTTTGTGAGTCTTGCCTGAAGAGTTTTTCTGTGTTGGTCATTAATTGGCACATCAATATATTGCATATTCAAATACATACTGCATAGAACCACTGTAGTGAGAGTAGATTTACTGCCCCAGGTTACAAGTGGTTATAGGACAGTCCCTTTGTGTTGATAGTGAAACAAGGATGCAACACACATACAGACTTGGGGATCATTACCTTGTCACGGCCAAACCTTCGCAGAAACTTGTAGGGCCAGCTGTACAGGGTTTTTCCCGTCTCCTGGTGCCACAAGTCCAAGGCGTCCTTCTGTGCCTTTAGCATGTAGGCGCCCTTAAGGTGGCACCTCTCAGAGGCCTCCGTGCTTCTTACAGTCACCTCAAACTTTTTCAGGTCTGCTGGAAGAAAAAATTAACCAAACTATCACCAGGATCTTTCAGTTAGTAACACGTGTGTGAATGATTGGGAATACTAGAAATGTCAGGCTTTAGAACTCATATTAGTAAAACAGAGATATAAGGCATGGTGGGACAGGATCAGAGATTAAGGCACGCAGGGGCTACCAGCAATGCTAAATCTGGAAATGTGGCAAAATCCATGGGTAGATGCGTGGTAACACGCACGCCACACCAGTGGAACGCCTCCCTGGGGCAGAGTAATGCAACGCAGCAATTTGCACTGTGCTGCGTTAATCTACAGTTGTCAAGTCACTCCGGGCCACACAAGGTAGCCTTGCGTGGCTTAATTAATCTGACTTTGTATCTGTGTCACCCTTGTGCCCCCTTGCGTGGCACAAGAGCAACGCAAAAATGATAAATATGCCTGAACAACAGAAGGACCAGAATTAGAATGGAAAGGCAGAGTTAACAGATTCAGATTGTATTTATGGGGGGCAAGTTTAGGGCACTGAGACAGAGAGGTCGGGTTAGGTGAATGAGATAATAGGAATGGAGGGGCAGGTGTAGGAGATTGAGAGATTACATATGGAAGGACAAGATTAGGACATTGAGATACTAGATTAGAGGGGGTAGGCTTAGGAGAATGTGTTCATAAATATATAGGTGTGGAATTACAAGACTGAAATACCAGATAAAGAAACACAGATTTATTAGGCACAGGCCATACCATACAGATTAGGAGACAGGATAATGAGATTGAGACAGAATAAATGGAAGGAGCAGAATTGGACATTGAAATGCCATAGATGATGGGGGAGTATAGGAAAGTTGGGGAACTATTTATACAGTGGGAGTTGTAAGATGTTGTAACACAAGTTCTGGGGAGAGTATTTAGGAGATTAGGGCCCTCAATAAGGCTGGGAAGGTGGGTCCCGGCAGTCACATGGTGCTGCGGCAGCGGAGGAACCAAGTTCGCCGGCCGTTTCGTGAACCTTTCGGCATAGTTACAGTTCTCTGCTGTACGGTTTGGGATTTTTTACCAGACCTTCTATTGTGAACAAGGAAGGAGCACTTCTGCATCAGTGCTCAATGCTGACTGACCCACCATGCCAAAGCTGCACAGCAGACTGATTGGCATTTGTTTTTTAATTTTTCCAAACACAAACCATGAGTGTGTTATAAAATAAAATGTAATATCAATGTCACTAACCCCCTAGGAGCCTTTTTCTTTCAGCAGATGGGATCCATGGCCTGTTTTAGCTGCCAAGACTATCATGAAGTGCCGGGCAGAGCCGGGCAGGAAAAGAAACGTGTTGGGTGACTTTCTAACAGCATGGACTCAATGGTTCTGTGGGAGCTGGCCCACTGGTAGGATACTTCCAACGGTGGCCAGGCTGAAGCTCCAATATCAGAAAGACATCATTTCGCATAGAAGTAAATAAGGTGCAGAACTGAAAGGTAGACTAACGGGGCACACACCAATTGTTAGCAGATGCCACCCTACCACCCACCTCTGAATGCTGCAGTGGGATGTTAGTTATGGGAAGGAAAGATTAGGAGACAGAAACTCTAGCTGTGAGTAGCGGGGTGTGGTGGTAGACATAAAACTAAGTGGTGGGATATCATTGACCCTAGTAATAGGTGGCGAAGTGAGCTAAAGAATGATGATGGATTAAACCCAGATCAGTTGACTGGGGGTGAATGCTTGCAATGTTCAACACTCATCATCCCCTTTGTTTTTGCTTTGTTCGGCCTAAGTTGGCAGGGTATGCCCAGACGTGGGTCCCTTACTCACTTTGCCACTGGATTCAAGCTAGCCTGGCTGATGATGGCTGATTAGCCAGAAACCGGTCCCAGGATGATTGTTTCCGGTCCAGGGAAGACATGGCTTGGCAGTTCGGGCTGCACTGTTCCCATGAGGCACAGGTCAGACTGATTTGCATATGGTCATGTCTGAACTGGGGTGGCAGAGTGAGCTAAAGAATGATGATGGATTAAACCCAGATCAGTTGACAGGGGGTGAGTGCTTGCAATGTTCAACACTCCGTCCATCATCCCCTTTGGTTTTGCTTTGTTCGCCCTAAGTTGGCAGGGTATGCCCAGACATGGGTCCCTTGCTCACTTTGCCACTGGATTCAAGCTAGCCTGGCTGGTGACGGCTGATTAGCCAGAAACTTGTCCCAGGATGCGTGTTTCCGGTCCAGGGAAGACATAGCTTGGCAGTTCGGGCTGGACTGTTCCCATGAGGCACAGGGTTAGACTGATTTGCATATGGCCATGTCTGACCTGGGGTGGCGGAGTGAGCTAGAGAATGATGATGGATTAAACCCAGATCAGTTGATTGGGGGTGAGTGCTTGCAATGTTCAACACTCCGTCCATCATCCTCTTTGGTTTTGCTTTGTTCGCCCTAAGTTGGCAGGGTATGCCCAGACGTGGGTCCCTTGCTCACTTTGCCACTGTATTCAAGCTAGCCTGGCTGATGACGGCTGATTAGCCAGTAACCGGTCCCAGGGTGCTTGTTTCCGGTCCAGGGAAGATATGGCTTGGCAGTTCGGGCTGGACTGTTCCCATGAGGCACAGGGTCAGACTGATTTGTATATAGCCATGTCTAAACTGGGGTGGCGGAGTGAGCTAAAGAATGATGATGGATTAAACCCAGATCAGTTGACTGGGGGTGAGTGCTTGCAATGTTCTACACTCCGTCCATCATCCCCTTTGGTTTTGCCTAGTAATAAGTATTCAGTGATTTAGAACTATAGACTCAACGCCAAACATGTCTGAAAATATGCTAGAAACAGCTGGTCCGGTATTAGAATCACCAGTCGACACTAAATGGCATGTTTCTAAGTTTCTTACAGTTTTAAGGACTGACAGTCAGACTTAGTTTTTCTGTTGGTATCCTCGCAAAACTCCCCTGATGGCAAAAGGCTGCCAGAGGCCATATCTTTTGTGTGGAATTTCGCAGGAGTTGTGGAGTAATAATGGCAAACCTCTTATTAATTTCCAGGTATGTCTGTGCTGGTGCAGTTTGAAAAAATTGACACAGAACTAAATTTCCTGACATGTTTTCCCTTCAACATTACTACAGTCAGATTTGGACTGAGGGGCAATGCACAGTGATGCTGTATCAGGATAATAAAGGTCCAGGAAAAGTCTCTTAATAAAGATGTTAATGTCTAAATAAGACTACAGCTTGCGCAACAACATATTCGGTGCCTGCAGCTCCCAGTGTGCATCATAAGGATCTTTTAATTCCCACATGTTACTGCTAGGTGTTAGGTTAGGCCACACATGCACCAAGTGTCAGTGAAGAGCTACAAATTGCAACTCAAAAGGAACATAATGTGGTCCCTGTGGTGCACGGTACCTCTGCGTTTAAGCTGAACCCCCCCTCTTTCCAAGGCGTACAGATATTTTGGATTTGACATGACTATGCTTAGAAAATAACACAAGAGGACAAGCTTGATGTTTGGGGTCAACATCGAGGGTTGGTAAGAGCTCCAAATGTAGGAGACAATCAGGCTCATGGCCCTGGGTTTACTACCCAGCTCCATGTCACCAGGCCACCCTGTTCCTTGTCTGGGTTTTAAGTCCACACATTAATGTGCTCTTTGACTTGTAGTCATCAGTGACTACAATTAACCCTGTTGGACTGCCGCATCTGACAAAGATTTGAGGGAAGTCCAATACTAGAAATATGGGGTCCTGTCCACCTGTAACTAGATGTCAACCTAGGGTGCTGGCCTACTCTATGCAAGTGACACATCTTCCTTGCACTGAGAGGTACCAGCCAGTCTGATCCCCACGTTAGCCTCCCAGAATGTGTCTGTGAACATATTGAACACCAAAATAGTCTGTGACCTACTTCCAAGCAGCTCAAGTGATAAGTTCTAGTTGAACTTAGTTCCACCCCTTCCCAGAAAGGAGGAATCAAAGCTGGTTCTGCAACTCTGAAGTCCTTCATGACCACAGAGTCTAATGATCAAAATTAAGTCATGACGCCTTGTTTGCCCAGTGGGTTTGGAGGTGGGCATGTGTGGTCATGAGCACAGATGCTTCCTTGAGTCAAGGCTTGAGAAGGACCACAATCTGACCTATCAATTCAATTCAATTCAATTCAATTCAAAAGACCTTTATTCGGGTTTCATAAAATCCATAAAAGTACAGCAAAAACAATTCATTTACACAATAATACAATCCATAAAAACACCACAATGAAAACAATTCATTTTCAAAAATGCAACTCTCATAAGACAATTTTCAGGGATTTTCCATCATTTTGCGTGCACGTACTATTAATCTCAGAAAAGTGCTAGTGCGAAAGATTAATTCGTCTGTATCCAGGGAGAATAATAATGAGCAAGATTCCCCCAAGGGAAGGGGTCTTAATTTTCTCAAATAAGGAGTTAAAAACCAGTTAATATATTTTAAATAAAATTTACAAAAGAATAGGAAGTGGATATCATTCTGTTTACTAATGCCATCACATGGGCATGGGTTATATTCTACTGTATGATGATAACCCAGAGGGAAGGCCAGCAAGAATTTTACAGAACCTGCCCTTAAACGAAAGAGCAAGGATCGTTCCCAGTTAGACATGGGGAGAGTGAGGTAGAGTGGTAGTGGATACCTACACAAATCATTCCCCATGTATGTGACAACAGAAGATTTGAGTGACTCCCTCCCCATTCTTTCTAAGTTAAAAAGTGCATAAAGTGCTTGTTTAACCACAACCTTATCTTTCGGCTCAATTCTGGTTGGTTCGGAGAAAAGGTCGCCTTTATCCACGGCGCGCAATGTATTAAAAAATTCAGCTAACCAAGGTATTAGCAGGCCGTGGTCACACTTTAGGCAATCTTTTATGATATTTTTTGTTAAGCTCGCTGAATTATTTATCCAAATCCTAATCCAGAATAGGGCTGGTCTAGCTCTAATGAAGTCACAAACATAGGGGAGATTTAATTCTTTATGACAGATGAATTCAGAAGCGGAGAAAGGTGCACCCAATATTTTCCTGCAAAAATGATTTTCCTCACGCTGGATCCCTGGATTTCTCCCCGAACCCCAGACCTCAGCCCCATACGTGGCTACAGGAATGCACTGTAATTTAAAAAAATTTAAGATGGCTCTAGTGGCACCTATTCTCTTCGGGCGTGGGAGGCTCAATATAGAATTGGTGGCTTTCGAGAACTTACCCATGGCGTGGGCAGAATGCCCACTCCATGAGCCATTCGCAGCGAAAACCAACCCTAAGTACGGAAAAGAGGTTACGGATTCTAGTTTATCCGAGCCTACATTTATAATATTAAGCTTCCTTTTCCCAGGTCCACAAGACATAATAAAAGATTTTTTTAAATTTACACGCAGGTCTAATGTCTCCATATGTTGGACAAAAGTTCCAACAAGCAAACGAAGAGCATTAGGGGTGCGGCCCATAAGGACCGCATCGTCTGCGTATAATAAAACTGGTAATGGGTTCCCCTGAATAATTGGAACATCTCTCGTCACTTGTTTCAAGGCTTTGGCAAGACCGTTAATATAAATAATAAATAGCAGGGGTGCTAAAACGCACCCCTGCCTAACCCCCCTGCCTATTTTTATGGGTCCAGATACATCTCCACCGGACCCGATCCTAACTTGTGCTTTGAGGTCAGTGTGAAGGTAAGCCAGAAAGTTTACAAGAGCTTCATCCAGACCATAGTTAGAAAGCATAACCCATAATTTGGATCTATTAACTAGGTCAAAAGCGGATGAGAGGTCCATGAATGCGAGATAGATTGGGCTTGATCGAGCAACATTATACTTATCAACAATCAATTTTAAGTTTAAACATTGCTCCACTGTGCCCACGCCGCTCCCAAATCCCATCTGGCATGAGTCCGGTAGGTCTGTGTCTTCAGTCCACTCTATCATCCTATTATAAATAACTCGTCCAAGGATTTTTAAAGTATTATCCAAGAGCGAGATTGGGCGATAGTTAGCTGGATCTGACCTATCGCCCTTTTTAAAAATGGGAACTATGGTACTAGTGGCCCAAGTTTCAGGCATAGGCACCATTGGCAAGCTGTTAAAAACATTAAGGAGAATTGGAGCCCATAAGTCCGTGTTATGCTTAATAATATCTATAGGGAGTCCATCGGGACCGGGGGCCTTGTTACCAAGGCTCTCTTTAATAGCTGTGACTACCTCAAAGAGGTCAATCTCGAGGCTGCATGACTGCTCCGAAGTAGAAATAGTTACTTCTTCGGAAGGAGTGGCATATATTTTAGAGAAATGGGCCTCCCAACTACTGCTAGTTATGTTACAGCTGATTGGGGATAAATGTTTCCCCATGTCTCGCATCTTCCTGACAGCTGACCAGAAGGGGCCGCTGCTCTTCAAATTAGCGCTTTCAACCAGCGTTTCCCACTGTTCTGTCAACAGTGCGGCCTTCCTTTCAGTTGTTTTTAATTTATAATTTTTCCTGGCCAACTGTACCTCTAGTGTGCACCTTGGTTAAGAAGACAGTGCCTTACGTAGTTCCCTATTTGCCATGGAACAGGTGGAATCAAACCATCTTGGTTCTTTCACTATCTTTGGCAATGGAACTGACAACAATTTTTTAATTACTAGACACAGTTTGCCAAAATCAGTGATTATTCTATGGTTATTTCCATTTGAGAGTAAACAAGAATTAATTAGTTCAGGATGGTCATTCCGCACACTTCCTAAAATAGCTCCGCTATCAATTCCCCTCCATTTTAGCCGCAGGCCATCACCAGATGGTGTGATGTCTCTTGCGCCATTAAATTTCGCATGTACAGGGCCGGAGCCTAAATGCAGAGTGATTGTGAGGGGATTATGATCGCTGAATTATGTCTTTATTACCTTGGATTCCAGCACGCGATCCACTAAATAGGGGGACATAAAAATAACGTCAATAGTTGAGCAACAATCTCTCCCCCTGAACGTAGGGACATAATCCATACCAGGTGATTGACACACTTCCATAGCATTACTAAGGGTGTGCTCACTTAGTATGTTTGCCAGTTCAAACCCCCTTTTTTCAGCTTGGTCTATAATATTATTAATGTCCTTAGCCCAACATTTCTTTGTAAATTTAGCATTGAAGTCCCCCCCGATTAAAATCCCTATCTCCTCCTCTGATTCCAGATTTGTTTCCAATTTCCGTAGGGTCTTAGAGAGTGCTATATAGTTCATATTGGGTGTAGAATGAAAATCATTGTTATAAAAATTAATTATATAAATCCTGGATTTTTGGTTCAACTCAAGAGCCTGGATATTCGGATTCCCTTCTGATAAATCTTTGATAGTTCCTCCCATCAATGTGCTAATACCTATAAATAATCCTCCCACTGCACGGCCAAAAATAGGCTTACTTGAAGTTACACTGAAGCAGTGGTAACCCTCAATAAATAAATTGCTAACAGCCCATGTCTCCTGGAACATAACAATATCTTTATCATCCAATAGCTTGACCCATTGAGGGTCAAGTAATCTTGGTTCCAGCCCAGCGACATTCCAGCTAAGAATTGACAGTTTAGAGCGTCTTGGAGCACGAGAGGTATTATACCCACTAAGCTGCTTAAGTTGAGTTGGTAGGGTAATTATGTGCTCATGTGTGGCTGGGGATATAACCGGAGCAACATATGGTGCCATTATCTCAGTTTTATTGATTTGTATGTAATGAGGATTTTCCCCGGTGATGATAGATACGTCTTCACTCTCTCTATCTCTTTCCCCAGTCAATCCTGACATTCCAAGTTGGAAAGAGCATATTCAAATCGATTATGCGTTGGTATATTATATATATATACCTTGGCTCATTCTGGGGCATATTAAGATTTTGCTTGAGCCTTTCATATGATCTCTCCCTTGGATTGAAATAAGAGGGAGTGGGGAGAGGTAAATATGACAAGTGATGCGATGGAGGTATAATCCGATGGCCTATTGAACGACCATTCCTAGGGTTACAATTAAAATCCTGGTGAGGGTGTCCATAGCCATTCATAATGTTGTGATTCGTGCCGAGTTGGTCTGCTAGAAAGTTAGACCCAGGATTAGAATTAAAATCAATTAAATGTCTGTAAAAATACCCAAGAGGAAGCAGAGTGGTATTGAATTCCCAGGGTGAGGGCAATGGGGCTTTTGAAAGAGTGAATTGTACCCATTGTGGGGATCTAAAGTCTATGATTATACAATCCCCTTCAAACTTTTTTCTCAGTGGGCCCACCCACCCTACTCTTTGAGTGTGGATAATCTCCCCTGCTCCTTCCATTGGAAAATTACAATTTGCAGAGAGCCAATGAAGGGTTCTGTTTCTTAAACTTGTATGGTTTTCCTCTAGGTTTTCCCTCAGTTTTGGGACATTGGCTATGACCAAGACATATGCTCCACACTCTGGGGGTAAACTAATGCGAGCCGGAATCTGTCTCGTATTAATTACTTCAATTATATCCGGCTTGGCAATCGGGGGGTCTTGGTCAACATCATTCACTTGTGTCATTGTTGGTGCCCTGTTACTTCTAACAGTGGTTTGATCCACTCCTCCAGAACTAATTGCCTTAGTTGTTTTGATGTTAAATGCCTGTTTAGATGGAAATTCCGTGTTTAATAGGTCTTTACTTGTGCTAGGTTTGGGTGTTAAAGGAGAGGCATTAATGTGCGCTATACTTTTCTTGTTGACCTTAGTATATTGCGATTTATCTGTGTTGGTGTTACTTATCCCAGGGTGTAATGTGGTTGTAGGGTTACGCCCTGTGCCTAGTTTTAACACATGATCATCTAATGCCCTCAACCTCTTGTCAATATTAAGGACTTGTTGATTAATTGGTCCTAGGAGGGTAGTTATCAGGGTCTCCATTCTCCCCCAGAATCCTTCGTTCCCCAGCATTACATTGGTTACTGTGGTTTGTTCATCCTTCTTGCTAAGATAGACTTCGCTATTACTATCATCTTGCTCTACAAAAGTAGGTGGCCTCCGCGATTGATGGCACCCACCATTGTCTCTACGTTTATTTACTACTGGCTCTATTTGTTTCCCTTTTCGCTTTGCTTTTTGTTTTCTTGCCTTCTGTCCCCTAGTTCGTGTTGGTATGCTATCACTTTTCTCCCTGTCTATAATCGACACATCGGTATCTGAACATAATTCTATTCCTTCCGAATGTACCTGTTCGTTAACTGGGGGTGGAATAGAGTCAGTGCTCCTGTTAGCACTTGATCTTAACATAGTCGGGGTTAGCGAATGTCTATTATCCATCAAGCAATGATTAGGGGATACTGTGTCCACAATTATGCAGTTCTTATTAGAGTCTGTACCTGGTAACCCCGCGTAGGATGTTATATGCGATGTAGCAAGCAGGGAGTCCAGTGAGTTATCCTGCTGCAAAAGTGGTGGCAAGCTCGATGGGAGCGAGAGACGTCTTTCGGTATTTTGAATTGCAGAAGCCACGACGCCAATTGTCTTCTGGAGCATTTTATCAATGGCGGTCAAGCTGGGCAATGGGGTGGGGGTAGTAGCAGTAAGTGATGAAGTTGGCTGCTTGCGATTAGATTTAGGCACAGGTGGTGGTCTTTTCCCCATTTTCAATGTATATCTAGGAATGCTACACAACACTGGATAATTCCCAGGCACAGGTTATAGTATACTCACAAAAGTAGGGTTCTCTAGCAGCTAGACCCACACCTCGTTCGGTCCAGGGGGGGTGGCCCGACCCGACCTCCTTCGACCCCGGACGGCCACAGACGGCCACAGACGGCCACAGACGGCCACAGACGGCCCGCCCTTTGCCCGGGCTTAGCCCGGCGCTGCCCGCGCGCTGTCCCGCGACGCGGGAGAGAGGCAGCGATTTATACCGCCTCCAGGCGCGAGGATGAGGCTTCCGGGTTCCGTTCCCAGCGCGCTAGGGAAGCTGGGAAGTGTAGTTCCTCCACACTGCGGCCGCGGTGGTTTGCGGTGCGGCAGCGGGAGGAAAGGCGAGATTGAGCTGGTGCACCCAGGACAGCAGCGCAGGTATAGCAGGTGAGTTCAATAGCCAGGGTTCAGGGCTCAATTCCTGCAATGTTTAGTCCCCCCTGACCTATCACTAGTCGACCAGACCACCGCCCTCGAGGGGCCATGATCTTCATTGTCGATAAGCAGCACAAGTCACTGAGGGGCACCTGATGCCCTGCACCTGAAAAGGAGTAACCTTGATTGTAATTATTCATTTGGAAGCATCTTTAATAGAAATGCCACAAATGGCTCATAAAATATACTATAAAGTAAAGGCAGACTGTGGAAGACATACACCATGGTCAAGAAGTAAGGAGACTTATAATGTGGGCCTGTGCATGGGATACATACAATAACACTTAAATAGAGCCCAAAGGGATTCAGGTCATTTTGTAGTCCAAGTGGGGTAGGGCTTCGACTGTTGGGGTTTTCCCTGCAACAGATGACACTCAAGGGTAACTGTCAACAAGGACAATGGGGATAAAGCACACAGTTCTAGCATCATTACAAAGTGATGACAGATGGAACACAATGATGTGTACAATGAGATCTACTGCACTAGGTTGGTGTATACGGTCCATCAATGGATTTGTGGATCAGGATGGGGAACTTGCATATGGCTCTGCAGTGGACACAGACCCGGCTTGTCTGGCGTTTTCATGTAGAAATCAGGACAGAATAGTTACACTATGCTGCTGCTCCGCAAGAGCAGTCCAGTGGCTGTGCCACTCCATTGCCCCAGGATAAGGGATAAACCTCTGACAGCCAGATCAACCCACAATCCCACCGTCATATGCAGTTGGATAGGAAACAGCCTTGCTGCGGCCTAGTAGTTAGATGGTTCGGGGTCTTCCTTTTACATGTGTTGGCTGTGAAATTGGTGAAATTGGCTATGCATGCAATCATGTTTATGGAAGCTCAAAATATATGTTATTGGCTATGTGGACCCTTGGAATACCATTGTCTTTGTATGTGGAAACAGGTAATACCTTAGAAAGCATCTTATTAAAACATTGGAATGTTGGGAGAGCCGTTGAAAACAATGGAGTGCTCCGAGCTTCTAATGGCCGGTAAAAGCCCGGTGCTCCAACATTCTAATGTTGTCGTTCACCGCAATTGCTGTGAACAAATGCCTCACGAGGCCTGAGGAGATTTCAGTCCCCTCGGGCTATGTGGGCCTTTGTTTTATTTGTTAGAATATTCTGCCCTCTAGTTGTAGAATGTCCTAATAGCCTCATAGCCCTCCTTAGCTGGGCTATACCGGCAGTAACGTCCCGCTCCCTTGTTAAAGGCCCTCGCCTCCGGCTCTGGCCTTTAACGCTGAAGCAGGCCTTTAATCGCCAGTATAGCCCGCTACAGTGGGCTATAAGGCAATATTAGACATATGAAGTGGGTACCATTGCCCACTCCTAATGTGGAAAAGAGCACTACCTAAAGGACCTCTGAAATGATGTGATTTTGCCATGGGAGCATTTTACGCAGAAATATGGATTTGCTGCATTGAGCACATCCAAAATCTCCTTACATCATTTTCATATTTCAACAGAAAACATTTATACCGTCAACAGAGCAACATTTATGAACTATACTACATGTGCATTGCAGCACTGCACTAAAACTTTATAAAGGTAAATGATCACTTTTCAACTGATGACTGTCATATGATGTTATTTAAAGAGATGACAATTTTGATCAAGTCATGTTAATCATTCCCATTGATGAACCAGTATTAGAATATATCCACAATTAGAAAGAATCGCCTTGCATAAGGGTATTAGAAGCATGGCGGAAAGAATGATACGTTCATTGTCATGAAATTCTTTTGTTTCACTAGTCATTTAAATCCACGTTTCCGTCACTGACAATGGGATGAAAGCCTCACATGTTTCACAGACACTGTTCTTAAAGAAGTAGTTTATCTTAATGTTGACAGATAGAATTTATAACAATTTCAAGCATGTTCTATCTCTTTGCATGTGTTAAATTTTGAACCTTAAAGTGCCTCCTTGTGATAAGTATACGTTATAAATAAGTACAGCAGTGGTCTGCAGTGCTGTTTATTAATGGAAAGAGTTGCTTCCACATGCCACATGGTATTACCAGAATGTAAAATGAAACTGACATTTTTAAAAAAAAATATAACTGGTATTTGCAGGATAGAAGTTGATCCCCTTTTAGGTTACTCATGGTGATTCATTTTCAGCTAGTTACCATATTGTATATATTTTACACAAACAATTGCACTCCTGGAATCAAAAAGAACAATGCTAATAAAACTGTATTCTTGTGCTTCCATGCAAGAGAACATCAATTATTGTTGCAGAATAACATCCTGAATAAGAATATGTGTAGTTTTAGTATAAAACTGTATAATACGATCCTCCATTGCTAGATAATTCCAGTGATCTGGACTATCAGTGGTTAAATACGCAGACAGTAGAATTATCTCTAACTAAGCTTGTGTGTTACAAAACTAAGCTTCATCCTAGCATTCCCAGCCATGGCCACCAGGTGCCACCATTAGAGGAATGCTCATCTCTTCCTCTTAGGGACTGTTATTTCATTAGCAAGAGTAGCACACACCAGCAGGGGTCAAAGGCAATATATCATTCTCCCCCTTCAGATGCTGCGTTACCGGCCTTGGCCGGCATGTGTCTCTGTAAGAAAGCTACTTGTCACCACCTTGCCCGGGAATATGTTTCTTCAGCAGGAAGAAAAAAGTTACTTACCTGTAACTGAAGTTCTCCAGGTTTGGAATCTTTCAGTAGATCATACAAGCAGGCCAGCTGGTACACGGAAGACCCTTGAGACACCAAAATTAAAAATATCCAGGACTATTTTTGGGGCTGTACCCCAAGCCAGTGAGGGCAGCTTAATCCTGCCCCCTCCGGTTCCCCAGAAATTGGAAGAGACTCTTCTGGAGTTCCACCTATACCGCTGAATACGTCACTCAAAATAATGCAAGCACTAAAATCTGGTTCTCCCTCAAATCCTTGCCAAATCCAAGGTCCTGGCCTCCATTGCTGTAGTAGTCAACCCAGCAGCCAATCGGATCCTGAACCTCTCTATGTCTGAGGGAGTGGTGCCTGAGAGCTGGAAACACGGGCGAATTCTTCCACTCTTAAAAAAGCCAACGGCAGATCCCTCGATAGCCAGCAATTACAGGCCAATATCACCGCTGCCATACCTCTCCAAGGCCTTTGAGAAGTATGTGAATACTGTGACTACTGACTTTGTTGAGGCAATCCATGCACTTCACCCTAGTCAATCAGGGTTCAGAGCAAATTATAGCACAGAAACAGCGTTGCTGGAGGTTTCAGACACCATTAAAACCACGGTTGACAGAGGGGGAAAGGCGGTACTGATACTGCTGGACCTCTCGGCGGCCTTTGATACCGTCTCCCACGATGCTCTCCTTCACAGACTCCAAGACTGTGGTATCGGAGGCACGGTCCTCAGGTGGTTTACATCTTTTCTGGAAAACAGCCAGCAAACAGTATGGTCCCCGCCTTTCGCCTCACCCCTTTGAGGGTTGAAGTGCCACAGGCTCTGTTCTGAGCCCTACTCTGTTCAATCTGTACATGGCTCTCCTGGCACTCCTGGCAGAGCAACACGGCGCAAAAATGATATCCTACGCTGATGATATGCAGCTGTTGTTTTCCTGCGAGAAAAACGCTGCATGGAGTGGAGATGAAATTAACAACTGCCTCTCCAAGGTGTTCTCCTGGTTCAGGCAAAACCAGCTGCGGTGCAATTCCGATAAGTCCGAAATCATCTTTTTCGGCCACTGTCCTGATGAGGAATGGGGCAATTGGTGGCCCCAGGATATGTCCCCCCCAGTCAACCCAGTTACCACTGTAAAAAATCTAGGGGTAAAACTGGATGCAGACATGTCCATGAAGTCCCAAGTCCAAGCTGTAGCCGGTACCTGTTTCGGACTGCTGAAGATGATGAGGAACTTCCTCCCCCTACTTCCAGTTCCGCATAGAAAAACCGTGGTCCAGGCGCTGATAACGTCCAGGCTGGACTACGTCAATATTTTGGACTTAGGTCTCTCAGACTACCTACTGAGCCGCCTACAGGTAGTCCAAAACGCAGCCGCTAGGGCCATCCTGATGGTCAATTTTAGGACTCACATGACGCCTCTGTTGTGTCCCTGCACTGGCTTTCGGTGCGCAAAAGGGTGCATTTTAAGGCCTTGGTGCTGGCCTTCAAGGCCTTTCACAATATTGGGGCCCCCTAAATCAGGAGTAGAATCCAGCCCTATGTCCCAACGAGGACCCTGCGGTCCTCAACTCAAAGGCTGATGAGCGTGCCAAAGATCACATGTTCACGTTTGGGCGGACGCTCGTTCCAGGTGGCCGTTGCCAGACTATGGAACAGCTAACCACCTCCCCTGAGAGAGGTGTGGGATATTTTGAGCTTTAGGAGAAAGCTAAAAACTTGGCTTTTTCAACAATAGATGTGGCACTCGCAGTTGCACTCTAACTGTTCTGTCAAATAGGGCACAGTTAGCGCCGGGACACTCCCAGGAGTAGCCGTGCGCTCTACAAATACCCTACACATAACATAACATAACTGTAAACAGCTAGAAGGGAACTGGACAGTCAGCCGTAACACCACCAAGAGAACTACCTACAGGGCAGCACTCAGATGCTTTCACTAGCAAATAAGAGACACCAAGAAAAAAGCACTAGTGGACCACATAAAAGGAAGCTCCAACAACTGCAAGGAGATCTTCTCAATCGTTAAGGATTTCACCCTCAGCCACTGACACCAACATCGCAGCCTCCCAACAACTCTGTGACGACCAATCCAACTTCTTCTACAGCAAAATTACAAACATCTGCAGCAACTTGTCCCACCGACCCAACCTCAGAAAAGTTGTTGCTAACATACCCACCACCAACGACGATGGCCACCTGACTGAATGGACAACCCTCTTCAGAAACGACACAGAAGCAATCAAGCAGACCATCCCCTCGGGGGCCTCCACGGACCCATGCCCCCACCTCATCTACAACCTGGGAGCATCAAAAATCAGCACCACCCTGACCCACATCATCAACACCTCCATCACATCCGCCACTTTCCTGGATGAATGAAAATTTGCAGAAATCAACACCCTCCTCAAGAATCCCACAGCCTACCCAAATCAACTGAGCAACATCTGACCCATCCCCCTGCTTCCCTACCCAGCCAAAGTGATTAAGAAGGCCATCAACACACAACTCACAACCCACCCTGAACTTCACCATCTTGTAAACAACCCTCAGTCAGAATTCAGAAAGAATCACAGCACTGAAACAGCACTCATTGCGGCCACCAATGACATTCAAATCATCCTGGAATGAGGGGAAACAGTGGCCATCATCCTGATTGACCTCTCTGTGGCCTTCGAGACTGTCTCCCATAACATCCTCATCAAAGGACTCCATGAGATTGGAATACAAGGATACACTCTCAGATGGATCTGTTCACTCCTCACAGGAAGATCCCAAAGGTCAGGCTGCTGCCCTTCACATCAGAGACCAAGAAATTGAGGTGCAGAGTTCCACAGGGATAGTTCCTCAGCCCTACCCTTTTCAACATATAAAAGACACCGCTCGCCAATATCATGCGATCACAAGACATCACCTTCATCTCTTACACTGATAACACACAACTCATCCTCTCCCTGATGGCCAAAACAACCACTGCTAGAACCAACTTCACCAACGGCATGACCATTGTAGCAGACTGGATGAAAACCAACTGTCTGCTACGCCACTCCGACAAGACGGAAGTACTGGTCTTCGGCAACAGACCTCCATGGGACTCCACCTGGTGGCCATCAGAGTTAGGACCAGCACCCACAGACCCCGAAAGAAATCTAGGGATCATCTTAGACAACAATCTCAACATGACAGCTCAAGTCAATGCAGTATGCACCTACTGCTTCCAAATTCTATGCATTTTGCAAAACATCTTCAAATGGTTGCCTCAGAACACCAGATGGATCAACACGCAAGCCCTCATAACCAGCTTGCTGAACTACGGCAACACTCTCTACACCAGAATCACAAACAACTCCTACACAGACTACAGACCATCCAGAACACTTTTCTAAAGCTCATACTTGACCTCTCACGCCACACCCACATCACACCGCACCTCTGGAAGTTCACTGGCCACCCATTCACAAGCAAAGCCAATTCAAACTTCTCACGCACACATACAAAGCACAGGACCAGAATAACTGAACAACCGCGTACACTTTCACCAACCCCCCAGGCACCTACGCTATACCTAACTCTCACTCGAACACATTTCCCGCATCGACAGAAGCAAAATTGTAGTTCACTCATTCTCCTTCACCAAAGACATGGAACAGCCTCCCTCAACACATCAGATCCTTCTCCTCTTTTAATATATGCCAACCTAGGGCTCCATCCTTCATCTCCTGGTGTTTACTGTGTTCGCAGTTGGCAGGATATGCCCAGACGTTGGTCCCTTGCTCACTTTGCCACTAGATTCAAGCTAGCCTGGCTGATGAGGGGTGTTACCCTGAAATCGGTCCCAGGATGCTTGTTTACGGTTCAAAGAAGATGTGGCTTGGTAGTTCGGTCTGGACTGTCCCATGAGGATCAGGGTCAAGACTGATTTGCATATGGACGGGTCTGAACAAGGGTGACGAAGTGAGCTAAAGAAACATGATGGATTGAATCCAAATCTGTGACTAGGGGTGAGTGTCTGAAAAGCTTCAGTACTCCGTCCATCATCTCCTTGTGTTTGCTTTCTTCATATATGTACCTTGGGGACCACAAACCTAAACACCTGCTCAAGCGCCTGGATACCCTCTTGGGTGATTACTGCTCTATACAAATCAATATTTCTCACTGAAACCACAGATAACAGGTTGCTTCTCAACCCTCAAATGGTTAAAAAAAAATCCGTGGTTAATTCCCCTAGCAGCTCAAAGAACTGTTATTCAGGCTTTGATAATATCCAGACTGGACTATGGCAATGTGCTGTACTTGGGGGCTATTAAGACCTCAATGCTACGTTTACAGATGGTTCAAAATGTGGCGGCTTGGCTGCTCTTTTGTTTATCTCGGAGAGCATCTGTCACTCCTCTGCTTCAGGAATTGCACTGGCTCAGGGTATCTAAGCGTATTGAGTTTAAGGCTCTGTGCTATTTAAGGCCAAACATGGCTTAGCACCTCCATACATACAGGAGCTGGTTACTCCTTACTCGCTAACTCGTACACTGAGATCTTCTAGCCAAGCGCTGGTTTCTATATCTAGATTTCATCACACCCACATGAAGGGCTGCTCTTTTGCTTATCGAGGTCCTAAAGTGTGGAACTCTCTGCCAGCCAATGTCAGGGACTGCAACTCTCTATTCACCTTTCGTAAAAACCTGAAAACTGCTTTTTTAATGTCCGGTCCCGGGAATGCCTATCTGCTGCTACCTTGCGCTGGGAAACCCCTCGGGGTAGCTGTGCACACTATAAATCTCGCAAATAAATAAATAAATAAATATATCATAACATAACATATCTTGCTAGAATTGCCAGAGCATGTAATGCTCTTATAGAGGTGGCAGCAGTGGCAGAAAAGCGTTTTCCAATGTTGTTCAGCTTTCCACCTTCTCTATCTGGAGGAGCAGTACATGGTGCTGTTGGATTTCTAGACAGTCTTGGAGCGGCCTGTGTAACAACAGAATCTGCTCAAGAGTGACAAAGTAGACATATTGGGGCATTATTTGGCGCTTTATATATTCTAGCCAATTGTGGAATCACAGCCACAGTTGTAGCTAGTGTTTTCATAATCATAAGAACTTCCTCCCAAATATGATCTATTATATGGGTTGATTTGACAGTCTTTCTAGCAGGTTCTTTGAAATAATATAGAAAGCAATCATATTTTTTTGCTGTCTCCTGTAAATCAAACCTCTTTGAAGGCCGTTCAATGAGGTGATGAAAACCACCTATGCCATATGCTGGAGAATCCACTCCTGGAAGAGTGGTGTCATCCGTGGTGGTAGCCACATACTGATCCCATTCAGGGCCTGAATACTGAGGGGTGTTTGGTAACTGTCCCTCTTCCTGATTATCACTCTTTCTGGTGATTGTGGTGTAATGGATTGAGGCTGGGGTGGTGACAACTGAGGCAAAGATACTTGAGCAGGTTGAAAGAACTGTACTGGAGAAGGAGGTGTAGTAGGCCTCACCTGAGGCTTGGAACCGGCTTGAGTTCTGGCATTGACAGTTTTCGCCTTGAACAAGAAGCTTGTGCTTGTGGGAAGCATCTATAATAATCTGTTACCACCAGGCATAGTTCCTTAACGAAGCACAATGGTATTTGCATATTCTCTTCCTGTTGATCTTGGATAGCTTGTTCTGAAGACTCTACTCCATATCGCCATCCTTCATCGTTCTCCTCATGTTGTACGAAAGACTGAATGGTGCGTTTGCCTTTACTTTAAGTGAAAACGCTTTGATCTTATGCCTCATTTTCTTCTACAGATACGTGATATTTTGCTAAATTGAGTTGGGCTATAAATTTAACCAAAAGGACCCTCTTCATCCGATTCTTCTGTGTCAAACAATTGTCTCGGTGGATAAGGGGATGCTGTGTCAGAAGAATATGTTCTGGAAGAGTGCCTTAAATGCCTTCATCCGAAATTACTGTTTTTCTGGATTCCTTTGGAGTGGTTAGTATGTTTTTATTTGCTATTGTTATGATCTTTGTTAACAGTGTTGTGATCATAAAAGTTGTGATTGTCATAGCCATGGAATATCAAACTGAAGTAATGGTTTGAGTAGTCATTGTTAACGGTATCTTAGTTGCTGGTTTACTTATTAATGATGGTATCATCGATGATGCCCACATCGATGATGCTTCCATCATTGACGATATCGAACTGAAGTAATGGTTTGAGCAGTCATTGTTGACGGTATCTTAGTTGCTGGTTTTCTTGTTGACGATGGTATCATCGATGATGCTTCCATCATTGACGATGTTTCTATTGACGGCATCTGCATTACCGTCATTGTAGACTACGTCGCCAGGGCAGTTGTCAATTATATCTTCATTGATGACCTTGTGGATGGTGCAGTCCTCAATTCTGTCATCGACTCTGTTCTCGTCTTCACTAATGATAACTTTTTCACAGATATTGTTTTTGCTGCACTCTTCGTTGACATTGCCGTCAACAGCGATAAAGTTTCAGATTGTGTCCCTGGTAAAGATGTAGAAAGCCTGAATGGTTCAGAAGTTACCTTCTTTCTTTTAGGACTTGGTGCTGATGTTATTATTTGATGCGTTTCTGACTGTTTTTGTCAGTTTTGTCTACCAATTCTGGAGAAGTAATCTCTCCTGACTTTTAAGGGCTTTCCTGTAAGGTTCTCCCTCAGATATTTCCCTTGAAGGATGCCCAGAGTGGAAATGCACACTTTTGAGAAATGTTGAGGAAGTGGAAGTTTCACCTCAGATTTTGACTTTTGCAGTCATAATAACACTCTTGCCTCTCTATCCTTTAATGTTTTTTTAGAGAATGTTCAACAAAAAATGCTATCCTTATAAGCTGGGTAAAGACAATATCTACAGTCAGTGGGGGTGGATCCCATGGACCTCAAGAACTACTGACCCATCTCCCTCCTCCCCTTCACGGCCAAAGTCACAGAGGAGACTTCAACTTCCAACTAACGAAATTCATCGAAGACAACTCCATCCTCGACACCTCCCAATCCGGATTCCGTAGCAACCAGAGCAGTGAGACCGTTCTACGCGCCGCCACAGACAACATCCACACCTTGCTTGACCAAGGACAAACAGCAGCCCTGATCCTTCTTGACCTCTCTGCTGCCTTCAACACCGTCTCCCATCCCACACTCACTGACAGACTCCACAAAGCCGGCATACAGGGGTCCGCCCTCGACAGGTTCCGCTCCTTCCTCCCCGGCAGAACCCAAAGAATCAGACTCTCACCATTCCTCTCCAAACCCACAGAGATCAACTGCGGAGTACCCCAAAGATTGTCTCTCAGTCGTATGCTCTTCAACATCTACATGGCCACCTCGCCGCCATTGTCAGACAGCACAAGAGGAACCTACGATCTGCCAACCTCGTGCTCGCTGAAACCCCACACATCCGCAGAGCAAGAATGGGTGGAAGATCCTTTTCCTACATCGTGGCCAAGAACTGGAACGAGCTCCCAATCGACATCAGACGCACCCCCACCCTGCACATCTTCAGGAAGACCCTCAAGACCTGGCTCTTCAACTAACCGACTCTTCGACTGCCGGAGCTTACCCCCTCCCCCAGCACCTTGAGACTCTCACGGGTGAGTAGCTCGCCTAAAACCCCCTGCTTGATTGATTGATTTATGTGGGTCTTCAAAGTTCAGTTTCCTTTTTCCACACTTCCCACATGGCCTAAAAAGGCTCCTCTTGGTAGCTTCAGACATAGTCTGAACTGTAGTTATTCTTAACTCCTTGAAATATAGTGATAATATACATAGAAATGGTCACTTATCTGACTGAGTAAGCAGTGCTCACAGGGACTCCCTTCATTGTCAACGTGCAGTAAAAATCTCAAAAAGCCTGGGTGAGAATAGGTGCATGCTGTGTTTTCCTCTGATCGACTGAGCTTGGGTGTTTTACAAAGAGGTGGATAGGCTACTATTTTAAAGCTATTATGTATATGATTAAAATTGTACTGCTCACTATGTATACCGTGGGGCTCCCAGCTCGATGGCGAGGAAGATTCAAGCATGTGAATCTATCAAAGATCAAAGACTGCAGAATTCTAGCTGTGACCAAAGCAAGGCTCTGCAATATCAGTGCATTACTCACCCTCTGCAATGGTAGTGGTGCTTCATTTGCATTTTTAACTATTGCTAGCACATATCACCACAAGAACAGGACTTGAATTGCCTCCCACAAGAAGCGGTACTTAAGCTTTATTCCCAGCCAGGGCCAGCTTTAGGGCAGTGAGAGCGGGCACTGATTTGTGTTGGGGGCATCATTTTTGCAAGTATGTTCTCATTTTGCCTGCCTCACCTGATGCCATGGTCCTGGCCTCCAGCAATTTTCAGGCATCAATTAAAATGTGAAGCTAACTCTGGTGATTAATCGTCTTCCTGGAAAGAGACCGGGGGTTTGTCTAGTGGAAGTTTTTACTCATCCTCAGATAGTGAAGAGGGTTAAAATGCCTACTGTTAAGAACGTGTACCATGCAGATAAGAAAGTGCATATAATGTAAATAGGTCAGTGGGTTACTGCTTCTGTAAGAGAGCTGCTTTTGTTACTTGTCGTTTATAAGTCAAAATCCTAATACAGAACATTGAGCTATTAACTGTCATCAAAGAGCTGCATGCAAAGTGCAAGGTTTATGTTAGATCTATATGTTTTTTGCTCAGTCTTTCACTATCCTAATCTTGCCAAAAGGGTTCATTAGGGTAGAAAAGAAATCTTATTATTAAAGAGAACCCCTGACAATGTTATGTTTAAATTTCAGAATTTGTGCTTTTCCAGAATAAGGACTCTTAAACTATATTGCCTACCAGTATCAATGACATGTCACTCCTACACTACACCTTGTAGTCCTGTCTGATGTAACATTTCCTATACACTGATTTACACACATATGATTGTCTCTGTGCAATGTGTGTGTGATGTAAAGCGCTCTGACACCTTACACTGGTATGTGCGGTGCTATAAAACTAAATTAATCTGAGAGACAGTGGTTATGGAGACGTGAGGGGCACTGTTAAAGGCTGCTTGTGAGGGAAACTGCGGCAGAGGTGGTCATTGGGGGGGGCGACAACAGACATTGTCGCACAGGGCGTCACCAGTGTTAAAGCCGGCCCTGTTCCCACCCTAAGTCAGTAGGGTTTACTGTAAGAACGCTATGTCTCCCAATCAAAGACGATCATGTCAACCATGGCCATCAGGTGTCCTCGTAAGAATAGTAGTCCTCCTTTTTAGGTCTCGCCTAGCGTTGCAGCGCATGTGCTGCTCGCTCTGCGAGACCTCTTGTAATCAAGGAGATTTTGGAAATGGAGTGGAAGCTCCGCCCATGCTTTATATTGGCACGCGTCATCCTTTATGGTAAACGGTTGCTTTCTATTTGAAGTGAGGCTTGTTTGTTCCCTCCCTGTCTCCTTTTCGGCTGGCCACCCAAACTGGATCGTTTGGTCGCGGCCTGACACAGCGTCTCTTAATTAGCTGCCAAGCACTTTTTCTTGTATTACAACAATGGCAATGCCCTGCAGAGGAGTCCTCCAGTGAGCGCTCTGCTTTCGCAAGGGCGCTCGCACTTACCCAGGCACTGAATAACATGAGTGCCAAACGATACCCGGGGGCCATACCAGGTGATACTTTGTAACCCTTAGCCCAAGAGCTGAAGCAGAAACAAATGCTGCTTCTGATTTACTGATTTAAAAAGCAGTCCTCAGACCCGCTTAGTTCTGCTAACCAATCCACTTAGCACAAGTCCCTCTGTCCTCGCTATTTTTATCTGGACTCTCGGCATCCATGCCCTCTCCCACGTGGTCTTCTAGAGCTGCTTGCGTGCACATAATGTGTGGGGGCAGTGAAAGCAGCGAGGCGGAGTGCAGCGTATAACTGAACCTCTTCCGAAGGCTGCTACATTCAGCCTGCCTCACTCCCACAAGTGACAACCACCGGCCGTCCCCTCCCCCAGGAGGCTGGAACATTCAGCTCCCTCACACACTCATCCCCGCCCTCTCTAGGGGGTTGACTCAGTCAGCTTGTCTCACTCTCACAGATGCCTACCACAATCAGCAGCCCCCCACCTACGCAATAGAGGGTGCAATGAACTTCCACAATCAGCATCAATTTCCCACACGCAACAGCAACCACACTGGTTACAGCCCAAATCTGCGCCAATTTCTCACCCCACGTGATTGCAGCTCCACAGAGTACTGTTAAATTAAGCGCCAAGTTTCTAACCCCCGGGCCTCCCTCATTCCCTCAGAACTGCACCTCAACACTAGGCTATTTCTACAACAAGCAATCCCCCAGCACCACGGTGACTGGCGCAATCAGCACCTCTTCGTCGCAGCACCCTCTCCACATAACTCCAACATCAGTCACCTCCCTCCTTTCCCAAAAGCTACACACATGGGGCTGTCGCATTCAGCACCTTCCATCCCATACGCACGCCCCGGCACAGGCAACCGCAGCAGTCAGCATCCCTTCCTCACTCCCAGGGAACCGCATGCCCAGACTGCCCGAGGGAGCACCCCTTTCTCACGCAATGGGGACGTCCAGCTGCACTGCCAGAATCAGCTGGCTGGAAGATAGCTGAAGGCAGCTGCGAGGGGAGACACCCCCTTCCCAGACCATACTACTCTGGAGGGGGCTAAGGAGGTGTGCCTGAAAGGCTGCATGGCTTCTCCTGCTGAAAGTCCCTTTATCTACCCGCAGAAACCCAGGTTGTGCTCTCGCCGTGGGAAGGAGTGATGTGACTTCAAGCAGAGAAAGTTACAAAAAGCCAGAGTGAGGACAGGAATCCAGAGTGCGACGAGTGATGTCAGAGAGGGCCGCTCCGTATCTTCAGCCAACGCTGACGGAGGTTGATGCACACAGCAGACACTGAGGTTTTGTCTTTGCTGTTTTAGTGCTTGTCCCCGGTTTAAATTTGTGATAATTTTCCTTCAACCTCACAGTTTATTGGCAGGTGTAACCAACCCGCCCCTTTGCCTCTGTACACAGAGTGTGCATTTATTGTTAGAACTGGAGCCGTTGCTGTTGTGTTCACATACAGGTGCAATTTCTTTGTAATAATGCTAGAGAACCGTGGGTGGGGAGCCAAGTGCATCTATTGGCGAAGTAAGGGTGCTAGACAGCGCTTTAAGTAGAATGAAAAAAACGTGGGGTCTCTCATAGGGGCGTGGCTGATGTAATTAGGGCATGCCTTAAAATGTAAGCTACAAATCTGTGCTTAGCATAGTGTTCTGCCGACTGGTAATCTGCTGCTTCTGTCATTGCATCCAGATATATAACACATAGGGTGACCAGATTCTCAAAACAACAAGCATTTGCAATGCAATAGGTCTTGCATTTATGTGAGTTTGAGCTATTGACATTGCAAATAACAAAGCCTTTTATTTTTGTTTTAGTTTTTAAAACAGAAATACAAGGCACTGTCATTTACAATGCCAATAGCTTAAACTCGCGTAAATGCGAGACCTATTGCATTGCAAATGCTTGTTCAGAAGAGAGTACCGGTACTCATGGGACCCAGGCAGCGCTCCGTTCATCCCTCAACTGATACCTCTGCAGCACCTTTAACAAGCACTGCACAGAATTAATTACGGGAGCTCTTGTCACCAGGACCCAGCGTGAGCTGCTTTGGAAGTCATCAGAGCGAGGGGGTGGGGGTCTGCAGAGTCCTTATTTTATCCATTGATCTTTCACAGTGGGGCTGAAAGGGGGCTGTAAAATCAAATGTGTGGTGGTGGGACAAACTGTTCAGGATAGAATAGTCAGAGGACAGAACAAAAGAACGTTTGCTAATGCTTTCACCATCGCCACACATCTGAATTGCCTACCACACATGTGAATTGCCTACTTGCCTGCTGCTACTTTCTGTGTTTTTCTGTTGTTTAAAATGTTAGTAATCACTGACCAGCAGCGTTTCATTTAAAAGTGGGTTTATGCTCCAACCGACCCGCATGTCAAAGTACCGCACACGAGCTCACGACCTGGTGCTCACATTAAAAGAGGTAACTGTTGCTTTCTATGTGGATAATCAAAGTGACGCTCTTCAAAACCTCATGAATGGAGTGGGTGGGGTGAGAGCACTGATGGAAGAGCAGCATGAAAGAGTCTTAAATAAGCATGCCTCCCGAGTTTGTTTTCAGCAGCAACCATTTTAAGAAGCAGGCAGTTTTCAAGATTCCCGAATATGTTGCATAATTTTTCTAGCCGTGTCCTTGCAGTGATAAACGAAAAAAATGAAATAAATTCTGTTGTCCTGCGGGCGGTTACTAAATGGAGAGAGTTGCACTCAAAGTCGATATAGTGTGGGGTTAAAACATATTTGAGGGGTGCAGAATGAAGGCTATTTGGAGCACTGCGTTCAAGTGGGAAAGTTTTCTGCAGAGTGCGTCCTTTCAACAAACTATTTGACTTGAGGAGATAGCTTAGGAAGTGTACACAAAATGGCTCTTCTGAGCGTCAATGCAAAGCCAAGCCCTCAAGTGCTTGAACAGTATCCCCTCTTTTATCTGTCCCTCACAAAGCTCCTGTACCGCGTACAGTGACATTTAAAAACAAGCATTTACAATGCAATGGTCTCGGCATTGTAAAAGTTAGAGCTATTGGCATTGCTCATGACATTGTTTTTGTTTGTTTTTGTTGTTAAAACATTTTAAGAAACGGCATTGTTATTTACAATGTTAATAGCTTAATCCCTCTCAAATGCAAGACCTATTGCATTTGCACCCACACACAGAGCCACACACCCAGAGCCACCCACACATAGCCACTCACATAGAGCAACCCACACACAAATAGAGCCACCCACAGAGCCACCTACACACACACACAGAGTTACCCACACACAGACAGACCCACCACGCATAGAGCCACCTACAAAAAAAGCCACCCACACACACAGAGCCACACACAGAGCCACCCACACACACACAGAGCCACCCACACACAGAGCCACCCACACATACACACAAATAGCCACCCCCCACACACAGAGCCACCCCCACACACACAGAGCCACCCCCACACACACACAGAGCCACACAGTAACCTAAAAATTTAACACATATTTACTTTTTGCTGGATCAACTGGGGACGTTTTACACCTTCTATCCATCTGCAAAAGACCTTTATGAGGTCGTAAAGAGCAATTTAACGACTAGGAAGGTTCAAAAGAAAATAAATAATGAGCCGGGATAGCAATCAGATCCGACAGCAATTAGATCGAAGCCAATTTGAGATGGGGGTGTCAAGCATGGTAACAGTGGCAAGGCTTCCACCCTGAAACAGGAAACTAAAAAATGCAAAGAGCGCGCACGGCACCCATCCCCCTGCGGGGAAGCCATGTGTGTTTCAGGTTACAGCGTTATGCAAGCGTACACGGACATGCAGCAAGAGTACCTGGGTGCAAATGTTGTTTTTGCGAGGAGTCAGGTCACCGAAAGCCGACATGCATCATTGTCAAAATACACTCGTGAATGAAAAGGAAAACGATGTACTCTGCTGTTGCAATTAGAACACAACAGCTCAAGGAGGACTGCAGGTATCACACACAGGGCAGCACAACAGCAATGTGATGTTCCCGGGTAGTCCCATCGTAAATAAGGCACTTTCGATGTCGGGATATATTAAGTAAGGTGTTTGGACCACTCATCTCTTCGATTGGTAGTTAAAACACTGCTGTAACTGAGGAGCATGTCCCGCTCACATCTCTGGTTCCCGGTGCCACCGACCTGTTGCACAATGAAATAAAGCGCTCCAATATTTTTGGGTCGAGTTCTCGCTATATAAATGTACACACCAAAAAAATCTCCACTGACCTATATTTTTTTAGACCACTGCATATCAATTATCCTCGATCTCACCTTGTAAACCCCGCCCTATGCAAAGCTCATTCCCCGCCGCCACCAGTGACGGAATGGCAGTAGGAGGGGGCAGCTCGCACTTCAGAGACGAGGGGAGACAAGGAACAGGCGAGTTTTGGATCTGGGGGACCGGATCAGTCCTTGCACCCGAACCTAGTTTTTAAGCCACAGACGCCCCGGGGGTCTAGGAAAACAGCAGCTGCAGGTAATATATTGGTATTTGTATAGCGCTTTGTTACCCCTTGCGATCCCCAAAGCGCTTCAGGTACAAACCCGCGCTCATCTGCCGGGGGTCGGAGGGGTTGGACTGGAAGAGGTAGTGGGGTCTCTGCGTGTTGAGCCCGTGGGGGGGGGGGGCGTTAGTGGAGGGGGCCCCTGCGTCGTGGAGGTGCAGGGGGCGGTCAGTAAAATAATAAGAGGGGTCGTTCACGTGGAGAACAGGGAAGGGGACGGCGGAATTACTACATTGTTTTGAGAACTTTTCATGTAAGTGGTTTATTTACTTTGGCGAAAACACGCCAGACCCGTCTAGCCAGTATGGGGGGGGGGGGGGAGTGAAAGAATGGGGAGGGGCGGGTGGGAGGACTGCGACGACCAGAGTGGAAGTGAGGGGCGAGCTGGGAGAGGAGTACGGCTGTGAGGGAAGGGCACAGAAGAGATGAGCGCGGAGAGAGAACAACAGAGGCGGGAGACGAGTGTGACTGTGAGGGAAGGGCACAGAAGGGGAGAGTGTAGTGTGTCGATAGAGAACAGAGGCGGGAATTTGAAGAAGGCGAGTGGCGGGAACAGGGAGAGAGAATGAAGACTTGGAAGAAGGGGCCTGAAGAATGGGGGGGGGGGGCGAGAGGAAAGTGGGCACGGTGGAGGTAGAATGAAAGCAACGTGGGGGGGGGGGGTAGAGGGCATCTCTGGTTTCCGGTGCCACCGACCTGTTGCACAATGAAATAAAGCGCTCCAATATTTTTGGGTCGAGTTCTCGCTATATAAATGTACACACCAAAAAAATCTCCACTGACCTATATTTTTTTAGACCACTGCATATCAATTATCCTCGATCTCACCTTGTAAACCCCGCCCTATGCAAAGCTCATTCCCCGCCGCCACCAGTGACGGAATGACAGTAGGAGGGGGCAGCTCGCACTTCAGAGACGAGGGGAGACGAGGAACAGGCGAGTTTTGGATCTGGGGGACCGGATCAGTCCTTGCACCCGAACCTAGTTTTTAAGCCACAGACGCCCCGGGGGTCTAGGAAAACAGCAGCTGCAGGTAATATATTGGTATTTGTATAGCGCTTTGTTACCCCTTGCGATCCCCAAAGCGCTTCAGGTACAAACCCGCGCTCATCTGCCGGGGGTCGGAGGGGTTGGACTGGAAGAGGTAGTGGGGTCTCTGCGTGTCGAGCCCGTGGGGGGGCGTTAGTGGAGGGGGCCCCTGCGTCGTGGAGGTGCAGGGGGCGGTCAGTAAAATAATAAGAGGGGTCGTCCACGTGCAGAACAGGGAAGGGGACGGCGGAATTACTACATTGTTTTGAGAACTTTTCATGTAAGTGGTTTATTTACTTTGGCGAAAACACGCCAGACCCGTCTAGCCAGTATGGGGGGGGGGGGGAGGAGAGTGAAAGAATGGGGAGGGGCGGGTGGGAGGGCTGCGACGACCAGAGTGGAAGTGAGGGGCGAGCTGGGAGAGGAGTGAGGCTGTGAGGGAAGGGCACAGAAGAGATGAGCGCGGAGAGAGAACAACAGAGGCGGGAGACGAGTGTGACTGTGAGGGAAGGGCACAGAAGGGGAGAGTGTAGTGTGTCGATAGAGAACAGAGGCGGGAATTTGAAGAAGGCGAGTGGCGGGAACAGGGAGAGAATGAAGACTTGGAAGAAGGGGCCTGAAGAATGGGGGGGCGAGAGGAAAGTGGGCACGGTGGAGGTAGAATGAAAGCAACGTGGGGGGGGGGGGGTAGAGGGCACGGAAATGAAGGTGCTACTGAAGCGAGAAGAGAAACTTGTGCTTGGGAATTTAAGGGGCTGAAGAAATGAAGTGTGGAGTTTTGGGGAGCATGGGCACAGCAGCCTCCTCGACTGATGGAGATGGGGCAAAGATCTTGCATGTCCAGAGCTAGCTGGAGGGTGGGGAGTCGTGGATGGGGTCCAGGTGCGAGACGATGCAGCCTCCGGGCTGGTAATCGTTGATGACGAAGGAGATCAGGTGAGGGAGCAACGCCGGGACACCACCGCCTTTCTCCGAGGCACAGCAGAAAATGCCTCGGAGGAAGGGAGTGTCCTTTTCGGATTGGGGGGCGTGTTTTGCTGTTGTCTCCTCCCTGAGACTTCTCGCAAAAAACACGCCCCCGATCCGAAAAGGACGGGGCTTCAACGGAGTGACGGGACCTCTTCTCCAATGGCTGGCCAGCATTTACTAGGCCAGCCAATGGAGAACAGGGAAGAAGAGGGGCGGGTTCAAGCCCCTCTTCTCAAAGTCACTCCAACTCATTAAATCTCGGAGCGAGACTGCGCAAGCGCAGCCTTTCGCAGCCGAGACCTAAAAAGTGTGTAATCCCTTTTCAGAGGTAAAATGTGAAAGACGATGCCAAAGACTGACCCACTATTCACTTTAATCGTATCATCAAAAGAATGTGTTTTAGTTGCCCTGTGGTTTTGTAATTTGGCCCTCGATTGCAGCAGTAATTCCAGCGGCTCGGCCCCACGGCAATGTCTAGGGCATTTTAAAAGCCCAGAGTCAAGCCACGGTGCAGCCAGTCTGTTGGCTTCGTTTGACCTGTGGCCCTTGATCAGCCATTTCTGATGGCACAGCTGCTGCTTCTCCCCTCTCACCACACGCACAGCGTGAAAATAACGTGGTGCCCGAGCCTCACTTTTAAGGACGTTGTGGGCCACACCCCAGAAATGCACTGAAGTGGGCCAGGTCCCACTGTTCACACTAGATGTAACAACACTTGAAAGCTGGAATTTATTTAATGCATTTTTAATCTACATATACTTACTTCCTTTATGCATCTATACACTTTCCTTGTACTTGGATCTATACATTTATTACTTTTCTGCTAATTCAGCTTATCCAATGCACTACCCTATTTCTCACTCTATACTTCTCTCAATATATCTTCTACCTCAACTCTGACTCATCTCAAACCTCTTTCTACTAGTCTTTCCAATGCACTACCCTATTTCTCACTCTATACCTCTATCAATATATCCTCTACCGCCACTCTCTCATTCATCCCAAACACCATACCACTACTATGGTCCCTAAAATAACCCTTTCTAGACTCTTCCCTACACCACCCCTCCTTGCATCATCTAATGCCTCTTTTACTATACCGATCCCCCAAAACAAGCCTCTCTAAACCCCTCCCTCTGACTCTTCCCCTCCACATCCCTTTTACTCATTACAAGCCTCCTCCTACTGCTATGACCTCCAAAAAAAAAGTCTAAATCCTTCCCTCTTCTATCCCTCAACTATCCTTTTCGATCCAAATAATAGACTAACATGCCTACTCATATTTCCCTAAACTAATCCTTTATAGGTTCCAGAGTAGCGCGTTACTCGCCAAAAAAAGCGCTTCAACACCCCATCTGGGGTAACAAGCGCTATATAAATACAAACATTTTCCCCTTTTCTATCCCTTCGCTATCCTTCTCAATCCAAATAACTGACTAATATATCCACTCAAATTATTTTCATATTTCAATATACTAATTCAACACTAATCCTTTATGGGTTCCGGAGTAGCGTGCTACTCACCGAAAAAGCAATTTGACGCCTCATATGGGGTAGTATGCGCTATATAAATACAATTACATTACAATACAATGCTTGCATTAGTAAATAAAAAGGGATCTTGTTACCAAACTCGCTGATCCTTATTTTATTGACCTTGTCAGTCCAGTGAAAAATGTGAAATGCTCTTTAAACAGAGATGTTTGCAGCCAGTGTTAAACCACCTGGGCCTGCATGCCACATGGATGTACAGCTGTATTTTTATCAAAAGCCAGTAAATGTGTTGCATGACTAGGTATGTGCTTGTTCTTCACATTCATGGTTGCAATTTATTGCACACTGTGATCGAATGCCAAAAGCAGGAAAATACAATTTTTTTATGTAGAGTGTGCTCCCAGGTGATCGCCTGTACAAGTTACGTGGTTCAAGCACAGAAAACATATTTAGTTTGTAATAAGCTCCATCTCCTAACCAGGACTTCACGTCATTGGTCATATTTGTTTTTCAGAAAGACCATCTTGCCATATATAATGTGATTTGAAAGCCTGTTCCTTTTCTTTTTAATATTTATTTCATCCACAAATGCAAATGCAAGAATGCATTTGGCATTTAGTATAGTAAATATATTAGGCATATAATATCAATTATTAGCTGAGTTAACACACCTGGGATCATGGTGTTTATTTTTATTACAAACAGGGCAGCCAGATCAGCCCAATAGATACTTTATTCTTTCTGGTATCCCATCTGCAGCGTGTTTACTCCTTCCACCACTCTTTTTCAACCACATAAAATGGAGTGTTGAAAAGCTGTGCCAGCAACAGCAATATTGCTGGTGTCTGTGTGTCAGCATTTCTCATCCAGTAGCAGGGAGAGAGAGAGAGAGAGAGAGAGAGAGAGAGAGAGAGAGAGAGAGAGAGAGAGAGAGAGAGAGAGAGAGGGACAGGGAGAGAGGGAGGGAGGGTATGCTGCTCACTAAAGTTATACAAAGTATATCTCTTCGAAAGCAACTCTGGTTTCCAGGTTGACAAAACACTCACTAGTAGCGAGAATGAATATAGTGCCAGATTAATTCCTTGCTTTTTGCAGGTGCGCATTCACCAATCGTGAGAACCAGAAAGCTGAGGTCCTTCCCATAAGTAAGTGAGCTCAGGGCATCATAAGTAACAATAAAGTGGATAACACTGGCGGTTAGTGCACTTGCTAGAAAGATCTGTGTACATTCTAACCAAGGGCTCAACGTACCATAAAAGTGCACAGGGGCTCAATGTGTCTGCTGGAAAGCACAGCATGCAACATGTAAGTCGCAGATTCGTTTTTTTTTTGTGTAGATAGTTTAGTTGATTACTGTTTTTGATGCATAGAGCCTTGTGTTACCTGCAGGTCAAAAGTTAACATCCTAGTAATGTAGCTCGGTGAGTTATGACCCTGCAGCAAGGACCTGCCTGAAAACAAGAAGGCATATATTTAGAGTCTCGCTGTTTTTTCCTCAGTCTTTTCTTATTTTAAGGATGCTAAAAAAGGCTACTTTGGGTAGTAATAAACACTTATTTGTAAGTGCCAAATATATAGTTATTATTGAGGTAACTAATGGACAGATACATCCGACATGCTAACAATGCATGCAGATTTCGTGCATACAACCTTGGCAAAGTCAAAAGCTAACCCGGCCTCTTGTTCCACCTTAGCACCTCCCTAAACTCCGCCCAGTACTCCTTTTGGTGAGTACCTGCACTTATTTCTTTCCATTTAAAGCACTGGTGAGCTATTTCTGTATCACTATCAGGATTCTACTTCGCAAGGATCCTGTTGCTTTAACATCACTTCCAGCTTCGGACAGTAGGGTCACTGCCCGTTGAAGACACGATTAGATGTGGCCTAATGGCTAGAGTGGTCGACTTCGGCACTGGGGAGCCGGGTTCGAGTCAAATCACTCAATCTCCCCGTGCCTAACAAACACAAGCATTGGCATAGCCAATAGGTCTCGCCTTTGGGACCTTATAAGTGTTTAGCCATGCAACAGTTGCATAACTGAATACTTATAAGGTCCCAAAAGCGAGACCTATTGGCTATGTCAAGCGGCCGTTGGGCCGCAAAAGTGAAGGTGATTTCGATCAAATATCAAAGCGGCCGCGAAAGTGAAAGTTATCACGATGCGCGCGCCCGCGCACATGCACTGTAGGTCTAGGCTGGCCTGGTAGCACTTTTTGGAGCCCTCTCAAAAAGTCTCGCCAGACCAGCGCATGCGCTGGGTCAGGCGAGACCTAATGAATGTGTCTGTCTGTATCGCAACTGGTGCTCATGTAAAGCGCTCTGATACCTTCGGGTCGAGTGCGCGCTATAGAAAACTAAAAAAAAAAAGGATAGTGCTAGCACTGACACTTATCTCAACCTCCTGATAAGATCTCTCAGCTCCTCGGTACAGGAAGGCGTGCAGGCCCGAGCAGAGCTGCGAGTCAAGAAGGGCCGGCAGCAGCAGCCTTTGGTGTGATAGTGTTAGGCAGGAAGGACAGGGCGCTGTTTGTGGCCACTGACTTTTTCCATTTCCCCTCTGATCGCCTCTCTAGTTTTAATTTAGATTATTTCATTCTTTTTTACAAGCAGCTATGGAACATATTCCGATTTAGAGGTGCACTCCCAGACTCCTTTGCCACATTAAAAGCAAAAGATTGTGCTCCACATATTGTAACAAACAATACAACAAGAAACACGGTTTATAGTGCAACTGGTAAGTCATTGTTAGAGTAACCTGAGAATATTTGCTCGCTGACCCCACTGGCTTATAGCGAGGGCCATTGAAATATGGTATTGAGTGGCTACAGTTTTACCGTGAACGTATGAACTTAATGCATCTGATATAAACCCATCATGGGACCATATTTATTGCTTTTAAAAATGATATGATGGCTCTTTACTGGCGGCAACCAAGATGGCTTCCTGAATTGTCTTGCTGCAGTACCAGGCCTGTCAGTCTGTTTCACCCACCCTGAATAATGCAAAAGAATCAGACATAATTGACCAATTGGATGACGACGTCATAATATTTTACACAGTGCAATTCAAAGCCATGTCAGGACCTCTTTTTACATGCTTCTCAGGCGCGTGCCTTGATTTTGTGTCTAGTTCTTCATTTTGCACATCTACAAGGATAAATATTAATCTGAATTGCTCATGAATATTCAAACCAGAGGGATGTAGACTCCAGAATTTCGATGCCACCCATTCCTGTTATTTTCAAATGAGCTGGAAGGTTCACCAGAAACCAAATAGAGTCTCACCAGAAACCAAATAGAGTCCAAACACATCGCAGTCGAGCTCAGTGACTATGGAGCGCCTAATGACGTCATAATAGGGACCATTGATATCGTAATGGGGCACAGTGATGACTCAAAATGACTCAGTGTTACCGCAACAGGGCGAAGGCGCATTAAATAGGCTTCAATTACATCATAAAAGGGTTCAATTGCATCACACGATTCAATGTGTTGGAATAAACATGTTCTAGCTGTATTGTTTATGTATTGTGAGCCTTAGGTTAGCATTCGCAGCACCATTTTATGTTTGGCCGCAATTTTAAGTTATGATTGAAACTGATTTCCTTCCCTGCCCCTACTTAAAGCAGCTGCAATAATTTTTGTTTCTCCAAGGTTGAGCCTTGCTGTACTAATGAATGCACTGTTCTTATTAACGCATACCTTTCCCACCAGATAGGCCTGCTCCCACCCTTAGAGTGACGGGCACAGGCAGAGAGACCTTGTCATCGAGATAGCATGTGCCCGGTCTCAGGATCGAGACTCTGTATCTCCTTCCTTCAACTGCTACCAACTGGAAATTTCAAGTCAGGGCATGTCTTTATTGGTTCTGAATAGTACATAATGTACCGCCATGCTTGCTGAAGTTAGACCCTCTGCAGCAATCCCGAGAGGCTGGTCAGATTGAACTCCGATGGAGTGTATCTGAATAAATATGCTTGGTTTGTATTCTCTACTGTTTGACCAACACTTCATTTGTATGGAAGGCTGAGAGGTGGTCGTGAGTGACCCGGGTGGCCCTAATTGGGACACTTCCTTCAAATGTTCTCATAGTAGAGCTGGGTTCCATAACGTAAGGATCAATTACATCACAAAAGGACATAATAGGATCACATTACTGTTCAATTTTCTCCCAGTAGGAATGTATCTTATCATTTATTCAATCAATTATCTGATCAGTGATCCCATAAAAGGATATAATGTAGTTACGTCAGGGTTCAACATTCTCATCGCAGCCAATACATTTGGTATCAAAGGCATCACAAAAGAACTCAATGTTATCATATACAGGTTCAGTGTTCTCATTGTAGGGCTGGATCGCGTCAATGTATAGCTCCATTGCATCACAAAACCATTTAAAGGAATCACATGAGGGTGCAATGTACTCACCACAGAGTTCGCTCAATTTGAGTATTTTATATTTCCATTGTTTGATTTATCTTCTACTTTTTAACACTTACATTTAAGAGGCATCAATAAAAAGTGTTCACATAAACCAACATACACACAAGAGAAATATCTAAATTAAGATTAAGGAAGAAAGGGGCCATATGTATGATCATTTCATTTTGCGAGTTGCAAAGTGCAACATTTTGCAACTTGCAAAATGGAGTTTAGAACAGTGTCTCACACACTGTTTGCGATTTCTAATGGAGTTGCTAAAGACCTACCTAATTAATATTAATGAGGTAGGTCGCAATTTGCGACCATTTACAAATCTCACATATCACAGGGATGGTAGCCTGCTGGGCTTTTTCCAATTCTAGCCCATTTTCCTTTAAGGAAAACAGGATGCGTTCAAAAGAAAGAAATGAAAAGTGTTCTTTTCATTTTTTAAGGGCAGGCAGTGGTCCGTGGGACAACTGCCTGCTCTTAAAAAATTGCTTTGCATACATTCACAAAGGAGAAGGGGCCACTGGGGACCCCTTCCCATTTGCGACTGGCTTGCCACCTACTTGATGTAGGTGGTAACTGCGACTGTTTTGCGACCGCATTTGCAAGACAATCGTACATACCAGTGCAACTCAATATTAGGGTGGGACGCCCTTGGCACTCCCATTCCTAATTGCGACTAGCAAACCCTATTTTGCGAGTCGGTAATAGGTTATCAACTCTCAAAATAGGGTTTGTACATACCACAACCCTTTTTAGCAGTCGCAAATGGGCTGAACTCCAGTTAGCGACCGCTAAAAAGGGTTGTACATCAGGCCCAAAGTCCCTTCCACACCTATTCCCAAAGTAGCCCATCTGCGCAACGGCAAATTATCCTTTCCACATCCACATCAGTTGCAAGTGGCATTAATCAAATAAACAATCCATGGGGATAACAAAAGGCTTTGCCCTCTCATTTTACATGGAAGAACTGTTATTTTATAGAACAATAGTGGGCAAAAATGGAAAATCAGCCACCTCATCGGACGAGCACTTCAGTGCTACAAAGGTGTTTTGCCATGAGTGGTAGATGAAGATGGATTTCTACCTCCACATCAATCCCAGCAACCCGGCATCTCATGATTTCCTCCTCATGCCCCAGAGAATTATCATTTTCGGTCTAGGGGTGAAACTGAAGTTATAAGGAGTGATGGTGAAGGGATCACTGGTGATCCTAGCTTGTTACCAAATGGAAGATATGAAGTTGTCTTGGAGTGTACTTATTTTGGGCATGGAAGGTGAAGACAACAGGTTGGGGAGAACTTTGCAGTTGGGTTTCTTTGAGTCTCATGCACAGCAGTGTAACCTAAAGGCCTGATTCACAAAGGTAAACTTTTTTGTTTTTAGATATTACTCGTAAATCCCTTTGTGAATAGCAAACAATCGTGAACTTACACAAAAGTGTACGTTTACCTTTGTGGTCCAGACCCTGAGAGTTTAGGACAGACTGCTCCTTTTTTGTTGTGTTTACCAAAGGTCCACCCAATCTAAAGTAGCACGGGCTAACTGACCAATTATAGGGGTTTGTGGCCCAAAGGCATGATCAGTGGTTTAGAAATGTTTGCTGAAGCTTTTCCACCATTTACTTGTTCTTTGTTAAACTTAAATAAGGTTAGTAAGTAGAGATGGGGGCATGTCCCCCGCTGTGCCAAGATACTCATGCTGTTTCTCACCATAGGGCCTTTTATTCATGTCTGGGATCAGATGCAGGGCGTGACTGGCCGTAGCAGGCACCAGGCATTTTCCCAGTGGGCCGGAGGGGTGGGGGCCAGTTTTGTACCCTTGGGGCCTGGTTTTGTCACTGGGGGGTGGTTTTGCAGCAGTGCTGCAATATCGACCCCTGTAACAAAAGTAGGAGCGGTGCTTCTCACTAGCCAACCCCCCATAGAAGAGCTCCCTTGTCACTTCCATCCAAGCATATATCCATCATCATTTAACCCTTGATCTACTTACTGATATCAACCATTCTCTCACCCAGTCATTGTTTTATCCATCATTCAATCTTTCACCATTCCGTCCATCCATCCATCCATCGGGCATTCCATCCATCTACCTATCCTTTCACACATCCATCATCTATACATGCATCCATCCATTCAGCAAACCACCCATACATCCATTATTTGATTTACCCATCTATCAAGAAAGCCTTTCAGCCATCAATTGTTCCTTTTGTCCATCCATTCATCCACCCATCATTCATCCATCCTCTCAGACTTCCATTTACTTTGCCATCCATCCATCCTCTTACATTTCTAGTTACTCTGCCATCCTTTCACCTACCCACCCATCCTGTCAGATTTTCATTTACTCTGCCATCCTTTTACCCACCCAGCCATCCTCTCAGATTACCATTAGTCTGCCATCCACCATCCATTCACCCATTCCTCGAAGATTTCCATTTACTCTCCCATCCTTTCATCCATCCGTCTGCATATACTTTCACTCAGTCATGCACCCACCCAGCCACAATTCCAACCTTGCACCCACTCATCCATTCATCCTGTCATGCATCAATCCTTTCACACACCCATCCATCTTTTAACCCATTTATTCATCCATCTTTTTCCACGCCTATCCTTTTACCCACTCACCTGTCCTTTTACCCACTTATCCATCCATTTGTTCACCCACCCATGCTTTCACCCACTAATCCATCGATCCTTTCACCCTCTAATGCATCCACTCATCCATCTTTCTCTCCCTTTTCTAGAAACCCACCTTTCTTTCTTTCTTTTATTTAATTATGAGCTCTTCTCTGCCAAGTTGAAGACAAGAGGCCCATAATAAGCTGCTGAAGCAGGGGTTCACTACTCCAGAGTGCAGTCACCAGTAGAAGGCCTGATGGAGGTTGCAAAGCAGCAGTTGGATCCAGACATTCAACCAGGGGGATCTTAGACATTGACTCAGCATTCAGCTGGAAAGATGGCAGACATATGGGGCTGCAACAGAGGATGAGGTTCCATTGGGGCGATGTACTGCTCTTTATGGGTCATCTTGAGGTTCTTCTTGACATAAAGCATCTGCTCCTCCACAGCATCTTCAGGTATTATTCACAGTCTCTCCGGCAGAGTAGGAAGAAGGTATGGATTTTCCACTCTCTCCTCCATGCTGGGGATGTTCCTAGTCCCTTAGTCATATTCTTCAGCAGGCAAGAAGGAAGCTAAGCAGCCCTCTCAGCCAGAATGTATTTGCAGATTGCACCTAATTGGTGGAAGGCAGACCACATGAAATTACACAAACTGAAAAGTTTCAGTGCAACTCCACGTAAAAGGTTAAATGTGCCCTGTTGTGATCAGGGGTGTAGCACAAGGGCCCCATCATTTTGCATAATGCCACTTGTTGTGCTAAGCTAACTAGTCAAAATATATTTCGCTTTTAGCAGAGCTTACCGAGGATCCAGTTCTAATCAGCTTCTCCACTTGCTTCAACATTTATGCATTCAGCATTTCTGGAAATAAACCTACTTTAAGGGGTTTTCTCTGAAGCTGACACACGAGAATCAGTTTCAGCCAGAGCTAGCTGTTGATTCCTGCTCAGGGCCAGTCAATGCGATACCAAAGGGGATGATGGACACAGCGTTTGAGCTGATCAAACACTCACCCCCAGTCAACTGATCTGGGTTTAATCCATCATCAATATTTAGCTCACTCCTCCACCCCAGTTCAGACATGGCCATATGCAAATCAGTCTGACCCTGTGCCTCATGGGAACAGTCCAGCCCGAACTGCCAAGCCATGTCTTCCCTGGACCAGAAACAAGCATCCTGGGACCGGTTTCGGGTTCATAACCCTCATCAGCCAGGCTATCTTGAATCCAGTGGCAAAGTGAGCAAGGGACCCACGTCTGGGCATACCCTGCCAACTTAGGGCGAACAAAACGATACCAAAGGGGATGATGGACGGAGCGTTTGAGCTAATTAAACACTCACCCCCAGTCAACTGATCTGGGTTTAATCCATCATCATTCTTTAGCTCACTCCACCACCCCAGTTCAGACATGGCCATATGCAAATCAGTCTGACCCTGTGCCTCATGGGAACAATCCAGCCCGAACTGCCAAGCCATGTCTTCCCTGGACCGGAAACAAGCATCCTGGGACCGGTTTAGGGTTCATAACCCTCATCAGCCAGGCTATCTTGAATCCAGTGGCAAAGTGAGCAAGGGACCCACGTCTGGGCATACCCTGCAAACTTAGGGCGAACAAAGCGATACCAAAGGGGATGATGGACGGAGCATTTGAGCTAATCAAACACTCACCCCCAGTCAACTGATCTGGGGTTAATCCATCATCATTCTTTGGCTCACTCCACCACCCCAGTTCAGACATGGCCATATGCAAATCAGTCTGACCCTGTGCCTCATGGGAACAGTCCAGCCCGAACTACCAAGCCATGTCTTCCCTGGACCGGAAACCAGCATCCTGGGACCAGTTTTGGGTTCATAATCCTCATCAGCCAAGCTATCTTTAATCCAGTAGCAAAGTGAGCAAGAGACCCACTTCTGGGCATACCCTGCCAACTTAGGGCGAACAAAACGATACCAAAGGGGATGTACAGATCTCTGTACTGGGGTGAATGTATGAAATTGTTCTGCATTCTGTCCATCAACTGTTGTGTTTGCAGGGCCAGTCAATAGCAAAATAGATCTCTCTTTATACATGACGTGGGGGCTTGCAACAAGGACATGAAGACAAAGGAACACATCCTGGGATGTGAGGCGGTCCACATATGTAAGCGATCCTCCCTAAACAAACCGGGCACACTTGACCTAAAATGCAACACACACACATGAAAGGCATGCCCTGCAACTGGGACATAAAGTCACAGGCACTTAGCCCTGCTGGCAAGAATATCCAGCATGCATGTACCTTACTTCTACCATGCGCACACAGCAATTGAAAAAAGATGGGACTCCGGAGGTCACACTGAAGTGCACAGTCTTTCAGGAAGGTTGCTCCCTGAGGATTAAAGAGGGAGCACTTTTATTGTTCCTCAAGGAGTCAGAGTCCACCTCTGCCTGGGACCATGTGGCAGTTGGCACCAGACTGGTCTGTGCTGCAGAGCTAAACGGATGAAAAATAAGCCTGGGTGGAGTTCCAATATGCGGAACTCCAGAAAGTGCACAAAAAAATTCAGTCACGTTACGCAGAGCTTGACAAGCAGCGGAGTGCATTAGATCAATGCTGTTTGCTGTGATTTTCACTGCTGGGTGTTTGTGCGCACTGTGCAATCATCGCAAACGGCACCATGACCAGCGCAAGCAGACCCTCCTTTCTTTCTACCGTTCAAGTAGATTTTGTACTCGAGCGGCAGCTTTCTCAACGCGAACAGAAGGCTTCTCAATGCAAGCGGTCGCAATCATACACGACCACTCACAATGAGAAATCTCGCCGGAAGGTTGATTTTCCATGCTCGCCAACTTGACGTTGATGATTGTGAATGAGGAAAATCTTGCCACGAGGTGGATTTTCCTCGCTCGCACTCACCAACTTGACGTTGACGAGCATGAGCAGTTTCTCGGAACTCCGTGAGCTCCACGTAACACAGAGTGCGGAAAACTCTGCAAACTCCGTGAGCGGAGTTCACCACTCAGACTTAATGAAAAACACTGTAAACAGAGGGCCTTACTGGGGTGTGTTGGGAAAATGGGCAAAAGTGGAAACAGCTGTGGCAGGGACCCCTGGACTTTCATCTTAAAAACTACTAACAAGGCCGGCACATACCAAGTAGCATGCACGTGTCTAATGTAGATGAGGGATTGCCTAGGGTTTCAGATCAGACCGCTTCTTTTTAGATGGGGTCGGCCTGACTTGAATATGGTTGGTCACCTTTCATACTGGCAGATACCAACTAGACAAGCATTGACAAAGCCAATCATTTTAGCTGATAGCTTTCCATTGTTACGCCTGTGATGGCTTTTTTTGTCCTGTAGCCTCTTTGGAGTCAATGCTAGCTTCCACCCTGTCAAAGTTGAGAGAGCTCCTGATAATAGCATGCTGGTCCAACTGGAACCTCGTATTCAAATATATTGGCCTGGCTGGGAGAAGTGGAGATTTTTAAGTGAAATATGGGCAGGTGTTCTTGAACTCTCCATGAGGAATCACTGCACTATATGGAGGGTATCCGTGTTGCCTCGTTGTCTCCATGTGAGACCTCAGCTCCCTATAACATGCTGTTGGGTGACGCAGGGGGCCATGATGTCCACTAACTAATACCTTGCAGTGGCCACCTCAGTGACTGGCAGCCTGCAGGAAAAGGGAGGAGGGCAGAGCAGGGTTTAGAATGGGGAACTGTTTCCAGGAGAGGGGCAAAGCACGGGGAGAGTGAGCTCTGAATCAGAGGTGGAGAAAGAGAGTTCGACAAGGGCAGATCAAGTGTAAGAGGAGGAAGGAGAAGTGAGTAAGAGAGTGAAATGAGATGATCATGTAAGAGAATGGGCAGGAGAGGGGAAAGAGCATCATGTTGTAGAAAGAGCTTGAATAGCAGCAGAGACGGAGATGATAGTGTGAGAGTGCAGCACCCGAGAGAGTGCTCCAAGGGTAATGCTACAAAGAGGACAGAAGGGAAAAAGCAAGAGAGACAAGAAGGGTGCAAGCAAGCTTCAATGCTAGAGATAATAGGAAAGAGTGAGAAATAGGATAAGAGCAATAGCACAGAAGTAGCGAAATTGACATAAGTCAAGGAGGACAGAAAGAGGAAGCCAGAGTGAGTGCAAGACAGGGAAACAGAATAAAGAAAGATAACAAAGAGGGAAAGAGGGAAGCAAATAGAGAATGGGGTAAAAGTGACATAGTATGAAAGAAACAAATTGAAAGCCATTAAGAGGAAATGACGGAGGCACAGAAGTTGCAGTTGAGGAATCATTTGTCTAATTTTTCGAAGCTGGAGTCCTGGTCAGACCCAACAGTACTTGCCCCATGAGTATGACACCGCTCCAAGACCCATCTTGCAATGTCATCCAACACTTTGTCCTCCAATCTATAGAGCCTAATGTGCTGTTCCTCAGTTACCATCCACACCAGGACATCCTTACCCACGTGTGACGGAGGTGCACGGGTGCCCATCCAGCTAATACCCAATCTGCACTTCGCCAGGAGGAGTGCCAATTGCGCGAATCTTTACGACATTTTATTGCCCCGAGGCTGTGGCATCATACCTAATAAATGGGTAACAGGTGAATTAGGAGTCTAGTGGCACCCTCAATTCGTGGAACTACTTATACCCAGTATGTTGTCACTTCCCAGCAAGCCCACACCATGTGCAGAAAGGTAGCACTATGCTTCCTGCATCTAGGGCACTTTGACTCACGACTGGAATAGATCCTACTAAGAACATGAGTGGTCATGTGGGTCGGGTTAAGATAATTGAAATGAATAAGTTTGAATCTGCTGTTACAGGAAACCTAGCGAATAAGTGCACACACCCGGTCCCAATCTGTATCAGGTAGGGAGTCACCCAGGCCTAAATCACATGCCATCCCTGCACACAATGGCAGCCGAACCAAGTCACTCACAAGGGCCCGGTACAGAAGTGTGATAAGACGGCGACTCTCCCCCCAGCTAATGAGTGCACCTAATGTCAGTGACGGAGCCGGCGCCGCAGGGAACACGCATCACAGTTCACAAGCAACAATTTGTAATTTTGCATTTTGAAAGAACTGCCCTGCACCCACCTGAAAGGTGTCCTGAGCTTTCTGGAATGAGAGAAAGACCTCACCAGGATACAAGTCACCAGCCAGGAGACAGCCACACCTCTGCCAGTGCTCCATACACATGTCAGTATCTATAGTATGAAAGGGATGGAGATCCCATAATTGGAGTCCCAGCTCAAATGGTGCTCTGTGGATTACTTTAGTAACCATCTCCTCCCAGATAGCTGCTGTCAAGCGGATTAGATAGGGAAGTGGAACATCTGCTCTCCCTCCTCTCATAAGAAGGCGCAGCAGTGTCTCATCACCGAAAGTACAATACAACAAACGATTCTCCAGTTATTTGAGTCGACAAGCCACTCTACTGCATACTGCAAGTAGGCTGCATGATAATAATGTCACATATCAGGCAGAGCTATCACTCTCTCTGTCATGTCTCATTTCATAACCTGCAATACCACGCGGCTGCGGTGACCCGTCCAGACCAGTGAAGTGAGCAAGCTATCTAGCTGTCTAAAAACTCCAAAAGGTATCAGGAAAAAGGAATTCTGGACCGTATAGAGTCAGTGCTGTAAGAATACAATTTTTGCAATGGCCACCCTGCCCATAACAGAAAGAGGTAGCGTGTTCCAAAAGAGAATGGACCCAAGAAGACCTTCCACTACCTGGTCAATGTTCTAAAAGTACTATTGTGCCGCACTGAGAGACACCATGGCCCTGAAGTAACAGAAGCTCTCAGTCTCCCAATGGAACCCTAGCACTAGGAGAAGGTTTAGCGGGATACTAGTTAACCAGTGGAAATAATATGGTCTTGTGCTTGTTGACACTGAGACCGGAGATCACTCCAAATTCCTCTACATGCCTCATCAAGGCTGGAACTGCCTCCCCAAGGAAGCCCACATACACAAGCATCTCATCGACATAGAGCGAGACAATATGTTCAGTGTCCACCACTGAGGTATCCTAGTCCCTCATCTCTTGCCGTAAAAGCACAGCCAACCGCTCCAGAGCCAATGCAATAAGCAGGGAAGAGAGAGCACAATCCTGTCATGTAGCCCTCCCTATCACCCAAATGTCCAAAAGCAGTCCCCCAACCCTGAACCGGGCAACAGGTTCTGTATAAAGTAGTTGCACACAGGCTCTAAAGGAAGGAGCAAACCCCATTGCCCTCAGCACCAACATTTAGTACAATCAACCCACAGTATTGAAGGCCTTAGCCAGGTCTATGGCTACCAGAGCCAGTTCCTGTTCCGCCTCTCCAGCCTCGTGCAACACATGGGTCAGTCGACGTATGTACATTGCCGTATTCCGACCTGGAATGAAACCACATTGGTTGGGTGTGTACCAGACTCCGTGCCACTGCCCCAAGGCTGGTCTCCAATAATTTACAGAGTATCTTAAACGTCAGAGTTAATCATAGTAAGGTATGAGGAAGGGACTATCTGATCCCTGGCTTAAGCAACAAACAGATGACATAGTTGTGCATAGTTAAGGGGAGAATTTTCTTCACATGAGCTTCCTGAAAGACTCCCAACAACTTCTCCCACAGGTGAGCAGTATACCTTTGGTAAAATTCCACCAGTAAGCCACTCCTTCCCAGTGTCTTAGATCTATTGAGTTCCCGCATGGCCCCATAAGCTTCTGCAGCAAAAGTTCCTCATCCAACTCCTGCATACTCTCCGGAGCGAGCACAGGGAGTCACAATCCAGAGAGAAAAATCTCCACCTGTCTTTCATCCACAATCAGACCAGTACTGTAGACTATCTGGAAATTAGCCTGAAATGCCCTCAATATGTCCAATTGGCCTGTAACCATGTTCCCCCTTGAAGACCGCAGTTGGAGTATAGGACGAAACTCCCGCTTTCGCCTTAGAATCCATGCCAGGAATTTCCCAAACGTATCCCCCTCTCTATGCAAGTGTTATCTGTAATGAGTGAGGGTTTATTTGTCCAGTGTATCCCAGGGATCAAATAACATGCCTCTTATCTCAATTACCCCTTGTCTAGCGTCAGGAGAATCCTCCTCCTCCCTCCGATAGCCTACTAGCCATTTTTACTGAAGCATCACGTCTGCCTCCATTTGCCAGCACCTCCCAATACATATCCCCCATAACACTGCCTTCATGGCCTCCCACTCGGTGGCCCACATGTCCTGGTGCTCCAGTTGTGCTCTAGGTACCCAGTCAGTGCCGCAGCCAATGTTTGCCGACATGCACTATCCATGAGGATGTTGAGGGCCAAACGCCATTGAAGACGTAGTATTGTCGGTACAATCTTACTGGCTGTGAGTATTGTGTGTTAAGGAGTGACAAGTGGATTCAAGTTTTTGAGAATGGTGTGCCCTTTAGCTATCTAGCAAACCCAAATTGCCCATGACCCTCGTAAGTGATTTACTCATACGGGGCTGCTACCCCAAGCGGGGTGAGTAGCGATCAATACTACCATCTACAATGCAGTTAAAGTTCTCCGCCCAGCCTATAGGGGAGCCAATTCTGCCCTGGAAAAGATCCTGCATCTCCACAAAAAATGCCCCAGATCTCTGTACTGGGGTGAATGTATGACATTGTTCTGCATTCTGTCCATCCATTGTTCTTTTTGCGTCTGTGTTGGGGGCATAAAAATTCAGAATAGTAAAGGGTTTTCTATCTAGGGTACGCTGCACTAGCACATAATGGTCCTCAACATCCGCCACAATGTACGTGTGTTGAAAGGACACCCCTGGAGCCACCCAGATTACCACCCCTTTGGATTAAGAATAGTATATGACTGAATAGATCTGCCTCCTCCATTTTTAGGTCTCGCCTAGCGACGCAGCGCGAAAGCGCTGTCGCTAGCGAGATCTATTGTTATCGACTTGCTTCAGAAGGGAGACAGGAGATGTGCACGCGCAGGACGGACTGCAATTGTGAACGCGCCTGTAGGCATGCACATCTCCTATCCCCGCGTGAACACAACGCGCCATGGCTTGCTTTCACTTTCCCCCTCCCCCAGAAGCATAGCATGCTACTTCACGGGAACTCACTGCGCGCTGCACACACGCTTGTTTTACAAAGATCATACAATAAATGGCTAGATTTTTCTGTTCACAGCTTTTCCAATCGGAAGCTCCAGGGAGAGAGAGAGAGAGGGGAGGGAGCACCGCCTCAGCAGGCTCCTACGAAGAGAAGCTTGGCATAAGCACCAGGCACAGGGCCCCCAGCATCGACATTACCCCTCCAGCTCTAGTAAGGGTACACGGTATATGAAGTGCTTTAGAAAACCGTCCGAGCGAGCTGCACTTTCGCTCTCCATGTGCAGGGCTGGGTGGGCTGCCCCCAGCCGCCGTTGTTCTCCCTCAAACTAAAGGTAGGTAGCTTTGCTTCGTTTGGGTTGCGATTCTGTCTTTTACTTAGATTTTGTTGGCGAAATTGTGTACTGGAGTACTACTACAGTCTGTCTGGGGAAGACCTTATGCTTAGAGTGCTGGAGCTGCGGTATTTTCGAGGGGCGGCGCTGTTGTTCCCCTCTGGTCTGACACTATGCCCCCCCCCTCCCAGAGTAGCGGCCTTGAGGTCTCTGTTTTTTAAAAAAAATCTGAATATTTTCAACGCTGGAAAGAGTTCTACCACGGGCACTGGTGAGGGGCTCGGTCTGGCTGTTTGCAATGCAGAGTAAAACGTACAGGCCTTTCTTTTTCAAGCCAGAGGAATATAGGCTTGCCAGATCTATGTGAGCACTGTGCAATTTTGTGCAACTCCCGCTGTGTTGTCAAAAGGTTGCCCAGTATTCTCTCCCACCACAGGACACTCACCGTGTTTTTTTTTGTCCTGTCTTTGTGGTAGCCTTTCAAAGGCCTTGCATGCAGCCTTGCCCTGTTTCCAAAATATGTACCTCTTGGGGGCTTCTTGTTGTACTCTTGGCACATATTTTCTAAGTGTATTAAGAACACGCGTCGCTCAGTACGCATAGCTATCAGGTTTTTGTTTTTTTATGTAGAATGGCGACATTCATGTTTGCCTTTTGTCACCCATTATTGTGAGAATTCTTCAAGTTGCAGTGGTAGGTTAGCAAAAGAGTCCCCGTTTCTATTTGTACGCTTTTTTTTCTCCATAGTGGCGCATATATACTTTTAGTTGTGCTCCGGGTACATGATCATTTCATACTTAAGAAGCATTTTGTAGCCAAAGGTTAAAAAATCACCATATCATTTTGACCTGGGTTATCTGGTTGTACAGTTAACAGTTTTCCCCTCAAAACTGTTTGACTATGTAAGTTGGAGTCCAGCTACAATTGCCTTCTAGACTTCAATCCATACCTTCGATAAAGTAGTATTTATATTTTAAATTCTGAAATGCGCCCATGTGTTTTATATTATTTTCTGCCAGCACAGATTACACGTGTCGAATTTCCACTTGGTGTGGACATGTTTCGAAACTGTAACGTTTCCACCATGAGGTCATCACTAATCTCTTTGTATTGAAAGTCATGGGCTGGTTCAACACTAAACCACTCGTTTCCGCTATGAGTTTTGAGGTGGCTGCAGATTTGAGTCATTCTAATCAATTTCCAGTGGCAGCTCCTCCATTTGGGCACGGGGGCGTCGCCCCACTGCTTCCTCGCAGTGCGAGAAGGCAGAAACATAAAATGGTAAAACTACCATTTTATGTTTCTGCTTCTAGCACTGCGAGAAAGCAGAAGTGCCTGGAGTGCCTGGTTGGGGGCGGATGGGGGGTGGGCGGTCCTGCTCGAGAGCAGGGGGGGAGTGGCTTGCCCACTGCTGTGGGTACTGACTGTTTCGTCGGCCCTGGAGCCGACCAAACAGTCAGTACCCACAACAGTGGGGAAACCACTCCCCCCGCTGCCCTCGAGCAGGGCCGCCCACTCTCCCTTTTTAGGTCTCGCCTGGCGAAAGCAGCGCATGCGCTGCTCTCGTCAGAGACATCTTTTGTAATCGATTCAGCCAAAGCTGAATGCACGCGCGTGGTGGATGGACAAAGATGGCTGCTCTCGCCATCCACCACGCTAAACATGCACGCGTACTGACAAAAAAATACACGCGCATGTGGACAGTCCGACACCATCTTTGTTTACATTCATTAGCGTAGGGCTGTGCACACGCATGCGCATTTTTGTGTCCGAACGCGTGCTTTCCATTGTCATGGCAACTCGTCACGCTGCCTTGTTTAGGTTTGGCCTGGTTGACTTGTTCTTGTTGCATGGGTGAATACACTCGAAAAATACAGGCGGCCCATCCCCGCCACAAACATGTTAGCTATACACCAATCCCTTATACGATTACCCACCGTGTCCAGAGATTATGTAAAGAGAATGTTTTGGTACGACAAACACTTCCGGCTAGATCGAAGTTTTATTTTCTTGCTTCATTATTTTTTTTCACACAATTCACGCTAATAGATGTAGCGGTGGGAAACAACGTATTGTACCGTATGCGGAAGTGGTGGCTGTTAGAAGAACGTGGCGCTCGCCTACTGTGCCCCCCTCGCTGGGTTGCACTCACCGCACTCCGGCTGCTCCTCCCAAGGCTCTGACAACTGCCTGCAGCCCGGACCTCGATGGTACTGTGGGGTGAGGAGAGGTAGCCGTACTGATTCCAACTGCCACTCCAGCACTGTGCCACACACCCACGCCAACACCAGACACCAACAGGCAGCTGTCATTCTAACTAGAAACACTCCACCCCGCCGTGGCCGCAGACTGCCCAGGCACCGAGGCAGGCGAGCGCTGGTAAACAAGAGAACTAGTAATACTGTTCCTCTTCCCGATCCGTTGCAGGTAGTTTGGCAGATGCCGCAATGTCACATGGGAATTGTAGTTTTCTTTTTTCTCACCTTAGTGCATTAGGTTGCAAGGTCACCTCCGGTTCAGGAGATGCCCAGTCAATAGGAAGATAATATAAAACGCTAGGGAATCAGTAGATTACAACTACTTTGTTGAGAGTGTGACGCCGGTTGCAGCATCCTATTAAAATGCATCTGAGGAGGTTTATCCAATGTAATTCCACCTATATTGTACAAGGTGTAGACGTCCTGCCAAAGAACGGGAGGCCCTTTTTAGGTCTCGGGACCATCCGGTCGGCAGACCGGAAGTCCGGAGATTTAATGTCATTGAGAAGAGGGGCTTGCACCCGCCCCTCTTCTCTCCTGTTCTCCATTGGCTGGCCTCTTAAATGCTGGCCAGCCACTGGAGAAGAGGTCCAGTCACTCCGTTGAAGCCCCGTCTTTTTCGGATCGGGGGCGTGTTTTTTGCGAGAAGTCTCAGGGAGGAGACAACAGCAAAACACGCCCCCAAATCCGAAAATGAGGCTCCCTTTCTCCGAGGCATTTTTGCTGTGCCTCGGAGAAAGGCGGTCCATACCCAAGGGTTGGCATCGTATTGCACTGCCCAGCATCACACGGCTTCTTTCCCCCTCTCGCTGAGCTGTGAACCCTCACCACGGAGGGAGAGGGCGAAGGCGAATCCCCTTCCCAGCGACACCAGCTGGCGGTCATGAGGCTCGCGGCGCTGATGGAGAGGGTGCGCCTGGCTCTCGAGTGTGCCCAGGCAGGGGTGGTAGACACCGAAGAGGTTTTCAGGGTACGCATGCTCCAACTGTTGCTGCTGCTGGGGCGCTACGAGGAGGCCCTTCTCCTAGACACCGCAGACACCGTCTACGACCTCCGCAGGGACGTCCGGAGATGCCGCAAGCCCGCAGACAGACAGCACCTGGCCCACCAGCTCTACCAGGCCATCGAGGCCATTGCCAACGAGGAGGGCAAGCAGTGCTTGCCAGGAAGAGAGGGCGCCAGTCGGCTCCAGTCAGAGAAACCAGGGGCGGGGTCAGATACCCCCGAGGCGATGGAGTGCTGACCAGGGCCCGACGGGCCGCGAGGGACACGGGGGCAGGCGGCTGTGGGGGATCAGGTGAGACCCGGTGGCACTAGAGCACTCCTTCCCACGATACAGGATGAAAGATGAGTGCTATTCTGGACTGAGCGACGGGGTGCGCGTGGAATAGGATGCGAGCTCTTCACTGTGTATCGTAAACTGTTTTATTTTCTTTAGCAGCAGCTTTTAACGTGCCCACTGCGAGTTGCACTATAATTAATTTGTATTCCATTGGTGTTTATGTAGCGCCTTCAATAACCTCTGTGAGACCTGAAGCACTTTCTGGGTGGTCAGCAGGCGGGCAACTAGAGCCAAATTTCGGGGGGGGCTGAAAAAGATTTCGGGGGGGGGGCTAAGTCTTTCAGCCATAGGCAGAGTGGCTGTAAGAAGGGGCGAAAACGCAACAAAAGCTTCATTAACGTGTAAATGGTCTTTTAAAGACCCGTGAAGTACTCAGGTGCGGCTGCAATTAGACGGACGCCAGCCCGCGAGGCTGTCTCAGCCGGGCTGACACACATGACGGGGGGGGGGGGGGGGCTGAAGCCCGGTGAGCCCAATGGGTGTTGCGCGCCTGGTGGTCAGAGTACGTCTCTGTCTTTATATAGATCTATAAAAGCGCGCAGTCTGAAGCAGCCTTAAATCAGACATGTGGGCGCTATATAAGACACAAAGGCATGTGTAATTGTGTACTCTTCGAATTCCGCAGTTTTAGTTTCTTTGCTGTGTCTCCCTGGCGCTCGTGGTTTGTTTTGCATTTTCTACACATGTACAGTGCCTAGAAGCGGCCCGGATGCAGGGCAATTGCCCAAGTTCAAAAAAAAAATTCGGACGTTAGCTCAGTCAATAGATCATAGTGGGCCTTCCTTCAAATTACTAAATCTATATATATATTGTTTGCATTGTTGCTTCTTTGTAGTGCCTAAATCTCTCCAATTCACCGTGTGGGTGCTACACACATATGTAGTGTATACATACATAAATCCGGTGTCCATCGGCTATTACAATCAGGCTGCAAAAAGTTTCGGGTGACGGAAGAAAGATTTAACGGCCTTGGATTCACAAATTACTTTGGTTTGTTTTTTTGTTACATTACTTTATTGAAGTTTGGGTGACAATCAGTTTGACTGATAAGGGTTTTTATGTATCCGGAGGAAACTAAATTGAAAATGTACTAGAGGTCTGTTACTTTGCAATTCAACGAAAGCACCCCGGATTAGTACGGCAGCGATTTCATTTCTTTGGAAGGAAATGTCGTGGGAGGGGGCGCTTGCTTGGCCACAGCTGTGCCGATTGTTAGAGAGTAGAACAAGCATTTACAATGCAACAGTCTCGGCATTGTTAAAGTTAGAGCTATTGGCATTGTTCATGACAATGCCGTTTCTTTAAATGTTTTAAAAACAAAAACATAAACAAAAATAATGTCAAGAGCAATGCCAATAGCTCTAACTTTCACAATGCCGAGACCGTTGCATTGTAAATGCTTGTTTTTCTTAGGGAAAAATATAGTCAGACTCCCCAGGTTACAGAGGCATACATTAGTACATTTTGCGGTGCCAAAACATGAATTTAGCGGCACCAAAATTTAAATATTACGGCATTTTTGCGGCAAATGTTTCTTTTTAAAAGCAAAACAAAAATTGACCCCAGCACGCCCACATTTTTTCTTTTAAAAAGAAAATAGCTCCCCTCGCTCGCTCTCTCTCTCCCCTCATTCTGTCTTTAACTCACTCTTCCTCATCTGCTGAAAATCATATTCGCTGCCAAGACCGAGGTGATGTGATATATATTTTTTCCTCCTAATAAATCACTGTTGGTCTTCACTAAAACAAAGCATTTTGGTCTTAAAATGTATCAAGCCTTTTCCTAATATCATTGCCTCAAAGTGCGCCAAATGGAGGCAAGTCAGACCCCACCAAGACGGTGTCTGCCCTCAAGCAAAACATGTGGGGCCTCATGTAGGTAGCCAAATACCGGTCGGTAACGGCCGATTTTCGGTAATTATACCGTTACCGACCGGTATTTAGGCTTTTGGTATGTAGGGGGACAATTTCTGTATTTGGAATTTACCGAATCGGTAATAATTATCGAATCGGTAATTTTACCGATTCGGTAAATTCCGAATACAGAAATGAGATGTAGGGGGAGTGTGTGGGTGTTGTTATGAGTCGGTATTTACCACCAACTAATAGTTGGTGGTAAATAATGAATGGATGTGGAAATGCATTTCATAGCGCCTACAAGTGTGCAATGTGGCAGACATACATGCCCTTAGGGCATGTATGTGTGCCACATGTGCACACATGGCCGATTCAGGGGTGCAACAGGGTGTCAATGTGACACCCTGCCACCCTTGCATGTGTTCCCCCCATTACCGAATCGGTATTTACCTATTCGGTAATGAGGCATACCTTCCCATCAATGGGAAGGTATGCCTCATTACCGAATCGGTAAATACCGATTCGGTAATTACCGAATTTTAACGAATCGGTAATTATTACCGACTCATTACCTACATAGCATTTACCACTTCATAAATACCGAATCGGTAAAATTCGGTATTTATGAAGTGGTAAATGCAAGCCCACCTACATATGGCCCGTGATGTATAAAACTGGCGCAAACACTCTTCCTAAGGACCAACATAAAATGTAATAGGCAGCCCAGCTGGTGACAAAAGAAGCAGAGAGCATACACCGGAGCCAAACCCGGACACAGAGTACTGCTACAGGTACAAAAAAAGAACCACAGGTAAACAAAATCAATAATATTCAATGACAAAGTTAGAAAAAAACAGTCAGACTGTATCAACACCAGCAACAATCAAACGGAACAAGCTAAGTAAGATGCAACATGTAATCTCACCTTGCCACAGGTAATCCACTCTCAACCTTTCTTCTTTACTCCTTACATTTCCGTAGATTACATCCCATCATTATATAAAAAGAACAGCAGGAACACTAACATGATTTATAGTAAGGGATTCCTCTCTTCCTCCCATCTTTCTCTCTGAATAATGCATTCCGTACCCTCTCTCCTCTGCCTGCCTTTGTAGCTCACACTGTCTCCTTCTTTGCCACCTTACTCCACAATATGTCAGTAAACTAACCGTACCACTCCTAACTCACCGTAAACTATCATGAGTAACCATTCCTGCAATATCGAATCTTTTCCTGATATATTTACTCGTTTACCCATTATTTTTACAACTTGCCTGAACTAACGCTAATAATTGCTCCTAATTCCGATTAATTTAATAGGTAGTGGAAGAAACGCTTCAGTTTCCTCGGAGCACAAAATGTACCCAATAACCAAAAAATGTACAGTCATTCATAACCATTGGATTAACCACTAACTTTGGGTTGTGGAAAAGCGAGCTCTTCAATGCGTCATTAGTGGAAGGAAATGCTATATAAAATCATGCTATTCTTTTTATTTCCATTATTGAGGAAGTAGAGGGCCTTCATAACTCACTGGAGGCCCTGCCTCTTGAAAGGTCTCCCCCCCATATTCAGCAATGGTAATAAGCAGCATATGTCACTTGCCGCATCTGCATTTAAGCTATTCATACAAATGAACTAATAGTAACTGGTGTATTACTGCAATACGAAGGCTAGGTGTTATGCACTGACCAGTGGAAGTGTTATGCAGTGTTGTACGGGCAGGAGCTCGCTCCCTCACCATCAGTGACTAACTTTGCAAAAGAGGCCAAGGCTTGACCAATGCAGAATGTTCTTTCCCTGACCCCGCACATGTTGATATGGTGCTCCTAAAAGGTCCGTTGGGCTGCAGCCTGACAGACATATGGACAGGTTCGGTGGGCTGGAGATCTGAGGCCTGCACTCTCTATTACTCACTCTACTACTCACTCTCTACTACTCACTCTACTACTCTCTACTACTCACACTCTACTAATCACTTTCTATTACTCTCTACTACTCACTCTCTAATACTCTCTACTACTCACTCTCTACTACTCACTCTCTACTATCTACTACTCACTCTCTACTACTCACTCTACTACTCTTTCCTAATCACTCTACTACTCACTCTCTATTACTCTGTACTACTCACTCTCTACTACTCACTCTCTGCTACTCACTCTCTGCTACTCATTCTCTACTACTCTCTACTCTCTACTCCCTCTCTACTACTCTCTACTACTCACTCTACTACTCACTCACTACTACTCACTCTACTACTCACTCTCTACTACTCACTCTCTACTACTCTCTACTGCTCACTCTCCACTACTCACTCTACTACTCACTACTACTCACTCTCTACTACTCACTCTCTACTGCTCACTCTCTACTACTCACTCTCTACTCTCTACCTCTCTCTACTACTCTCTACCTCTACCTCTCATAAATACAAATGTATACATGCATACATTTACATATACATATATGCATACATAGGCATGTTATGTATATGAAAGTTTGACAAACACTAATAAAAGCAAAGCTAACAAGCCACCTAATTACAAACAGAATTGCTTTAACTTAAACGAGGGCGAGACCTATTGCATTTTCAATGCTTGTTCTCTATGCAGAGAAAATGGCCCGGCTGTGGACGCCCTCCTGCTGAGCCTCACCAATCATAACGCTGCCATTGCAGCGTTGTGATGGGCATAGGAAAGCAGTAGGAGGGAGGCTGCCCACAATGTGCCAGGAGGACTCGGAGCTGAGGCGGCACAGGCGGTGCGGGATGCGGTCATGGAGGAAGGTACATTCATTTTTTATTTTATATAGATTCCCCCCCCCCCCCCCCACCCCTGCGCAAACCCACGCGCCCGTTTTGCCGGCCATGAATGGGAGGGTGGCTGAGTGGTGGCTAAAGTCCCTTCAGCCCAATGGGAGCTGTGCGCCTGCTTGGAATATTACATTAACCCTAGAATTTCAGTCTGCAAAACGAATCAAAGTGTTAATTGCTGGTTGCTGACATCTGGTTTGACATGCAGCGAGAGAGCATGTTTTGTGTCGCTTGCAATCCTTCTAGCATCGATACTTCAAGAGCCAATAAATTCAGTAATATAAAAATCTGTAAAAACGGCAGGGGGATGCATAAAAACACGTTAATTATCCTTCACACCTGGAACAAAATGGCAGGCCCTTCAAATGTGATGCAGATGATGTATTGTGCTGAGCCAATCCTCTGTTATTCTCAGTTGCCCACAGTGTAATTCGCTGTCCCCGGCCTTGTTACCATGGGCCATCGAGCAGTGACATAGCTAGATATTTTGCCGGCTGCAGCGTCCGAATGTAAGATCAGTGGTGGGGGGTGCTAGGGCTGCAGGGCCCCTAAGGGGGCGCCACGGACAGAGCTGCAGGTTTGGAAAATAGAACAAGGTTGGAGCCTCGGCGTCGGCTCAACACCCAATGATTCTGGGCATTTCACACGCCCCCCCCCCTGTCTAAAAATAACATGGATGTGTCGGTGTGTAATATAACTGGCGTTCATTTAAGGCGCTGTAATAGGTTCTGGGCAAAGTGCACTGCATAAAACTGAGAAAAAAATGGTTTATGGGACACTCGTCATGACTGCTTGGCTCCAAGACCCGTAATGATTAGCACAGCGCCTAGAAATGGCTAGAACTCTACAGTGCTATTTACGTAAGTGTTGCACACCCATCCCTCCCGCCATTAGCACGTTAGTTTGCCAGCACCATAACCCCTCTCACCTCACTTGTTCTGCCCTCATTGCCAATCCTAAACCTGGACTCTGATTAGCTGCCTGTCCCGCTCACCACACTGAGGCGGAAGTGCTAATTCACGCGCTTACAGTCTGTCCTCTGTTGCAGGATTTTGCACACGTGAAAACTTTACACTGTGAAGAATAGGCCTGTGATGTCTGGCCGGCAGCTAGACGGGAAGCCGCTAGCCGAGGATCACCTGTTCCTCTCTGGCCAGAGGTACCGCTGCCAGGGGATTTGAGAGCTCTAATTTTAGCAGTGGTTCGGAGGCAGGCAGCGAGACAAAGGCCGCCCTGCAGGCTATTCCTGCTGGACCGTCAGTAGTGCAAGCGAAAAGTGACACAGGGTGAAGGACATGCTGCCGTTCCTACACAATTCACACCACTCGAGCCCTTAACACCACCCAGAGAGGCCTGCCTCCTCTCAAAGCTAAAGCTCTCCGAGCTGTCCCCCCCCCCGCCTACCCCAAAACTACCCACCTCCCTGTTCCTGGCACCCTCGCCCTAGAGCCGACTGCATGCCTGCACCGGAAGGCCAAATCTCTCTGGCATGCCCCCACTGGCACTAATGGCGAGGCAGACATACTTTATATTGGATATAGCTCCCACCAATCCCACAGGAAAGGCATCAAAGCGCTTCACAACACGTTGGAACAGTAAATAGGGAGTCTAATGTAATCTGGGCGGAAGGGCCTAGATCCTGATGTGTAATACTGGCATTAGTTGTACCCGTCAAAGATGAAAAAAGTCTAGAATTGTTTTGAGACAAAGAGCGCATACTTAAAACAGGTATCAGACAGGGAGTACCTTTGGCTTACACGAGCTAGAAGTGATAACTTTACCAAGAAGTTGGAGATACTTTTTGAAAAGATTGTGAGAAGGAGCAAGTTTCATGTGCGGTGGGAGAGAGTTCTCAATTTAAGGGTCATTGCCAGTGACTGAGCTCTTGAATGTCACTCTTTCTGAAACATGGAGTTTCCATAATTGGAAGATATTTACTCCTCATTTCAGTCAATGCAGCTACTTGTACATTCACCACCATTTGCTGCCGACAGAGGGACCATCAGCATAATTGAATTGGAACACTGAAATCTAGCTTGATGCCCGAGAATCACATGTGTGCCCACTTTTGCTATGTTTAGAAAACATTGTATAAATCACAAGCCTTGATTTAAGCAGTGCCACGCCCTTTCCCCGCCCTGTGCCGGGCGTTGCAGCAGCGGGCGGGGTTCATGACGAGATAGTCTCGTCATGGGCACAGCGCAACCGCGCTCCATGACGAGACCATCTCGTCATGGGCACTGAAGCGGTTAAGGTATGCTGGTCTTCGTTTGTGCACTGAATGAACAGAAGTGCATAACAGAAGTACTAGGGCCTTAGGATTTAGACTTTTATTAATGTTGGTGTTTTAGCTCGCAGGTACAGTATGTGCTCAAACTCTCATGTGTTTGTGCGGCTCATGTAGCGAAGCCAGAAAAAAATATTTTTCTGTTGCCTGCAGCATTTCACATAACATAGCAATTTCCAAGGAGGATTGACCTCAAAGACGTACAATTCCATAGGACTAAATGATACCACACAACTTCCATGTGTTTCCTAAAACTAATAGATGCATTGTTATCTGCCTGTGAAACAAATAGTCTGCTCAGGGTGTAGAAAACATAGGCAGTAAACATCTAACACAGACGGCATGTAGATGAACATAGAAGGGAAGAGAGATGTAGAGGGCTGTGCTGCCGCTTGCCAGGGAAATAGCAAGGCAATGAACAGAACAGAGAGAGATATGCAGGGCCTTTCTTTTGTTTAATAGGGACCTAGCAAGCAAAGAGCATAGAAGAGAGACATACAAGGTTGTGCTGGTGTTCGAAAGGGTCATAGCAAGGCAATGAACATGGAAGGGAGATGTACAGCGGTGTGATGCTGCTTGGCAGGGAAATAGCAAGGCAATTAACAATTGCTTTATTAACCTTCCTGCTTCCTCAAATTTGCTTGAAAATACACCATTTGTCCACTCTTTTTTCAAAATTTCCCCCCCCGGAGGTTGTTGGGGCTCGCTCGCTACGCTCGCAGGGTAGTTCAACTATTATTTTACGCCCACCACTTTCAAATGTCACCAGCCACCACTGCAATTTTGCTTAACCTTTCTGCAAATAAACGCTTGCATCCTTCTAATATTACCCACTGTTGTGGATAATAATTGGAAATCAGGTTCTGGTATTTTTGGAAAACGTAGTTTAGTATTTCCAGCATTATCAAACAGTTGTAAACCCTGCAAATTCCGCTTTTAGTTAACTCTTTGCGTATTTATAAATCTTGGCTGTGTACGTTTTACCAAATGATTAGTAGTTTGTAAGACATTATTCTCTATGCGCTTTATTTTATTGGGAACCTAATGTCTATATAGTAGGATGGGCTGATTGTATAGTGAGTGCTGCACTTTATTACAAGTGTGAATGATGTTAGGCTTGCAGTAACATTTAGTGGAAATTAGCTGAAGAAGAACTTTTATAATTGAGCTCTTCTGTTGGGACTGTCTACCACATGCCATTTACACTGGTGGAATCTCATGTTAAAGTGAATGTTTTTTGTTCTAATCTCTGGATGCCCATTAAGTAACCTAATGGTGGTGAAAATACAAACATGTAAAGTAAGGCAACATTTGTCTGTCATTGTTGAACTTATTAAAGATATGTCTGTAGGCAGGGCTTTAAGTGGGATGAAAAAACTGGGGGTCTCTCAAAGGGGCGTGGCTAATGTATTTAAGGGTGTGGTTTAAAACACGTAGGCTAAAAATTTGTGCTTGGCATAGTATGACGTCCGACTTGTGTTTTGCTGTTTCTGTCATTACATCCTGATTTATGATACAGAAAGTAGCATAATACCTACAACAAGTCAGGACTATTGGCTTTGTCAATGGTTGTTACTTGCATAAGATAAATAAGCAGCAACTATGGCTTGTATATAATATTGAAACAAGCATTGGCATAGCCAATAGGTCTCGCTTTTGGGACCTTATAAGTATTTAGTTATGCAGCACAATATCCTTGGTGAAACAACATCAACTGTTGCATGGCTAAACACTTATAAGGTCCCAAAAGCGAGACCTATTGGCTATGCGAATGCTTGTCTTTCTTGACCCAGGGTGGCCTGTTTGAGGTACTTATTACCAAAGTGATCAATCAAATCCATACGATCTTATTAAAAAGAAAAATCGACTACCATTACAAATTCTAGCCTCGCTGCCTACAGACCAATGACCCCGAAACACCCTCTAAGATCAGGGGTGAACTGAATCAGCACAATTCCTTTAGAAAACACACTCTTACTAATATTGAGGAGGGGAGGCGATGTCCCTACAAACATGTCAACCACGTGTCTGATTTAAACAAATACATAACAGAATGATCAATGCAAGTCACAGAGTAGGTTCAAATCTTACCTGACATACCTAAAGGACCAAAATATATGAGACAAATATACGAGACGTATTGGGATTGCAATTCAGAGGGAATCGCAAAAATATGGCACAACAGATGGATAGTTTGTATCTAAACCAATAATCTAATCTCTCTCATTTTTAAGACTCTTAGTCCTCGGCAGATTGAGGCGAATGCAGAGAAAGAAGAGCCACGGATATTAGAAAACATCATGGTGGCTGAGAAATGTCAGAATATACGATACATTTTTCGAAGGGCTATGTGCTTTGTGCAACTGTTAGTAAGCAGCTACATGTGCCAATAAAACCACACTCTCTTAAAAACACAGATAGCATTTGTAGCGTATTTGAGTAAAAAAGCATAAGCATTAGCATTAAAAGGATTACGTGGAACATGTTGCAAAATCAATGTTGCATCAAACTATTGCATTCATGCAATTTCCCAGGCTACTTTTTTTCCTTTTTTAAATTAAGACTGGCCCAATTATTAAATCGAGAAGGACAGAAGTAACAAAGGGTAAAAACATAATTCGCCAAGGACACGTGCAGTCACACGTGCCAGATACAACCAAGCACTAAATTGTCACGATCTACTCCACATGTTCCCATTTCTGTTTAAGGTGTATAGAAGACACACTGTACGTACAGTTGAAAAATCACTCAAGTAAAAACCAAATAAGGATTTTTACCAACCAATAGTACAATTCCGACTCTCCAGCACTCCCTATAAACAATTAAATGTCGGCAAGTTAAAAAATGTAGTGGTGCTACTTACAGTCTAAGGGATGGTTCAGCCATGAAAAACACGCCGTTGGAAATAAAAGGAAACGTTGTGCACTATAAAAGCATTTAGAGAGCAGGAAGAACGGCCATTGCACTTCCGGAACCTAAGTGCATCAATTAAAGGTGTCCGATTTTACTTGTAAACTAGATTGGAGGCCGAGAACAGTGAGCGCGCACTGGAGCACAGGACACCGCGACAGTTGTCAATTACAGAACTGTTAACAGTAAATGCTCGATGTTTCGATTAATACTATCAGATAACATGCCAATTTGTTCTTTCTGAGGGGCTCGTTTAATCGATCGGAACCTTCAAAGTGCTTCTAGCCGTAAGTTTAAAATAGGCACATTCTGCCTGGGAAAGAAGCTCAAAACAAGTTGGAATCCTGCAAAGAAAGAACCAAAAACAAGCACTACTCCTCACAACGAAAGCACGAGTTACACAAAAAACAGACACATCTATTATTTATCGCGACCTAAAAAAGTAACAAGCGCGCGCGGGAAAGCTCATTAGAAAGAAAAAACAAGCATTGGCGATCGCGATCAAACATCAAAGCGGCCGCAAAAGTGAAAATGATCGCGTTCGCGATCAAGCGCGGCGCGCGTCCGCGCACATGCACTGTGGCTCTAGGTTGGCCATGGTAGCATTTTTTTAAGCCCTCACAAAAAGTCTCGCCAGACCAGCGAATGCGCTGGGTCAGGCGAGACCTAAAAAGCTTCCACTTAAAGCCCTGGTGACACTGCAACGATGTTGCTGCTCCTGAGTTTCAACAGGAGAAGGGATATCCACAGAGAAAATTACTCTCTTTAAAGGATTGCCCTTCTCCTACAACGCTCACCTGGCATGACGTCATGCCGTAACTTCTTCACTAGTGAGAAGTGAGCAGTGTGAGCAGCGCACATCGATGTGCCTGCTGTCACTGCAGTCCAGAACAAGCATTGGCATATTCAATAGGTATCGCCCTTGGGACCTTATAAGTGGACCACTGTTAACAACATTTGCAATGAGTTTAAGCTATAGGCACTGTAAATAACAATGCCCTTTATTTACGTTTTAAAAATGAAAACAAAAATAAAAGTCATTGGTCTTTGCAATGTCAATAGCTCAAACTCGCGTAAATGCGAGACCTAATGCATTGCAAATGCTTGTTTGGCCAGTTTCACTACCTCATCAGCAACGAGGTACATTTCCTGCAGACAAGGTGTGTGTGTCTTTGTGCGTCGCAGGAAGAAATGGACTCGTTATTATTTAGTATAATCCCTCAGACCCCAAACATTCCAGGACATAACATTGGTAGTGCACATCATGCGGGTTCATGTATGCCCACTTGTGCCCTCCCTCACCCCAGTGTGTGAGGTGACAGAAGCCTGTCCTCTCCCTCCCTGTCTCTGGATGCAATGAAGGACAAAGTGCAGCAATCCAAATCTAACAAACCCATCACAACACAATAACAAACTAAACATTGAACCATCCGTCTCGGAATCTCTGTTGGCCAGACCCCATCTACGACGCACTGACTACATTTTAGACATCAATACCAAGGACTGTGTCTACCTCTGCCAGCCAAGGGCTACAAAGACATCTACAGGCAACAGTCCCAGCTCCACACTTCCAACTCCATTTTATGTCCTTGGTGGTAAATTAAGGCAGTGCTTGCTCCAAACACCTTTCACCACAGTGTTTTGAAAACAAGATTCTGGAGGTGGCTACATGTGAATGTTTGTGCGCATTTGCTGTGTGGAATATTGTTATAGTGGTGCTGTGTTATGTTGTGTTTAGTGGCGCTGTTTCTTGTGCTGCATTATTGCAATGTGATTTTGTTGTGTTGAACTGTGATTGTGTTCTCTTTTGATTATTTTGTTGTGATAAGCTATGCTATGTTTTAGCTCTGTGTGTTACGTTGCTTTCAGTATAGTTTTGTACCATGGCGTGTTCCTTACTTTAGATATTTTGACATGTTATGCTCTATTTCCAGTCAAACGGAGCCCATGCCTTGAAGGTTCCTGTGATATCCAATCATGTACCACTGTCTAAGGAACTAAAATAGCACTGATGCAGCTTTTCAGCTATTTAAGACAACAGTCACCACAAACTTGAGAAAGATACTGTGTCTTAACTCAGCGCTCACAGTGCTCACTTAATGTGAAAGGGCCCATTGTCTTTACATGTAGATTTCATGATGTCACTTACATTTAAGCTCTGCTTCACCATCCACCCACTTCCATGTTACTCTCTGATTTCTATTGCCCCCCACCTCCCCGCTTGCCACCTCCCAGCCTCAGTCCTACCTGTCGCAGGCATGTTGTAGAGTGAGTTATCCTCCATAGTTACACTGGCAGCTGCAGCCTGCTTATGTGATGGCCTCTGCAAGGCGTCCTTCGTCAACGGGTCCTTCCCCATCTGCACACACAGGTAACAAAAGGTGAGTATACAACATACATTACATTTGTATTGTAGTGCTATTTACATAGTGCTTTCTTAATCCTTTTGAAGTCCTAAACACTACTGTATTGCATTGGCACTAATACATCGCTTTCTTGCCACTCATGAGAGTCAAAATCGTATTGTTTGTTTTGGGTATTTTTATAGCACGTTCCTACCTCTTGCAAGGCTCAAAGAGCTGTAGCATTGTATAAGTAGTTATATGGCACTTTCCTATGCATTGCAAGGCCTATAGAGCTGTAGTACTGTATAAGTAGTTATATAGCACGTTCCTACCCAGTGCAAGGTCAGAAGAGCATTAGTACTGTATCAGTAGTTATACAGCACATTCGTACCCATTGCATGGCCCAATAAGCTGTAGCACTGTAGAAGTAGTTATATGGCACTTTCCTATCCATTGAAAGGCCCAAAGAGTTGTAGCATTGTGTAAGTAGTTATATGGCACTTTCCTACGCATTGCAAGGCCTAAAGAGCTGTAGTACTGTATAAGTAGTTATATAGCACGCTCCTACCCAGTGCAAGGTCAAAGGAGCATTAGTACTGTATCAGTAGTTATATAGCACGTTCGTACCCATTGCAAGGCCCAAAGAGCTGTAGTACTGTAGAAGTAGTTATGTAGCACGTTCGTACCCACTGCAAGGTCCAATAAGCTGTAGCACTGTATAAGTAGTTATATGGCACTTTCCTACCAATTGCAAGGCCCAAAGAGCTGTAGTACTGTAAAAGTAGTTATATAGCACGTTCCTACCCATTGCAAGGCCCAAAGAGCTGTAGTATTGTATAAGTAGTTATATGGCACTTTCCTACCCATTGCAAGGCCCACAGAACTGTAGTACTGTATAAGTAGTTATATTGCACATTCCTACCCATTGTAAGGCCCAACAAACTGAGGTATTGTATAAGTAGTTATATGGCACATTCCTACGCATTGCAAGGCCCAAAGAGCTGTAGTAGTGTATAAGTAGTTATATAGTACGTTCCTACCCACTGTAAGGCCCAACAAGCTGTAGTATTGTATACGTAGTTATATGGCACTTTCCTAACCATTGCAAGGCCCACAGAACTGTAGTACTGTAGAAGTAGTTATATTGCACGTTCCTACCCATTGTAAAGCCCAAGAAACTGAGGTATTGTATAAGTAATTATATGGCACATTCTTACGCATTGCAAGGCCCAAGAGCTGTAGTAGTGTATAAGTATTTATATGGCCTTTTCCTATCCATGTTACATATAACACTTGCTTATTGCCAACATTGTATTCCTAGGCTCCAGGCACCCACCTTGAAGGCCAGTTCGCACAGCTGACCAGTCCAGGCCGCCTGCTCAGTGCTCTCTGCCGCCAGCAGGTACATCCGGTCCGTGGTCTCCAGCAGGAAAGCGCTGGTGCCCCGGGGGCTGCTCTCAGCGTTGGCTTCGGACACCCGCACACAGTCACTAAGCCTGATCACCTTCTTGTTCTCCGACTTCTTCTTCTCAGGTGGATTGGAGCCCTCGACAAGCTCCAGGCGGGCAATCGAGCAGACACTGTTTCCATACAGGAGGGCCCAGACTTTCTTCCATTTCTGAAGGAAGATGAAGAAAAATAGTTGAATGAGATGTTAAGGGAGACCAGAAGTGGCACAATGAACTGATAGAGATATCTTTCAGGAGACAAAAAAGGTAATCTCCACACGAGACCATGTGCACAAGATCACTAAACTGACAAGCTTATAATTGGTTATATGTAAAAATAACATTTGACAGACATTTCGGTCTTGATCACACAATATGTTTTACTGGTACTATTTCATTTTTCTGGTGGTAAAATAAGGCAGTGCTTGCTCCAAAAAACTTTCACTGCTGTATTATGAAAACAGGATTCTGGAGGTGGTGATGTGTGACAATAACGTTTGCGGATATTTGTTGTGTGGTATTTTGTTGAAGTGATTATGTTCTCTGTTGGTTTTTGTGTTGCTGTGTATTTGTGCTGTATTATTGCGGTGTGAATTTGTTGTATTGTATTGCCTTTGTGGGTTGACTTCTGCTATGATTGATTAGTTGTGGTGTGCCCTGTTATGTTATAATTGTGTTAATGTATGCATGCTGTGGCATAATGTTCTGTCGTTCATTTTAGATGTGCCTTCAGATGCTGTACATTTTCAGGCAAAAGCAGCCCAAACCTCAAAAGTTCCTGTGATAAGCAACCATTTACCACTTGCTAAGGTGTGAAAATAGCTTTGTTGCAGCTCTACAAGTACTTAAGATACCAGTCAGCCCCAGTGCCTAATTTGAGCCGGTGGTTTCCGGTGCTCGGCACCGGCACTTAATTGCCAGCACCGGCGCTTATGACACTTTGCCACATGGTGACACTGTCTGCCTAATTTAGGTATGAGCACAACAAAAGCTGCTTATTCATTCAATTTTCATTAATACCAACCTGCCTCCATAGTCCTTCTTATAGCTTTGGGGGCTGGAATATTATAAATTGTCACACTTTTAAGAGTGTGATGGTTAGTTATTTTGTTGGCACTCTCATTGGTAGAGATGGCTGGGGCAACAGACGGTGTCCTCCTGAAGAGGGCCCTATCACTTTTTCCTTGTACAAATTAAGCACTGGCCAGCCCAAAACTGCAGCAGAGACTGTGTCTTAACTTGGCTTTCCCAGTGCTCACTTTATATGAATCGTCAAAACATGTCTCGTTCCATTGAGTGCAGAGTTTCTATTAATTTAGGACACAATATATTTGCCAGATGATGTTTTGGTTATATTTTGACCCAATACCCTCATAACTATTTTGGTGAGGCGGGTTTATGAGAACGCTCAATATTAGACCAAGTACCAAGAGATGGTGAGACTTGCTGAGTCAGAGCACTGTTTCATACTTGTTTTGGAAAAAAGCAGTCAAGCTTGAGAAATGGATATATGTAGGCCCAGGATCAGGTTGGATAGCACCTTTTAAAAAAAAAAATTCTCTTTCAACCTTTATATCGCCTGTTTGGAGATTGAATGTAAAAATCAGGATATTGGTGTAACCATTTAATAAGGCGTATTTCTAATAATGCTGGCTTAACCTCACTTCTTAGGGTTCCATTAACAATTCATGGATTATCTGCTGTAGCTCAAAGTTTGGCACAGGTTTTAATGTGGCAGAAAGAGTGGCTTTTAGTATCCAAAACGTAATTGTGGAAAAGCCATATACATGTAACAGGAGTAAATTAAAATATATCCACATCTTGAGACTTTCGAACCCATGCATGATCAACAAAATGTCTTCAGAGTTTTTAAGGCAAAAAATGAGGATTCATCGTTTTGCTTCAGGGTCCAGATCTCAGAAATCATGCCATGTTTAAACTGGGCATGTCTTGAGTACCAGGGAAAAAATATACGTAGCAGCATGAAGATGCTCTCTTCGATGGGTAATGTTACCAGCATGTCAATATATGCTAACTATATTTGGGCCTGATTCTCAAATATCATGGAGTGTTGGCTACCATGAGCAGGCAGTTCTTCATCCTATCTGATGGGGGTTGCAAGTGCAGGAAGGAGTTGAGGGTGATGTCTCTTGATTTATTGGGGCTCCAATGGGGGCTTGGATGGTCAGAAGATGTGAGACGCGAGCAGCAGACATCATTCGGGGTTCACACCCTCTTGTCCGACTCCTAATCCCACTACGACTCTTCAGCAAATATAACCAGGGCTACTGGAATTATGCAATTTTATGGCCGGGGCATTTTCTGCATAATTATGGATTTGCCACATCTGCTGCATAAGCTGCAGATTTTAACAAAACAATGTTTCTTGCTCATATGGATCAAAAGCTATGAAAAAGGCAGCTACACATGTTGCTGCGCAGTGGAAGGCTGAATGATTGATGGTCATATGTTGACTGCCAATCTTTTAATTGCTTATTGCTGTATTTGGGAGCTAAACTGGTACTAATGAGGTGACCCCTTTGGCCAGACGGTTTTAAACTGTGTAAAATTACTCAATAAGGAAGAAATACTATCACAATATCTGCCCCGTTACGTCAATATTAGTCAACCCTGCTGCATAATTTGTTCTCCCCTGCCACATAAATTCAGGGGTCCAGAATATAACTACAATGATGCAAAAATTATAACCCAAAATATGTATTGGCCCTGTTACCTGCTCTTTTTTACTTTTGTTTTAATGAAGTAGCATTAATGGGATTTGGGTCGTTATAGCGTGCACATTTTGTTTGGCTTCATCACTGTCTGTGCCCTTTCCAAGTCTTACGGTACACTTGACCCCCCCCACATACACCATCTCAGCATACTCACTTACACTGAACCGATTCTTAGAAAAATGCCTCAATAGACAGTTGAACAAAAGGGTGAGAGGCGTTTCAAGACAAACTAAACTTGATCGAGCAAAAAAGGAAAAGTCCAAAAATAGCGCCACTGAGAAGGGAGACAACCTTGTCAGCATACACCAACTCCTAATCAACTAGTCCCTTTCAACTAAGCAAAATGTTATGGAATTAAAAATCTATATTAATCAGCAGCAGCATTTAGCTGGCAAAGCCATGGCTCACTTTAGACAAAATCAAACAGCTGAGCACCTGATCTAAGATGCATGTCCTAGCTGTATCACAAGTCTTTATTATATACATTTATTAGTCTGGTGGGTGATAGTGATAGAGCGCCATGTACCCACATATGTTAAAGGACTCATACTAATGTGTGACTTAGAAATGTATTACTCAAATCCGCTTATAATAGTGTGATTAGACATGTAACCATGCCATTTATGAAGAGCAATGTCGTAGTAAATTGCAAATGTATTTTGGTCAATGCATAATGATTGGTTTTCGTGTAAGGTGATGCCTTAGGTTTAAACGTGCACCATATTAAAGTCTGCACGTGTAGTTTGCTTATTCATATATGAAATGTAATGAAATTAATGCTTATAGTAATCCTAGAAGTGTGTGTTTAAATTGTGTAAAGGCCTGATCGCATATATGTTTAAGAGAAAGGCCTGTTCATTTCTTATGTTAGCTAAATATTGTAGGCCCAAAATGATTCCCTTGGTAAGGCTTTGGGTTTTAGGACGTTAGAAAATCTCAGAGAAGTGGAAAGTTTCTTGTTTCCATGTTTCTGTTGCAAGTGCAAGGACATTTAGCTCGTTAGAGAGACTAACCCTTTGTTCTAGGAGTTAGGATGGTATAAGAAGCCAATATGGGAGTATACTGGAATGTAGGGATGATACTTTCAGCGGAGAAGGTGCCTGGGACCCAAGGACGAGTAAACCGTCATTGGATGAGAGAGAAGTTTCAGTGGAAAATCACTGGGAGAAGACCTGGCTGAAAAGGTGTGCTCGTGTTCTACGTTTTTGGGATTTTGAATTAGGGACAGTGCCCCGTGGGTTGAGCAGTTGAGGTTTAGATGGGGAGCATCTTAGAACGAGCTCTGACTAAGTGAATGTGCTTCTAAGGAAGTCTTCACTTCTGACACCTTTTATTCTCTTGCCTGCGAGGGAAAATGCTAAGTAGGGATGTCACCTTAGAGATAGAGTAGGGATAGACTAACTGATTTCCTTTTAGGTTAATGACTTCTAATGTGGAGATTGGAGTGATTATCGCTTGCCTGATGTTACTGGAGCTGACTACTCTTCTTATTCTGAGTCGGATGAGACTCCTGCGTAGGATATTTTTTGTATTAGTGCCCATTTATTTTCTTAACCTCGTCCTGAGGTGCTTGTATGTGCAGTTATTTTTGGCTTTGTAATAAACCCTTAAGCTTAAGAAATTAGATTCGGAGTCAGTGGTTCTTTAGAGTTCAAATTCTGTTTTCTTTGATTATGTGTTAATGTTGGATTTCCTCCCCTCTACACTATTTAGCAGATAAAAAGATCCTGGCGACCTGAGAGGATTCTTGGTGATGGTAAGATAGATAAGAATCCGGTTTCATCAGTTGGTAGCAGAGTAGGATGGTTATCTCTGATAGTGAGGGGAGATCTAGATCAGGATAAGAGATTTAGGAGGTCCATAGAATTCGAGATAGGGTGGCCCATTTGATGGTGAGCGGCAGACAACGGCAGCTGATGGAGACTGACGGAGAGTAGCGGTGCAGCGGAAAGCAGCAGTTCGGGATAGAGTGAGTATGAATAGGGTGATGTGTTTTGTAGATTGCGGTGTTGATTTGATTGTGTGATGTCTTGCGGAGTTTGAATGAGAGTTGAGTGATTCTGAGATCAGGCTGTGAGCGCGCGCAGCCCGGGGATTCTTAGACTCGACGAGTAGTCTGAGAAGTTGTGGTGTAAAAGACACCCAAGGTAGATTTTGCTGACCATTGAAAGGGAATCGTGAGACGTCATCGATTACCCAGACCGAGATAGGGGGAGCGAATGTGTGAGTGCGTGAGTAACCGACGCCGGTCGTGGGTTGTTGCATGTGGAACTCGGAGCGTTTGAAACCTAGCAGTCGAGGAGATTGTCCGGTCGTTTGCGGACAGACAGTTGCCAGGTTGAGGTCAACAATTTCGAGAGACTGTCGGAGGCAGTCAGAGAAGTGATTGTCCGGTCGTTTCGTGGACAGATAATTACTTCAGAGTGTGAATGGGATGAATGCAAGAGTGAGAAGCGAATTGTGAAGGAGGGGAACTGCTGTGAGCGGAGGAAGTGTGACGTCAGAAGGTGTCGCGCTGCTATTGGTGGAATGACATCAGGAAATGAGTGAAAACATTGTGAGCGATCAAAAATTCGTTCATCATGAAATGTTTTAAGGTTTTCCGTGAATTGTGTAGAGGTGACAAACATGTGGTTACTCGAGGGGGAGAAGAAGCCCTTCCAAGGATACTCCAGCGCATTATATGGCAAAGAATGTGGGATAGCATACTATAATTTGGCTTGAAAATTGGCATAAAATGACTCATGGTGAGGGAGAACTGATTTTCCCACGATATGGTGCTTTCAGGTTGGATATGTTGTATCAGTTGAAATCTGTGATGTCTTCTTTGCAACCTTTGCCTAGACCAACTCAGTTTGAGGCACCACATGCATGGATAAGAGCAGCGTACAGCAGGAAAAGAGATAGAAGTCAAGAATGAGTGAAGAAGTTGATTAGGGAATTCCAAGATGCGAGGTGGGATGCACTAGAGAAGAAGTGGAGAGTGGAAACAATCGAGGGGGATAGATTGTACCCACTACTAGAGAAAACAGACAGTGCGAAGGCAAAGAGCGTAGATGAGGATGATAGTGATACGGATGACAGCTTGGTAGAGAGGTTGTTGTCTGAAAGACCGCCTCCGTTCAATCCAGTTTCCTACGAAGGAAAGTCAGCTCCAGCGGAATGGACTAGTGGACTGCAGACTCAGTCAGATGTGAGAGTAGTAGGGAAAATCTCGACAGAAACGGAGGACATGAGAATTCAGTCTGTAGCAAGCACCGAAGCTGCGAGAGTTGTGATGTTACCGGATGCTTTAAAAGTACTGGTTACCATTGGACCCATTGTTTCAGTTTATAACCCAGACCAAGAGAGAGTTGGTTGTCTAGCACAGTCAGCTGCTGGATCAAGGAGTGTCATAGAGGGAAATGGGACAGTGAGCGAGATGGAACAGGCTCCGAGACCTATAGAATGTGGTACGCCATTGCCAGCCACCGCAGACTCCTCGAGGGGACAGGTGGATGTGAGACCCATAAGACCAAGGTCTTTGGCCCAGTCAAGATCAGATCTGAGAATGTGGGTACCGCCTGCGAGGAATCAGAGTGAGAGAACTGTAGGGAATGATGAGCAAGATAATTCAGGAAACCGACCAGTCTCTAGGAACATAACAGAAGAAAGTAGATCTCGAGAACAGAGCTGCGAGTACGACGAGCGGAATGGTGCAGCTTGTCGAGAAATATTGAAAGCCGCCATGAAAGCGAGGATGTTAGATGTTGTGAGATTGAAAGCAGAAGTAGACAAAACAATAAATGGAAATTTGCCTCTTGAAAGGATAGACACTTATGAACAAGATGAGTTACTTTTTGTAGCAAAGGATGTGACTCGCAAGGCAAGAACAGCACATGAGAAAATGACAGAGTTGGCCAAGAAGTATGAGGTGGATTTGTCCAAAACAAAGGCATTGCAGGGAAACCATAGGTTGCAGTATGGTGACCAAGAACTGGAAGAGAAAAGGGTCATAGGGCTGAGAACACACATCAGAGATTTGATTATAGCGATGCATGCATGGATCATGCTTGATAAATGGGAGGAAAGATGGTCCAAAAAGAAGAGTTCCAAAAGGACAGTAGGAGAGACGCCACCTCCAGGTGGAGGAACAATAGGCATAGGGAATTTCCCTTTACGAGAGGTACAAAATTGAGGGTATGTGCATGTGCCTTGGAGTGGGGGTGATTTGGCTGCATTTACGAACGATTTTCCTTGGCTGAGGGAGAAACCTGTAGAATGGTACAAGCAGGTTGATTGCTTTGTCAAGATTTCAAAAGTGTTGTGGATTGATTTGAACACGTTGTTTGACATCCTGGCTCCAGGGGACTTATGGTCTGCATGTAAGATTGCTGTCGAATGGCCAACTACGGAGCCAGAAGGAGATGCTGTTACAAATGGACCGTCACCCATAGTTATGAGAAAGTTTGAGCAAGTGATCACATGGTTAAAATCAAAAATCTCGCCTCAAGATATTGATTGGGTTAAGATAGATCGGACAGTCAAGGAACCAAAAGAAACGGTGTACAAGTACTATGAACGCCTTTTGCAGGCTTACAAACAGTACAGTGGATTAGACGCCTTAGATTCAAAAGACAGGACAGTTTGTTTCAAAGTTTGTGTTGGGTTTGAGGCCAGAAGTTAGTCTCATGTTACAGCAACATCTGATCTGTTGGCAGAACAAGCCGGTGGATGAGATCTTGCGGTATGCCAGATACTGCAGTGATGAGGTAGATTCGAAGCACAGGTAGTTGAAAGACAAATTGATGCTTGTTCAGATGCAAACGGCCCAAGTTCAGCCTAGCGGAGGGACGTTAGGAAGGAGACAGGGAAATAACCAAGCAGGAAACCAGAATGTCCAAGGTCAGGGAAGACCAAAGTCAGTTGATCCCAAGACAGGAGTGGATGTGGCGACATTGAAGAAGACCACTGTGTGTCATCTTTGTCACGAGATTGGACATTGGTAGCGCAAGTGTCCTTTGAACCCGATTAACCAAGTGCAGCAGGAATTAGAGATAGTTCAGGTGCCTGTACCTGAAGCAGTCCCTACAGTGACTAGACCAAGGTCGATGAAAGGGGGGACGTTCAGTCCGCAGGTACAAGTTCCCCAGCCACCCAGGTTTCAGCAGGTTCAGCAGGGAACTCGGACTTACCAACAGATGCCTTTGTTCGAAGGGTATGATGAGTACAGCCCAGACCTGTTGGCATGACGGTGCCTGAGAGTGGAGGAAGACTGCACACTTGGAGCAGTCTTAGAGGTAGACCAGAGGGGACCATTTGTGGAAGCAGATGTTGATGGTCACCCTACCACCTTTTTGGTTGACACTGGTGCTACCCGGTCTACTGTGAGATCCGCAGTAGTCCCTAACCTACCACTCTCGGGACAATAGATCCAAGTTGTTGGAGTAGCGAATAAGAAAACGACCAGTCCACTGACAGAGCCAATTCCTGTGAGAATAAGAACTTTCTGAGATCGACACCAGTTCGTGGTGTGTGACTCGAGTCCAGTTTGCCAGATAGAGATCTGTGTGCAAGTTAAATTGTACCATCTATTGCACACCTAAGGGAGTTGAAGTACAGACAAAAGATGATGATGCAACCTTTAAAGTTACCAATCAGCACTTGTGTATAGAAATGTACCCAGCGCCGACAGTGGAGGAACTTCCTCTTGACTTGAGAGATTCTGTGTTACACGAGGTGTGGGACTTCAGCGGAGAAGAGATTGGGTTGATCAAAGGTGTAGAGCCAGTGCATATTCAGGTCAAGCAGAACGTAGAATTTCCTAGGACGCCCCAGTACAATTTGTCACCCGAGACTATTGCAGGGATCAAACCTGTAATCGAGTTCATGATTAAGCAGGGAATTCTGAAGGAGATCATTGGTAGCCCATGTAATTCACCTATCATGGGATTACAGAAACCGAGTGGGAAATTCAGGATCGTGCAGGACCTGCGAAAGGTCAACACAATAGTTGTTCCATGCTGTCCAGTGGTACCGAATCCATCTGTGATTCTGTTTCAGATTCCATGTGAAGCTGAGTGGTTTACAGTGATTGATCTGTGTCAAGCATTCTTCTCGATTCCACTCCATGAGGAAAGCCAATTTCTTTTTGCCTTCCGGCTGGAAAATCGTGTGTTAACGTGGTGTCGTATCCCTCAGGGGTACACAGAGAGTCCATCGATCTTTAATCAGATCCTGAAGAAGAAACTTGAGAGTCTTGTGTTGCCACAGAACTTCGTTCTGATGCAATACATCGATGACTTGCTCATTGCCTCAGAAACAGAAGACGCTTGCAGGATTGATACCATTGCTTTACTGAACCATTTGGCAGAGCATGGACACAAGGTGTCCCCAAACAAATTGCAATACTGTTTGAGTGAAGTGCAGTATTTGGGTCACAGAATTGAGAAGGGCAAGAAGAAGGTGTCACCAGATCGCATTGAGGCACTTATGAACATGCCTGTGCCTATCACACAGAGAGAAGTGAGAATGTTCTTGGGGATGGTTGGCTATTGTCGCCAATGGATTCCCAACTTCTCGTTTGAGGCGAAGCCTTTACAGCGGTTGACGCACAAAGATGTGAGTGATCCGGTACCATGGGACAACGACTGCTTCACGTCGTTTTTAAGGCTGAGAGAGGCCATGTGTCGCGCTCCAGCTTTGGGAATGCCTGATTACAACAAGGCTTTCACGTTGTTCTGTTGCCAGAGAGAAAGTTGCGCATTGTCAGTTTTGACTCAGAATCATGGAGGTGTCCGTAGACCAGTTGCCTACTTTTCAGCTACTTTAGATCCAGTGGCTTCTGCGTTGCCCGGATGACTCAAATCCGTTGCTGCAACAGGTGTCAGCATTGAAAGGTGTGAGAGTATGGTCATGGGACATTCACTTACAGTTCATGTGCCACACTCTGTTGAACTGTTGATGACGAGGACCAAAACACAGCACCTCACGAACAATCGATTAACACGCTATGAGCAAGTTATACTTGCGTCAGAGAATGTGACTTTGAAGAGGTGTTCTGTTTTGAATCCTGCGACATTGATGCCCATTCCAAATGCAGATGGTGAAGATTGTGAGGACCATGACTGTCTTAATGTGACTGAACTGTGCACCAAACCAAGACCAGACATTGTTGATGAACCACTCCCTGATCCTGATGAAATTTTCTTTGTGGATGGTTTATGCCTAATGGACAATGTTGGTCGATTAAGAGCAGCGTTTGCTGTATGTACCATCACTGGAGTTGTTGAAGCTGCTTGTTTAGAGGGAGTACACCCCTCTCAGGTAGCTGAAATCATTGCTTTGACCCGTGCCTGTTTGGCTACTAATCAGATTCGGATAACGATCTACACTGACAGTCAGTACAGGTTTGGTGTGGTTCGGCAGCTATGTTCACAGAGAGGTTTCATGACATCTTCAGGCTCGCCCATCAGTAATGGGGAATATGTGAGACAATTGTTGAAAGCATTACAGTGTCCCAAGGAAATTGCGGTTGTCAAATGTTCTGCTCATGGGAGAGGGACTGATTTTGTTTCATTGGGTAATAACTATGCAGATGAGGTTGCCCGTTTCTGTGCAGAACAAGGATGCATATTTACAGGAGATTACACTGGAGAAAGCCAAGAAATAACCGAGCTCAGCATGATGTTAGCCATGGCAGACACTTGGGAGGATTTAAAACGCTTGCAGGATGAGGTTACTGACCAATAACGAGATGGTTGGATAAGATCAGGATTTGAGAAAGGAGATGTGGATGTGTGGGTCTCGAGTGATGGTCGAGCTCTGTTGCCAGAAAGTTTGTTGAGCCCAATGGCAAGGTTGATACATGGTGCAGTACATCTTGGCAGGGACGCAATGGTGCGAGTGTTTAGACAGACATGGTACAATCTGAAGTTTCGTGCAGTTGCTGAAGCTGTATGCCAGAGGTGTGTTACGTGTCAACAGATGAATGCAGGAAAGCAGACTGCCATAACTCTGAGTCACATTGGGAGGTCAGGAGGGCCTTTCAATAGAATGCAGTTGGACTTTATCAAGATGCCAAAATGTAATGGGTTGAGGTACATTCTAGTTGTGGTATGTGTTTTCTCAAGGTGGGTAGAGGCTTACCCAACACGTAGATGTGACACACTCACTGTAGCTAAGCTATTGTTGAGGGAGCTCATCCCGAGGTTCGGTTTTCCCACCTCTTTGGAGTCGGATAGAGGGACACATTTCCACAGTGAGATCATGAAATTGCTTTGTGCCGCGTTGAATGTGGATCAGAGGTTACATTGCAGCTACCGACCAGAGGCTTCTGGGATTGTGGAGCAGGTTAATGGAACTTTGAAAGCACGGATGGCAAAAGTGTGCACTTCGACATCTCTGAAATGGCCTGATCCACTGCCCTTGGTCCCTATGAGTCTTCGTAGTGTTCCAGACAGGAGAACTGGGTTATCACCCCACGAGATTCTGATGGGGAGGGCAATGAGACTGCCAGCAATACCTGCTACTGCTCTAATTAGCATCACTGATGACTTGATTCTCGATTACTGCAAGGGACTAGCTCATGTAGTCCGTTCTGTGTCTCAGCAGGTGCAAGCAGCAACTGTTCCGGCCTCAAGTGACCTGTGCCACGACCTGTGTCCGGGAGATTGGGTGCTTGTTCACAAACACGTGAGGAAGAGTTGCCTGGATGTTCGCTGGCATGGCCCGTACCAGGTAATACTGGTCACAAACACAGCAGTGAAGTGTGGAGGGTTGCCGAACTGGGTGCATGCCTCCCATACCCGCAGAGGCCCAGCACCCTTGGAAGAAACATCCCCTCTTGTGAATGAAAATCCAGCAGAGGTGGCAGGGCCATCTGAGAGGGCACGTCAAGCTGTGAGGGTTGCTGACGCAGTTGGTTGTGCACTGGATCGAGCTCAAAGGGGTTGTGTCAATCAAAGCCCCGAATTTGATTTGGACGGAGAAAGCATTGCTGTGGGTGGAGTAGAGTCAAATTCAGCCGAAGAAGGAAGTAGTGCACAGGGTACCCAGAGGGTGAGCAGAAGTGCCACGAGAGCCGAAGAGGTCTGGCCCACGAGTCAGAGCCGGCTGAACCTGAGGTTGGCACCGGAAAGAGATCTTGCCCCAGTTTCTGAAACGTCTGAATCGGAACAGAGTGACGAAGAGCAAACCCGAGGTAGTCTGAGAAGATCCAGGAGAACAAGAGTGTTGTGACAAAGATACGCCTCACCGGAGTGGACATACGTTGTGACTGATGCCAAGAGTGGTGAGTTCGGGGAGGCTGAGGTCCTTGACGTTGGTCAGCAAGTTTCCCAACCTGAAAGTTGACGTGTTGCTGTTGGTCCCAGGAGTGGAGATTTAAGGAATACTGACTCTCACTATTCTGAATCCCCCACGTCTAAGCAGAATTTGTGATCTAATCCTGGAGAGGCTGGTTTTTCCAACATTTGGTTATGTGCCACCACCTCAGGAATTAGTGTGGCTTTGTCTCGAACTTTTGCAGCATGTTTTAGAGATTCTGGGAGCTGATCTTATTTTGGACTGAGAGTGAACTTTGTTGTAAATATAAGTCTATAAAGAAGATAACCTAGGCCCGAGAGGAAGAAGAATAAAAGTAAGGACTTTCCGCAGAGAAGACGAAAGAGGGCTAGAGAAGTCTTTTCGTGGGCTGTGTAAATAAGGAACTGAAATTGCAAGGGGATTTCTAGCTTCTTATATTGTTCAACCGGTTAGTAAGCAACATCTGGAGGCTCTTAATTGTTTGCTGCTAAAACCAAGAACTTTGCGAGACCATGGATGCTGGAAATACTCATCGTAGATCCAAATTAGTAGTAGATACACTTGTAGGTAGAGTGATAGTCTCTATAATCATCATAGTTGTAGTCTCATATATTGTTCCACATGAGCAGGGAGCGGAGGTACAGGGAACACCTACACCTACCACTTCTAGCCAAAAGGAGGTCACTATAGGAGCTGAAAGAGCTTTACTAATCGAAGAGAGTCGTAGATTTCACATAGATTTGTCTAGAGGTGATTTTAAGCTTAATGCGTATGCGAAGCTGCTATATGAGTACGTGGATGCAATGGATGCGAAAGACTGTTACGTGTGCATGCAGTTACCTGCCTCAGTGGACGAGAGCATTAGATACCATCTTCCACTGACGTATGGAATTTCATGTAGTTTGTTGCTTAGTATCTTCTATGAGAGAGGTCAGTTTGAGTATTTCTTTTCCAATTACGATGCAGCACTTCCTGAAGTTCAAGCTTACAAGCATTTGAATAAGTATGATTATTATAAGTCAGAAGACAGGCTTCGGAAGTAATTCATACCGTCTTTGGAACTGGATACAGCTTATGCTCATCGGCATAACTTGACCTGTTCATTGTCAGATGTAGAGAAGAAATTCGTAGATCAGGTAGAAGATTGATATAGAAAATTAACACAGACCCGAGATACAGGAGACAGTCCAGTAGATTGGACGGATGAAGAAAGGTTACACAGAGCCAAAGGGAGTTATGGTCCTATAGCATTGGACAAGGAGCAGAGAGGGAAGTTGTGTGTGAGACGTTATCAGACCTATTATGAAAAGGTTCCAGTAGGACAGAGTACGTGTGATCATGTCTTTACCATGGAAGATTCTGCTAAGAACTTTCTGCAAGGCTCTGTGCAAGTGATTCCAACTGTGTATTATGTGTGTGGAAAGAATGCCTATGTCAGGTTGCCTGCGAATTGGTATGGTACATGCTATTTGGGAATTATCTTCCTGAAGATTTACCATGCAGAGGATTTGGAGCTTTTGGAGGATGGACAGCATTCGAGAGTAAAGAGAGCTGCGAGTGCAGGAGCCGTGATTGGAGATATCTTTGGAGCGATGATACTGAGTTTGGGTGTGGTTTTGAAAGATGTGAAGATCAGACGATTGGCGAGTGTGGTAGATGAGTTGTCGATGAATACAGCAAAGTCACTGTTATTTGTGGATGGAGAGATGTTATCGATAAGGACGATGGTTTTGCAGAACCGCCTTGCTTTAGATGTATTATTAGCAAAAGAGGGCGGAGTCTGTAAATTATTGAAAGTTCAGGAATATTGTACGTATATTCCAGATAACAGCAAGGATCTGGAGAAATATATAAGCAACATTACCACGATCCACCATGAGATAGAGGATTTGACCGAAGAGGGTGTGTGGGAAAAGATTTAGTCGAGTAGATAGTTAGTTTTTCTATCTGGGGAAAGGGTTCCTTGGCTTTGTGCTAAAACCACTCATCATTGTTGTGGTTTGTGTGGTTTGTTTGTGGGGATTCATCAGAGCTTCTAAGTGGCACTAAGGAAATAGAGTTGAAAGAGCGCTCAGAACGAGTGAAATGCGAATGGCCAGATTGCAAGACAGTCAATATCAGAATCTTAAAAATATGGAGAGACTCTGACGGGGGAGGATGACAACAAGTACTGTTTAGGTTGGTTCTTTCTCCAAGGGAATTGTGAAATGGTGTGATGACATTAGTCATCAAAGGGGGGAACTGATAGAGCGCCATGTTGTTCTGAAAATTGTAGGGGTGCACCATAATCGTCGTTAGCCAGCAACCACATATGTTAAAGGACTCATACTAATGTGTGACTTAGAAATGTATTACTCAAATCCGCCTATAATAGTGTGATTAGACATGTAACCATGCCATTTATGAAGAGCAATGTCGTAGTAAATTGCAAATGTATTTTGGTCAATGCATAATGATTGGTTTTCGTGTAAGGTGATGCATTAGGTTTAAACGTGCACCATATTAAAGTCTGCACATGTAGTTTGCTTATTCATATATGAAATGTAATGAAATTAATGCTTATAGTAATCCTAGAAGTGTGTGTTTAAATTGTGTAAAGGCCTGATCGCATATATGTTTAAGAGAAAGGCCTGTTCATTTCTTATGTTAGCTAAATATTGTAGGCCCAAAATGATTCCCTTGGTAAGGCTTTGGGTTTTAGGACGTTAGAAAATCTCAGAGAAGTGGAAAGGTTCTCGTTCCCATGTTTCTGTTGCAGGTGCAAGGACATTTAGCTTATTAGAGAGACTAACCCTTTGTTCTAGGAGTTAGGATGGTATAAGAAGCAATATGGGAGTATACTGGAATGTAGTGACCCAGAATCAGGAGATGGCTGGTACAAGGGAGATGGGAAGCAACTGGGGTCGCTCTTTAGAAAGAACATGTTTTGAGGGGATTTTCTAAGCATTAGCCGGCACAGAGTATGGGAAAGAGAATCATCTTCGATAATGAGCTTTAATATGAGAACAGGGAAAACCTGGGACAACAGGGTTGGCAAAACCTCCAGATGTTAATTTCTGTAGGTGAAAACTGTTCTGCAGAATAGTGGGGGGCTCTGTGGGAGATATTGGGTTGTTCTGGTAAGGTTCAGGATGGCATGAGAGGTTCACAGCCCTTTATACAACAGTCTTACCCATGACCAGAACTCGTCCATTGTCATGAACCTTCTCTTCCTTCTTTCTGTGGTGAGGGCACTCTTTATCATTCCCCTGACTCCTCTGTCACCAAGCTGAGAAACGTGCCTTAGCTCACTACTGGCATTACCCTTGGGGTGGAAGACTCCCCTTTCTTGACAAGAGATACATCACATCTGTTCAGTGAGCCACTGTGATCATCTTCTGGTTCTCAATGATCTGTGAAATGAAAGAATTCCATCTGGTAATAAATTAAAGTCCACATGATGAGGACGGTCCCATTGAACTGTGGATGTCATAGCCCTGGTACTTACTAACACAGAGTCTAACATCCGATGGAACTGTCCTTGTCAGATATGCAGTAACCTTAATGTATACCGCCACTGTTTCTTATTTGGTACTGATTATTAACTGCCTTCATTACCTGGACACTAAGAGGCACTTTACAAAGGGATCTATGGCTTTTTAAAATGACAATTACCTACATGTTTATCAATGCCTTCTGACTCCCTCCAGGAAACTGCACCCCTTGGCTTGCTTATCAAATGCAAAGCCTTGAGAAAGTCTTGGGATGCTCAAGAATTTGCTATTAGCTAGTGGATCAAAACGCTGGAATGATGCAGCTGAAACATTCTAAGTGAATGGGATGCTTATTAATACACAGATCAGAATGAAAGAAGACAAGAAACCTTTAGTCACAGCCTGGACCCACTTGATTATGCACATTAATAAAATAATGGTTGTACTGTTGCTGCCTGTCAAACTATTGCATCTGATAATGGGTGAGGTTCTGAGTCCAAAGGAGCACTTTGAAGAGTGGTTTTTAGAAGAACAGTGGAATGGTACTATTTGGGAATGTGCAATGCATTCCTCATCACTGGCAGTGGTGACGCTCCTGGATTGGTGTCCTGGCCGGTGCTCCCCTCATACTGCTGTCACACAGGATGACGTTGAGGCAAAGAAAGCCTTCTTTGAACTAAGGCCACGCCTCATGAAACCAAGTGGCTGATAAAGCTAACATTTGACGCTTATGCACGCAGAGACATAGTGACAGGCCTTAACTCCTTATGGGTTTATATCACTCAAGAGAGGTGCTCGTTGACTAGATTTAAAGTAGTCCTTAATATTAGGGCTATGTAAGCAAAGGCGGTCAGGAACAAAAACCCCCTCCCTTAGAAATAAGCTGTAAGCCAAAACCAATATGGGCTTTGATATTTTTTGCAGCTGCTATGACAGAACTAGAAATAAGTGTGTTTTCTATTTTATTGCATCACCTTAAATTTGGGCCTTGTAGGCCCGCCCCCTTATACTTATTGATGTTCTAAAGCCAGTTAGTTTCTCTGTGTATACAATCCTGCTAAGAGCAGCCAAATAGAGATCCAAAGTCAGAGAGCCAGGAGATCTAAATTAAGCCGATCAGGGTGTATGAAATGCTGGATATGCTCCCTTCCTACTAGCTTGGACCTTTATCATGAATATTATTTGTAAAGGCAGTAGATCATTTTAAGTCACATAAATGATGAACTGCCTTTTATATTTATATTTTAATATATTTCATGATGTTATTTATGCTGTGATAGATTTATGGTTTGTGATAAACCGAAATAAACTTATTTTTAATACTTGATTATGACTGGTGTAATAGTTTTTTACTCGTCACATAGTTCCATTCAACTATGTTTGGGGCAATATGTTCACCTTGAGGTTGTCATAGAAGGTCCGATGGGATGTATACGTTGCAACGCAAACTATTACAACGCATACTTTTACAATGCGGTTTTTACAACATAACTTCCATTACAACGCATGACATTACAACGCAAGCCATTAGAACGCATGTACCATTACACTGTAAATTACTATTCTAACACCGCCGGGTGCTTACCCCAGGGATCAATCAATCAATCAATCATTTGTAGAGCGCACTACATACCCGTGAGGGTCTCAAGGCGCTGGGAGGGGGGGGGTGCTACTGGTCAAACAGCGAGGTCTTGAGTAATCTCCTGAAGGTCAGCAGGTCTTGGGTCTATCGTAGGCTCAGTGGGAGGGTGATCCAGGTCTTGGCAGCGACGTGGGAGAAGGATCTCCCGCTAGTGGTTGTTCTTCGGATGCGAGGGACGGTGGCGAGTGCGAGGTCGGTGGAGCGGAGCTGGGGGTTGGGGATGTAGAACAAAAGTCGTCTGTTGAGGTAGGCTAGGCTGGTCTTGTGGAGTGCCTTGTGGGTGTGGATGAGGAGCTTGAAGGATATCCTCTTGTTGACGGGGAGCCAGTGCAGGTTTCTCAGGTGGGGGGTGATGTGGCTGTGGCATGGTACGTCGAGGATCAGTCGTGCAGAGGCGTTTTGGATGCGTTGCAGTAGTTTGAGGAGCTTGGTTGGGGCTCCCGCGTAGAGGGCGTTTCCGTAGTCGAGTCTGCTGCTGACGAGGGCCTGGGTGACTGTTCTTCTTGTGTCTGTCGGCATCCACCTGTAGATCTTGCAGAGCATGCGGAGGGTGTTGAAGCAGGAGGAGGAGACGGCGTTGATTTGCTTTATCATGGAGAGCGTTGAGTCAAGGATGATTCCCAGGTTGCGTGCGTGGTCGGTGGGTGTCGGGCCTGTCCCCAGTGCCGTCGGCCACCAGGAGTCGTCCCAGGCTGAAGGGTTGGAGCCGAGGATGAGGACCTCCATCTTGTCCATGTTCAGCTTCAGTCGGCTGATCTTCATCCAGTTGGCGACGGCCTTCATTCCTTTGTGGAGGTTGGATTTGGCGGTGATGGGGTCCTTGGTGAGGGAGAGGATTAGTTGAGTGGCGTTGGCGTAGGAGATTATGGTGAGGTCGTGCTGTCGGGCGACGTGTGCGAGCGGGGCCATGTAGATGTTGAACAGTGTCGGGCTGAGGGAAGATCCCTGGGGTACGCCGCAGATGATCTCGGAGGCTTGGGATCGGCATGGGGGAGGCGGACGCTCTGGGTTCTGCCAGAGAGGAAGGAGGTGGTCCATTCAAGAGCCTTGTCTCGGATCCCTATGGCGTGGAGGCGTGCCCGTAGTGTGTGGTGGCAGACAGTGTCGAAGGCGGCGGAGAGGTCCAGGAGGATGAGGGCCGCGGTCTCACCGTTGTCCAGCAGGGTCCTGATGTCGTCGGTGGCGGCGATGAGGGCAGTCTCAGTGCTGGGGTTGCTGCGGAACCCTGACTGGGAAGGGTCCAGGCTTCTGTTTTCTTCAAGGTATCAGGTTAGCTGTCTGTTGACGATCTTCTCAATGACCTTGGCTGGGAATGGAAGCAGAGAGATGGGCCGGAAGTTCTTGAGGTCTCTTGGGTCTGCCTTGGGTTTTTTGAGTAGGGCGTTGATCTCGGCGTTTTTCCAGCTCTCTGGGAAGGTCGCAGTCCCGAGGGAGAGATTGATGACGTTGCACAGATGGGGTGCGATGGAGTTGCTGGCTTTGTTGAAGATGTGGCGCGGGAATGGGTCTGACGGGGAGCCGGAGTGGATTGTGCTCATGGTCTTGATTGTGTCATCGAGGCTCACGTTGGCCCAGGCTAGCAGGGGGTCGTGGTCGATGGTGTGTGGAGAGTCTGTTGTGTTGATGTCTGTTGGGGCTGTCTGGGTGTTGAAGCTGTCGTGGATGTCTGCTATCTTGCAGTGGAAAAAAATGGTGAGGGAGTCACACAGTGCTTGTGAAGGCGGGATGTCGTTGGTGTTGGAGCTGGGGTTGGAGAGTTCCTTCACGATGTTGAAGAGCTCCTTGCTATTGTGTGCGTTGTTGTCGAGGCGGTCTTTGAAGGAGGTCCTCTTGGCAGTCCTGATGAGGTGATGGTGGTTGCGGATGGCGTCCTTGTGGGCTGCGTGGCTGTCCGGAGTCTGCTCACTGTGCCATTTCTTCTTTAGTTTCTGGCAGGCTTGCTTGGAGGCTAGGAGTTCTGGGGTGAACCAGCTGGCCCTCTTGCTGGTGTCTCTGTTGGAGGGTTTCTTCAGCGAGGCGAGGGTGTTGGCGCAGTCGTCGATCCAGCGTCTGAGGCTGTGGGCAGCGTCCTCGGTGTTGGAGGGTTCGGTTGGTGGGCTGAGAGCGAGGTTTGCGTGTAGTTGGTCTTCGGTGATTTTGCTCCAGCAGCGGCGGGGTATCTGTTGGGTGTGGTGGTGTGTGGTGAGTTTCTGGAAGGTGAAGTGGATGCAGTGGTGGTTGGTCCAGGGGAGTTCGGTGGTGTGGCTGAAGGAGACGTGTGAGCTTGAGGAGAAGACGGGGTCGAGCATGTGGCCGGCGAAGTGGGTAGGCGTTGTGACGAGTTGCTTCAGTCCGAGGTTGGTGAGGTGGTGGAGTTTCTGTCGTTGTTGTTCTCAAGGTGAAAGTTCAGGTCTCCGAGGAGGATGTAGTCGGTGGAGGTCAGGGCATGCGTGCTGATGAAGTCGGCGATGGAGTCGCTGAACTGGGGTCGGGGTCCGGGGGGTCTGTAGACGAGGGTGCCTCTGAGGGTGGAGTTGGGGTCTGTATGAATCTGGAAATGCATGTGTTCGGCGGTGCTGAGAGTGTCGTCGGTGCTGGTCAAGACCATGGTGCTGTTCTTGTGGACGATGGCGATTCCTCCTCCGACTCCGTTGGGGCGGTCTCTGCGGGTGATCTTGTAGCCTTCTGGGATGGCAATGGCGATGTCGGGTGAGGAGGAGTTGTTCATCCAGGTCTCTGTCAGGAAGGTGATGTCCGGGGATGAAGTGTTGAGCAGGTCCCAGAGCTCGACGGCATGTTTGCTTGCGGAGCGGGTGTTCAGTAGGATGCATCGGAGGTGATTGTGGCCTTTCTTGGTGGGTGGTTCGGCGGCTCTGAGGCTGGAGTAGCTGCAGTTCCAGCAGGTGAAGGGACCCTCTGTGCGTTTCGGTGCGGCTTTGAAGCAGGTGTGGGTCCGTCCGGAGTTGAGAGCGTGGAGTGTGCTGGCATTGTAGCGGCGGCGTTCGTCGTGGCGGGCACGGGGACCAGTGGTTCTGGCGCTGGGGCGGTCCAGGCGTGGACGGGCACAGACGGGCTTGCCTTAGGTGCACCCACTGCGCGTGGCCGCGCAGCGGCTGCCATATATGGGGAGGTGGGAGGGAGGAGCAGCTGGGAGGTGGGAGGCAGGGCAGGGGCAGCGAATGGGCGGTCAGTGGGGCGGGGCCGCAGGGGACGCAGCAGCTGGAACGGGTGCAGTGAGGGGTGACGAAGAGAGCAGAAGGCAAAAGGGCACCGAAATACAGGGGCAGCAAGGGAACTGAATGCAAAAACGGGGACAGCGAGGGGAACAGAAGGAAAAGAGGGCACAGAATTATGGGGGCAAAGAAGGGAACAGAATGCAAAAACGGGCAGAGAAACACAGGAACAGCGAGGGGAACAGAAGGAAAAGAGGGCACAGACCAAGTACAGGCACCAGGGGAAGACAGACAACAGAAGTCACAGACACCAAATAACAATAGGCAATACAATAAGATACAGATGGTGATACAAACCTACGGCCTACCACAGGCCACCAGGGATGAGGCGCAGGTGGTAGCCTGCGGGTGGAGGAGGGCCTCGAAACTTCCTCAGCAGCGGCAGCTGGGGCAAGGACACACAGACGGTGCTGTGCGGAGAGAGAGCGACCTACCTAGCAGGGTCAAGGGTGGATATGTGCTGGTCAGTGAGGCATATGCGTTGTAATGGCATGCGTTGTAATAGTATGCTTTGTAATGCAACTTGCGTTGTATTGGCTGCATTACATATACATTGTGTTGTAATGCCTGCATTGTAATGGATGTTTCCCGGTCGGATGTGATTAATAAGCGAGCAATATTGTGAAAGACTTTTAATGTCAAAGAATGACAAAAAGGTCTCCTACTTCCAGGGGCATGCACATCTTTCAAAGTGCTTAGAACGTCTGTGGGTCTAGTGGAAAACCCTTAGCCGAGAGGATGTGCATAAATATATTTGATCATGGTTGTTGAATTCACATTTGGTTGGTCCATCTTCAGATTCAGGGTAAAACCAAATTTCAGGCCCAATGTGTAGACTTCCTTCAAATTGTGGCTATGTTTCACCTTGTCCTGCCCAAACACAAGCATATAATCGCTCTAAAGGAAGCAGTAATTGATAGGGCAAGTTAGCTTTTCTATCACTTCTTAGAAGATTTTAATGGTGGACGATGTGCCAAAATGTAGATGTTATTTTCACAGTTTATGGCCCATTGATCCAGTTCATGCCACAGTCATCAATGCACTCTTACGGGATCTGTTCATGAACACTGAATGTGCATGGCGAGCTGAAGGTCAAATTTTTCACTGAGACATCAATGAAACCTTTCTATGTATTGATCTTGACTTATGTGAATGTGATGAATCCTCAATGTCATTGCCTAAAATGCTCTCAAAAAAGGACCGTAGCGTGTTCTTCTGTGTAGTGTTTGCATGTAACCCTTAGATAGCTCTTAGCATTCTGGAGTTATCTGTTCAACTGCTGGCCCAACATCTGCAAGTCCAGCATGTCAAATAGAGTGGGTCCTCGGTACATGGCAAAACTTCTCTCGTCACAATTTATGGAAATGACCTGCCATAGATTGGCAGTTCTCAAGGGTGGAGTACACATAGCCAAATCATTTACAAGAGCACACCTCTCCCAGAGAACAATTTCAGAAATCTTGAAAGCCTAACATTGATAGGCAAAGGGTCTTCGACAGGTCTTGCGCAAAACTTTGCTGAAACCTCCAGAAGGCCCAATAGCCAGCCAGCATGACAGTGGGGTAGACCAGCTGGATGTGCTGTTATGAAATCATCCATCATAACCAGTTGTCAGTTCATGCTGGAATAGCAGAGAGGATGACAGAAGATGGTATGTAGGTTTCCAGGTTTCAGTACTGCACCATAAGCTAAATGGACTTCTCCTGAAAAGAGCTTGAGTCTAGTCATGTATCTCCATTTAACACGAAAGCATCCTTCCTCCTTCCCTTCCTCTTCCCATCTCCAAACTTGGGGGTATATTTACAAGGGGATAGGGACACCAGAATGTCACTTTTAGCGATGTTCTGGTGGGTCAATGCCCTTCTCCGTAATTAGAAAGCAGCGTTAAGCCACTTTTTGTGGGTTAACGCCGCATTGTGAATATGGCCCCTTTAGATGCATCACTTAGCATGAAAGGGGTGTGCAATGGGTGTTGCTGTGGGATTTCCACCACAACACCCATTGCATTTTGGCGCTGCCCCAGATTTATAAGGATGTGTAAATCTGAGGCAGCGCTAAAACCAATGCCATGCAGGAGTAGGCGTTAGAATGGTGAAACAAGGAGAAATACTTTTATTTCTACTTGTTTTTGTTTTCTGAAGTACACATAGAAAGAGCAAAATGCCATTAATGATTGTCTGTGCAGGAAGGGACACCTTGCTGCCCATAAACAATCATTAGATAATGACAATTTGCACACATATGAGTAACAAATTGCCATTATGGATTGTTTATGTGCACATAAACAATCATTCACTGCAACGCAGGCCCCCTTGCACCTACGTTGGCGCTAGGCAGCTAATCTTAGCTCCAGCGCTAGGGAAAACACAGGGTTGAGCCGTATTGTTGTAAATATGGCGCATCCCTACGTTTTGGAAATGTCAGAGCACGGCGCTGCCAAATTTTGCGCAGTTCCATGCTCTGACATTTCTTTGTAAATATGCCCTTAAGTGCTGTGGCAGATCCCCTACTGCAGCCTTGCATTTTCTGCCCACATTTCCCGCACCCGTCTAAGGGTTTTCAAAGTGTGACGTGCACACCTTCAAACCATCAGTGTGAGAACGGATAAAAATAGAAAATGTTCATTCTTGCTTGACCAAAGGTCCAAGCTCAGCCTAGTAGCCATGTGCAGTTTTTGTATTTAGGGTGCTGATATGCAGTGTTCTGATTGGTTGGTGGGCCCACAGATGTCAAAAAGAGTCCTACATCCCAGTTTTTATTAACCAACGACAATGTCTGCATCACACTCACAGTTTGTTTGAAAGTGCAGACCCAATTCAGGCCCTGAGCTCTCAGTCACACTGTGTGTGTAGCAGCTGCCCTTTCATTTAGCAGGAAATGAAACCGGAAGTGAAAGACACTTAACAGTGCATCGCAAGGACATGGGAGCTCAAAGCACCCAAAGTGGGTCATGCTAGTAAGCCAGTGAAAGGTAATTAAATAAAGTCTTGAACGCTGTAAGTGTGTGTGCATGTGCGTATATTCATGCATGTGAATGTGTTGGCTCTGGTATATTGGTGGTAATTCCTTTCATGGTATGGGCATCCATAGCATGATGGTGCCTACCCCAGGTAACTTACTCGTCCGTGTATCATAGTGATTCTTGCCCTACTGAGGGCATCCAAGAAATGATAGTGCTGAACCCTGGTATAATGCTGGCCCAAGCACAACAGCGGTAATTTTGTTAATCTTTTGGCCAAAAATGGCATGTGATAGCCGTACATGGGTTTCCAAACCAGAAACCTTCTATTTGTGGCAGTTGTATATATGAGTACTTTACGAAAATTATGTTGACGTTTGGACACCAAAACTATTTATTGAAATAAAAAAACTGTCTATATCAGTACAAGAATTTTGCTATTTTGACAAGTTGTCACTATTATCTCTAACCAAAGTAAAAGACTTAGAAAAAGGAAATTTAGAGCATAGTTAAATGCAGGAGATCTAGAAAGCAAAATTTCTATTATTTCTAATCAAAGTAAATAACTTCAAAAAAGAAAATGTAAAGCATAGGTAAATGCAGGAGATCTGAACAGCGAAATTTCATCCTTAAGCTTCCTTTAAAATATAATGTAGTGCATATACAGACTAGAGTTGTATATTATTCCTTACTACTGTTCTTTACAAATGTAATAAAGTGTTTAAACAGGAAAAATTGTGACTGGATACCAATATCCCTCATGGTCATACTACATAATACCATGAAAATCATCTTGATAATAAAGTGCAGTAAGACAGCAATGATATTTTCAATCACACTAGATTGGGTCAACCACTCGAACCTCAAGACGTAAAACAAGATTCACCTTAAGGAGATCTCAAACTATGCTGCACCATAGAACCCTGGCTGTTAATTAAATCTAAATACTGCCAGGAGACATTGAATCTCTTTAAGCCCCCGACCCTCTTTGCGTAGGCTTCCTCAAATTGCTTCATTCTAATAATTTTATTGAGCCATTCTTGATAGACAGGGATTCTGCAGGTTCACCACATTTGCAGAATCAGAGAGCAGGCTATAGTAAAAACAATTCACAAGAACCTCTGTCCTGATTTTGCTAAATTTGAAAATTGCCCATTCTTTACAAGAATGAAAAGTACCAAGGCAGGATGCAAATCAATTCTTACCCCATAGCCAAGCTTAAAACTGAAGACAAATGTATCCAAATGGGCATTAACATAGGTCAGGAGCAAGAAAGGTGTAGCCCCCCTTCACCCTGGTGCTTCCAACGAAAGCAACAATTATCGAGTGCCGGAAACATTCTGTTCTAGGCTTCTGGAGAGTAATAGGCCACCCATTGAGAAAGGAACGACATCCTTTTGAAGTTCACCGCTCTCAATGACTTACGGCCAAAGAGTGATACAGTCTGCCAATCTCCCTCTGTTGTTAGCAGGACTTTATCTAAAATAATCTTAATAACATTTTGTTGCACCTCTAAATTCCATATTAACCGATACCAGTTCCCTTCTCCCAACCATCCTGGATATAAAAAAAATTGGAGTGCAGTATGAATATCAAGACTGGGATCCAAGTGTTAAGCCCTGAAAAAAAGATGTGATCTGAGAGTAGCCCAGGAAAAGTCAACGCCCGTGTTCACCACATCAAGCCGAAATCTCCTGCCATATCATCCATCAACCCTGAAGAAAAAAATGCCCCAACTCCCTAGACTCGGAAAAATTCCAAAGGTTAATTAAATTTGGGGAAATTGTTTAAGTAACGATAGCCTAATTCCTGGAGTGTGAGAAACATCCAGCCTCAGAAGACACTATTAGAACAATATATGCTCAAAAATCTGGCACTAGCCAAACCGTAAATCTGGTTTTCTTGGGAATTTCAGAACCTTTAATAAAAACTGGTAAGTGACTGCCGGCATCCTGCATCATTTTATCGAGAAAGGAGTCAATCGTGCCTCTACCATCCAGGAACCTTGCACACAAATCAAAATGCCCACCTGATAGAAGCTTTGAAAAGGGAGGAAAGCCAACCCACCTTGTAAGGTAGCCAACTGGAGAGCAGAGTATTTAACCCTTGATGCTTTATTGTTCCAGATGAACTGCCTAAAAAGCACATCCAAATCATCAAAATAACTACTATTCAATTTCATAGGGAGGTTGGAAAAAAGAAACAAAAACAATGAGAGAACAGACATCTTTATAAGAGCTACTCTGCCGACCAGCGTCAGAGAGCATCTACAGGAGAATTGAAGAGCAGAACCACAGTTTTTATTGGATTGTTGCTGTATCCCCAATATCTTTAAAATGATCAAATTCATCTAAAACCTGCCAAATATTGCCCTTTTCCAGTTTCGAATAAAGAATAACATCATCAGTGAATATTTTTAGCTTGGTCATACTCAAGAGAGGGTCTCAATAGCCTGGGAAGCCCTAATCCTAATTGCGAGAGGCTCAATTAAAAAAATGTAAATAAAATGGGTGAGGGGGGCTCCCCTGGTGGGTCCCCCTATTTATCGCCATGGTGCCTGCTAGATGGGGCTTAACAAAAATGTGGGCATTGGCCCCATGGTAAACGTTTGATAGCATTCCGGCAGGGTGAAGAGGAAACCCAAATCTTTCCAGGCCAAAGAACACCACATCTCAGTTAACATGATTAAATGCTTTTTCCGTATCGACATTAACAACCGCTGTCTTTGTCTGGTTAACGGAGAAGAAAATCAATTGCCTGGAGTAAACAGCCCATATTCGAAGCCATCAGCCGTCCAGCCACAAAACCTGTCTGGTCCCCATGAATTAACACCTGCACGAGCAGTGTGATATGAATTGCCCATAATTTCATTACGAGCTTATAATCAGCGTTAAGAAAACTAATAGGCCTACATCTCCAGGATTCTTGCCCATTTTTTAAAAAGCTGACAATAGTTGATTCCTTGAAGGAATATGAATCTTCACCCCTGTCTTTAACATAATTATTCAGTCAAGAAAGGCAGAAATTCAATAGCAAAAGTTTTATAAAATTCATCTGGGAAGCCGTCATTGCTGCCGGCCTTTCCATTAGGCATTGCAGCTAAAGCAACTTTTACATCCGTAAGTGAAAAAGCGGCGATAAATTGGTCAGCCTGGGTATCCACCAGAGACGATATTCTAATAGCCTGAAAATATTGAGCTATACTAGACTGAGAAGAAGAATAGCTAGTTTTGTATACAACCTTGTAGTGCTGTGAAACTTGATTCTTATCCAAGACTAGGTCACACAAGGCAGGATTCTTCAATTTCCTAACAAACTAAGCCTCCTGTATTACCCGGGCTGTCCAAGCCAGATACATCCCGATCTGTTGGCTTTCTTCATATAGTTGCTGGTGAAAAGCCCTAGCACTAGCAATTTCTTGTAACACAAAGAAATCCCTCAGGTTCTGCTTGGCCTTTTCAAAAGGTCGATGTGTACCTACTTGATCGTAGTGCATGATCTATGGCAAATTGCAGCTGAGCAATTTTTTGTAGACGTTTCCTATGTTGATTTGCCTGGTAGGCGATTCGCCCTCTGGCTGTGGCTTGAAAGCTTCCCATATAGAAAACCAAGAAACTGAGTACCGATTTAGTTGAAAAACTTTCTGGATAAAGTTCCTCATATCAATGAACCAATCTTTATCTGATAATAACCAGCGGTCCTACTGCTATCTGGGCCTATATTTCCGAGTTGTACCAGCCTCTATAATAACTAAGATAAATGAATGATCAGAAAAGGAATTGGCCCAGATATCAGACCTGAGCTGAACCAGATTGAATGAGAGAGTAAAATGAAATCGATACGAGAAACAGTGTGATGCAGACACAAAAAACAGATGAACTGTTAAACACCAGGGTGGTCAAACCTCCAAGGATTGACTAAGTGAAATCACTTTTAAGGGTGTTGATAACCTTTTAAGTTTGAAGTTTTAATTGTTTTTTGGTCTATAGAAGGTATTATAGGCAAGTTCTTGAAAGTAATTAAAATCCTCCCCCGAAGATAATCGGCCCGACTGCTCCCAATGCAGTCTTATAGATCTGTAACAGAGGTTCAGGCTTGCCCACCACTGGGACACAGTAATTTACTAATTTCAGGGGAAGCCCATTCGCCCTAGCTTCACCCAAAGTCAGTGACCATGCAGGTCTCTGATTTTGTCGCTAAGTACCCAATCCAAACCTCTGCCTAGATAGTTTGTGACACCTCTTACTGCGACACCAGCTGAGGCAAACAAAGCATGAGAATACTTCCTTGGTATATGAACCTTGGTATATAAACCTTCAGCGAGTTGACCTTAAGATGAATCTCTTGTTTAAACAATACTTCAGGAAAAAAAGAACCCAGCCATCCCATCAATGCACCATATTTTTGTCTATTGACCATACCAGTTGCATTGTACAAGAACATTTTAACTTTAGGACCCATTTTCAGACATAATTCTTATCAGAGAATATATTTTCAGAATCCCTTGGCTTCATCCAAAGGGGAATCTGAAAAAACTGTTAGTTTTGAATGTATATTAAAATTAAGTTTCTGAATACCCCATCCTTTTCCGATTGGAATTTATAAAAAATCTAAAAACAAATTGATATATGCACCTACCCCCCACCCCTACTCCTCACCCTGTGAGCCAACAGTGGCCCCACAAAAAACATACTGTAGAGAAAACAGACAGAAAAAAAACACCCAGAGTGGGATTGGAAGTGCCCACAATACCCCTCCCAGAGTGCGCCTAACTAAGCTTGGTGCCATGACGCTGCACCCTTTTGCAACCACACCCCTCCCCCCACACCATCGCCAATCAAAAAACATCCTTATTCCATAATCAGCTGCTATCAGCTTAATCCCTATACAGCAAACAATAATAATAACAATATATCACAGTTTATCGCAATCACAATTAGGTCTTAATAGCAATCTGCTGCAGGAACTCCTGTGCCACGAAGACATTACAAAACAGGTGAATGTGCCCCTTCACCAAAACCTTCAATTTAGCTTGCTGCGCAATTGTTGCTTGTGCATCCTGTGCTTTGAATAAGGAAAGTATTTTAACAAAGTCCTTTCGCTGTCTGGCTCCGGAGGCGGACAAACCAGAAAAGATGCGGCAAAGGGGTTCTTCAGGCATAGAAAACGGACTCTGGTGAATTGCCTTTGACAACACTTGTTGTTTGATCAAAAATCCCCCAAATTAAACAAAATGGTGCGTGGGTATTTTGAGCTGGGGAGCACTGCGTTGGAAAACGATGTGCTCTTGTTAATATCAAACTGCCAGAAAATTCCAGCAAAACATGAGTTTTAATGAATGAATCTACCCACTGAAGCATTTGTTGGCCCTCACAGCCCTCCGAGAACCCATACAATATGCATGAAAGATTTTCAAGTTCCTCAATCTTATTTTCCAACAAAGACTGTTGTTTATGGAACTGGCTGATCTCCTTCTGCATAGTAACAAGCTTGTCCTCCAGCTCAGAAATTCAGAATTCAGCCTCCTTTAACCTCTCTCGGAGCTGGACAATAGAATCCTCGATTTTAGACAGTTTGGCATGTAAGGCAGCAGTGTCTGATGCTTACGAGGCCCTCAACCCTCTAATCTCATTCAAGATGAGATTAAGCATATTTCTTACTTCCAATTGCGTAGTGGGACTCTTATAGCTCTCCTGCAAAGCCTGCTGCTGTGACTCGACCGCCAGTTCACCCAGCTGCCCCCCCCCTCCCCCGGCTCCATTCCCTCTCCCACTCTATTCGACTGCAAAGCTCCAGATACAGCCTCCTGAAGAGCCAATGAAGAAGGTTGCAGAGAATCAAGATTCTCCATTGTAGCCAAAGCAGGTACTAGAGAGAGAGGGGAAGAACCAATTGACTGTGAGTCCTCCAAGGCAATAGCCCAGATGCCTGCTATATATTTTTGAAACAGAGGATGTTCTTTAACTTTGCCCTTCCCCAAGCCCATGCTTGATTCCGGCTACAAAGAGGTCACGGCTGTATCTCCCCAACCATGAGCTTGGAAATGAGGGTCCAAGTATCCAGGAAAACTTCCCACCCTGCAGAGAAATAGAGCCTGCCATTTCAAGATCCGAATGATCTGTGCCATCTGGAGATGTCAAATAGTCATCAAGGTTTACTGAACCCGCAGCCACATTAACTCCTTTCAGAGCAAGGAAGTGCAGTTGCCCACACAGCTGCCTGTCAGCCACGTTTTATACCTTTTGTGCCAGAGCTTAGGCCTCTGAATTGGTGGAAGTGTCCAATGCCTTAGAAAGCTTTTGCATAGTCAACAGACTCCACTTTTGAGATGTGTCACAAGAAACCAATGGAGCCAGAGAAGCTGTAGGAGACCTCCAACTACCAGACCCAAACCAGTGACCACCAAAGAGGTGGTAATCCCATTGCATCTTAATGACCAAGACTAAACACAGAGCCCTTACCCTGCTGGCGGGAAACCTGGTGGTTCAGACCTCTCTCCAATCTCAGCTGCCAGCCCCAACCTGTCTCTCAATATGGTCTAGGCATATCCAAGGAGGCTGGCAATAGTGGGTGAAGGAATGCCTCCGTGCACAGTGAGATGTCAAGGATCAGTGTGTGTTATGGTTTGACTCAGGCTACTCCTTTCTCATATGAGCCTGTTGATCAGAGCACAGTTCTCCCTCAGGGCCTGGAGAACCCAATAGGCCGCTATGGTCACTAGTGGCTGCTCGGCGCTATCGTCAATTACATACTGCAGGCTTGATGGAAGACAAAAAGCAGGAAACTGCTTGTGGCTGTAACTTCTCCGCGTCTCCCAGCACTTTGTAATCCGACCCACAGGCTTTTCAAACCGAACCGCGGGTCAAAATTACTAAAAAATGCTGTGCTGATTACAGGCTGCAGGCATGCGGTATCAGGACTGAAAAACAGCAAACCACGTTGCTCCGACCTCGTGCTTCTCCACGTCCCAACACAGAACCTGCAGGGCGGCTACACGGCATCCTGATGGCGAAGGGGGGCTGAACTGCAAGTGCTCAGCAGCAGATCATGTGGGATCGGCCCGACGCCATCCTCTATGAAAATAATAAGTTACCAATTTTGCTGTAATGGACATATTTTCATAAATTGGCAAGGTGAAACTTGGGGATAAAATTATGCAATGTAAGTGAGACTTGAGTGGCAATACTGCTGTCTGAAACTGTAATCTAAAATATTAGTTTAGTGTAGCCTGCGGGTATACAGAGTCGGATGCCGTGATGTTCTTGATTCTTTATTGCATTAATGTATGTAAGCTCCACAGAGCGCCGGGAGCAACGTGCACACCTCCGGCGCTATTAATCTTCGCACTGGCCAACATGACCGCTAGCGCTCCCGGCATTCCCTGCCGTGATGCGGCAGATATGCTAGAGCGCTACACTACATATCTCCCCCCTTTATTGGCACTGCATAAACATAACCAAACAATACAGTGTCCCATGATCGTTCTTGCTGAGAGTGTCTATGTCTTCATGTCATACTCACGATACCTCTTGGGCAGCACCACTGTCCTGCCAGCTCGGGTGTGTCTCACTGGCGTGCTTTCTCTGGTGTCACTGCTGCTGCCGGGTACAGCATGGTTTTGTGTCTGGCTACCCTTTGCCGTAGCGCACTCTCCCTGGACCTCTCCTTGCTCTCTTCTACCTTTGTCCGTCCCCTCCTTATGAGTGTTATTGGTGTTACATTCTTCCATGATGGTGTTCCTCCCATCCGTGTTGGTTGCTTCCATTTCCGTAATTGTTCCCTCTCTCTCCTGCTTCTTTTCCTCTTCTTCTTCTGACCGCCTGTCTCCTATCTTGGTCCAATTCAACACTTTATTACACCTTGCCATTCTGTCCAAAGACCATATCTTCCCGTCGCTTAACCGAGTCGACCTCGGGTAGACTTCCTGGACTTGCAACGGTGTGCTGTACTTGCTGTCGCCCTTCCTTCTCAGCTGAGCCATCCTCACTCTGACCCATTCTCCCTTTTCCAGGGATGCCTCCTGGACATTGCGTCGCTTGTTGTAGTGGTCGGTGTATATCTTTTGTGCCCTTTCCAAATTGCTCCGCACCACCGCTGGAGACCATTTACTTTGCACCGTTCGTCTCTTCCATGCCACGTTGTCTCGTGTAAAGGGATCACGGCCTCTTAGTATTTTGAACGGTCTGTATCCTGTCTTGGTGGGAGTGATCCTGTATGCCCATACTGTGCATTTGAGTTCCGCTTCCCAGTTCTTCCCTGCATTGATTGCTGCCTGTACCGAACCCATGATCACCCGATTAAACCTTTCTGCTAGGCCATTCCCCGTCGGGTGATATACTGGGGTGTGTTTGATCTGTATTCCGTTCCTTCCCATAAATGCATTCCATTTGTCTGACGTAAATTGAGGCCCATTGTCACAGGTTATGACTCTTGGTATCCCTTCTCTCAGGAACGTGGCCGTGAGGAATGCCAGCACTGCCTCTGTGTCCACGTTTTCGCACACTTCTACTTCCGGCTACTTCGAGTGTCTATCTACTAGCACTATTGCATATTTGGGTACACTTTGTTCATCCAATATGGGGCCTAGGATGTCCACAGCCAACTCTTCCCATGGGTTCTCCGGATTGGCAAACTTCCCCAGTGGAGGCCGCAAAGTGGTCTGCGTTTTATCTGCATTGCTGCACCTAACACAATCCCTGACGTGCCTCTCCACTTGGCTGTCTAACGCCGGCCACCAGTACGCCTGTTTGGATCTCTGCTTGGTCTTTACTATGCCTAAATGTCCTTCATGCAACATTGTAAGCAATCGCTTCACCAATTGATTAGGTGGAACCACTTTGTCCCCTCGCTGTATAAAGACACTGTTGTCGCTGACTAACAGTTCCTCCCGAACTTCATAGAACTTGCGGTGTTCCGTTCCCAAATGTTTTTTCTCGGGCCATCCCCCGATTATGAACTGTTTAAGAGTGGTGAGGCTTGCATCGCCGTTGTATGCTTCTTTCCACTCCTGAGCGCTTATGACCGCTTCCTGGTCGTCTGTGAAGGCTATGGTGCAGTCATCATCGTCCTTTGGTGACGGCGCTTCCTCCATTGCCGCCGCACGACTCAGAAAATCCGCGACTTTGTTCTTGGAGCCCGGGATGTATTCCACATCATATACGTAGTCCAACAACCTCAAAGTCATCTTCGCTATGCGGTGTGTAGCACTCGCATGTCCGCTGGAGGTGAGCGCCTTCACTAGAGGCTTATGATCCGTCCGAAGTAGGAACTTGGATCCCCACAGGAACTGGCGGAAGCGTTCCATTGCCCAGATCGCTGCCAACATCTCTTTTTCTATTACACTGAACTTTTCTTCGTTAGGGCTTAGGGAGTGTGATGCAAAGCTGACCGTCGACATTTCCCCTTCTACCGACCGTTGCATCAGAACTGCTCCTAACCCTCTATCACTCGCATCTGTGGTGAGGATGGACAGAGCTTGTTGGTCAAAGCCGTGTAGGGGTACTGTGTCGCATATGTCCTCCTTGATTTGCTGGAATTCGTCTTGAGACAGTTCCGACCATGCGAAAGCAGTCTTCTCCTTCAGTAATTGTCGCATGCTGTGCGTTTTTGTGGCAAAGTGGGGTACAAATTTACTATAAAATTCCGCCATCCCCAGAAAGGAGCGAACATCCTCCTTGCTTTTTGGGGTAGGGGCATCCCTTATCGCAGCCGCATTCGCTTGTTTGGGTGTGACTCCTTGGTCGCTTATCTCATGGCCCAGGTATGTGACCGATGTCACTCCAAACCTGCATTTGTCCTATTCCGCTTTGAGGCCATTCCTATCGAGAATGTGCAGGACTTTGTGCAATTTAGCATCATGGTCCGATTTAGTTTTTCCCATGACCAGGATGTCGTCTTGGAAATATTTAACTCCTTCCGTGCCTTTAAAGAGTTTATGCGTCAGTTTTTGGAATATCGCCGCCGCGGAAGCTAGACCGAAAGGTATGCATTTGAATCGGTAGCACCCGAACGGCATGATGAATGCGGTTAATTCCTTGCATGTAGGGTGTAACGCGATTTGGTGATATGCTGAGGTTAAGTCTATGGTGGAAAACCATTTGACCCCTTTCGTGAGGGTTAACATTTAATTTATCCTGGGCAGCGGGAACTTATCAATTATTATGTTTTTGTTGAGCTCCCTCAAGTCTATGCATGGACGCACCTTCCCATTTGGTTTCCGGGCTATCACACGGGGGGCTAGCCATTCTGCGCTTTCTATGGGTTCAATCACCCCATTGTCCTCCAGCCTCTGCAGTTCTTGTTGCACTGCCTCTCTACAATTGAACGGTATGTTCCGTACTTTGTGGCTCACTGGTTGGGCTCCCTCTTTGAGACATATCTTGTGAGTGAACTTCGTCAATTTGCCGATTGTGCCTCCGAACACTCTAGGAAAGCTCGTCTTCCACTTGTTGCTTTCCTCCATTCGCGGGTCTCCTGTCATCAGCACTTGTGTGACGCCTCCTGGGTTGAGTTGGATCCCTAGTTCTCCTTGATCCACCCACCCTAACACTGAGGGTCCCTTCTCCACCACGTATAGTTTTCCTTCCGCTTTGCGCCCCTTGAATTCAAACTGTAGTTGAAAATACCCCACCATGGGGATGGGTTCGCCTGTGAAGGTGACCGAATGTATGTCTGGAGGAAGGAGGTGCGTCTCTATGATTTCCGCAAAGTATTTGTCCCAAATACTGCGTTGTATGATGGTGTATGGGGATCCAGAGTCGGCAACCATGGAGACCTGAACTCCCCCAATTGACAGTTCACACAACGTTTTGCGTCTCCTGCCACAGTCTATGCCTAAGACTTGGTCATCGATGCAGAGGACACTGTCATAGTCTTCTTCACCTCCTCCTTCTTCCGTTTCTGAGTCTTGCGCAACATATTTGACTGCCATCTTATGGGGTTTTCGCCTACACACTTTCTCGAAGTGCCACATCACTCCGCAATACGAACACTTTGCTCTGAAGGCTGGGCACCTTTTGTCATTGGCCGCATGTGTCCCGCTTCCACACCTGTAGCAGCCTTTCTTGTCCTCACCTTGGGGTCTGTGATTCATGGCCATCCTCGTGGTGTTTCTCTGGGGCTGTCTTGATCCTCCTTGCGTAGGCGGCCATCGCTCTTGGGTGCTGGCTTCCGTGACTTTGCTCATTGTGGCTCTACTGGCGCCTTCCTTTTTGGCGGCCTCCGCACACCTCTTGGACAGTTCTGCTTTCTTGACCATTGCCACTATCTCCTTCAGTGGTGCGTCTCCGCTGACCCATAGCTTCTCCTGTATGGATGTGTTCACCGTATGCATGATGATTTGGTCTCTTATGAGGTCGTCATGGAGCGCCCCAAACTTACATGTGGTCGCCAACTTCTTCAGCGCCGCCACATACTCGTCCACCGATTCTCCTACGTTCTGTTTCCGTTGGAAGAATTTGAAGCGGTCGATAGCCGTGCACACTACTGGTTGATAGTGGCTATCCAGGTCTTCTATGGCATGTTGGAAGACATCGTTGTCATCTGCGGGTCTTGTTTTTTTAACCAGGTTCATGTACACCCTGATGCCGTCTGGTCCTAAGTTGTGTAGCAATATCTTTTTTTTCCGCTTGCTCGGGAAGACCTCATCTCCTTCGTCCTCCAGCGCCGATAGGTAGTTCAGGAAGTACTCCTTCCAGTCTTCCCATCTCATGGCTGGTTCTCCCGGTTTTGGTAAGAAGGGAACTGGATTTGTGAGGGAGAAGGTTTGGGCGCACATGGTCGCTTGCCGTCTCTGTGGCTCCTCGTCCGTCCTGGGCGGTGGGCTCCCTGGTGCACTATGCTTGCGCAAGCCTGCAGCCCTTGCCGGAGATGCAAAATCCTCTCCCCCCTTGGCCTGTGCTTGAAGCGCCAGGGTCAATGTTTCCTTCAGTTTGCTGCTCCCTCAGGACCGTGTGTAGAGTCGCTTCTTGTGAGGTGCGAGATCCTACTGCCCTCTGGGTATTCAGGGTAAGCTGGTGAGGAAAGGCTGGCCGCAGTGCTCCCCGTGTGTCTTGAGCACGAGTCCTGCAGCACCCTGCTCTGGTCTCAATGTGGTGCTTGATTGCGGGGCTAGGAACTGTTTTGGTCGAGGGTTTTGATCCCCTGGTGCTGGGCACTCTGTCTTGGGTTTGAGGTGTAGGGAACTCTCTATGGGACCCCCTCCTGCTGCCTCACCGTTGCCTGAGCTTCATTTTCAGCCCCTGCCTCCAGGTGCTTGGTCTCCTTAGAGAGGGGGGGGGCCGCCTCACTCACGTTTTATTTATCCTGTTTGTGTGCTCCTCTCTCCTCCTGGGTGGTGTCACCGCCTCCTGGCCCCTCCAGTCCGATTTCACCGCTCTCTGGTTGATCTCCGCTCTGGGGCGGGGCGCTGCAGCCGCTCCTCTGCCACGCTCTGTGTGCGCGCTTACACTGGTCCGCGTGTGCTGGCAAACCTCGTAGCGGATTTCGCTGCCGGTGCATGCGTCCGACTCTACTCAGCCTTGTCGCCAATTTATAGTGTAGCCTGCGGGTATACAGAGTAGGACGCCGTGATGTTCTTGATTCTTTATTGCATTAATGTATGTAAGCTCCACAGAGCGCCGTGAGCAACGTGCACACCTCCGGCGCTATTAATCTTTGCACTGGCCAACATGGCCGCTAGCGCTCCCGGCATTCCCTGCCGTGACGCGGCAGGAATGCTAGAGCGCTACACTACAATTAGTGTAACTCTTCTTATGTCTGAACCTGTAAGTTCTCCATAAGCAAGTTCTTAACTCACTGACCCATTTTAACATTGGTTATAAACGGGAAGTACCTCTTCATACACGAAGCACAGTGCTAAATTTGGCTTTTTCATTTTAGCTTCAAGCAGCGATGGCTTCTCCATTAGGGCGGAGGAGCGCCCCCCCCCCCCCCCAGCACCCGCAAATAAAACGATAATAAAACGTGTTTTTAACCCGTTTTATTTTAATCCCCCTGGACTCACCCCCAGGACTCTGATGAGCGGGTCCAGGGGGATGACACTGTGGTGGGGTAGTGGTAGTGCACTCCCTTGTCCCTTCACTGTGCATGAGGTGTTTGACCGGCCGTTTTAGGCCAGCCAAACATTTCATATGCAGTCAAGCAACGCAGCTGGGGCTGGAGAAAGCAGGCACTGGCTCCCAGTATCCCTGGGAGCGCAAAGTCACAGCGCTCAGCACAGTGACGCTGCTTTCCTGCAGCATCTTGATTGGCCACAGTGCAGTCTGGGAGCCTGTGCCAGAAGCAGGAAGAGTGCGATGGAGCGGTCGGCGAAAGTGGCGGCAATCAGGTAAGTTTATTTCTTGATTATTTTAATTTTGTCCCCCGACCCACCTTGTTCACTTCATTTGTGTCTATTGCATTATTGTAGCAGAAGGGCATTCTACTAGGAGCCCCGGGGCCAGGACGCAAGCCACACGCCTGTTTTATGGCTCTGATTGTTGATTATTAAACACTAAACTTTCCAGGGTAGTTATGTTATAAACACATTCCTTGTCCATTCCAACTGAGTGCAGGGAAAGCATAATTTAAAGCCATACGATTGACAAAATAAACAGGCAGCCTGTGGGCTCTGCTTCAGGTTGAAAGTAGATGGCGTGCTCCTTGTCTCTGTAGTTCTGGCTCCAAATAAACTGTCACAGGAGGGGAAGGCATAGGTGTTTAAGATACTACCCTGCTAAAAGTGGTGTTATAAACCCCCAATAACAGTGTTGCTCAGAGCCATAAATAAATTGTTTCAATAAAAATTGCTAGCTAGTCCTCTGAAATTCGGGAAGTTCTTATATTTTTTCAAGAAATCTGCAGGCGGTAGGGCAGATATAGGCTTTGTGTGGGGTGATGTTCCTGACCGCAGTGTAGTCTCCAGCCTGGAGCACACACAACAGAGGCACAAAGAGATGTGAACTATCTGCTCCTGGATATGAACAGCCACAAAGACAGTGACCAGGAAAGAGAGAAAAGGGTGGCATTACCTAAAAGACCCTTTTCACACTGAATAACAGACCGCAGCCCCCTTCACCCCACCGTCTACCAAGGGGCTGTGCTACAGAAGCACCTAATGGATTTTCTATAAGAGCCTTATCTCTTTCGTCTGAACTTCATTGCCTAGGTCCTCACTTCACTGTCTAGGTCTCCTCCCTCCTGCATCCTAATAAACTTCCACTGTCTGGGAAAACAAAATCACCCCCATCTTGTGCACAGGAATGAGCCCGGGACTTCCTAAAATGGAACCCATAAGGCTTCATCATTCTGCTTCACGTATACGTACAATGCATATACTACAATAGCCCCATACACAACCACAAATGCCATGCACCTGGATGGCATTAATTGACAAAACAGGGTATAAATCTGACTGTGCGTTTGCAAGACACTCTCAGTCATTGCCAAATAACTTATTTTTAGGAAGTGAGTGAAAGAAATCTTTAATTACAGAAAAGTGAGGGAAGATCTTTAAATGAGACTTTCTTTTAAATTCGCCAACTACCCTTGTATAGCATATAGACCCTCTACCAAGGATAGTGTAATCCAGACCTAATTTAAAAGAGCTGTCCTATGCTAGGTACACAAAAGACTAGGGCTCTTAATGTTGAAATGATTCGTACACTTGATATCGCTGTTTAAGCTATCAGCCCCAGATAAGGATCACTGTACCTTCAACAGCTTTAATTTTCCGATTGTTTGCAATCACAGAAAGCCTTCTCGCACTACCCATCTAAAACCCTGCATAAAAAACTGACCTAGACGTATTTCGGCTTGATTCCTTCTCCTTGCTTTCTTCAGAGTGACCCTCCCTGTACCTTCTATTCTCTGCATACCTCAATTTCTGAGTATAGTGTCCTGTCAATCTCACGTCAGTCTACCTTAATCCTTCCTACTGTATTATGGGTATCAATATATCACAAAGTAACTGGAGAAAATGCATGCATTTCTTTCTTTAGAGCACATGCCTAATCACAATAACAAACAATAACCACTAGATTAACCACTAACCTTGGATTCTGGAGTAGCGTACTACGCACCATAAAGCCCTTCAATGCCTCATCAGGGGTAGTAAGCGATGTATAAACATAATTACAATTACAATAACCAGACCAGCAGCACTGCTGACTGAGGCTGTAAAATCTGTCTAGCAATGTTTTACTGCCTGAGATTGAGAGATCATGTAGATTGTTTTATTGTTCCAGCCTGCCTCTCCTAAGCAGATTCCCATTTATAACATATCATATGATTGAGAATCTGCTTGGGTAGGTCAGCACGGAATAATTTAACCACTTCGGTGCTGGTGACGGCGTGGAGCTGTCCTCCACCACGGTGGACGTGTGCGGGGAACTGCTCCATGCCATCCTAGCACCAACCCACGTCGAGTGAACTGGTGCTTCCCCACAGCCCCCCTACAACATACCTCCATTGGGGGTGGCAGCAGAGGTGCTTCCGCTGCCACCCCGAAACTTCCTCAGCGATTTGATGATGCTGGGAGCACACGCTGCGTGCCGATGTCATCAAAAGATGTTGGGACACGCTGGAAGCCATTTGCATCCTTCGAGTCAGAGGAACCAGGTGAGTTTCACCTCCACAGAGGTTTCAGGGAGGCCAGAGGCGCACTGGGGTAAAAGGGAAGAGTTTTTCCTTTCCCCCAGTATCTCTTTGCAGTGCATTCCTGCTGCGCAATTGCAGGTAGGGCCGCAAGTGTGCAGCAGGAATGCACCCAGTAGGTTACCAGGGATTTTCTTTTCTTTTGGGGAGCAGCCCTATGGGCAAGGGTCACTCTACTTTATTGGGGAGCATATTTTGGCTACTTCTGCCCCCTTGGGTGCAGATCAGACATACTTTTAGGCCGATCTGCCCTCAATGGAAGTAGAAAGCCACTCAAGATTAGGGATAATTTTATGTGGGATAATTTTATGTGCACGTCGGGGAGCCCATCCTTAGGCAAGGATCACTCCCCTTAATTAACGCAATGTTTTGGGGCATTTTCTGCCCACTCCTAGGGGCAGATCGGCCATATTGTGAGGCCGATCTGCCCCCAAGGAGGGCAGAAATCCACTAGACAACAGACAAATGAATATCTGTATGTCAGGGAGCGACCCCCTGGGCAAGCGTCACTCACCTTTATTGGAGCAATGTTTTGTCCAGTTTCTGTTGCCCCTGGAGCAGATCAGCCATATTTTTAGGCCCATGTACCCCCAAGGGGGGCAGAAAGCCACTAGACAGCAGGGAGCTTTATATTTTGTATATGTCAGGGATTGGCCTATTGGGTAAGGGTCGCTCCCCTTTATTGGGGAAATGTTTTGGCCGTTTCCTACCCCCCTCCGGCAGATCTGCCAAATCTTTAGGCCGATCTGCCAAGGGGAGCATAAAGCCACTAGACAGCAGCTAGACACATATTTATATGTTAGGGAGCAGCCCCTAGGCCAAGGGTCACTTCCCCTCCCCCGGGGCAGGTCAGCCTTATTTTTAGGCCCATATGACCCCAAGGGGTGCAGAAAACAACTAGACACCAGGAAATGTTTCTGTGTGAGTGTGAACTGGAGTTCAGCTGATGGTCTGCGTGTACTGGCGTTTGGCTGAATGTATGGGTAGTGTAATTTGCTGGAGGTGTGTGTGGACTGGCATTTCGCTGATGATGTATTTGAACTGCAGATTTAGCTGGTGGTGTGGGTGGACTGGCTTCTGGCTGGCGATGTGTGTGGCAGGCATTTGAATGGTGGTATGTGTGAAGTGATGTTTGGCTGGGGTACAGGTCCCTCCCTCTAGGGTGGCAATTTCTTGCCATCTTGGGGGCAGATCGGACATTTGAAATACTGAGCTGATCCCAAGGTCAGACTTCATAGTGTTTTATAATGTTAACTGTTTTATTTCTTGTCATCATTTGTATTTGTGATCTTAATGTTTTATGTCTCCAATTTATTCTAGTGCAAAGCTTTTGATTTCCTAGGTGGTGACTCCTGCTTGCAGTTTATGTAGTTGCATGTTTTTGGTAAGAAAACGTTTTCTTCAAATGAGTATCATTGCCCTGCATGAATGCATTTTTCTTAGCGGTGTAATAATAGCAGCATATTTAGCTTCTGTTTTATTGTGCGGCAAATTCTCCTTGGATTTGTGCAAGATGTGTATTGTGTTGCCTTGTGGGTAAATTTCTTTTGTTTTTCCTTTCTAGTGGGATTTTGTTGGTGCAGAGTCGTTGCAGGTGATCCTGAGTCTAGCTGTCTCTGGCAAGTGAGTGGTATTGTTGATCAGTGTATAGCTTTTTGTGTGCTTTGTATCGATTGACTTTTCCTTCCAGATTAGTATATGCCCGTAAGTTTACTTTCTGTTTGATAACCAACCCTTTGTTTATTACTTATTTTACACTGTGTTGGTTGTTGTTGGCTTATTTGTTGTGTTACGTGTATTAGTGAGGGTTATGGCCAAATGCAGGTTGACCGCTCAGCAGGTTGTTGGCTTGCGTTTTTTAATCTTCCTCTGACCATGGTCAGACTCAATATCTAAGGCAGAGGAGGAAGTCAAAGATTCTGGCAGTGAATTTTATGTCCGAGAGGTATCATCTGGTGATGAAACAACAGTCAGTGCAGAGGCAGCGCCTCTTTTAGAGTAGGATACTGAAATGCCGATAGTGCAGCAAGAGGAATCTGGATTGCAACCTGGGGCTGTAAGGCTTCCCATTGGAAGTGTTGAACTCTGGGTTGCCCCAAACATGTTGCAGCCTGTGTTGCCTGCCTTTAGTGGTGTTGCAGGGTGTAGGGTAAATACTGAAAACATTTTGCCTATACATTTTTTTCAGTTGTTTATGAGCAATGTATTTGTGAATGAGATTGTTGACCAGATGTAAGCCTCACTCTAGAGCTACCCAATGGACTCCGACAAATCTGGATGAGGTGAAGAAACTCTGGGGTTTAACTCTGGTGATGGGCTTGATAAATCAAGCTGTCATCTGTCTTCATATTTATTTACTAGTTCCTTGATGGCAACTGCTATATTTTCTGCAACAATGAAATAACTGTGGATGAGTCTTTGGTCTTGAGCAAGGGCTGTTTGGTTAATAGGCAGCATGTCCCTAGCAAAAGGGAACGTTATGGAATTAAGATGTATATGCTGTCTGAGCGTAGTACTGGATAGGTCTGTAATTTCAGGGTGAACACTGGTAGGGATTCTACTATTAACCCCCCTGGCTGTCTGTCCACATTTGGAGTCAGTGAGAAGATTGTGTGGGAACTTGGTTGAGGACTTTTTAACAAAGGGCACCCATTATACATAGATAACTTCTACAGTGGTATGCAGTTGTTCAAGGATTTGTTCAAAGTGCACACTGGTGCATGTGGCACAATCCGCTTAACAGTAAAGGTTATCCTACAGGGCTTGTTTGCAAAAACTTCAGAGGGGACAATGCAGTGTCTCTCGGAGTGATGAACTTCTAGCTGTGAAATTTTCATACAGGAGAGATGTTCACATGCTGGCTACCATTCATGATGAAAGTACTTCACCTGTGTATTTTAGGGGTCAGGTTGCTGAATGCGCAAACCTGAGTGCATTTTAGACTACAATTGGCACATGGGTGGTGTAGATAGAGTAAATCAAAGTGTTGTTCGTAAGTCATACATTTGGCATAAGAAGTTGGCTGCCCATTTGTTTAATTTGGCAACCTTCAATGCTTTTGTTGTATTTAAGGATTGGTCTCCAGACTCAAAGATGACTTTTTTTCAGTTTCAGCAGTCTGTAATAGGCAGCCTTGTTGTAGTGGAGTGTGCAGGTGTCCCAACAGTTTGAGTGGTGGAGGATGTGGCTAGATTGAAAGATCGCCACTTTCCTGTTTACATTAGTCCCACATCCAAAAAACACTTTACCTATAGGAGATGTAGAGTCTGTGTCCAAAGAGGTGTGCGGAAGGAGAGTCGTATGTACAGCCCTGAGAGTATTTCTATTCGTAGGCTATGAGTGCGTGCATGTTTTAAATCGTACCACATGCAAGTGAGGTTTTGGGAGCAACTGTGAGCGTAAAAGTGAACTGATTGGCCTGTTTCATTTTATATTCTTTGTTCAGTTTCATGGTTGGCAGTAGTGTGGTGTATTTAGTTAGAGCTGTTGTGTTTCTAGTTATAGTTGGTTTTATCATCTACTTCAAATTGGTTTGTATTTTCCTTTTTGTTGAAAATAAAATGAGATGGCGGTGTGCGTGGACTAGCACTTGGCTGGCGGTGTGCGTACACTGGTGCTTGGCTGGCGGTGTGCGTGGACTCGTGCTTAACTGGCGGTGTGCATGGACTGGCACTTGACTGGTGTTGTGCGTGTACTGGTACTTGGCTGGTGGTGTGCATGGACTGGTGTTTTGCTGGCAGTGTGTGTGAGTTTGCGCTTCGCTGGTGGTGTGTGTGGACTGGTGCTTGGCTGGCAGTGTGTGTGAGCGGCCATTTGGTTTGAGGTGTGTGTGTAGAAAATTGCGGCTTGCGACTGCACACACCTTGCCAGCCAAACGCCAGTCCACCCACTCCGTCAGCTGCTAGACGATGTGATTGCTGTGTCAGTGTTCTGGGTGTATGAAAGTGAAGGGCTCTTGAATGGCACTGTTTGTTGATGCGAGTGTTGTAATGTGCTGGGCCCGCGGTTGGTGGTGTGAATGGTTTTGTGTGTGTCACACATGAAAGGTGTGTGAATGGCCTGTAAAGTGGTTGGTTCCTTCTTGTGGCTTTGCAGTTCACAAACTATGAGTCATTGGTTCCGTTTTTTTAACTTTCAATTATTAATAGTGTGTTTAGTTTTTGGGAAATCTCTTGTTTATAACATGTACATGTTGAACCTTTCACTCACCCTTTTGTCAAATCCAACCAGAATGTGTGTGTACTTGAGGAGTGGGTGGTTGTGCAGTACTATTTGTCTTTTCTGTCTTTCTCTGCCAGGCTGTACATTGTCTCTAGGGAAAATCTACCAACTCTAGATATTTTCGTAAAGTAGACACCAGGGGGACTACAGGGTGGCTGTCGTGGATCTCTCAAAGTTCTGGAATCTGCTGGGAGCCTCAAACTTCCTACCACTCAGAGTTCTCACATATCTCCAGATGATAAAAATAGTACCTCACATGTGTGGGTGGGCCTAGTGCCCGCAAAAGTGCAGGGTCCAAGACTCAATGTTAGACACCCAGGAGAGTATAGAGTGGTGTACCTCTTGTGGATCCCATAAGGTTTTCTTACCCACAATGCCCTGCAAACCTCAACATTTGACTAAAATAGCACTTTTCCCTTGCATTTCTGTGAGGTATTCTTCCAGAATCATAAGGAATACATAACATTCCTACCACCCAGCATTTCCCCACTGGTCCCAGTATATTGCTGCCCACTTGTCTACCTGAGTTTAGTGTCAGCGACAGGAACGAGTCAAACTTACATCAATTGGAGTCCTCACAAAAGGACACTCATTGTTCTTGGTTTGATCTGTTCTGTTGCGGGCACTAGGCCTACCCACACAAGTGAAGTACCATTTTTATCGGGAGACTTGGGTAAATGCTGGGTAGAAGGAAGTTTGTGGCTCCTCGCAAATTCCAGAACTTTTCACTACAGAAATGTGAGGAAAATGTGTTTTTTCAGTCACATTTGAGGTTTGCAAGGGATTCTGGGTAACACAGCCTGGTGAGAGTCACACAACTCACCACATCCTGGATTTCCCTAGGTGTCTAGTTTTCAAAAACATATAGGTTTCCTAGATTTCCCTATGTGCCAGCTGAGCTGGGGCCTAAAATCCACAGCTAGGCACATCGCAAGAAAAGGGTCAGTTTTCAGTGAGAAAAATGTGATGTGTCCATGTTGCGTTTTGGGCCCTTTCTTATTGTGGGTACTAAGTGTGGTACCATTTTTATCAGGAGTCTTATGGGAACACAGAATAGATGAACAAGTGTCCTTACCAGCTGTATTTCTGTGCATTTGTTTCGTTGATATGTAAGACAATGTATAAGAAAGAAGTAATTTTTAGAAAAGCCCTCTAATTGACATACTAGTATGGGTACCCACACATTCAGAGATGTGCAAATAACCACTGCTTCTAAACTCCATATCTTGTACCCAATTCGTAAATAAATAAGTTTTGTTGATGTCTATTTTTGACTTTTTATATTTTACCATATGAATTGCTCTATACCCTCTACTCAATGAAAAACCATTGCAAGGTGCAGCTCAGTAATCAGCTCCAGGAACCTCGAGTTCTTGGAAAACCCACAAACCCTATATATCCCTGCAACTAGAATGGTCTTGCAGATGTAAGGGTATATTGCTTTTGTAAATAGGCCATCGTGACGAGAAATTACAAATTAAAACGTTGTCCCAAATGGCCATTGTTAGGTCTCGCCTGAGCCAGCGCGCATGCGCTACCCTGGGAGACTTTAAGGGCTTTTCAACTCTAAACACACGCACCCGCTATTGGCCTTTGCATGCGTCTTTCTTAGAAAGACAGCACGCAATTGGCCGAAGGCACGTGCATGTCCCGCCTTCTGTCTACTGTGGCCAAGGGTCCTCGGGAGCGAGCAGTCTTGCCATCTGTTTCCAATTATCGCAATTGGAAACAGATGGCGGTCAGAGCTGGTCGCGCTGGTTTTCCCTTGTAGCGCGCGTGCGCACCACTCACGGGTAGTTTTCTAGAAAAGCAAACGTACACAGAAGACCATGGTCCTTTGTCTTTGAAGCACCGGGCTGTCCTGGGTTACCAAATGCTTCACAAAAAAAGCCAAATACATAAAAAATCCATTTAGGCAGCGCGAGTGAAGGATGATGCTCTCTGGTATCGATCTCCGGCATTAAAAGGGGCCCGTCCTCATAGATGTATGGTTCCTTTCTCGCTTGCGGTCAATGTTTTGAATGAAAAAGCAGCGCACATCCCTTGTTGGTGGGGCTCGGAAACAATGGAGAACAAAGATTGCGGTCTGAAATATTTGCTGCCTACGAGTGGTTGCGTCGCGACAGTCCCTCCTGACGAGCCTCCTTGCTCGGTTTCTCGTCAGTCACCCATAGATGTGACTCACGGCGCCTTGTAACTGTACTTCACGCGCTCCGCTCCACTACGCGATAGTGCCCCAGACATTGAGGAATGTGTGCACGAGTCTGAGCCGTGACTCCAGTCCTGGGAGTGCCCCACACCTGCATTCACTGTTCCGATGCCGCGTCTGAGGGATTCTGGGCTTGGCGTAGCATATCACCCAGTATCATCCGAGGGGCACGGGGACAGCGACACCGGCTGCATGCGTGAGCGTGATGTAGTATTCTTTAAGCATGCACTTGGCACTTGCTGAATAAGGACGCCTGCAAGCCACCGTTCCAGGCAGCGAGTTGCATAACAACGTGAGATGGCGCTGCCTATTCATTGTCCTGCCAAGCACACTGTAATCCCGTAACAACAATGAACTTGCACTGATTGGAGGGCAGTGCCGAGTTACTTTACGTACCCCCATGAAGGGATGCCTGACACATTTTGTTGGTGGGGCGCCTTGGTGAAACACGTACCTATATCTGTCTGCTGTGTTGGTCATATTGCTATTTTAGGAACATATTTCTGTATTTAATTCTGTGTTCTTTTGTGTTGATACCCTAAATGTAATGCCGCCGTGAATGTGTTAGCTTTTTCCGAGTTGGTAAAGACATCACAATGTTCTGGTTTGCTCCTTGGATTGTGCGTTAAACACGCTTTCCATTTCCTAAGTGCATTTGGTTGCATTTCATGAGACTGGTAGCCCACACTTGATGCCTGAATTTTGCGTTTGCCTGCTATCACATACAGTTGATTTTTTGGGATAAATATTTTGCATTGTGGCGCATTCAGGGTTGAATATTTTCATCATACAGCCATAGGGAAAACTGAAAATCAGCGATTGGGGCAACATGGAATCAATGGTAATGAATGCCACCCCGTCACATTGAGGATTTAATTTGTCTAATTGCTGAATCTCAATTTATATCTTGAGGTGGTATGGCCAGTGCTTTAAATTGGCAGGTAATATTGTGGACTGACCACATGAATTATTTATTTTTACAAGAGAGTCTGCCAGTATTTCTCAGCAGTGGTATAGCATGGTTAACATGGAAATACGGGCACTTCTTGCTAGTGAACAGTTTACTGAGGTCTATTGAGTACCTGCACGTTTGTATATTCTTTTTAAGCACTGGTTACTGCTTTCATAATGTGTTTGGATTGTTCCTGTTTTTCTCTATTGCCTAATCTCTAGTGTTATTACGTGAAAACGGATCCAGTAGAATTGTAGGCAATTTTAATGGGGAAGCAAAGCCCAGTGAATCTTCTAAGGAAACCCTTAAGTTTATTTACAGTGTACACTGCAATGTACTTTTTGATTAACAGCTGGCATTTTAAACACACTCTGTCCTTGCAGTTTCTCTCGAATTGTTGGGATGCGATTGCAATGCATAAGACTTCTTTTCTGAGATATAATTGTATCTACAGACTGCCACATAATTACACGCCACATAATTACACTCTACTGAATGCAACATACACTCCACATAATACCACTCAGTGCCACAAAATTACATGCCACATAATTAAACTCTACTCCATGCAACATAAATACAATCCACATAATACCACTAAGTGCCACGTAATAACATGCCACATAATTACACTCTACTCAATGCAATATAAATACACTCCACATAGCACCACTCACTACCACATAATTACACACCACGTAATTACACTCTACTCAATGCAACATAAATACACTCCACATAATACCACTCAGTACCACATAGTCACACGTCACAATTACACTCTATGCAATGCAACATAAATACACTCCACTTAATACCACTCAGTGCCACATAATTACACACCACATAATTACACTATATTCAATGCAACATAAATACACTTAACATAATACCACTCAGTACCACATAATTACACATCACATAATCACACTCTATTCAATGCAACATAAATAAACTCCACATACCATTCAGTGCCACATAATTACATGCCACATATTTACACTCTACTCAATGCAACATAAATACACTCCACATAATACCACTCAGTGCCACATAATTATATGCTACATAATTACACTACACACAATGCAACATACACTCCAAATAATACCACTCAGTGACACATAATTACACACCACATAATTACACACTACTCAATGCAACATAAATACACTCCACATAATACCACTCAGTGTCACATAATTACATGCCACGTAATTACACTCTACTCAATGCAACATAAATACACCCCACATACCACTCAGTACCACATAATTACAAGCCACATAATTACACTCTACTCAATGCAACATAAATACACTCCACATAATACCACTCAGTGTCACATAATCAGACTCTACTTAATGCAACATAAATACACTCCATATAATACCACTCAGTGCCACATATTTACACTCTACTCAATGCAACATAAATACACTCAACATAATACCACTCAGTACCACATAATTACATGTTACATAATTACATTCTATTCAATGCAACATAAATACACTCCACATAATAACATTGTGCCATATAATTACACGCCACATAATTACACTCTATTCAATGCAACATAAATACACTCTACATAGTACCACTCAGTGTGACATAGTTACATGCCACATAATTACACTCTACTCAAGGCAACATAAATACACCCCACATACCACTCAGTACGGCATAATTACAAACCAAATAATTACACTCTACTCAATGCAACATAAATAAACTCCACATATTACCACTCAGTGCCATATAATTACACGCCACATAATTACACTCTACTCAGTGCAACATAAATACACTCCATAAAATACCACTCAGTGCCATATAATTACACGCCACATATTTACACTCTACTCAATGCAACATAAATAGACTCAACATAATACCACTCAGTGCCACATAATTACACGTCACATAATTACATTCTATTCAATGCATCAAATACACTCCACATAATACCACTGTGCCAAATAAGTACAATAGAAGACATTTTTTATGTTAAAATCTTTTTTTAATCAGGTTGTTCAGTTGTATATAATGTCGTCTTGGTTTGTATAAAGGTAACAAAAATGCTTAATACTTTTTATTATAACTTTTCATCATGATGCACAGCAGCCACAATGCTCTACAACATAGCCAAAAGTTCTGGCTAAACACATAAGGTCCCAAAGGCGAGACTATGCCAATGCTTGTTTCATACTAATTTTCAATAAATTTTTTTCAACACTTACTTTGTTTGGGAACCAAAAATTGGCTATGTCTCAGTAAAATGCCATTTGCAGTCATTTTGCATCATTTGCAGGGAAAAAAATACACTTTCTTCTGCAGCACTTTTTTCCCATATACCCCCCCCCCCCCCCCCCCCCAAAAACAAAATTTTGCGATATTTTGGCTAATTCAAGGAGGCCTAAGTGAGAAATACCTCAAATGGCAAAAAAGGCTTACCCCTGGGGGAGGAAAGGCCTATCAGGGAAGGGGTTAAGGAAGTGAAATTTAGTCTGCATCGAGACTATAATAAATGACAGTGCAAGTGAAATTATATTTTACTGAACTGCCTGTATTGCCTACACTTATTAAGAAATTTTTTATGCAACATGTGCTGAAAATGAACCATTTTCTCAAAATGATATTGGGCAAGGTAAACCTGCAACACTCCTGGGAAAGGTCAAACTTGCTCTGAACAACATGAAGGTCATTTGAGTGCCTATCGCTTTTTAGCTTGTTTATATGGACACTGTGCAAAGCAATGCACGATTTACTCACTTTTATTTGGATATTTTCTTTCGGGCAGAAACCCGCAGAAGTTCCAGTGTAGAAATCAAGCATGTTTGCTGCAATTCAGGGTAGATATATTCCACTACTTTCAGAGATCAACAGCTGCGAGTGGTTGTGTGACCTGCTTTAGCTCACCTCTGTCGCATATCTTGAGTTGTAACAGAACAATACTGCTTATACACAGCAGAACAATTTCTCAAGAATCAGAACTAAAGGCCAGATGTACAAAGTAGTTTTTTAGTTGCAAACACTGCGATTCGTTTACAACAGACAAACTGCTTTTAGCAATGTACAAAATCCATTTTAGGAGTCTGTAACTCGTACTGACTCCTAACTGGGTTTAGGAATTGATAAGGAATTACCAACTTGTAGGGTCATGTTTTAGGCTTCCCTTCCAAACAACAAATCTCATCCATATGTATCGATAGGCTTGAACAGAAATAGCGGTCGTAATTCATTCAAAAATTGCCGACCCCCCCTATCAATCAGGGATTCTATGGTCGACCTGATGACCCAGGATACGCCATGGATAAATGGCTCCTCCCCGGCGGGGACTATAATAGAGCACTCTATTCCAAACCCAGTAGGTACCCCCTCAGATGTCCGACCGCTCACTCGGTTCACGTGTGGCATGAAGTGAATAAGCAACTGGGATGGGACCGCAGGCTTACATTGGCTACTCCCCTCTGGAGCTCCGAAAAGCTGGGGATCCTCTGGCAAACTCAAGGGTTTGATAGGTAGGACCTTATTGGTATTTCCCAGATTAAGGACCTCTGGATCAAGGGCACAATACTCCCATTCGCCACACTCCAACGGCAATACAATCTAGTTGACACCGAATATTATAGATACCTACAGGTCAGGCACGCACTCCAGACTCACCTCACTAACAGCACCTCCCCTCCTGACGCATCTCCTCTAGAAGACAGGATATTAGATGCCATCTCCCTGAGCTGATTTACAGGAAATTGATAAACAATATGGATGACCCGCTCCGGTCCCTTAAGGACAAATGGGTTAGAGATGGACTAGAACTTGACGACCAAGACTGGCAGGCAGCAGTCTCCTCCCCTAGGGAAGTGGCAGTCCAAGCAAGGTTACGTCTGGTGCAACTAAAGATTCTGCACAGAATCTACATCACTGGGCCAGGCTTGGTCAGGATGGGCAGAACGGATAGTGGAGAGTGCAGGTGTGGGTGCAGGGAGTTGGGTACCTTTATCCACATACTATGGGAATGTGTGCATATACAGGCGTACTGGCGGTGTTTACATCAGACTCTATGTGAAGTGCTTACAGTCGACCTGCAGCCCGAAGCCCGTAGGTGCCTTTTAAACATTTGGGAACCAACAGACCTAACCTCTTATACGAAAAAATGGCCGACCCTGGCACTTATGGTGGCTAAGAGAAAAATAGCACAGAACTGGGGAGCACACGAAGCGCCAAGGTTAGAAAAATGAATGGAAGATTTGGACTGGTGCATGTTCCGGGAAAAATCTGTATATGTGGCCAGAGGGTGTCCAGGGAAGTGGAGCAAAGTATGGGGACCCTGGAATTTGTATAGAGTAGATATCTTTACCCCGCCAGCTCCCCTAAACAGCGATGAGACTCTAGAAACCCCATATTTGTCATGTTTTTTATATTGGAAATTGATTCACTGTAACCAAGGTTGGAAAATTGAATGAGGTACAATCTCTTGCTCGTGTCGTCAATGATATGTAATGTCGATTTGTTGTATAATAAAAAGATTTATCAAAAAAAAAAATTGCCGACCCCCAAGTTGGAGTGCTAACCCATTCGCATTAGTGAAAGGGTCCCTTAGGTACCCCTCCACCTTTGTGAATGTTAAGAACACTTTAAAAAACAGTAACAAAAAAATTATCAACGCAACACAGCTTCTTTTAAGGAAAACGGCTGCATTTAAAAAATGTATATATTTATTGTAATGCAATCAAAGATATGGTGATCTGCTGAGCTCAGCAGGCCACTGTAATGTCTGGTGAGATAACAATGACGGAACTCTTTATGTTCCTGATGAACTCCTTAGAGCTATGATGAATAGAGTGTATTGCAGCGAAGGCTGCTTTAGAATGTTGCTTGTTGAGTTCGCAGTTACATGCAGACGAATAATGACGTGTCTTACTAAGCTCCGCATGGGGTGAAGTCATTTGCAGGGAACCCAGGCTGGGAAGACGCTATAAATAGCGACAAGATAGGGCATAGGTTACCTGAAGATTGACAGTGCTCTCTCAGAGAGTTTGTTGTGGTCCAAGCAAACTGCTCATGCATGCCCCGTGTGCCGTCGTTGAAGTACAGAATCGAAGTTTAATGCATTTGGAGTCAAAGCACAGTTCCAGCTGCTGTGAAGCAGTTGAAAACTAAAGCATTTACACAGAGAGAATTTACACATCAATGGTCGCGAACCTGTTGGTCAGGCCATAAATAAAGGTATCACGCTACTAAGCAACATAGAGCTATACGTAGTACAGAGTGACAACACTGCAATTGCTAGTGCTGCTAGTTAGAGATCAACCAGGTGTCAAGACAAGTACAAAGAGACAGGCAAGTGCAGGATACCTCGGTGGTTGGAAGCAGACAATCACATACTTTAAATGTACTTACCGGATCTTTTAATACAGAAGAGCTCTATGACCTCAGAGGAAGGTGAGAAGACCCAAGAAGAAGTACGGTGTTGGGTTTACTGAGCTGTCCAATACCTGTAGTGGCACACCATCAAAGCTGTTGGGTGGAGGCTCAGAATAACGCCAAAGGACTCAGAGAAAGATATAAGTACACATCAGTCGTGGAACCAGCGCACTCAACCTCTCACCAGTAAGGGTGAATATCAAAAATACAGAAATGTCAAAGATGAACTGTCCATAACTCAAGAGGGAGTTAAATTGTGAGGGTTGAGAATGAGAATGTTCAATTCATAGAGTTTAAGGCAAAAAATTATTGAAGTGGCTCATGAAGGACATGGGAAGATCTTTGCCAAAAAACAAGCTCGCTCTTAGAGACTGAGTCTGGTTTCCATATCTCGACGAGCAACTTCAGAAGGAATTAAAGGCCTGTCGTGTATGCAAAGGCCTTTCTACAAAAGTTACTCAACACACCCTAAACATGTCAGAATTCCAGGGGGCGTGGCCAAGCAAAATGGCAGACAGGACGTGAGCTTTGCAGCTCTCGGCTGGCACGCCAAATAATCCTGCTTAATCCTGTCATCCTGACTAGGTAACTAGCCCGTAACGCAAAATATTAAGCAGCTCGTGGTGCTTCAAAAATACAGCCTGCCCATTAGATAGACCCTGTGATGCGGATATAAAGATCGAGGCCAGACCGGGCCGCGAGATGGGGCTGGCCTGCAAGACGGCACGGTGCAAAGAGGAGGGTGCAATGGAGGCTCAGGGGATGACTGTCCAACCCTGCAGACTGCGGCTCCTGGGGAGTGGGCCCGTGGCCCTGCCCTGTGTGCTTGAGCCCCCGCGTAGTGGAAGAGGACGCCATCTGGAGCGGGAAAAGGTCCCAGAGGAGAAGGAGCCCCAGCAGAACAAGGGTGGCGGCGCCTGGGTCATGGAAACGATTCATGAGGCCACATCCTAAGCGCCATGGTGGAGATTGGGGCCGTGATACTCCCGGACGTTGTCGAAGCTACCAGAAGGTGAGCCCGGGCCACACTGCAGATCATTGGAGGTGTGGGACCTGTGCGGCGAGCGAGGGCCTGCGCGCCAGCGACTGCAAGGAGGGATAGAGTAGCTGGTCCTTCATAGGCCAAGGTGGGGAAAAAAGCTATCAGACTCCAGTGAGGTCAAAGGGTGCTAGGCCACTGGCTGTAAAGTGAGTGGCTCCATACTGAAGGACCCTTAAACAACCTGGGGTGCACCTACCTTTGGGATCGTCCTTGCGAGACGGAGGCTGGGGCCAAGAGAGTCGAGTGCTTGGCACGGCCTGGGAGGAGGCCCGAAGAGGAGAGGCACATGTAATCGGGGCCTGCCGGCCAGTTGGCAGCACCTGCGAACTGGAAACTAAGGGGGCTGAGCTCATTGCCTTCCCCTCCCCCCCAGCGCATGCACTACTGAGCTGAGGAACAGGGGTGCTCAGAAGAGCAGGATGGGCCCTGGCAAAGGCGGGGCATGGTGTAAGAGCAACTGCAACACTGCGGCCGTGCACACGGAGTAGGAGCTGCATGCCGGACATTGATGCAGCGAGAATAGCTGTGGCCTTCCGAGGCGCCCCCCTGCCCCCGCTGTGATCACAAGATAAACCAGAGTTACGCTCCGACCTGCTGTATGAGTGGGCCACGGATGCATATGAGGAGCTGCCTGTGGGTGCGGTGTGTGCCTGAAAAGATCTTACCAAGCTGCTGGGAGCCTCACCCGTTTCAGCCAGTGCATGCGAAAAGCCCAGGCGCTGTTATCCACACCCTTTGCAAGAAGGCAAGGTCAAAGGCCACCGCTGGAGACCAACTGCAGATCGTGAACTAAGCCAACCCCAACTGGTGGCAGGACTGCAATTTTGAAGGCGGAGGGGCTGGCCTGGTACCTGGCCATTTGCAGATGGTGGCGTGGCCATGACTCCTACTCCTGTGGCCCTTCAGCACCACGAGCACTGAGAAGACCTTAAGGGTCGCGCTACAGGCGCTGGCACAGCGAAGGGGCTGAAGCTTCACTGAGGACCCTCACGGTAGAGAGAGGGTGAGCTGGGGCTGTGTCCCTGTTCGCTGTAGGTGAGGGGCCCGGGTGCCCTGTCCCGAAGCAACACAGCCATAGTGGGGGAGCCCCCCGTCTCTCAGCAACATACCTGATCCACCTCAATGGCAGCACTAGGAAGAAGGGGGGTCCACAAGCTGCGCTCCTTATCAATAGCCAGCCAGAGCAGCGGAGGCACAGGACTGAAGGCGGTTGAGGTCCAGCGAGCCGGGTACTGCCAGTGCAGGAGGCAAGAGGCAAGTGGAGGCGTTGGATCCCCCTTGAAGATGGCACCATATATGCTTGAAAAGGATGGCAATTCACATTGGAATGGTTGCTGTGTCTAATGATATCCTTAACTAAATGGGATATCAGCAATTAAGGACTTTACACCGTGTTGATGTCTCGATCTTCCCCAGCGAACCAAAATGGCGGACAAAGTGTTTCTTTTTTCTCCTGGAGGCTACAGCAGACAGATGAGGTCACTCTGCATCCTGCTTATGGTCGAATCTTCATGTCCACATCGTCATCTGAGGTCCGGTGAGGACATTTTTTATATTCAGATTTGCGCCGGAATGAGCGTCGCCGCACTACAAGATATCTCACCTGGCTCTAAGATGGCGGCATAGCGCACCCGAAGGAAGATTTCTTTGGTTCCTGGGGCAATTCATCGTGTCTCTACCTTGTACGCGGACCGCAGTCACCAAATCAGAGCGGCAGTTTCAGCGAATACTGGACCAGAGGAGCGCAGTTGGTATTTGATGAGGTTGGGGTTCTGAATTATCTCTCCTCCATGAGCGCTTCGATTGGGGGGGAAAGCCCACAAAGGTATGTTTGGCACTTCTGCATTGGCTTCCACTGCTTCCTGGTGGCTGTGGCCTACTGGAATCATTATCGTGCCACGTCATGTTCCACCTGCACTTACCACGTCTTGTGCCACATTAACTTCATCCTGAACGTCGTGGAGGACCTATGCCTGCCCCCTCCGACATACGTGTCCTCTACAGAGAACCCTGCGGTCCACGAGTTGGCCTTCATTGGGTTCATGATTTTCCCCCTCAGCATCATGATTCCAAACTATCTCCCCTGGATGATGACTTGGTTAAACACTGTTTGTTCTGAGCATCATCCTCTGCACCCAAGAACTTAATATGAAAACATCTGGATTGCTGATGTGCAGCGTACTATATACTTCTGTGAATTGAGAAAAATCGTTCGAATTACAAACTGTGTGCTTCATGTCCTGGATGGCAAAGGTTCTGGAATGGCCTGTGCTAGGCTTTTACCTTGGAGATGGGGCAAACTCACGGCCACAGAGAGAAAACAATCTGTTCCCCAAACTGATGCCGTTTGTTCCCATTTACTACTCTTTCTTTCTTTGTCTACTTCTTTTGCTCCTATCCCCTCTCCCCTGAATCTCTCCCCTTGCCTGCTACACCGCCTAGCCCCCTGTCCTTTGTGCCCTTTGACTAAGCACTCCTTCTCCCCTTGAAGGGGAAAGATCCAATATTTATACACTGGAGTCTCGGCAAACCCGGTGAGAGAGTCCACAGCACCAAGGGAGCCAATCACAGCAGAGGTATGGTATGGCACCCCTTGCCAAAGCACTCCCTCTCCCCTTTTTGGGGAAGGATCCAGTATGAAGGCCTTGGAGTCTCAGAGACCCCTCTGAGAGAGTCAACTGCCTAAAGGGAGCCTCTCGCAACAGAGATGGGGAAATGATACCACTTCCCCTAGGATCACTGCTTACTGGACTTTGGACGCAGCTTTGACTCATCTACCGGTTTGTGTCCCCGTCGCCCTCCCCCTCCTCTTTCCATGCTGTGTCTCTCACCCTCCCCTCCTCTTTCCCTCCTTCATTCTCTGTCTACTTCCCATGCTCCTACCCACCTCCTCTGAATCTCTCCCCTTGCCTGCTTTTTCCCTTACGTATATGTCCTTATTGTTTGGCTCGACCTTACATGCAACAATGTTGCCATTCTCTAATAACTGTATAACCTTTGTAACGATGTAACCTGCAACTATGATCTGATACTCATGTAAAGCGCTCTGATACCTCCGGGTCTAGCCAGCGCTATATAAAACCTTTAAAATAAATAAACAAATAAAATAAATAAATAAATAAATAATAAGTGGTCCACACGTCGATCAGGCATAGTGCAGTTCTGTGGATCCTGGAGCACAGAGGCAAGGGGGCAGTACCCGGTCCAGCTCCAGGGGCCCCAATTCAGAAGCCACCATGGGTAAAGAAAAAGGTCAAAGGTACACAGACAGCCTGAGCACCATCACCCAGTATGCTACATCATGCCACCCCCCCCCCCCCACAACGCATCACGTGTCAAACGACCAGCGGTGATAAAGAGGACAGGGAAAGTGGTGCTGAGCCATCGTGAGCGGAGCTTCTGGCCACCATCAAAGGATCGCGAAAGGCGCTGGAGAACCAGATAGAGACAGTATCCATCTATGTCAATCTTCTGCGGGCGGACCTTCACAAAGTAGCTGACAAGGTGACAGTGGCAGAGGAAGACATCTCAGGCCTTAAGGAAGATATGGCAGCCTTGAAGACACAGGTAGCTCAAATATCCTCCACAACGAAGGACCCGGAGCTTGGTGAGGAGGATGCGGAGAGTTGGCCAGGCACAGATACATCCGCGTGCTGGGCTTTCCCGAAAGGGCCGAGGGGAGATCAACAGAGCAGTTCCTCGAGCGGGCCTCTCAGACCTCTTTGCCACAGAGTCCTGGTTCCCCCTCTGCCACCGGGAGCACTTCCACGCACATTCATTGCAAAAATGTTGAGCTACAGAGATAGAGACTGCATCCTCCATGCCGCTAGAGAACAGCAGGACATATGCTTTGAAAATAACAAAATCTCTATATACCCGGACTATACTAAACAAGTACAGAAGCAAAGAAAGCCGTTCCTGGGAGCCAAGAGGTAGCTGAGAGACAAGCACCTTCAATATATGTTGCTATACCCCGCAAAACTCAAGGTCCTGGCTCAGGGCAAGGCACATTTCTTTGAAACTCCTGAGGGAGTATGGGAATGACTGGAGGTCCACAGTGACGTGCTCCCCCCACGGGAGCAGTGGAGTCGGAAGCAGCAGTGGGGCACCAGACCGACATAGAGAGCCCGACCCAAGGGAAGTAGAGCGGGGACCCTGGCTGCAGGCCCGGGTCTGGATCCGAGGGTGACAGTTGAGAGTAAATGCATTCCTTCCTTCAAGGAACAGGACATTTTACCCCGCTCTTCTGGGATCCTTTACAAAAGTCTTGCCTGAGTGGAAAATGATTACCCAATAGCGGGAAAGAAATGATAAGGCGCTGCTGGGAAATGTAAATAGGATGATCACACCAACAGTGCCGTAACATACCAGATGTGTTCTCCCCATGCACATTTCAGGGTGGAAAAGGGACTACATTACAGGGGGGAATGTGGATTTCACATAGGAAGCCAGTAGACCACACCACTGGATAAGCCAGAAGAGAAAAATCGCCAAGAGTGAGTTGATCAAGTCTTTGGCAAAGGTACCTATGTTTTGAGGTGAGGAAAGAGCGTGGATAAGAAAGTTTGTGTTGTACCCTGTGGCACAAGAAGACACTGGTAGCCAAGTAAAGTTCAAGAGTACCTTTATTCTGTAGCTGGTCCAAGTACATGAAGATGGTACACAGGTAAATCAGGTAGGTAGTCCAGGTAAACAGGTGATGTAGATGTAGGTTAGCCAGTACTCAAGCCCTTAGTCCCATGTAACAGCAAACCCCACCAGGAGCAGCCTGCCTGCTGCTCAGCCCATCTCTGTCATTCCTCACTCACACAGACACCCATCATTCCATGCATCACTATGTTCCCAACATTCTACTCTGAACACACACACTGGCTGAGCAGCAGGGAGATAGATAAATTACAATATAAGTAAACTATGCAGGGCCTAACAGTTTGCTTAACAAAGAGAGATTCACACGCCCCTGCAGTAAATGTAGGGCACTGCACCACTTGCAATGAATCAGGGTGTCCTTTGGTTATTTGTCCAAGTCTTCACCTGGAATGATTTCCATGACCAACTTGAATCCAGATGGTATTCCTTCATGCAGAATTGGAGCTGTGCCATTCCCAAGCCAGAATTCTCTGATAAAGAAATATTCAACAATCTTTTCAGTGATCAGTCATGAAGCTTGTTTCTCAGGGCGTGGCCCTCACTTCTCCTGTGCTATCACATTGCAATAGCCCCGGCACTCAAATTCACAAACAAGGTGACACACCATTACACATCCCTTTCCTGAGACCCTGTACCCTTCAGCCCTCACATTAGCAGTGTTTCTTTTCACAGTCCAAGCTATTTGCCTTCACATTACACATAACCTGCCACCCACACCTCTGACATCTATAGCTGCTCACAGTTGTAGTCTCTGCACCATAACAATACACAAACCAGGGTTGCCACCATATTCTAGTCAAAAGTAACACGCATATGAAACCTAACACTCATCAACAGAGCATATATTCTTGCTGACTTGACCAAAATCTTGCCAAAGGTGCCATGTTCACCTTTAAGGAAGGTGTAAAGTGTTCCCTCTAACCCAAACAGCTGGTGAACCATCACCAGATATTGTCAAGTCAGGCGTATAGATCAAACATCACCCTATCTGGCTCTCAGAGCCTAAGCTAATGCAACCTCACTAAAAAAGACCCCCTCCCCCCGTGAGTCATGTGTGCTGTAAATGCGTCTTTGCTAGATGTTCACTGTGGTGCCGCACCTCGAGAAACGACTGTTGAACCCCATCCCCGAAGGGGCGCACTTCGGCGGCCACTCAAACACACAAACAAGAAAAGTAAAAGTTGATTCTCATTTCTTGTGTGTGATGACGAACCTCCTGTTCTTTCCTTGTTCAAAAATAGTAACATCGCTACTCACGCAATAAGGAGGAAGTGGTGCAGGCTCGAGATGGCCACCACGGAAGCTGCGTGGGCGGCCATGACTGTCCCATGAGCACTGGGCAAAGCAGGGGAGTACAGCCAAAAAAGGAAGCAGCCAGAAAAGGCCGAATCGCCGCTCCGCCTTTAACTCCACTTCAAGCTCTGCCCGTCTGACCCCGGTCTAGTGCCATAGTTCTCCTCCAGTTCCCCAGTGTTGCAATACAGTGAAGCCACCTTCCCTCCATTCGTAAAGTACTGCCCCCCCCCCCCCCCTCGTTCAGATCTTCTTCCCAAATTTCCCAGTCCCGCTTCACCCTCCTCCAGTGGCGGCTGGTGGATTTTATAAGTGGTGCGGCGGTAATCTTTGACCAGAGTGTAATTTGTGAAAGAGCAAAGCGCACATGCCCAAAATTATTAAGGGGAATGTGTGTGGTGTCGGAGAGGTTATTAAGATTTTTTTTTATGGATTTAAGTGGGTGGGTTTTACAGCATACATATGCTTCAAAAGAACATATGCCAAAAAACATTAGAAGCGTGCCAAGAAATACCCCAAGCATAAAATTCGTCTGTTAGCAAAATACTCTACAACCCACAAGACAAGCACAACCACCCACCCACAAAAATAGGCACCCCAAGCGTTTCCTATCAGTAAAGCTAATAATCCCCTTGGCGTTCACTTGAACTAGAAAATACAGCAATAATCATGGTATAGTGGACCTTCGGGTCTCTGAGCCCTTGTGCCACTGCACCTGCTGCACCAATGGGCTTCTTGCCATCATAGAATTTTCCATTGTATTGATAGCAGCAGATGTCTCCAATTGTCACCTCCTGCAGGTAGAATATGTTGCTGCAGTGTATATGTTGCCTGCTTGAACATATATTTGTATATTTGGACTTTTAATTGCAGAACTGAAATTACAAGTATAGAACTGTGCAATAAAACACCAAAACTTGGCGATCTGCTCAAGCATGAGTTTTAGGAGCCTGGGAGTTATCTGCTGTGCAGGGCACAGTGTCAGGACATGTTTCTTACATGGCTGCCACAGTGCAGGCAGTTTTTATGTATATATATTTATCGGAAACTTAAAGCGCTTTACATGGGCACCCTGGCAGTAACATTACACAAGGTTGGATTTGTTTATTTGGGGGGGGGGGGGGGTACATGAGTTTAAGTGATTTGCCCAGAACCACAGGAGGTTGAGCAGTCGCTGGGAAACGAACCTGGTTGACGGTAGCTCTGGCCTAAAGTTACACTGTCTCCCTTTTCGGATTTGGTGTTTAAATAGATGAGGACTTCCAAATATTAAAATGTGAAATGACACACAAACACATATTCCATATTGCTAATACTGAAAGGTCAGAGCCCAAATAGCTCCCCCGCTTTTCCCCCAAGTAACGTTTGGCAGCAGCAGTAGCACGACCGAAATCCGACCTTGCTTGACAATACATATCATTTAAGGCAGGGCAGGGGTTTAGCTTGCTGGATGCTAAAGGAGTCTAGTGGGCCTCTAGGGCGCAGACAGACAACTGGCTCCGGAGGCAGCCTTCCTATGCAACTTTAGAACAGCCTCATAGTCATAAACTAGAAGTAATGGCGTCGCTATGAAAACAATGACCTGAAGTTTTCCAAAACACTGCTTTTTTTGTCTTTTTATAGTGCATTAAAATAAATGGTTAGAAAATCACAAAATACAAAGCAGTGCTTTAGGCAAACCTCAGAACATGGTTTTTCAAGCCAGTAGCATAACAAGGGTACTGTATCGTGGGCTCTGGCGTAAGCAAAGAAAATGAGGATGTAGTGGTTTATTTCCCAGTGAAAGTTAATAGAACATATTAAGCATGAACACTGATGCCCCAAAAACCATGTACATTCAGGGCACTGTCGATTGCAACATGCATTACGCCTAAACTCGGAGACATGACTGCTGTGAAAAGCAGTCGCGGCCAGCATTATGGGGTGGGGGTGGAAATGGGGTCGTCAGGTGGGGTATGGTATGGGGGGAGGCGGGAGGGGTTTATTAACTTACTTCAAAAATAAATATTAAATAAAACTTACTGAGCTTCTGGATGGGTCCGCTGACTTCCGACTCCCGCCGTCCGGTCCTGCGCCAACTCCTGCAGCTCCTCGTCAACTGGAAAGACCGCCTCGCTCCTCGTCGACAACTGGAAAGGCCGCCTCCCTCCCTCCACCAATCACAATGCTGGTGAGGCGCTGGGGAGAGCGCCCCAGCCGCGCCATTTTCTCTCGCATAGAGAAAAAGGGAGAGTGGGCGGTCGTGCTCGAGGGCAGGGGGGAGTGTCTTACCCACTGTTGTGGGTATTGACTGTTTGGTCGGCTCAGGGCCGACGGCCAAACAGTCAGTATCTACAACAGTGGGTAAGCCACTCCTCCCTGCCCTCGAGCACGACCGCCCACCCTCCCGCCCCCAACCAAGCACAGAGGCCCTTCTGCTTTCTCGCAATGCAAGAAGGCAGAAACATAAATGGTCGTTTTTACCATTTATGTTTCTGCCTTCTCGCACCGCGAGAAAGCAGTGGGGCAACGCCCCAACGCCCTAATGGGGGAGCCGCCGCTGCCCTCCTCCGTGTCCCAACGTATTACCGTTCCAACGCATCATTCCCAAACCACCTGCCCCGTTTCCACAATCTTTCAGTAGCCCATTGCTGCAGACCCCACTGTCACTTTCTGCCTATTTGTCTACTTCTCCACGTCACTCACGTCACTATTCCCCACGTCTTCCTTTCCTCATTCCTAAAGCCCCTTCTCCATTCCCTTAGTGGCAGTGCCCCTTTTCCTCAATTTCACCTCTCACCCTTTAGCCCCGTTTATTCCCCATCCCAAGCCCTCTTTCCAAGTGCCAGCAACAAAGTTATCAGATGCAGCACTTTAAAACAATTAGTAGAGCCTTCTGTAATGATGGCCAAATTATTATTATTGTTTTTTGTATGAAACTAGAACACAAAGCTAAGAAAGCTAAGGTACAAAAAGCATCAAATGTATTATCAGCAAAGTAAGGGAAATCAAAAGAATGTGACTAGAGTTTTCATGTATTCTTGAAAGTGAAATCTAAAAGGCATTCAATATGGTCAAAAGCAGAAACAGGAAACCAGTAAGCTATTTAGCTAGCTGGCTCTATCAAGTGTTTTGGTCATGTGCAGTCATTTACCAACTCTGCATTCTGGGAGGTGTAGTCCTCAGCTGAGCAATTACCCAACAAATTTGATGAGAAGGGCTTGTTCAGGAAAAATTCCAGGACGGGACTTCACTTTTTTGACGTTCCAGTGGCGCAATGTGCCACCGGCATATTTATAAAGCCACGTAAAGCCACAATACGTGGCTTTTCATGGCCTTATAAATATGTGCCCCTTTCACGCAGAAAACTGCATAAAAGGGGCGTTCCATGGGTGTTGCTGGGGGCATTCCCAGCGACATCCATGGCTTTTTAACACTGCCCCAGATTGATGAGAAATCGTAAGTCTGCGGCAGCGCCAAAAGCTTACACTGTAAGGGAGGCACAATGAAGAGAAATATCTTTATTCCTCCTCGTTTTTCAATTGTGCGCCGGCGCAGGGGAAGAGGACGGAAATGCACCATATCTGATAGATTCGGCGCATTCCTGCCCTTTTCTTTTGCCGTAGGGCAGCGCAGCAGCTGCTGTGCTGCCCTACGTCAAAAAAAAACATAAATGAGGCCCCCAGTGTTCAATGCGCAAAGGCATTCCCTCATGTAGGCTGAACTTACACGTGCACATTGCTTGATTTATGAATGCACGTTCACAGATGAATTACAAAAGGCGAATTTGCGTTTGTAAATCGATTTACTCAGACGTCATTTTATCCAAGTGTATTGTAAGTATTATGTGGGAGTAAATCCGCTCCCAAGAAGGGGATGTAGTCGGATGGGCTTGCCATGGCAGCTTGTGAACATCCCCTAACTAACATGTTCATTGGCATGCACTAGATTTTCCAAGACCCATCCCCACAGTGCAAACGGTTGAAGATGTACTCCTGTAAAGGGCAGGAGTAACTCTCTCTTCAGGGCAGGACTGAGCAGGAAACACCCCCAAAATTGTGTGAATCTAAGGGAAGGGCTTTCTCCACATGGAAAAGCACAAACCAAGTTGATTACAAAATTAAAAGAAAGGAAAAAACTGCACCAATGCCAGGGCCTGTTTTGCTTGTGCAAATCTTTACAGTGCGGTTAAACATGTAGCTTGGCAACTCGGCCCCTTCAGTTCTTTAACACTTGCAAGTGACACATGCAAGTTTACCCATTAGTCCATCTCCATAGGTCACTGTGAGTCAGATACAAAAACACACCTGCGCCTGGACACTTACTCCTAACTTTGATTGTCGAGTTTTAGATTTCTTGGAGTGACAAGGGGCTTCACGGGTACTCCTGGAAAATTTGTTTGAATCCCGAAGGTACCTTCATGGTAAGCCAGGCCTGCATTAGTATGGGTATAGCCAAGAGGCAGGAGGGGGGTGGGCATGAAGTGAGCAATGCATTAACACCTGTAGCTGATCATTCTATTAAGGCGGAGTTGAGTGTCTGTGAGCGCGAGCACTATACAAAAGCCAAAACCACTGGCTGGCTCAATGGTATTTCTATGTGAAGTCCCTCGACAAACAGCAGGGTATGTGTTGTTTCACCATGACTATCCCAAGGGCTTGGGGCAGAGGGCATTATGCTCCAGGTCTTGTGCTGCTTCAGCAAAATTATTTATAGACTTTTAAATGAAAGCAAACCTGTCGTTTTTCATTAAAAATGCGGCCCCCGGGGGAAGAAAGGTCGGCAGACTAGTCTTCCCCCGGGGATTTTGCGCAAGGGAGGGACAGGGAAGGAAGGGGTGGGATAAGGGGTGGGGTTAGTTAGGTGAGGATAAAGGGGGCTGGAAGAGGAAGTCCTTCCTCTTCCTTTCCCCAGCGCCTCAGGGTGGAAGTTAGCTTTGTTGGGCCGCCCACCCACCCTAAATTTCGTTGGAATCGATTGAGGAAACTAAATGTTCCTATAAAGCGTGCCAGTTTAGGACGGGTTGTGAGTGAGTGGGGCGGATTTGGGAGGGGGAAGGAGTCCAGGACGGGCATACTCACCCTTCCGGGGAGGGGGATACTGGTGAAAGGTGGGGGTGCATCATACCAGGTTACGATGGATGGAAATGATGGAGGAGGTTGGAAGAGAAGTGAGGAAGCGAATGGTTAAGCAAGGAGGTTGCTGTGTGAAGTGGGATGGAGTAGTTGGAGTATGGGAGAGAATGGAAGGATGAGAGTTATGTGGTTGGGTATTGTTGGGGGGTTTGTTTGACGTTTGGTTATGGTTGTCCAACCCTGTCCTAATAAATGGCCTTTTACGCTAATACCTTGCGTGGAGTGATTATTGCGCGAAGAGACAGTCTCCGTGGACAACTAGATGGCTTCAGATGCCACGTTTTTTCTTTCACTGAAGTACATTTTTTAGTGCCTAGAAACAGGTGCCTATGGCACCAGGTAGAAAGAGAAGAGTCCTCTAGAGGGCCCGGCATTACATACTCCCATGCTCTCGCATAAACTGTGACAAACCTGCACATTACAATGGCGTTTCCCTCACTAAAATGTGCTCAAACATTCTATGGCCAACGTAATCAGAATTTGCCACAAAGGAAAGTTTGCACACAAATTGCGATGACAATTGGTGAAGTAATCTCCTGACTTTGAGGTTTTCCCTGCACGAATTTTGCTATGTTAAAACATGGCTACATTTTTGCAGGGGAAAAAAAATATTTTCTGACTTTCAAAGCTTGGAACAGGGAAAATGCTGCATTATTCCGTTATTCTACATTCAAACTACAGAACTCAGAACTGGGACAACACTGTGCCAGGGAAAAATGGAACCCTGCAGTTTCGGAAATGTAGCCATGTGGCATCACCTTTCAGAGATACTATGGACAATGCAACAAATCTGTTTGTCTATAACACACTGAGGGGCCTATCTAATAGAAAATGATTCCACGCTGCGCGGCAAACCATCTTGTTGCACCGAGCTGCATCATTAGGAAAGTGCAGGGACGTGTCGCATTTACAGCAATACAACACGAAGCATCCCTGTGCTGGCGCATAATTGGCTGTCTAGCGCCAACGCAGGAAGGCACCCTTGTACCATGCTGCAAGGGTGCCTGCGTTCAGGGCCGGACTGACTACTGGGCGTTTTAGAATTCTGCCGAGCAGGGGGCTGATTTCACTGCGGTGGGGGCTGATTTCGTTCTTGGAGACCTGCGAGTACTTCGAAATAACTAAATCAAAACGAATTTCGTTTAGTACACGTAGGTCCCCATCAACGAAATCAGCCCCCAGCTCAGCAGCATTCCAAAACGCCCGGTAGTCAGTCCGGCCCTGCCTGCGTTGCAGGGATAATTGTTTTTGTGTAGGAAGAGACACCTTCCTGCACAAAAACGATAATTGATGGTGTTTCCCTTCTTCTATGTGTGCTGCAGAATGCAGCACGCATGGAAAGAGCAGAACACCAGGAGAAATAAAGATATTTCTCCTCGTTGCACCACTTTAATGCCATCCCTGGGAGGCGTTAGAATCAAACGCATTCCCATTTGATGAAACCTTGTAAATCTGGGACTGCGTCAGATTCCATGGGTGTTGCGTGAGAACACCCACAACAAAACCCATGGAAAGCCCCTTTCACGCAAAGTAATGTGTGAAAGGGGGCCAGATTTACAAGGCCTTGAAAGGCAACGCAAGCCACTCAAGGTGGCTTTGCGTGGCCTTGTAAATATGACAGCATTGTGCGCCACCCGGGAGTCAAAAAAAGTGATGCTCTGGTGGCGCAGGGGCCTTGTAAATAGGCCCCTTGAGTTCCATAAAGAGTTCCATTAGGTCACCTTCAAAATGTGGCTATGTCATGCGTAACATCTTCAACCAGTCCAAGACGGGAGTTTTTTATTGTAAAGATTAAAACTGAAAAAGTCATGAAGAGGGAAGTAGATTGAGACCTAACAAAGGAGAGCATCACTGAAGTTAAGCCATACCACGTTTTTTGGAGCAGTTCAGCCAATCCTGCTCTTTCTATTGCATCGTGGTACTTATATTATTCGTTTTCTCACTACAAAGGTAAGTCTATACACACAAGTACAAAGCAGAAATCATAACTGTCTGAGCTACTCACATCAGACATAGGGCAAATTGAGAATTTTACAGTGAACCTTTCTTCCCTCCCCGCCCCAACTTTGATGATAAAAGTATCACTCTAAGTGTCACTCATAAGAAAGTGTTACGCCGAAGCAACATAGCAATACCATATAAGTGCACTAGGAAAATGTAGGATTGCTACCCCCAAGACCCCAACCAGTCACCCCTCTATGATCTTCCAGCCCCCATTATTCTATCCTTCACCAGCTCCCTGTGCTACCCCACCCCCACTCTCTTTGCCCATCCAGGGGCCATATTACATTACATGCGCATTTTCCTTGTTTGGGCTGGGCTCACCTGAAAGGTGCGCCTAGCGCAACCAATGAAAATGCGCCACATTATGAGAAATGCGCTGCCCTGGGGGCAGCCGAGAACTCGCGCTGCCCTGGGGGCAGCACGTTCCTGTGAAAAACGGAGCGGCTGCTTTAAAGGGGATTAGAGACCCCCTGGCAGGTGAGTGCAGTCACTGACCGCACCCGCCTTCAGGGAGATGTCTGGGGAGGTCCATAGGACCACCTTTCCCCCCCACCCCCCCCCCAGAGGGCTGCTCTAAAGGGGCACACTCATTTGCATGGGGCACGCCCCCATGCAAATGAGGAAACATCCCCTGCAGACACCGATGGCGCTGTATGTGCACCAGCGCTATTGGTATTACAGAAGGGGCCACACAAACCCTTCCATAATACCAAAGTGCCCCAGAAGCATGCAAAGCCGGTGCAAACGCTTGATGAGCCCCTGGGGCACTCTCTGTAATAAAGCCCCTGATGTTATAAGGCATGGGCAAAGTGGGCAATTGCCCAGGGCCCCAACTTTAAAGGGGCCCCCAGAGAAGGTGACCCCCTGTCTCCCTCTGTCTCACCTCTATCTCGCTATCTCAGCCTCTTCCTCTATCATCTTGAGGATTTTGGGGCCCTGGGCAAAACATATTTCAGCTATTTTATGGGATCTTATTTCTAAAAATGTAATGTACACATTAATGATTTTAGGCATTCCGTGGGCTTCAGTTAGCACAGAATGGGGTCCAAAATGTACTATTGTTCCAAACAAGGTGCCCCAACACATGTTGTGCCCGAGGCCTAAAAACTGCTTTGGAAGACACTGTCCTCACCCCACCCCTCGCTCATTCCTTCGGCGTCTCTCTGTTTCCTCGGTCAGTTCGCGCTGAGCTCAGGGCTCTGCTGGGCCCATAGCAAGGAAAGGGTTTCCATTCATATAATGCCATCAGGCCAGAAACAATGAGTGGGGGCGCCAGGGCGGGGGGCGCAGGGAAGCAGGGTCTGCTACTCGTTTCAGCAGGATTCACATTCCCTGAAAACAGATATTTATGATTGGTGAAAAGAGGTTGTCGGTTCCTCGCGCACATAAAACGAAATATCTAGAACTGTACGTTTGTGTTTACAAAAACAGCAATACAGATTAAAACTGCGAAGAAGGGCGAAGTTACGAAGCTTTGGCACAACCGTAACTGTGTATTTAGTTGTTGCTGGTAAGGAATGGGGTGCTTTAGTGTCAAAGAGTTTAGACTAGGGGGGTTGAAATTACATCTTCGACCTTGAAGCTGGATAACTTCAACTGTGAAGGTAGGACAAGTTTCTCGAGTTTGTCCAACTTCACCCAAGACGCAGCTCAGCGCCACCCAGCACCCAGTAGAGTAACTTATCCCCCCCACCCCCCTATCCCCTGCAGTGCGGAGGGACGTGGGGGGCTCCTGGGCTCCAGGGCCCCATTGAGCACAGTACCCTAGCCTGAGAGCTCCTGAATCTGGGGGGGGGGGGGGGGGTTCTCCTTGTAGTTTGCAGGGGGAGGGGGGCAGTGTTTTAAATGGAAAAAAATAAGTGCAGGTACTCATTAGAGTGAGTTAGGGGCGTGGCTAGTGTGCGGGGTTAGAGGCGGGGTGAGACATGATGATAGCAAATACTTCTATTGAGTATTCATTTTGCCATTGCATTTGTCTCAAAGTTTCCATATGTGCAGATTAACAGGTTCATATGCTAATAAAGGGTGTTGTGAAGTACTCCTGGGAGCAATGCAAAGAGCTTCTGAACCCTGAATGCAGCCAAGCCATCAACAGTACTATTGGCCCTTTCAGGCTAAGAATCAATGTGCGCCAGGACGAGGGCATCATTAATAACAAGCATTAGACGCATTTCTTTACAAATACCTCCTGGGTGTCCTGATTCTCTTCCTCTCTGATTTAGTTTAGTTTCTCTCTCACACACAAACACACACAACCAGGCAAACGCACACAAACAAGCAGACAAATACTCTGTCAATCTTCACATCTCTAATCTCTCGATCCTTCCCCCACTCGCATCCATTTCTCTTTCTGCGCCGCTCTCTTTACCCCAAAGATATCCTGTAATCCTTAACTATCACTCGTTCTATTTCTAATCTGCCATCTTCGTGCCTCTCTTACTCTTTCCATAGCTGTCTCGGTGTCTTCCCCATCTCTGTCTCTGCTTAACTCTTCTGTCTCTATTTTTCCCCCTTTAAACTCTCCTCTGCTCCATCTATCCTTCTATCTCTGCCCCCTCACTCTTCACCTTCTTTCACCCCATTCTCCTTCCTCTACCCTCGGCAGAAGGTCAGACGTCCGAGAGCTTGCAGTGGCAGACAGTGCGCAGTGCAGGGTCGTGAGCATGTGTAGAGTCCAGTAGGGCAGAGGTCAGGGAAAAAACAATACTGGCCTCTGATGGGCAGGTCAGTAGACCTCCGCCCACCTCACCTGGGCTCCAGGCAAGCCACATAGGCCATCTCCACCACCCTATCCCAGCCAATGTCCCAGCAGGTGGAGGGGGGTGGGGTGGATTTCAAGGAACAAGTTGTGTCTCAGAGGGAGGCCAAATGTCACTTATGCAGGCTCTCTTCCCTCCCACCCATTCAGGCTGCACACATCACTGTGCCCCTGGCAGCTGATCTGCAATACACTAACAAGACGACCCAGCATGGTGGCCCGGCATGGGGAGGTTGAGGACGAGAGCTTCCATCAGGCGCGCAACACCCATTGGACTCACAGGGCTTCAGCCCCCCCCCCCCCCACCCCCCCCCCCCTCGTGTGTGGCAGCCCGGGCTGAGACACCTTCCCGGGCAAAAAAGCAGCCGCACCCGAGCACTTCACAGGTCTTTAAAAGACCATTTGCGTGTTAATGAGGCCTCGTTGTTGTTTCACCCCCTCTAAGAGGCCCTGCAGCTCCACTCTGCCTATTGCTTAAAGTTCAGCCCCCCCGACATTTTTGCTCAGCCCCCCCCCCGAAATTTTTGCTCAGCCCCCCCCGAAATTTGGCTCTAGTTGCGCCTCTGGCTTCCATCTAGGAGCAGAGGTCCACTTGCCCCTGCAGCAGGCCTCCAGCAGTGCCGATCAGCTGAATGATACAGACGCCAAAACGGCCAACATGCTGCCAAATAAACAGGCCACAGATCGCCGTCAGGCATCGGCCCAGTGCCCATCTTATGAATCCGAGTACCGGTACTCTCCTCGGCACCGGAGAAATTCCGGTACATAGCGTGGTAAAAACAAGAAGTGCCGGTACTCAGTACCTGTGAGTACCGGCCCATTTAAAGCACTGGGTGGGGGCTCAAGTTTCTTTACACTACTGCCAATACCAACTGCCTACAGCCGGATGTCCCACAAAATGTGGACGGGACTTTGGGCCCCAGGGAATTGGCAGCTGCGAGCAGTGTTTAATCTGAATCGGTGGTTGCAGGTGCGGCCCACCAGCACTCGTTTTTAATGACCGGCATTTATTTTTCCTCAAAAGACTGATCCTGAGCAAGAGAGAGAAAGACACAAAAGGGGGAATCAGAGAGGAAGCAAAAGATGGAAAAACAGTCACAAAGGGGAAAAAAGGAATGGAATGTAAAAAAAACATGCAGGAGTGAGAAAAAGGGAAAACTGTCATTACAACGCGGTTATTACCACGCATAGCCTTTACCAAGCCTTTACCATGCATGATTTTACTACGCATATTGTTTTACCACGCATGCCAAATTATTTTGTAAAGGTATGAATGGTAACGGCATATGCGTGGCGCTGGCGGTAAGGGCATATGAGTGGTAATGGTGGTGAGGGCACAAGTGTGGAACAGTCTAACAGCGTTGTTGGAGAAGTAGCTTCCACTTCAGCTTAAGGAAAAAGAAAGCAACCTGCGTGTGTGCCTCGAAGAAAAGGCCTGTCCCAACGGAGGTAAGGAGGATTGCACAGGAAGGCGTGCGGCGGGAGGGTTTTCAGCGATGGTGCTGCAGTGGGTCCGGGTTTAGGGATCTGGGCTGTGGTGTTTTTTTTTAGGGCAGGAAGGCAGGGGGCAGTAGCACCAGGGGCCTGCTTCAGGGCTGAGGCCTGTTTTTTTTAGGGCTGGGGGCGGGGGCAGGTTGAGCCGGGGTCAAGTTTTAGGGCTCAGTTCTTGGGTATTTTTTGTAGTGGCAGGGAGCCAGAGGGGATTGCGCTAGGGTTCCGGTTTTAAAGTGCTGGGGGCAAAAATTAGCGCCCTGGCACTTATTATTGTACATAAAAAGCACTGGCTATGAGGACGTTTTCTCAGCTACCCCTTAAGGGTGTACTGCATGGCAGAGTGGAAACACAATAGGCGTCACACGTTAGGGCAACAGGCAGTGGACCATCAAGCTTGGAAGCAGTCGATCGGGCATTCGTGACCATGAGTGCCCGAAGAAACCTTTCCCACTATCTAGCAGGGTCCATTTGTTGCTGATTTTTGAAAAATCTTTGCCAATGCTGTGCTTTGTAAATCTAAGTTTAAAAGAAGATTGTGGGTAAGTCTGTGAGCATGCACAGGAATGCTTGCATATGTGTCTTCGTGTTGGAAGAGAATAGATGCTCCAGATCATGATGAAGGTAGGGATCAAATGAGCTTATTTCTGGACCAGCAGGGGTAATGGCAGATCAGGCTGGAGTTCATTGGAAAAGGTAAATGGGAGTCAAGGCCGGACTTGGAACCCAAAGCAACCCTGGCAAATTTTGTTAGACCAGTCCCCATACATTGCGTAGCGAGAGAGCAGCCCTGACCACTACAAGCTGGGTTGGGGGAATTCTCCACCCAAGAAAATTTGAGGAAAAATGGCAAAATGGTGCCTTACAGTACACACGGATACAGCAATCTTTGTTGGGGTACCTTCATTGATTCCCGCACTATCAGACTCCAACAGTGCTCCTCATCTCTCCATCGCCCCTCTCTCACATGTATTTCATCTGTTTTATAGCGCCTCTCATACCACTGTAGGAGCACTTTACATCACACACACACAGAGACCATGAATCATTTGTGTGTAAATCAGTGTACAGAAAATGTTACCTAAAACAAAGGGGATTATGAGGTGTAGGCATTTTTTAAGAGTGCTTGGTCTAGGGAAGCACAAACTCAGGATACAAAACGTAACACAGGGGTTGGGGTTTGCTTTATTATTAAGATCTTTTTCTTACCCAAACAAAGCCCTTTTAGCCACATCAGGATAACGAAAGACTGGGAAAAACATAACTTTACAACCTTTACCACGCAGTCTGAATGCAGCTCTTTGATGGCACTTCATAGCACACTGTGCTAGATTATGGTTGCAATTTATAAACTGCACAGTTACAAAGGGATCTCTGTGACAATACAGTAACCAACTGAGCAATGCACATAAAATACTGTTCTGTCACCTGCATGGCCCACTTTCTTTTCAGCAAGCAAATTAACCCTCTGCACAACCTTAAATGACTCAAAACTGCCACAAGACAAAGCTTTGATCTCTCTCACTGTAGCTATCTGACACTTTCAATGTTACTGAAAACTGCTGGATATACAAGGAACGCTGCAGCGGTTGCTTTTAAAACCATATCATATTTCAAACCACAGGGATGCTGGAAACGAAAGTGAGTGCTGAGTGGCTGACTTTGAGTGATATTGAAGCACTGCATCAAAACCGGCCCCCAGTAACAAAACCGGACACAGACTTGTCCAGAAAGGCGGCGATATGCCATGGACGGTGACTGTTAAGCCAGGGCCACCATGGCGCCTTAGCACCAAAGTGCCACCAATAGCCACAGTTATGTCCCTAATGCCCCAATAGGCCAGGGATCACTGGATTTAGAAAAGGCACCACGATTCAAAGTAATATTTGCAGTCCAACCACTACCACAATCAAATATGCAGCCATTCATTCACTCACAAACACACATACATACATATACTGTGCTTTAAATGGGCCGGTACTCACAGGTACTGAGTACCGGCACTTCTTGTTTTTACCAAGTTGAGTACCGGTACTTCTCCAGTGCCAAGGAGAGTACCGGTACTCGGATTCATAAGGTCGGCACTGGGCCGATGCCTGAGGGCCAGCTGCGGCCCGTTTATTTGGCAGCATTTTGGCCGTTATCGCGTCTGTCTGTAACATTCAGCTGAACGGCCTGCTGCAGGGGCAAGTGATGGAAGCTCTCACTGTCCTCAACCGCCCCCCCGCCGGGCCACCATGCTGGGTCGTTAGTGTATTGCACATCGGCTGCCAGGGGCACAGATGGCAGATTAGAAATAGAAAGAGTGATAGTAGAGGATTATAGGATACCTTTGGGGTAAAGAGAGTGGGGCAGTGAGAGAAATGGATACAAATGGGAGAGAAGTGAGTGGGGGAGGGATCGAGAGATTAGAGATGTGAAGATTGATAGAGAGTATTTGTCTGCTTGGTTTTTTTAATTCTTTTTTTTAAAACAATTTTTATTAGTTTTTCCCCAACTATAGCATCATGAGATCAGCGTTACATACAGTAATCCCATGTAGGAGAACTAGTCAATTAGCGACAATACAGGAGAAAGTAGTTCCGCAACCGTGCCATTCCTAACACCCCACCCCGCTCCCTCTCTACCCCCACCCCCCCTGTCAGTTGTCTGCTTGTTTGGGTGCGTTTGCCTGGTTGTGTGTATCTCTGTGAGTGAGAGGACAAACTAAATCAAAGAGGAAGAAAATCAGGACAGCCAGGAGGTATTTGAAAAGAAATGAGTCTAATGGTTGTTATTAATGATGCTTTGTCAGTCTCTCTCGTCCTGGTGCACATTGATCCTTAGCCTGAAAGGGCTAATCGTACTGTTGATGGCTTGGCTGCATTCAGGGTTTAGAAGCTCCTTGAACTGTTTCCAGAAGTACTTCACACCACCCTTTATTAGCATATGTACCTGTTAATCTGCACATATGGAAAGTTTGAGACAACTGTCAAGGGCAATGCAAGGGCAAAATGAATAAGCAATAGAAGTGTTTTCTATCATCATGTCTCACCCCACCTCTAACCCCGCCCACTAGCCACGCCCCTAACTAAATTTAATGAGTACCTGCACTTATTTTTTTCCATTTAAAGCACTGACTGTAATAGAAAATAAAGTCATCTAAATGGAATTTAGAAAGCACCCAAAAGGAGGCCTGGCAGTGTGAGGCTGAAAGCTAACAGAGAGTAAAGTAGAAAGTTGGCACAATTAGCTGCAAAAAAGTCAGGTTTTAAAATCTTTCTCATTGATGGATCGAAGATGAACAGTTAGAGAATTCAAAATTTGAGCTGCAGTGACTGGAAATGAGCAGCCACCTTTTCGTGATGGAGAAACCCGTGGAACCACAAGCTGTGGCGCAGCAAGAGGGGGGGGTGGTCCGCCCCGGGCAGCATGACTTTTGGGGGCGGCGTCCCCGCTCTTACATGCAGGGCGGCAAAGGCAGGGACCGCCACTGGTCCTGGCAATGTAATTAGCTACGCCACTGACCACAAGAAGAGTTTCCGCAGATCTACGAGTTTGACCAGGGCAGTAGTGCTGAAACCTCTACGGCAAATAGATAAGACCAAAACGCTGATAAGCTTGAAATACCATGCTTTACAAATGGCCCATTGGATATAAGTTATTGGTTTTATTTATACATACAAAATCATTTAACATTTTTTTTTTTAATGTCTCAGTATGTATGTGCTGGGCCGCGGCCCAGATGGTACCACTTAAACTCAATAAAATATGTTTTTTTTAAAAATCGCCAACTGGCAGCCAATTCAAAGATTTCATGGAAGATGATGCATAGGATTGCTTAGGGAGCTGAAGTGCAAGGCTGTGTTTTGAAACTGCTGAAAACATTGCAGGTTACAGGCAAGTGAACCTAAAAATAGGGAGTCACAGCAGTCCAGATAGCTAAGGATAGTTGCCTGAAGCACTAGAACAATGACAAGGCAAGGAAAGATTTTGCAAAGCACTTTTAGCATGAGAAAGCAAGCAGAGGAAAGTTAATTAACCTGAGCACAGAGAGACGCTTCCTAATGGAAACAGATTCAAAGATTCCATACAGAAGGAGCTGGAACAGGAGCAGAGCTTGATTGAGTAGGCTAAAACCTATCAGATTGAGCCCTAGAATTACGGCCAGAAACTAATAGGACTTCTGTCTTGTCAGTATTTAGCTTGAGTGGTGAACTGCTGTTCATCCGATCAGCCACTGCTAGCATGCAGTTCTCATTGGCAAAGCCAACAGGTCTTGCAAGAGCTATTGGCTTTGTCAATGTGTTTACCCGTGTTGTACACCAGGGTGGCTGCTTTGCAGCATGGCTAAAGGTTAATAGCTTAGAAGAGAGTGGTGTAGAGTGGAATGGAGTGTCGTAGAGTGGAGTGTTGTAGAATGGAGTGGCGAAGAGTGATGTGGCGTGGTGTGGAGTGGCTTGGAGTAGAGTGGAGTGGCATGGAGTGGCATGGAGTGCCATAGAGTGTTGTGGAGTGCCATAGATTGGAGTAGAGTGGAAGGGCGTAGAGTGCAAGAGCATAGATTGGAGTGGTGTATGGTATAGAAGAATGTCATAGAATGGATTGGCATAAAGTGTCATAGAATAGAGTGGCATAGAGTGAAGTGACATTGGAGGGGCATAGAGTGAAGTGGAGTGTGGTAGAGTAGAGTGGATTGGGCGTGGAGAGTCATAAAGTGGAGTGGTAAGGTGTAAAGTGAAGTGGCGTAGTGGCGAGTGAAATAGAGTAGAGTGGAGTGGCGTGGGGTAGAGTGGAGTGGCATAGTGTAGAATAGAATTGCATGCGATAGCATATGCCATTACAGACAACACATTTTCATTTAAAATTACCCTAACATTTGCACAGACATACAGTTTTACTGCTAAAACTATACAGCACACAAACAGTAATGTGTGGAAATGGTATCACCTAGTGAACTGCTTTGTTTTGATCGTATTAAAATGTTTATATCGACTACACTTTGTGCTTTTCAAACTCTGATATATTCTGAAATATCTGCACAGTTCATTTACAGACATCTACATTTTGTTGTGTGCTAGAAAAAAACCAGCGGCCATCTAGTTTATCTGGAATATTCTCTCACTTTGACGTCAGAGGAGGAATAGTAAACCCCAAAGTCCCTCGGAAGACATAGCCTCACATTTGAACTCTGTCTTTGAATGCACATCAAATGTGCCAAGGTAAGAACAAAATGTAAAGACCTGTTTACAGAAAGCAAGCACTCATGGAAGAACTCAGTAAAAAGTCTATGCTCCAGGGGGGGACTAGCTCAAGCTGAAAAAGCCTAAAACAAATAAAGCCAGCAAATAGAGAGCAAGAATCTGTGAGTTATAAAACACAAAGTCAATAGCAAGCACTGGGCGGGACGCATTCCTAAGGAAGATTTCAGAATGTCCTCAATGATTCTTTAGTAATCCAAACAGCGGCTTCAACTAAAAACTAGGGGTAGGATCCTAGATGTTATCATCAAGCGAGATAAGGATTTTTGTGTCATCTGTGTAATAATTAAACAAGAGGTCAAAGGAGCAGAGGAGCTGAGCCAATAGGCTCATACAAAAATTTAAAAGGGTGGGGATCAGCAAAGAGCCTTTCGGGACTCTGTAAGAGAGAGGTATACATTTCGAGCAGAAGGGAGCTAAGCAAACTGCTTGTGCTATGGCACACAAATAGTGCTCAATGCAGGTTATAGCCTGGCCCTGAATCTCTGACTCCTTAAGAGGAAGCAACAAATGGTCATAGGAGATAATATCGAAAGTGGATGAAAGATCTAGCATAATCAGAACTGCCCTGTAACCGCCGGTACCCATAGATCACTGAAGACTGAGATTAGGATAGATTCAGTACTGTCACAAGGCTAAATGTCAGACTCACTTTCAACCAAGATGGTACTGTTCTCCAGAAAAGAGGAAATCTGCTTATTATTGGCTTTCACTAAGACTTTTATTGAAAGTGGAAGCAAGGATATGGGTTGATAAGTACTTAAAATAGATGGATCGGCAGTAGATTTTTTCAGACGGGCAATGATCAATGCTTGCTTTCAGGGCACAGGAACAGTGACCTTGCTAATTGACTTGTTGCAAATTGTCAATAAAGACCAACATTGGAGAGGACTCACTTCACAAAATTTATGGAGGACCAGGGTCCAAAGGAGAGCCAGATGAAACCGAGGATAATATTCTGAGATGAAAGCCCATCTACAATGTATAAAATAGGAATATTGGCATGATCAGACTGGGAGGATGGTCCCAAGTCGGTAAGTTAATCAGATGTTTGAAGAAGAAATGCATTACAGATCTGGAAGACCTTCTTAGGACAATAGTCTGATAATTTGTCGCTTATAGCTGGGTGTGACCTTTACTGGAGTCAGTGTAGACCCGGGCTGTCAATCAACAAACAAACAATTTTATATACTTCCTCGGTATCATTCTGCACATTAAAAATTCTATCAGGATAGAAATTTGCCTTAATGGTTAGTATTAATTTTTTTAAAGCCTAAAGTTCTTGAACATAATCTTTCCAACATTTCCACTCTAATCTTTAGCACTCACTACTGTTTGGTCACTTTTAGGGCAGAGTTGTACAGAGGAACAGTGGGAAGATGGCGAGACGATTGAACTGAAACAATGTTTAACACTAAATACACATCTAGCTATTAAAGTCTAGGAGTTTCCTGGATGAGAGAGCAAGATATATTTTTATAAAGGTGAGGTGGCAAAATATCAAAAGGAACATAATAAATGGTCTGACCAAGCCTGTGGTGTGTGTATACCACAAACCACTAGGTATTGAGGTGCAAAAATAAGGCCCAAAAGATGTCCTCCCAGGTGTGTGGGACTATTAAGTAACTGAAAGAAATTATGGCTGGTAAAGAGCACAAATCCAATAAAGTTAATGTGATGTCTGAAAACAATGGCCAAACCAGCTCTCCGTCTGTTCGAATGTGGCAAATGAAAGATTTAATAACCAAGGGGGCAAGCTATGGCGAGATCAAGAGCAGAAGCTTCAGACGTCTAAGAGTCTGCAGTAAACAGAGCCTCTTTTTTTTTGTTTAAATCTGTTTTTATTGATTTTAATTGTGCATATTCATGAAGGCAACCAACTGTAATACATGCCATCTATACATTGAACGATCTACCAATATTCGGGAGACATTATGGTTGAGTGAGTATTGAACATAACATGCATACTTCTGACATTGTTAGTTTAGAGACGAGTTTAACCCCACCAGCTCGTCCGTTTCATCAAGGGTAGAAGTTACAATACAACAATTGCATGTTTCCATTAAGACAGTGTACAGAGTCCTTCCAGATCCTTCAGTGTGGGCTTAAGAACAGATGTAATGGTCAAGAACCAACAAAACAAAACCAACAACAGCAGCACAGACCGGTGTTAGCGTAATTATCCCTCACATTGCCCCCCCCAGTAAACAGAACCTCTTAACATGAACTGGCATAGAGCTTGTGAATGTCAAGCACATGCTTTACCAGAGAATAGGCAGTGATGAGAGAGCATTTCAACATAGTGAAGTTGGAACAGAGGGATAAGACTGGCAAGAGAAAGTGCTAACAAAAGGAGGCACAGCCTTCAGGATGCTTGACACTGTTTAGGCAGCCGAGAAGGAAACATTAAAACGATCAACTAAACGATTTAGCGAAAAAAAAACATTTGTGGGACTATATCCCCTGATTATGGCTTACCCCAGAATCAGCTTTTAAGTCTGTGAATGGTCGGGCAGCACGACTGATGCTCAGGGGTGACTTCTCTGCTAAGGCAGGGGAGCGTTGCCCCACTGCTCTCAGAGCAGTGGAAAAGGGAAAAACAAAGTGATGGTAACAACTTTATTATCATTTTATTTTTCATTGCTGTGGGGCTGGGTTAGGGCAGGGCAGGACTGGGCTGGAGGCACAGGGAAGAGGAGTGGTTCATGCACGTAAGTGCGCATAACGGTTTGGCCGGCCGACTTGGGCCGGCCAAACAGTCATGTGCACTTTGCATGTTCTCCACCGGCCGGCCAAATCGTCATGCGCACTTTGCATGTTCTCCACCGGGCTGTAATACACACCCTGGTGGAGAAAATGCACAGTCTCCTTGTTCCTGTCTGAGTGCCAAACCACAACGCTCAGACCAATCACAACGCTGCATCGTAGTGTTGCGATTGGCTTAGGGGAGCCTGGGTGCTTCATGCTTCTTCTGGACTCGGAGTCAGGAAGAGAAGGGGAGAGACGACGAGGAGAGACCGTGGAGGAGGTAAGTGTCTTTTAAAATATTTTTTAACCCCCACCTCTATTCCCTATCAGCAGCCACTGAATATGTGACGTTACAACGAGATCAAAATGATCGCGGTACGTTACATCGCAGTTTTTTCAATGCAAGTCGTTACAACGACTTGCGCTGGAGGGCGCTGGACTTAGGAATAGTATGATTTACTTTTTCAACACCAGTCTGCGTACAGTAGGGAAGGTGTTGGAATAGTAAATCATACTATTCCTTAGGTTAGAGCGCCATCCAGCGCAAGTCGTTGTAACGACTTGCGTTGTAATACCCGCGATGTGCGGGCATTGCGAAGCAATGCCTGCGTGGTAATGGATGTTTCCCGCCACCACTGTATGCAACAAATATAATGTAAAAATGTGATACAGTCCCTTCAAAATTCACAAAAGTTTATTTCTTTAACATGCGGAAGCGTTTCACCTTAGTACATCAGATTATATCACTATGTAGACAGACTATTAAAAGTGACGGTTTTTAAACATGAACTGAGAAACATTCCCCTGTCTTGATGACAATGCTAAAAGTAAAATAAGAGGCAGGTCAATGGTCATGTAAACTCTTAATATGGCCTAGATTCTCATTAGAGCTTCCAAATCAGACATCTGAGTTTCTTGTACAGCATACATCCTGAACTCAAATATTTAAAAATGCGCTCATATGTGATAGTAATGAAAACGTAGACCCTGTGAAATAAAATATTTGCCTAGGATCACACAAATTGGACAAGCAGAGATGCTGGCATTAATTCCGAATTATCTGGTTTCACATTTTGAAATTCAGCCACGAGATATATATCCATGTCTCTCCTGTTTTACATCCATCAAAGGTCACTGTTTTGTCATTTCTTTCTTGGCCCACTATGGAAAAACTGACACAGACATATCAGACCCAACTCAGAACCCTTAGACTCAATTACCAAGTAACCCCGAGGGAGACCTCGGATTCGTCCGCGCAGTGTGCAAAGATTTGACTTCTCCGCATTCCGCGGAGAACGCAAATCCCCGCACACTCCACAGCGGAGCGGAGTTTTCCAGCCCCCGCCGCCACCCCCTATTAAGAAATAAGTTAACCTTAATTAAAAAGAAACGCGCGCGCATGCACAGTTTTCTTAAGCATTACTGGTACGGCGAGGAAGAGGAAGAGGGCAGCCGGGGGACGCCACGGTACATAGGTAAGTGGTTTTAACTTTCTTTTTAATTAAGGTTAACGTATTTATTAATAGGGGGTGGAGACGGGCGGCATAGCGGAGCGGAGCTCCAAGGAGTTTGTTTGCAACTCCGTGGTCCTCTGCGTAGCCCCGCTATGCACACTAAGCCCAAGGTTATTACCAAGTCAAGAATGTATTTTGGGGGGGATTGTCCCCCACGGAGCTACGCCCCTGCTAAAATCTGCCTGCATACCAGTTGAGTGCCTTTTTGCTTTTCCTGTGAGTTCATGCCTGTTCTATAAGATTTTGTCTGTATCCCCTATGAATACATGCCTGCTTATCCATCAGACATCTGAGCGTATGAATGCTAAACAAGCTCTATTTGTGCTCATCTATCTAATTTGTGAATACCTGTTTGTCTGCTCTTTCACTAAGTGACTGCCTGTCTTGTGAGTGCCTACCTGGCTGTCCTGTGAGTGGGTGACAGTCTGCAGTGCACGGAGTGACCACTAGCCTGTTAGTGAGTTACTACCTGCCTTGTGAATGAATTCCATTCCGTCCTATGAGTGCCTGTGTGACTGCTCTGTGAGTGCATACCTCTTCTGTGATAGTATAACTGCCTATCCTACAGAGTTCTGCCATCACCTGGGGCCCTCCACTCAAGGGTGTCTATGTCTGGTGTTGCATTAAACTCGCTGACACTGCGCCATGCCATATCTAGGTTAGCCAGACATTCCATATGAATTATGATACACCTACTTCTATCACCCGTGAGTGTATCCAGGCGCTCAAAAACCTACATATCAAACCAGATATATTTCTACGTCCCTCTACGACATCAATACACCTCAAACACACACCCTCACACGATCATGTGCACAAAAAGGTACTTGTACTGAAGCAAAATCATTGTCTTGCAGCTTTGCCAAGTCAAGAGAGTGGTGGATGCCACCCTACTCTCTACCACACCCAAAACAAAAATAATATAGCCTTAGACCACAACGTAGTGAACTCTACTGGCCCACTCCAGCGTTCTAATTTGTAAAACAAAGGCCTCCTGCAACCCGAGGGGGTTGAAATCCCCTCGGGCTCCGTGAGGCCTTTGTTCACAGCAACAGCTGTGAACAAACATTGGAATGGTGATGTTCCGGGCTTCTACTAGCCATTAGAGGCCCAGGGCACTCTATTGTCTTCAATGGAGATATCACCATTCCAATGTTCTATTATAACTTTAGAGCCCGCCGCAGCCGGCTCTACTGGCCATTAAAGGCCCTCGCCAGGGTTAAAGGCCCAAGGGGAGAGGGCCTTTAATGGCCAATAGAGCCCGCTAAGGAGGGCTCTAAGGCAATTAGAACATTCCGCCCCTAAAGGGCAGAATGTTCTAATTTGTGAAACAAAGGCCTCTCGGAGCCCAAGGGGATCAAAATCCCCCGGGCTCTGTGAGGTCTTTGTTCACAGCAACAGCTGTGAACAAACATTGGAATGTTGGAGCTCCTGGCTTCTACCAGCCATGAGAGGCCCAGAGCACTCCATTGTTTTCAATGGAGCTCCCAACATTCCAATTATCTAATTGAAGGTACAGGACATGAAGTGGGTCTGGTCCTACCTGTGCTCAGCTCGGCAGTAAGAAAAAAAGGGTCTGAAAATGGGTCACAACTCAGTCCTCCATTTCTGTCTGAGACCATATTAAAAACAGAGGGACTGAAGAGCGAAGTTAAGGACTTTTACCTCAATGTGTGCGACAAAGGCTTAAAATAAGAAAGGAAGACAACAAAAGGTCCTCTTGTAACACCTTTTGTAAATTATATTTTGTGTAGTTATGTCTTTTTTCATTAGCGCAGAGTGATTGACTAGTGCACCGTAGAAGATGGAGGACGAAGGAGATCTCAGTCCAGACATCCTTTACATAACCCAGGCCTTCAATCTTTAAAACGTAATCTTATTGGAGTAACGGAGAGGAGTTGGCCTAACGGCTAGGGCTGTCGACCTTGAATCAGGGGAACTGGGTTTGAATCTAGGGAATGACGCTGAACATCCTGTGATTCTGGGAAAATCACTTAATCTCCTTGTGCCTAACAAAAATGAATGTGTCCTCACTTAATGCAACTGGTGCTATGTAAAGCGCTATGATACCCGATTTGGGTCAAGTTCGCGCTATATAAAACTCTGTAAAAAAAAAAGTGTCAGCATTGTGCTAAACTTTAAAGGAGGGAAAAGAGCATGTCTCCTTGATCACAATGCGGGTAATGCATTATCGGCTCAGGTGAATAATTTTACTAATTAAGATCCTGCATACAGTTTACACCAATCCGCCACCGGCCAGAGTGTCGGAGGATATTTCCTCCACCACCCTAACTGGTCTCTCTCGATCCTCAGTAGATTTCTATGCCTTACAGAAGATCCCCAATCAAAGGGGCTCCTCTGAAGGCACTGGAAGTTTGGTGAGTGGCCTCCATGTTTTGGGAGGCCCCTTATCAAATTTTTTTGTTTTCCAAAACAAATTTCCAAAATGGGAGTTGGCTTTTGAAAAACAAAACGCTAAATTCTCTAATACCGTGGGAGTTTAATCCCAGCGTGTGGTGTTCAATTTTTTTGTTTAGGACCACCTGACTTTTCCTGGCAGTCCAGAACGCAAAAAAAGTACATCAGAACATTTGCTGAAAAATATGGGGTGCCGTCTGATGTATCTAGACCGATCGACCCAACTTAGTTAAGCCATCAATGTAGCATTTCCACCATCGAAAGTAGTAGGGGCACAGAAGTGCAAAACATGACGGTCTGCCCAACTCCCAATAGAGCAGACAGACAGTTATGTTGGTGGACAGAGCACTCCACCACATTTGTTGCAGAGTAATAGTCCATCAAACTGTAAATCAGGACTTTTCTTTAGCCTTAATCATAGGAGCTATTTAACACCTACCTCAGTTATTTACTGTGCTTACTAATGGTAACCCTATAGTACTAACCACCATGTTAAACAAGCATTGGCAAAGCTAGTAGGTCTGTTGTTACCTGCTGATATTTTGGCTTTGTCAATATTTTTTTGGCTTGTGAATGTTTTTTGGATGAAAATACCTAGCACGCAAGCAGCGGCATAGCAGTGTTGAGGGAGCTCCCAGGCCTCTGTCTAAGTCCAAACATTGTCAAAAAGATAAAATATATTTTTTATTTTTCTAATGTGAAATCGCACACTTCAACAGTAGTCCCTGGCACTGGAGGTTACTACTTATTGTGTGGACGTGCATGGTGAACACCAAGAATGCGTAATCTAAAATCCACCTGAGCGTCCTTAATCCATTACCAGACGTCCCTCCACCCCTTTAACTCCTCACTCGGGCAGGTTCCTGCCTTCTCCCTTAGTGACAGTTGTTCATTCTTTCTCTTCCTCTGTGCTTGTGCTTTTTTGACTTCCTTATCTTCCTCTCGGTAAATGTCTGATGGAGAAAAATAAGTGCCAGTCCCCAAAAATGAGGGCGAGTCCCCACAAATGAGGGTCAGTGGCTCCCCATCCACAAGCAACCACCGGCTCAAATTAAGCACTGATGACAGCCACCCAGCTCCATGAACGTCAATCCACCAAAATGCATGGGGCAGTGAAAGTGACATCACACACCAGATGACCTTTACTTTGGCTCACACACGCACACATTCTTAAACATACACACATCAATGCACTCTCTCAGGCAAACACACTCACCTACAAGCATGCACACAACATACATAAAAAAAAGTGTACTTACCATAAGTGTCAGAGAGGGTCATATTCCAGCAAATTATTCTCCTTTTTTTTACAATAATAGTGAATAATATTATTCACTATTTGTATAATAAAAAAATAACAGAAAACTAGGAAAATAGAGCACCAAACAAAGTTCATTAAGGTGAGCTGCTCATGTGTTCCAAGCACTTATGTTGCCACATCCGAGGCCAAGGGTCGCAAAGGCAGTGCCAGGGGTAGCAAGGGGCAAGCCAGAGGTCGCAGCTGCGACCCTTAAATGACGTCCATGCCCAGCTCTCCTCCGCAACAAAAAAAACAAATTGATGGAAATCAATGAACTCTCCCTCAGTAATAAAGGGGTAACGCTGTAGAAGTCATTCTGCTGTGTCACCAAAAGGTTATAGAAAGATAAGTTTATTAATCATACACTACAATACATTCATACATATTCATCATGCAGTCATTTGAAAGAGAAAGGGCAAGCACAATGCGGGAGCTCATACAGAATACAAAAAAGTCGTCACACATTCAAATTAGGATTCCTAATCGCAGCGCTTAAAAAGCATGCAACCGCAATCAGAAAAGCAACTAAATGATATTCGCCAGAAGTTCAATGGTAAACTGCCAGAGGAAATTGCATACTTCAAAAAGATCGGTTTTAAAAACGTTTTTACGTGCGTCACCAGCAGGATAGTTTTCAAGTGCTGAACCCGAAATACATTTTACATTATGTATTATAATTAACCAGCTCAAAGGTGGGTCACTTGATCACATTGAGAATGAAGAACATTTCCAGGTTCAAATAGATGCATGAAGAGGACCTTTTTTGCAGCTTTTATATACCGAGAACATCAAACAAATGCATCAGAGTAGCACATTTCTCAAAGTGATAATTTATTTTTGACGTAGCAGGATAAAGAGATTTCACCAACTCCAAAGGCAGCAGTTTTGACCGCTGGGGGCTCTCTTCACGCTTCTCCTTTAACCGACTAAATTTTCGTTTTACCTTCTTGTATATACTAATATAAAGACCCTCTTCTCGACCCATGCAACCCAGACCCCCCATTATCCAAGGACACAGATGGCAAGCACGCACACGCCCGCCCACACAACCCGTAGAGCGCTTCACTGCACACAGAGGCAGCGCCTACCTTCCCGAAGGTCTGCTGCTGCTGCAGGTGGAGCAGACCTTGCCGCACCGGTCCCTCTTCCATGACCAGCCAATGAGCATCATCCGCCGACCTCTCCAGCTTTCTCCTCTGCTCCCTCTCCAACTCAGCCTCTTCACCTCACTCTCTCGGTCACTCTCTCTTTGCTGACTCGCTCTCTCCAGAGAACTCCCTGTCTCTGATCGCTGTCACTGCAGCGGCCTCTGAGTTCACTCTGGTCGTGTACCTCCCTTTTACGGCCGAGCACTTTTTCTCTGCCTCCGTATCTCTCCGAAGGCCCTCTCTGTCTCTCACTTCCTTGTTTATCTCACTCCCCTTCGTGGGTTCCCCCGCGCCCTCCGCTCCACCTCCCGTCACATCGTCTGCTTCGAGGTGCGCGCCCCGGCATTGTGGGATCTTGTCTCAAAAAAGCCACTGTCACGTCCTTATTCACAAGTTCAACTTCCTGTGAGCTCAATGTGACAGTTGAGGAAGGGGAAAAAGTGACTGCAGCGGGTGCGTGATAAACGCCTCACGAGCACACACACCAGCTCATACTATGTATGTATTTTGCAAATTTACATTCAGAGAATCTGTGCTGTTAAAGAAGGCACCACTGCTTATTTTAACACCCTTAGAATGCCAGCCAGCCAATCATGATAGCGCTCAAACACACACATACTGTGTCGGTCTGTGGGGTCTGTCGTGAGTTGAGCCTGGGGCAAGTCCTACATTTGCATGGGGCACCAAATGAGGGACACACACACTTTGGTCGCGGATAGGGAGAGTAACCACATGCGGTTCCTCCCCTTTTATTTAGGCCCACAGTCCAGACGTGGGCCGCGGATGACGTGAAATATATATCCGGTTCCTGCATAACATGACTGCTGACCTGTTACATCCCTGTTACATCCCTCCCCAACTTGGTCTTAACAACAGTCCAATCTGATTAACACGCAAAGTTCTGAAGGCCGTCGGCTAGGCTGAGGGTTTGGTCTGAAACTGTAACGGCGGGGTTGGCTTCGGATGGGTGGTTCACTCCGCTGAGGTGTGGTTGGTATGGAATCTTGTGAGAGTCCATGAGGCCCCTCTCGATCGGGTCTATAGTGCGTTCACAGGCCAGGCTGCGGCTGCTCCTGTTGGGTTCCTGAAGGTCTCTTTGGTTCAACTCGAAGCGAGATGGTGGGATTTACTTGAACCACGAGAATTTGCGCGATACTTCCTTGGTCCCTTTACTGGCTGTCACCATTGTGCCGCTGTTGGCAGTAACTGTCCAAGTGCCCGGTTCGTGTGTGGTCCTGAACTTGCCGCCGGGTCGACGGTCCTTGAAGATTACTGTGGCTCCTGGCAGTATTGACCTTGGGGTGGCATGGCGTCGCGTGCTGGCTTGTTTGTTCTGCCACTCCTGGAGTACCTGGGTGCCTTGGATGTCATGAGACAGAGGCGCCCAGCCGGACAGATGGGGATCAGACTTCTCCATGGCCCATTGAACATCAACGCCCATGGAGTCTGTAGTGTTGTGCAGTGGGGGGTGCTCCGGTATTCTCGAAGGAATATGTTCAGACGTTCTTTCGGGTCGGCCTGTTTAACCCCTTCCCCACTCATGACGGAACCGCTCCGTCATGAGCCACGGTCGCCGTGTGCTCATGACGGAGTGGTTCCGTCATGCTGCGGCCGTTGGCGGCCGCGCCGCCCACGCGGCGCTAATTCCCCGCCTGTGCGGGCGATTAGCGCAGTGGGCGGAGTCATGACGGAACCACTCCGTCATGAGCACCTCTCAACCGCGGCTCATGATGGAGCGGTTCCGTCATGAGCACCGCGCTGCCCCCAAACCCCCCCCCAGCGCTGCGGCGGAATTCCCGCCGCAGCGAAAGGGTTAACTTTGGCGATGTGCAACATTTCGTTCAGTGTGGGCATGAACCTCTCTATGTCGCCAATGGCTTGCGGCCACTCTGGGGTGATTCGGTAGTGGTGGACTCCTCGTTATCTAAGAAATTCGGGAAACTCAGCTCCATGGAACGGGGGCACATTGTCACTCCGGATGTCGGCTGAAAATCCAAAAGACGCAAATACTTTCTCCAGAACGGGTGCCACATGGGTGGAGGCTGTTGAGGTAATTATTTCTACTATCAGGAACTTGGAATATGCATCCACTAAGACGAGCGTGGTCTTCCCTCCGGGGAAACTTCTGAAGTCCATACTTAGGGGGTCATTACGATGGCGGACGGACTTCAGTCCATCTGCCATCGTATAGGATTTGGGACTGGCCGCCTACGAGGCAGCCTACCCACCATCCGAATTATGATGTGAGCGCTACCGCGGCAGTCGCATTACCTATATTTTTCATTGTGGTGGGGATGCAGTCAGCAGCCCCCGCCGCAATACAAAAAAAAGGGTGCAGACATATCCCTGCACTACGTGGCAGGCCCCATGCGGGGCCTGCCAAATTGTTCAGGGATATGTAGGGGTGCACCATATGTGCCCCAAAGGGTACATGTCACACCCCCAGGGATTAAGGGGGGGGCCCGCTATGGGCCCCCAAATCGTTTCTGCCATCCGTTTTGTGGCAGGTTGACCACCGCACAACGATCGGGGAAAGGGATATCATAATATCTATGGCGGTGCCTGCCAAGCAGGAATTAACAGTTGGTCCGACGGGAGGTCGGATTTGATCCTCCTGTCTGGACCATGGCGGTCAGTCTTTCCGACAGCCACGCTTCCCCCGCCATCATAATATGGCAGGGGGAAAACTGCATTGAGATGGCAGAGGGACCACCACCGACAGCATGTTGGTGGCGGTCCTTAGCCATTGTAATGAGGCCCTTAGTTTGGACCATTGATAAGTGCAGGGTTCTTCTGGTATTACTTGAGCCGGGCGTTCTGGCAGGTTTGTTTTCTGGTAGGCATGGTATCTGCACACTAAGTCCTCCACCATTGCTTCTAGCTCTGGAAACCACACTTTTTCTCTCATTCTGGGCTTCATCTTGGTGGTGTCCTGGTGTTCACCGTGTGCTGCTGTGTGACTTGCTGCCTTAGTGTCAGTGGGATCACGAGGCGAGAACCTCAAAGCAGGATTCCGTCCTGAGTAGCGCTTAGCTCGTTTCGCACTCTCCACATCTTGGTCAGCTCCTCCTTGTAATCCGAAGTCCAGGCATTCACATGCCAGTGGGAATCCCTCCACGATCCGTCCTGAATGGCCTGGATTGTTCTTCCATAGACTGGGTCAAGCTCGGCCGCCCTATTGATGTCATTGAGAGTCATCGCCTGGGGACATGCAGCCATTGAGATCATCATGTGCTGTTCTGAGCCCTCAGGAAGTTCAGATCCTTCTGCTGGTGTGGGGTGTTGAGCTAAGAAGTCCGCCGGGTTCTTGGTAGTGTTGCAGCTGGATGGCCCACCTTTCGATCCGCTGTGGCGGGTGAGGAGCTGACCCTTTGAAAACTGGACCAGCGGCTGATGGTGGGTCACGACCATGAAGGGTTGGCCGCTCAGGTATAGGTGGAAGTGGTTGCACACCTACTTGGTGGCGAGGGCCTTGCGCTCGATCTGGGCATACCTGGCTTCAGTCGGAGTCAGAGACTTGCTGGCGAACATGAGGGCAGCCCATCGCCTAGGCTCCTGTTCTTGGGTTATTACTGCTCCATGCACTACAGGGCTGGCATCCACCAGTAATTCAGTGCATTTATCAGGGTCTAAATACACCATCATGGCCTCACTGAGGAGGGTGTCCTTGATGCTCTAGAATGCCCCTTTTTCACATTGGCCGCAGGTCCATTTGGCTTCTGCTTTCGTGAGGGCCCTTAGCGGTTCAGCCAGGGTTGCGAGGTCCAGGATTAACCTCCCGCGGTAGGTGGCCTTGCTGAGGAAGCTCCTTACCTCCGTGGGTGTGCTGGGGGCAGGTGTGCTTCGGATTGCTTGTGACTTGGGGGATCCACTTGGATGCCTTCCTGGTTGAATATGTATCCTAAGAATTTCAATGATGCTTGGAAAAATGAGCCCTTGTCCCGGTGCAGCGTCACCCCATGTTCACTGAGGCACCATGGTGTGTCTTTCAGCTGCTTGTGGTGGTCCGCTGCAGTGGCAGAGTGGATTAATATGTCGTTGCTGACATTCAGGACACCGAATAGGCCACAGAACATCTCTTGTATGGTGTTCTGGAAGACTTCGGCAGCTGACGATATTCCGAAATTCAGACGCTTGTACCGCCGCAGCCCCAAGTGAGTACTGAACATCATGATGTACGTGCTCTCCTCCACCAGGGGTAGTTGGTTATACCCAGAGTGGAGGTCAAATCTGGAGAACCACCTTGATCCGTTGACATCTGTGATTATGTCATTCATGGTCGGTGTGATGTGTCACTTACGCTTGATGGCGAGGTTGGGTAGCCTCGTATCAATACATAGCCCTATCATTCCCGGTTGTTTGGGTTTTTCGGTGATCACCATTGGGGACACCCGCGGTGTCGGGGCAGGGACATTTTCGATCACTCCTTGTCGTTTCAGCTTATCAAGCTCCTTCTCAACCAGTGGCCTGAGGTGCAATGGGACACGTCGGTGTCTTAGCGCCACTGGGGTGACTGCTTTGTCAATGTGCAGCTTGATAGGCGTGCACTTAAAGCGTATATATATATATATATCAAGAGAGGGGGGACTAGGAGCTAATTGTGGTCCAGTACCCATGCTCCTTGTGCTGGACACAAATAAAAAATGAGGGTAACTGTTCTGAGGTTCCGTGAAAACTGAACCCATGTTTCTGAACTAATGGTACCGTGACGATTCTGGTATTAGCGAATCGCAAATGATGAGTCTAATATAAGCGAGAGTTTTCGCAACGCTGCACTAAAGGATTCGTCATGTATTGCTGATTCTTGTGTTTGAACCTACGGGTTCCATTTCGTGCACGACGTCCATTTTGTATCATTGCCCTCACGTAGTCAGTGAACGGGCGATGTCCGAACAATGACCCTGATTAGGTAACCTCGAGGGCAGGTAGTCCCTAGCGCGCGTTCTGCCAAATTCTGCATGACTTGGCGAAAGCTGACCCTGTCGCCTGAGGCGGACCCTGCCATACTGGTTTTCTGTCCTGTCCTGCCTGAGCAAGATTACTGGCCCTGATACAATAGACCACGCTTCTTTTATTTGCCTACGAATATGTCTTATCTGACTCTTCTATTTTCTGCATCTGTTCCTGCATTTCCCTTTAGCCTTTTATGATGAGGAGGTGACCAATTTTATTATGGGGCGGTCCGGCCTTTCAATAGAGGGATGTCAGAAACATGTGATTGAAGGCCGGACACCTGGAGATGGGAATGTGATGTTGTGTGATCTTATTGTTTGGAATACAGAAACGGGAATAATTGTAAACTTGTAGGAATGTTTGCCCGAAGCAGAATATTCAGTATTTAAGGAGCGACCTGCTTTGTACAAATCGAGCAGTCTCCTTAGAATCTATCTCGTATGATACTTCTATGACTTCTGTTCCTGACTGCAGTCATTAAAGACGATCTTTTGATGCCAGAGGAAGAGTCCTGTGTCTCTGTTTGTTAAGTACGCCAAAACAGGTGAACCCCAAAGGTTCCAGGTGTTGTCCCCTGGCACCGCTGGGTCTTAGAAATTGCCCAGTCCTTCAGTTGGCGCCCTAGCGTAGTGCGACATCAAGCGGTTTCGCTCCTAGCCTGAAGATTGTGAGGAGCTTCGTGTGAAATTTCTGAGGGAGGTGCACCCCACTTCATCGATCCATGTATGTCGCATAAGTGGTCCGAAGGTCTTTCCCCGCGAAGGTTCCCGCTTCCAGACGGCTGCAAAAGACTGGCGCCCTGACTGTCGACCTGTTTTGGAGCCTGGCGTAGTCCTTAGTACGGCGAGACGATAGACGGGTCTTCCTGGTGACGTCATTGATCTTTCAGTTAAGTATAAGTGGGTTGCTCCCAGTCCTTAGGTTTGTTCTTTTGTTTGGTAACTCAAGTTCTTTGGTCCTTAGTTTTGGTTTGCATGGTTCCATTGCATTTGGTTTAGTTTGGTCCTTAGGATTATTTGGTAGCTGCAGTTCCCAAAAACCGAGGGTCTCGTACATTTACGAGTGTATCGGCAGAGATAGCCCCTTGAAGTTTGAAACTCGGTTAGTGAGCGAAAATGCCTAACCGTAGTCTTGGTTTCTTGTCTTGTCTTGGATGTTGCAACAAGGATTCCCGATTGGAGGACTCTTGTCTGATACCTCCGGTTGGAACTCCGACTTATGAGCTCTATTCGAAGCATGGTGTGGGCCCTATCACGTATAACGAGGTATGGGTCCGCTATACGAGGAAAGATGGTGTTCTCAGATGGCCACTACATGGTAGTTTTGAAACTGCAATTTTGGATAATTTGGAGGCGAAGTTATTTAAGAAGAAAGCCCGGCCAGCGATGTTTGACTCCTTTCGTCTATGGTGCAAAGAAGCCAAGCAGAAAGAAATCAAACAGGCTAAAAAGGATAAACGAGAAAAAGGTGTCTCGATTATGCAAGCTGCTAGGCAGTTTAAGGAAGATGAAGAAGAGAAAGCGACCGAGATTTTCACTAGACAACATAGCATGGCAATTGATAAATGCTACCCTGTTTTGCCATCATGTCCCGATAAGCCGAAAGAGGACCCCGAAAAGGATTCTCTGATGTCTTATTTATTGAAGTCGCCACCTCCTTATGTACAAGGTGCTACAGCCCTTTTGGTTCCCCCTGCTGTACAACCGGCTGCTGGTCAGCCCGTGGTAATTCCTCCCCCACCACCTGTTCCTCAGCAGGGTTATGTTCCTCCGGCACTCCCTCTTCCTGGGTTGCCTTTTTCGTCTTTAACTGCTACACCTCACCTTACTACGTCTGTCACTCCTGTTTCTATTACCCCTTTTGCTCCTTTGCTTTCGCTGAATGCTGTCTCTCCTGCTCTTATGTCTACTTCACCTTCCGCTCGTCGGCGAGTAACCGACACTGTCCCTAGTTTTCTGACTCCTCTTTTTGGGTCGCTAATTGCGCCCGTCGTTTCTGATTCTATGCAGAGACGTAGCCAGCTCTCTGAGTCTAGGGAACGAGCATTATTAGATGCCATGGCTCATAGGTGGATTTTGAAACCCGATAGGTATAGTTGTCGTATAGTTTACGATACATTTTCTCAGTGGAATGAACCGACTCAGAGATATGTGTTTGAGGAGATGTGTAAGTTGTTGCGAGACGAATGGGACAACGACGAATTAGACTCAGCCCCTGCTGAAATGCTCGAACTCCAGAGTCAATTTGCGAAAGGTATGATTGTGGGCTCTGATGCTAGACATGCGTTAGAACGGCTTCTTGCCTATAGGTCTGTATTACCGTCTAGAGTTTTGTTTGCGAATGATTCCTCGGCAAAGAAGACGTTAGGACAGTATCCTATGAGAGAGGTTCCGCCAGTATGGCGTGATGCAGTACAGGCTGATGCAGGGAGAGGTATTGCGGCCGCTCCGGCACATTTTCAGAGAGTTTGGATACATGTCCCATGGAAAAGGTCTGAAGTATTAGCATTAAAACAAACTTTGCCAGACGCACGTAAGAATCCCGCTGGTTACTATAAGGAATTGTCCCAGACAGTGGACGCCTGTAATATGAACATTGCAGATATTGAGATGTTGTTTGGCAATGTAGTGCCACAACCGATATGGGCAAAGATCCGCCATGAGGATCATCCGAACGAGTTAGGTGGTACCTGGACTGCTATTTTAGCTGCGGATGCTCTCCAAGTAGGAGGTGCAAAGCCTGAACCGCTAGTAGCGGAGTTACCAAATAGGATAGTTAATTTAATGAAGACGCTGATGCCAGCGTTGAGAGTAAACTGGGATAAATTGTCGGCTTGTAAGCAGAAGAAGGATGAAAGTGTGTCCGACTTTTTCACGCGATTTGAGGAGACTTTTGTGGACCACAGCGGTCAAGATATGAGTTCAGAGGGAGGCCAGAGACTATTTGTTGATAAGTTCGTGTTTAACTTGCTGCCTGACTTGTGCAACAAATTGAAAGACTCAGAAAGTGCTTGGGCTGTCTCTTCGACGGCTCAGATTCTAGCCACAGCCCAATATTACGAGAACAGAGATAAGGAAGAAAAAGAACGTGTAGAGAGGAAAACGAAGGACCTGAAGACTAAGGTGTTGTTGCAGCAGGCGTATCCGCCTCGCCCGAATCAGAACGATTCGCAGCTACGTACGCAATTTCAGCAACAGACACCGTTTCCGAAAGTACAACTGAGACCGGAGTATTTCGCTTCCAGGCCCTTGTTAGGATTGAATCAATGTGCATACTGCAAGGAAGAAGGTCATTATAAGAACGAGTGCCCTGCTTTGCGACAGCGTATGAATGGTGTGCCAGTTCAGAGAGGTCGTGGTTTTCACCAAGTCTCTAGAGGTAGAGGACGTGGTGTCACGTCTTCTCAGAATGAGCGTTCTCTTCCGTCACAAAGTTCTCTTAATTGTTTTGACCAATCAAAGGTGCAATCTGATAGATCTCCGCAGTACCATGTAGATGATTACTATGTCGAGGGCGAGAGTACTGCGTACAATGATTGCTAGGATAGCCATGGAAAAAGAGAGGGAGTAGTGTCAGTTCCAGTTGATCAGAGTAGGCCTTACGTTTCAGTAGCTTTATCAAGTGTGGTTGAGCCTTTTCTGTTGGATACTGGTGCGGCAAAAATTTCAATCATACATTCTAAACTCCCTGGCGCACCCTTGTCTGGCTTAACTAATGTCTCAGTAGGATTCTCTGGCGCCCCTGTTCGTAATCCAGTCTCTAGTCCTTTGTCCCTTTCAATTGGACAATGTAAGTTAGAAGCACCGTTGATTTTGACTACTGGTTGTGGTGAGAACTTGCTGGCTTTGGACCTGTTGAAACGATTGTATGCGACATTGCATTGTTCCCCATCGGGAGTACAACTTACATTGGGCAGGAAAGTGATCTCTCCTATGTATGTGTCGACAGATAGGCTTCCACAAGAATTGCGTTTACTCCCCGAATCTCTTTGGGCTACGGGTCCTAATGATGTGGGTCTTCTGGAAATTCCTCCATATGTTGTTCAGCTCAGACCGAATGTTAGGTTACCGCGAATTCCGCAATATCGAATTTCGAGCGATGGTGAACGAGCACTCTTAGCGATCATCCACGATTTGATCCAGAAGGGTGTGATCGAAGAAACACGAGGTAACGTGTGTAATAGTCCTGTTTTGCCGATTTTGAAACGTACCGATTCTTCCCAACCTCCTGTGTATCGTTTCGTAATTGATCTTAGAGAAGTGAACAAGATTGTGGTTCCGCAGTTTCCTGTGGTTCCCGATATCACAGCTTTATTGACATTGATTCCTGCTTCAGCTACCTGGTTCTCGGTGATTGACTTGAAGAATGCCTTCTTTAGCATCCCGATAGCAAAAGAAAGTAGGGACATTTTTGGTTTCTCCTTGGGTGGTCGTAGCTTCAGATTCAAGCGCGCACCTCAAGGTTATTGTGAAAGTCCTTCGATATATAGTCAGGCTCTGAAAAGCCAGCTTGATACCTTTGTATTGCCTGTCGGGGCTGCTTTGATCCAGTACGTAGATGATCTTTTAGTGGCTGCTGATGACAAAACAACTTGCAAAGCAGCTACGATTTCTTTGCTACAGCATTTGTCCGATTTACATCACAAGGTGTCACCTTCTAAGCTGCAATATTGTTGCCAAGAGGTAACCTACTTAGGTCATCTCTTGTCAAAGGAGGGAAGAAGGTTGACCCAGAACGAATTAGAGCAATTGCCCAAATGACTGTGCCAAACACTCAAAGAGAAGTACGTGCCTTTTTGGGAATCACATCATACTGCAGACAATGGATCCCGAATTTTTCATTGTTAGCAAAGCCTTTGTTAGCTCTCACGTGCAAAGATGTTTCGAATCCTTTGCCATGGTCTGATGACTGCCAGAAGAGTTTTTCTGAGCTACGCGATGCGTTGTGTTCAGCTCCTGTGTTGGGTACCCCCGACTACAGTAAACCATTTACACTATACGTTCATGAACAAGAGGGTTGCGCGTTGAGCGTGTTGACGCAACAATTTGGTGATAAACAGCGTCCGTGTGCGTATTTTTCTTCAACCTTAGATCCAGTAGCAAGAGCATTGCCGAGTTGTCTTAGTGCGACAGCGGCAGCTGCTGTGTCTATTCGACAGTCTGCTGGTTTGGTCATGAATAATATGTTAGTGGTAATGGTTCCACATGCAGTAGATACTTTATTGAACAGAACGAAAACTCAACATCTCACGAGTGCTAGGTTGTCAGGCTATGAGCTGACACTCTTGGCAAGTCATATTCAGATTAAGAGATGTAGCGTGTTGAATCCAGCCACACTGTTGCCGACTACTGTAGAGTCGAGTGATTCAGAACCACATGATTGTTGTTTGCGAACTGAAGAAGAAACAAAGGGTCGGATCGATTTGAAAGATACCCCGTTATCAGATTCGGATGGTACTTTGTATGTGGATGGTTCGTGCTTTAAGTTGCCGAATGGTGATGTGACTGCCGCGTCTGCTGTGACGACATTGAGTACGATTGTTGAGACTGCGAGAGTAAGTCAGAATTCTGCACAAGCTGCAGAGTTAATTGCGTTGACGAGAGCGTGTGTTTTGGCTGAGGGAAAGAGAGTGAACGTGTTTACCGAAAGTCAGTATGCGTTTGGTGTTGCACACAGTTTTGGACGACTATGGAGAGAGAGAGGATTTTTGACTTCCCACGGGACAAAAATACAGCATGGACAATTGGTGAATGAGCTTCTGGAATCACTTACTTTGCCAAAGTAAGTTGCGATTGTGAAGTGTAGTGCTCATCGGAAGGTCACGGATGATGTTGGTCGTGGTAATGCATTTGCAGATGAGATTGCGAAAAGGACGGCAAAAAACATGACGAGTCGAATGTATGTTGCAAGTTCTGCAAGATGGGTTACGGATGCTGGAATGTGTGAAGACACGATTGAGAGTGTGAAGTCAATTCAGAATGAGGCTACTGAGAGTGAGAAGAATGTGTGTAAAGACAGTATGGGTAAGTTGGATTCGACTGGTTGTTGGATCGATCTGTCTGAACATCAAAGATGGATGTTACCTGATGCGTATGTGCTTGCAGTAGTTACATTGGCACATGGAATGGCACACATTAGTGCGAAAGGAATTTGCAAGTTGTTGGCCCCAGTATGGAAGAATGATGGAATTTCTAAGTGTGCGGAGAGGGTGGTTAAGAATTGCATGGTGTGCCTGATGCATAATCCTGGCAAGGGAACTCCAACTCCAGCTGGTCATTTTGCTCCCCCAACTTGTCCCTTTGAGATTATCCAATTAGACTTCATTCATATGGAAAGGTGTAACAACCTTAAGTATGTCCTTGTTGTAGTTTGTGCATTTTCACGATGGATTGAAGCCTACCCCTTGAAGGATAATACAGCCCTGTCCACAGCCAAAGTCCTTCTCAAAGAGTTTTTCCCTAGGTTTGGCATGCCACGGATTGTATGGTCGGATAATGGAAGTGAGTTTGTGGGAAAGGTTATGAAGAGTGTGTGTGTGGGTTTGGGGATTAGACAGAAGTTCCATAGTGCAAATCACCCACAGTCCGCAGGTCTTGTTGAGGGTTATAACGGGACTCTGAAATTAAAGTTAGCCTAGATCCAAACGACTACTGGATTGTCATGGCCAGATGCATTGCCTTTGGCTCTTCTATCCACTAGGGCGACCGTTCACTCTCGAATAGGGCTTAGCCCATATGAAATTGTGTTTGGTCGTCCTGAGAACGTTTGGGGAGTCCCTAGACCTAAGGAATTCACCCAGCTCGAATATCCCATGTTGATCGATTACCTTTATGACTTGACTGCTAAACTAAGTGCCATTCATCAACAGGTTTTTGAGGCTCTGCCAAAACCAACAGAGGGACCAGGACACAAGTTACAGCCTGGAGATTTCGTGGTCGTAAAGAACTTTGGGAAATCAAGAAACTTGGAGCCAAGATATATCGGACCGTTCCAGGTCCTGTTGTCAACACGAACTGCTGTTCGATTGGCTGGAAGAAAGCATTGGGTACACGCTGCCCATACGAAACGTGTACCGCTTCCTTTACCGTATGACAAATGGATTAGACAGGGAATTGGCACTTCTGAGACAGAGTGTGTTCCTAGGCTTGTCCCGTTCAGCGATGCACAATTTAAAGGTCTTGAGTCTGCTAAACTGAAGAACACTGCTGCTTCACCTGGAACTGTGCCTTTGCACCTGGATTCGAACATTACTCCGTTCAAACATTCACCTGAACAATTGAATACTGTTTCGCCATCTGGTCCCTTGTTCGAAGAGCAGACACAACCTGGAAGACATCGTTACTCTTTACGCTCCCATTCCAAGGACTAATAAAGTGAATACCCTTTCTTGTTTTCCTTTGCCCACTCTGCCCTGACAACTCATCTTTGGACAATTGTATTCTCCTCAGCCAGGAAGTTTGCTGTGTGCGTGTTTTTGAACCGGCCATCTGGGTTCGCCGTAGGGCCGTGACGTGTGCCTAGTTTTGATTTGCAGGTTACCAGACACTAGGTCGGTTTCACCGGTTGGTCTTTGGGAACTCCCAAGGCTAACGGACGCATTTCCGAACAGGTACAAACCAACCGCCATGGACGGCTCGAGTAGAGGATGGAGCTTCCTGCGCTGCGAGGTGTTAATACTGTGATTGAGCGTAAAGTGAAATTGCATGAAATATTGCACAACAAATGTTTCCTGATCCAGTGTGCCCTAATGTTTTTGATTGTCTTGGTGACTCTGATGGGTGGAATTGTTTTTGGTGCCCAGTTAATTTTTGTACCTGCTATGTCTACGGTGCCTCCTCACGTTTCCCTTCCTGTTACCACTGCTTCTTCGCACTCTTTTCACCCTTTACCTGAACACGAACAAGCTAGACGTTCTGAGTTCGTGAACAATTCATTTATTCAACTCCTGCACCAACACCAACTAGTGATGAATATGACTAATTGCTGGGTGTGTGGTTTGATGCCGCATACCGTCGATAGTATCTAGTTCTGCCTTTTATGGGTCATCGTGGGCATTCCAGACTATGTTCCTCTTTGCGCTTGAGACCTATCCCCCGCGACCACCACGCTCCACAAGATATAGCTCTAGCAATAAAGCCTTGGTAAGAGGAGTTGCCGATATGAGTAGAGATATCGATGCATATTCATCCATTCCTAAGGATGAGTTGCGAGCTTATGTGGGTTGGAATGCGACTGGGTATAGCATTAGTCTGGGTGAGAAACAGCGCAAGAGCTCGTCTCCGATTTGGGTCGTACCACACTTAGGTCGTTTTTGTTTGCAAGGCAATGGTCAGAACCCGAGAGCTCAACTAGGGAAGAGTGACTGTACTGAAACGTACGTTTTTCCATCACAGTCTTCTCCTGCGTTTTTGGCTGCCAAGGGTACATACTTTGTCTGTTATGACCGAGCATACACATGGTTGCCCCCTGATTTTTCGGGAACATGTTATGTTGCTAACTTACTGCCGCTGACATTCACGGCTGCCTCTGATTATCACAAGGCCAGAATTGTGAGGGGTGTTGTTAGTCAGGAGGACACTGCTGGTCAGGAAGTGGGAGACTTCCTCAAGGGTTTCCTGCCGTTTTGGGGACCTATGGTCAATAGTAGGAACCTGAGACAACTGACTCGTGTAGTTGAATCCACTGTTAATGTAACGGCTGGTGCCCTTGGTAACTTGACAGCTGAGCTTCAAGCGGATCGCCTTATGACGTTGCAGAACCGTATGGTTCTAGATGTGGTACTTGCAGATCGAGGTGGAGTGTGTAAAGTGATCCGATCGAGTTGCTGTGTTTTCATTCCGGATAATGCTCCGACAGTTTATGAGGCCATTTCCAAGTTGCATAAGATATCGGATTCTATACATATGGATGAAGGGGAGTGGTCGCTAACTGGATGGTTTTGGAACGTATTATCTGCGTGGGGATGGAAGATTCTGATGGTCATTGGGGTTGCTTTAGTTCTCCTGTTTTCGTGCTGTCTCTGTATCCAGCGTGGTCCTGCCTTATGTGGCCTTTGTGCTACAACGTGTATAAGAAGGCCACCTGTTACTAGAGAGGTACTTATGGAAAGGATGATGCTTCAGCAACATCTCAGTGATTTGATGAAAATAGGTATCGACTCAGATATCGATTAGTGCTTGCCTATGTAAGGGCAAAAGGAGTGTCTGAGGTTCCGTGAAAACTGAACCCATGTTTCTGAACTAATGGTACCGTGACGATTCTGGTATTAGCGAATCGCAAATGATGAGTCTAATATAAGCGAGCGTTTTCGCAACGCTGCACTAAAGGATTCGTCATGTATTGCTGATTCTTGTGTTCGAACCTACGGGTTCCATTTCGTGCACGACGTCCATTTTGTATCATTGCCCTCACATAGTCAGTGAATGGGCGATGTCCGAACAATGATCCTGATTAGGTAACCTCGAGGGCACGTAGTCCCTAGCGCGCGTTCTGCCAAATTCTGCATGATTTGGCGAAAGCTGACCCTGTCGCCTGAGGCGGACCCTGCCGTACTGGTTTTCTGTCCTGTCCTGCCTGAGCAAGATTACTGGCCCTGATACAATAGACCACGCTTCTTTTATTTGCCTACGAATGTGTCTTATCTGACTCTTCTATTTTCTGCATCTGTTCCTGCATTTCCCTTTAGCCTTTTATGATGAGGAGGTGACCAATTTTATTATGGGGCGGTCCGGCCTTTCAATAGAGGGATGTCAGAAACATGTGATTGAAGGCCGGACACCTGGAGATGGGAATGTGATGTTGTGTGATCTTATTGTTTGGAATACAGAAACGGGAATAATTGTAAACTTGTAGGAATGTTTGCCCGAAGCAGAATATTCAGTATTTAAGGAGCGACCTGCTTTGTACAAATCGAGCAGTCTCCTTAGAATCTATCTCGTATGATACTTCTGTGATTTCTGTTCCTGACTGCAGTCATTAAAGACGATCTTTTGACACCAGAGGAAGAGTCCTGTGTCTCTGTTTGTTAAGTACGCCAAAACAGGTGAACCCCGAAGGTTTCAGGTGTTGTCCCCTGGCACCGCTGGGTCTTAGAAATTGCCCAGTCCTTCAGTTCCAAGGCTGGGCGCAGAAAGTCGCCCGCAAATAGAACAAGGGGATGATCCTAGGTCTAGGTCTCACTGTCTAGAGGCAAGCGCTAGTCTTGTCTCATGATGCCCTCACACACCCCGAACTATGTCATGCTTCATCATCGGGTGTTTGCTCCTCGTCGGGCCGGCGCTGCAATGCCCTACAGGTCCCCCGAAGGGTCACGTTTGCAGAGATCTTTTGTTAAGACTGCCATTAGATGAGTGCGGGTGTGCGAAAAGAGGGTTGTTGCGCCTGGCGCAGTTTGAATCTCTCGAAGTCCGGATTGAACTGTGGGTCAAAGTGAGCATCGAGTGCTTTTACGGTGGTGTCGTAATCTGTGGCAATCCCATATTGGGTAGATGCTTAAACAATTTAAAGATTTTATCCCCGGTGTAGTGAAGGAGTAATGACCTCTTGATGGCTCTGTCAGTCACTCTTTTGATGATAAAGTAGTTGTTTAATCTTAAGGTCTAGAGTTTCCACCGTGAAGATGCTGTCGCTGGGTCTTCTAGCTTACTGAATGGCAGAAGTTCCCCTGTGAGGGCTTGCTGTTCTGGGAAATGTCTGTTGGGGCTGGGCTTGGTCTTCGTCAGCCATGTGGCGTTGTCTGTGGCCGCTTCTCTCCTTTTGTCCCTTTTTTTTTTACATGGCTGTTTTCTTTTCCTTCTTCTCCTTCTATCCTTTCTCACTTCTCCTCTTGACTGAGAGTGCTCTCCCAAATGGCTATTTCTTACTCTCTTTTCTTGCCCACTCGCTGCTACAATGTCTTCTCTCTTTTTGTCAGTCTTTGTTCGTTCCATCTGTATATTTTCATATTTTTTTCTTCTTTCTGTCTTCCTGCTTGTGTTTGGCAGAGGCCTGCCTGCCACAGCAGGGGCAGCTGTCCAGGCGATGCCGTTAGGGAGCAGCACAGCTGTGCGTGCTCCGGTGAAGCTCTCTGTGTGGGAAGGGCTGGCAGGAGGGGATTCCCCCTGTGCACACACGCAGTCCAGCAGAGGCCTGCACAGCATCTCACTGAGCGGGGTGGGTGTAACTCACCGCTTCCTCGACATGGGATCCGCTCCTCTGTCTCGGCTGGGGGTGCTGTCTCGGCACGAGGTGCTCCCTCCCAAGTACGCGAGTCGCAGCGGGGCACAGGCACACTTCGCGGCCGCGCTGCATCAGGGGCTCTTGACTGGAGGAGTTCGCCACAGTATGGAGCCAGGATGGTCTGACGGGGTGCGGGTTGCGACCCCATCGTCGCCAGTGTCTTGAGCCTGGAGCAAGGCCTACATTTGCATGGGGCACCAAATAAGGGACACACACACTTTGGTAGCAGATTGGAAATGAACCACTTGCGGTTCCTCCCCTTTTATTTAGCCCCACCAGCAACGCCTGGCCAGTGGATGATGTGCAACAAATATCCAGTTCCTGTACCGGATAACAGTACTGCTGACCTGTTACAGGGTCTGCCACTTGACCATCTGCATCGAATTTCATTCTAGCTAAGTCAGGAGACTGACCATGTTGTAGGCTCTTCTCTGCCAGTTGCATCACATGTGTGGACGATGGACCATGAAATGAAAGGAGTGGGACTGCAGGTTCCAGAGGGAAAATGTGCTGGTCGGGAGCATAATCAGAGCAAGAGCTGAGGAGAGCATGGTATAAATCTAGAGCACAGATAAAGTAAGAACATGTTCTGCATTGATTTATGTGCGTCTGTCTGACAATATGTCCCTCCCTAAAAAAAAGAAAAGTGTTGCTCCCTGGATACTACGCCTTGTTCAAGGACGGACAAAAGTGTATTCTAGCTCCTATCACAAGGGTTTGACCTCTGGCACAATTGTGTCTGTTCATACCATAGTAATGTCAATTGCATAATCATGGCCATTGTCTATTTTGGGCATTATTGAGTTAGAGCATACTGCCAGCAGTGTTCCTTGTAGGGTGTGTGCACCATAAATTCTTCAAGCACACAATCATGATTGTGAAGCATGCACACCTCACATACCACACGAAAGCCCATTCGAAGCTGCTATTTTTTAAAGTGAGCAGCATGAAATGGCCACTTGCATTTTAGAAAAGCACAGGGCGCAGCGGGGGCTATCTAATGAGGTAGAGGAGAGAAGCTGCTCCATATTCCTCTGACATGGCTTTGTGCGCAGGTTGCGGAGAGTCACAAGATATGTAGCAAGTGGCCCTCGCACAGGCCACTTGCCGCATTAGTTTGAGAGATAGCTGGGTCAGCGGCTACACGGCTACAACAGAAGTGTCTCTGATGAATGTATTTTTTTAGGGCCATGCACTAATTAGTATTGCATGGCGTCCAATGGCATGACCGAGGATAACTGTTACTAATGTTTTCTTTATACTCTGTGTTCTGGACATTGTTCATCCTTTTTTTTCACTGCTCTAGATTCATACCATGCTTTCCCCAGCTCTCCCCAGCTCGTGCGCACAAAGCCATGTCAGAGGAATACGGAGCTGTTTCTCTCCTCTTCCGCATTAGATCACCCCGCTGCTCTGTAAGGTTTTCTAACATGCAATTGCTTCACAATCATGATTGCGCTTAGGGAAGTTGTGGTGAGCAAACCCTACAGGGCACACTGCTGTCAGTATGCTACAACTCAAGAATGCCCAAAATAGCCAATGGCCTTGATTATGCAAAAAGCACTATTATGCAATGAACAGAAAATGTTGCTAGCGGCAGACACACGTAAATCAATGCAGATGATGTTCTTACTTTTCTCTGCTCTGGATTCAGGCCATGCACTTCTCAGCTCTTGTGTTGATCATGCAACCAACTAACACATTTTCACTCTGGCACCTGCAGTCCCACTCTTTTCAGTGTATGGTCAATGGTACACACACATGATGCAGCTGACAGAGCAGGGCCTACAATATAGCCAGTCTCCTGACTTAGATAGATTGAAATTGGATGCAGATTGTCATGTGGCAGACCCCATAGACCGCCACAGTGTGTGTTTTTGGGTGCTATCATGATTCCCTGCTATTGGATTGGCTGTCTGGAACTCTAAGGATGTTAAAATGAGCAGTGCTGTCTTCTTTAGCAACACAGATTTTCTGAAAGAGGTACTGGGCATGACACCACTTCTGAGAGGTACTTTGAGGGTATTAGTTAGCTACCAGTAGCTCCTGAGCTACTCATTGGAGACCCCTGAATATATATTACCTAGTGGCTAAGTAGTACTACCGCTAAATAGTTATACTTAGGTCTATTTTTATATAGATTGAGAGTTTGTTTTTGCTAATAACTTTATGCCCCATTTGACAAATCTTCCTAAAACTCCCCCCAAAAAGTTTATCCACCTCAGCTCCTTCCTGGAAAGTTTTGAAGTGATCCATCAAGCAGAGGACGAGAAAAAAGCGGGGCCCCAAAACGCAAAATCACCATGCATTTTACATACACCCCTTTAGACAATGCTGCAGCAAAATCTGCTAAACGGAATTACATCAAATTTAGCAGGAAGCTAGATCTTGGTAACCAGATTGTGCTTTTAGTAATGTGGTGTAAATCCATTAAGCAGTTTTTGAGATATTAAGGGAAAAAAATAATTGTATATTTTGGCAGTTTGGCTCACGAGTGTCCCGCGAAAGAGCGAAATCAAAACAGAGCCCTGTGATTAGTCAAGAGGCCTGTTTTTCCCATGAGCCTTCATTCACTCGCAGGAGCGAGAGGCTCCTGCGAGTCCCGCAAGAGCGAGCATTCTGATTGGCTGGCTGCTGGAATGCTAGAAATTAAATGGCCTCCAATACTGTTCACTATGACAACTTGGAGGTGTGAAAATGTAGTAAAAAAACTATATAAGGGGGTAGCAGAAAGGGGTGCTGTCCCCCTAGATTTATAGCGGAGGTGCCTAAGGGATAACTACTGTGAATATAAAAAACAATTATATTGTTTTTGAAAAAATTTTATGATCTCACAGGACTTCCCCGGATTGTAAAAAGTAAAAAGGTGTAGATGAGTTCTGAATACACTCTATTATTAGGAATGCATATTGTGGTCCCTTGTTTTTGAGACAGAGTGTGTAAAAGTTAAGCACAATGAAGATTAGAAGGTTAAATCTTTTTTGTTTTAATTGTTACAATCTTCTGAGACTCTCGCAGGATCGTGAAAAGTAGGAAGGAGTAGGTGATGTTTGAATACACTCTGCTATGCACACTTGTTACGGTGTGAAGTAGTCTTACAGGAGATAGGTTTTATCAGACTCTACTATTTACGCTCATTGGTTTGAAAAGAGTTGTGAGCAGTGTTAAGACTCATTCAAACACCCTACTACGCACATCCATCAACTGAGATAGAGGTCTGAAAAGAGAACCCAGTTCTTCCCCACACCCTACTATGCACCTTTCTATGCACACCTATTATTACAGAGAGAGGTTTCAGCAGAGCGACCCTTCCCTCCATACACTCTACTACGCACACTCGTCATCTGGGAGAGAAGTCTGAAAGGAGAGCACAGTCCCTCCCTGCACCCTACTATGCCCAACAGTCATCTGAGAAAGAGAGCTGAAAAGACAGGCCAGTCCCTCTCCACACCCTAGTATGCACACCCATCATTACAAAAAGAGGTCTCACCAGAGAGGCCAGTTCCTCCACACACAATACTACGCTCATCCATCATCTGAGAGACAGGTCTGAAAGAAGAGCCCATTCCCTCCCCACACTCTATTATGCACACCTATCATTACAAAGAAAGGTCTCAGCAGGGTGGCCAATACATTCACACACCTCACTATGCACACCGTCATCTGAGAGAGACGTCTAAAATGATAAGTCACTCCCTCACCACACCCTATTACACACAACTGTCATCTGCGAAAGAGGTCTGAAAGGAAATACCTGTCCCCCCACACACCCTAATACACACACACGGCATCTGAGAGAGAGATCTGAAAGGAGAGGGCAGTCCCTCCCCACACCCTACTACGCACACCCGTGATCTGAGGGAGAGGTCTGAAAGGAGAGGACAGTCCATCTCCACACCCTACTACACACACCCATCATCTGACATAGAGGTCTAAAAGGAGACAGCACTCTGTCCCCACACCCTACTATGCACACCTGTCATCTGAGAAAGACATCTAAAAGGATAGCTCAGTCCCTCCCTACACCCTACTACGCACTGCTGTCATTGCAGAGAGAGGTCTCAGCAGAGAGCCCAGTCCCCCCACACACGCTGCTACACACACCCATCATCTGAGAGACAGGTGTGAAAGGAGAGCCCAGCCCCTCCCCACACCCTACAATGCACACCCTTCATCTGAGAGAAATGTCTGAAAAGAGGGGCGAGGCCCTAGGGGCCAGGCAACCTCAACTCCCTATTAAACCCACACAACTAGAAATTCACTGAAAAAAACATAGGTTAAAGAAACGTTGTAGTTAAATATAATAAAAATATCTGTTTTATTTTTTTTTAAAACCTAAGAAATTCACTTAAAAAAATAAAGTTTTAAGTAATGTTATAGTTAGGTGAATTTGTCAGTGTCAACAGTAATGTTTTGAACTAAAAAAACACAGAAATTCACCAGTTATAGTTAGCAGCGCTAACTGTACTTCACACCTGTTGTTTCCGCAGGGGTGAGATGCAAGATCTTACGATAGGTCCCAACTTCCCACGCCCACCAATGTCAGCTCAACTATGTCAAAGCTAACTCAGTAGATATGGGGGGAAAAGGAGAAACAAAACAAGGAAAGAGAGAAGGGAAAAGAAAATACAGAATCAACACGCATCAGGTATGGATATTCTTGTTGGAAGGTCCTTGTGTGATTCCTGAAGTACAAATAAGGTTATATGTATTCAAAAGGCATGTAGAATGGAAATAACACTGAGGTCCAATGTATAATGCGATACGATAGATACCTGGAGAATTCCCTCTTCCAAGAGGATATATCAATATCTAACACCAGGGTAATTGGTATATATATCTGTATGGAAGAGATATAAAATTATGAGCAAATACTTAGGACAACATGACACAATAATCAAAAGAGGTATACGTATAATTAACCTTAAAGAGGTTCAGCGTGGAATCAACATTTTCCCCAACTTATTCATATCCAATAAAACCAGGAGAAAACCCCAAAATATATTCTCCCGAAAAGGATAATAAATAATACAAAAACATACATAAAAGTGTGCAGGGCTAGTTACTAAGTGTTAGAAATGGGATTTCTGGTTGGCTAAGGCTTGTGCCAAAGCCAGGCAGAAACCGCCACTCTAGTCAGGGCAAGGGAGTTACACGCCAAAGATAACCCCTGCTCACCCCCTTGGTAGCTTGGCACGAGCAGTCAGGCTTATCCCGAAGGCCATGTGTAAAGCATTTGCGCACGCACACAGCAACAACATCCCAGGCGCACTACAAAAGGAACTCCACACAAGGTTATATCAAAAATAGCCTTTGTATTCTCATAACACATTAGAATAGTAATCACACAATATACACTGTGCCAACTGGCACTGGGCAATATTTACAAGGGATTATATACACATGACTGGGCCACAGGGACCACTGTCAGAACCATCACAAAGCGAACTTAGTGAAAGTAAAACAGATCATAAACGTACAACCAGTAAACACTAGTAATCACTGTACTTAGCATCAGCCTGTAACATAAATTACATTATGCACAGTATCACATCAGGCGCAAATTATATTCTGCACCAACCTCACCAGCATAAACACATTATATGCAAAACAACCTCATAATCATAAAACACATTTAGAGGTATCAACACAGGTGTGTAAATCATTCTACAGGAATCACATTTCCTAGCACCCAAAATCACATTAGGGCCTGGCGGCCTACAAACCTAACAATCCCAACAGCCCTCCTGGCCAACTGGCCATCTCAAAAAGGGCTCAAATGCCCGGTGTCCGAAAAGTCAGGGCGCGCTGCCAATTCAGCAAAAGTCAGGGGTGCGCAATCTGCGCAGGCCTAAACGTAGCAGCTGGCACTAAGTGCTGCGCAGCTGTGAGTGTCAGGGGTAAAGGAGTGCATCTCACTCCTAACTCAGGCATGTCCCCCAAAGAAACAAATGGCCTAAACGTTGCAGCTGCCCACTACTTGCTGGGCAGCTGTAAATAATGGTAAAGGCCTGGCACCTCTGTGCTCTTCAAAACAATTATGCCCAAACTTGCAGGAACACGAGCACCGACAATGTGCTCCGATCTGGGGGTCAACATGCCCTACAGACGTTGCAGCTGCCCTCCAGCAAAACGGGGCAGCTGTAGACAAATGGCCACATGGGGGGAAAGCACAGGCCCCCCTGGGCCCTTTATCACCACATCTGGCAAGGGGCTTTGAAATCAAACTTGCCCCCAACATTGGAGCCACTCGGGGCTCCAGAACAATAATGCCCACGTTGGAGCGGCTCTCTGGCAGGTGGGGCCACTCAGGATACTCAGCCGCTGCCCTGGTGAACAGAACGGGCCCCTCTGGCCTGTGGGACCCCCACCGGGGCCCTTAAACAACAATGTGCCCCCTTTAGTTGGAGCGACCCTTTATTAGGCGGGGGCCGCTCAGGCATTCGGCCTGGGCACCGGGCCTCAAACCGGCACTAACATCAAAGAGCCATTACTCACCGGCTCTCGAGGCAGGACTCCGGTCTTCTCTTCACCCTGTCCCGCTCCTGGGGGCCGGGACTGCTCACAGGCGGCGGGGGCAGGCTTGCTCTGACTGCCTCTCTTCACCCGGGCCCCCTCCTGGGACCTGGGACTATACTCTACCCACGGAGCCCGCGAGGCTCCACAGGACTTCCCTCCTGTGCGGCGCGCGGGGCTTCCCTTTGTACACCAGAGCCCCTCGCGACCAGGCACCGCCTCTGCATCTCGTCTTCCGCTTCCATCTGCCAGGCCCCACCCACAACCAGGCAGGCCGCGGACAGCAGCAGTATTCTGGTTTCTCTGGCGGCAATGAGGGGTAGGCTCCCTCAGATTAAATAAAGGTAGAAGCGGGGTGGGCACCCGCGTTGAAGACCAAATAAGCGGGGTGGGCACACGCTAGGGCAGACATTGCAGGGTGGGCACCCGCGATGAAATCAGTGACAGTGGGGGAATCCCTACGTCGGGATTCCCTCGAGGACGATCACAGTCTGGCGCTGCAGGGGGAGAACGGAAGCGCTCTTCCTTTAGGGAGAATACAGCGCTCTGGAGAACAAGAAATAAAGTGCTCTGGAGAACAAAAAGCGCTCTGGAGAACAAGAAATAAAGCGCTCACCAGGCACTAGGATTAAAGTCCTTAGGGATCAAGACATGAAGACAAGCAAAAGGTCCCCAAAAGAAGTCCTCCAGGCATCCAGGGGCAGGGCAGGGCAGGGCCCAGGGAGGCAAGTCTTCCCCTGAGCCCCAGCAGCAACACGCCCCTGGCAGATGCGAGTCTAAGAACAAGAACCTTTACTTGGGGTCACAGCCCCTTATTTATACAGCTAAATCCTTTGTCTAAAAGGTGCAGGCAATGGGAGAACCAGATACAACTGGTTCAGGGGAGCTTTGGAGCACTTTGTTTTGCTCAGCTCCTCTCTCCCTTTCACAGGACAGGCTAGGTCAGAGGTCTTCAAACTTTTGGATGCCGAGACCCCCCTGTCAACATTTTGAGGCGTAAGGACCCCCTCTTGACAAAAATGTCTAAACCTGTTGACTAAATTGCGTGGGATGAAAATGTAAATAAGGTTATGTGATGCCGCGTATTTTGGGATAGCATTGCTTCATTATTTTGATATTTGTTACACACAGTAACGCTGAGGAAAGATTTCACCCAATCAGTACCCATTTATAACCAAAATACAGCAATTATCATCAGAAAGATTTCAAGTCAACCTTTGTGAAGGGCCTTCCACTCTGCAGCAATACGTGCTGCCACATTAGAAGCTCACCTCGCCCTGACCGGAAGAAGCAGGGGTCCCTTAAAACCCTGGCGGTTTTGTGTAGAGTTAAGCCTTTTACCCATGCAGCTTTCCTCTCACCCCCTCCCTTCCATCCCTCTCTCCTCTCCTAACCCCGGATCCCTCTCTCACTTTGCAGGTCATTTTCTTTCACCCCTTTTTACAACTTCTGAACTCTCCCCATTCAACCTCTCACTTCACCTTTAATCACCTCTTGCCATTCTGTCCTTTCACTGCCCTCATCTCTAACAGTCTCTCACATTTATCTCATGGCCTCTCTGGCCCTGTCACCTCCCGTGCCCCTCAGCACTTCTCATTCACCTCGTCTCTTCATTCAAATTTTTGTCTATTTGTATCTTACACCTCTCCAGTCCCCCCATTCCTCTTTCACATCTCCCCTTTGTTCTAACAGAAGCCCTCACCTTTGGATCACACTCACTTCTTGCGTGTCCACACTTCTCTTCGGCAATTCACATTTCTCCTCATCCCTGACCTCTTCAATCAAATTCTCTCACTCCCTTGCTGTCCTCTCTCATTTTGGGTGCGGATGCAAGTTCAGAATGGGATGAATGAATGTATGATTACTGATGGGCTTGTTTGAGTGAGTTGCATATTGAGTAGTGAGGGGGACAGGTGAGTGAAGTGTCACATGAGTGCAGGATGAGTAGTGTACTCGTGTGACTGCAGGTTGAGGTATAGTGTGAGCAGGACAAGTGCATTTTGAGAGCAGAGTGATCACTGTGAGTGCAAGGTGAGCGGGTGAATGGTGCAAGTGCATGGTGATCAGTGTGAGTGCATTGTGATCGCTGTGAGTGCAAGGTGAGCGGGTGAATGGTGCAAGTGCATGGTGATCAGTGTGAGTGCATTGTGATCGCTGTGAGTGCAAGGTGAGCAGGTGAATGGTGCAAGTGCATGGTGATCAGTGTGAGTGCATTGTGATCGCTGTGAGTGCAAGGTGAGCGGGTGAATGGTGCAAGTGCATGGTGATCAGTGTGAGTGCATTGTGATCACTGTGAGTGCAGGGTGAGCGGGTGAATGGTGCAAGTGCATGGTGATCAGTGTGAGTGCATTGTGATCACTGTGAGTGCAGGGTGAGCGGGTGAATGGTGCAAGTGCATGGTGATCAGTGTGAGTGCATTGTGATCACTGTGAGTGCAGGGTGAGTGTGACAATGAAGGGCGAGAATGAGGAATGAGTTGTCTGAATGCAGGGTGCATTCCCAGACCCATGAAGTAACTCAGCATGTTATTGACGGGGCGTAGACTTTAAGATCTAAGTTAAACTATTGCGGCATTTATCGGGGATCGAGGGTGAAGGAAATAAATAATGTGCTGATCCTGCAACAAACTTCCAGTCGTTTGGTTAGGGTTGCCAGCAGATTATTTTGGTGGCCCAGTCGGTACAAAAAAAAACCAGTCACCTAAAGCGGTATTTTCAGCGCTTATCTGTGCATACTTCCCAGGGCCGGCTTTAGTGCTGGTGGTGCCCTGTGCGACCAGGTTTGTTGGTGCCCCCCACAATGACCACCCCCACCACGGATTCTCTCACTAGCACCCTTTAACAGTGACCAAGTCTCCATAACCCCACACTCTCAGATGAATTGAATTAGTTATATAGTGCCACTCATACCAGTGTAGGGTGTCCGAGCACTTTGCATCACACACACATTACACAGAGACAATCAATCATAAGTGTGTAAATCAGTGTATAGGAAATGTTACATAAGCCAAAGGACTAAAAGTATAGGAGTCACATGTCATCCATACTGGTAGGCAGTATAGTTCAAGAGTGCTTGGTGTGGAGAAGCACAAACTCAGTCGAAAAAGAAACAGCATAGTTGGGAGTTTCCTTTAATAATAAGAATTGACTTCTAGCCAAATTAACCCTTTTTGCAACATTAATCAATGGTCTAATAATGTATTCTTTGTAGTGTGCATGCTGTTCTAGGATGAAAGTTAATAGCTCACTATTCTATATTAGGACTTTAAGTTATAAATTGCAAGTAACAAAAGGATGTCTCTCTTGAAAGCAGTAACCTGCTGATCTCTTCACATCATACACACTCTGTAATCTACTTGGTACACGTTCTTTGCAGCAGGCACATTAACCCTCTGCACTAACTTCACCGAAGTCAAAACCTCAACTATGCAAAACACTGATCTCTCTCCAGGAAGATAATTAATCACACGAGTTATCTTGACATTTATGTGAGGCCTGGTAATTGCCGGGGAAAGAAACGCTGCGGCAGGTGCTTCAAAAGCACAATAAACTTTCACACACGGCGCCCCCAGGAAGCCAACTTTGTATTCCTTTCCATGAAATGCATTCTCACACTACGGCAGTGAATGTAAAATCCAAATGTAAGGAATAGGCACAGTGGGGACCCAGGGGGTGCTGGAACCAGCAAAAAAACCTAAGCCTCTGTAACCAGTTTACAAAGGCATGTTAAATGGTCTTTAAAGACCTGTGAAAAAACACGGGGTGCCGGAGATAGGAATCCAGACACTGCCCAGCTGAGCCCCCAGCAGCTCAAGTTTCACTGCAGCAGCCCGGGCTGAGACACAGGACGGGGGAGGGGGGGGGGGGCTGAAGCCCTTGGGCCTGGGCAGAAGTGTGACCGGGAAGGCGCGACCCCCTTTGCATCACTCCACGGCCCCCCTGGGGGTCGCGCCCCACAGTTTGAAGACCCCTGGGCTAGGTGCACAGACGCACCACAGGGGTCGGAGCCAGCATTGTGGAGGGAAGGCACAGTTCTATTCAGGTTCCAGGTGCAACTCCTCCCTCCCATCTACATGGCGATCTCTCCATTCACCACCGGGCAGACTCACCCTGGCTCCTGGAATTCCCCAGCCCTCTCAGCTCCTGTCAATCACAAGCCAGACATGCACTCCACATCAGGCAGGCAGACACACAGTACACAGACATGCCAACTTCTAGAAGTGGCACTTCTCCACCAGTCACCATAAATCTGCACACACCATTGCGCAGCATTTATTCTCACGAGTTCGCACATACCAAACTCGACCCTGCACTCCACTCACATCAGGAATTACCATGGACACACATATCCCCCATGCATTCCTATGGGAGGGCAGGCCCATCTCACCACACATACACAGAGAGCACACGCACTTTACACTGGACCCCAGTGCTAAAGTGCTCAGAGGCCTAAAATTACCAACACCAGGTTACAGAAAAAGGCTACGAGAACGCAAAAAGTTTCGGGGTGAACCTGCCAAAAGGGCCAAGTCCAACACTAAGAATATAATACAGCCTCTTTAATTTCAGGAGACTGATATTATCTATCTTTCTTATTTATAGCCATCAAGCAATGCCAGCAAGGGAGCAGAATCTCCATGAACCAAGAAGACTATCTCAGTTAAGTATCAAGTATACTTTATACAATTTTAAAAGAAATGTTACCACTTAGAAGACTCTTTATGAGAAATTTCTTTGTGTGCTTTTTTTGTAGGGAACAACTGAAGGCCCCTGCGGCGTCAGGTGAAAATCGCCATAAAATGGAAAGCTCAGAAGGCCCCTGCAGTGTCTGGAAACAACAGCAGAGCAGAATCAGGATTTGAAGGCCCCCGCAGCATCTGGAAACATCACTGGAAGCAGAACCAGGATTTAAAGGTCCCTGCGGCGTCTGGAAACGTCAGCGGAGCAGATCCAGGATTCCGACGAGAGGACTCCAACTGCCGTCGGAGCTACCTGGAAGATATCAGGTAAGTGTCAAAGGGCAGGACGGGAAACACGCACATATCAGGAAGAACATGATGCGCTCTTCCGTCCTGTTCAGTCCCTTCTGTTTTCGGCTTTCTCCGCCCCTGCACACATGCGATTGGAGCAAGTCCGCCAGTACACCCCTCCAGAACACCCCCCACTGGTTTGGGCTTACCCTGATAGCGTCTGTGGAACCCGAGGGGTATGGACATGTCCAGCTGGTTCCCACATACAGTGCTCAGGACCATACCCTTTCCAATGAACCAAGTACTGCAAACGACGTCTCACTCTACGAGAATCCACATTATCCTCCACTTCATATTCAGGTTCATCATCAACCGAAATCAGGGAGGGGGGGTTGAACAGGTAACTTGTACCTTGCACCAATGGTTTTAATAATGGCACATGAAAAACAGGGTGGACTTTGAGAGAGGAAGGGAGGCCCAACTTCATGCCAACTGGAGAGAGGTCTGAAAGGAAATAGCAGTCCCCCCACACACCCTAATACGCACACACAGCATCTGAGAGAGATCTAAAAGGAGAGGGCAGTCTCTCCCCATGTTGTGTGCAGATTTAGAGTCCGTATATAGGTTCCCCGATGTATGCCCTTATATAGGTACAATTTACATTGCCCTTATTTGGACATAGAAATCCAGTCCTTATTTAGACATTGTCCATACAAATTCTTGGAAAACCAAACCCTTAAGCCTTTAGGAATTTCGCTCAGCTTGAATATTGATTTCTCCAAGAACTCATTAAGTATGCATGAACATCTATTCCTTAGGGGTTCATTCATGACGTTCCTCTGCCCGACTTTTACGTCAATACTGGCATTTCTAGACACCTTCAAGGTATAAATATACCAGCACTTGCCCTGCAAATTGCGGTTCCTGGAGGATTCGATCCAACCCAGACTACGCGGTTCACCACGGCAAGTTCGGAAGGAGATCGAGTTCCAGCCTGATGCACTGACCTGACGCTGCCATCCTCCTCACAGAGAATCCAGCTCCAGTGCTCTCTGACTTCCCTTGAGGGGGGTTAGACTATCGAGTCCAGAAAAGAGATTCCAACCTCTCTCCTTCTAAGGTATGGAGCTGACTAGAACTTAGAGAAACTTTTGGCAACTCTTGGCTAAACTAAAATATAGCTAGCTATACTTTAGAAACTGCACCTACTTCAAACCTCGTACTGCACTTAGGTTAGGTAAACTGGGGTAGAACAATTTAGAAGCATCAGATGAGTATCCCATTTTAGCTTATGTTATTTATGTATGTATTTTGATTAATATATGTCATAGCTATAAACCATGCTATTCCAGTATTATTTTATCTTACTGCTAACCTCGTATATATTGTACTTCGCAGTCTGTCTTACGATTGTAGCAATTCATATCTCTTGCATGAGAAATAAGACTGTTCAATAAACCCTTTTACTGAAACTCTGTAGAAACGAAGCATGCACGATTGACTGAGTGAAACTGTTATCTATTGTTTCCACGATTCTGAGACTGTTCCAATTCTAAAAGGAAACAAAGTTGTCATGTTTATGCTGTTGTCAGAGACTAATCCCTTCTAGTATATTCGAGAAGTTTCTAGTGACCTCCAAGTTAGCTGGCACACACAAGTAATTAAGTTTAATATACTCAATAGAGACATACTGACCTTAGTCCTATGTCAAATCTATAGTGTATGTTATTCCAATGAGCAGAGCCTATCAGGGATATAGGAACTACACCCACAGTCTACTACGCCTACCCGTAATCTGAGGGAGAGGTCGGAAAGGAGAAGATAGTCCCTCTCCATACCCTACTACACACACCCATCATTACAGAGAGAGGTCTCAGCAGAGAGGCCAGTTCCTCCACACACCCTACTACACACACCCATCATATGACATAGAGGTCTAAAAGGAGAGGGCGCTCCATCCCCACACCCTACTTCGCACATCTGTCATCTGAGATAGACATCTAAAAGGATAGCTAAGTCCCTCCCTACACCCTACTACACATAACTGTCATTGCAGAGAGTGGTCTCAGCAGAGAGGCCAGTCCCGCCACAGACCCTGCTACACACACCCATCATCTTAGAGACAGGTGTGAAAGGAGAGCCCAGTCCCTCCCCACACCCTACTATGCACACCTATCATTATGAAAGAGGTCTCAGCAGACAGGCCAATCCCTCCATACACCCTACTACACACACCAGTCATCAGGGAGAGAGGTCTAAAAGGAGACAGCAGTGTCGGGACTACCGATCCCGGACCATCTAAACTACCAAGATGGCCGCCGTAACTAGAGCGCATGCGCGGAGGGAGGTCGGGTGTGTGTAAAGTCCGACCTCCCACGTCTGCTGACACTTTGCGCTCTTTGGAAGCTCTTGGTGTTTCTTCGTCCGGTTCCTGGGGCTCCTGTACTCGCCGCGTTTCTTCGGTTGCCCTCGGGGCTTGGAGCGGTGTTGGGTCGCTGGTCTGCTTCCTGGGACGTCGGCCACGTGGAGTGCCCGGATCGGCGTCCTAGCAGCGGTCATTGCAGTGGGCTTGTAGACTTCTCGGCGGTGTTTCCCTCGTCACGCACACTCCTTCCCGCCCTCGGAGGTCGCTCCTATTTGCGGTCCAGGTGGGACTACAGTGGACTTCGAATGGCTCCTAAATTCCTGCAATATAAAACAAGAGAGAAGTAAAGACATTACGGTAGGCTACGAAACCTCGGAAATGCAAGGTGACCCCCCCCCCTATTATAGCCCAAGACAGAATAATTGGGGTCCTAAGCTCCGAGGATGACTTTTTGAGAGCTGTCATAAAAGAACATTCGTCCCCAGCTATGAAACAAACAGTAGAAAATCATGAAGTCACTAGAGAACAGGATTTCTTTTATGTCCAAGGAGGTTTAGTTCTCCCCACCCAGGCATTGAGGTCATAGGCACTAGAATGGAGTCATGCCCATCCTCTAGCGGGACATCCAGGGTACAGGAAGTCTCTGGACCTATTAAGAAGGCACTTTTGGTGGCCTAGTATGGGGAGAGACGCAAAACGTTATGTTCAAACATGTCATATCTGTGCCCAAGGGAAAGCCTCACACCAGAGCCCTGCGGGTTTGTTGCAGCCGTTACCGACACCACCTAGTCCCTGGCACACTGTGTCTTTAGATTTTATAGTGGATTTACCCAAAACTGCCCAAGGAAATACAACACTTCTTGTAGCAGTGGATTTACTAACCAAAATGGCACATTTCGTCCCACTGAAGGCTCTCCCTTCATCAAAAGTTTTAGCCTCTGTCTTCGTTCAACATATAGTCCAGTTGCACGGCCTTCCATCTGTGCTAATATCAGATAGGGGGGCTCAGTTTGTTTCCAAATTCTGGAAGGGGAGCCTTTATACAGGTAGATGTCCGATTATCCTCTTTGTCACCACCCTCAAACAGACGGCCAAACTGAGAGAGTAAACCAATGCTTCGAGCAATACATCAGATGTTACACCTTGTACTCTCAAGAAGACTGGGATGAAATGGTATGGATTGCAGAGTTTTCCTATAACAATAGCTGTCATACATCCACGTCCTTCTCCCCCTTCTATTGCAATTATGGCTTTCACCCACACACACTACTAACATCCCAATCTGCTTCTTGTCCTGCCCCTGCAGCCATAGATTTCATAAAGGGAATACAAGAGATACACAAGACAGCTCGAATTACACTAGAAAACACCAAGGCCAGTTATAAAAAGGGGGCGAATTCCCACAGGCGCACAGAACCCGAGTATCAACAAGGAGATAGAGTTTGGCTATCCTCTAAATATTTGACGTTGAGAGGACCTTGCAAATTTAAACCCAGGTATATTGGACCATACAAGATATGCAAGGTGGTTAATCCTGTTGCTATGAAATTGGATCTTCTAGCTTCTTTGAAGATCCATCCTGTTTTTCATGTGTCGCTACTAAAACCAGTGGAACCTGGTACACGTCTCCCCAAGACTCCACCCTCTATAATAGTGAATGGGAAACCAGAGTATGAAATCGGGGCAATCATTGACTCCCGTAGAGTTCGACGCCAACTCCAAATACTTGATACATTGCAAGGGGTATGGTATTGAGGAAAGTACTTGGGAGCCGGCCAGCCAGGTACACGCTCCTCGAATGGTACGCACGTTCCATAGACTGCACCCTGATAAACCCAAGCCGGTTGGAAGGATTGTGGGGGGGTATACTGTCGGGACTACCGATCCCGAACCATCTAAACTACCAAGATGGCCGCCGTAACTAGAGCGCATGCGCGGAGGGAGGTCAGGTGTGTGTAAAGTCCGACCTCCCACGTCTGCTGATGCTTAGCGCTCTTTGGAAGCTCTTGGTGTTTCTTCGTCCGGTTCCTGGGGTTCCTGTGCTCGCCGCGTTTCTTCGGTTGCCCTCGGGGCTTTGAGCGGCGTTGGGTCGCGGGTCTGCTCCCTGGGACGTCGGCCGCGTGGCGTGCCGGGATCGGCATCCTAGCGACGGTGATTGCAGTGGGCTTGTAGCCTTCTCGGCAGTGTTTCCCTCGTCACGCATGCTCCCTCCTTCTTTGGCGCCCTCGGCGGTTGCTCCTATAGTCGGTCCAGGTGGGACTACAGTGGACTTCGAGTGGCTTCTAAATTCCTGCAATATAAAACAAGAAAGAAGTAAAGACATTACGGTAACAGCACTCTTGCGCTGCTTTTTGTACTTCGTTTTACTACAATATATTTACCTGAGTTATCCTGGCACTGTGGGATCAGTCTTCTTTTTATTTGGGGGAAATTAAATACACTTGAGAAAGGAGAAACCTGAAGTTAAGGTTCCACATATGTTTTGTTCACATGGCCTAAACATACAAGCAAGACGCATTATAAGGTGGGTCTGCATTATATGACAAACACGTTTCCAGCAGTTTTCCTCATATACACGTAGAGTATTTAGCGTTTTTTCTTTTATGGTTAATTTCAGTAGTGTTTTACATAGACCAAGAAGAAGGGAAACATTGGAACACACCTCTTTATTTTCAGAGCTAGGTAAGAGGATAATTCATTAGGAGAAAAGAAAAGAGAATCAGTTCACATTAGTGTACAGGTCCTTAGTTACATTTATTTGTTTGTTGTATAGTCCTGTTCCTGTCCTGACGGGTCCTGTGCCACAGAGAGAGAGTCGTCGAGGGATTTTTAACCCTTGTTGTGTTTCCCCTCTTCCCCAGAGTACCATTGGCACCTGGAGAAGTCGTGGATATTGCTTCATGCCTCTGACGTTCCTGCAAGCAGATAGCGAATCCTGACAGAGCGCGAAGCCAAAAAAGAAAGTTATTGTCTTGCCCGAACGTCATGGACATGATCCAGGTGGATGTACGTCGTTACAACGCACACTTTTATAACGCATGCACTTACAACGCATTTTTTACAACGCAACATCCACTACAACGCATGCCATTACAACGCAGAACACTACAACGCATTTTTAAAAACTACCTTTACAACGCATTCCATTACATCGCATACTACCTTTACAACGCATACCATTACAACGCATAATATTACATTGCATTTAAGGTAAGTATTGGATAGTATAGGAGTAAAAATTACTAATCTTACTCCAGGGGGTGCAACAGTAGGGTAATTGTTGGATAGTATAGGGGTAAAAATTTCTATTCTTACTCCAGGGGGTGCAACAGTAGGGTAAGTGTTGGATAGTATAGGGGTAAAAATTACTATTCTAACTCCAGGGGGTGCAACAGTAGGGTAAGTGTTGGATAGTATAGGGGTAAAAATTACTATTCTTACTCCAGGGGGTGCAACAGTAGGGTAAGTGTTGGATAGTATAGGGGTAAAAATTACTATTCTTACTCAAGGGGGTGCAACAGTAGGGTAAGTGTTGGATAGTATAGGGGTAAAAATTACTATTCTTACTCCAGGGGGTGCAACAATAGGGCAAGTGTTGGATAGTATAGGGGTAAAAATTACTATTCTAACTCCAGGGGGTGCAACAGTAGGGCAAGTGTTGGATAGTATAGGGGTAAAAATTACTATTCTAACTCCAGGGGGTGCAACAGTAGGGCAAGTGTTGGATAGTATAGGGGTAACAATTACTATTCTAACTCCAGGGGGTGCAACAGTAGGGTAAGTGTTGGATAGTGTAGGGGTAAAAATTACTATTCTAACTCCAGGGGGTGCAACAGTAGGGTAAGTGTTGGATAGTGTAGGGGTTTTAATATAATATTATGAGTTGTGATGGTATGCGTTGTAAAGGTAGTATGCGATGTAATGGAATCCGTTGTAAAGGTAGTTTTTAAAAATGCGTTGTAGTGTCCTGCGTTGTAATGGCATGCGTTGTAGTGGATGTTGCGTTGTAAAAAATGCGTTGTAAGTGTAGTGCGTTGTAAAAGTTGCATTGTAAAGGTTGTTCCCCGATCCAGGTGACCCTTACAGACTTAGCACATATGATAGGTAACTTGCAAAAAGAAACACAAGCCCTTTCGGCAAGGGTAGATAATATACAGCGGGGTCTGAGATCAGAACCAGGAATGAGTAACCTGTGGGGGCGTCTTTTCACTCCTACTCAAACTCCAAGTGCCGGTCTTCCGGTAATTCAGGTCACCACCCCACAATCCATTCCGCTGGCCCCTCCCGAGCGGTTTCTAGGGGATCCTGCTAAATTTGCGACCTTCATTAGCCAGTGCCAATTACACTTTATATGTAAGGCTTCTTGCTTCCCATCGGATCAAGCAAAGGTGGCTTTTGTCATATCCTATCTGGGGGGGTCTGCCGCAAATTGGGCCATACCCTTAATAGAAAGGAACGATCCTCTGCTACAAGATTACTCTGCTTTCAAAAACGAAATTAAGAAATTGTTTGATAAACATTCCTTTGTGCATTCAGTTGATACCGACCTTCTTAACTTAAAACAGGGAAACAAAGACTTGGCTAATTATATCTCTACTTTCAATAGGTTAGTGGCAGAAGCTGGGTGGCCTGAGGAGAAGCGTAGTACTTTATTCTACCGTGGTCTGAGAGATGAGTTGAAGGATATGCTAGCTCAGGTTGTAGACCCGCTCGAGTCTTGTTCCGCTCTTATTGATCTTGTAGTTAGATTGGATCACAGGCTCTCAGAAAGAAAGAGAGAAAGAAGTAGACCAGAAGGACGAATTACTACCTACAGAGAAAAGAAAGGTGAATCCGAAAAGAAGATAGAAGAGCCTGAACCCATGCAAATAGGGAGTGTGAGAGGGCCTCTTAGTGAAGATGAAAGAAAACAAAGACGAGAAAAGAAATTGTGCTTGTATTGCGGAAAGCAGGGACACTTTCTTAGGGAATGCCCTGTAAAACCAAAACTAGCAAGACAGTCGGAAAACTAAAAAACCCGAGGTCTCACGAGACAAAGGCTTCGGGTACTTCAGGGATGATTGTCTCGCTAATGCCTTCTAGACCAAGTCACTTCTTCCTTTCTACACGTCTCATATGGGGACAACAGGTTGCAGATGTACAGATAATGGTTGATTCCGGTGCTTCAGGCAACTTTATGGACACATTGTGGGCTCAGGAGAAGAATATTCCTAAGGTGTCTAAAGAGTCTTGGGAAGAGGTTACCACGATAGATCGGAGTAAGTTAAAATCTGGTCCTATTACCCATGCCACCATAAAATTATCATTAGTCGTTCAAGAAGAACATCATGAACTCATTGTTTTTGATCTCATTCACTCCCCTCAATTTCCAGTTATCCTAGGGTTACCTTGGTTGCGCCAACATTGCCCGCTTATCGATTGGAAAGCAATGACATTAGCTTTCAACCCTGATTTCTGTGGTGCGTACCTTCTTCCTGAGTCAATTGGTACTAAGTCGGCTAATGCCCTTATTTATATTGAGGAACCAGAACTACCTTTGGTTTATCAGGATCTAAAAGAAGTATTCGATATTGAAAAGGCTACTAGTCTTCCACCTCATAGATCTTTTGATTGCAGAATAGATCTATTACCTGGAGCCCGCATACCCTGTAGTAGGGTGTATACATTAACAGAAAAGGAAAACTTGTACTTAAGAGAGTATTTAGACAAAATGTTATGAATAGGTTTTATCCTCCTTCCAGGTCTCCTGCTTCCTCGTCTCTTTTTTTTATACCCAAGAGAGAGGGAGGTCTTAGATGTTGCATAGACTACAGAGCTTTAAACGCTGTCACTATCAAGAACAGGTATCCTTTGCCTTTAATATCTTCCCTACTCGATCAAGTAAAAGATGCTCAAATTTTCACCAAACTCGATTTAAGAGGAGCTTACCATCTTGTAAGAATCAAGAAAGGAGATGAGTGGAAAACAGCCTTTTGTACCAAATTTGGGCTATACGAGTATTTGGTAATGCCCTTTGGGTTGTGTAATGCCCCTTCGGCCTTCCAGTTTTTTATTAATGAGGTCCTAAAATATATGTTAGACCTGTTCGTCATTGCTTATATAGACGACCTCTTAATCTACTCCTCATCACAGCAAGAACATGAAGTCCATGTTCAAAGAGTCCTTGAACGATTGCGAGACAACCACTTGTACTGTAAGATAGAAAAGTGTTGCTTCCATACCAGGGAAATAAGTTTTCTTGGATTTGTGTTAACTCCCCACGGAATTAGTATGGACCCACAGAAGGTGGAAGCCATTATACGTTGGCAAGCACCACAAAATGTAAAAGAAATCCAGAGTTTTCTTGGTTTTGCCAACTTATACAGGCGCTTTATTAGACTAATGAGGCAGAAACAGCTTTTACTACACTGAAGAACGCCTTTACGAAGGCACCAATTCTACGACATTCAGACCCTTCTCGACCCTTTATAGTAGAGGCCGATGCCTCTCAAGTGGCTGTGGGAGGGGTTCTTTCTCAAACTGATCCTGAAACCGGACACCTACACCCTATAGCATATTTTTCTCGAAAATGGTCACCAGCTGAACAGAATTATACCACCGGGGATAAGGAGCTATTAGCCATAAAGAGGGTATTTGAGGAATGGAGACAATACTTACTAGGAGCAAATCACAGAATACTTGTACTCACAGATCACCGTAACTTACAATTCCTGAAATCTGCTAGGGCTCTATCTATGAGACAACTACGCTGGATGCAATTCTTTAGTGACTAAGATTTCCTGATTCAGTTCCAAGCAGGAAAACGAAACGGCAAAGCAGATGCTTTGTCCCGCTTAGGCTACGAAACCTCGGAAATGCAAGGTGACCCTCCCCCTATTATAGCCCAAGACAGAATAATTGGGGTCCTAAGCTCCGAGGATGACTTTTGAGAGCTGTCATAAAAGAACAATCGTCCCCAGCTATGAAACAAACAGTAGAAAATCATGAAGTCACTAGAGAGCAGGATTTCTTTTATGTCCAAGGAGGTTTAGTTCTCCCCACCCAGGCATTGAGGTCATAGGCACTAGAATGGAGTCATGCCCATCCTCTAGCGGGACATCCAGGGTACAGGAAGTCTCTGGACCTATTAAGAAGGCACTTTTGGTGGCCTAGTATGGGGAGAGACGTAAAACGTTATGTTCAAACATGTCATATCTGTGCCCAAGGGAAAGCCTCACACCAGAGCCCTGCGGGTTTGTTGCAGCCGTTACAGACACCACCTAGTCCCTGGCACACTGTGTCTTTAGATTTTATAGTGGATTTACCCAAAACTGCCCAGGGAAATACAACACTTCTTGTAGCAGTGGATTTACTAACCAAAATGGCACATTTCGTCCCACTGAAGGCTCTCCCTTCATCAAAAGTTTTAGCCTCTGTCTTCGTTCAACATGTAGTCCGGTTGCACAGCCTTCCATCTGTGCTAATATCAGATAGGGGGGCTCAGTTTGTTTCCAAATTCTGGAAGGGGAGCCTTTATACAGGTAGATGTCAGATTATCCTCTTTGTCACCACCCTCAAACAGACGGCCAAACTGAGAGAGTAAACCAATGCTTCGAGCAATACATCAGATGTTACACCTTGTACTCTCAAGAAGACTGGGATGAAATGGTATGGATTGCAGAGTTTTCCTATAACAATAGCTGTCATACATCCACGTCCTTCTCCCCCTTCTATTGCAATTATGGCTTTCACCCACGCACACTACTAACATCCCAATCTGCTTCTTGTCCTGCCCCTGCAGCCATAGATTTCATAAAGGGAATACAAGAGATACACAAGACAGCTCGAAATACACTAGAAAACACCAAGGCCAGTTATAAAAAGGGGGCGGATTCCCACAGGCGCACAGAACCCGAGTATCAACAAGGAGATAGAGTTTGGCTATCCTCTAAATATTTGACGTTGAGAGGACCTTGCAAATTTAAACCCAGGTATATTGGACCATACAAGATATGCAAGGTGGTTAATCCTGTTGCTATGAAATTGGATCTTCCAGCTTCTTTGAAGATCCATCCTGTTTTTCATGTGTCGCTACTAAAACCAGTGGAACCTGGTACACGTCTCCCCAAGACTCCACCCTCTATAATAGTGAATGGGAAACCAGAGTATGAAATCGGGGCAATCATTGACTCCCGTAGAGTTCGACGCCAACTCCAAATACTTGATACATTGGAAGGTGTATGGAATTGAGGAAAGTACTTGGGAGCCGGCCAGCCAGGTACACGCTCCTCGAATGGTACGCACGTTCCATAGACTGCACCCTGATAAACCCAAGCCGGTTGGAAGGATTGTGGGGGGGTATACTGTCGGGACTACCGATCCCGAACCATCTAAACTACCAAGATGGCCGCCGTAACTAGAGCGCATGCGCAGAGGGAGGTCAGGTGTGTGTAAAGTCCGACCTCCCACGTCTGCTGACGCCTAGCGCTCTTTGGAAGCTCTTGGTGTTTCTTCGTCTGGTTCCTGGGGTTCCTGTGCTCGCCGCGTTTCTTCGGTTGCCCTCGGGGCTTGGAGCGGCGTTGGGTCGCGGGTCTGCTCCCTGGGACGTCGGCCGCGTGGCGTGCCGGGATCGGCATCCTAGCGACGGTGATTGCAGTGGGCTTGTAGCCTTCTCGGCAGTGTTTCCCTCGTCACGCATGCTCCCTCCTTCTTTGGCGCCCTCGGCGGTCGCTCCTATAGTCGGTCCAGGTGGGACTACAGTGGACTTCGAGTGGCTTCTAAATTCCTGCAATATAAAACAAGAAAGAAGTAAAGACATTACGGTAACAGCACTCTTGCGCTGCTTTTTGTACTTCGTTTTACTACAATATATTTACCTGAGTTATCCTGGCACTTTGGGATCCGTCTTCTTTTTATTTGGGGGAAATTAAATACACTTGAGAAAGGAGAAACCTGAAGTTAAGGTTCCACATATGTTTTGTTCACATGGCCTAAACATACAAGCAAGACGCATTATAAGGTGGGTCTGCATTATATGACAGACACTTTTCCTGCAGTTTTCCTCATATACACGTAGAGTATTTAGCGTTTTTTCTTTTATGGTTAATTTCAGGAGTGTTTTACATAGACCAAGATGAAGGGAAACATTGGAACACGCCTCTTTATTTTCAGAGTTAGGTAAGAGGATAATTCATTAGGAGAAAAGAAAAGAGAATCAGTTCACATTAGTGTACAGGTCCTTAGTTACATTTATTTGTTTGTTTTATAGTCCTGTTCCTGTCCTGACGGGTCCTGTGCCACAGAGAGAGAGAGTCGTCGAGGGATTTTTAACCCTTGTTGTGTTTCCCCTCTTCCCCAGAGTACCATTGGCACTTTGACATTGTTGGGTGCGGTTGGTGTTTTGGGGAAGTCGTGGATATTGCTTCATGCCTCTGACGTTCCTGCAAGCAGATAGCGAATCCTGACAGGCAGTCCCTCCTCACACCCTACTATGCATACCCTTCATCTGAGAGAAATGTCTGAAAGGAGGGGTGAGGCCCTAGGAGCCAGGCCACCTCGACACCCTAATACCCACACAACTAGAAATTCACTGAAAAAAACATGGGTTAAAGTAATGTTATAGTTAAATGTAATAAACATATCTGTTTTCCTCGTTTTTTTTAAAACGTTAGAAATTCACTAAAAAAAAACATAGTTTTAAGTAATATTATAGTTAGGTGAATTTGTCAGTGTGAACATTAACGTTTTGAACAAAAAAAAAAAACACAGAAATTTACCAGTTATAGTTAGCAGCGCTAACAGTAATTCTCACCTGCTTTTTCTGCAGGGGCAAGGTGCAAGATCTGACGATAGGTCCCAAGTTCTCACACCCACTAATGTCAGCCAAACTATGTCAAAGCTAACACAGTAGATATGGGGGAAAAAGAGAAACAAAACAAGGAAAGGGAGAAGGTAAAAAAAAATACAGCACCAACACGCATCACCTATGTATGTTGAAAGGTCCCTATGTGATTCCTGAAGTACAAATAAGGTTATATGTATTCAAAAAGCATGTAGAATGAAAATAACACTGAGTTACAATGTATAATGCGATAGGTTATATACCTGGAGAATTCCCTCTTCCACGAGGATATATCGATATCTAACAACTTGGTAATATATATCTGTATGGAAGAGATATAAAATTATGAGCAAATACTTAGGACAACATGACACAATAATCAAAAGAGATATACATATGATTAACCTTAAAGAGGTTCAGCGTGAAATCAAAATATGCCCCAAATTATTCATATCCAATAAAACAAGTAGAAAAACCCAAAAATATATTCTTCTGAAAAGGATAATAACTACTACAAAAACATACATAAAAGTGTGCATGGCTAGTTACTATGAATATAATACAGCCACTTTAATTTCAGGAGACTGATATTATCTATCTTTCATATTTATAGCCATCAAGCAATGCCAGCAGGGGAGCAGAATCTCCATGAACCAAGAAGACTATCTCAGATAAGTATCAAGTATACTTTATACAATTGTAAAAGAAATGTTACCACTTGAAAGACTCTTTGTGAGAAATTTCTCTGTGTGCTCTTTTTGTAGGGAACAACTGAAGGCCCCCGCGGCTTCGGGTGAAAATCAACGTAATATGGAAAATTCAGAAGGCCCCCGCGGTGTCTGGAAAGAACAGCAGAGCAGAACCAGGATTTGAAGACCCCCGTAGCGTCTGGGAACATCAGCGGAACAGAACCAGGATTTGAAGGCCCCCGTGGCATCGGGAAACGCCAGCAGAGCAGATCCAGGATTCCGAATAGAGGACTCCAACTGCCGTCGGAGCAACCTGGAAGACATCAGGTAAGTGTCGAAGGGCAGAACGAGAGACACACACGCGTCAGGAAGAACACAAAGCACTCTACCGTCCTGTTCAGCCCCTTCTGTTTTCGGCTTTCTCTGCCCCTGCACACACGCGATTGGAGCAAGTCCGACAGTACACCCCTCCAGAACACCCCCCACTGGTTTGGGCTTACCCAGATAGCGTCTGTGGAGGTCAAGGGGTATGGACATGTCCAGCTGGTTCCAACGTACAGTCCTCAGGACCATACCCTTTCTAATATACAAAATACTGCAAACGACGCCTCAACCTAAGAGAATCCACAATAGCCTCCACTTCATATTGAGTTTCGTCATCAACCAAAGTCAGGGAGGTGGGATTGAACATGTAACTTGTGCCTTGCACCAATGGTTTTAATAATGGCACATGAAAAACAGGGTGGATTTTGAGAGAAGATGGGAGGTCCAACTTAATGGCAACTGGATTGATTAACTTTATGATGGAATAAGGACAGATGAAACAAGGTTTGAACTTTCGCGTTCCCTTCACTGCTATGTTATGTGTGGATAACCATACTCTGTATCCTCTGGCATAATCAGGGGGAGACCGTCAATGGTGATCTGCATTCTCCTTGTACATGCTTTTAGCTTTGTTAAGATTAAAGTTGGCTGTCTTTTGTGTTTCTGGAAGGTGGTGTACAAATTCTAGGGCAGCATGGGTAGGTGTGGAAACAGGCGATGGTAACAATAACCAATGAGGATGAAATCCGTAATTACAGAAAAAAGGTGAATACCCAATAAAAGAATACTTCTCATTATTATAAGCAAACTCAGCTGCCCAAAAAATGTTATCACAATCAGCAGCGCAAAGAAGCAAATTACACCTAGGTGCCGATCACGATCCGGCAAAAACCGGGTACGAACCGTCGGACGGAGCATATTCTCCGTCCGACGCGTACCCGGTCGTCAAAATATACAAACATGGAATTACGATTCGCACGGGTACACCATTACCGTACGAATCGTAAAAAAGACCGACCGAACAAAAAACACCTACCAATGCGATCCGGGAAAGCGCCGACCTGACGTCGGGACGCACGCAGCCAGCCATTCACGACCCAGGAATCACGATTCGCACCGACGTCACCCCGCACGGTGAATATTTTGCGGCAGCCAAAAACTGCCGGGAAATCAGGACGACGCGAACAAGGACCACCAGTACGCGACGGACAGACGGCGACGCGAACAAGGAGGACCAGTACGTGACGGACACACAGGACGACGCCACCAAGGAGGACCCGTACGCGACAGGACGACGCGATCAAGGAGGACCCGTACGCGACAGGACGACGCGAGCAAGGAGGACCAGTACGCGACGGACAGACATGGACCCGAACCTACGAGTCATCCCTGCCCTCATAGCAGTACACCTCCTCTACAGGTTACGACGCAGACGCCGCAGAAGGTCAGAATAACTAAGGGAGGGGGGAAAGTGGGGTGGGGTGGGGGTGGCACGACCAGGGCAGGCCACAAAACAACCACATGAGTGACACACTACACATGGCCTGGACATACCTGACTCCCATGCCCTGGTCACCACGAGGGGGTGGGGGCGTGTCCTGATAATCCAGCGACCGCCACAACGGAAGTCCGTCACCACGCGAACCGGCAACACAACCAGACAGGTACGTCCCGTACCCACGCCTGAAGAGCGTGGGTACGAGTCGGACCACGCCCACACACGTCACCCCAACAATGGCGGGACGGATCGCACCCACGTGGCAAAGGCCTGGGTACGGGCCGCACAAACATCACATAGCGTGGGGACGGATATGTACGGACCCTACCCCCACCCCGTATGCAAGGAGCGTACCCCCCAGCCCAACAGTGCAAGTACGACCCGTACCCCCTTCCGCGGACGTACGGAGCATACCCCCAGCCCAACAGTGTAAGTACGACCCGTACCCCCACCCGCGTATGCATGGAGCGTACCCCCCATGCCAACAGTGTAAGTACGACCCGTACCCCCACCCGCGGACGTACGGAGCGTACCCCCAGCCCAACAGTGTAAGTACGACCCGTACCCCCACCCGCGTATGCATGGAGCGTACCCCCCATGCCAACAGTGTAAGTACGACCCGTACCCCCACCCGCGGACGCACGGAGCGTACCCCCAGCCCAACGTTGTAAGTACGACCCGTACCCCCACCCGCGGACGCACGGAGCGTACCCCCAGCCCAACAGTGCAAGTACGACCCGTACCCCCACCCGCGGACGCACGGAGCGTACCCCCAGCCCAACAGTGCAAGTACGACCCGTACCCCCACCCGCGGACGCACGGAGCGTACCCCCAGCCCAACAGTGCAAGTACGACCCGTACCCCCACCCGCGGACGCACGGAGCGTACCCCCAGCCCAACAGTGTAAGTACGACCCGTACCCCCACCCGCGGACGCACGGAGCGTACCCCCAGCCCAACAGTGTAAGTACGACCCGTACCCCCACCCGCGGACGCACGGAGCGTACCCCCAGCCCAACAGTGTAAGTACGACCCGTACCCCCACCCGCGGACGTACGGAGCGTACCCCCAGCCCAACAGTGTAAGTACGACCCGTACCCCCACCCGCGGACGCACGGAGCGTACCCCCAGCCCAACGTTGTAAGTACGACCCGTACCCCCACCCGCGGACGCACGGAGCGTACCCCCAGCCCAACAGTGCAAGTACGACCCGTACCCCCACCCGCGGATGCACGGAGCGTACCCCCAGCCCAACAGTGCAAGTACGACCCGTACCCCCACCCGCGGACGCACGGAGCGTACCCCCAGCCCAACAGTGCAAGTACGACCCGTACCCCCACCCGCGGACGTACGGAGCGTACCCCCACCACACCAGTGTCAGTAGACTCGTACCCTCACCTCTAATGCAGTGTGCGTAACCCCACCGTGTATGTGCCAAGCGCACATATCCAGAAATCGGAGGTGTGTGTGCAGAGTCCACCCAGCAGTGCCCTGAGACAGGAGGGGTGGGTGCTCATCACTCCCAGCAGTGCCCAGAGACAGGAGGGGTGTGTGCAGAGTCCTCCCAGCAGTGCCCTGAGACAGGAGGGGTGGGTGTGGAGTCCTCCCAGCAGTGCCCTGAGACAGGAGGGGTGGGTGCAGAGTCCTCCCAGCAGTGCCCTGACACAGGAGGGGTGGGTGCAGAGACCTCCCAGCAGTGTCCAGACCCAGGAGGGGTGGGTGCAGAGTCCTCCCAGCAGTGCCCAGAGACAGGAGGGGTGGGTGCAGAGTCCTCCCAGCAGTGTCCAGACCCAGGAGGGGTGGGTGCAGAGTCCTCCCAGCAGTGCCCAGAGACAGGAGGGGTGTGTGCAGAGTCCACCCAGCAGTGCCCTGAGACAGGAGGGGTGGGTGCAGAGTCCTCCCAGCAGTGCCCAGAGACAGGAGGGGTGGGTGCAGAGTCCTCCCAGCAGTGTCCAGACCCAGGAGGGGTGGGTGCAGAGTCCTCCCAGCAGTGCCCAGAGACAGGAGGGGTGTGTGCAGAGTCCACCCAGCAGTGCCCTGAGACAGGAGGGGTGGGTGCCCATCACTCCCAGCAGTGCCCAGAGACAGGAGGGGTGTGTGCAGAGTCCTCCCAGCAGTGCCCTGAGACAGGAGGGGTGGGTGTGGAGTCCTCCCAGCAGTGCCCTGAGACAGGAGGGGTGGGTGCAGAGTCCTCCCAGCAGTGCCCTGACACAGGAGGGGTGGGTGCAGAGACCTCCCAGCAGTGTCCAGACCCAGGAGGGGTGGGTGCAGAGTCCTCCCAGCAGTGCCCAGAGACAGGAGGGGTGGGTGCAGAGTCCTCCCAGCAGTGTCCAGACCCAGGAGGGGTGGGTGCAGAGTCCTCCCAGCAGTGCCCAGAGACAGGAGGGGTGTGTGCAGAGTCCACCCAGCAGTGCCCTGAGACAGGAGGGGTGGGTGCCCATCACTCCCAGCAGTGCCCAGAGACAGGAGGGGTGTGTGCAGAGTCCTCCCAGCAGTGCCCTGAGACAGGAGGGGTGGGTGTGGAGTCCTCCCAGCAGTGCCCTGAGACAGGAGGGGTGGGTGCAGAGTCCTCCCAGCAGTGCCCTGACACAGGAGGGGTGGGTGCAGAGACCTCCCAGCAGTGTCCAGACCCAGGAGGGGTGGGTGCAGAGTCCTCCCAGCAGTGCCCAGAGACAGGAGGGGTGGGTGCAGAGTCCTCCCAGCAGTGTCCAGACCCAGGAGGGGTGGGTGCAGAGTCCTCCCAGCAGTGCCCAGAGACAGGAGGGGTGTGTGCAGAGTCCTCCCAGCAGTGTCCAGACCCAGGAGGGGTGGGTGCAGAGTCCTCCCAGCAGTGTCCACACCCAGGAGGGGTGTAACACATGTGTGTGATGCCACAATTACCCACATCCATACTGCCTACAAGGGAACATGTCCCCATGAACTCATGTCAACTGACTCCACACACAAGTACAGTGATCACCAAGGATGCCAAGATTGTTGCAGGTGGAGACATGGCCATGCATGCATGGCCAAAGTAGAAGGGCTCCGTCACACACACAGCTCATGTAGACACAGCTCTGCGCTAAACATTGGGAACACCCTGCAGGGAAGAAACTGGGTACACAGAGGAAGGAATACACCCTGGGACAATTGAACCATGCAGTAACTGCTGACATGACCTAAGGAAGTTAGCCAACACCTTGTGATGGCACACAGATCCTAGGGTGGCCCCAAAGAGCAGAACACTACTACAAATCCCACACACCCAAAGCCTTAAACACCACCCAAAACAATGTAGCAGCCCCACCAACACCAATACCACCATAGCAGGAGTGTGATAATGAAAAAAGAAAATAAAGCTTTAATCAGCATGAGCACAATGTCCGTGGATCAACGGCAGTTCAAAGTCAACAAAGGCCATAGGGCAGTCAATTATTCCCAGCTGCATGGGGGACACAGTGGGATGTGTGTCCCCTACCTTGCCTGCACAGTCAAATGCCATCGTCTTCCATACTGGTGAGGGCATCAGGGGGGGGGGAAGCAACAGGCACCGCAGGGACATCAGGGCAAAGGGGCGGCGTTGTGGGTGCAGGGATGGAGGACTCAACCACAGGGGGTGTGTCATGGCCAAAGGCGGAGGCCAGGATGGCACTACACACCTTAGCAAGGTCCTCCAGGGAGTCCCCTGCACCCGAAGTGACCTCAGGCCCCAAGGAGGGGGGGGGTTCAGAGGGATGGGTTGCAGCGCCACCGGGGGAGGGTGGAGACAGGGGGGGAGACTCAACCACCCTGACCGAGGACTTCCTTGACCGCTTGCGTGGTGGTGTAACTGTGGGGCTCAGGGACAGAGCGGCCATGAAGGAGTCCTTGGGGGAGATGTGGCCAGGAGAGCTGAGGGGAGGGGATTTGGAGGGAGTGGATTGTGTGGAATGCGGACTCCCACTCTGGCTGCGTGTCACACGTTTGCCCCCCGACCCAGTGGGTGTGCCTATCTCACCCTGTGTGTGCGTGTCAGGAGGAGTGCGGTGGACCTTCCCTGCTGGTGTGGTGCCTGTGTCTGTTGTGGTGGGTGCATGCCGACGTCTGGGTGTACGTGGGACAGGCATGGAAGTGGGAAGTGTGGATGGGGCAGGGGTAGGTGGGGGGAGGTCGCGCTGCAGGAGACCCACTGCTGCAGTCAGTGTGGAGTCTAGGGACCTCAGCAAGTTGCGTTGCTCAGCCTGCAAAGAATGAATGCCCTCCAAGAATGCCTCGATGTTGGTGAGGGTTTTCCCGTGGGAATGGAGGACATTCAGGATCGCAGCCTGACCAACCTGCATTTGCCGCTGGATGTCCATGGACTCAGCATTGGCGGCAGCAGTGGAGACAGGGGCAGGGGGTGCGGTGCCTGGCAGGAAGGAGACATGCGGTGACCGGGCACGCTGGGAAGGGACACGAGCAAGTGGGAGGCGGTTGGTGGGAACTGAGGGGGCGGTGGCAGGTGTTGTTCCACTGTCAGCTGCTGGTGCAGCCTCCGCCAACTCTGAGACATCCTCCTCGGACCTGTCAGCTTCGTAGTCTGATGTGCCAGTCGACAGGTCCTCGGCCACACCATCCTCCGCCTCTGTCCCACTCGATGTGCCAGCCCCGATGTCACGGCTGCCACTGGTGCTCGGTCCCTCCGCCTGGTCCGTGTCCATGTCTCCCTCTGTGTCCCCCGACGATGCTGTGGGCAGGGTGGAGAGACAGAAATTAATCAGACACCTGTACACATCTGTCACATGAGTCCAATCTACATAGTCAACATTGCATAGCCTGAAGAGGCAGATCCCTAACATCTGCAAAACAAGGTACCGATGTAGGGCATGAAACACAGTTGGTTGAGCCACCATGCCACTGAAATACCATGGAGAGCATGAGACAATAGCTGATGACAGGAAACGGAGTCTGACATAGCACCCAGGCCCTGGGGACAATCCTGCACTGCCTCTGCACCACACAGCGTTTGTGAAAATACCTATGACCAGGGACAATATCCATGAACTTGAGACACATGCTGCATAGGTAATGCTGCAAACATGCCCAACATAACTCGGTCACTGCACCTTGCGTGTGTGTCCAGTAACATCACACACTGTCCAGACCCAGCAATTAGGAATCAGGATTTGACACATAGGCATTGCCCGCCCCAAGCAACCCCCACACGATGCTAATTGCTGAGACACAGGTGGCACCAACATCTCATAGTCTGGGTGATAAACACAGTGGCAGGCAAAAGGCAAGATTGGACGCAAAACAGCAAAGGTGCGCCTGTACAAATAATGAGGTACCAGTGCCCATCCTCAGATGAGTATAACAAGACACACAGGCACTGGCAACTGTGAGTATGAAGAGGGACAATCAGGTCAGGCTGCACAGTGGACACCTGTACATAATAGCACGTCTATATACATGGTGACAGGGGACAATGGCACAGAGCACAACCTACGCTGTAGACAGTGAGAGTGTCCACGTTGATGATGACACAAACAACACTGAGGATAAGGTGCCCCAGGGGACAGTATTGGGCACGCAACTACATGCTACTGAATGGCTGAATGGGAATGACTGCTACACACGTCACCATCCCTGCACTATGCGTAGCGCACACTCATGCACATCATGTCACAGGCCACTACATAGGACATGCGCGCTGTAAGGCATGACACATGAGAGACCAACTCCCATGTCTGGAGCCAGCATCAGTGCCAACTGACATGGAACCCACATGCAGTGAACTTGACAGTTCACAGGCAAGGTCCCACAACCTGTTACCCACCACCACCACCCATGATGCTACAGTCATTGTTCTCGTGGACAAAGCGCCAGCCTACATTACCTTGTGAAGGAGTGACTACACACAGACCAGGGAACACATTGCAAGGAGGGGAAGGGTGGCAGGGGCGCAGCGCTACACTTGGGCAAACTGGATGGGCACAGCACCTTTAAACCCTGCCAGTGAATTAATGCCACTGTGCCCTTACAAATGCCGGTGACACACAACAAACGCACATGTACCTACCCCCTTCCGCCTGCTGCATCGCCTGTAAGCGCCTCTCCAGGTCTGGAAAGACCACCGGCAGCACACGCCTGTGGAGGTGGGTCAGACGGCGGCGGCCGCGGTTCTTGTGGCTCTCAGGTGAGTCCCCCAGCAGGAGCCGTGCAATCCTCCGCGTCCAGCACCGGATATCCTGCCAGCGTTTCCTCACCTGGGACAGGCTCCGCCTCCGACCATCCACACGCCTCACGGCACTGACGGCGGTCAGCCAGATCTGCTCCTTGGCAGAGGCGCCTACCTGTGAGGAAGTACAAGTGACATCACATCAATACACCAGCCACATGTCACAGAGAGACATATGTGAACATAATAGCTGGTAACTACATGGCATGTAATGCAGCCAACGCATTGCACCTCTGTCATAGGGACATCATCCTCTGGTGAGGGAAAAGGCAGTACGTGCCATAGTGGGTACTCAGGTGGAATGATGGCAATGTCACAATCAATGATCAAGGCTCACACTGTGCATCACACCCACCCCTCCTGTCTCAGGGCACTGCTGGGAGGACTCCACACCCACCCCTCCTGTCTCAGGGCACTGCTGTTAGTGATAGGTCCCCACCCCTCCTGTCTCAGGGCACTGCTGGGAGGACTCCACACCCACCCCTCCTGTCTCAGGGCACTGCTGGGAGGACTCCACACCCACCCCTCCTGTCTCAGGGCACTGCTGGGAGGACTCCACACCCACCCCTCCTGTCTCAGGGCACTGCTGGGAGGACTCCACACCCACCCCTCCTGTCTCAGGGCACTGCTGTTAGTGATAGGTCCCCACTCCTCCTGTCTCAGGGCACTGCTGGGAGGACTCCACACCCACCCCTCCTGTCTCAGGGCACTGCTGGAAGGACTCCACACCCACCCCTCCTGTCTCAGGGCACTGCTGGGAGGACTCCACACCCACCCCTCCTGTCTCAGGGCACTGCTGGGAGGACTCCACACCCACCCCTCCTGTCTCAGGGCACTGCTTGAAGGACTCCACACCCACCCCTCCTGTCTCAGGGCACTGCTGGGAGGACTCCACACCCACCCCTCCTGTCTCAGGGCACTGCTTGAAGGACTCCACACCCACCCCTCCTGTCTCAGGGCACTGCTGGGAGGACTCCACACCCACCCCTCCTGTCTCAGGGCACTGCTGGAAGGACTCCACACCCACCCCTCCTGTCTCAGGGCACTGCTGGGAGACATCAGGCACCCCCCCCCTGGTACCCCCCCGACAGTACATGGCATGTGTGTCACACCGGGTCACAATGCCTGAAGACACAGTCACAACATAGGGACAGTCTGTGGCAGTGGCCTATGCACTCACCTGATACCCTGGTCGCCCATACAGCATGGGGTACTGTGGGAGGATCACATCCAGCAGAGCCATGTTCTCCTCCAGGGTGAATGGCTGTGTCCTCTCCACAGCCCTTGACATGGTTCCAGGGAATCAGTAGCAGCAGCTTGGTCGACAAATGCAAAGATGTGCAGGCAAGTAATCCCTCATGGGACCTGGCTGCCTTATATGTGGCCTTCTGCCCAGTCTCATGCACAGGAGTACAGAGTGATTGGTCACTCACATTTGCATCCTATGTTTCCACCAATCCCTTCAAACCTAGCAGTCTGTGGGTTCTCTATCGGTTTCATTCTCCTGCATGATGTCAGCCCCACAAACACATTGCAACAAAGTAGAAGAATTCCAACTGACTTCTGCTGTGCACCTTCCAGAACTAAATCGAAATTTGAACCTGGTCGCCATGACAACCAGCATGCATGTAGGCCTTAATACATGTCCCCTATGTAATTAGGAGAATCACACACAGGTACGGTGCGTTTCCGGGCCCTAGGGCACCCCAAATGCATGGCAACGGCCCGTACATGCATGCCTACGTTCAAAATCACTATGGGTCTGCACGCGTATGCGTACACGTAGTGGTACGGACCGTACACACGCATGTACGCTCACTATCACTATGGGTCTGCACGCGTATGCGTACACGTAGTGGTACGGACCGTACAAATGCCTGTACGCTCACTATCACTATGGTTCTGCACGCGTATGCGTACTCGTTGTGGTACGGACCGTACAAATGCCTGTACGCTCACTATCACTATGGGTCTGTGTACCCGTAGTGATAGTGAGCGTACATGCGAGTGTACGGTCCGTACCACTACGTGTACGCATACGCGTGCAGACCCATAGTGATAGTGAGCGTACATGCGAGTGTACGGTCCGTACCACTACGTGTACGCATACGCGTGCAGACCCGTAGTGATAGTGAGCGTACATGCGAGTGTACGGTCCGTACCACTACGTGTACGCATACGCGTGCAGACCCATAGTGATAGTGAGCGTAGATGCGAGTGTACGGTCCGTACCACTACGTGTACGCATACGCGTGCAGACCCGTAGTGATAGTGAGCGTACATGCGAGTGTACGGTCCGTACCACTACGTGTACGCATACGCGTGCAGACCCATAGTGATAGTGAGCGTAGATGCGAGTGTACGGTCCGTACCACTACGGGTACGCATACGCGTGCAGACCCATAGTGATAGGGCCGTACACTCGCATCTACGCTCTCTATCACTATGGGTCTGCACGCGTATGCGTACCCGTAGTGGTACGGACCGTACACTCGCATCTACGCTCGCCATCACGATGGGTACACATACGGCAGCACTCCCACAGTGATTTGGGAACATGCACAGGCCCTCTCAGCAGCAGTACGGCGGATTTTACACATCACTGTGGTGATAGGCGACACACATGTCGGAATAGGGCGGACATACTTGTCCATGGATGGACATACTTGTCCAGGAATGGACACCAAGGCATCGTCTGTGCATTACCACATGTGTGGGGCACAGGTGTCACAGGCTGTGATGTGGAACATGCCTCCTGAGTGGAGAAGGCACCAGATGTATGATGAGATGTGTACATGTGTACTGTGTGAGGGTGCAATGTGTGCCAGGCATGCCCTTGACTCCTTTGACATGTGTGCATGTGGGACTGCGCACTTGGGATGAGCGTCACTGGCATGGCACGGACACCAACACACGGAAGTGTCCCATGATGCCCGGTACAGGGGTCATGACACATGACTCATCACCACCCACAGTGCACAATGTGACTATGCCATATATGTGTCCGGGAGTTACATCGGGTTGATGTTGTAGCACCCTCAAAAGCTGCAGCCGTTGCAGCAACCAACATGTGGCTGTGTGTAGATTGTCATTGCACACTGTTCCCAACACCATGCCACATGTGTTACCGGATGTGAGGTGCACATGTATGCAAGGGACACGGAGTAGCGTGACAAGGCCATGTCAGCAAACTCACAAGGAATGTGTGGGGAGTCATGACATGTGCACCTTCATGGCAAGGTGTGTGGGCTGGACTAGTGTAATGTCATGTGACCTGTGGCTCAAGTGTTCCGCTGCCAGTATCTGCAATCAGCATCACACTTCTGCTGATGTGTGGGTGTATGTCACTCCTGTCTTGCGTCGGGCAGTGCACTTGCACTGGGACACAGCTATTTTCATGGCGTGGCATGGGGAGGTTCTCAATCACCGTGTGTAGCTGGGTCTTGGAAGGAGCGTCACCTTGCATCCATACTTGTCCTGGGCATGTAGCACATGCCTGACTCCCTATGAGGCATGTGTGTATTGCCAGATTTACATGTGCTCAGTAGACATGAGTTGTTCTCGTAGTGCACTCACTCTTCCTTGTCACTTCCAAATTACTGCAGAGCGCCTCCTGTTGCCCGAAGAATTCCAGACTTGGCCACCATGCAGGAGAATGACACGATCCGGCTCTACCGGTTCACCCAACCGTTGATTCTGGAGCTGACGGCGAGACTGGCACCACACCTGCAACCGCAGCACAGGTATCCTACGGCACTGACACCCCAGCTGAAGGTAATGGCTGCCCTACATTTCCTTGCCACGGGTACCTTCCAATATACCATAGCTCATGTTGGTGGCATGTCCCAGAGCATGTTCAGCGGTGTGCTGCATGATTTCTTGGAGGCCATGTTGATTCACCTGGATGACTTCATCAAGTTCCCAACCCCTGAACAGATGACTGAGGTCAAGCGTGGTTTCTATGCCCTGGGAGGGATGCCCCATGTCATTGGGTCCATAGATGGGACACATGTAGGTTTGGTACCACCACACGCACGGGAGGTGGCGTACCGCAATCGGAAGCACTACCACTCCATCAATGCCCTTGTGGTGTGTCTGTCCAACATGGTGATTTCGCATGTCTGTGCTCGTTTTCCAGGATCAGCACACGATGCCTACATCATGAGGCGTAGCGGGATGCCTGATATGATGATGCAGCTGCGCAACGAACGGGCATGTGTTGTTGGTGGGTACAGTCTGTCTGATCTGTATTCTGTTTGGCCGAGCAGCACTACCGCTTCGCCAGTTCTAACGATATCCATGTGCTTTCCATTTAGGGGACGCTGGCTATCCCAACATGCCTTGGCTGCTGACACCTCTCCGCAACCCCATCACGCCGGCCCAGCTCCGCTACAACACCGCCCATGGCCGGACAAGGCGAGTGATAGAGAGGACGTTTGGCATGCTGAAGAGCCGATTTCGGTGCCTCCACAAGACCGGCGGTGCACTCCCTTATGCCCCGGCGAAGGTCTGCAAAATCTTCATGGTCTGCTGCATGCTGCACAACATGGCAGTTGAGAGAGCTGTGCCACTCATCCTGGATCAAGATGACGAGGACCATCCACCCGTGGAGGACGAAGGGCTTGGCAATGGGGCTAGTGATGTGGAGGATGTGGAGCCGCAAGAGGACATCCGGACTCGGCTCATACGCGACTTCTTTGCTTAGTGGTGAGTACCAGGGTCTGAGTGTGCACGCATTGGTCCCCGTGTGGCATGCGTTGTGATGTGTGTCTCCACCTGCATGTATGGCACGTGGGTCAGAGGTGTGTGTGGGTGTGTCACTGGAGTGATGGTGGCAGTGATGGTAGTATTTCCCCAGGCATAATTGTGACCTAGCATGTTGTCATACATACATGTGTCGAGTGAATGCACATGCAAGTGGCTGAGCTTCTTGTGGCTGACTTCTTGTGTGTCTCTCTTCCCCAGGTACCTGCGCATGCCGTTTGCTGGTTGCATTGTTGTGGCACTGATATTCCTCATGGACATGGCATCGTGGGCTGACTCAGCGTTACAGGCACGGACACGTTTGGAAGTCTCCATGGGGTAAGGGATGCATCTGGGGTGTATTGGGTGTGGCAGTTGTTCACGATGTGTGCACACTGCCCCGGTCGGGGTTTGGGTCCTCTGCAGACATGTGGCATCCCCATGGGACACGACATGCAGCTGGGTACACCTGAATAGATGGGCTGCCTGGTTGTCAGTCATCAGTGATGGGATAGTTGATTGTGATGAAGGCATCAATGTGTGTGACACTGCCCTCGGACACATACGGTTAACATTGTCTTGACATGGCGTGGGACTTCCACATCAAGGGATGTATGGTGTATGGCGGTCTCTCCGTGAGCAGCTGTGGGTATTTAGCTGTTATCCGACACTTGTGTGCCAGTTCCATGCCTATCACGCATTTGTGCTGCAGAAGGGGGGTGCCAGTGTTGGAGCCACATGTTACTCCACATGGTGTGTTCATGTGTACTTCAAGTTGCCTCTGCAATCCCAAACACATGACTATTAAAGGTGTCCCTATGCCTCCAAGGTGCCTCTTCTCAGTCAATGCTGGTGTGTTGGCACGGTGCATCCTGCATGTCTGGCATGGTATTCCCTGATTGTGGCTATGTGTCAATGTGTCGAGTGGCAAGATGCAAGCTGTGTGTGTGTGCTGAGACTGTGTAATGGGCATGATGTCCATGACTGTGTGGGTATTGTGACATGTGCCATCCCCATGCATCCAACGTTGTCCATGACCCCATTCTCTGCATCCACCGGACTCAAGCTTGCAGGACATGGTTCTGCCACCTGTCTACACGTACCTGGGTGCCCCCCAGGACACGGGCCAGGATCCCTGACCTCTGCGCATGACTGTTGCTGTACTCAATGTGTCTGTCAGCACGGTTGTTCGGCCACCCCCTCAGCTGGTTCTGACCATCACGGGTGTGTATGGTGCTCCATGTCTGTCTTGCCTAGAAAACTGTGACCCATGTGTCCTGTGCCAGACTCAGGCCCCAGGGTGTGGATGGTTGAAGTGAACAGATGACTCAGGCATGTTTAGACTGTACAAGTCACGTGTTAGGTAATAATGCTACCAGCAGGCATCTACTCTTAATAGTGTGATTTATTATTGGGGGGGGGGGGCCAAGTGAGGGGCTTTCCGGGATTAGGGAATCCAAAGTTCAGTAGGGGAGTTGGTGTCCTTGCCATTGGAAATCCTCAGAGTCCATGCCACAGTCTTTGTCAACATTGGTCAGCCAGTGACCAGCAGGGCCATGTGGCAGAGAATGTCTCTTGATGCTGTGATGCTGTTGCTCCAGTGGGCCAGGTGCCAGGCCAGGTGTCCTGGGAGATGGTGATGTAGCAGCCACCCTCACGGTCCTTTCCGTGGACGACCCGGCTTCCTGCGGGGAACCTCAGCAGCAGGCCGTGACGACGTCTGGGATGCTCCGTCGGATGTTTCCTCCTCCTCCTCATGATCCCTCCCTGTGGGTGGTGATGTTCTCCGCCTTCTGGCACAGGGAGGGTCGGCCATGGTGTTGGCCATCCGACGGAGTTCAGCGTGAATCCCCTGGGACGCCGTCACTTGCTGAGCCTGTCTGTCCTCCATCCTCCGTTGGTGTAGCTGTAGACAGGCTATTAGCTCCGCATGTTGCTGGGCCTGCTGGACCTTGATCCCCTCGAGGACGGACACAACCTGGGCCATGCCCGTGGTGTCCTGCCGGTATGAGTCCAGGATGTTACGGACATGGGAAAATACCGGATCCCCAGCCAACTGGTCAGGCTCGCGCCTCCGCCGTCCTCCACTCCCACCACCCCTGCCCACTTGCGTCTGGCCTGCACTTGTGGGCACATGGGGTCTCCGGGACCCCTGAGGGGTGGCATTGGCGTTGTCGCCTGCCTCCTCCTGGGTGCCCGGGACACCGTGTCCCTCCTGGCGAGCCTGGCTGCTTTGTGGTGTTGGGGCAGGGATCCTGGGTGTCTCCTGGGATGTGGCAGGAGTGGGGGTGGTGGTTGGCACGGTTGTACCTGACGCAGGTGCTGCAGGTGGTTGGACACCAGAGGGGCCAGGTCGGTCGGGGTCGTCCGCAGAGTGGTGAGAGTGGTCGCTGCCGGTGGGATCGGTCTCCTGCAGATCCGGGTCCTGTGAGTGTTCCCCCCCAGTGTTGGGGGGTGCAGCACGACGTTGACCTGTGTGTGAGAGAGACAATGTTAAGTTTGATCCATGCAACATCCATGTTTCATCCGTTACAAAGTTGGCACATTTCCTCTTGGAATTTGGATCTGTCTTGCATTCCACTCACAGTGCACTTGTGCATGTGTGTGTCCCTTGGGCACCAATTTGGCCCCTTTAACTATGTGTGGCACAGTCTTACTTGCTGCGTCAAGTGTGTCTGCAGTCAGCAGTGGAGTGTGCATGTGTGCCGAGCTATGCATTTGCGCCTTCCTTGTAGCACTGTACATGTGCACATGGAGTGGATCCACACACTCATATGATGCAGGTGGCTGTCCTTGTGCTCGTGTACAGGTTGTAACATGGCCCTGCGTTTTGCCATGATGAAGAGGGGGGGTTCTGGCACTGGCCACCCTTGTCTACATGCACGCAGTCCACCTGCTGACGGGCAGACATTCCCACACACCAAAGGACTGATTTGCTCTCCCTGTGTCTCCCTCCTTCTCTGTCCCCCTCTCCCTCCCTCTCTGTCCCCCTCTCCCTCCCTCTGTGTGTCAGCCTCCTCCCTCTGTCCGTCTCCCTCCCTCTCAGTCCCCCTCTCCCTCCCTCTGTGTCCCCCTCTCCCTCCCTCCGTGTGTCACCCTCTGTCACCTTGGCCCAGCTTCCTGGGCACACACTGTTAGCAGATCTTTGAGTGGCCCTTGGCCTGTTGATGTGAGTTTGTTTCTGATCTCCAGGCACCCATTTTGTCTGCTGTGTGTCTGTGCGCTGCTGCTGTGGTGGTGTGTGCTGCCACTCTTTCACACTGTTGGCTGTTCATTAGCTGCTGGCATGTGCAAAACAGTGCCTTCACCCCCATGTGTTGATGCAAGGCGTCCGCCATTTGCTGGCAAGTCATTCCTGTGTTGGGACACAGTGTTTGTCTGGCTGTGACCTAGGCCATATGGGCAGAGGGCATTGTTGTCTACTTTGGAGTCGCACTATGTGATTCTTGGTGCCCAGCCTCCCGCCATCCGGGTTACCGTGTCATGTGTTGTTGTCTTCTGTGGCCTGTGACTTGACATTGTCCAGCTGGGTGCATGGGGCATGGTGGCAGCAGTGGCATGTGCCTGCTCATGGAGTGTGGTTGAGTAATGCGATGGCTTGTGGTGGTTGCGTGCCTGTTATTAATTTTGGTTGTGGTTGCAGTTCCCCCCATGTGAGGTGCGTTGTTTGTGTACTCACCCGGGTCTCGGAGTCCTTCTACTCCTTCAACTGCCTCCACCGGCAGTATGGCCATCACCCTCTCCTCCCAGGGATGGTACTGTACGGCTCTGCGGGAGGGCCCTCCTCCGGTGGCGTTGGCCTGGTCGTGTTCCTCCTGCCTCTTGGCTCTGACCCTCCTCCGCAGATCGTACCACCTGTTCTGGCAATCCTGCTTGGTCCTCCTGGTGTCCGCAACAGCATTCACAGCATCGACGATGGTCTGCCACATGGCTGTTTTGGCTGCCTGGCTGGTGCTTCTGACCAATGTTCCAAAGATCTGTGGCTCGACTCTGAGGATTTGATCAACAAGGACCTCCAACTCTCGGTGACTGAACTTTGGATTCTTGGTAGTGGGCATGGTGAGGGGTGTGGGTGGGGATGGTGTGGGTGTGGGGGGGGGTGTGGATGTTGGGGGGGGGTGTGGATGGTTGTGTGTGTGTGTGAATGTGATGAGAGGGTGTTTGTGAGGGTGGTCGTTTGAAGGTGTGCAAGTGTAAGGTGTGGTGTAGCTTGTAGTCTGGTTCTGTGGTGTCTGGCAGCAGTGAGTCTGTTGGAAAGGCTCATGGTTTGTGTGTGTGGGCCCTTTTTATTGGTCCATGGGTGGGTGTGGCAGTTTTTGAATTTTGGGTGGGTGTGTTATAAGGAGTGGTGGTGTATTGGGCCTCTGTTTGTTTTTGGCAGTTGCAGGTCAGTGATTGTGTTATTTAAGTGGTTGTTGGCCATGTTTAGTGGCTGTGTGCCTTTCGACTGGTGTATTCTTGTGTTGTTTTATTGTGTCCTGGTTGTGTACGTGCGTTTTGAGCGTGTGTACGGTGTGTACATGGGCCATTTGGTTGTACGATTTTGTCCTTGTGTGTGGCTTTGTAAGACTCGTACATGCGGTTGTGATGTTGGGGCATGGGGTGCGCTCCGTACTTAGGAGGTTGTGTTGGGGGTGCGCCAGGAACGTCCAGGGGTGGGGGTACGACTGGAACGTACTGGGGTGTGGGTACACGGGGGGTACGACACGTCCAGGGGTGGGGGGTGTACATTGACGGTGGTAGGACACGTACTGGGGTGGGGGGGTGTACATTGACGGTGGTACGACACGTACTGGGGTGGGGGTACGACTGGAACGTACTTGGGTGTAGGTACACGGGGGGTACGACACGTACTGGGGTGGGGGGGTGTACATTGACGGTGGTACGACACGTACAGGGGTGGGGGGGTGTACATTGACGGTGGTACGACACGTACTGGGGTGGGGGTACGACTGGAACGTACTGGGGTGTAGGTTCACGGTGGTACGACACGTACAGGGGTGGGGGGGTGTACATTGACGGTGGTACGACACGTACTGGGGTGGGGGTACGACTGGAACGTACTGGGGTGTAGGTTCACGGTGGTACGACACGTCCAGGGGTGGGGGTACGACTGGAACGTACTTGGGTGTAGGTACACGGGGGGTACGACACGTACTGGGGTGGGGGGGTGTACATTGACGGTGGTACGACACGTACAGGGGTGGGGGGGTGTACATTGACGGTGGTACGACACGTACTGGGGTGGGGGTACGACTGGAACGTACTTGGGTGTAGGTACACGGGGGGTACGACACGTACTGGGGTGGGGGGGTGTACATTGACGGTGGTACGACACGTACAGGGGTGGGGGGGTGTACATTGACGGTGGTACGACACGTACAGGGGTGGGGGGGTGTACATTGACGGTGGTACGACACGTACTGGGGTGGGGGTACGACTGGAACGTACTGGGGTGTAGGTTCACGGTGGTACGACACGTCCAGGGGTGGGGGGGTGTACATTGACGGTGGGGCGACACGTACTGGGGTGGGGGTACGACTGGAACGTACTTGGGTGTAGGTTCACGGTGGTACGACACGTACTGGGGTGGGGGGGTGTACATTGACGGTGGTACGACACGTACAGGGGTGGGGGGGTGTACATTGACGGTGGTACGACACGTACAGGGGTGGGGGGGTGTACATTGACGGTGGTACGACACGTACTGGGGTGGGGGTACGACTGGAACGTACTGGGGTGTAGGTTCACGGTGGTACGACACGTCCAGGGGTGGGGGGGTGTACATTGACGGTGGGGCGACACGTACTGGGGTGGGGGTACGACTGGAACGTACTGGGGTGTAGGTTCACGGTGGTACGACACGTCCAGGGGTGGGGGTACGACTGGAACGTACTTGGGTGTAGGTACACGGGGGTACGACACGTACTGGGGTGGGGGGGTGTACATTGACGGTGGTACGACACGTACAGGGGTGGGGGGTGTACATTGACGGTGGTACGACACGTACTGGGGTGGGGGTACGACTGGAACGTACTGGGGTGTACCTAGACGGGTGGGGGTGTACATACACGGGGGGTACGTGTCGGACGTACGGGGGCTGGGGGGAGTGTTGGGCGCGTATGCGGGCACATGTCTCCATGGTTGCTATAGGTGTTCGGTGCGGACGGTGTTTTTTCCATACGGTTGTACGCTCGGACGCACGGGATGGATCGTGATTCCTCGGTCGGACTTGGCTTTTCACGTTTGTAAGGTAAATCGTCCGAGGACGTGTCGGGCACATTTTCCGACCCGAGGACGTGTGGGGAAATATTCCCAGTGCGGTTCGTATGGACTTTTTACCATGTGAATCGTGATTGCCAGTTCGTACGGCACTTGTACGATTCGTACGGTAAAAAGACCCGATACGAGTCGCACGGGGATATTTTTTGCCGGATCGTGATCGGCACCCTAATGTATTGCTCTAAACATTGGTTCAATCTTTCTGTCTGACCATCTGTTTGAGGATGATGGGCAGATGAAAGACGCACATCAATATGCAACAAGGATCCCAACCTCTTCCAGATATAGGAATATGGTAGCCAACTCTTTAGTGTTAGGCAATGTTTTCAAATGAATTAAATGTGATATTTTGGTCAATATATCCACCACTCCAAGAACCACTGTAAACCCTTGATTAGTTTTTCGTAACTCTATAACAAAATCCATAGAGATTGAATGCCTTGGAGGGGGGGGGGGGGATGTTGGCATGGGTGTCAATAATCTCGCTGAAACTTGGTGAGAACTTTTGCTCTGAGCACACACATAACATTGTTGGATATACTGGTGGGTATCCTGATCCATAGTATGCGACCAAAAGGATCTTCTGAGGAGTTCTATGGTTTTCATGTAACCTGGGTGTCCTGATAACATGTGAGAGTGACACCATTCAAGAGCTTGCAGTTGTAGAGATATTGAGGAAAGCACCAAATCCCCTTGGATGTGCAGGAGATATTGTATTCTTACACCACTGTGTATTTGTTCCAATTCTTCGACTTCTCTACGTTCCTGTGCCTGCGAAACCTCCCTCAGAAAAGCCTCTTCTGAACATACAGCCCCTAGAATGCGCTCCTGTGCTATGATAAGAGGGCGATCTATGACATGTACTGCTTCCTTATATCCATATCGTGATAAGGCATCTGCTTTACCATGTTTTTTACCTGCCTGAAACTGTGTAACAAAATCAACGTCTCTGAAATACTATGTCTAGCACAGTTGTCACATAGAAAGACCTCTAGCTGCATTCAAGAACTGTAAATTCCTATGATCAGTTCAAATGGTCACTGAATGCAAACTGCCCAACAAATATTGGCACCACTCTTCAAAGGCATGTTTTATGGCTAGCAATTCCCTATCTCCCACAGAATAGGTTTGTATCGCTGGGTTTAGTTTATAGGAATAGAAAGCCACGGGATGTAAATGGACAGTTTCTTTTACCTCTTTGTGACAGATCTCCTGCAATGGCAACCTGATAAGCATCTGCTTCCACTATACATGGTTGGGATGAATCAGGATGTTTTAAAACAGGGGCAGTGACAAAATCATTTTTGAGTTTAGTAAAGTCTTCTTCAGCCGCAGAAGATGAGAAAACGGAAACCTCTTTTTTTTACCAGTTTAGTAATGGGAGTTACCAGAGCCACAAAATTGTCAATAAAACGCCAGTAGAAGTTAGCAAAACCCAGGAAGCTCTGAATTCCTTTTACAGAATTGGGGAAGGGCAAAGCATGATGGCAGATATCTTTTGTGGGTCCATTGTTACCCCCTCAGAAGACAGCACAAATCCCAAAGAGGTCACTTTTGAAGTGTGCAACTCACACTTATCCAGCTCCACATATAAGTGGTTCTCGTTCAAGCGTTCCAACAAAGTCCTCACATGCCTTACATGTTCATTGGTAATAGAGGAGTATATTAGGATGTCATCAATATAAGCTATAGCACATACATCCAGCATATCTCTCAAGTCTTCATTATTAAAAAACTGAAAGGCGGCAGTCTCACTACAAAGGCTGAAAAACATCTCAAGGTATTCGTAGAGCCCAGAGTTTGTGCGAAATGCCATTTTCCATTCATCGCCTTCTTTTACTCTCACTAAATGATATGCTCCCCTTTAGTCAAATTTGGTAAAGATTTTGGCCTCTTTAACCTGATCAAGTAATGACTGGATAAGTGGCAGAGGATACAGTTTTTTATGGTTATATCATTTAGGGCGCAGTAGTCAATACAGCATCAAAGACCTCCCGCGGCGTCGGGAAACAAAGCGGCGCAGAAACAAAATTTGAAGGCCCCCGCTGAGTCTGGAAATGTCAGCGGAGCAGTACCTGGATTTGAAGGCCCCCGTAGCGTCTGGAAACATCAGTGGAGCAGAACCAGGATTTGAAGGCCCTCGTGATGTCTGGAAACTTCAGCGGAGCAGAACCAGGCTCAGGACCATAGGCCTTCCCAATTCAGGAAAGAGGTTACTAAACCTTGCCCATGCCCTTTTCTACAATTGCCACCAGAGGCAACACCATAAATGATCATCTTGAAGGGGGTGCCCAGGCTAAGGCCAGATCAGCCAGAGGGCTGGAGAGAGTTAAAATATAAGGCTGGACGCTGGCTGGGTAGTAAAGTGGGTAGAGAATACTAGTTGTTAGATGGGATAAACATGGTACATTGTGTTCCATGGATTGGAGAAGGCCCAAAAACATGTGACGTATAGTGTGTGATGGTAAACTTTAATTCAGCATACTTTGCAGAAAGACTGCTTGTCCTCCTGTCAACCCATATCCCAAAAGCACTCAGGGTCTCAGTGGTCCCAATAGGCTATTTTTATCACTCACTGGATATCTATGATAAGTATCCAGTAAACAGGGGAAATAGGGGTGAGGTAGCGGGTTCATTAAGTGGAGAATATCCCTCTCCGATTGGATTGCAATTTGGAGTGAGTACACATAACTCTTTTACTCTGCTCATGGAAGATTCCACTCAGGGTTCACAGATGTCATAGGCAGAGGAGGCCTTGGAGCAACTTTATCCTTATCCAGTATTTTTTGGCACCCTAGCTAAGGAGGTGAGTGCCGAGATAGGCAAAAGGGAAACAGGGAGGGGGGTTGTTCTGAGCTGTGTTGTAATACATACCTTCAGAAAGGCTCAAACTGCTATGTCGGAATATAGTGGGCATCGAGGCTAAGTTAGATATCCCAGATTGGTTTAGTTTTATTCGTAAATAACGTAAATAACAGACTACCACAAAGTGAAGGCACTCCACCCCCTCTGACCATAGAGAGGATCGCTCCTCCCTTCGGTCACGGTGTAGGTGGCTTAGCACTTCAGACTCAAATGGCTCGCCTACTTATGGCGGCAGCTGCGCGGACGCCGAAGGCACGCAAAAGGCAACCCCATCTACACCCGTCCGTACCCGACCGGGACCAGGTGCAAGGAATCCTGCCCGATTGCACCCAGACCCAGCAGGAATAACAAGGTTCACAAAAAAAGAACTAGAACTACTCTGGCCAGCCATGTCTCTACACTGCTAACATTCCCTCAGTGCTGACAACCCACTGCCAAAACTGCGATTTCTCTCTAAACATAACCCTGTCTAACATCAGCTGCAAAGAGGGTGGGAGCTATAATCACAAGCACTGGAAGATGGGCCTCATTAACTGCAGATCCCTCCCAGGTCACAAAATTGAGATCGGGATGTTGTAAGGAGACCTCAGCTAGGCCTACCAGTACAAGGGGTTCGCCCTTCTCTGCACAGAGTCCTCAGACCAATAGGAAGAAGTTGGCACAGAAACTGGAATAGAAAATACAAAGTTTAATAAACCTTCATGAAGTGGAACCACATTCACCCAGCACCCTGTGGTGCTGAATGAATGTAGCACACAGAGTAGAAGAACCATGGGTCTTTTATACCCACACAGGGGTTCAAAAAGAGGGCGGTACAAGTATACATGAGAAGAGTTACATACATAGATGGTCATACAGAAATGCACAGTCAACAGTAAAGGAGGAGCTAGCAGTTGCTGACTCTGGTAGAAACAACCTGACAGCTACAGACTAAAAACAGATGTATGGACAGTTAGATTCTTCTGCGCAGGCACAGAGTAGCAGAGTCTAAGTATAACCAGTCCTTTAAACAGAGTACAAGGGAAAACAAAATGGCTGCCAGAAATACAAAATGGATTCCACAAAATGTACAGGATAGCCTCTAAACACCAGATGGATTCTGCTAACGCTAATTTAATCGCAGCCAATTTACGACAGACGACCCTTTTAGCGTTAGCTGAAGACATCTCCCTTAATCCAGTAGGAAAACAAAAAAAATATGCACATTAATTTTTAATAATTTTTTTGTCTTTTTCATAAAGTTATCAATATCCTAATTCATTGCTAGGTAGGCATTTCTCATTCTAAATATTGTTAAGCTAATATGTATAATGTATAAGGTATAAGCAGGAGTACAAAGGGAACAGAGAATTGGGTCATACAGATAGCAGGAGGGAGTAATTACTATTATCAGAAACAGAACTATTAGCTTTCTAGTCCTAAGCAAATCCTAGAACCATCCAATAAAAACATTTTCAAGGCTCCTATGCATTTCAGTTACCATCCATTTCAATATCAAAGTAGCTAACAGTACATCTCTAATAAAAACATTTTCGCTAGACTTTTCAAGTGTTTCCTTTATGAGGGCTAGAGTATCCATCATTATGAAGGAAATGTAACATATTTCTACTGCTCAGATGAACCTTTCTCTCATAGAATAAACATTATTCCTAATATAAACATTAAAGCAGTCAGACATATTATTACAAAAATGATCCTGGATCCAGAGAACCAGGAGGACTACACAGGACCATGAAAATTAGGACGAAGAGCTGCAAAGGGCTGCTCCTCCTCAAAAATGGGACGATCAATGGGGTATATTTCCAACAAAAAAAGAAAAAGAAGTCCTTGGGAAATTAAAGCCGCTGTACAACCAACCAGAGGGGAGTCTTCTCCCTGTTTCCGTTTGAGCCTCACAGGCAGGCTCTTGTTGTTCCCACGGTGGAGCTGCACAACTCGCAACTCAGGAATCATGGCCTAGTTTCAAGGGAAAAGTTTCTTCTTTCAGAATAGGGCAATCACCCACCAGGGCAAATTCCGCTCAGCGATCCTGTCCAGTGTCTCAGGCAGTGCACCAGTTTTCTTCATTTCAATCTAACAGGCACCAGAGACACAGCACCTGTACCCTGAACTCAAGTCCTTCCCTAACTCCTGCATTGCTCTGCTGGCACATTGCTCTTTCGTTGGGGCCATAGATTGCATTCAGCGTGCTCAGGTATCTCTTGACCAACAAAGGTGAAGATTTTACAGCCACTTTGGGACCAGGTTTCAGAGGCCTGATGCTAGGATCTCTGAAGCAACCCTTGTTTCAAAGGGGGTTACCTCAAGCAAAAATTTCTCGCCTTCCTGGTCGGTCTGTGACTCTCAGCTGGGCATCAAAAACTTGATCCACGATTTCTCCTTTCTGATTTGTGACCCCGTCTTTCGCCCAAGACAGTAGCAGGGGTACACACTTCACATCCCAGTGCTTCCGGACTTCTACCTTCACTGAGGTCCTGGTTGCCAGCAATGCCTGTACTGGTTACCTTCACTTTGACTTCAAGCTGGACTGGTGCTGACTCCTCAAGCTGGATCTGATGTCCGCGCCCCTCTGGCAATGGTTGTAAAGCAGCAAATATCTATTGGTCGACAGAACAAAAGGTCTTTAGACAAGGCACAGAAATAATCTATCAACAGAGAGGATAGTCTCAGAATACTTCCTAGTCTAGGGACGCCCCATATATTAGCAAGGCACCCAAAAACCACTTTCATCTATGTGAGAGTAAAAAACAACAGCCTGAACCTATTGGCGAGTATAAAAGGAACTCTTTGGTGAACTGACAAGAGTAATACGTCACCCAATCCCAAGCAGCCAAGGAAGTCTGTGTTCATTTACTAAATTCTGAGGAAAAGAGAAAAACAATACAGACATACTCCAAATCCTTACATCTGTATATTCCTATCTTAATCATCTAAAGACCCTCAAGAAAAAAGGAAATGTTCTACACTTTTACTCATAGACTTTGCATTACTTGTACAGGACTGCAGACACTTCTAAAATGATTTCTCTTAATAAAAGCACCTACATTGTATACTTAGGACCATGCTCTCATGTTATAGGAGCAACAGGAAAATCTAACACTGCTAATTTAACAAGGATTCCTATTACATAAAGAACTAAAAACTTCAACATAATGGGTACATGTTCTCCAGCGGAACATCCTGTGACTAACAGACTCCTATAAAACAATATTTTCCTCAAAAATGTTTGCTAAGGATCACATGGGCATCTTCTCTGCATTCTATTTTTCACAATCCAAACTGTGCAACATCAGCTCTAGTAAGGAATGTCAGTTTATTTACACAGACTAGCTAATAAAAACTAGCAATGCCCTTGCAAAAACTGTATGTAGCATGAGAATAACAAACAATAGTGGTGTTATCACCTGAGAATTTTAGAATAAAAACTACCCACAGCTAGTTCCCCTTAAAGATCAAATCAGGAAACAGCAATCTAGCTACTCATCCTTTCATAATTCCATCAGAGAGGATGGGTAGTAACATAGCAAAATATATTTATTCATTTTATTAATGCTAATAATGTTTGAAACAGTATTACTGAATAGCCAATTAAGGTGCCAATTCCGATCCGGTAAAAATGTGGTACGAACCGTCGGACGGAGCCTTTTCTCCGTCTGACTCGTACCCGGTGCGAAATCCATCCGAAAATGCAAGTACGATTCGCACAGAAACACCATATCCGTACGAATCGAACAAAACACCGACCGAACAGAATCTAAACACAATTCCGATCCTGAAAGGCGCCGACCTGACGTCGGTACGCATCCAGCCTACGTTTCACGAACCAGGAAGTATGAATCGAACCGACGTCATCCCGCACGGAAAATATTTACCGGCTGCCAAAAACTGCCGGGAAATCAGGACGACACACGCAAGGAGCAGCTGGACGCGACGAACAGACATGGACCCGAACCTACGTGCCATCCCTGCCCTCCTAGCAGTCCACCTGGCGTACAGGAACCGACGCAGACGCCGCAGAAGGTCAGCACAACAACCAGGGGCAAAGGGGGGGGGGCAGGACACACAACACCAACACATGGTACCAAATCACACATGGCCTGGACATACCTGACCATCAGGGCCTGGTCACTTCCAGGGGGTGGGGGCGAGGCCAGCAACGCAAGCGTCCGCCACAACGGAAGTGGATGGTCACGCGAACCGGTACGTACCCTACCCAGGCCGCAAGAGCGTGGGTACGGAACGTACCACGCGTCCCCCTACGTCACTCCAACAATGGCGGTACGGCCCGTACCCACGTCAGAAAGGCCTTGGTACGGCTCGTAACAGCATTGCTGGGGTCATGTAGGGGTATGCGTGGTACGACCCGTAGCCACGCCCCCAAGGCCTGTGTACGGTGCGGACCCCACGGCACCGCAACAATGGGGGGACGCACCGTACCCACCCACCAAAGGCATGGGTACGGGCCGTACCCAGGCACGCAGAGCGTGGGTAGGGGTATGTATGGACTGTACCCCCACCTGTGGAAGTACGGCCCGTACCCCCACCCGTGTATGTACGCACCGAACCACCACCCCAGCAGTGTATGTACGCCCCGAACCCCCACCCGTGTATGTACGCACCGAATCCCCACCCAAGCAGTGTATGTACGCCCCGAACCCCCACCCGTGTATGTACGCACCGAATCCCCACCCCAGCAGTGTATGTACGCCCCGAACCCCCACCCGTGTATGTACGCACCGAATCCCCACCCCAGCAGTGTATGTACGCCCCGAACCCCCACCTGTGTATGTACGCACCCAACCACCACCCGTGTATGTATGCCCCGATCCCCCACCCCAGCAGTGTATGTACGCCCCGAACCCCCACCCGTGTATGTACGCCCCCGAACCCCCACCCGTGTATGTACGCACCGAACCCCCACCCGTGTATGTACGCACCGAACCCCCACCCGTGTATGTACGCACCGAACCCCCACCCCAGCAGTGTATGTACGCCCCGAACCCCCACCCGTGTATGTACGCACCGAATCCCCACCCCAGCAGTGTATGTACGCCCCGAACCCCCACCCGTGTATGTACGCACCCAACCACCACCCGTGTATGTACGCCCCGAACCCCCACCCGTGTATGTACGCACCCAACCACCACCCGTGTATGTACGCCCCGAACCCCCACCCGTGTATGTACGCACCCAACCACCACCCGTGTATGTACGCACCGAACCACCACCCGTGTATGTACGCACCTAACCTGCAATAAGAATGGTGTGTGCCTAACACCCCCAGCAGTGCCCAGAGACAGGAGGGGTGGGTGCCTATCACTCCTAGCAGTGCCCAGAGACAGGAGGGGTGTGTGCAGAGTCCTCCCAGCAGTGCCCAGACACAGGAGGGGTGGGTGCAGAGTCCTCCTAGCAGTGCCCAGACACAGGAGGGGTGTGTGCAGAGTCCTCCCAGCAGTGCCCAGACACAGGAGGGGTGGGTGCAGAGTCCTCCCAGCAGTGCCCAGAGACAGGAGGGGTGTGTGCAGAGTCCTCCCAGCAGTGCCCAGACACAGGAGGGGTGGGTGCAGAGTCCTCCCAGCAGTGCCCAGACACAGGAGGGGTGGGTGCAGAGTCCTCCCAGCAGTGCCCAGACACAGGAGGGGTGTGTGCAGAGTCCTCCCAGCAGTGCCCAGAGACAGGAGGGGTGGGTGCCTATCACTCCTAGCAGTGCCCAGAGACAGGAGGGGTGTGTGCAGAGTCCTCCCAGCAGTGCCCAGACACAGGAGGGGTGGGTGCAGAGTCCTCCCAGCAGTGCCCAGACACAGGAGGGGTGTGCGCAGAGTCCTCCCAGCAGTGCCCAGAGGCAGGAGGGGTGGGTGCAGAGTCCTCCCAGCAGTGCCCAGACACAGGAGGGGTGTGTGCAGAGTCCTCCCAGCAGTGCCCAGACACAGGAGGGGTGGGTGCAGAGTCCTCCCAGCAGTGCCCAGACACAGGAGGGGTGGGTGCAGAGTCCTCCCAGCAGTGCCCAGACACAGGAGGGGTGTGTGCAGAGTCCTCCCAGCAGTGCCCAGAGACAGGAGGGGTGGGTGCAGAGTCCTCCCAGCAGTGCCCAGAGACAGGAGGGGTGTGTGCAGAGTCCTCCCAGCAGTGCCCAGACACAGGAGGGGTGGGTGCAGAGTCCCCCCAGCAGTGCCCAGAGACAGGAGGGGTGTGTGCAGAGTCCTCCCAGCAGTGCCCAGACATAGGACAATATACCCCATCAACAAGTTCAGTGACCAACAAGGGTGATACCCCAGATGCAGGTGGAGCCTTCGCTGAGCCAGCATGGCTATATTGAAAGGCAACCCTCACACATCCAGGAAATGTAGACACAGCACAGCACAGCATTTGGGAGACACCCTGCAGGGAAAATGGCCTGCTCCACAGAGGATGGAACACACCTTGGGACAATGTCACCATACAGTGAGAGCAAACATGACCAAATACCATTGGCAGAGACCTTTGTGATGGCACGCAGATGGCAGGGTACACCCCATGAGCAGCACACTCCAACATTTCACAGACCCCTAACACATTATCACCACCCCAACTCAGGGAGCACCAGCACCAACAGCAAGTCCAGGAAAGCATCAGTGTGCAAACCAAAAGAAAAGGCTTTATTCAGCAGGAAAATATCTCTGAGAAAATGTCCACTATGTACAAGGGCCATGGGCCAGGCCAGCAGCAAAGTCCGGGGGGGTACACATCGGGACGTGTGTCCCCTAGCTTGCCTGCACAGTTCACATGTCCATTTCATCCACAGAAGAGGGGGCATCAGGGGGGAGGGTGGAAACAGGCACCGCAGGGACAGGAGGGGCAAGGGTAGGTGTTGTGGGTGCAGGGAGGGATGATCCTGCCACAGGGGGGGGTGCCAGCGCCAAAGGTGGAGGACAGAATGGCGCTGCACACGTCGGCAAGTTCCCCCAGCGACTCCCCCGCACCCAATCGAACCACAGGCCCCAAGGAGGGGGGGTGGGAGGGATGGGTCGCAGCGCCACTGGGGGAGGGTGTGGACAGGGTGGGGGACTCAACTCCCCTGGCCGGGTCCCGCCTCCACCGCTTGCGGGGTGGTGTCATCCTGGGGCTGGGGGGCACACTTGCAGTGGATGATGCTGTCACCGACTGTTGGCCAGGAGAGCTAAGGGGAGAGGATTTGGAGGGAGTGGGTTGTGTGGACTGCGGACTCCCACTATGGCTGCGTGTTGTACGTTTCCCCCCCGACCCAGTGGGTGTGCCTACATCACCCTGTGTGTGCGTGACAGGAGGTGTGCGCTTCGACTTCCCTGGTGGTGTGGTGCCTGTGTCTGTTGGGGTGCGTGCACGCTGACGTCTGGATGTGCGTGGGACAGGCACGGGAGTGGGAATTGTGGGGCAGGGGTAGGGGGGGGTAGGCAGCGCTGCAGGAGATCCAGACTGCGCAGCCGACATGCCCTCCATGTATGCCTCCATCTGGGTCAGCACCTGGGTGTGGGCATTTAGCATCGCAGTCTGACCAACCTGCAACTGCCTCAGGATGTCCACAGACTCCGCACTCACCGCAGCAGTGGTGACAGGGGCAGGGGGTGCGGTGCCTGGCAGGAAGGAGACATGTGGGGACCGAGCACGGAGGGAAGGGCCACGAGCAGGTGGGAGGCCGGTGATGGAAACTGAGGTGGCGGGGGGATGTGGAGGGCTGCCTTCAGCTGGGTGGGCAGACTCCGCCACCTCTGGGAGCTCAGCCTCGGACCCGTCTGCGTCATAGTCTGTGTTGGCAGTCAACAGGTCCTCTGCCTCACTCCCCTCGGCCTCCGTGCCACTCCATGTGCCAGACAGGACAGCACTGCTGGCACTGGTGCTCAATCCCTCCTCCCGGTCCGTGCTAGTGTCTCCTTCCGTGTCCCCCGGCGATGCTGTGGGCAAGGTGAAGAGACAGGAGATAATCAGACACCTGTACACATATGTCACATGTATCAAATATACATAGGTCACATTGCATAGCCTGAAAAGCAACAGGAGTTACACCTACAAAACAATGTACACATGTAGGCCATGGAACACACAGTTTGTCGACCCACCATGCCACTGAGAAACAATGGAGAGCATGACACAACAGCAAATCACTTCACTTCAAATTTTACAGAGGAGCCAGCCTCTGGGGACGAATGTGCACAGCATCTGCACCACACTGCGTCGTCAAAAAGGGATGAGCAGGAATCATATCCATTTACTCTTGGCACATGCTGCAAAGGCAATACATGAAACCATGCAACACATGACCGGGTCACTGCACCTTGAGCGTATGTCCAGTCAAACATCACACACAGGCCAAACCCAGCAAGGAGGATGGAGCTCTTGACATGTAGGCCTTGTACGCACAAACCACCCACACCTGAGACAATCTCATGGAGACGGAGAAAGTATGTACACCCCTTACTCTGGGATGAAAACACATGGCCTCCACTAATTCATGACTGTACACACTGCCCCTCGTGCGCCTGTCCACACATCATTGACAAGCAAACATCATCAGATTGTCTTAACAACACACACAGGTAATGCCCACTGTGAGTATGCACAAGCAAAATGAGTCCCCCTGTACAGTGGACACATGTAGCAACCTGTAGGTCATAACAGTTGAGCCCAGGGTACAATGCCACCCTACCCAACCCCTGGCGAAGACACAGTGAATGTCCATATTGTTGGATGACGCACATGATACCTAGGAAGAGGTGCCCCAGGGCACAGTAGTGCCCACACTCCTCCATGGTCCAGGATGGACATGACTGCAAATTAAGCAACCGTCCCTGCACTTAGCAGGCCTCCCACTCAGGCACATCATGTCAGAGGGCACACAATTGGACATGCATGCTGGAAGGCTGTACACTTTGGAGACACACCCCTATGTCGTGATTCACAATCATTGCCAAGTGACATGGACCCCACAATGACTGAAATTGGCCATGGCACACGCAAGGTCCCCAGACCTGTGACACATCACCCCCACACATGATGCTGCTAGCATTGGGCACCAGCATAAACAGCCTGCCTAAATAACCTTGTGCAAGAGTGGCTACACACAGACCAGGGAACACATGGCAAGGAGGGGAAGGGAGGGAGTGAGAACAGCACCGGGCTACTTTGGGGAGAAGTTGACGCACTGCACAATCAAACCCTGGCAGTGTATCCATGCAACTGCGCACTTACATTGGCTGGGGACACACAACTGACACACATGTACCTACCCCCTTCCTGCTGCTGCTTCTCCTGTAGGCGCCTGTCCATATCGGGGAAGACCACCGCCAGCACACGCTTCTGGATGTGGGTCAGACGACGGCGCCCACGGTTCTTACGGCTCTCAGGTGAGTCCCCCAGCAGGAGCCGTGCAATCCTCCTCGTCCAGCACCGGATGTCCTGCCAGCGTTTCCTCACCTGAGACAGGCTCCGCCTCCGACCCTCTGTACCCCTCACGGCACTGACGGCTTCCCTCCAGATCTTGCCCTTGGCAATGGCGCCTACCTGTGAGGATGCAAAAGTGAGAATACATTAATCCACATGAGCAAAGACACAGAGACACACATAGTACAATCCTCTTTATGAACAGGCCATGGTATGCATGCAACTGATTGCACCTTTGTCATAGGGACATTATCCACTGTGGAAGGCCAAATGCACTACGTGTCATTGAAAGTACACGGGTGGCATGAGGGGCACCACACACTCACTGACCAGGGATCACACTGTGCCTCACAGGCTACACCAGGATTATGTACAGCACCTCACAGCAGTCACCTGCCCCAGCACACTGATGCTACCTCAGAGTACACAGACACACACAGGTACAGGACAATCACTTGGCATTGCCAACTGTGGGTACACACCTCACTCTGCCCATGTGCCAGTAGACGGGGGGTGTCACAGGTGTGGGGCTGGCTCAGCACGGCATGCACACAGCACTGCTCCCTGCTCACATCGAATGGCCAGGCTATATCCATCCCTCATGCTGCTTGTGTGCAACACTCACCATATGCACTCACCCACATGACAGGGGACTTACACACACACCAATGTGCAGGGGACGAACACGGCCTTTGGACACTCACGGCACAGGTACACTGAACAAACACACATCCATGGGTACTGTCACCTGTCACACTGGGGGGAACACAGGATCACATCAGGACTGTGGAAACAACATCCCCAGGAGGAGTATGCAGGCAGAATGTGGCATGCACCATGCATTCATTGTCACAGTAGGCACTATGCAAGTGAGGAGTGCACACAGGAAACACAGCATGCTCTGCATGGGTGACATGAGGCCTTCCACACCCTGGGACCCACTCTAAACAACAGTGCATGTCGGTCACACATGGACACAATGCCAGAATTCACTGTCACACAAAAGGGGCACAGTCTAAGCTAGTGGAGTCTGCACTCACCTGAACCCCTGGTCGACCATACAGGCTCTGGAACTGTGGGAGGATCACATCTATCAGGGCAAGGTTCTCCTCCTGGGTGAATGGCTGTGACCTCTCCACAGTCCTGGACATGGTGCCAGAGGAATCACTATCAGCAGCAGTGGTAATGGATGAATGGATGTGCAGGCAAGTGCTCTCTCATGGGACCTGGCTGCCTTATATATGCCTGGCTGGCCTGTTCATGTACAGGTGTACAGATTGGTCAGTCACATTTGCATCCTACGTTTCATCCAATCCCTTCAAACCTACCCCAGTGTGTGGCTTTGCATGGTTTCAGTTTTGATGATGATGTCAAGTCAACATCCACTTTGCAACAATGTAGATTCTTTCAAACTGACTTCTGCTGGGCACCTGGTGCTCAAATTCAAAATTCTAACTCAGTCTCCATGGCAACCATCATGCATTTAGGCCCTTATACTTGTCCCTCATGTGTCCCCTATGTGATTTCATACATTTACACACAGGTACGGTGCGTTCCACGCACTAGGGCACCCCACAAGCAGTGATACGGACCGTACAAGCGCTTGTACGGTCCGGATCACAATATGTGCGCTGGCGTATGCGTACGCCACAGTAGTACGGACCGTACAAGCGCTTGTACGGTCCGGATCACAATATGGGCGCTGGCGTATGCGTACGCCACAGTAGTACGGACCGTACAAGCGCTTGTATGGTCCGTACTACTGTGGCGTACGCATACGCCAGCGCACATATTGTGATCCGGACCGTACAAGCGCGTGTACAGTCCGTACTACTGTGGCGTACGCATACGCCAGCGCACATATTGTGATCCGGACCGTACAAGCGCGTGTACAGTCCGTACTACTGTGGCGTACGCATACGCCAGCGCACATATTGTGATCCGGACCGTACAAGCGCGTGTACAGTCCGTACTACTGTGGCATACGCATACGCCAGCGCCCATATTGGCCCAGGGACCCTATACACGCACTCAGAGCATATGTACGGTGCGTTTCACACCTGTCAGTGGTGACAGGCGGCACACAGACAGGAATGGAGCGGTCAGATTTTGCCAAGGGTGGACACCAATGCATTGTCTGTGCAATACCACATGTGTGTGACACAGGTGTGTCAGGATGTGATGTGGCACTTTACCCCTGAGGTGTGGGCAAAGCATATGTACGATTAGCTGTGTACACATGTCGTGTGTGATGGTGCGCATTGTACCACACATCCCCTGCACTCCTTTGACATGTGTGCATGTCGTACACACTAGTGGAGCCATGAGTCACTTGCATGTCCCTGTCACGGACACCCGCACCTGTCCCCTGATGCCAGGTACACGCAATATTCCACATGAAATGTGTATGGCTGCGTTGCACGCTGCAACCATGTCATGTGTGTGGCATGTGTTTCCATGATTTTGCTGTAGGTGTGTGGTCCAATGCATCAGCAGTTGCTGCTGCCAACATGTGTCTGTGTGTAGATGGCCATGGCACACTGTTCCGCACACCAGCCCACATATGTGATCTGCCATGAGGTGTGTATGTATGCAACTACACTGAGTATCAAAACAAGTACATATCCACATGCTCTCTATGTATGTTCTGTCTCGACATGTACTCCTCCAAGGCAATGTGTGTGGCCTGTCCTTTTCCTATGACATGTGACCAGTGCATATCGCATCCACCAACCTGTCTGTACCATACTACTTCTGCACATGTGTGGATGTCTGTGAATCCTGTGATGCGTGTGCATGTTCACTTACACTGGCCCACAGCTAGTCTCATGCCATGTCATCGTGAGCTTGCCCCACTCCGTTAGTGGCTGTCCCTTGGTAGGAGTGTCACCTGACTGGCGTACGTGTCCAGGAAATGTGGCACAGACCTGACTCAGAATGTGGCATTTGTGTATTGGCTGTGTAACATGTGCTCAGTGCATTGACAATGTCGTTGTACAGTGCTCACTCTTCGGTGTTCCTTCCATTTCACTGCAGGGCTCCGCCTCTCCCTCGACGTATGCCAGACATGGCTGCCCTGCATGAACGGGACTGTATACGCCGCTACAGATTCAGCCAACGGTTGATTGATGAGTTGACTGGCCGGCTGGAAGCACAACTCCTCCCGCGCCACAGGTATCCCAGTGCACTGACACCCAAGTTGAAGGTGATGGCAGCCCTACATTTCCTTGCCACGGGTACGTTCCAACATACCATTGCTGACGTCGGGGGCATGTCCCAGACGATGTTCAGCCGTGTTCTCTATGATTTCTTAGAGGCCATGTTGGTTCACCTGGATGAGTACATTAAATTCCCAATTCGTGAGCAGTTGACAGATGTCACGCGTGAGTTCTATGCCCTGGGAGGGATGCCCCATGTCATTGGGTCCATAGATGGGACACATGTTGTGTTGGTACCACCACAGGCACAGGAGGTGGTGTATAGGAATCGCAAACATTATCACTCCATTAATGCCCTTGTGGTGTGTCTGTCCAACATGGTGATTTCACATGTCTGTGTTCGCTTTCCAGGATCAGCACACGATGCCTTCATCATGAGGCGTAGCAGGCTGCCTGAAATGATGCTGCAGCTGCGGAACGAGCGAGCATGTATTGTTGGTGGGTAGACATCGGCAGTTCAGTGTTTGGCGTCATCTTCCAATCTCACTGCCTGTGCTGACACACTTCTGTCCATGATGTTTCCTTGTAGGGGACGCTGGCTATCCCAACATGCCATGGCTGATGACGCCTGTCCGCAACCCCAGCACGGCTGCCGAGCACCGCTACAACAACGCCCATGGGCGGACCAGGAGAGTCATTGAGAGGACGTTTGGACTTCTGAAGAGCCGATTCCGGTGCCTCCACAAGACCGGCGGAGCACTCCCATATGCCCCGGTGAAGGTGTGCAAGATCATCATCGTCTGCTGCATGCTGCACAACATGGCAGTGGAGTAAGCTGTTCCACTCATACTGGATCAAGATGACCAGGACCATCCACCCGTGGAGGATGAAGGCCTTGGTGACAGGGCTAGTGATGTGGAGGAGGAGGAGGCTGTGGAGGACATGCGGAGTCGGCTCATACGCAACTTCTTTGCTTAGTGGTGAGTTCCAGTGTCTGAGTGTGCACGCATTGGGCCGTGTGTGGCATGTGTTGCAATGTGTGTGTCCATCTGCATGTCTGCCAAGTGAGTCAGTGGTGTGTATTGAAGTGTCACTTGAGTGATGGCGCAATAGAAGGATGTTGTCAGAGAGTCATCATTGTCACCTGTCATGTTGACAACATGATACGTGTTGAGTACATGCTTGCGGATGTGCTCCTTCGGGCTGACTCCTTGTGTGTCTCTCTTCCACAGGTCCATGGGCATGCTGTCTGCTGGTGGCATTGTTGTGCTCCTGCTACTCCTCATGAACACAGCAACATGTGCTGATTCTGCGTCACATGCACGGGCAAGTTTGGAAATCTCCTTAGGGTAAGGGATGCCTCACGGCGTTTTGGGTGTGTAAAATGTTTGTAGTCTGTGTGCACTTCTCCGGTTCATGTGTGGTCAATTTGCATACATGTGGATCCTACATGGGGAACATGACATGGGGCAGGCTTCACCTGGAGCCATGGTCAGACTTGGTGACTGTCATGTGTCAGGGGATTGGGGATTGTGATGAGGCCATCAATGTGTGTAACACTGGCCTCGGAAACATACAGGTTGCACCGGGTTCACATGGTGTGTGATTGCCCCATCAGGGCCTCAATGGTGTATAGCAGCCTCTCCGTGGCAGCAGGGGGTGTTTAGCTGTTATCCGTCACTTGTGTGCCAGTTCAATGGAATACCAGCATCTGTGTTGCAATGGGGGGTGCCAGTGTTGCTCCCACATGTTCATCCACATGACCTGTGTATGTGTTGACAGAGTATCATTGTCATTCCAACACACATGACCAATAAATTTGTCCCTCTGTCTCCAAGGTGCCTCTTCCCTGTCAATGGTGGCCTGTTGCCACTGTGCGTGCGGCATGTCTGGCATAGTTTTCAGAGGTGGTGCATATATGTCTATGTGTAGAGTGACAAGATGCTAGCGGTTTGTCAGGGAGTGGAAACTGTATTATGCACAAGATGCACAGTTCCATCCACCTCAAGGCAACAGAGACCATCCCCCAGGGCAACTACAACATCCGTGTCGAATCCTACCCTGCAGTCTACGGACATGTGCCTTACGACTCCCATGATACTTGTCCATATCCGGAGTGCATCTGCACAGCTCTGCTACTGCATCGGGCAACCAGGCCACATCAACGTCCAAACGGGATGGGGGGAATGATTCACAGCCAGCTGCAGGATGACCTTCTCGATCCACGCCCACACTCATGATGCAGCCCACAACCCCAACACAACCATGTGGCACTGTGATCCAAAACTGCATTCTGGCATCTCCATGCATCCAACCTTGGCCTAGCCACCATTCTCAACATCCGCCTGACGCTAGCATGCAGAACATGGTAGGGACACATGTCTAGACATACCTGGGAGCGGCAAGCCAGGTCACTCCACATGATCCCTGACCTCTGCGCATGACTGTTGCTCCCCTGAATGTGTCTGTAGCCACAGTTGTGCGGGAACCACTCAGCTGGTTGGGCCCAGCACAGGTGAGTATGGTACTCCATGTCTGTATCAGATGATACATTGGGACCCATGTGTGTCCTGGGCAAGACTGAGACCCCACGGTTTGGATGGTTGGAGTTAATTCTGAGATCAGGCATGCTTTGACTTTTCGACACACACATGTATTGTAATAATGCAGAATCACGGCATCATCTTGTAAGTGTGATTAATTTATTTGTGGTGGGGTACGGGTTTGTGGGGATGACAAGAGGTGCACAGCGGGAGTGTAGAATCCAAAGTTCACTGGGGGAGTTGGTATCCTTGCCGTAGCGAAATGTCAGAGTCCATGCCACAGTCTTCGTCAACATAGGTCAGACAGTGACCAGCAAGTCCATGTGGCAGAGAATGTCATGTGCTGCTATTGGGCCAGAGGGCCAGGTGCCAGGCCAGGTGACCTGGGAGATGGTGATGTTCTGCTGACTCTCACAGTCTTTTTCGTGGACGACCTACCTTCCTGCGGGGATCCTCGGAAGCAGGCCGTGACGATGTCTGTGACGCTCCGTCGGATGAATCCTCCTCCTCCTGATCCCTCCCTGTGTCTGGTAATGGCCTTCGCCTGGTGCCACAGGGAGGGTTGCCCATGTTGTCGGCAATCCGACGGAGTACACCGGTCATTTGGGTTTGCACCGCCACGAGCTCAGCCTGTCTATCATCCATCCTTCCTTGGTGTTGCAGTTGACAGGCATGTTGCTGGGCCTGCAGGGTTTTCATCTCCTCGAGGGTCCCCTTGATGTCATTGAGGGTGGACGCAATCTGGTCCATGCCCCTGGTGTCGCGCCGGTATGTATCCAGGATGTTGCTGACCTGGGACACTACCGGGTCCTGAGCTCCCTGGTCAGGTCCGCGCCTCCGCCGTCCTCCACTCCCGCCACCCCTGCCCACGTGCACCTGGCCTGCCGTTGTGGGCGCATCGGGTCTCCGGGACCCCTGAGGGATGGCATCTGCGTTGCCGCCTGCCTCCTCCTGGGTGCCCGGAGGACCGTGTCCCTCCTAGGCAGACTGGCTGGGTGGTCGTGTGCGGGCAGGGCTCCTGGACGTCTCCTGGGATGTGGCAGCAATGGGGGTGGTGGTTGGCACAGTTGTACCTGACGCAGGTGCTGCAGGTGGTTGGACACCAGAGGGGCCAGCTTGGTCTGGGTCATCCACGGAGTGGTGAGAGTCGTCGCTGGCGGTGGGGTCCTCATCCCGCGGAGCCTGGTCCTGTGAGACTTCCCCCCCCAGTGTTGGGGGGTGATCGTCGACGTTGACCTGTTTGTGAGAGAGACAATGTTAACAGTGTTACATGTGGCATCCATGTTTCATGCATTTCTGATTTGGCACTCTTCCTCTGGGTAGTTGGATCTGTCTTGCATTCCTCTCACAGTGCACTTGTGCATGGGTATGTCCCTTGGCCACAGCTGTCAGGGCTTTACGCATGTGTGACACAATCTTAGTTGATGCATCTATTTGGGTACACAGTCAGCAGTGTGGTGTGCGGGCGTAGCGAGCCATGCAGAGGCGCCTTACGTGTTGCACTGTACGTGGCCAAATGGTGTTTTGTCAAGGCAATTTGATGTTGCAGGTAGGTGACTGAAGCATTTGTGACAGGGTTCTTACCGACACAGTGGGTGGGTATACTGGGTGTGTGGTTAGGTCTGTGCCTGCAGCACGGATGGACTCGTGCACAGATTGACACATGGACCGGTCTTCATCTACGGTAAGGGGGGGGTTGAGGCACTGCCAGACCTTGTCTGCATGCACACAGTCCACCGGCTGACGAGTGGACATGGCCACACCACCCAAGGGTGATTTAGTCTCCCTGTGTCTCCCTTCCTCCCTCCCTCTGTCACTCTCCTCCCTCTGTCGGTCTCCCTCTGTCACCCTACTCCCTCCCTCTGTCTGTCTCCCTGTGTCCCCCTCTGTCTCCTTCCCTCTCATTCCCCCTCTCCCTCCCTCTATTTGTCACCCTCTGTCACCTCAGGCCAGCTTCCTGGGCACACACAGTTAGCCGGTCTTTGAATGGCCATTGGCTTGTTCATGTGAGTTAGTTCCTGTTCTCCGGGCACCCATTGGGCAGTGTGTCTGAGTGTAGGCTGCTGCTGTGGCGGTGTGTGCTGTGACTCTATCAGAGCGATGCATCTTCATTGTCTGCTGTTATATGCAAATTGTGCCTTCAGATCCATGTCATCCTGCATGGCAGCCACCATTTGCAGGCAAGACAGTACTGTGTGGGTACACACAGTTTGTATGGCTGTGCCCTGGGCCATATGGGCTGAGGGCATTGTTGTGTGCTTGTGAGTTGCTCAATGTTAGTTTTGATGCCCCCACTCCCAGCATCGGCCACATCCTGTGTTGTGTTGGTGTTTTGTGTGGCCTGTGACTTGGCATGGCCCTGATTGATGCATGGGGCATGGAGGCGCTAGTGGCATGTGTGTGTTTGTGGAGTGTTGTTGTGTCCGGTGGTGGCTTGGGGGGGGTGGCATGCATGATTGATTGTGTATGGCATCCCCCCCATGTGAGGTGAGTTGTTTGTGTACTCACCAGGGTCTGGGAGTCCTGGTAGTCCGTGTAGTCCTGGTTCAGTACGTGTGTTTTTCGCGTCAGTATGGTCCGTACATGCACTGGTGGGGGTACGGTCCGTACATTCCCTGGTGGGGTGTGGGTACGGCCGTACATACACGGGTGGTGGTTCGGTGCGTACATACACGGCTGGGGGGGGGGGGGTTCGGTGCGTACATACACGGCTGGGGGGGTTCGGTCCGTTCATACACGGGTGGGGGTTTGGTGCGTACATACATGGGTGGTGGTTGGGTGCGTACATACACGGGTGGTGGTTCGGGGCGTACATACACTGCTGGGGTGGGGATTCGGTGCGTACCTACATGGGTGGGGGTTTGGGGCGTACATACACTGCTGGGGTGGGGGTTCGGTGCGTACATACACTGCTGGGGTGGGGGTTCGGGGCCTACATACACGGGTGGGGGTTCGGGGCGTACATACACTGCTGGGGTGGGGGTTCGGGGCGTACATACACGGGTGGTGGTTGGGTGCGTACATACACGGGTGGGGGTTCGGTGCGTACATGCACGGCTGGGGGGGTTCGGTCAGTTCATACACGGGTGGGGGTTTGGTGCGTACATACACGGTGGTGGTTGGGTGCGTACATACACGGGTGGGGGTTGGGGGCGTACATACACTGCTGGGGTGGGGATTCGGTGCGTACATACACGGGTGGGGGTTCGGTGCGTACATACACGGGTGGGGGTTCGGGGGCGTACATACACGGGTGGGGGTTCGGGGCGTACATACACGGGTGGGGTGGGGGTTCGGGGCCTACATACACGGGTGGGGGTTCGGTGCGTACATACACAGGTGGGGGTTCGGTGCGTACATACACGGGTGGGGGTTCGGGGGCGTACATACACGGGTGGGGGTTCGGGGCGTACATACACTGCTGGGGTGGGGGTTTGGGGCGTACATACACGGGTGGTGGTTGGGTGCGTACATACACGGGTGGGGGTTCGGTGCGTACATGCACGGCTGGGGGGGGGGGTTCGGTCAGTTCATACACGGGTGGGGGTTTGGTGCGTACATACACGGGTGGTGGTTGGGTGCGTACATACACGGGTGGGGGTTGGGGGCGTACATACACTGCTGGGGTGGGGATTCGGTGCGTACATACACGGGTGGGGGTTCGGGGCGTACATACACTGCTGGGGTGGGGGTTCGGGGCCTACATACACGGGTGGTGGTTCGGTGCGTACATACACGGCTGGGGGGGTTCGGTGCGTACATACACGGCTGGGGGGGGGTTCGGTCCATTCATACACGGGTGGGGGTTTGGTGCGTACATACACGGGTGGTGGTTGGGTGCGTACATACACGGGTGGGGGTTCGGGGCGTACATACACTGCTGGGGTGGGGATTCGGTGCGTACCTACATGGGTGGGGGTTCAGGGCGTACATACACTGCTGGGGTGGGGGTTCGGTGTGTACATACACGGGTGGTGGTTCAGTGCGTACATACACTGCTGGGGTGGGGGTTCGGGGCCTACATACACGGGTGGGGGTTCGGTGCGTACATACACGGGTGGGGGTTCGGGGGCGTACATACACGGGTGGGGGTTCGGGGCGTACATACACTGCTGGGGTGGGGGTTCGGGGCCTACATACACGGGTGGGGGTTCGGTGCGTACATACACGGGTGGGGGTTCGGTGCGTACATACACGGGTGGGGGTTCGGGGGCGTACATACACGGGTGGGGGTTCGGGGCGTACATACACTGCTCGGGTGGGGGTTTGGGGCGTACATACACGGGTGGTGGTTGGGTGCGTACATACACGGGTGGGGGTTCGGGGCGTACATACACTGCTGGGGTGGGGATTCGGTGTGTACATACACGGGTGGGGGTTCGGGGCGTACATACACTGCTGCGGTGGGGGTTCGGTGCGTACATACACGGGTGGGGGTTCGGTGCGTACATACACGGGTGGGGGTTCGGTGCGTACATACACGGGTGGGGGTTCGGGGGCGTACATACACGGGTGGGGGTTCGGGGGCATACATACACGGGTGGGGGTTCGGGGCGTACATACACTGCTGGGGTGGGGGTTCGGGGCGTACATACACGGGTGGTGGTTGGGTGCGTACATACACGGGTGGGGGTTCGGGGCGTACATACACTGCTGGGGTGGGGATTCAGTGCGTACATACACGGGTGGGGGTTCGGTGCGTACATACACGGGTGGGGGTTCGGTGCGTACATACACGGGTGGGGGTTCGGGGGCGTACATACACGGGTGGGGGTTCGGGGCGTACATGCACTGCTGGGGTGGGGGTTCGGTGCGTACATACGTGGGCGGGGGGGTGGTGGGGTGTTCGGCGCGTATGCGGGCACATGTCTCCATGGTTGCTATGGGAGTTCGGTTCGGACGGTGTTTTTTGCGTACGGTTGTGAAATGGGGAGGACGGGAGGGATCGTACTTGCGCTGTAGGACTTTATTTTTCCGCACGGTGGGTTTTTCGACCGGGGACGTGTCGGTGACTTTTCCCGACCCGAGGACGTGTGGGGAAATCTTCCCAATGCGATTCGTATGGACTTTTTTCCGTTCGAATCGTACTTGGCAGTTTGTACGCTACTTCGTAAAAATCCGGATACGAGTCGGACGGGGAATTTTTTTACCGGATCGGAATTGGCACCTTAATGTCTCATGGCTATTTCACAGACAGTTTTGAGAAAAAGAGAGAGTACACATACATTTGCCTACCCTTAATTTGTAGAGGAGCTAGCCTCCTCTCCCCAGTTTTGACAGTAGGAAACCTGTAACAGGTTTCATTCTGTCAACACTATCAACCCCAATTTGTAGCAACTAGGCATAAACAAACTGAGGAGCTAAATAGCACATTTCAGATAGCTAAAGAACATATTCCTTTAGCAAATGTACAAGTGTAACACGAGGGCACATGAATTCAAACTAAATCCCATTGCTGCCTTAATTCAGCCCTAAAAGCATTAGTGCTATATATTTATGGCAGAGCCATTGTCTTTTAAAAAGAGGTCACATTTACCATTATACTATGTTCATTGAGTGCACAAAAACTTGCTTTTGCCAAAAAAAAAGTAGGTTAAAACCTATTTCTTTCCCTGCCCGCCATTTCGTCTTTCAAATGTCGAAATGTCAAAGCAAACGTTGCGCTGAGCCCTGCAGGCTTCTAAATGTAGGACTCCGGCCTTTAACCGATGCAGCTGTCCCATCGTGCGTGCAAGGTTTTCATGCGGGGCTCCCAAGTCAAAGTGACCCTAGAGACCGAAGGCTGAACAACAAACCCACTCAAATCCTGTCTACCAGCAATTCAGAGGTAAGCTTAATAACTTCTGCCAATTTTTGTACATATTTATAATTGTAAGCAGTGTGCCGAGTGCTTGTCTAGCAGTATAGATGTCAGCTATTCATTCTATGCTTACATATGTGCATTTACTGTAGCCTAAGGCAGTTTAAAAGCTGATCTGACTGGAGAAACCTCATTTAAATAGTGAATTTTACTCAATTTCGACTTTGATGTTTAGGGCACTTAAAAATGAATATCCTACAATGTTTTTGCATAATAGTCATCCCCAGAATGTCCTCTACATATCCCAGAGATGTGGCATCAGAAATGTATAATGTATACCCTTATAAAAATGAGTTTTGTACGCCTGGGTAAAGTGACATTTCACATGTAAGTGACCCCCTATTGCTGTATAGCATGGCTTAAATTCAATTTGGAGGCTAGGAGGTCACAGTATCATTATTAGGCATTATAAATATTAAAAAACGAATTTAATGCACCTATTTGAAATAAAAAAAATTATATAATCAAAATATATATATATTTTTTAATAAATCTAATCATTTTGATGAGTCTACATATGAAAAGCGAGCTGCATCCCTTGCCTATCATATTTAAACACAGTCATTCACAGCCCTAAGAACAGAAACTTAACTTGAGAGTCTGCGCCACTTTTAAAAGACAGTCATTATTATTTAACATCAAAAACCACTCTTATCCTTATTTAAAAAGGCATAAAGAAAATAAATCCCTACTGTCAATCTGTCCTCTATCAAAAATAATGAAACTATATTTCTAACTTTTAAAACAGCAGTCTGAAATGCCGCATTTTACACCGTGTTTGACTTCAGCTGTTCTCTGTGGCCGGAGTCCGAAATAGAAATAGTCTGGCTGACACAGCTGTTTGACACGTAAAGGCGTCGAATTCACACGCCCTTCAAGTAAACCCTTCAAGCCAACACAAATCTGTTGTTCTGTAATATGTACTTTAGTGCAGGAACAACCAACTCACTCAGATAATGTGAAGGCCTTTTAATACCTAATACAGAAGGATAAATGCTGTGACATTTTGGGGCCGATTACGATCCTGGAAAAACCCGGTACAAACCGTGGGTCGGAGCGTTTTCTCCGTCCGACTCGTACCGGGTTGTAAAACTTTACAAACATGCAATTACGATTCGTACGGAAACACCATTTCCGTACGAATCGGAAAAAAGACCAACCGACAGAAAAATACATACAAATGTGATCCAGGACACCGCGGACGTGACGTCCGGACGGAGTTAGGCATGTTTTTACGTACCAGCAATTACGATTCGCACCGACTGCAGTCCGGATGGGAATATTTTTACGGCACCTAATAAGTGCCGGAAAAGCTAAGTACCCAGCGATACGAGCTGATTAGGGGGCCCGGTACGCGCCGTACCCCCCCGCCCCCTGTATGTTCGCGCCGTACCCCCAGCCCCCCGTATGTACGGAGCGTACCCCCGTACCCCCCAGCCCCCCGTATGTACGGAGCGTACCCCCACCCCCGTATGTATGGAGCGTACCCCCCAGTCCCCCCCAGCCCCCCGTATGTACGGAGCGTACCCCCCAGCCCCCCGTATGTACGGAGCGTACCCCCGTACCCCCCAGCCCCCCGTATGTACGGAGTGTACCCCCACCCCTGTATGTACGCGCTGGGGGTCCGCACCGTACATACGGGGGTGGGGGTACGCTCCGTACTTACGGGGGGCTGGGGGGTACGGGGGTACGCTCCGTACATACGGGGGGCTGGGGGTACGGGGGTACGCTCCGAACATACGGGGGGCTGGGGGGTATGGGGGTATGCTCCGTACATACGGGGGGCTGGGAGGACTGGGGGGTACGCTCCGTACATACGGGGGGCTGGGGGGGACTGGGGGGTATGCTCCGTACATACGGGGGGCTGGGGGGTACGGGGGTACGCTCCGAACATACGGGAAGCTGGGGGGTACGGCGCGCCCATCCGCGGGGGGGCTGGGGGTACGGCGCAAACATACGGGGGCGGGGGGGTGGGGTACGGCGCGTACCGGGCACTTGTTTGGACATCTCCATGGTTGCTATGGGAGTTCGCTCCGGACGGTCTTTTTTCCATACAGTTGTACAATCGGACGGATGGGACGGATCGTACTTGCGCATTTGGACTTCAGTTTGCCCATTTGTACGTAAAAATGTCTGGGGACGTGTCGGAGACTTTTCCCGACCCGAGGACGTGTGGGGGAATATTCCCAATGTGATTTGTATGGACTTTTTCCCATACGAATCGTACTTGGCAGTTTGTACGGCGCTTTTACCATTTGTACGGAAAAAAGTCCAGATTCAATTCGTTTGGGGAAATTTTTTCCAGGATCCTAATCGGCACCTTTGTATCTTTAATTTTATCTATTGCAAAACACACAATTTCGTTTTTTGAAGCTTTTTTTTATTCCTATTCAATGTGGATTCTAATTTTATCTTACATTGTGGCAATTTGCACACATGTATAGTGTTACTCTGTCAATTTAATGGGTGAGCAGTCTATATATCGACTTTTTAATATCGAGGGACATAAATATCGAGTCAAAAATATCTAAAGTACAAAATATCGAAATAGATAATATCGATGTGAAAAATATTGTTTTTTTTTTTTTAATTATATGTCGATGTAAGTTATATCGCTAGTAATAATATCGACATGTTAAAATATCGTTATTGTATGTTTAGTAAATATTTTGAAGTTGTTTGTATAAATAGTTAAAATGTATATAATATGAGAAATATTTATATTCTTTTAGGGGCGGGATGTTGGGTTATAGGGGATAAGGGTGGGAAGTGTTTTAAAAATATTTATAAATTTTGTAACATATTTTTAAATTTAAATAGAAAATTTGAAATAAAATTGGCATTTTATGTTTAATTTTAGGATCGGGATGTTGGGTTATAGGGGATAAGGGTGGGGAGTGTTTTTAAAAAGTTAAAATTTTTTGTAATATATTGTAAAATTTAATTAGTAAATTTTATTTCAAATTTGAAATGTATATTTAATTTTAGGAGCGGGATGTTGGGTTACAGGGGATAAGGGTGGGAAGTGTTTTAAAAATGTTTATATATTTTAGAATTTAAAAAAAAATGTATTTAGAAATTTTAAATTTAATTTAGAATTTAAAATTAATTTTAGGAGCGGGATGTTGGGTTATAGGGGATAAGGGTGGGAAGTGTTTTAAAAATATTTATTAATTTTGTAACATTTTTAAATTTAAATAGAAAATTTTAAATAAAATTGGCATTTTATGTTTAATTTTAGGAGCGGGATGTTGGGTTATAGGGGATAGGGGATAAGGGTGGGGAGTGTTTTTTTGAAAAAGTAAAATTTTTTTGTAATATATTGTAAAATTGAATTAGTAAATTTTATTTCAAATTTGAAATGTATATTTAATTTTAGGAGCGGGATGATGGGTTACAGGGGATAAGGGTGGGAAGTGTTTTAAAAATGTTTATATATTTTAGAATTAAAAAAAAAAATATTTAGAAATTTTTAGAATTTTAAAATTAATTTTAGGAGTGGGATGTTGGGTTATAGGGGATAAGGGTGGGAAGTGTTTTAAAAATGTTTATATATTTTAGAATGTTTTTTAATTTTTTTTTTAATTTTTAAATGTAATTTAGAATTTTATATTTAATTTTCGGAGTGGGATGTTGGGTTACAGGGGATAAGGGTGGGAAGTGTTGTAAAATGTTGTTTTTAATTTGTTATATTTAAAAATTTAATTAGAAATTTGGAATAAAATTATTTTTTTATATTTTCTTTTAGGAGTGGGATGTTGGGTTATAGGGGATGAGGGTGGGGAGTGTTTTAAAATTTTTGATTAATGTAGGAATAATTTTTAAAAAAAATTTAGAAATTTAGAATAACATTTTGAATGTTATATTTAATTTTAGGAGTGGGATGTTGTGTTATGGGGATAAGGGTGTGGAGTTTTATAAAAATGTGTAAAATGTTGGTAATATTGTATAAAAAGTATTTATAAATTTTGAAGAAAAGGATGGTGCACCAGCATAAAGTCAAATTAGTCCATATGTTTTCCAATTTTAACTTCTTTAATAGTTTTTCAGATATAAAATCTTGGACATCAGCCAACGCATTTCGTTCCTAGAGGAACTTCATCAAGTTCCTCTAGGAACGAAATGCGTTGGCTGATGTCCAAGATTTTATATCTGAAAAACTATTAAAGAAGTTAAAATTGGAAAACATATGGACTAATTTGACTTTATGCTGGTGCACCATCCTTTTCTTCAAATTTGTATCTATCTGGTTTCCAGTGGGGTATAAGTACGATGTACTCCGGATGCGATTGCACAGACTATATATGAATTCCTGTACTTAATCTTCTGAGGTGCTTAGCCTGTGGTCAGTCGTACGACTGTTTGCTTTTGTATATTTATAAATTTTGATTCAGATTGTACAATTTAAAAAATTTTTGGGGAGTGGGATGTTGGCTTATAGCGGATAAGGGTGGGGAGTGTTTTAAAAATTTATTTTAAATTAGTAATATTGAGTAATTTATATTAAAAAAAAAATTATTATTATATAATATTTTGGGATACATTTTAGATTGGGGAGTTGGATTTGTAGAGGATAAGTGTGGGTATTGTTTTCTGTAAAAATTTTAATAATGATTAAAACATATTTTTTTTTATAAATTAATATTTATATATTTGTATTGCAATTACTGTAATTAAATACATATTGGAGTGGGAATCTAAAATTAATTAAGATCAGTATACATGATCTAGTGTAATTAAATATATTTATGAATGGGAATACTAAATTAATGAAGTTTAGTGTTTTGCACCTACCATAATTAAATATAGATTTGAGTGAGAATAGTAAATTAATTAAGTTCAGTGTCCAGCACTTAGCATAATTAAATATAGACTGAAGTGGGAATAGTAAAATAATTAAGTTCAGTGTCCAGCTCCTACTCTAATTAAATATAGGTTGGAGTTACAATAGTACATTAATTGAGTTCAGTGTCCAGCACTTATCTTAATTAAATATAGACTGCAGTGGGAATAGTAAATTAATTAAGTTCAGTGTCCAGCACCTACTCTAATTTAATATAGGTTGGAGTGAGAATAGTAAATTAATTAAGTTCAGTGCCCAGCACTTATATTAATTAAATATAGACTGGAGTGGGAATAGTAAATTAATTAAGTTCTGTGTCCAGCACCTACTCTAATTAAATATAGGTTGGAGTGAGAATAGTACATTTATTAAGTTCAGTGTTCAGCACTTATATTAATTAAATATAGACTGGAGTGGGAAAAGTAAATTAATTAAGTTAAGTGTCCAGCACCTACCCTAATTAAATATAGATTGGAGTGGGAATAGTAAATTTATTAAGTTCAGTGTCCAGTACCTACCCTAATTAAATATATTTTGGAGTGAGAATAGTAAATCAATTAAGTTCAGTCTGTAGTGGGAGTAGTACATTAATTAAGTTTGTTAAATAGCAATTATTATAATTAAATATAGAGTTGAATAGGAACAGTTAAATTACTTTGTTTTAATTTACAATAAATCTGTAGATTTTAGTTTTGGTTGGATAAAATATAGAAGTTATATCAGAATGCAAATTGCAAATTTTTGTATAAAATAGTAGAAAGGAAAATAAGATTTGCTTTATAGTTGTTGGAATGTATATTAATTAGAGAAAATAGTGTTTATTATTACGCATCTTATAATAATTAAATCATTGAAATAAACATGTAATTAAATAATTAATATTTAACATTTGTATTATTTTAATACTTTTTTTATAATGGATATATATTTTTGTAATGTATATTTTGGACATTAATATATGAATAGACAAAATAATTAAAATATTTTTTTTCTGATTTTTATAGCTGTTTAATATTTTTAATTTTATATTGTGTACTCAATATTTTTAGACTTTATTTGAATTTATAAGAAAATGTATGTTTTGAAATATATGATTAATATATTTTAATTATTAATATTAGATAATTAATATTGAAAATGTTTACATTTTAGAATAGTTCTTTTTATTTTTAGTTTTGGTATGTTGTAGATACAATATATTAATTATATCATATTCATACATTTTTTTTGGTAATATATACATTTTTATTATTATATTAGTAAATATATTTTTGTTATTATATTTATTATTATAAGTTAAATAATTTTCACATATATAAAAAACAATAGGTATTATTTTTGAGTGTTTTAATGTAATGTTTTACTAATTTTTAAAGTAATGTGTAATGTTAAATAAATAGTTAGGGCATTTATTGTTATTTTTTTAGTTGTTATGTTTGTTTGGGTCTTTTATTTTGTAACCGCTCGCTGTTGTTTTGGGTTATTTTGGAAGAATCCAGGTCGCGGTCGGGATCTGTTTCGCGTTTGAGAAGGTAAGAGTTATTTTCTTTATTATTAAATAGTTTTAAGTGTTTTGTGGAAGTAGTAATGTTGTAATAAGTGTGTATGGATTGATGTTTCAGAAGTTAGGGTGTTAGTAATAGTTTGTATACGGTTTTATAATTTACGTTGTGTTCCGTGTTTGCGGCTTTGTTAGTGTTTTGTTATTTAGGTGTGTTAAAGTTTTATAGTCTTTGAATAATGTTTGTAGTGATGTTTTTAGGTGCATTATGTGTGTTTGTGTGTGGGTGGGAATGTTTGTTTCTCTTTTGTAGGTTTTACGGAGAAGATATTTTCGTCTCTTTCAAACACCGTTTTTTTTTTTAAGGAAGTGTGTATTAGTTGTGTTTACTAATATTTATTTTACACTTCCTTTATTGTTCGGGTTTCCAGGAGCGGTTATTTATCTTTTTAATATTTTTCGGGATTTTTATGGTTAATGGATTGTCGTTTTTTGGCGTAGACGTTTTTTTCGAAAAACAGTTGTATTTTTCCATTTTATGTGGATTCATTTTTGATACCTATGGATTTTGAAGTACCTGGATTTATTTGGAAGGAATTTTATTATCCTATTGGCAGCAACTAGACAGGTAAGTTCATTTAAATATTTTAATTGTGGGTGGGCAAATCTTATATATTTAATATTGTTGTTGTGTACTTGTTTTGTTTAATTATGTTGTCTAAATATATGTAGATATAAATTATTTATATATTTTAGACCACATAATTAAATATGTGATATAATAAAGTGGTTTCTTTATGTTGTGATAGTTGTTTTAGTATAATATTGTGGGTTAATATTTTTGAAAGGGTTTAGAAGAGAGTTTGAGCTATTATATTTAAGTACTCAAGTCCTCTTGTGGATGGGTATAGCTGTACCTGTTGTTGTAGGTAATTATACATTTGAGTAGTTTGTCTAGATTGTTTTGGTTTTAATTGTAGGACAGATTGTTGCATTCTTAATTCTTGGAAACTTTGTTCCTTTTGTATGGCAATTAGTAGTTTTTGTAGTGTTGGAGTTGTTCTCCCAGTAGAGGTTAGGAATGCATTATGCCAGCCCTCGACTGCGTTGTTAGTTTTGGCTTGTTGGTTGAGTGTACTTACATATACATTCCACCAAGGTTTTTGGAACTTGGGCTGACGTCTATGGCCTGATCTGTGTAGTCTCCCCACCCAGGTATCCTCAAAATAATCTAAGAGGGGAGATAACTTTACTTCATTTTGCTTGTAGAATGGACTTTCTAATAAAAGATTGTAATGTTCTGCAACATCTGTGGTTGGTACATAAGCTAGGGCTGTTAGAAGTTTTATTTGATGTGCAAAAGTTATGTTTGTGGCATATTCTACACTTAGTGAAGATTTTTGTAAATGTCTCCATATACATTGGTTTAGATGGAAGTAACATCCTTGGATAGATGTATGGGGGTACAGTTTTAGAATGCAGTTTATCATGGCTTGCTCAAAGTCTATGATAATTCTTTCAGGGGAAAAATCATTTGATTCTTGTTTTAGTTTTCCTAGCATTTCATTATATGTTGTGTTTTGTTTGTTAGGTAATAGTGCATAGATTAAGGGTATGGAAGTGTTGTGATATTGACCGTGTATTGTGTAAAGCTGGTAGAATGGTTTTGGGCATATTGTAAAGGTGCCATTCATCATCCATGTTTGGCATTGTTGGAGTTTAGTTATATTGTTTGCAGTAGCAAACATTATGATTATTTTTTCTGTACTTTTGTTATCAAAAAAATAAAAGGTTCATTATTGTGGGTGATAGTTAATTCTGGTGGAATGATGATATCTTGAAAAGTTTTAGGGGATGGTATTGTTGTTGTGGTTGATTTGTTGGTCCTAGCAATTGTTCTTTTTATAGAAGCAATTGATGGTAATTGGCCTCTTGCTTCTTTGGGCACTCTAGGTAATAGTTCTTTTAGGATTACACTTGTAGCAGTTTGTGAACCTGTGCTTAATTCTTTTATATTTTCAAGGGTTGATCTGACTTCTATTTCAGAGAGATTGGGTGGATGGTTATGCTCTCTTGTATATAGTACAGTTGTTTCTCTTGTTGTTGCTCGTCCGTAGCATTTGTTAGAATAATATTTAGAACACTTCCAGTTCACTTTTCGTTCCGTCTGCTTTTCTTGGGTGTATGTGTAACCCATGTAACACAATAGGAATTTTCCTTTCTGCGATGTTATAAATTGGGCTTCTTCTGTCATTGTGATGTGTTAGAAATCTGGAAAAAATGTATATGAAAATATATGCAATAGTACTTTATATATTTCTATGAAAATAGCAAAAAACAAACTTTTTTATATATAATTACCAAGGTGCCGATCACGATCCGGTAAAAAATGTCCCCGTACGACTCGTATCGGATCTTTTTACCGTACGAATCGTACAAGTGCCGTACGAACTGGCAATCACGATTCGCATGGTAAAAAGTCCATACGAACCGCACTGGGAATAATTCCCCACACGTCCTCGGGTCGGAAAATGTGTCTGACACGTCCTCGGACGATTTACCTTACAAACGTGAAAAGCCAAGCCCGACCGAGGAATCACGATCCATCCCGTGCGTCCGAGCTTACAACCGTATGGAAAAAACACCATCCGCACCGAACTCCTATAGCAACCATGGAGACATGTGCCCGCATACGCGCCCAACACTCCCCCCAGCCCCCGTACGTCCGACACGTACCCCCGTGTATGTATACCCCCACCCGTCTAGGTACACCCCAGTACGTTCAAGTCGTACCCCCACCCCAGTACGTGTCGTACCACCGTCTATGTACACCCCAGTACGTTCCAGTCGTACCCCCACCCCAGTACGGGTCGTACCACCCTCTATGTACACCCCAGTACGTTCCAGTCGTACCCCCACCCCAGTACGTGTCATACCCCCGTGTACCTACACCCCAGTACGTTCGAGCCCCACCCCCACCCCTGTACATGTCGCACCACCGTGTACCTACACCCCAGTACGTTCCAGTCGTACCCCCACCCCTGTACGTGTCGCACCACCGTGTACCTACACCCCAGTACGTTCCAGTCGTACCCCCACCCCAGTACGTGTCGCACCACCGTGTACCTACACCCCAGTACGTTCCAGTCGTACCCCCACCCCAGTACGTGTCGCACCACCGTGTACCTACACCCCAGTACGTTCCAGTCGTACCCCCACCCCAGTACGTGTCGCACCACCGTGTACCTACACCCCAGTACGTTCCAGTCGTACCCCCACCCCAGTACGTGTCGTACCACCGTCTATGTACACCCCAGTACGTTCGACCCCACCCCCACCCCTGTACGTGTCGCACCACCGTGTACCTACACCCCAGTACGTTCCAGTCATACCCCCACCCCAGTACGTGTCGCACCACCGTGTACCTACACCCCAGTACGTTCCAGTCGTACCCCCACCCCAGTACGTGTCGCACCACCGTGTACCTACACCCCAGTACGTTAGAGCCCCACCCCCACCCCTGTACGTGTCGCACCACCGTCTATGTACACCCCAGTACGTTCGCGCCCCACCCCCACCCCTGTACGTGTCGTACCACCGTCTATGTACACCCCAGTACGTTCCAGTCGTACCCCCACCCCAGTACGTGTCATACCCCCGTGTACCTACACCCCAGTACGTTCCAGTCGTACCCCCACCCCTGTACGTGTCGCACCACCGTGTACCTACATCCCAGTACGTTCCAGTCGTACCCCCACCCCTGTACGTGTCGCACCACCGTCTATGTACACCCCAGTACGTTACGGTCCTACCCCCAACACAACCTCCTAAGTACGGAGCGCACCCCAGGCCCCAACATCACAACCGCATGTACGAGTCGTACCAACCCACACACAAGGACAGCACCGTACAACCAAATGGCCCATCTACACACCGTACACACGCTCAAAACGCACGTACACAACCAGGACAAAACAAAACAACACAAGAAGACACTATTCGAATGGCACAAAGCCACTAAACATGGCCAACAAACAATACAAATACACCTTCACTGACCTGCAACTGCCAAAGACAAACAGAGGGCCAAAACACCACCACTACTTATAACACACCCACCCAAAATTCAAACACTGCCACACCCACCCATGGACCAATAAAAAGGGCCCACACACACAAACCATAAGCCTTTGCAACAGACTCACTGCTGCCAGACACCACAGAACCATACAACAAGCTACACCACACCTTACACTTGCACACCTTCACACAACCACCCTCACAAACACACCCTCATCACATTCACACACACACACACACACACAACCATCCACACACCCCCCCAACATCCACACACCCCCCCCACCATCCCCACCCACACCCCTCACCATGCCCACTACCAAGAATCCAAAGTTCAGTAACCGAGAGTTGGAGGTCCTTGTTGATCAAATCCTCAGAGTCGAGCCACAGATCTTTGGAACATTGGTCAGAAACACCAGCCTGGCAGCAAAAACAGCCATGTGGCAGACCATCGTCGATGCTGTGAATGCTGTTGCGGACACCAGGAGGACCAGGCAGGAATGCCAGAACAGGTGGTACGATCTGCGGAGGAGGGTCAGAGCCAAGAGGCAGGAGGAACACGACCAGGCCAACGCCACTGGAGGAGGGCCCTCCCGCAGACCCGTACAGTACCATCCCTGGGAGGAGAGGGTGATGGCCATACTGCCGGTGGAGGCAGTCGAAGGATTAGAAGGACTCCGAGACCCGGGTGAGTACACAAACAACGCACCTCACATGGGGGGAACGGCATCCACAACCAAAATCACTAACAGGCACGCAACCACCACAAGCCATCGCATTACTCAACCACACTCCATGAGCACGCACATGCCACTGCTGCCACCATGCCCCATGCACCCAGCTGGACAATGGCAAGTCACAGAAGACAACAACACATGACACGGTAACCCGGATGGCGGGAGGCTGGGCCCCAAAAATCACATAGTGCGACTCCGAAGCAGACAACAATGCACTCTGCCCATATGGCCTAGGTCACAGCCAGACAAACAGTGTGTCCCAACACAGGAATGACTTGCCAGCAAATGGCGGACGCCTTGCATCAACACATGGGGGTGAAGGCACTGTTTTGCACATGACAGCAGCTAATGAACAGCCAACATTGTGAAAGAGTGGCAGCACACACCACCACAGCAGCAGCGCACAGACACACATCACACCCAATGGGTGCCTGGAGATCAGAAACAAACTCACATCAACAAGCCAAGGGCCACTCAAAGATCTGCTAACAGTGTGTGCCCAGGAAGCTGGGCTGAGGTGACAGAGGGTGACACACAGAGGGAGGGAGAGGGGGACAGAGAGGGAGGGAGAGGGGGACAGAGAGGGAGGGAGAGGGGGACAGAGAGGGAGGGAGACACAGGGAGACGGACAGAGGGAGGAGGCTGACACACAGAGGGAGGGAGAGGGGGACAGAGAGGGAGGGAGAGGGGGACAGAGAGGGAGGGAGACACAGGGAGACGGACAGAGGGAGGAGGCTGACACACAGAGGGAGGGAGAGGGTGACAGAGAGGGAGGGAGAGGGGGACAGAGAGGGAGGGAGAGGGGGACAGAGAGGGAGGGAGACACAGGGAGAGCAAATCAGCCGTGTGGTGTGTGGGAATGTCTGCTCGTCAGCAGGTAGACTGCGTGCATGTAGCCAAGGGTGGCCCGTGCCAGAACCCCCCCTCTTCTCCATGGCAAAACACAGGGCCATGTCACAACCTGTGCACGAGCACAATGACAGCTACCTGCATCACATAAGTGTGTGGAACAAATCCATGTGCACATGTACAGTGCTACACGGAAGGCGCCAATGCATGGCTCGCAACACCTGCCCACTCCACGGCTGACTGCAGTCACACTTGACGCAGCAAGTAAGACTGTGCCACACATAGTGAAAGGTGCCAAAGTGGTGCCCAAGGGACACACCCATGCACAAGTGCACTGTGAGTGGAATGCAAGACAGATCCTAATTCCAAGAGGAAATGTGCCAACTTAGGAAATGATGAAACATGGATGTTGCATGGACCAAAATTAACATTGTCTCTCTCACACACAGGTCAACGTCGTGGTGCACCCCCCAACACTGGGGGGGAACACTCACAGGACCCGGATCTGCAGGAGCCCGATCCCACCGGCAGCGACCACTCTCACCACTCTGTGGACGACCCCGACCGACCTGGCCCCTCTGGTGTCCTACCGCCTGCAGCACCTGCGTCAGGTACAACTGTGCCAACCACCACCCCCACTCCCGCCACATCCCAGGAGACACCCAGGATCCCTGCCCCAACACCACAATGCAGCCAGGCTGGCCAGGAGGGACACGGTGTCCCGGGCACCCAGGAGGAGGCAGGCGACAACGCCAATGCCACCCCTCAGGGGTCCCGGAGACCCGATGTGCCCACAAGGGCAGGCCAGGCGCAAGTGGGCAGGGGTGGTGGGAGTGGAGGACGGCGGAGGCACGAGCCTGACCAGTTGGCTGGGGATCCGGTATTTTCCCATGTCCGTAACATCCTGGACTCATACCGGCAGGACACCACGGGCATGGCCCAGGTTGTGTCCACCCTCAATGAGATCAAGGGGAGCCTCGATGAGATAAAGACCCAGCAGGCCCAGCAACATGCGGAGCTACATGCCTGTCTACTGGTACACCAACGGAGGATGGAGGACAGACAGGCTGAGCAAGTGACGGCATTCCAGGGGATTCACGCTACACTCCGTCGGATGGCCGACAACATGGCCGACCCTCCCTGTGCCAGAAGGCGGAGAACATCACCACCCACAGGGAGGGATCAGGAGGAGGAGGAAACATCCGACGGAGCATCCCAGATGTCGTCACGGCCTGCTGGTGAGGTTCCCCGCAGGAGGCCGGGTCGTCCACGGAAAGGACCGTGAGGGTCGGCGCTACATCACCATCTCCCAGGACACCTGGCCTGGCACCTGGCCCACTGGAGCAACAGCATCACAGCATCAAGAGACATTCTCTGCCACATGGCCCTGCTGGTCACTGGCTGACCAATGTTGACAAAGACTGTGGCATGGACTCTGAGGACATCCAATGGCAAGGACACCAACTTCCCTACTGAACTTTGGATTCAAAATTCCCGGAAAGACACTCACTTTGTTTCCCCCCCCCCCCCCAATAATAAATCACACTATGAAGAGTAGATGCCTGCTGGTAGCATTATTACCTAACATGTGTCTTGTAAAGTCAAAACATGCCTGAGTCATCTTTTGTCTTCAACCACCCACACCCTGGGGCCTGAGTCTGGCACAGGACACATGGGTCACAGTGTATTAGGCAAGACAGACATGGAGCACCATACACACCCGTGATGGGCCCAACAAGCTGAGGGGGTTACCGAACAACCGTGCTGACACACACATTGAGTACAGCAACAGTCATGCGCAGAGGTCAGGGATCCAGTCCAGTGTCCTGGGGGGCACCCAGGTATGTGTAGACAGGTGGCAGAAACATGTCCTGCAAGCTTGAGTCCGGTGGATGCAGAGAATGGGGGCCTGGCCAACGTTGGATGCATGGGGATGGCACATGTCACACTACCCACACAGTCATGGACATCATGCCCAATACACAGTCTCAGCCCACACACACAGCTTGCATCTTGCCACTCGACACATTGACACATAGCCACAATCAGGGAATACCATGCCAGACAAGCAGGATGCACCGTGGCAACACATCAGCATTGACTGAGAAGAGGCACCTTGGAGGCATAGGGACACCTTTATTAGTCATGTATTCGGGATTGCAGAGGCAACTCGAAGTGAACACATCATGTGGAGTAACATGTGGGTCCAACACTGGCACCCCCCTTCAGCAGCACACATGCGTGTTCGCCATGGAACTGGCACACAAGCGTCGGCTAACAGCTAAATATCCACAGCTGCACACGGAGAGCCTGCCATACACCAAAGATCCGCGGATGTCGAAGTCCCACACCATGTCAAGGCAATGCTAACCGAATGTGTCCGAGGGCAGTGTCACACACATTGATGCCATCATCACAATCCCCTATCCCATCACTGATGACTGTCAACCAGACAGACCATCTATTCAGGTGTACACAGCTGCATGTCGTGTCCCATGGGGATGCGACATGGCTGCAGAGGAACCAAACACCGACAGGGGCAGTGTGCACACATCGTGAACAACTGCCACACCCAATACACCCCAGATGCATCCCTTACCCCATGGAGACTTCCAAACGTTTCCGTGCCTGTAACGCTGAGTCAGCCCACGATGTCATGTCCATGAGGAATAGCAGTGCCACAACAATGCAACCAGCAGACGGCATGCGCAGGTACCTGGGGAAGAGAAACACACAAGAAGTCAGCCACAAAAAGCACAGCCACTTGCATGTGCATTTACTCGACACATGTATGGATGACAACATGCTAGGTCACAATTATGACTGAGGAAGTACACCCATCACTGGCACCATCACTCCAGTGACACACCCACACACACCTCTGACTCACGTGCCATACATGCAGGTGGAGACACACATCACAACGCATGCCACACGGGGACCAATGCGTGCACACTCAGACACTGTTACTCACCACTATGCAAAGAAGTCGCGTATGAGCCGAGTCCGGATGTCCTCTTGCAGCTCCACATCCTCCACATCACTAGCCCCATTGCCAAGCCCTTCGTCCTCCACGGGTGGATGGTCCTAGTCATGTTGATTTAGGATGAGTGGCACTGCTCTTTCAACTGCCATGTTGTGCAGCATGCAGCAGACCATGAAGATCTTGCAGACCTTCGCAGGGGCATATGGGAGTGCGCCGCCGGTCTTGTGGAGGCACCTGAATCGGCTCTTCAGCATGCCAAACGTCCTCTCTATCACTCGCCTTGTCCGGCCATGGGCGGTGTTGTAGCGGAGCTGGGCCGACGTGATGGGGTTGCGGAGAGGTGTGAGCAGCCAAGGCATGTTGGGATAGCCAGCGTCCCCTACATGGAAAGCACATGGTCATCGTTAGAAGTGGTGAAGCGGTCGTGCTGGTAGGCTATACAGAATACAGGACAGACAGACTGTACCCACCAACAACACATGCCCGTTCGTTGCGCAGCTGCATCATCATATCAGGCATCCCGCTACGCCTCATGATGTAGGCATCGTGTGCTGATCCTGGAAAACGAGCACAGACATGTGAAATCACCATGTTGGACAGACACACCACAAGGGCATTGATGGAGTGGTAGTGCTTCCGATTGCGGTACGCCACCTCCCGTGCGTGTGGTGGTACCAAAGCTACATGTGTCCCATCTATGGACCCAATGACATGGGGCATCCCTCCCAGGGCATAGAATCCACGCTTGACCTCAGTCATCTGTTCAGGGGTTGGGAACTTGATGAAGTCATCCAGGTGAATCAACATGGCCTCTAAGAAATCATGCAGCACACCACTGAACGTGCTCTGGGACATGCCACCAACATGAGCTATGGTATTTTGAAAGGTACCCGTGGCAAGAAAATGTAGGGCAGCCATTACCTTCAGCTGGGGTGTCAGTGCCGTGGGATACCTGTGCTGCGGTTGCAGGTGTGGTGCCAGTCTCGCCGTCAACTCCAGAATCAACGGTTGGGTGAAGCGGTAGAGCCGGATGCTGTCATTATCCTGCATGGCAGCCAAGTCTGGAATTCTTCGGGCAAGAGGCGGCGCTCTGCAGTAATTTGGAAGTGACAACGAAGAGTGAGTGCACTACGACAACAACTCATGTGTACTGAGCACATGTTAATCTGGCAATACATACATGCTACATAGGGAGTCAAGTATGTGCTACATGGCCAGGACACGTATGGATGCAAGGTGACACTCCTTCAAAGACCCAGCTACACACGGAGATTGAGAACCTCCCCATGCCACGCCATGGGAATAGCTGTGTCCCAGTGCAAGTGAACAGCCAGACGCAAGACAGGAGTGACATACGCCCACACATCAGCAGCAGTAGGATGCTGATTGCAGAGATTGGTATCAGAACACTGGAGCCATAGGTCACATGACATTACACTAGGCCAGCCCACACACCTTGCCATGAAGGTGCACATGTCATGACTCACCACACATACCTTGTGAGGATGCTGACATGTCCTTGTCACACTACTCCGTGTCCCATGCATACATGTGCACCTCACATCCGATACCACATGTGGCATGGTGTGCGGAACAGTGTGCAATGACAATCTACACACAGACACATGTTGGTTGCTGCAACGGCTGCAGCTTTTGAGGGTGCTCCAACATCAACCGGATGGGAAGCCCCCACACATACATGACATAGTCACATTGTGCACCGTGGGTAGTGACAAGTCAGGTGTCATGACCCCTGTACCGGGCATCAGGGGACACTTCCGTGTGTTGGTGTCCGTGCCATGCCAGTGACGCTCACCCCAAGTGCGCAGTACGACATGCACACATGTCAAAGGAGTCAAGGGCATGCCTGGCACACATCGCACCATCACACAGTACATCTGTACACATCTCATCATACATCTGGTGCCTTCTCGACTCAGGAGTAATGTTCCACATCACAGGCCTTTCACACCTGTGCCCCACACATGTAGTGATGCACAGACGATGCCTCGATGTCAATTAATGGACAAGTATGTCCATCCATGGAGAAGTAGGTCCGCCCTATCCCTACCTGTGTGCCGCCTGTCACCACTGTGATGTGTGAATACCGCTGTACTGCTGCAAAGAGGGCCTGTGTACGTTCCCATATCACTATGGGAGTGCTGCCGTATGTGTACCCATCGTGATGGCGAGCGTACAGGCATGTGTACGGCCCGTACCACTACGAGTACGCATACGCGAGGCCACACATACTGATAGGGAGCGTACAGGCGTGTGTACGCTCCCTATCAGAATGTGTGGCCTCGCGTATGCGTACTCGTAGTGGTACGGGCCGTACACACGCCTGTACGCTCCCTATCAGTATGTGTGGCCTCGCGTATGCGTACTCGTAGTGGTACGGGCCGTACACACGCCTGTACGCTCCCTATCAGTATGTGTGGCCTCGCGTATGCGTACTCGTAGTGGTACGGGCCGTACACACGCCTGTACGCTCCCTATCAGTATGTGTGGCCTCGCGTATGCGTACTCGTAGTGATAGGGAGCGTACAGCCGTGTGTATGGCCCGTACCACTACGAGTACGCATTCGCGAGGCCACACATACTGATAGTGAACGTAGTCACGCGTGTACGGGCCGTTGCAATGCATTTGGGGTGCCCTAGGGCCCCGGAACGCACCGTACCTGTGTGTGGAGCTCAAAATTACATAGGGGACACATGAGGGACAAGTATTAAGGCCTACATGCATGCTGGTTGTCATGGAGACCAAGTTCAAAATTCGAATTTCTTCTGGAAGGTGAACAGCAGAAGTCAGTTGGAATAAAAATACTTTGTTGCAATGTGTTTGTGGAGCTGACATCATGCAGGAGAATGAAACCGATAGAGTACACACAGACTGCTAGGTTTGAAGGGATTGGTGGAAACATAGGATGCAAATGTGAGTGACCAATCACTCTGTACTCCTGTGCATGAGACTGGGCAGAAAGGCACATATAAGGCAGCCAGGTCCCATGAGGGAGTACTTGCCTGCACATCTTTGAATTCGTCGACCCAGCTGCTGCTACTGATTCCCTGGAACCATGTCAAGGGCTGTGGAGAGGTCACAGCCATTCACCCTGGAGGAGAACATGGCATTGCTGGATGTGATCCTCCCACAGTACCCCATGCTGTATGGGCGACCAGGGTATCAGGTGAGTGCATAGGCCACTGGCACAGACTGTCCCTATGTTGTGACTGTGACTTCTGCCATTGTGTCCTGGTGTGACACACATGCCATGTACTGTTGGGGGGGTCCCAGGGGGGGGGATGCCTGATGTCTCCCAGCAGTGCCCTGAGACAGGAGGGGTGTGTGCCTATCACTAACAGCAGTGCCCTGAGACAGGAGGGGTGTGTGCCTATCACTAACAGCAGTGCCCTGAGACAGGAGGGGTGGGTACAGAGTGCTCCCAGCAGTGCCCTGAGACAGGAGGGGTGTGTGCCTATCACTAACAGCAGTGCCCTGAGACAGGAGGGGTGTGTGCCTATCACTAACAGCAGTGCCCTGAGACAGGAGGGGTGGGTACAGTGTGCTCCAAGCAGTGCCCTGAGACAGGAGGGGTGTGTGCCTATCACTAACAGCAGTGCCCTGAGACAGGAGGGGTGGGTACAGTGTGCTCCAAGCAGTGCCCTGAGACAGGAGGGGTGTGTGCCTATCACTAACAGCAGTGCCCTGAGACAGGAGGGGTGTGTGCCCATCACTAACAGCAGTGCCCTGAGACAGGAGGGGTGTGTGCCTATCACTAACAGCAGTGCCCTGAGACAGGAGGGGTGGGTACAGAGTGCTCCCAGCAGTGCCCTGAGACAGGAGGGGTGTGTGCCTATCACTAACAGCAGTGCCCTGAGACAGGAGGGGTGTGTGCCTATCACTAACAGCAGTGCCCTGAGACAGGAGGGGTGGGTACAGTGTGCTCCAAGCAGTGCCCTGAGACAGGAGGGGTGTGTGCCTATCACTAACAGCAGTGCCCTGAGACAGGAGGGGTGGGTACAGTGTGCTCCAAGCAGTGCCCTGAGACAGGAGGGGTGTGTGCCTATCACTAACAGCAGTGCCCTGAGACAGGAGGGGTGTGTGCCCATCACTAACAGCAGTGCCCTGAGACAGGAGGGGTGTGTGCCTATCACTAACAGCAGTGCCCTGAGACAGGAGGGGTGGGTACAGAGTGCTCCCAGCAGTGCCCTGAGACAGGAGGGGTGGGTACAGAGTGCTCCCAGCAGTGCCCTGAGACAGGAGGGGTGGGTACAGTGTGCTCCCAGCAGTGCCCTGAGACAGGAGGGGTGGGTACAGTGTGCTCCCAGCAGTGCCCTGAGACAGGAGGGGTGTGTGCCTATCACTAACAGCAGTGCCCTGAGACAGGAGGGGTGGGTGTGATGCACAGTGTGAGCCTTGATCATTGATTGTGACATTGCCATCATTCCACCTGTGTACCCACTATGGCACGTACTGCTTTTTCCCTCACCAGAGGATCATGTCCCTATGACAAAGGTGCAATGCGTTGGCTGCATGACATGCCTTGTTGTTACCAGCTAATTTGTTATCAAATGTGTCTCTGTGACATGTGGCTGGTGTATTGATGTGGTGTCACTTGTTCTTCCTCACAGGTAGGCGCCACTGCCAAGGAGCAGATCTGGCTGACCGCCGTCAGTGCCGTGAGGGGTGTGGATGGTCGGAGGCGGAGCCTGTCCCAGGTGAGGAAACGCTGGCAGGATATCCGGTGCTGGACGCGGAGGATTGCACGGGTCCTGCTGGAGGACTCACCTGAGAGCCACAAGAACCGCGGGCGCCGCCGTCTGAGCCACCTCCACAGGCGTGTGCTGCCGGTGGTCTTTCCAGACTTGGATAGGCGCTTACAGGCGAAGCAGCAGCCGGAAGGGGGTAGGTACATGTGTGTGTTGTGTGTCACCGGCATTTGTAAGGGCACAGTAGCATGAATTCACTGCCAGGGTTTAAAGGTGCTGTGCAGATCCATTTTGCCCCAGTATAGCGCTGTGCCCCTGCCACCCTTCCCCTCCTTGCAATGTGTTCCCTGGTCTGTGTGTAGTCACTCCTTCACAAGGTAATGTAGGCTGGCGCTTTGTCCACGAGAACTATGCCTGTAGCATCATGTGTGGGGGTGGTGTGTAACAGGTTTTGGGACCTTGGCTGTGCCCTGTCAAGTTCACTGCATGTGGGTTCCATGTCAGTTGGCACTGATGCTGACTCCAGACAAGGGAGTTGGTCTCTCATGTGTCATGCCTTACAGCGCGCATGTCCTATGTAGTGGCCTGTGACATGATGTGCATGAGTGTGCGATACGCATAGTGCAGGGATGGTGGCGTGGGTTGCAGTCATTACCATTCAGGAGCATGGAGTTGCGTGGCCACTACTGTCCCCTGGGGCACCTTTTCATCGGTGTTGTATGTGTCATCATAAACGTGGACACTCTCAGTGTCTACAGCGTAGGTTGTGCTCTGTGCCATTGTCCCCTGGCACCATGTATATGGACGTGCTATTTTGTACAGGTGTCCACTGTGCAGCCTGACCTGAATGTCCTTCTTCATACTCACAGTTGCTAGTGCCTGTGTGTCTTGTTATACTCATCTGAGGATGGGCACTGGTACCTCATTATTTGTACAGGCGCACCTTGGCTGTTTGGCGTCCAATCTTGCATTTTGCCTGCCCCTGTGTTTATCACCCAGACTATGAGATGTTGGTGCCACCTGTGTCTCAACTATTTGCCTCGTGTAGGGGGTGGTTGGGGCGGGCAAAGCCTATATGTCAAATCCAGATTTCTACTTGCTGGGTCTGGGCAGTGTGTGATGTTTGTCTGGACACACACGCAAGGTGCAGTGACCGAGTCATGTTGTGCATGTTTTCAGCATTACCTATGCAGCATGTGTCTCAAGTTCATGGATGTGGTCCCTGGTCATCGGTATTTTCGCCAACGCTGTGTGGTGCAGATGCAGTGCTGGATTGTCCCCAGGGCCTGGGTGCTATGTCAGACTCCGTTTCCTGTCTTTAGCTATTGTCTCATGCTCTCCATGGTATTTCAGTGGCATGGTGGCTCAACCAACTGTGTGTTTCATGCCCTACATCGGTACCTTGTTTAGTAGATGTTAGGGATCTTCCTTTTCAGGCTATGCAATGTTACCTATGTAGATTGGACTCATGTGACAGATGTGTACAGGTGTCTGATTAATTTCTGTCTCTCCACCCTGCCCACAGCATCGTCGGGGGACACAGAGGGAGACATGGACACAGACCAGGCGGAGGGACCGAGCACCAGTGCCAGCCGTGACATCGGGGCTGGCACATCGAGTGGGACAGAGGCGGAGGAGAGTGTGGCCGAGGACCTGTCGACTGGCACATCAGAATACGAAGCTGACAGGTCCGAGGAGGATGTCTCCGAGTGGGCGGAGGCTGCACCAGCAGCTGACAGTGGAACAACACCTCGCACCGCCCCCTCCGTTCCCATCAGCCGCCTCCCACTTGCTCGTGTCCCTTCCCAGCGTGCCCGGTCACCGCATGTCTCCTTCCTGCCAGGCACCGCACCCCCTGCCCCTGTCTCCACTGCTGCCGCCAATGCAGAGTCTGTGGACATCCAGCGGCAACTGCAGGTTGGTCAGGCTGCGATCCTTAATGTCCTCCATGCCCACGGGCAAACCCTCAACAACATCGAGGCATACTTGGAGGGCATTCATTCATCGCAGGCTGACCAACGCAACTTGCTGAGGTCCATAGACTCCACACTGACTGCAGCAGTGGGTCTCCTGCAGCGCGACCTACCCCCACCTACCCCTGCCCCATCCACACTTCCCACTCCCATGCCTGTCCCACGTACACCCAGACGTCGGCATGCACCCACATCAACAGACACAGGCACCACACCAGCAGGGAAGGTCCACCGCACTCCTCCTGACACGCACACACAGGGTGAGGTAGGCACACCCACTGGGTCGGGGGGCAAACGTGTGACACGCAGCCATAGTGGGAGTCCGCATTCCACCCAGTCCACTCCCTCCAAATCCCCTCCCCTCAGCTCTCCTGGCCACATCTCCCCCAAGGACTCCTTCATGGCTGCTCTGTCCCTGAGCCCCACAGTGACACCACCCCGCAAGCGGTCAAGGAAGTCCTCGGTCACGGTGGTTGATTCTCCCCCCCTGTCTACACCCTCCCCCGGTGGCGCTGCGACCCATCCCTCTGACCCCCCCCCCCTCCTTGGGGCCTGTGGATCCTTCGGGTGCAGGGGACTCCCTGGAGGACCTTGCAAAGGTGTGTAGTGCCATCCTGGCCTCCGCCTTTGGCCCTGCCCCACCCCCTGTGGTGGAGTCCTCCATCCCTGCACCCACAACGCCTCCCCTTTGCCCAGTTGTCCCTGCGGTGCCTGGTGCTTCCCCCCCCCCCTGATGGCCTCACCCCTGTGGAAGACGACGGCATGTAACTGTGCAGGCAAGCTAGGGGACACACATCCCACTGTGTCCCCCATCCAGCTGAGACTTATTGACTGCCCTATGGGCTTTGTGAATATTTAACTGCCTGCAATCCACGGACACTGTGATCATGCTGAATAAAGCTTTATTTTTTTTTTCATTCTGACACTACTGCTATGCTGGTATTGGTGTTGGTGGCGCTGCTACATGGTTTTGGGTGGTGTTTATGTGTTGGGTGTGTGGGAAATGTAGTAGTGGGCTGCTCATTGGGGGGACCCTGGGATCTGTGTGCCATCACAAGGTGTTAGCTAACTTTCTTTGTTCATGTAAGCAGTTACTGCATGGTGCTATTGTCCCAGGGTGAATTCCTCCCTCTGTGTACCCTGATCTCTTCCCTGCAGGGTGTTCCCAATCTTCAGCGCAGAGCTGTGTCTACATGAGCTGTGTGTGTGACGGAGCCCTTCTACTTTGGCCATGCATGCAGGGCCATGTCTCCACCTGCAACATTCGTGGCATCCTTGGTGATCACTGTACTTGTGTGTGGAGTCTGTTGACATGAGTTCATGGGGACATGTTCCCTTGTAGGCAGTATGCATGTGGGTACTTCCAGCCTCACACACATGTGTTGCACCCCTCCTGTCTCAGGGCACTGCTGGGAGTGTTAGGCACCCACCCCTCCTGTCTCAGGGCACTGCTGGGAGGACTCTGCACCCACCCCTCCTGTCTCTGGGCACTGCTGGGAGGACTCTGCACCCACCCCTCCTGTCTCAGGGCACTGCTGGGAGGACTCAGCACACACCCCTCCTGTCTCAGGGCACTGCTGGGAGTGTTAGGCACACACCCCTCCTGTCTCAGGGCACTGCTGGGAGTGTTAGGCACCCACACCTCCTGTCTCAGGGCACTGCTGGGAGGACTCTGCACCCACCCCTCCTGTCTCTGGGCACTGCTGGAAGGACTCTGCACCCACCCCTCCTGTCTCAGGGCACTGCTGGGAGGACTCAGCACACACCCCTCCTGTCTCAGGGCACTGCTGGGAGTGTTAGGCACACACCCCTCCTGTCTCAGGGCACTGCTGGGAGTGTTAGGCACCCACCCCTCCTGTCTCAGGGCACTGCTGGGAGTGATAGGCACCCACCCCTCCTGTCTCAGGGCACTGCTGGGAGTGTTAGGCACCAACCCCTCCTGTCTCAGGGCACTGCTGGGAGTGATAGGCACCCACCCCTCCTGTCTCAGGGCACTGCTGGGAGTGTTAGGCACACACCCCTCCTGTCTCAGGGCACTGCTGGGAGTGTTAGGCACCCACCCCTCCTGTCTCAGGGCACTGCTGGGAGGACTCTGCACCCACCCCTCCTGTCTCTGGGCACTGCTGGGAGGACTCTGCACCCACCCCTCCTGTCTCAGGGCACTGCTGGGAGGACTCTGCACCCACCCCTCCTGTCTCAGGGCACTGCTGGGAGGACTCTGCACCCACCCCTCCTGTCTCTGGGCACTGCTGGGAGGACTCTGCACCCACCCCTCCTGTCTCAGGGCATGCTGGGAGGACTCTGCACCCACCCCTCCTGTCTCTGGGCACTGCTGGGAGGACTCTGCACCCACCCCTCCTGTCTCTGGGCACTGCTGGGAGGACTCTGCACCCACCCCTCCTGTCTCAGGGCACTGCTGGGAGTGATGGGCACACACCCCTTCTGTCTCAGGGCACTGCTGGGAGGACTCCACACCCACCCCTCCTGTCTCAGGGCACTGCTGGGAGGACTCTGCACACACACCTCCTATTTCTGGATATGTACGCTTGGAACATACACGGTGGGGGTACGCTCCATGCATACGAGGGTGAGGGTACGGGTCGTACTTACACTGTTGGGGTGGGGGTACGCTCCATGCATGCGCGGGTGAGGGTACGGGTCGTACTTACACTGTTGGGGTGGGGGTATGCTCCATGCATGCTCGGGTGAGGGTACGGGTCGTACTTACACTGTTGGGGTGGGGGTACGGTACGTACATACGCGGTTGGGGTGGGGGTACGCTCCATGCATGCGCGGGTGAGGGTACGGGTCGTACTTACACTGTTGGGGTGGGGGTACGGTACGTACATACGCGGTTGGGGTGGGGGTACGCTCCATGCATACACGGGTGAGGGTACGGGTCATACTTACACTGTTGGGGTGGGGGTACGGTACGTACATACGCGGTTGGGGTGGGGGTACGCTCCATGCATGCGCGGGTGAGGGTACGGGTCGTACTTACACTGTTGGGGTGGGGGTACGGTACGTACATACGCGGTTGGGGTGGGGGTACGCTCCATGCATACACGGGTGAGGGTACGGGTCGTACTTACACTGTTTGGGTGGGGGTACGCTCCATGCATACGCGGGTGAGGGTACGGGTCGTACTTACACTGTTGGGGTGAGGGTACGGGTCGTACTTACACTGTTGGGGTGGGGGTACGCTCCATGCATACGCGGGTGAGGGTACGGGTCGTACTTACACTGTTGGGGTGGGGGTACGGTACGTACATACGCGGTTGGGGTGGGGGTACGCTCCATGCATACGCGGGTGAGGGTACGGGTCGTACTTACACTGTTGGGGTGGGGGTACGGTACGTACATACGCGGTTGGGGTGGGGGTACGCTCCATGCATACGCGGGTGAGGGTACGGGTCGTACTTACACTGTTGGGGTGGGGGTACGCTCCATGCATACGAGGGTGAGGGTACGGGTCGTACTTACACTGTTGGGGTGGGGGTACGGTACGTACATACGCGGTTGGGGTGGGGGTACGCTCCATGCATACGCGGGTGAGGGTACGGGTCGTACTTACACTGTTGGGGTGGGTGTACGTTCCATGCATAGGGGGGGTGGGGGTAGGGTCCGTACATCTCTATCCCCACGCTATGTGATGCTTGTGCGGGCCGTACCCAGGCCTTTGCCACGTGGGTACGATCCGTCCCGCCATTGTTGGGGTGACGTGGGTGTGGGCGTGGTACGTCTCGTACCCACGCTCTTGAGGCATGGGTACGAGACGTACCGGTCTGGTTGTGTTGCCGGTTCGCGTGGTGACGGACTTCCGTTGTGGCGGTCGCTGGCTTAGCTGGACACGCCCCCACCCCCTCGTAGTGACCAGGGCATGGGTGTCAGGTATGTCCTGGGCATGTGTGGTGTGTGACTTTGGTGGGGGTTTTGTGGCCTGCCCTGGTCCTGCCACCCCCACCCCCCCCCTTTCCCCCCTCCCTTAGTTGTTCTGACCTTCTGCGGCGTCTGCGTCGGAACCTGTAGAGGAGGTGGACTGCTATGAGGGCCGGGATGACACGTAGGTTCGGGTCCATGTCTGTCCGTCGCATACGTGTCCTCCTTGATCGCGGGGTCCTGTCTGTCCGTCGCGTACTGGTGGTCCTTGTTCGTGTCGTCCTGTCGCGTACTGGTCCTTGTTCGCGTCGTCCTGACTGTCCGTCGCGTACTGGTGGTCCTTGTTCGCGTCGTCCTGATTTCCCGGCAGTTTTTGGCAGCCGGAAAATATTCACCGTGCGGGATGACGTCGGTGCGAATCGTGATTCCTGGTTCGTGAATGGCAGGCTGCGAGCGTCCCGACGTCAGGTCGGCCCTTTCCCGGATCGCATTGGTAGGTTTATTTTGTTCGGTCGGGCTTTTTTACGAATCATACGGAAATGGTGTTCCGTGCGAATCGTAATTCCTTGTTTGTAAATTTTGACGACCGGGTACGCGTCGGACGGAGATTTTGCTCCGTCCGACGGTTCGTACCCGGTTTTTACCGGATCGTGATCGGCACCCAAGTGTTTTTGGTTGTATTTGAATGAAGATGTTCTTTGTAGACAAAATGCTGTTTAGTTGATGTAGTCTCTGAAAGTTAAAGAACATATATTGTTTTGGTTGTTTTAGTTTTTTTAAGTGGGGTGGTATTGCTGTTTGGTATAGACTATAGGTGTTAATTTATACAGGTTTTTAAAAACTTAAAAAAGAGAACATGGATTTGTTTAGGGGTTTAGGATGGTTTGGGGTTTGAGTAGGATTTAATTAATATTTTAGAAAGTATTTTGATAGTATACTTACTTTTTTAGTGAGTCCTTTCTGGCAATGTTCAATCTTTTCTTTAGCTGTTTTGAGTAATATCTGTAGTGGAAACATAAGGAGATGGAATATATAAGTTAGTTATTTATTTGAGTAAAGATAAATTAGTCTTTTAGTTTAATTTGGCAGTTTAGTTAGAAAAGGTAATTTACTTACGTTTTTAGAATAGTAGTAGGATGTAGGTTTCTTCTGTTTAGCAGAGTTTCTTCTTCGTTCAATGCTTTGGTTTAAGGCACAGTAGAAGACTTGTTTTAATTGGTTTATATAGTGGTTTTAAATTGTTTCTTGAATGTTATTGGTTGCTTTCTGTATGTGGCCTTTCTATTGGATGTTTTGATTTTTTTTTATTAAATCGGTTTCCTTTTATGGAAAATGCTAAGTAAGAGTATATTTAGTTTTAAAGGAGGAGAGTTTTAAATAATTATATAGAAAAAGATTGTTTATAATGTGTTTTAATTTTTTTGAATGTGTTCGAAATGCCTATGTGATAATTATTTCTGTGTTTTTTATGATGTTGTTAAATATTTATATAGTTATAAATGTTATGTTTATGTTTAAGTAGAATATAATTGGAAAATGTATGTTTTGGGAAAATATTGTATTTATGTTGTTTAAAGTATTGGTTTTATTAGTATTAGAATTGTCGATATATTTTAAAAAAACGATATTATTGATGTCTATATTTTGGTTATCGATATTTGTTACATGTGTTATATTTATTTATTTATGTCGATATTTAGTATTGTGATATTGATGTGTGCGATTTTCGTGTGATCGATATAATTGTATTACGATATTGTAGTGTCGATATTAGTGTAGTTTTTTAATTAAGTATACAATGTCGATAATTTTGATGTCGATATTTTTGTTGCGATATTTGTGTAGTTCGATAATGTGTCTTTCGATAATATGTCAGAGATCCAATTTAATGATAGCGTGCAGCTATTTAGCATATATTATATAATTCATTGCTGGAATCTTTTAAAATATTTTTTATTTTAATAATGTTTTGCATAACAGAATGATGACAAAAAAAACCATTGAACTCATTCCAGACATTTTCAAAACGGTGTCATATACTCAGAACACATAATACAGGGCACTTAAGGCTAGCCATTCCTGCACCAAGAGCGCAATCGCTACTTACAAGTACCACTAATGACAAACCACAGACATTTAAACACACATTTAACCCACAGATCAACACTTAGGACAGAAACAAAAGACAGCCCACAGACTGTACTTAAACCAAACCATTTGTAAATGCTAGTTGTAAGTCATATGCACTAGATTTGGCTGGCAGAACACCAAGAAAAAAACGCTCTGCATATCACCACTTATGAATGTTACTAAGTGCACAGACCAGGATCCTTTCAATGTACAGATTTAGTTCCTCGGGGTACTAATCACCAAAGAATAAATACTTTTTTATGTTTAAACCTAGTTAAGTATCCCCTCTAGGGGAGCCGGCTAATTATATAAAAAAGAAATGGTACATTCAAGAAAGCAACATATTCATTCATTCACGCACTTTTTTCTCCCACATTCGTACACAATCAAACATCTCTTACCTAGTCTTTCGCTTAAACATACATTGTTCCACATACTCAATCTTTCGTAAATCAAATGACCCATACATAGGCCAACGCAACTCAGGATCCTTACGAGTGTATTTATTCCATAATGCGCTGTACATTATAGAAGAAAGACCATACTTAATATACATATCCCTATTAGGCGTCCCCTCCGGGGGGGGGTGGGGGGCGGTTGTGCCTCATCTTAGTCTCTAATTGGTACCACTACCAGAGCTACACCTCCTATGAAGTGTGCTAAAAACAGGCATGCCAAAAATAGTGCAGAATATGCAGTATTATAATCAAAGTAGCACTTAAGGTACCTTTAGTACGATGTGCCGTTCAAATCAATTCAGATAGAGAAAATTCTCCTCATTACCTGCCTATATAGGTTGCAACTTATATATCATAACAAACCAAGTTGGCCAACACCATTTCCAAAAGCCACAGTAAGTGTTACTAACTACCTTACCAATCCCAGGCATCAAAACCAAAAGCCACAGTAAGGTGCCGATTACGATCCGGTAAAAAAAAAGCCCGTACGACTCGTATCCGGTCTTTTTACCGTAGGAATCGTACAAGTGCCGTACAAAGTGCCAATTACGATTCGCATGGCAAAAAGTCCATACAAATCGCATTGGGAAGTATTCCCCACACGTCCTCGGGTCGGAAAAAGTGTCCGACACGTCCACGGACGATTTACCGTACAAATGTGAAATGTGAAGTACAACCGCATGGAAAAAACACCGTCCGCACCGAACTCCCATAGCAACCATGGAGACATGTGCCCGCATACGCGCCCAACAACCCCCCAGCTCCCGTACGTTCGAGTCGTACCCCCATGTATGTATACCCCCGTGTATGTACACCCCCCGTGTATGTACACCCATGTACGTGTCGTACCCCGTGTATGTACACCCGTGTATGTGTCGTACCCCCCCTGTATGTACACCCGTGTATGTGTCGTACCCCCTGGGTATGTACACCCGTGTATGTGTCGTACCCCCCCGTGTATGTACACCCCTGTACGTGTCGTACCCCCCGTGTATGTACACCCCTGTACGTGTCGTACCCCCCCTGGATGTACACCCGTGTACGTGTTGTACCCCCCCTGTATGTACACCCGTGTACGTGTCATACCCCCCGTGTATGTACACCCGTGTTCGTGTCGTACCCCCCGTGCATGTACACCCGTGTACGTGTCGTACCCCCGTGTATGTACACCCCTGTACGTGTCGTACCCCCGTGTATGTACACCCGTGTACGTGTAGTACCCCCGTGTATGTACACCCCTGTACATGTTGTACCCCCCCTGTATGTACACCCCTGTACGTGTTGTACCCCCGTGTATGTACACCCCTGTACGTGTCGTACCCCCCGTGTATGTACACACCTGTACGTGTCGTACCCCCGTGTATGTACACCCCTGTACGTGTCATACCCCCCCTGTATGTACACCCGTGTACGTGTCGTACCCCCCCTGTATGTACACCGTGTACGTGTCGTACCCTCCGTGTATGTACACCCGTGTACGTGTCGTACCCCCCCTGTATGTACACCCGTGTACGTGTCGTACCCCCCCCATGTATGTACACCCGTGTACATGTCGTACCCCCGTGCATGTACACCCGTGTACGTGTCGTACCCCCTGTGTATGTACACCCGTGTATGTGTCGTACCCCCGTGTATGTACACCCCTGTACGTGTCTAACCCCCGTGTATGTACACCCGTGTACGTATTGTACCCCCCCTGTATGTACACCCGTGTATGTGTCCTACCCCCGTGTATGTACACCCGTGTACGTGTCGTGCCCCCGTGTATGTACACCCGTGTACGTGTCGTGCCCAAGTGTATGTACACCCGTGTACGTGTCGTACCCCCCGTGTATGTACACCCCTGTACGTGTCATACCCCCGTGTACGTGTAGTACCCCCGTGTATGTACACCCGTGTACGTGTGGTACCCCCCGTGTATGTACACCCCTGTACGTGTCATACCCCCCGTGTACGTGTAGTACCCCCGTGTATGTACACCCGTGTACGTGTCGTACCCCCGTGTATGTACACCAGGGTACGTGTCCTACCCCCCCTCTACGTTCGTGTCGTACCCCCGTGTATCTACACCTGTGTACGTTAGAGTCGTACCCCCACCCGCGTATGCATGGAGCGTACCCCCACCACAACATTCTAAGTACGGAGCGCACCCCAGGCCCCAACATCACAACCGCATGTACGAGTCGTACCAAGCCACACACAAGGACAGCACAGTACAACAAAATGGCCCATGTACACACCGTACACACGCTAAAAACGCACGTACACAACCAGGACAAACCAAAACGACACAAGAATACACCATTCGAATGGCACAAAGCCACAAAACATGTTCAACAACCACTAAAACAACACATTCACTGACCTGCAACTGCCAAAAACAAACAGAGGCCCAAAACACCACCACTCCTTATAACACACCCACCCAAAGTTCAAACACAGCCACACCCACCAATGGACCAATAAAAAGGGCCCACACACACAAACCATGAGCCTTTGCAACAGACCCACTGCTGCCAGACCCCACAGACAACCTACAGCACCATACTATAAGCTTTACCACACCTTACACTTGCACACCTTCACACACACACCTTCACAAACACCCCCTCATCACATTCACACACACACCTGCACAACCACACCCACACACCCACAACCATCCACACACACCCCCCCACCATCTACACCCACACCCCTCACCATGCCCACTAACAAGAATCCAAAGTTCACTAGCCGAGAGTTGGAGGTCCTTGTCGATGAAATCCTCAGAGTCGAGCCACACCTCTTTGGAACATTGGTCAGACAGACCAGCATTTCAGCAAAAACAGCCATGTGGCAGACCATTGTCGATGCTGTGAATGCTGTTGCGGACACCAGAAGGAACAAGCAGGAATGCCAAGCCAGGTGGTACGATCTGCGGAGGAGGGTCCGAGCCAAGATGACGGATGAACACAACCAGGCCAACGTCACTGGAGGAGGGCCGTCCCGCAGACCCGTACACTACCATCCCTGGGAGGAGAGGGTGATGGCCATACTGCCGGTGGAGGCAGTGGACGGATTAGACGGACTCCGAGACCCGGGTGAGTACACAAACAACTCACCTCACATGGGGGGAACGTCATCCACAACCAAACTCACAAACAGGCACGCAACCACCCCAAGCTATTGCATGACTCTACCACACTCCATGAACACGCACATGCCACTGGCGCCACCATGCCCCATGCACCCAGCTGGACAATGTCAAGTCACAGGCCACAGAAAACACCAACACAAGACACGGTAACCCGGATGGCGGTAGTGTGGGCCCCAAAAATCACATAGTGCAACTCAGAAGCAGACAACAATGCCCTCTGCCCATATGGCCTAGGTCACAGCCAGACAAACAGTGTGTCCCCACACAGGAAAGACTTGCCAGCAAATGGCGGACGCCTTGCATTAAGACATGGGGGTGAAGGCACTTTTTTGCACATGACAGCAGCTAATGAACAGCCAACACTGTGAAAGAGTGGCAGCACACACCACCACAGCAGCAGCGCAGACACACACACTACACCCAATGGGTGCCTGCTGGTCAGAAACAAACTCACATCAACAAGCCAAGGGCCAGTCAAAGATCTGCAAAAAGTGTGTGCCTAGGAAGCTGGGCTGAGGTGACAGAGGGTGACACACAGAGGGAGGGAGAGGGCGACAGAGAGGGAGGGAGACACAGGAAGACGGACAGAGGGAGGAGGCCGACACACAGAGGGAGGGAGAGGGGGACAGAGAGGGAGGGAGACACAGGGAGACGGACAGAGGGAGGAGGCTGACACACAGAGGGAGGGAGAGGGGGACAGAGAGGGAGCGAGAAAGGGACACACAGGGAGAGCAAATCAGCCTTGTGGTGTGTGGGAATGTCTGCTCGTCAGCAGGTGGACTGCGTGCATGTAGACAAGGGTGGCCAGTGCCAGCACCCCCCTCTCCTCCATGGCAAAACACAGGGCCATGTCACAACCTGTGCACGAGCACAACGACAGCTACCTGCATCATATAAGTGTGTGGAACAACTTCATGTGCCCACGTACAGTGCTACACGGAAGGCGCCAATGCACGGCTCGCCACACCTGCCCACTCCACTGCTGACTGCAGTCACACTTGACGCAGCAAGTAAAACTGTGCCACACATAGGTAAAGTCACCAAAGCTGTGCCCAAGGGACATACCCATGCACAAGTGCACTGTGAGTGGAATGCAAGACAGATCCAAATTCCCAGAGGAAATGTTCCAACTTTGAAACTAATGAAACATGGATGTTGCATGGAACGAAATTAACATTGTCTCTCTCACACACAGGTCAACGTCGTGGTTCACCCCCCAACACTGGGGGGGGGAAGACTCACAGGACCCGGCTCTGCGGGAGGCCGATCCCACCGGCAGCGACGACTCTCACCACTCTGTGGACGACCCCGACCAACCTGGCCCCTCTGGTGTCCAACGACCTGCAGCACCTGCGTCAGGTACAACGGGGCCAACCACCACCCCCACTCCTGCCACATCCCAGGAGACACCCAGGATCCCTGCCCCACCACCACAAAGCAGCCAGGCTGGCCAAGAGGGACACGGTGTCCCGGGCACCCAGGAGGAGGCAGGCGACAACGCCAATGCCACCCCTAAGGGGTCCCGGAGACCCGATGTGCCCACAAGGGCAGGCCTGGTGCAAGTGGGCAGGGGTGGTGGGAGTGGAGGACGGCAGAGGCACCAGCCTGACCAGTTGGCTGGGGAACCGGTATATTCCCATGTCCGAAACATCCTGGACACATACCGGCAGGACACCACGGGCATGGCCCAGGTTGTGTCCACCCTCAACGATATGAAGGGGACCCTCGATGAGATCAAGACCCAGCAGGCCCAGCAACATGCGGAGCAACATGCCTGTCTACTGCAACACCAACGGAGGATGGAGGACAGACAGGCTGAGATCGTGACGGTGTTCACGGGAATTCACAGTACACTCCGTCGGATGGCCGACAACATGGGCAACCCTCCCTGTGCCAGAAGGCGTAGAACATCACCACCCACAGGGAGGGATCAGGAGGAGGAGGAGGAAACATCCGAAGGAGCATCCCAAACATCGTCACGGCCTGCTTCTGAGGGTACACGCAGGAGGGTGGGTCGTCCACGGAAAAGACCGTGAGGGTCGGCGCTACAGCACCATCTCCCAGGACACCTGGCCTGGCACATGGCCCACTGGAGCAACAGCAGCACAGCATCAAAAGACATTCTCTGCCACATGGCCTTGCTGGTCACTGTCTGACCAATGTTGACAAAGACTGTGGCATGGACTCTGAGGATTTCTAATGGCAAGGACACCAACTCCCCTAGTGAACTTTGGATTCCACACACCCGGAAAGCCCCTCATGTCAACCCCCCCCCCCCCCCACTAAAATAAAAAGTCACACCATGAAGAGAAGATGCCTGCTGGTTGCATTATTACCTTACATGTGTCTTGTAAAGTCTAAACATGCCTGAGTTCTCTTTTGACTTCAACCATCCACACCCTGGGGCCTGAGTCTGGCACAGGACACACGGGTCACAGTGTATTAGGCAAGACAGACATGGAGCACCATACACACCCGTGATGGGCCCAACCAGCTGAGGGGGTGGCCGCACAACCGTGCCGACAGACATATTGAGTACAGCAACAGTCATGCGCAGAGGTCAGGGATCATGTCGAGTGTCCTGGGGGGCACCCAGGTATGTGTAGACAGGTGGCAGAACCATGTCCTGCAAGCTTGAGTCAGGTGGATGCAGAGAATGGTGGCCTGGCCAACGTTGGATGCATGGGGATGGCACATGTCACAATACCCACACAGTCATGGACATCATGCACAATACACAGTCTAATCCCACACAAACAGCTTGCATCTCGCTACTCTACACATAGACACATAGCCACTATCACGGAAAACCATGCCAGACATGCTGTATGCACCGTGGCAACACACCAGCATTGACTGAGAAGAGGCACCTTGGAGGCATAGGGACACCTTTATTAGTCATGTATTCGGTATTGCAGAGGCAACTCGAAGTACACATGAACAGTTCATGTGGAGTAACATGTGGGTCCAACACTGGCACCCCCCTTCTGCAGCACAAATGCGTGATAGCCATGGAACTGGCACACAAGTGTCGGCTAACAGCTAAACACCCCCAGCTGCTCACGGAGAGCCTGCCATACACCATTGATCCGCTGATGTGGAAGTCCCATAGCATGTCAAGCCAATGCAAACCGTATGTGTCCGAGGGCAGTGTTACACACATTGATGCCATCATCACATTCCACAATCCCATCACTGATGACTGTCAACAAGTCTGACCATTTATTCAGGTGTACCCAGCTGCATGTAATGTGTACCATGGTGATGCAACATGTCTGCAGAGGAACCAAACATCGACAGGGGCAGTGTGCATACATCGTGAACAACTGCCACACCCAATACACCCCTGATGCATCCCTTACCCTAAGGAGACTTCCAAACGTGTCCGTGCCTGTAACGCTGAGTCAGCACACGATGACGTGTCAATGAGGAATAGCAGTGCCACAACAATGCAACCAGCAGACGGCATGCGCAAGTACCTGGGGAAGAGAGACACACAAGAAGTCAGCCACAAAAAGCACAGCCACTTGCATGTGCATGTACTCGACACATGTATGGATGACAACATGCTAGGTCACAATTATGACTGGGGAAATACAACCATCACTGGCACCATCACTCCAGTGACACACCCACACACACCTCTGACTCACGTGCCATACATGCAGGTGGAGACACACATCGCAACACATGCCACACAGGGACCAATGCGTGCACACTCAGACACTGGTACTCACCACTAAGCAAAGAAGTCGCGTATGAGCCGAGTCCGGATGTCCTCTTGCGGCTCCACATCCTCCACATCACTAGCCCCATTGCCAAGCCCTTAGTCCTCCACGGGTGGATGGTCCTGGTCATCTTGATCCAGGATGAGTGGCACAGCTTTCTCAACTGCCATGTTGTGCAGCATGCAGCAGACCATGAAGATTTTGCAGACCTTCGCCGGGGCATATGGGAGGGCGCCGCCGGTCTTGTGGAGGCATCTGAATCGGCTCTTCAGGAGGCCAAACGTCCTCTCTATCACTCACCTTGTCCGGTCATGGGCGGTGTTGTAGCGGAGCTGGGCCGGCGTGATGGGGTTGCGGAGAGGTGTGATCAGCCATGGCATGTTGGGATAGCCAGCGTCCCCTACATGGAAAGCACATGGACATAAGCAGGACAGGAGAAGCGGTCATGCTGGATGTCTACGCAAAATACAGGACAGACAGTGTGTACCCACCAACAACACATGCTCGTTCGTTGCGCAGCTGCGTCATCATTTCAGGCACCCTGCTACGCCTCATGATGTAGGCATCGTGTGCTGATCCTGTAAAACGAGCACAGACACGTGAAATCACCATGTTGGACAGACACACCGCAAGGGCATTGATGGAGTGGTAGTGCTTGCGATTCCGGTACGCTACCTCCTGTGCCTGTGGTGGTACCAAAGCCACATGTGTCCCATCTATGGACCCAATGCAATGGGGCATCCCTCCCAGGGCATAGAATCCACGCTTGACCCCAGTCAACATTTCAGGGGTAGGAAAATGGATGAAGTCATCCAGGTGAATCAACATGGCCTCTAAGAAATCATGCAGCACACGGCAGAACATGCTCTGGGACATGCCACCAACATGAGCTATGGTATTTTGAAAGGTACCCGTGGCTAGAAAATGTAGGGCTGCCATTACCTTCAGCTTGGGTGTCAGTGCCGTAGGACACCTGTGCAGCGGTTGCAGGTGTGGTGCCAGTCTCGCCGTCAACTCCAGAATCAACCGTTGGGGGAAGCGGTAGCACCGGATACAGTCATTCTCCCGCATGGCAGCCAAGTCCGGAATTGGTCGGGGAAGAGGCGGCGCTCTGCAGTAATTTGGAAGTGACAAGGAAGAGTGAGTGCACCACAACAACAATGTATTTGTACTGAGCACATGTTAATCTGTCTATACACATATGCTACATACGGAGTCAGGTATGTGCCACATGCCCTGGACACGTATGGCTGCCAGGTGACACTCCTACCAAGACCCAGCTACACACGGAGATTGTGAACCTCCACATGCCATGGCATGGGATTAGCTGTGTCCCAGTGCAAGTGAACAGCCAGACGCAAGACAGGAGTGACATACATCCACACATCAGCAGAAGTAGGATGTCGATTGCAGAGACTGGTAGCGGAACACTAGAGCCACAGGTCACATGACATTACACTAGGACAGCCCACACACCTTGCCATGAAGGTGTACATGTCATGACTCACCACACATTCATAGAGAGGATGCAGACATGTCCTTGTTACGCTACTCCGTGTCCCATGCATACATACGCACCTCACATCCGATACCACATGTGGCATGGTGTGCGGAACAGTGTGCAATGTCAATCTACACACAGACACATGTTGGTTGCTGCAACAGCTGCAGCTTTTGAGGGAGCTCCAACATCAACCTAATGGGAACCCCCCACACATACATGACATAGTCACATCGTGCACCGTGGGTAGTGACATGTCGGGTGTGGTAACCCCTGTACCGGGCCTCAGGGGACACTTCCGTGTGTTGTGTCCGTGCCATGCAAGTGACGCTCATCACAAGTGTGCAGTACGACATGCACACATGTCAAAGGAGTCAAGGGCATGTCTGGCACACATTGCACCGTCACACATTACATGTGTACACATCTCATCATACATCTGGTGCCTTCTCGACTCAGGAGTAATGTGCCACATCACAGCCTTTCACACCTGTGCCCCACACATGTAGTACTGCCCAGACAATGCCTTGATGTCCATCCATGGACAAGTATGTCAGCCCTATTCCTTCCTGTGTGCTGCCTGTCACCACTGTGATGTGTGAAAACCACCGTACTGCTGCTAAGAGGGCCTGTGTACGTTCCCATATCACTATGGGAGTGCTGCCGTATGTGTACCCATAGTGATGGTGAGCGTACAGGCATGTGTACGGTCAGTAAGTATGCATAAGCAAGAACACCCATAGTGGTACAGCCCATACACGCGTGCGTACGTTCACTATCACTATGGGTGTCCTCGCGTATGCGTACTCGTAGTGGTACGGCCCGTACACGCGTGCGTACGTTCACTATCACTATGGGTGTCCTTGCGTATGCGTACTCGCAGTGGTACGGCCCGTACACACGCCTGTACGTTCACTATCACCATGGGTGTCCTCGCGTATGCGTACTCGTAGTGAGGGAGCACTTGCCTGCACATCTCTGGATTCCACGACCCAGCTGCTGCTACTGATTCCCTGGAACCATGTCAAGGTCTGTGGAGAGGTCACAGCCCTTCACCCTGGAGGAGAACATGGCTCTGCTGGATGTGATCCTCCCACAGTACCCCATGCTGTATGTGCGTTCAGGGTATCAGGTGAGTGCAGAGTCCACTGGCACAGACTGTGTCCCTTTTTTGTGACTGTGACTTCTGGCATTGTGTCCAGGTGTCTCACACATGCTATGTACTGTAGGGGGGGTCCCAGGGGGGGAATGCCTGATGTCTCCCTGCCAGAGCATGCAGTGGTGCATGTCTGCCATCCTCACTTGCATTGTGTTTACTGTGACAATCACTGCATGGTGCATGCCACATTCTGCCTGTCTTATCCTCCTGGGAATGTTGCCTCTACAGTCCTCATGTGATTATGTGGTCAGCCCAGTGTGACAGGTGACTGTACCCACAGATGTGTGTTAGTTCTGTGTACCTGTGCTGAGAGTGTCCACATGATGTGTTTGTACCCTGGACATGGGTGTGTGTGTAAGTCCAGCAAATCAATAAGAGAGGGGACTAGGAGCGAATTGAAAAAGGTCCTGAACCAATGCTCCTAAAAGTCATATGTTATTCCAACGGATGGTTGCAGTTCCTACACAAAGACAGGGTAGTAACAGCCAAAGGATAAGCTGTAGAGAGTAGGGGATGTCTCCAGGGACAGAGTGAGTGTGCAGAGTGAGGAGAGAGTACTCCTTGTTGTGGTACTTGGTGCCCTCACACACCCTTGCGGATGTTTAGCATCATCATTGGGCACAGTTGCTCCTCCTGGGGGTGGCGCTGCAGTCCCTCACGGGCCCTTGGTTAGGGGCTCTCTGGTGGAGTTCTCTTAGGAGTTGCCACATTTGTGAGTGTGGGTGTGTGGGTAGAGGTGTGCTAGTGAGTGCAGGTTATAAAATTGAGACAGGGTCCAAAAATAGTTTAATTAAGAGGTCCCTGGTTCAAACTAAAACATTGACGGGGATGGAGATGCACGGTAGTGCTATTATGAGAGGGGAAACAGAACCAAATAAAGTCCCACTTCTCTCAACCCGTATAGTGTGTTAACAAAAGTGATATAAAGAAAGTCAGGTCAACATGTTTCGCGCTATCTGATGGTCCCTATTGGATCCAAGAGCGCTTCGTCAGGACCAAAAAAAAGAGTATTAGAAGAACGGGTTCGGGAAGAGACAGCCCGTAATCCCATTCGTTACCTAGGTCTGGTATGCTTGACAATTCGTGTCCAGAATCCGTTATTATACGTGAATCCTGTTCACAGCCCTCTCCTACTCGGTGATGGGCTCCGTCGGCGTGAGCCGCGTAGTAAGGTTAACGCGTTGCCTTACGTTGCGGGGTGACCTACCCGTGCGGTTGCTCTGCCGGTGTGTAAGTCCCCTGTCATGTGGGTGGGTGCATATGTGGAGTAGCAGCCCAGCTGCATGAGGGATGGATATACCCTGGCCATGTGATGTGAGCAGGGAGCAGTGCTGTGTGTCTGACGTGCAGCCCCACACCTGTGAGCCCCCCCCAGTCTAGTGGCACATGTGCAGAGTGAGGTTTGTCGCTGCATTTGGCAATGGCAGGTGAATGTCCTGTGCCTGTGTGTGTCTGTGTACTCTGCTGCGGTAGCGTCAGTGGCCTGTGGCATCTGACTGCTTAGAGGTGCTGCACATTATCCTGGTGTAGCTTGTGATGCACAGTGTGAGCCTGGATCATTGATTGTGTAGTTGCCCTCATTCCACCTGTGTCCTTTCAATGGCATGTACTGCTTTCGCCCTTCCCCAGAGGATCATGTCCCTATGACAAAGGTGCAATGCGTTGGATGCATACTATGCCCTGTTGTAAACAGCAAATGTGTTCTAATATGTGTCTCTGTGACATGTGCCAGGTGTATTGATGTAGTGTCACTTGCTCATCCTCACAGGTAGGCGCCTCTGCCAAGGAGCAGATATGGCTGACCGCCGTCAGCGCCGTGAGGAGCGCGGATGGTCGGAAGCGGCGCCTGTCCCAGGTGAGGAAATGCTGGCAGGATATCCGGTGCTGGACGCGGAGGATCGCACGGGTCCTGCTGGGGGACTCACCTGAGAGCCATAAGAACCGCGGGCGCCGCCGACTGAGCCACATCCACAAGCGTGTGCTGCCGGTGGACTTGGAGAGGCTCTTACAGGAGATGCAGCAGCAGGAAGGGGGTAGGTACATGTGTGCTTGTTGTGTTTCACCAGCATTTGTAAGTGCACAGTTGCATGGATACACTGCCAGGTTTTAAAGGTGCTGTGCAGATCCAGTTACCCACTGTATAGCTGTGCTCTCCTGCCTCCCTTCCCCTCCTTGCAATGTGTTCCCTGATCTGTGTGTAGTCACTCCTTCACAAGGTTATCTAGGCTGGCACTTTCTCCAGAGGAACTATGCCTGTAGCATCATGTGTGGGGGTGGTGTGTAACCGGTTTTGGGACCTTGCCTGTGCCCTGTCCAGTTCAGTACATGTGGGTTCCATGTCAGTTGGCACTGATGCTGAGTCCAGACATAGGAGTTAGTCTCACAAGTGTCATGCCTTACAGTGCGCATGTCCTATATTGTGGCCTGTGACATGATGTGCATGAGTGTGCGATACGCATAGTGCAGGGATGGTGGCGTGTGTTGCAGTCATTCCCATTCAGGACCATGGAGCTGTGTTGCCACTACTGTCCCCTGGGGCATATTTTCCTAGGTGTCATGTGTGTCATCACAAAACGTGGACACTCTCAGTGTCTACAGCATAGGTTGTGCTCTGTGCCATTGTCCCCTGGCACCATGTATATTGACGTGAAATGTAGTACAAGTGTCCACTGTACAGCCTGACCTGATTTTCCTTGTTCAAAGTGACAGTGGCCAGTGCCTGTGTGTCTTGTTACAATCATCTGATGCTGGCCATTTGTATATGATTATTTGGACAGGCGCACCTCAGGTATTTGGCGTCCAATCTTGCATTTATGCATCCCCTGTGTATTTCACCCAGACTAAGAGGTGTACGTGCCACCTGTGTCTCAACAGATTGTCTCATGTAGGGGGTGGTTGGTGCGGGGCAAGCCTACATGTCAAAACCTGAAATCTCCTTGCTAGTTCTGGCCAGTGTGTGATGTTTGGCTGGACATACACTCAAGGTGCAGTGAGCCAGTCATGTTGGGCATGTTTTCAGTATTACCTATGCAGCATGTGCCTCAAGCTCATGGATTTGGTCCCTCCTCATCCCTATTTTCGGCAACGCTGTGTGGTGCAGATGCAGTGCTGGATTGTCCCCAGGGCCTGGCTCCTCTGTCAAACTCCATTTCATGTCATTTGCTATTGTGTCATGCTCTCCATGGATTTTCATTGGCATGGTGGGTCAACCAACTGTGTGTTGCATGCCCTACAATCTGTACCTTGTTTTGTAGATGTTACTGATCTTACTTTTCAGGCTATGCACTGTAACCTACGTAGATTGGACTCATGTGACATATGTATACAGGTGTGTGATTAATTGCTGTCTCTTCACCTTGCCCACAGCATCGTCGGGGGACACGGAGGGAGACATGAGCACAGACGGAGCGGAGGGACCGAGCACCAGTGCCAGCGTTGACATTGTGGCTGGCACATTGAGTGGTACAGAGGCGGAGGAGAGTGAGGCAGAGGACCTGTCCACTGGCACCACCGAATATGAAGCCGACGGGTCCGAGGATGATCTCTCCGAGTGGGCGGAGGCTGCACCACCAGCTGACAGCGGCACAACATCGCACCCCGCCCCCTCCATTGCCATCAGCCGCCTCCCACTTGCTTGTGTCCCTTCCCAACGTCCACGGTCACCACATGTCTCCTTCCTGCCAGGCACCGCACCCCCTGCCCCTGTCTCCACTGCTGACGCCAATGCCGAGTCTGTGGACATCCAGCGGCAGTTGCAGGTTGGTCAGGCTGCGATCCTTAATGTCCTCCATGGCCACAGCCAAGTGCTGCACAACATGGAGGCATACTTGGAGGGCATCTTTTCATTGTAGGCTGACCAACGGCAGTTGCTGAGGTCCATAGACTCGACACTGACTGCAGCAGTGGGTCTCCTGCAGCGCTACATCCCACCCCCTACCCCTGCCCCATCCACACTTCCCACTCCCATGCCTGTCCCACGTACACCCAGACGTACGCATGCACACACCACAGCAGACACAGGCACCACACCAGCAGGGAAGGTCATACGCACACCTCCTGGCACGCACACACAGGGTGAAGTAGGCACACCCACTGGGTCGGGGGGTAAATGTAAGACACGCAGCCAGAGTGGGAGTCCGCATTCCACCCAATCCACTCCCTCCAAATCCCCTCCCCTCAGCTCTCCTGGCCACATATCACACAAAGACTCCTTCATGGCCGCTCTGTCCCTGAGCCCCACAGTGACACCACCCCGCAAGCGGTCAAGGGAGTCCCCGGTCAGGGTGGTTGATTCCCCCCCCTGTCTACACCCTCCCCCAGTGGCGCTGCGACCCATCCCTCTGACCCCCCCCCCTCCTTGGGGCCTGTGGTTCCTTCGGGTGCAGGGGATTCCCTGGAGGACCTTGCTAAGGTGTGCAGCGAGATCCTGGCCTCCGCCTTTGGCCCTGCCCCACCCCCTGTGGTGGAGTCCTCCATGCCTGCACCCACGACGCCTACCCTTCGCCCTCCTGTCCCTGCGGTGCCTGGTTCTTCCCCCCCCCCATGATGCCCTCACCCCTGTGGAAGACGACAGAATCTAACTGTGCAGGCAAGCTAGGGGACACGCATCCCACTGTGTCCCCCATCCAGCTGTGATTTCTGGACTGCCCTATGGGCTTTGTACATATTGAACTTCCTACAAACTTTTTTGGTTCATGCTCAATAAAGCAATTTATTTGTTTCCTCTTGGAACACTACTGCTTTGCTGGTATTGCTGTTGGTGGGGCTGCTACATGGTTTTGGGTGGTGTTCATGTGTTGGGTGTGTGGGAAATGTAGTAGTGTGCTGGTCATAGGGGGGACCCTGGGATCTGTGTGCCATCACACGGTGTTAGCTAGGTTTCTCTGTTCATGTAAGCAGTTGCTGCATGGTGAAATTGTCCAAAGGTGTATTCCTTGCTCTGTGTACCCTGACATCTTCCCTGCAGGGTGTTCCCAATATTTAGCGCTGAGCTGTGTGTACATTAGCTGGGTGTGTGACGGACTCCTTCAACTTTGCACATGCATGCTGAGCAATGTCTCCAACTGCATCATTCGTGGCATTCTTGGTAGTCATTGTACTTGTGTATGTGGACTATTGACATGACTTCATGTGGACATGTTTTCTTTTCTGGGCTAAGCATGCGTATACTCCCAGCCTCGCACACATGTGGTACATGTACTGCAGGGTCTTTGTGCACCTGACTGAAATTTGTGGGCATGGTATCTTTGGCTACTCCACCCTTTGCGTTACATGGGCACTGCTGTGAATGTTAGGCACACAACCCTCCTGCGTCTGGGCACTGCTGGGAGTGATAGGCACACACCCCTCCTGTGTCTGGGCACTGCTGGGAGGACTCTGCACACACCCCTCCTGTGTCTGGGCACTGCTGGGAGGACTCTGCACCCACCCCTCCTGTGTCTGGGCACTGCTGGGAGGACTCTGCACCCACCCCTCCTGTGTCTGGGCACTGCTGGGAGGACTCTGCACACACCCCTCCTCTGTCTGGGCACTGCTGGGAGGACTCTGCACACACCCCTCCTGTGTCTGGGCACTGCTGGGAGTGATAGGCAAACACCCCTCCTGCGTCTGGGCACTGCTGGGGGGACTCTACACCCACCCTTCCTGTGTCTGGGCACTGCTGGGAGTGATAGGCACCCACCCCTCCTGCGTCTGGGCACTGCTGGGGGGACTCTACACCCACCCCTCCTGTGTCTGGGCACTGCTGGGAGGACTCTGCACCCACTCCTCCTGTGTCTGGGCACTGCTGGGAGTGATAGGCACCCACCCCTCCTGTGTCTGGGCACTGCTGGGAGGACTCTGCACACACCCCTCCTGTGTCTGGGCACTGCTGGGAGGACTCTGCACCCACCCCTCCTGTGTCTGGGCACTGCTGGGAGTGATAGGCACCCACCCCTCCTGCGTCTGGGCACTGCTGGGAGTGATAGGCACCCACCCCTCCTGCGTCTGGGTACTGCTGGGGGGACTCTGCACCCACCCCTCCTGTGTCTGGGCACTGCTGGGAGGACTCTGCACCCACCCCTCCTGTGTCTGGGCACTGCTGGGAGGACTCTGCACCCACCCCTCCCGTGTCTGGGCACTGCTGGGAGGACTCTGCACCCACCCCTCCTGTGTCTGGGCACTGCTGGGAGGACTCTGCACCCACCCCTCCTGTGTCCGGGCACTGCTGGGAGTGATAGGCACCCACCCTCCTGAGTCTGGGCACTGCTGGGAGTGTTAGGCACCCACCCCTCCTCTGTCTGGGCACTGCTGGGAGGACTCTGCACACACCCCTCCTCTGTCTGGGCACTGCTGGGAGGACTCTGCACTCACCCCTCCTGTGTCTGGGCACTGCTGGGAGTGATAGGCACCCACCCCTCCTGCGTCTGGGCACTGCTGGGGGGACTCTACACCCACCCCTCCTGTGTCCGGGCACTGCTGGGAGGACTCTGCACACACCCCTCCTGTGTCTGGGCACTGCTGAGAGGACTCTACACTCACCCCTCCTGTGTCTGGGCACTGCTGGGAGGACTCTGCACCCACCCCTCGTGTGTCTGGGCACTGCTGGGAGGACTCTGCACCCACCCCTCCTGTGTCTGGGCACTGCTGGGGGGACTCTACACCCACCCCTCCTGTGTCTGGGCACTGCTGGGAGTGATAGGCACCCACCCCTCCTGTGTCTGGGCACTGCTGGGGGGACTCTACACCCACCCCTCCTGTGTCTGGGCACTGCTGGGGGGACTCTGCACACACCCCTCCTGTGTCTGGGCACTGCTGGGAGGACTCTACACCCACCCCTCCTGTGTCTGGGCACTGCTGGGAGGACTCTGCACCCACCCCTCCTGTGTCTGGGCACTGCTGGGAGGACTCTGCACCCACCCCTCCTGTGTCTGGGCACTGCTGGGAGGACTCTGCACCCACCCCTCCTGTGTCCGGGCACTGCTGGGAGTGATAGGCACCCACCCCTCCTGCGTCTGGACACTGCTGGGAGTGATAGGCACACACCCCTCCTATTTAACAATATGTACGCTTAGAACATACACGTGTGTGGGTTCGCTCCATGGGGGTACGGTTCGTACTTACACTGTTGGGGTGGGAGTAGGCTCCATATGTACGCGGGTGGGGTACGGGTCATACTTACACTGTTGGGGTGGGGGTACGCTCCATACGTCCGCGGGTGAGGGTACGGGTCGTACTTACACTGTTGGGGTTGGACGTATACGTACGCGGGTGAAGGTACGGGTCGTACTTACACTGTTGGGGTGGGGGGTACGCTCCATACGTACGCGGGTGGGGGTACGGGTCGTACTTACACTGTTGGGGTTGGGGGTACGCTCCATGCATACGGGAGTGGGGGTACGGTCCGTACATATCCGTCCCCACGCTATGTGATGCTTGTGCGGGCGGTACCCAGGCCTTTGCCACGTGGGTACAGCCGTCCTGCCATTGTTGGGGTAACATAGGTGTGGGCGTGGTACGACTCGTACCCACGCTCTTAAGGCGTGGGTATGGGACGTACCTGTATAGTTGTGTTGCCGGTTCGCGTCGTCAGGCACTTCCGTTGTGGCGGACGCTGGCTTTGCTGGACACGCCCCCACCCCCTCGTAGTGACCAGGGCATGGGGGTCAGGTATGTCCAGGGCATGTGTGCTGTGTGACTTTGGTGGTGGTTTTGTGGTCTGCCCCTGGTCCTGCCCCCCCCCTTTCCCCCCCTCCCTTAGTTGTTCTGACCTTCTGCGGCGTCTGCGTCGGAACCTGTAGAGGAGGTCGACTGCTATGAGGGCCGGGATGACACGTAGGTTCGGGTCCATGTCTGTCCGTCGCGTACAGGTCCTCCTTGTTCGCGTCGTCCTGATTTCCCGGCAGTTTTTGGCAGCCGGAAAATATTGTCCGTGCGGGATGACGTCGGTGCGAATCGTAATTCCTGGTTCGTGAATGGCAGGCTGCGTGCGTCCCGACGTCATGTAGGCGCTTTCCCGGATCGCACTTGTATGTTTATTTTGGTCGGTCGGGGTTTTGTACGATTCGTACGGAAATTGTGTTTCCGTGCAAATCGTAATTCCATGTTTGTATATTGTTACGACCGGGTACGCGTCGGACGGAGAATATGCTCCGTCCGACGGTTCGTACCCGGTTTTTACCGGATCGTGATCGGCGCCTAAGTGTTACTAAACTACCTTACCAATCCCAGGCATCAAAACCAACAGCAAGCGCCACCGAAGGACACTTACCAATCACTTGGTGTCCAGGTTCCAACTGCCAAGTTCTAAATTTGACCAAATGGTCACTGCACGGCTAATCAACACAAGAGATCTCAGTCGAGGACCGGCACCACCTGGATGGTCAGATCAGAAGGAAAGGAAAAACGCCGTGGTTGCCAAGACTCGGGTCTCATTGGGCAGCGATCGCGTCCATAGCGAGATTCAAATCCTTCGTCGCGACCAATCCTTTGGGCATCCGAGTCACCGATGAGCCCCAAGTTGGGCCGCCAATTTGTTGTAAGGAGACCTCAGTTAGGCCTACCAGTATAAGGGGTTCGCCCTTCTCTGCACGGAGTCCTCAGACCAATAGGAAGAAGTTGGCACAGAAACTGGAATAGAAAATACAAAGTTTAATAAACCTTCATGAAGTGGAACCACATTCACCCAGCACCATGTGGTGCTGAATGAATGTAGCACACAGAGTAGAAGAACCATGGGTCTTTTATACCCACACAGGGGTTCAAAAAGAGGGCGGTACAAGTATACATGAGAAGAGTTACATACATAGATGGTCATACAGAAATGCACAGTCAACAGTAAAGGAGGAGCTAGCAGTTGCTGACTCTGGTAGAAACAACCTGACAGCTACAGACTAAAAACAGATGTATGGACAGTTAGATTCTTCTGCGCAGGCACAGAGTAGCAGAGTCTAAGTATAACCAGTCCTTTAAACAGAGTACAAGGGAAAACAAAATGGCTGCCAGAAATACAAAATGGATTCCACAAAATGTACAGGATAGCCTCTAAATACCAGATGGATTCTGCTAACGCTAATTTAATCGCAGCCAATTTACGACAGGGATGCTTATAGAGGAGGAAGACCTTGATGTGTTGTTTCTTACAGAAACGTGGCTCAAAGAAAGCTCCACGCCAGACATCAGAATGACTCTCCCCCCAGGCTATTGGATACATAGGCTTAACAGGGTGGGAAAAGCGGGAGGAGGCGTGGCCATTATTTATACGCTACTATTGATCTGCTCCATCAGCTCCCTCAAAATAACCAATTGCGAGGCCATCCAATTCAGATTGACCCTCTCCCCCACATCCTCCTTCTCTGGCAGGGTCATTTACATCTTTTATAGAGTCTATACCCAATCTCCTAGCCAGCCTAATCGTAGGAAAAAGTGCATTCACCACACTAGGTGATTTGAACATCCACTTGGACGATACAAATAACCCATCTGTGAGAAGTTGGCCTGGTATATGATGTTCACTAGTTAAAGTGACCACCTTGTACCATGCCAAGCAACCCTTATGGTGTGGTTGTAAGTCAACCTTTTCGGACTAGCTGCCCTAGTGGTAGCGTAGGCTAAGCAGTCTTTGAGGCTAAACTCGTGAAACGTGTTAAGCAGGCTGTTTTACCAAATGTAACCCCCTTTTATACCAATGAAAGGACACCACACAGATATATATTCAAAATATATATGTATTTATTTCTCAAAGTATCCCCTAGACTCTTTATGAGCACAGGAGCACAAATCGTTAAACAAGAATACGTTAGAATACACAGAAGTTGCACTTTATATGGATAGGCCCTGGTGGCCGCTCAAACCATATACTAAAATAGTGGTATAAGTACCACAAACAGAAAAGGGAAAAGGCCTAGGGCCTCTAGAATCGCTGGGCCTACAAGGAGCTAACTTTAGTTAGTGACCAGGAGGTCCACGGGTTGCGTGTGCAGAGCAAATAGTCACACGCGAGCTCCCATAGGTTTTCAATGGGTGCGTAAAATTTACAAAGTTACGGCAAAAAGGATCTTCCGGATGGACTATGAACTCAAGATTGGAAACACAGACACTAGAGATGATACTCTACACTTGGGCACCGGAGTGCCAGCTTTACCTCACCCACAGGAAGCGGGTGCATAGGTCTCGTAGTGCGTCGGGTTTCTTCTATCTGTTCAATGGAGCCTGAAGACAAAGATGCTGCAGGCGATCGGTCCAGAAGGGATGCGGTGGATCCAAGAGTGGATCGGAGTTGTAGAAGACCTGTAAGCAGAGGGGACAGTGTTCACAGTCACTAGCCAGTGACCAGCGTGGCACCAGGTGGGTACCAGGCGATGTCGGGTGCAAACAGGAAGAAAGGTGTAGCTTCTCTCTGCAGCCACGTGGTCCCTGAAGGTAGACGACGTCCAGGAGTCGGTTCACGAGCTGTCCCATGCAGGCTCTCGCTGTCGGCGGTGTTGGCGACTTGATCGAAGCAAACAAGCCTTGGCAAAAGCAATTGTTGTGGAAAACGAAATAAGCTGATGGTTCTGACCAGCAAGGTCAGAGGGATTGCTCCTTTGGAGGGGAGAAAGGGCCCGTCTGGAGCAACCAGACCAGCGGTGTAGTTCTTGAAGTTCGTCGCCAAGATGGCCACTAGCCAGCGGGCCAGCAACCGGTTAGGCGCGTCGAGTGGCAAAATGCAGAAGGGCCCCACGCAGATCATGGAGATACTGGAGGGCTCACCATTGGTGCAGATGCTGCTCGGGTGTTGGGCTTCTCAGATCCCAAAGCACAACTTGGAGGGAGCCTCGGTTGTTGCGCTTGCAGCTTGTCGTGGTCTTTTCAAGATGGCTGGCTCCACGTGTTCCGGTGCCTCCACGGGTTCCTGCTTTTCAGGGACTGTGGATCGGGCGGTGAGAGGTCTGGAGGTCCAGGTCTTGTCAGTCTCTGGGCTCGGGCTCCGGCGGGAGGCGGCGGCAAAGCAGACGTTGATTCGCTGGATGGTGCTTGCGTTAGCAAGGTGGTCACTCCCTGACCACAGGGGAGATTGGCTTCAGTCCTCTGTGCGGCAGAGCGTCGAAGTTCCCGTCTTCTTCTTGTAGTAGTTGATTCCAGGATGTCTGAAGTCTTAGGACACAGCTCCTACCTTTAAGCGGATTCTAGGGGCCGGACTACCTGCTAGGTCCCTCCCTAAGGGTGGGACCAGGAAGGGGGGTGGTTACACCCCCAATCCTTTGTCCAGCTTGCCCCAGGCCTGGGACTGGTGTGCCCCAGGACCGGATTGAACTGGCATATGCACCGAGGCTCCTTGTGAGCCTCAGGCATGTCTGGTTTCTTTCAAGCCCTACCTGACCAATACACAAAATCCTGTCTGGGGTGGTGCACGCACCTCCCCTGGCAGGAAACCCTTTGTCCACACCTCCCAAGCTGGAAGGACTCCCAGCAGCAGGAGGGCAGACTTGTGTCTGTGGTGGCAGCATCCATTTTGTGGAGCTGAGGCTATGTCTGATTTTACCCGGGTTTCAGGCATTGTACATGTCGTGTCCCTCTAGAAGGGTGGAATGCTAACCCCGTCGCCAGAATTGGCGAGGGGTTAGTATTCCAATTCGTATGACACCTTACTCGACATGTTTTGATAAAGCCAAACCAAAGGTAGCATTTAACCGCGAGGTTCATAATGCACTTAAGAGTATATGGTATGACGATATCTGGAAACAGTAGAAGGAAGTTGTTCCGACCACTGCAGACAGGCTCAGCTCATGCCAGAGCACCATCTCACATGGAACCAAGCACTCTGCCTTCAGGATTGTTAAGGCCTGCCATAGGAGTGACTTATAGGTTAACATGTGTCCCATCTAAGGTTAGGTATAGGTATACTACACCTAAGTAAGAGGTGGTTACACCAACTTACCCCAGCTGAGTGATCAGCCAGTTGTGTCAACTTTGTTAGGCCAAGCCTGGGGTGGCATAATACATGCTTCAGCCCCTGGCAGGCCTTAGATACACCAATGCCCTGGGTACCTAGTGTACACTGGTACAGGGGCTCACAGGGTGATCCAACCAATTGGGTATGTACCTAGGGTACATGGAGTCCATTTTAAAGAGAGAGCAGATGGGCTGAGGTCCTGAATGGCAGGATCTCAGGCCAACTAAGTCGAAAAACCAGCTAGACACTAGGCAAAAATGTGGGGGTAACCATAGTCAGATATCCACCTTCCTACACCATCCATAACCCATGATTAAAAGGAGAGGCGCTGCGTGAATGCAGTTTGCTTCTCTCTAGCCTGTTGCCTGCTCCCCTCACTGTCAGTCACTCCACAAGTCAGCTGTTAGCTACGCTTAGCTGGGTGACTTTCTCACTGCTTACATACGTTTTTTATTCAAAGCTTGTGTTTTTAGTAATTGTTTTTAAATTCTGTGCTGCAATAACTGTTATTGAATTTGAAAACTTGGTGGGAGGGTGGGACCCGAAATCAGCTCTTACCGATTCCAAACGGTAGACACGGAGAAGCGTCATTTTGCTGGGTGAAAACTCTAGTTGTTTCTCACTTATGTATAAAAGGAGAGGCGCTGAGCAGACGCGCAGTAGACGCGCTCAGCGGGCGCGTCTAAGGCAAGCCTGTCTGTGTCCCGGAGGAGGCCGGCGCCGGCCATGCTGCCGGTCTTTACACACATCACGGGCAGCACATTACCTATGACATAATCACACTGCTCAACATTGGTAAGGTGCTCTGCTGCCATAATAATGCCGCCACTAATACCGAAATAACTATTCTAAAATATATACACTGTAACTGGGTGGCACCTGAAGATAACATTTGGGACCCCAGGAAGGCGGTCAACGCAGGAAGGGGTCACAGAATGGTTCCTATGATTGTTAGAATCCGGGTTCTCTGGTTGGCACAGGTAGGTACTTGTGACGAGCAGGGAACCTTTCCTCTAGTCAGGGTAAGGGGTTACACTACTAAAACAACCCCTCCTCACCCTCTAGGTAGCTTGGCGCGAGCAGACAAGGCTTATCTCAGAGCGTTATAGGTTAACAGCAAAACACATGAGGCACAGCGACAAAAAGTGGAAGGGAGACTCATGCCAAGGTGCCAGGTCTAACAATGATCAACCAGGGTGAGAACTATAAAGCATACTTACATAACACGCGCTCCTTGCGAAACCACAAACTTAATGTTTGAGCTACTACAAGATTCAAGCCCGGACATAATGTTTCTTACGGAAACATGGCTCACCGAGCCCTCAAACCCTACCATCGCTACAGCTACCCCCCCAGGCTATAAGATTCTTAGGAAAGATCATTCTGTTGGCAAAGGCAGTGGAGTAGCAATCATTGTCAAACAGGAAATCTCCTGCAACATGGTCCCCATGGGGGAAATTGACCGGGCAGAATGCCTGGGTTTTTTACTGTGCACTATAGATAGGTACACCAACCCCTGGCTGGAGTCGTAATATATAGGCCACCAGGGCCAGCTGGGAATTTCCTTAAATCCATCAACGAGGCAATCTCCCCCTTAGTTCTCAAGTACAATCACTTCCTGGTACCTGGAGACCTCAACAACAGGCCCGGACTGGCCTTGCCGGGCACCGGGCAATCCCCCGGTAGGCTGGATGGGGTGGGGGCCGGTTTTATGACAGGAGGCCGGTTCTGTTGCTGGGGGCCGATTTGGCTGTGTCGGACCGACCGTGCAATGTAAAGTCAATCATAACATTGCATTAAGCACAACCAGGCCGCCTGAGCACAACGATTCTCTCCAGGCTGCATAAAATGCTGGTGCTCGGTTCGTGGGTCACGTGACGTGAGCAGTGACCCGCCGACCGATTTCAATGTAATTTAGGCAGCAGCAGGCAGCCTACTAGGTTAAACCTGACTCATTAAAATAATTTTATTTAAAAAGCACCTGACCATGTGATCATTGATGTAGACGCGCACAGCGCGTAGATGATGTCACCGCCTGCGAGTCTGCGCGCCGTGGTTTGGGGGCCGGGGGTCGTCTGCTGCCTGGTGAAGCTCATGCGCATTTGGCTCGCACATTAAAAAGTGTGCGTGATGACTCTCTGAGGCGAGGTCGAGGAGGCGAGGCCAGGGACTGGGAAAGTCGGCACCCCATAATTTTATTCTCCCCTGTCTGGCGCCCGCAGGTGAGTCTATTTGCGACTGGACCAGACGCCGTCCAGTCATTTAAATTGAATTCAATAATCCTCCTGCTTCTGGCCTGATCATCGATGGTTGCCGGGGCCTAGGCCCTTGCCCCTTAGGCCCCTTTTGATTTTTTTAATTCTTTCTGGGCCTGGCCCGGTCGCAAGTTCCGTGGCACTGTCTGTTGCGAGTCTCAGACAGTGGGTGCCACAGTGGCACTAGCTGTTGCGACCGGGGCGGGTGGGCCAGAAGTTGAATGATCATGGCTGCTCTCATGTTGAAACAGCGCGCGCTGGCTCTGTTTTCCTGTCGAAGTAAGGGTGCATTGTGCAGGGGCATTGTTGTGACGTGAGTGATTGGAGCTTTGTCACAAGGAGGGTTATCAGGCCTGATGGTTATGTTGGCAGGACCGCCTGAAGTGCCCCTAATTCTGGTGTAATATCCTTAGGTCGGGTTGTCCGTGTATGGAGCTGGTAACGCTGTACGTGTCCTACACGGTGTCAGCCTCGCCCTTACATAGAATTATCCCCGTCTTCCAGTTCCAGCAGCACTTGCACTTGCCATCGCTAACATTGAAAATTGCTGTTCCTCATGACCTCTCGTTAATGACGCTCATTTGCACATGATTTACTGTTACCAGAGTAGATTGGGATGAAAGTTAATTTGTGGAGATAGACATGAACGCTGCTTTTTGAAAGGCTCGCAGGTCAGAGAAGAGCTCAGTTAAGATTGAACAAAATGAGAACTATCCGGTTTGGGTCATGCTGCTGACTTTGCTGAAACAATGTAGGCAGAGTACCACATTGTCTTTATTTTTACTCTAAATTTTACATACTAATCGGCGAACAGGTGATCTGTATTTAATGTGCGATGTGTTCCTTCTTGATTTCGCCTGCATCAGCAGAAAAATTGCGTTGGTGGCGGGGAGACAAGCCTGTGAAAATACAGGGCACTGTGGTTAAATGTCTGTGGACTTTGTTTTACACAGTTCTGGGAAACCTAAATTACCATTTAAAAAAAATCTCCCAAATACATCTAAATTACATTTAAAAAAATCTCCAAAATAGATGAAAATCTACAATAGATGAATTAAAGCTGCCTGATTAAATGCAAAAACATGATTCATTTGCTTCAGCATTCTGCCTTCAGTTCTTCCACTGTGAGAGAGTGGACACGTTTCTCAGGCTCAGCAAAGCAAAGTTTTTAATCAACGCCTCCATTTTGCCTCCATCTAATTAAACAACACTATTGGAATTAGCATGTAGATATTCCCTTTACTAGAAATAAGTTTCATACCGATGTGGCACTCCTCGTTTTATAACCTATCCTCCTGAATTACTGAACCTGGGAAAGCAAAAGGGGCCTAAGGTGCAAGGGCCTAGGACTCAGAGGGGTGATGCCTAAGTTTGCGCTGACGCCTGTGAACATTTGCACATTTTGCCTGAATTCATTTGTGCCGCAGTCTACCCTACAACAGTGGGTCATTGAGGATGGGAATTGGGAAAGAGAGTAGAAGGAAGAGGAGACAAGAGGAATAAGTGGGAGAAGGAATGAAATCAAGTAATAGGGTGAAAGGAAGGAGGAACAAGGGTAAAGGAGGGAGGAATGAGAGAGCATTAACCATGATAGGAATTAAGTAAAGTATCTTAGGTGATCATGGAGAAATGGTAGGGAAAAGAACGGAACACAATGGAATGAGAGGGGAGATTATATTTAGAACATGGGTTAGAAAAAAGGAGAGACAAGGAGGATAAGAACTGAAAGGATAAGAGAGCAGAGGAAAAAGAGGAAAATCAAATGGCAAAAAAGGTTTAAGAATGGAGAATTTGACATCTGAGTAAAAAGCGTAGAAGGCAGGATTAGCAAAAAGAGTAGCAAGGGAAAGAAAGGTAACTGGGAGAATGCCCTTCTTTCTGGGAAAGAACACGTTTAAAAAAAACCCATGATAAACAGCTAGATGAAAGATTATTGAATCTGGCTGAAAGTACTTGAACAGGAGTGAATGTGAAGAAGGGACATCTCATAGATAGGAAATGTGTTTAATAGCCAAAGTAGTGCAGTCAGAACATCCTATAATATCGGAGCTAAACTTGCAGTTGAGGGAGATGGTGGTCTTGTTGTAACTGGTGCTCCTCAGTGAGACACTAGATGCCACCCCCAGTGTATTTATTAAAATGCAAACAGAAAATAAGATGCATAGTTTCTAACGCATGGTAATCAGAATAATGGTAATGAAATTGTTCAAAAATGTCAAATTCATACTATGAAATTCTCATTGTACAAGTTCATGACATATAAGACAACAGCCTACACATGTTTCGCCAAAGTGTAAAACCGCTTCCTCAGGGCTCTTTCTCTCAATTTGGAAAAGTTACTCTTTCCATCTATTTATCACATATTGTGTTCCAAATTAAAAATATCAATGTATCTTGTTAGGACGGTTTATTCTGTTTTATTTATTCATGAAGTGTTTTTCTTGCCCAGCATTTAGTACAATACCTCTTTCTTCCCAATGCATGCACCAGATTTACCTCACTTGGTACTGCCTGTGCATATTCTCTTCCAAATAGAAGCAGTCTCTACTGTATCATACCTGTAATATAGCATGAGTTTCTTCCGACCTGCAGCATGCCAGCTGTTTGGTGGTTTACCCCACCTACTTGCATCGTAGCTTGCAGACTGTACAGTTGTACATGACCTGTGTGGCTACCCAAGGCCATCTCAGCCTACTGCCTGTGCAAGTGCATTCTTGCCTGTCCTTGGTGCGCCTCTTTCCTTTCCATAGCTTAACACAGAGTCAAATAAAGCTGTCTCTAGGCCAGACTTAAATAAGAAACACATATGTGCCTGTGGTGTTGAAAGCCTGTCCACGCTTCTACCGAGCCCATAGCTTTTTTTGATATACTTGGAAACAGTCATTATCTTCACAAGGATCACAACGCAGTACATGGTTTTTCCTAGACTGTAAAACAAGCAATCCCCTCTTGCCAACAAGACCTGTTCTACCATTGGTTGGTTTGATGGTCTGTGGTTAGTAGGGGTTTTGCATGGCCCCAGCTCGAAACCCTCACAGTGCAAACTCAATGAGCACAGCGCGCCCTTTCCACGTCTGATAATGAGCTCACTGGTGTGATGAACATGGAGGATTTTCCTTGCTTGGCACAAATGTGTGCATAGGCCATGTGATTATAATATATGATGGTGCACTGTTTGTTTTTTTAACCTGCGAGGGCTTTATCTTAGAAATACTGTGATAAAACTGTTTGGTCAAACTCTTACAATGTCCTTCACATGCATCTTTGTCCTCTCATCAAAGCTCCTAGATCCATCCGTATATCCATCCATTTAAATGGGATTACTCTCAGTAGTCCCCTCCAGGTTCTTTTGAGATTCAAAAGGCTGCGCACACGCGATGCACATGTAAAGCACATGCCTTTCACAAAGTGTCCTACAAGTTATCACACAAGTGAATTGTCACATAAGTAGCGTGCCCTTGAGGACAACCTATGCTTCACGTTCACGGTTAAGCTAAATGGTTGGTAGGGTCTGTAACTATTTGCGGCTGATACAATGGAAGTGGAATATGCCAATTAATAACTCCTCAAAGTAAATGGACATACGGATCTGCTAATCTGCTTCACATAACATTCAGAATACTTGAAAAGAACTTTAAAGAATATGCATCCGTAAACTCTCTCCTGTGTTAAACATTCAAAATGATACTGGGACTTCATGGGGAGATGCTCTTCAAGGATGGTGAGCTGTGGCACTAGTCTTCCACAGGCCTCCCTTGTGAGGTGTTTTTAGATACATTATTGTTCATTCTGACTGCTGAGACATGGTTAGATAAGTCCTTGTTGGCCTCAGATTCCTCAAAATTAAATGCAGGTTTTATTCTGCTTTATTACATCAAAAGCCATTTCTGTTGGCTCTTAGGGCTCAGTGCACTTTACCAGCGCTAACCAGTGCTGAAGTGCTTGTGCTCTTTCCTTTAAACATGGTCAAACTGGCAAATTTAATTTACTTGTAAGTCCCTAAAAATGTGGTACTACATGTACCCAGGGACTGTAAATTAAATGCTGCTAGTGGGTCTGCAACACTTATTGTGCCACCTACATAAGTAGCCTATTCAAACATGTGTCAAGGCCAGGGCCTGTCATTGCAGTCTACCTGTGCAGTTGTAAAACTGCCATTTTGACCTGGCAAAAGGAACCTTTTGCCAGGCCTAAAAATATGCCCTTTTACTACATATGTCAGCAGGATGTCACCACTAGCGCAAGCCCTTTCCATAAGGCAGGGTGCAGTATGCAGAGTATTTAAATAGTTTGGCATATGCTTTTAAATTTGATGTGTCCCGGTATAGGCGAGGCTGAATTAGGTAATCATTTACTATGCTTTAAAAGTTAATACAATCTAGTATGTAATGTAAAATGTGTTGAAAAATGCTTTGTTTTGGCCTGTCTCCCAAATTTTCTTGGGGAGGGGGGACAAGTTCAACCCCCCCAAACTCCCCCTAGTAGTGGTTGCTCACTGCGCTTGCTCGCTACACACCATGTGGGGGCTGGTCTCACTTTTATTTCTCTCTGATTTACTACTCGTGCCTATTTTTGGTGCTCTCTGAAACAATGTCTATGGGTACATATGACTGGGTGGGTAACCTGGTGCTCTTGAAGGTCATCATCTACTATTTACTGTGGTTTGAAAGTTGATACAATTGAATATGTAATGAAAAATGTGCTGTAAAATTCACCATTTTGGTCGGTTGTTTTCCAAAATTTTCTTGGGGGGGAAAACCCCCCCAAACCCCCCTATTAGCGGTCGGGCACGCTCGCTGCGCTCGCTCGCCACACGCTGGACGGGGGCTGGTCTGCCAAATTTGACGGGGGCTGGTCTGCCAAATTTTGCCGGGGCTGATTTCAGTTCCCAGTCCGGCCCTGCTCAACAACCATTTGGACAAACCCTCGGAGCCCGAGGTCATTTCATTGACAGAGTCCCTTGCCATCTTTATTTTGTCCCCCTATGTCTTCCATCCCACTCATAATAAGGGTCACACTCTTGACCAGATCTTTTCCTAATTCTGACCTCAAGATGGATTTGCCCTTGCCTCTAGTGTGGTCAGACCACTACTTTATTGGTTTTAAGGAAGGTTCATGGGGCATCAAGAAGTCCATAATTCCTTGGTAAGTAAAGGGCAAATACCTTAAGACCTTTCCACCAAATAACTCCAGCAGATCTGAGTGAAGCATTGGAACACCACCCGCTCTCATTAAGGGGCAACCCGGAGAGTGATGCTCTCTGCCTTGAGAACTAGCGGCAGCAACACACTCATGTGCTCGCCCGCATGCCCACCCACTCTTCCAAGGCAAACAGAATTTCCGCCCCCTGGTTTAATGAAGTCCTCAGGCAGAGTAAATGCTCCTGCAAGCGCCTGGAAAGGGTATGGCACAAAAACTTTAATCTAGAGGATAAAGCTATATACAAACAGGCCTTGAAAGTCCACCACATTCAAATTTATGAGGCCCAAAAAATATATTTTGTGTCCAAAATTGAGACATCCGGAAATAAGAGCAAGGACATTTTTAATTTGTTAAAGCCTTCTCCTTCCCGCTTACGGTTGCCAGGCCTTTAACATCCTCTATGGAATGGACAAGCCAACTTGCTGCCTTTTTCCATGATAAGTTCAAAGTCATCCAAGACTCGTTCGCTGAGAACCTCCCGGTGGAGGGAATGTACTCCAAATTTCTAACACCTGGAGCCCCCGCTGAGGGTCCATCCCTAATACAATTTCCCCCTCTCCAACCGGAGATTTCCTTGGAAATCATGAAAAGCCTTAAGTCTGGGTCTCCCTCAGACCCCTGCCCAGAAAATTTGCTGGCCTCAGTGTCCGAGGCCAATAATTCGGCGACTAACCAAATCCTTAATTCCTCGTTGAGGACTGGTCATGTGCCTGACAGATGGAAAAGCGCCAAAATCCTGCCACTGCTAAAAAAGCCCTTAACCGATCCCTTGGTAGCAGCCAATTACAGACCTATTTCACTGCTCCCGTTTTTCTCTAAGATTTTAGAGAAATATGTTAATTCAGTCATTTCTGAATATGTGGAAAAGAATAATCTCCTCCATCAGAGCCAGTCGGGTTTCAGATCCAATTTTTGCACGTAGACGGCTCTTCTCAAAATCTCAGAGTCCATCAAGGAGAAGCTTTGTAAGTGGGTAAAGCTATGTTAATTCTGCTGCACCTCTCCGCAGCTTTCAGTACCGTGCCACATGAGCGACTCCTGCACAGGTTGCAGGATTGCGGTCTGGGTGGCACAGTTCTGAAGTGGTTCTCCTCCTTTCTGGAGGATAGATACCAAGAGGTTTGGTCTCCCCTCTGTCGCTCCTAACCCTTCCATGAGGTGTGCATCCCTCAGGGCTCAATTTTGAGCCCCACACTCTTCAACCTATCTATCTCCCCCCACCCTGCCCTACCACCCCCACCTTCTACCCGCACCAATACTCCCAGCGCCCCTCTCACACCTCTTTCCCAATCCATCACTCATCCTCGTAGCGCCACTCATCTCCCCTATTCTTACGCCTCCCCCAACAACAATACGAGTCACATGATCCCAACCACACTGATAACACCTTCCTCCTGTCAGCCTGACATCCCAACTGTCCCCTCTATCCCCACGTTTACCACCACAGTCCCTTACTTAACCCACACCCCTCCACACCCAAGCTCTACCCCGCCCATCGACATAGCCACAGAAAGATCTCAACACAAGGATCCGGAATACGACTCCCCCTCAAACTTCACACAAGGCACAACTACTCCTCCTTCACCACCCACAGTCCATCCATCAAATATGGCAACTCCTTCCACAGACCCCATACTAGACGAGATATTATTATCTCTGCAACAAGTCAAAACTGACATCCAAACTCTAAACGATCTGATTCTACAGCAACCCAAGCTAGCGCGCCCTAAACATGATTCCAGAAAATACACACACATCAAAAATTCTAATCACACCCACATCTACACGTAAGCCCCCAAACTCATGAGCCCCCAAGATGGAGTACAGTGCCTTACCCCAATTCCTTAACCCGCCCAATCAGGATGAATAATTCCTTATCATCTAAAGAATTAGGTGCCTTACTCCGCTCTTACGAGCTATCTTACATCCCACATAACTCTGTGCACCCAGATAATTTACATATAGATTCCTTAATCCAGTCTATCCCTATCAATGCACACAGAGCTACAAGACAATATTCCAGAGGCATAGTTGAAAACAACCTCACGTGAATCCCTATCACATTCGAACCCTCCACAATATCCAACAATACTCGGCTAAAATGTATACTCTTAAACTGCAGGTCCGCATCTAGACATGCAGCCGATATCGTAACCTTCTACTCACTAGCAAATCAGACATTCTAATTCTGACGTCAAATCTCTCAACACAATGCTACAAAAAACTCAAACATGGTTGGCTGAAAACCATTTGAAACCAAACTCCCTCAAAACGAAGTTCCTCCTTATCGCCCCCCCCCAACAAGTCATCCACCATCCTGGAATGGATGAAGTACCTAACAGCACTCAATGGGAAACCTTTCATTGTTGAATCAGCGAAATCGCTTGGTGTAAAACTGGACAGTAACCTAAAGATGCAGAAGCATATCAAAGCCGCCACAAAAGGAGCAAATTCCCACAAGAACACCCTGCGAAAACTGAAACCCTTCCTGCCAGCAAACGACTTCAAACATGCAGTTCAAGCCATAGTAATCCCAAGAGTGGAATATGGGGCTGTAACCCCAGGCGGTCTCTCCAGGTCGACAACAGCCCCGCTAAGAGTCGCTATCAATTTAGCTGCGAGACTCATCACAGGGTCAAAAAGAACCTCTCACATCTCTCCAGACCTAAGAGCCCTTAACTGGCTCCCGCTTGAAGCTAGAATTCATCTGAAAATCGCTTGTATGATGCACAAGACCTTACACTACAATTCCCCGAGCTATCTAGCTCAGAAACTGGTACTTTCTGCTGGTAATAGGGCGTCCAGAAGCTCCAAGAATCTTCTACCGAAACCACAACGATTTGCCAAGTGAAAGCGATTCTCATGGCTAAATTCACATGAAGTACTTACTTATTACTGGTCGCCACCCCTCTTTCAGTCAGCACAGTCAAGAACCTGGGTGTCAAGATGGATGACCCTTTGTCTATGAAAGCTCAGATCCAGTCAGTCCCAGGATCCTGTTTTGTCCTCCTGCGGATGCTCAGAACATTTCTTCCCCTCCTGTCTCTTGACCACAGGAAGACCATTGTCCAAGTCCTTATTGTTTCCAGACTGGACTATGTCAATGTCCTATACTTAGGCCTCCCAGGATACCTACTAAATGGATTACAGGTGGTCTAGAATGTGGCCGCCCGGGCGGTCCTCCTGCTTAAACCTAGAACCCAGATCTCACCTCACCTGAAAGCCTTGCACTGGCTACCCGTGAGGCAAAGAATTTGCTTTAATGCCTTGGTTCTGGCCTTTAAGGCACTGCAGGGTAACGGCGCACATTACCTCAGAAGGAGAGTCACACATTACGGCCCCCGCAGAACCTTGAGGTCAAATGCATCGGGCTGTTGTCCCCAAGAGATGCCGCACCCACACAGGAGGCTGCTCTTTCCAAGTGCAGGTCGCACGCTCCTGGAACCTCCTGCCAGTGACACTCAGACAGTTGACGGACTTACTCACCTTTAGGGAGATGCTTAAAACCTGGCTCTTCCGACACTTATCCTAAGTTTCCCCCGCTCATTAGGGACAGCAACAGACTAGTTGTGAGGTTCTCCAACGCAGGAACACTCTTTCTGATTAGCTGTGCACTTAAAATACTCCTCATTCATTCATTTATGCGACTTTTGTCCAACCTAGAGACTATGCAACTTGCGCAGCATGTGGGTTCTGCTACGCAGAAAAAAGGGCACATTCTGGACCCCATCTTTTCTAATGACCCTAGACTAAAGACCCTTACTCCTATCCAGATCCCTTGGTTGGACCACTTCCACATTCCTATCCTGTATGAGAAGGCTTTCACACGTAAGACAATAGGGGGCAACACAGTCCTGGGACGTAAATGGCCGAGGCTTGCACCAGAAACCTGGACCAGTCATCTGGAGGCAAACTACCCCTCCAATCTCAGAAGACCTCTACGAGGCACACAAGTTATGGCCAGACTGGATCACCGACTCCATTGATAAAAGCTTTCGGAAACCTAGCCCGACAGCGCAGCGGAACCACAGTAGTGCAGCTTGGTTCAGCCCCCAGCTACTGGTTCAAAATAAATACTGTAAAAAACTTGAGAGAAGCTGGAGGAAAACTTATGCCCTAGACCTCAAATCATCATACCATCCGACAATATCACGATGACATCAGGAGAGCACAGGCAGTTTTCTTTGAGGAGAGGATTGAGAGGTCCTCTAATTCGCCCAAAGAATTGTTCAAAATAGTGAAATCTCTTACCACAATTGAACCAGGCGCACACATACCTCAACCATCAAAGGAGAGAGGTAACGAATTAGCCACTTTCTTTAAGAACAAAGTCGAAAACATCTACAACTCGCTAAACACACACTCAGGGGACATCCCAGAAGGGACGAAGGACACAGCAGACAAGCCAGACTCTCACCCCTGCCCAGAACTGCCCAAGCACTCTCCACCGCCGTCATTGTTAACCTTCCCTAAGCTGAGCAAAGAGCGGGCAGGCCTCCTCCTGAGTAACACCAAATCGGGGTCTTCAATAGATCCCGCCCCCTCACATGCTATCCCAGGGGGGCGATCCCATACTGCACAACATGGCCGATCTTATCTCACAATCTCTTGGAAAAGGCCTAGTGCTCAAAGAATGGAAGAATGCCATAGGGAAGTCCCTGCTCAAGAAACCCCAATTGGGCCCAACAGCCATGGGAAACTACCGGCCCATCTCACTCCTTCCCATTCTGGGAAAAATTGCAGAGAAACACGTCAATAGCTCCATCTCTCAATTCCTGGAGGACAATGACATCCTACACCAGTCTCAGATGGGGTTTTGCCCGGAACACAGCACTGAGTCAGCCCTGCTTTTGATGACAGAGAAAGTAAAATCTATACTTGATCAAGGCAGAGCCGCCGCAACTTTGCTGTTAGATTTAGGCGCGGCCTTCGAGGCCGTAGACCACAAGATCCTAATCCACAGGCTCAAAGGGATAGGGATTAGAGACTAATCAAAGGGTGGCCTCATTCCTGAGTGATAGATCCTTCCAGTGTATGGAGGCAGGTATCTTCTTCGATGTTTTCACAGCCCCATGCGGAGTGCCTCAGGGCTCATCATTGAGCCCGACCCTTTTCAGCATTTCGCTGAGCCCTCTAGCACACATGGTACAGGAATTCGGCTTATCTATTGTAACTTACACTGAGCCCACTCAGCTGGTGGTCCCGGTGTAGGAAGCACCCAACTCAAACCATCTGCAGCTAGTTCCATGCTGTGCCCCCACAGCCGGTCGCTCCTACCTCACTGCTCTGCCGCCTGCCTGCCTGGCGCCTGCCTACCGCTGGGACTGCCGCCACTCACCTTCTCTTCGCCGCTGCCTTCTGCCTGCTAGCTCGTAGGTGCCGCCTGCCTCTCTGCGCCTGCCGCTGCTGCCCCTTCCTCGGCCGCTGACCACCGCCGCTGCCCGGTCACTTCCCCTCCGTTTTCGCGCCGTTTTCCTGCCGCCGCTGCCCCGGTCTCCTGCCTCCTGCTCCCGCCTCCGCCTGCAGTCCCGCCTCCCCTCCCTGCCCATTGGCCACCCCGCTCCCGCCTCCCAGGTGACCCTCCCTCCCGGCTCCTGATTTATGACGCCCTCTCAGCGACCGCGCAGCGGACGCGCGCAGCGGGTGCGCCTTATGTGCGCCAAAGGTAAGCCCGTCTGCGCCCGTCCGCGCCTGGACCGCGCCCAGCGCCAGACCCCCTGGCCCCCGCGCCCGTCAGCCCCCTCGCAGGACCTACGATTTCGCAACGCTCATCGCACTCAAAACCGCCCGAGCCCCCGGATGCTACCGAGCGTCCCCGCGACGCACCCATGGACCCTTCGCCTGCCGTTCCTGCAACTTCTCCTGCCTCCAAACAAGCACCACGCCCACCAAGACGGACAACAGCAACCACCTGAAGTGCATCCTGCTCAACACCCGCTCCGTCCACAGACACGCCGTGGAACTCTGGAACCTCCTCGACACAGCATCTCCAGACGTCGCCTTCCTCACGGAAACCTGGATGAACGACTCTTCAGCCCCCGACATCGCCATAGCCATCCCGGACGGCTACAAGATCATCAGGAAGGATCGCGTCAACCAGACCGGAGGAGGCATCGCCATCGTACACAAGAGCACCATTCGCATCTCGACTGACTCCATCGACGTATTCAACGCCGCCGAATACCTGCACTTCCAGATCCACACCGACCCCAAGACTACCCTCAGAGGCACCCTCGTCTACAGACCCCCAGGACCACGCGCACAATTCTGTGAGGACATCGCAGACTTCATCAGCCCTCACGCCCTCCCCTCCGCCGACTACATCCTCCTCGGGGACCTCAACTTCCACCTGGAGAACAACAATGACCGCAACACCACCGCCCTGCTGGATAACCTCGCCAACCTCGGACTTCAGCAACTGGTCAACACCCCCACCCACTACGCAGGCCACACGCTCGACCCACTCTTCTCGTCCAGCAAGCACGTCGACCTCACGCAGTGGCTGACCTCCTGTGCCGACGACCTCGCCCCACTGAAGAACCCCCTCACCAGGCCCAGAAGCAAGAAGGCCCCCTGGTTCACGGACGAACTTAAGGACTCCAAGAAGGCCTGCCGCACTCTCGAGAAGGCCTGGCTCCTCAACAAGACCGCCGACAACATGACCGCACTCAAACTCGCCACTCGCAGACATCACCAGCTCATCCGCACCACCAAGAAGAAATCTCTGCGGGAACGACTGGACAAGAACGCCTATGACAGCAAGGAGCTCTTCAACATCGTCAAGGAGTTCTCCAACCCCAGCACCGGCAACAACGACATCACTCCCTCACAGGACCTCTGCGACTCCCTCGCCTCGTACTTCCACCGCAAGATCGCCGACATCCACAACAGCTTCGACATTTCACCCCCGCACCCATCGGTTGAACCTTCGCACCCCGCCGCCACCCTCCAGACATGGACCGAGGTGACCCCCGAAGACACGTCACGCATGATGAACACCATCCACTCCGGATCTCCGACCGACCCGTGCCCCCATCATGTCTTCAACAAGGCAGCCTCTACCATCGCACCCCACCTCCGAGACATCATCAACACCTCCTTCAACACAGCAACCTTCCCGGCGAGCTGGAAGCACGCCGAACTCAGCGCTCTGCTGAAGAAACCAACAGCGGACCCGACCAACCTCAAGAACTTCCGCCCCATCTCGCTCCTTCCTTTCCCCGCCAAAGTCATCGAGAAGGTCGTCAACAAGCAACTGGCAGCCTTCTTCGAGGCGAACGGATCCCTCGACCCATCTCAGTCCGGATTCAGAGCCAACCACAGCACCGAGACCGCCCTCATCGCAGCCACCGACGACATCCGAGCCCTGCTTGACAACGGCGAAACAGCGGCACTCATCCTCCTAGACCTCTCTGCAGCATTTGACACTGTCTGCCACCGCACACTAGTACAACGCCTCAACGACACCGGCATCCAAGGGAAGGCTCTGGAATGGATCCTCTCATACCTCTCCGGCAGAACACAGAGAGTACGCCTCCCTCCGTTCCGCTCCGAGGCCACCGAAGTCATCTGCGGCGTCCCGCAAGGATCGTCGCTCAGCCCCACTCTCTTCAACATCTACATGAAACCCCTCGCTGCCATCGCACGCCAACACAACCTCAACATCATCTCCTACGCCGATGACACCCAGCTGATTCTCTCCCTCTCCAGAGACCCTGACACCGCCAAAGCCAGCCTGCACGAAGGGATGACAGACGTCGCTGAATGGATGAACACCAGCCGCCTGAAACTGAACACGGACAAGACAGAAGTCCTCATCCTGGGACCATCACCCTCCGCATGGGACAACTCCTGGTGGCCCCCGGCACTAGGCACCGCACCTGAACCGACGGACCACGCACGCAACTTGGGCGTCATACTGGACTCCTCCCTATCGATGACCAGACAAGTCAACGCCGTCTCCTCAGCTTGCTTCCACAACCTCCGCATGCTCCGAAAGATCTTCCGATGGATCCCGACCGAGACCAGGAAGACGGTCACCCAGGCTCTCATCACCAGCAGACTAGACTACGGAAACACCCTCTACGCCGGTACTACAGCCAAGCTTCAGAAAAGACTTCAGCGTATCCAGAACGCCTCCGCCCGACTCATCCTGGACGTCCCCCGACGCAGCCACATCTCGTGCCACCTGAGAGACCTGCACTGGCTCCCTGTCAACAAGAGGATCACGTTCAGACTCCTCACCCACGCACACAAGTCCCTCCACAACCTAGGCCCAGGGTACCTCAACAGCCGCCTCACCTTCTACACGCCCACCCGCCAGCTACGTTCCGCTAACCTCGCCCTCGCCGTTGTCCCTCGCATCCAGAGAGCCACCGCTGGAGGAAGGTCATTCTCCTACCTGGCAGCTAAGACTTGGAACTCCCTACCCGTCCACCTGCGGATGACACAGGACCACCTGGCCTTCAGGAAACAGCTCAAGACCTGGCTGTTCGAGCAGTAGCAGACCCCCTTCCCCAAGCGCCTTGAGACCCTTACGGGTGAGTAGTGCGCGATATAAGTTCCGTGATTGATTGATTGATTGATTGGAGCATAGATGGCCAACTGTAGCCTTAAACTGAACAGGGACAAAACTGAGCCTATGTTCCTAGGCAATGGCCCAGGGCCACGGGCTGGGATCAGCTGGCCGGAGAATTGGGCCCCTCCCCCCACTCCTAAAACATCCATAATAAACCTGGGCATGTGGTTAGACCAAAACCTATCCATGGAAACAGAGGCCAAAAAACTTTCAGCTATCTGCTATGATATCCTATGAATGATCCGTAAAATCATGAACCTAATCCCAGAAAAATCTAGAAAGACGGTAGTACAGTCCCTTGTGGTCTCTGGACTGGACTACGGCAACTCTTTGTACCTTGGCTCTCCTAAATATGTTACAGACAGGCTGCAAGTGGTCCAGAACGCGGCAGCCAGAATGCTTCTTAAGATTACCAAACACGAATCAGCGAGATCATCTCTGAAGAAGCTGCATTGGCTGCCAATCCAATCCAGGGTTAAATTCAAGGCCCTCTGCTTGGCCCACAAAGCCATGCAAGGGAGAGGTCCGACTATGTGGCTGTTTCCATGAGACCTCTCATTACGTTTGCTCCTCTCTGCAGCGCTGGGAAGCCTTCAGGTAGCCATGCGCTTTATAAATCCCACAAATATAAACCTGATCTTATGCTTCCAAGAAACTTGGGTAACAAAACCTTTTCTCGTGGAAGGGTTTCAATCTATAGGTGGAAGGAAAGGTAAAGCTCCAGGGTCTAATGGGTTACCCTTAGACATGTTTATGGAGAATGTTGACTTTTGGGCTCCTCCAATCACAAATGTTTTAAAAGCTGTTGTAAAACACCCCCCACACTTGGCATCAGTCAGTGATTGTGCTCATCTTTAAAAAAGGTAATTCGATGGACCCAAATTGTTACAGACCCATATTCTTGCTGGATTCCACCCTTATGGTGATAGGCAGGATTCTATTGACTAGGCTAGAGATATGGGCTGAAAACAAGAATATCATCTATGGCACACAGTATGGGTTTCGAAAGGAATTAGGCACTGTCGAGCAAGGCCTGCATTTATACCTCTTAATTAGTAAGTACACCCTGGCAAAAAAAGTTCATTATACATGCCATTCATGGATCTTTCATGTACCTTTGATAGTGTGAACCATAGCAAATTATGGGACCTCCTGACGAATATGGGTGATGAATCAACAATCATTTTATTTTTAATTAAGTTGTATGCAGCGATTACAGCTTGTGTAAGATTTGGCAGTAGGGGGGAGTACACAGAATGTGATAAAAGGAGTGAGGCAGGGTTGCATCCTGGCCCTGTTTTTATTATCTTTAAACATTATTAATATTGGCGAGTTTGGGTCGTCTACACTTGGGAACCCAGCCTGTGACGCTGCGAAAAATGTCATAGAGCGACAACCTGCGAGAACTGTCCCTCCCAATTCTATTACAGGTCCGGAGGCCTCAAATTATGCTTTCTCTTTCTATTTTATTGCCACTCACAGTGGCCCATCAAAACTTTTTTGTATGCAAAAACACTACATATCCCATTATGCTTTGGTATGTGTCACTTCCTGTATGACCCTATAAGAGCCACCATAACCATTACGTGAGCCTCTTTCTTAGCTGCTCAGGCAGGAAGTTAAGTGCCCCACAAAATGTTCCTATGTTTATGTAATGAAGATTATTATTGCATGCGCTGACAGTGTTATACATTCATGTATATGTTGATTGTAATGAATCACACTGCTTCATTTACCTGCATTGTGTAAGACGCGCGTAATGCGCTAGATGTTTAATGTTCTTTATTCTAGTTGATTCAAGTGTGCCGTGTTAATTAGTTTGGCATTCCATTCACATACGCGCAATTGCGCTGACGATCCTTACCCCGTTACAGGTGGCCGCGTGAAGTGCGCTATTATTCCCAGCCGCTAGAACGCTGTCAAAGACTCCCGCAATGCAGCAGTGAATTGCGCTATGCGGGCGGCCCGATAGGGCTTTAATGTGGTGACTCAGATGTAAAAATGTACCACGCTGCCGTCGGCAGTTAATTCACCTCGATTATAAACGCTACAGGCTTTCCCTCATCGCCGGTGCATTTTTCCTGAGAGCTTCTTTACTCATCGTCGTGCGTAGCCCAATTGGGCTCCTTTTTGATAGGATTGGACTACGCACGACGTATTCGACCCTAAAATCACTCCAGAGCTCATTTTGCGAGGAGTTTCTTCGGACAAGGGACCCGGTCTACGCCTGAGGTGGCTGAAATAGTGATCTGGCCTTGGAGTGTGCACAAACTCCTTTGATATTTTGTACTCTTGGCTTTCCCTACGCCCTGTGGGCTGCAAGAATATTTATACAGCTTTTGCTGAGGAGCTAGGTACTTTGCTGTGTGTGCTGTGGGTTGGCTTCCCCCTTTCTCCTCTTCTGCCCATTACATTTATAATTCTACTCTGCCATGGAGAACTGGGTCAGCTACGAGTATAATAACCTATATGAGGAGTAAGTGACTACCCCTTCCCTGGAAGATAATATTGTGGAGGTGCTGGACGCTACGGTCCAAGAGTCCGTGAATAAGGCCGTGGAGAAGGAAGTCCCTGGGACTGTGCAGCAGGCGCTGGCTGCTGCATTAATGTCGATAACTAAACAGCTAGAGCAGTTTGCCAAACATCACGGCTTTAGTACCCCTGTTGAACCAGCTAAGGACACCACAGTTGTTGGACAACAGTCCAAGTCTTGGCCCCATGCTGATGCTCTCTTCTTTGCCTCCTTCTGGTAAGGCCAAACATCCTGACACTGATACGGACACAGATACTGATACCACAGAGACTGACACACCCGATGAGGCACCCCGAAAAAGAAAGCTAGGAAGACTAAGCACGTGGAGCAAGACCTATCCCAAACTACGTCTACTCCGTTCACTTTCAACCCCGAGCACATAGTCCACCCTAGGTCTTCGGACTGGGCTCCTGCACCTGAAGTCGCAGCGTACTTGCATGATGACCTCCGGCGGAGTTTTGACAAGGAGGTGCATAATAGATTACGTTCAGAATGCCCCAGGCCTGATATTCCGGACAAGGTTGCGGAGACCCCGGACATAGACGCAAGCCTACTTACCTTCCTCAAGAAGTTTGCTAAGGACCCAAAGAAAGGTATTGATCGGGCCTGGCGAGGCTGTCAGGACAAACTCCTGGACGTGGCAGGCCCTCTCGCTAAGATTCTAGAAATGGCCCTGGAGGCGCAAGGCTCAGGCACTGCGGTGGATCCAGATGTACTGGCAGGGTGGACCCAGCGGGCCATTTGCCTACTTGGTAACGCAAATTGCACCCTATCTACAGAAGGACGCAAGTCGCTCATCATGCAAATGGACTCCAACCTCACTGAATTGGCGGTAGTGGAACCGAGGCCCCTGGCTGAGGGCAATCTCTTTAGAGAACACTTTTTCAAGGATGTCTCCAAGTACGTGGGGACGTTCACCACGCTGGATAAGGCCCAGTCTGGCATCAAACAAGTCTTTCAGGCTGGCCTTTTTCGACCGGCCGGGGGTGAGGCAGAGGACGCTCACCAGGCCGTAAGTTCTCCCAAGGTCCTCAACGAGGAGACTACGGAAGGGGCCGCGGAGAGTGGGATTCCACTCGTGGAGGAACCTTCTACCCCACCAGACAACGCTTCAACCAGAGGCGTTTCCACAAAGGTGGCCACCGTGGGGGCTTCCAAGCCCCAGACTCTGCAGGTAAGTGCCCCGACAGTTTACTAATACCCTTGGGGGGTCGCACTCAGTTTTTCTATCACAATTGGTTTCGAATTTCATAAAAGGCATGGATTTTGCAGACAATTCAGGGGTTCCACTTAGATTTCTATCAGACTCCCTATCGGGACAAAAGACCCAGACAGCTTTCTTTTTCCCAACTAGAATGCGGTTTTATCGATTCCGAACTAGAAGAATTGCTGCAGAAACACGCGATAGCGTATTGCAACGAGGGCCCTCACAGCTTTTGCAGCAATATTTTCTTAGTGCAGAAGAAGGGCGGAGGTCACATGTTAGTTTTGATTTTGACGGAGTTCAATCAGTTTATGACTTACAAGCACTTCAAGATGGAGGGCATGCATCTTTTGGCAGATCTCCTCAAAGAAGGAGACTGGATGGTCCGGCTCAACCTGAAGGACACCCATCTGTCAATACCTATCTTTCCTCCTCACTGCCGTTTCCTCCAATTCCAATGGCGGAACCGGTAGTTCGAGTACTTGGTCCTTCCTTTCGGGCTCTCCTCAGCACCATGGTGCTTCACCAAGGTGATGAAACCGGTGATAGCTCACCTGCGAGAGCAAGGTATTCACATGATAGTTTATCTAGACAACATACTCATCATGGCGCAATCTCCAACACTAGCTGTTCATCATTTGCAACTTACCATAGCTACTTTGCAAAACCTAGGGTTCGTGATCAACGAATCCAAATCAGCTTTTGCTCCCTCGCAAACTGTGGACTTTCTAGGGTTCGTCATAGATCCTCGGACGACACAATTGAGTCTCCACCGCTCCAAACTGAAACTCATCAGAAAGGAGCTCACCGCACTGTTATCCAAACAGACAGTCTCACTCAGAGTAATCGCCAGGATCATGGGTATTCTGGCATCCTCCATACAAGCAATCTTCCTGGGTCCCCTTCATTATCGGGCTCTTCAGAGGTTAAAGATACAACACCTTCAGAAGGGTCTTTCTTACACGGACGTTGTTTCCCTCTCTCAGGCAGCAAGGGAAGAGATTCAGTGGTGGTTAAGTCACATTCAGGCGTGGAATGGCAGGGCCATTTTCGGCTCTCAGCCAGAAGTAGTTATAGAAACCGATGCCAGCCGTTGGGGCTGGGGTGTGCGTTGTGGAGATATCTCCACAGGAGGGCGATGGTCCCTGTGTGAACTTGATCTTCACATCAATTGCCTGGAACTCTTAGCGGGATCGTTCGCTATCCGGACACTGTCACCCAGACGACTCTCATGTTGCATCCTACTTTGGATGGACAACATCTCGGCGGTGAGGTACATCAACAAGTTGGGAGGCACAAGGACCTCTCTGCTTGCAGAAATAGCGAAGGACTTCTGGCATTACTGCCTAAATCATCAGATATTGGTGATTGCCGAATATATCCCGGGGCAGTCGAACATAGTAGCGGATTGGAATTCCCGGCTCCTCAAGGATTACAGCGATTGGCAACTTCAACCCCAGATAGTCCAATGGTTGCAAGCGATCTTGAGCAGTTGCAAAATCGACCTTTTTGCGTCCAGACTGAATCAACAGTCGGAGAAGTTCTTCAGCTGGAGACCGAACCCGTTAGCTCTGGCGACGGATGCGTTTTTGCAGTACTGGTCCAAGGGCCTGAATTATGCCTTTCCCCGGTTCATATTGATTCACAGGGTGACCACCCAAGTGTCTCGCCACATTGCAGAAGTGATTTTGGTAACCCCCATGTGGAAGTCACAGCCTTGGTTCCCAATATTATTGGAGATGAGCTGCGACTCCCCCAGGATGATTCCATCATTCTCGACAATGCTCCAGGGCCCTCATGGTGAAATGCACCCGATGATGTTAGCGGGTCAGTTATCTCTGATGGCCTGGAGACTTTCAGTCAAAGATGGCAAATGCCGGGACTTTCGGATGCAGCTGCATCTTTCATCAACCAAGCCTGGGATCCCTCTACCAGAAAATGATATTCTTCAGCCTGGAAAGGCTGGGTTCATTGGTGCGTGGACAACACGTGGATACCGTGGGGGCTGAGTTACCCCATGTTGTAAATTTTCTGTCCGAAAAAGCATCGGAGGGTCTGGTGTACCGTTCAGTTAACAATTTTCACTTGGCCATTTCAGCAGACCATTCCCAGATAGACGGCAAGCCAGTAGGTATGCATCCGGTAATTTGCAAATTATTAAAAGGTATTAGGGTAGCGAATCCACCTAAACCAAAGTATTCCTCTCTGTGGGATGTTTCTCTAGTTCTTTCCTTATTTGACAACTGGCCACATAATGACATGTTGACGCGGAACCAACTATCGTGTAAGTTAGCTATGCTTTTATGCCTATCTGCCTGTCGGCGGTCCTCCGATGTGAAAGCCCTGGATCTTACAGGTAGAGTATTTACTCTGGTAGGAGTTTCCTTTAACATCACAGCCTGAACTAAAACTTTGTCTAGAAGTGTTGAGTACCATGTTTTTCCTGGTAATGCAAAGCTTTGTGTAGTTCAGTGTCTAAAGGCTTATGAAGAATGTACTAGATCTATACGACCTGATGGTGGATGTATGTCGTTACAACGCATACTTTTACAACGCATGCACTTACAACGCATTTTTTACAACGCAACATCCACTACAACGCATTCCATTACATCGCATGACACTACAACGCATTTTTAAAAACTACCTTTACAACGCATTCCATTACATCACATACTACCTTTACAACGCATACCATTACAACGCATAATATTACATTGCATTTAATAGTATAGGGGTAAAAATTACTATTCTAACTCCAGGGGGTGCAACAGTAGGGTAAGTGTTGGATAGTATAGGGGTAAAAATTATTATTCTAACTCCAGGGGGTGCAACAGTAGGGTAAGTGTTGGATAGTATGGGGGTAAAAATTACTATTCTAACTCCAGGGGGTGCAACAGTAGGGTAAGTGTTGGATAGTGTAGGGGTTTTAATGTAATATTATGCGTTGTAATGGTATGCGTTGTAAAGGTAGTATGCGATGTAATGGAATGAGTTGTAAAGGTAGTTTTTAAAAATGCGTTGTAGTGTCATGCAATGTAATGGAATGCGTTGTAGTGGATGTTGCGTTGTAAAAATTGCGTTGTAAGTGTAGTGCGTTGTAATAGTTGCGTTGTAAAGGTTGTTCCCCCCTGATGGTGTGGTCCAATTGCTAATTGCACTGCAGAAACCTTATAAGCCAGTGTCTGTGGCTACTATAGCCTGATGGTTAAAATCAGTCATGCAAGGTGCAGGTATTGATACCCAAGTGTATGGAGCGCATTCTGTGCATGGAGCTATGGCATTCAAAACATTTGGATGCCATAGCTCCAGTTGGGTTCTACTGTTCAAGATATCATGCGATCTGCTGACTTGTCTTCTGAATTGACTTTTAAACAGTTTTACTATTAACCGGTTGGTGATATAGCTTCAGTTGTATTTGATAAGCATTAAACTAGCATAATCCGAAGCCTCTGGTCCTGTAATAGAATAAAAAATTAGCTAGCATTCGCGCCAAGAATTTTCAATTCTATTGAGGACACGGAAGCGAGGATTATCCCACCCGGTTATATTACAATACTGTAATGTTTACCCACCCGTATGTATTGATTATTCTGTTTAAGCAAAAATTACGGGTTTCTTATATCTCCTTCCTTCCAGCTTCTGAGAAGATGGAGTAGCAGTACTTCTCGTTAAGAAGATGTTAACGTTACAGTTTGTTCTTCCATGTTGGAAGATTTTGTTTGGACTTGTATTATCCTTGGGACTTAAAACGTTCGAGTAAAGAAAGAGGCTCACGTAATGGTTATGATGGCTCTTATAGGGTCATACAGGAAGTGACATATACCAAAGCATCATGGGATGTGTAGTGTTTTTGCATAGAAAAAAGTTTTGATTGGCTGCTGTGAGTGGCAATAAAATAGAAAGAGAAAGCATAATCCTCGCCTCCATGTCCTTAATATAATTGAAAATTCTTGGCGCGAATGCTAGCTAATTTTTTTATCCAACTGAGCCCCTTGGCACTAAACTTGACACTGTTACAGGTCATGGAGAAGATCGAAGAAACCCTCCCACCACCTGGTGCCTGCCGCAGGCCTTTTCTCTTCCACCTGCTTAATTACAAAGAATGCCACTCCATCTTGCGAGAAATCCGTAAGCTTTAAGAGATAAAAGTGGGCAACGCCTCTATCCTGAGTACATCATGGCGGTTCAGCGTCAGAGGAGCTCCTTTCTTGCATTTAAGCGGCTTCTCTGAGCACTGGACATGAGATACTCGCTCTTGTTCCCTGCCCGCCTCGGCGTGGTGACGAACGGAACCACACACTCCTTTGAGTGTGCAGAGGAAACCTGGGACTGGATGGAGTCCACTCAGGTTACGACTTCTACCCCCCCCCCCCCCACTGAAGTGGTGCAACCACGTGACATTACAGGGAGCCATCCCCAGTGGCGCAGCAGGCGGGAACTCCATCCCTCACAACCTGGCTCTGTGCCAAACTTGGGGCAGGTAATCCTAGAAAGGTGTCAAGCCTTACAGGTGGCATCTGAGATGCAAGCTCACACTCAGAGTTTGAATCCAGAGGCGTCCTCAGTGAAATCCCTGATTAATGATGGCTCTTCCACCGCATGGCCTCCTAGATCCGATTAGATGGCACCATCGGATGTGACTCTCCAAACTGCTGAAGACCTGCCATGAATCATTGAATACTGTCACCCATTTAGTCCAATCTGTTTTTTCCCGGTTCCTCTATTGTGTTGCTTATGCAGGCACTAACCTCTCTTATACTTCAGTTGGCGATGGCCCAGCCCTAGGGGGATGCACCACCTAGCCTAGCACACATAACATGTGTATTTGTAAAGCGCACGCTCGCCCAATGGTATCTTGGCGCTGAATAACACATGTTTATTGTTGCACAATTCAATGATACTGATTTTATTGACCTCAGAAGGATGAAAGGCTGGGTGGACCCGCTGGGATTTGAAACTGTGACCATGAGGTTGAACACAGGCCCCTACAGTGGATGCATTAGTCCACTAAGCCACCAGATACAGGTTACCTACACATCATGTTGCACTGCTGTCAGATGGACACACATAACTATAGTTGGTATCTCCATATCCTGTAACAGGGGTGCTGCATCCTTAGCTTTCGCACTGTTCCCCAACACTTCCTTTAGCTAGCCTATAAGGCCGGTATTTGCCGCAGTTTGGGCGGACACCTGTTGTTCCTCCGCTCTGATAATGTTACATGTTATGCTTTCCCTTCCTTCCCCAGTTATTACTGATTGCTTGGAAGAGCCCAGTCCTCCTTGTCATCCTCCCCAATCAATTGTACTGCCTAACACATGGACCCCTGCCTCATACGGGTTAGCTGCAGGCAGGGCCTTGACTCAGTTCTCGCATGACCCACACTAACATTATCACCTGGAATGTGAGGGGCATGCATATGCCCTTGTGCCGCTATGTCATATACTCCTACTTTAAACATAGATCCACTCACATTGCGCTACTGCAGGAGACACACCTGACACTGGTTGTTGTCCGCGTACTCCAGTGGCATTGGCACGGACACGTTTTTGCCACTGCCTACTCCTCTTATGCCAGAGGTGAATTGGTTTTGGTGAAGCTAGGGATTGCTTTCATGGCAGATGAGGTCAAGATTAATGCTGATGGCTGGTATGTGCTAATCCAAGGTCAAATAGATAGCCGTTGCCTTTTGCTAGGGGTGATATTGTCGGGGTTTCTGCCCCGGGGCAGAAGATCCAATATCCACAGGAGGGAAGAAAATGCATCTCCACTCCCCTAGGTTACAGCCACCCCCAAACTGACAAGGCGCACTGAAGGATAGACTAGTACCCTTAAGGAGAGAAGAGACGTCGTAGGACCACCAGAATTATCTTCCAGTACTTCTCACAGGAAGGGGAGAGGAAACCAGAAGTCGTGTAGCCCTGTAGAAAATAGACAACACAGGATGAGAATAATTAACAAAAGGGGTAGTAGAGACGAGATCACAGAAAGGGATTCATAGGTTAAACTACCCAGGTTGTATGCTTCCACATACTCACTTTGATGCTGCCAGCGTATCTATGAAGTCGGTCTCTTCAGTGTATAAAGGAACGGTGGGAAAAGATGACAAGCTGCTTAATTGGTTGGTTTATAACATAAAATGTTCAAGGCATAGGTCTGCCTTTCGTTTGATTCATGAAGCAATATGTCTGAGGCAGAAGCATTGAGGTCAGTTAATGCCCTGCCGCTTGTAAGCAGTGTCCTCCAGTGGTCCGAGAGGGAAATTGTGAAAACTAGATGACACGGAGTAAAGGGATTACTGTAGACGCAAGCAGACCCAGACGGATACAAAGGAACAGTTGGGGTCTGTCAAGCGAGTTCAACACAGCGAAAAGAAAAAGCTCCACGAAGCCGGCAGCCGGAGAATAAAGAAACCAAAAATTAAATTCCAATGGCGCAATCTCGCGCTCGATATATACAAAGTTCCCCTGAGCCTGTCCCCTGAAGCAGGCAGTAAACGGAGTCCAACAGAAAAGGGGAAAAAGAAAGAAAGGATCACAGCGTGTCCCAGCGCGTCTTGTGAAGCACGCAGGCACACTTTCAGCGCGTGATAGCGCACAAGGCAGAAATGCTCAAAACAGAGAGAGGGTCCTAACGCTCCGCAGCGGGCATCACAATGGACCAAAACGGCCAGAGAATTCAGTAAGAATCTAACTTCTTTAGGAGTAGAGAACCAAATTCCAGTTGCAACCAAAAACTCAGTTGTGTGGAAATCCAGAAGGGTCGAACAAACAGGAAGGGCGTGGTCCTTGCCAGGAAGAAAGCCAAGCACCTGGGATCGGGATCTGACTGCTAATAAGCTGTAGGAGTCACCTGACCGTGGAGCAGTGCAGCGTGGGAAAGCATACTGTCTGGTACCCATTGCAATGCATTTTGGGAGTGGTAGTTTTTGGTTAACACCAAGTAAGGACAGGGTACTTGAAGCCTGGAGGTTGACAGATATATGCCAGTAACGCAAACCAGACCTCGTTCCTGTGCACAATATCTAACAAACTGTCCTGTTGGAGTGGGATCCTGTGGCTCCTAGGAGGGGACATTAACTCTGTTCTAGATACAGACTTGGACCACTCTTTCTATCCCCTGCCATGCATGTTAGCCATATCCAATGCCCAGGCGCTAAGCAACAGGCTCCAGCACTGGCAACTTGTAGATATATGGCGTACCTGGAATCCTAGTACGTGTATACTCCTTTTACTACTCACTTCACATAATGCATGTTAAACTCCTGCTTTTTCACACCTGCCCCCAAAGACAGCCAACTGAGTCATTACTACTAGAGGTTGCATATAGGTGCTACCGATGCAGCCTATACATCACATAATACACTATCCCATATGCGCCAGAGTTGCCCTTGCTGGGTACACCTAGGGATGGCAACACCATCTCACCTGCAGAGACCTCCGCTTGGCTGGGGGCTGACCTACACATCCTAGGGGACCTCTACCAAGATGGCACACTGGCGCCTTACGACACATTAGCAGAGGAGGAGGGAATACCATCGGGCCAATTCCTTCTACATACCTCGTTACTTACAGAGCTGGCTAACAAATGGGGAGATATGTCGAGGCAACCACCTACACATTCTACTGCCCAATATCTGCAGGTTATGAGGGCAGTCAGGCACCTCACGTGATGACTTACAGCTTCCTTGTGTCAGCACATGGCAGCACCATTTACATTTCTGAAGCGACATTGGGAAGATGATTTGGCCCGCCCGAATACGGATAAAGAATGGGTTGCCATATTAGAAAGCCCAGTCAGCGTCCCTCTGAATGCTCGCTTCCTCATCATCCAATACTATATAATTCAGAGCGCTTACCTCACCCCTGCCAAGATGAACAGATGTTTTAATTGTGCAAATACTCATTCCCCCCAATGTCATCTCCTGGATGCTGACCTTCTTCACATGCTGTGGGCCTGTACACTCCTTACAACTTACTGGCAATACATAACGACACAACTGGCAGCTTGCTCAGGACGCATAGCACCTCACACATGGGAGACATGCGTCTTGGGTCTTTTTTGCTGGAGCAAGGTGAAGAAGGTCACCTCTCGCTTTATCGATTTGGGACTACTGGTGGCTAAACGTTTAATGACTAGGCATTGGAAGTCACCTGAGCCGCCTCTTCTGGTAGCCTGGGGACAATCGCTCCTGGTATGGACCCAGGCTGAGAGTAATGCGCTACATATGGAAGACACCTTAGGATTACGTAAGATGCCTATAGCTGCTAACTGGGGCACCATATTGCATGATTTTCAAACCGAGCATCCCCCAGACTCAGATCATTCAGTTACTACAGTGAGACAGGCAGATGGAAAGTCCTAACCAAACCCACTGCATACATAAACTGGGACCATATACAATATGGTTGCCTCTCTCACAGTCCCGGATTTGCTGCTCTCACCGATGGGTAATGTGCATACTTTTGCATCCTGGGGAGAACGGGGAGACGTGGTGGGCTGGGGAAACCCAAGTTGGGCAGAGCTGTCCCGTAGTTTTGTCCCTTCTGCCCTTCCTTCTTTTACCGATCTCTCCTCTTGTTGATGATTTCACCACGGATTTCCGCTTACACCAATGCCACATGTCAGAGGCCCTGTAGTAGAATCTTCATGAGTGCTCAGTCCCACACATTGAGAAGTCCATGCCTACAGCCTTTCAGAGTGACTCTACACATGCTCATTGGGGCATGGGACACTTCTGGGTATGTCGTACTTTGTGCAATTCTACTGCCATGACATGTTTCATGTAATGTTGATAGATACTTGGCACTGTACCTGATTTTGAAATGTCAACCCCTTACCATGTTTATACTTTTACTTTATCTTTAAGATAGGAATCCTTTGGCACCCGTATTCCTGTGGCAAGCAGTATGGTCGCCCGCATGCCCACCCACTCTTCCAAGTCAACTAGAATTTCCGCCCCCTGGTTTAATGAAGTCCTCAGGCAGAGTAAATGCTCCTGCAAGCGCCTGGAAAGGGTATGGCGCAAAAACTTTAATCTAGAGGATAAAGCTATATACAAACAGGCCTTGAAAGTCCACCACATTAAAATTTATGAAGCCAAAAAAAGATATTTTGTGTCCAAAATTGAGACATCCAGAAATAAGGGCAAGGACATTTTTTAAATCGTTAAAGCCTTCTCCTTTCCGCTTACGGTTGCCAGGCCTTTTACATCCTCTATGGAATAGACAAGCCAAATTGCTGCCTTTTTCCATGATAAGTTCAAAGTCATCCAAGACTCGTTCGCTGAGAACCTCCCGGTGGAGGGAATGTACTCCAAATTTCTAACACCTGGAGCACCTGCTGAGGGTCCATCACTAATGCAGTTTCCCCCTCTCCAACTGGAGATTTCCTTGGAAATCATGAAACGCCTTAAGTCTGGCTCTCCCTCGGACCCCTGCCCGGCAAATTTGCTGGCCTCGGTGGCCGAGGCCATTAATCCAGCGGCTAACCAAGTCCTTAATTCCTCGTTGAGGACCGGTCATGTGTCTGGCAGATGGAAAAGCGCCAAAATCCTGCCACTGCTAAAAAAGCCCTTAGCCGATCCTTTGGTAGAAGCCAATTACAGACCTATTTCACTGCTCCCGTTTTTCTCTAAGATTTTAGAGAAATATGTTAATTCTGTCATTTCTGAATATGTGGAAATGAATAATCTCCTCCATCAGAGCCAGTCAGGTTTCAAATCCAATTTTTGCACGAAGACGGCTCTTTTCGAAATCTCAGAGTCCAATCAAGGAGAAGCTTGATAAGGGGGGTAAAGCTATGTTAATTCTGCCGCACCTCTCCGCAGCTTTCAATACCGTGCCACATGAGCGACTCCTGCACAGGTTGCAGGATTGCCACCTGGGTGGCACGGTTCTGAAGTGGTTCTCCTCCTTTCTGGAGCATGGATACCAAGAGGTCTGGTCTCCCCTTTTTGCCGCTCCTAACCCTTCCATGAAGGTGTGAGTCCCTCAAGGCTCAATTTTGAGCCCCACACTCTTCAACCTATCTATCTCTCCCCACCCCGCCCTACCACCCCCACCTTCTCCCAGCACTAATACTCCCAGTGCCCCTCTCACACCTCTTTCCCAATCCATCACTACTCCTCCTTCACCACCCACAGTCCATCCATCAAATATGGCAACTCTCACAACCGACCCCAGACTAGATGAGATATTATCTCTGCAACAAGTCAAAACTGACATCCAAACTCTATACAATCTGATTCTACAGCAACCCAAGCTAGCGCGCCCTAAACATGATTCCAGACACACACATCAAAAATTCTAATCGCACCCAACATCTACACGTAAGCCCCCAAAATCATGAGCCCCCAAGATGGAGTACAGTGTCTTACCCCAATGCCTTATCCCGCCAAATCAGGATGAAAAATTCCTTATCATCTAAAGAATTAGGTGCCTTACTCCGCTCTTACGAGCTATCTTACATCCCACATAACTCTGTGCACCCAGATAATTTACATATAGATTCCTTAATATAGTCTATCCCTATCAACACACACAGAGCTACAAGACACAATTCCAGAGGCATAGTTGAAAACAACCTCACACGAATCCCTCTCACATTCGAACCCCCCACCATATCTAACAAGACGCAGCTAAAATGTATACTCCTACACTGCAGGTCCGCATCTAGAGACGCAGCCGATATAGCAGACCTTCTACTCACTAACGAACCAGACATTCTAATCCTGACGAAAACATGGCTAAATGAATCACCTAACCCATCCTGGACATACTAGTACCCCCTAAATATGACATCACCAGACTTGACAGAATTGATAGGCTGGGTGGTGGAATCGCTTGCATACATCAGAGCAATCTAACAGTGATCAATTCCAATGGCCCGCACCATCCTCTTGTGAATACCTTTGCTTAAACATCTCTAGTAATAACAAACAAATATGCTCATTGCACACATTCTACCACCCCCCAGGAGATAACATCACATTCATATAACACCTCATGGATATTTAGCTACAAATGATGGCCAACAAAATATGCAAATATTCCTGGGTGACTTCAACCTCCACTGGGATGACCTGAATGACCCAGGGGTCAACAGCCTCAAAGCTTTCCTCTCAGTCCTTAATCTTAACCAAATCTGTAACAGCCCCACACACGACAAAGGCGCAATCCTCGTCCTAATAATCTCCAAAGTTGACTCCACTAAACTCGACTCGATCCTCCCCTGTGATTGGTCTGACCGTCACATCATTACATTCCAAATCAGGGTATCAGCTAAAAGTCATTCGACACAAACCTTGAGAACAAAGATCTGGAAGAGAAATCTGAGAAACGTCGGCTCCGACCTACTAGTATCCTCTAATCCAAACATCCTATGTCCCCCGGAAAACCTAGACGATGTACAAGACCTGACCAATAACTACTTCCACTCCATGGACAGCCTATTAGACAAAATAGCCCTCCTACAATGGAAAAGAACCACCACAAAAGACTCAAAACCCTGGTATGATGGCAGGCTAAATGAAGACAGACGCTCACTTAGAGTAATCGAACGACGATGGAGATTTGCACCTTCAGCTGACCACTTCAAGCTACTAAGAACCACCAGAAACTCCTACTTCAGAAAGATCAGAAGATCAAACCAACTTCTTCAGTAATCAACTAGACCAAGCCAAGAACCGTCCCAAAAAACTTTTCGATCTAATCAAATCCCAAACCAAGGGTGCACCCATCCACTCCAAGGCTATCCCTGACTCTCTCCCCAACTGTGAGGAATGTGCCTCCTTTTTCACTACAAAATCAGAATCCATAAAAACCGACTTACTAAATGACCTTTTATCCCTTACAGACATGCAAAAGAGCTCCGCATTGCCCCTGATAGGTGTCCCAGTCAAATATTCCACAAAATTCAACCTTAAAAACAACGCAACCTGTTCCCACTTCAACACCTACAGTGAAGATACTATACTAAAGACGCTAACCGCCCTGAATCCGTCCAACCACTTCACAGACCTGCTTCCCGCTAACTACTTAAAAGACTTAATTCCACTGTTACTACCTCTCTGGACCAAGATTATAAATACCTCCCTCCTTAAAGGAACAATCCAAGAAAGCCTGAAAATATGGCAGGTATCCCCTATCTTAAAAAAACCAACAGCTGACCCATCAGACTTAAATAATTATCGCCTGATATCCATCATCTCCACTCTAGCCAAGCTCTTCGAAAAATGTGTACACACCCAGCTTAGCAACCACATCGAACAATTCAACCTGCTTAACCAATACCAATCAGGCTTCCGAGCAGGTCACAGTACTGAATCAGCCATGACACACATAATTGATGGCGCTCTAAAAATCCTTGACCAAAACAAAGCCTGTTTACTAATCTTTCTCGCCTTGTCATCGGCATTTGACACTGTCTAGAACTGCTGAAACACAGAATGGGAATATCTGGATCTGTACTTACCTGGTTTACTTCTTTTCTCCAAAATAGATCTCATAAATTCAAGGTCAATCACTCCGAGATCCATTTCCATATGTATACAGATAACATCCAACTCTACATCAAGAGCCATTCACTTGAGGACGTCAAATCTCTCAACACAACGCTACAAAAAACTCAAAGATGGTTGGCCAAAAATCATTTGAAGCTAAACTCCCTCAAAACGGAGTTCCTCCTAATCGCCCCCCTCCCCAACAAGTCATCCACCATCCGGGAATGGATGAAGCACCTACCAGCATTCAAAGGGCAACCTCTCATTGTTGAATCAGCGAAATCGCTAGGTGCGACACTGGACAGTAACCTAAAGATGCAGCAGCATATCAGCGCCGCCACAAAAGGAGCATATTTCCATAAGAACACTCTGCGAAAACTGAAACCCTTCCTGCCAGCAAACGACTTCAAACATGCAGTTCAAGCCCTAGTAATCCCAAGAGTGGAATATGGGGCTGTAACCCTAGGCGGCCACCCCAGGTCGACGACAGCCCCGCTAAGAGCCGCTATCAATTCAGCTGCGAGACTCATCACAGGTTCAAAAAGAACCTCTCACATCTCTCCAGACCTGAGAGCCCTTAACTGGCTCCCGTTTGAAGCTAGAATTCATCTGAAAATCAATTGCAAGACGCACAAGGCCTTACACTGCAATTCCCCGAGCTACCTAGCTCAGAAACTGGTACTTTCTGCTGGTAATAGCGCCTCCAGAAGCTCCAAGAATCTCCTACTGAAACCACAACGATTTGCCAAGAAAAAAACTTACAACCGATCCTTCTCTGGAATGGCTCCCAGGATCTGGAATGCTTTGCCCACAGAAACAAGACTAAACCTCTCCACTGCCTCCTTCAAAAAAGAAGTGAAAGCGATTCTCATGGCTAAATTCACATGAATTACTTACTTATTACTGGATTCTAATTACTAGTCTGTATTATTGAGCACCGTATTGTAATCACTAGTTTGTATTATTGAGCACCTTTTATCTGAATCACCTATAATTGTATGCTTTTTATGCTTACACTTGTTTCCAATATATGACATGTAAAGTGCTCAGATACCCGCAAGGGTCTTGTTCGCACTATATAAAACCTTCAAATAAATAAATAAACCTTTATATGTCTCCCCTTGCTCCTTTGGTAGAAGCTTGCGGCGCTAAAGTAATCTCCTATGCTGATGTCACACAGCTTCTGTACACCTGTGACAAGGGTGCAGACTTTGGAGGTGAAAAGATCAAACAATGTCTGACTAGGGTTTTTGCATGGCTAAGGGAGAACCAGCTCAAATGCAACTCAGAGAAATCGGAGGTTATTTTCTTCAGCTCCCCACCCATGGATGGGTGGAAACAATGGTGGCCATCGGATATGTCGCCACCCCTCTCTTCCGTCAGCACCGTCAAGAACCTTGGTTTTAAGATGGATGACCCTTTGTCTATGAAAGCTCAGATCCAGTCAGTCCCAGGATCCTGTTTTGTCCTCCTGCGGATGCTCAGAAAATTTCTTCCCCTCCTGCCTCTTGACCACAGGAAGACCGTTATCCAAGCCCTTATTGTTTCCAGACTGGACTATGTCAATGTCCTATACTTAGGCCTCCCAGGATACCTACTAAATAGATTGCAGGTGGTCCAGAATGCGGCCGCCCGGGCGGTCCTCCTGCTTAAACCTAGAACCCAGATGTCACCTCACCTGAAAACCTTGCACTGGCTTCCTGTGAGGCAAAGAATTTGCTATAAGGCCTTGGTTCTGGCCTTTCAGGCACTGCAGGGTAACAGCGCACATTATCTCAGGAGAGTCACACATTACACCCCCGCAGAACCTTGAGGTCATCTTCAATGCATCGGGCTGTTGTCTCCAAGATATGCCGCACCCGCACAGGAGGCCGCTCTTTCCAAGTGCAGGTCCCACGTGCCTGGAACCTCCTGCCGGTGACACTCAGACAGTTGATGGACTTACTCCCCTTTAGGGAGATGCTTAAAACCTGGCTCTTCCGACACTTACCCTAAGTTTCCCACACTCATTAGGGACAGCAGCAGACTAGTTTTGAGGTTCTCCAGTGCAGGAACACTCTTTCTGAGTAGCTGTGCACTTTATAAATACTCCTCATTCATTCATTTATGCGACTATTGTCCAACCTAGAGGCTATGCAACTTACGCAGCGTGTGGGTTCTGCTACGCATGAAAAAGGGCACATTCTGGATCCCATCTTTTCTAATGACCCTAGACTAAAGGCCCTTACTCCTATCCAGATCCCCTGGTCGGACCACTTCTATATTCCTATCCTGTATGAGAAGGCTTTCACACATATGACAATAGGGGGCAGCACAGTCCTGGGACGTAAATGGCCTAGGCTTGTACCAGAAACCTGGACCAGTTATCTGGAGGCAACTAACCCTCTAAACTCAGAAGACCTCTACGAGGCACACAAATTATGGTCAGACTGGATCACCAACTCCGTTGATAAAAGCTTTCGGAAACCTAGACCGACAGCACAGCGGAACCACAGTAGTGCAGCTTGGTTCAGCCCCCAGCAAGTGGCTAAAAAAAAATACTGTAAAAAACTTGAGAGGAGCTGGAGGAAAACTTATGCCCTAGACCTTAAATCATCATACAAAGCTGCCATCCCACAATATCATGATGACATCAGGAGAGCGCAGGCAGTTTTCTTTGAGGAGAGGATTGAGAGGTCCTCTAATTCTCCCAAATAATTGTTCAAAATAGTGAAATCTCTTACCACAATTGAACCAGGCGCACACATACCCCAACCATCAAAGGAGAGCGGTAACGAATTAGCCACTTTCTTTAAGAACAAAGTCGAAAACATCTACAACTCGCTACACACACACTCAGGGGACATCTCAGAAGGGACGAAGGACACAGCAGACAAGCCAGACTCTCACCCCTGCCCAGAACTGCCCAAGCCCACTCAACCCCGTCATTGTTTACCTTCCTTAAGCTGAGCAAAGAGCAGGCAGACCTCCTACTGAGTAACACCAAATCGGGGTCTTCAATAGATCCCGCCTCCTCACATCCTATCCATGGGGGGCGATCCCATACTGGACCACATGGCCGACCTTATCTCACTATCTCTTGGAAAAGGCCTAGTGCCCAAAGAATGGAAGAATGCCATAGGGAAGCCCCTGCTCAAGAAACCCCAATTGGGCCCTACAACCATGGGAAACTACTGGCCCATCTCACTCCTACCCATTCTGGGAACAAATGCGGAGAAACACATCAATAGCTCCATCTCTCAATTCCTGGAGGACAATGACATCCTACACCAGTCTCAGATAGGGTTTCGCCCGGAACACAGCACTGAGTCAGCCCTGCTTGTGATGACAGAGAAACTAAAATCTATACTTGATCAAGGCAGAGCCGCCGCAATTTTGCTCTTAGATCTAAGCGTGGCCTTTGACGCCGTAGACCACAAGATCCTAATCCACAGGCTCAAAGAGATAGGGATTAGAGACAAAGCCAATCAATGGGTGGCCTCGTTCCTGATTGATAGATCCTTCCAGTGCATGGAGGCAGGTATCCTCTCCAATGTTTTCACATCCCAATGCGGAGTACCTCAGGGCTCATCATTGAGCCTGACCCTTTTCAACATTTACCTGAGCCCTCTAGCACACATGGTACAGGAATTCAGCTTATCTATTGTATCTTATGCTGATGACACTCAGCTGGTGGTCTCAGTGTCAGAAGCACCCAACTCAAACCATCTGCAGCTAGTTCCATGCTTGGAAAAAATAGGAGCATGGATGGCCAACTGTAGCCTTAAACTGAACAGGGACAAAACTGAGCTTATGTTCCTAGGCAATGGCCTGGGGCCATGGGCTGGGATCAGCTGGCCGGGGAATTGGGCCCCTCCCCCCACTCCTAAAACATCCATAAAAAACCTGGGCATGTGGTTAGACCAAACCCTATCCATGGAAACACAGGCGAAAAAACTTTCAGCTATCTGCTTTGGCATCCTATGAATGATCCGTAAAATCATGAACCTAATCCCAAAAAAATCTAGAAAGATGGTAGTACAGGCCCTTGTGGTCTCTGGGCTGGACTACGGCAACTCTTTGTACCTTGGCTCTCCTAAATATGTTACAGACAGGCTGCTAGTGGTTCAGAACGCGGCAGCCAGAATGCTTCTCAAGATTACCAAACTCGAATCAGCGAGATCATCTCTGAAGAAGCTGCATTGGCTGCCAATCCAATCCAGGGTTAAATTCAAGGCCCTCTTCATGGCCCACAAAGCCATGCAAGAAAGAGGTCGGACCATGTTAAAATCCTTGGTCTCCCCATATGTTAATGTTAATGTTAATAATAATTTATAGAGCGCACGTACACCGGTTGGCTTCATGGCGCTATAAGGCAACAATATGCTGGAATGAATTTAGTTAATTGAAGGCTTGAGAGAATAACCAAGTTTTGAGGGATTGCCTAAATTGCAGAAGGTCTAGTGGGAAGGGGTTCCAAAGTTTAGGGGCGAGAGTGGCAAATCTACAGCCACCTAAACGTACTCGTTTGAAAACCGGGGTGGTTAGGAGCGAGATGGGCAGATTTGAGGTTACGTGTTGGAATGTGCCTAAGAAGTAAGCTGTTAATGAATGCGGGACTGTTGCCATGCAGAGCTTTAAAAATGAGACAGCCCGTTTTAAAGGCACAGCGCTGGGAAACGGGGAGCCAGTGCAATTTGCTCAGTAGGGGAGTTGCGGTTTGCCATCTCGGTTGTCAAGAGATCAGTCTGGCTGCGTGGTTCTGAACCATCTGCAGTCGTTTAAAAAGGTAGAGTGGCATGCCTAGGTATACCGAGTTGGCATAGTCTAGGTGCGACAGGACTGTGGCAATTATAACCTGGATCAGGGACTCATGAGTAAACAGGCGATGTATCTTCCTGATCTTGCGCAGTTGAAAAAAGCACTTGGAGATGACTGTGCCAACCTGAGTTTTCAGTGACAAGTCACTGTTGATGGAGACTCCTAGTGTTTTGGCCGAGGTGGAAGGGGAGGGGGCGGGTCCTAGCTCTGGAGGCCAATGGTGCGGGCCCCAGAACCTGTGGCTATCTCCAGTGAGAACAAGCTCTGTCTTACCGGGATTTAATTTGAGGTGGTTATAGTCCATCCATTGTTGGATATGCAACATGGTGGACTGAAAATCGGAGACCGAGCTAGGTGAGTTGTCAATCTTGAAGGCCAGCTGTAAGTCGTCAGCATAGTTGAAGACCATCACCTTTCTATCTTTCAGGGACTGAATCAGGGGAGCGATGTAGAGATTGAACAAATGAGGGGAGAGGGCTGAGCCCTGTGGAACACCACAGGTCGTTTTACGCGGGGGAGCCAAGAAGTGCCCTTGGCGAACAGCCTGGGAGCGATCCTCCAGAAATGAAGTGAACCAGCGGGCTGCCGCACCTTGAATACCCGCAGACCTGACACGGTCGGCCAAAATAGTATGGTCGACCGTGTCAAAGGCGGCGGATAGATCCAACAATGAAATGTCTTCAGAGTTTCCCCGGAGTAGGTGGTGCGGCGAGCACAGTGACAGGCCTCTGGGCCCGACTGGGCACGGACGGGCGCAGGCAGGCTTGCCATTGGCACGCCTTCGGCGCGCCCGCTGCGCGCATCCGCTGCGGTCCTGTGCTGCGTGTTGCATTTACCTCCGTTCCCCTCCCTCTGCTCCGCCCTCTCGCAGCGTGATTGGCTGCTACACGGGGGAGTCTCTAGGAGCAATCAAGGGAGCCAGGAAGCAGCCGTCTTAGGCGAGGAGCACTACGGTAACAATTTAACGTGCAAAATACAATTCTAAGTGCAATTTCGTTTTTAAAAGCAATGTTTTTTAAAAGCTAAGCGGTAGCGTTTTCCTGACAAACCTAAAACAATTCAAGAGCATGGAAGCCTAGTGTGGGACTCCCGCGCTGCGAGCTGCCTTTACCTCCGTTCCCCGCCCTTTGCTCCGCCCTCTCGCAGCATTGTTCCCAGTAGGCGCCTTAGGTCAGGAGACAGCTTCCTGATGAACTCTCCAAAAATAAGGAAAGCAAGATGGGGTGAAACAGCCTTTTCCCACCTGGTCCCAAAACTTTGGAATGCAATGGACCCAGAACTAAGACTGATCAAAAACGATAGTGTTTAAGAAAAATACTCAAAACCTGGCTGTTTCCATGAGTCCTCACATTACGTCTGCTCCTCTCCGCAGCGCTGGAAAGCCGTCGGATAGCTATGCGCATTATAAATCCCACAAACATAAACCTGATCTTATGCTTCCAAGAAACTTGGGTGCCAGAACCTTTTCTCGTGGAAGGGTTTCATTCTATAGGTGGAAGGAAAGGTAATGTGCCAGGGTCTGATGGGTTACCCTGACATGTTACAGACCCATATTCCTCCTGGATTCCACCCTTATGGTGATAGGTAGAATTCTGTTGACTAAACTAGAGATATGGTCTGAAGACAAGAATATCACTGACTGATGCCAAGTGGGGGGTGGGTTGGTGTTTTACAACAGGTTTTAAAACATTTGTGATTGGAGGATCCCAAAAGTCAACATTCTCCATAGACATGTTTATGGAGAATGTTGACTTTTGGGATCCTCCAATCACAAATGTTTTAAAACCTGTTGTAAAACACCAACCCACCCCCCACTTGGTATCAGTCAGTGATTGTGCTCATCTTTAAAAAAGGTTATTCGATGAACCCAACATGTTACAGACCCATATTCTTGCAGGATTCCACCCTTATGGTGATAGGCAGGATTCTATTGACTAGGCTAGAGATAGGGGCTGAAGACAAGAATATCATCTGTGGCACACAGTATGGGTTTCGAAAGGAATTAGGCACTGTCGAGCAAGGCCTGCATGTATACCTCTTAATTAGTAAGTACACCCTGGCAAAAAAGTTTATTATACATGCCATTCATGGATCTTTCATGTGCCTTTGACAGTATGAACCATAGCAAATTATGGGACCTCCTGACGAATTTGGGTGTAGAGTCGCCAATCATTTTATTTTTAAGGAAATTGTATGCAGAGATTACAGCTTGTGTAAGATACTGGCCCTGTTTTTATTTTCTTCAAACATTAATAATATTGGGGAGTTTGGGTCGTTTACACTTGGGAACCCAGCCTGTGACGCTGCGAAAAATATCAGTCATAGAGCGACAACCTGTAGAACCTGTGAGAACAGGCCCACCCAATCCAACTGAGCCCCTTAGCACAAAACTTGACACTGTTACCGGCCATGGACAAGATCGAAGAAACCCTCCCACCACCTGGTGCCAGCCGCAGGCCTTTTCTATTCCGCTTGCTTAGTTACAAAGAACGCCAATCCATCTTGCAAGAAATCCGCAAGCTTTAATTGATAAAAGTGGGCAATGCCTCAGGCTGGATCTTTCCTGAGTACATCATGGTGGTTCAGCGTCAGAGTGCCTCCTTTCTTGCATTTAAGCGGCTTCTCTGAGCACTGGACATGCAATACTCGCTCTTGTTCCCTGCCTGCCTCCGCGTGGTGACGAACGGAACCACACACTTCTTTGAGTTTGCAGAGGAAACCTGGGACTGGATGGAGTCCACTCAGGTTACGACTTCGAGCCGTCCCCAGTGGCGCCGCAGGCAGGAAAGCCATCCCTCACAACCTGGCTCTGTGCCGAACTTGGGGCGGGTAATCCTAGAGAATTGTCAAGCCTTACAGATGGCATCTGGGATGCGAGATAACACTCAGAGTTTGGATCCAGAGGCGTCCTCTGTGAAATCCCTGATTAATGATGGCTCCTCCACCATATGGCCTTCTAGAACCGATTAGATGCCACCATCGGATGTGACGCCCCAAACTGCTGAAGACCTGCTATGAATCATTGAATACTGTCACCTATTTAGTCCAATCTGTTTATTTTTTTTCTGTTCCTATATTGTATTGCTTATGCATGAGCATTTCAGTTGGCAATGGCCCAGCCCTCGGGGTGCACCACCTAGCCTAGCACACATAACATGTGTATTTCTAAAGCGCCCGTTCACCCAAGGGTATCTTGGCGCAAATAATAGTTTATTGTTGCACAATTCAATGGTACTGATTTTATTGACCGCAGAAGGATACAAGGCTGAGTGGACCCGCTGGGATTTGAACCTGTGACCATGAGGTCGAACAAAGGCCCTTACAGTAGATGCATTAGTCCCCTAAGCCACCAGACACAGGCAACCTGCACAACATGTTGCACTGCTGTCAGATTTACACACATAAATATAGTTCATCTCCATATCCTATAACAGGGGTGCTGCAACCTTAGCTTTCGCACTGTTCCCCAACACTTCCTTTAGCTAGCCTATAAGGCTGGTACTTGCCGCAGTTTGGGCGGACATCTGTTGTTCCTCCGCTCTGATAATGTTACATGTTATGCTTTCCCTTCCTTACCCAGTTATTACTGATTGCTTGGAAGAGCCCAGTCCCCCTTGTCATCCTCCCCAATCAATTGTACTGCCTAACACATGGACCCCTGCCTCATGCGGGTTAGCTGCAGGCAGGGCCTTGACCCAGTTCTCGCATGACCCACACTAACATTATCACCTGGAATGTGAGGGGCATGCATATGCTCTTGTGCCGCTATGTCATATACTCCTACCTTAAACTTAGATCCACTCACATTGCGCTACTGCAGGAGACACACCTGACACTGGTTGTTGACCGCATACTCCAGTGGCATTGGCGTGGACACGTGTTTGCCACTGCCTACTACTCCTATGCCAGAGGTGAATTGGTTTTGGTGAAGCTAGAGGTTGCTTTCGTGGAAGATAAGGTCAAGATTAATGCTGATGGCTGGTATGGGCTAATCCACGGTCAAATAGATAGCTGTTGCCTTTTGCTAGGGGTAATATATGCCCGTAACACAAACCAGACCTCGTTCCTGTGCACAATATCTAACAAACTGTCCTGTTGGAGTGGGATCCCGTGGCTCCTAGGAGGGGACTTTAACTCTGTTCTAGATAGAGACTTGGACCACTCTTTCCCTCCCCTACCACGCATGTTAGCCATATCCAATGCCCAGGCGCTAAGCAACAGGCTCCAGCACTGGCAACTTGTAGATATATGGCGTACTCAGAATCCTAGTACGTGTATACTCCTTTTACTACTCACTGCACATATTGCATGTTAGACTCCGGCTTTTTCACACCTGCCCCCAAAGACAGCCACCGGAGTCATTACTACTAGATGTTGCATATAGGTGCTACCGACGCAGCCTATACATCACATAATCCACTATCCCATATGCGCCAGAGTTACCCTTGCTGGGTACACCTAGGGATGGCAATACCACCTCACCTGCAGAGCTCTCCGCTTGGATGGAGGCTGGCCTACACATCATAGGGGACCTCTACCAAGATGGCACACTGGCGCCTTACGACACATTAGCAGAGTAGGAGGGAATACCATCGGGCCAATTCCTTCTACATACCTCGTTACTTACAGCGCTGGCTAACAAATGGAGAGATATGTTGAGGCAACCACCAGCACATTCTACTGTCCAATATCTGCAGGTTATGAGGGCAGTCAGGCAACTCACGCAATGACTTGCAGCTTCCTTGTGTCAGCACATGGCAGCACCATTTACATTTCTGAAGCGACATTGGTAAGATGATTTGGCCTGCCCGAGTATGGATAAAAAATGGGTTCCCATATTAGAAAGCCCAGTCAGCGTCCCTCAGATTTCTCGCTTCATCATCATCCAATACTATATAATTCAGAGCGCTTACCTATCCCCTGCCAAGATAAACAGATGTTTTAATTGTGCCAACACCCATTCACCCAGATGTCATCTCCTAGATGCTGACCTTCTTCACATGCTGTGGGCCTGTACACCCCTTACAACTTACTGGCAACACATAACGACACAACTGGCAGCTTGCTCAGGACGCATAGTATCTCACACATGGGAGACATGCATAATTTTTGCTGGAGCAAGGGGCAGAAGGTCACCTCTTGCTTTATCGATTTGGGACTACTGGCGGCTAAATGTTTAATCACTAGGCGTTGGAAGTTACCTGAGCCTCCTCCTCTGATAGCCTGGGGACAATCGCTATTGGTATAGACCCAGGCTGAGAGTAATGAGCTACATATGGAAGACACCTTAAGATTACGTAAGATGCTTATAGCTGCTAACCGGGGTACCGTATTGCATGATTTTCAAACAAAGCAGCCCCCAGACTCTGATCATGCAGTTACTACAGTGAGAGTAGGACAGGCAGATGGAAAGTCCTAAACAAACCCACCGCATATGTAAACTGGGACCATATACAACATGCTTGCCTCTCTCACAGTCCCGGATTTGCTGCTCTCACCGATGGGCAATGTGCATACTTTTGCATCCTGAGGAGAATGGGGGAGACGTGGTGGGATGGGGAAACCCAAGTTGGCCAGAGTTGTCCTGTAGTTTTTGTCCCTTCCGCCCTTCCTTCTTTTCCCCGATCTCTCCTCTTGTTGATGATTTCACCACGGATTTACTCTTACACCAATGCCACATGTCATAGGCCCTGCAGTAGGATCCTCATGAGCGCTCAGTAGCGACTCCCACACATTGAGAAGTCCATGCCTACAGCCTTTCAGAGTGACTCTACACATGCTCATTGGGGCATGGGACAATGCTGGGTATGTCGTACTTTGTGCAATTTTACTGCCTTGACGTGTTTCATGTAATGTTGATAGATACTTGGCACTGTACCTGATTTTGAAATGTCAACCCCATACCATGTTTATACTTTTTTGAAAAACAATAAAACAGATTCAAACAAAAAAAATAGGGAGGTTTTGGTGGGCAAAGTATGTGATGTGCCTCCGGTAGGGTCTCAACAACTCCCAATTTTGTTATATGCGGATGATGCAGTTCTGATGACCCAAACAGGAAACGCCTTGCAGTCAATGCTTGTGCATTTTGTGAGTTTCGTGGAAGAGTTAGGCCTGAGTGTAAATCAAGGGAAATCTTTTAGAATGGTGGTATGGGGAGCACAGCAAATGGCAGGGCCGCATTTTCTTAAAGGAAAAATATGCCTAACACTGAGAACTTATCTTGTTTGGTGCTTTTATTTAATAGTTAAAGTCACTGGAATTCTTTGTTGACATTGAATAGTATGGCGTTTGAAAGAAACATAGAAGTTGTTTTTAGATTTGCAACAAAGATAGGTTCCAAGCCACTAAATGTTAAGGCCCCTATATATAACTTTGAATTTGTTGAGGTTGTAACCTATGGGGCTGGATAATGAGGATGGGCAGAAGTGAAATCTCTCCAAATTATACAGAATAAACAGATGTTGGCAGTCCCACCTAGTTGTGCTCACTTCATATGCCACGAAGGATTGGGTATTCCATATCTTTAAGATTGGAATCCTTTGGCACCCGTATTCCTGTGGCAAGCAGTGTGGAGTAAGCCTGCAGCCTCTGAAAATAGGCTGATCATTCAGGATTGCCTGGCCTTAGATGGGGGAGATAAAATACCCTGGTTAAAACATATTAGGAATATGCTTAGGAAAATTGGCATGAGTAATTGTTTTCAAGTCCCTGGGCCAATTAATGATGTGAGTAAGCAGAATCTGAAAACTTAGTGGCAGATTTAGATATTGGCAGCTGGGTTACTCCATCACAACGGGGACGGATATCGCGCCCACTGAGAACATCAAAGCGGCTGCGAAAGTGATCACGCAGGCTGACAAATGGTGCGCGCGCCCGGTGCACATGCACTGTAGCTGGAGGCCTGAAAAGCCACTAGCTTGCACTTCCAAATCCCGCTTACTAAAACTCTCGCCAGAGCAGCGCTAAAGCGCTGGCTCAGGCAAGACCTAATGAGATACTCCATGAAAATGAGTATTACAAGAGCCCTGTCTGGAGGACATGATGGACTGGACTATAGCAATGGTCCTTAACATTTTGACTTTATTGGACCCCCACTGAATCACTACTGAAAGTTAAGGACGCCCGCTAAGGTAATTTTCAGAATTTGAACCTCAAAACAACAGACAAGATTACAGAAACAACTATACATCCAACACATGCCCAAAGGATTAAATATTTTATTTAATTTGCAAACAATAAAAATGTAAATTTTAATTTTAATCAGATGGTTGAAGCTTTTCACAATGTTCTCTTATTTCTAAAAGACAAAGCAGTATTCTAGACTCTAACATGTCACTTTGTATTTTTGGCTCCTAATGCATACTTGTTTTTATGGATTCATACTAGTGCTTCTATTGAGGCCACCAATCGTTCCATACTCATTTCTGTTTGATGAGCTTGTGCTGCCCCCTCCAATCAAGATAAGGATACCAACTTAACTTTTAACCTTCAATTTCAAATTCCTTTACATTAACATAGTGTTTTAACATTTTCAATTTTGCTTTTATTAATATATACTTTATTAATCTGCTAAATGTATGTAATTTTCGAAACAGCAGAGGACCCCCGCGTATCCATTGTAGACCCCCAGGGGGGAGCAAATTCTAAGTTAAGAAATGCTGGACTACAGCAATGAGGCAGGTGGGAGGGAGGGCTGGAAGGTTTTTATAGATTATCTCGATATAATAGAAGCAGTTAGAAATTTGCCTGTTGTCCAGTTCAAGGAGCAGATAGTTGGGGGCCACCTAACTCCAAGATCTCAGTCTTGTCTGAGTTTAGCTTGATGGAATTCTCCCCATCTCAGCAGCTACATGAAATAGTTTTGCATATTGGCCCTAGCATAGTCTTGTTTACCATGAACCTATGTGATAATTTAAGTCAGCATGTGCCTTAAAAGAAAAACCAAATGAGCGACTGAGGTGAGTCGAAGAGGTGGCATAAATATTGAAAAGGGTGGGGCTAAAGAACAAGCCTTGACGGAGCCCAAAAGTCAAGGTTTTGAAAGATGATTGAAACAGTGGAAGACTAGACATGTGGAAGTTATCAGAAGAAGGAAGGTTATCTTTGCTTATTCCTTTCAGTGAAACAGATGTTCAAGTAAGGTGGAGTGAGAGACCATGTAACGATAGTCAACACAGGGCTGATTCTTAACAAGAGGGGGGTCATACACTAGATTGGGCGGGGTCCAAGAACGTATTGGATTTGATCACTGCGAATCAGATAGCTGGTGACTAATCTCTTTTTCAAACACTTTGGCTGGAAGATGAAAGAAAGAAATAGATCAAACATTTCTTAGAATAGCCTGGTCAGCTGGGTGAGACAGCTGCAGAGTTTTTTAGAAGTATTAACAAAGCATCTTTCCACAAAAAAAGGAAGTGAAAATAATGAAATGGAGAAATGACATAGCTGGTTAAAAGCAGAAGCAACTATATCGGGAGCCAGTAGGGAAAGGGTCAAAAGAGGGATCAGGCTTAATGTTGAGAGTGCAGTCTCAACAGATCGGAGAAGCCAGTAAGCGACAAGGTTGAGATACTTAGGAGAGAGACAAATAGAAGAGAGTGCTTCAGTCTATAGAGAGAAATATCAATTGTTATTCTGGCAACTTTAACATCAGGAATCATTACATCAAGATATATAATTTAGTATTTTACAACGGAAGTGGCTTTACTTCTCAGATTAGTTTGCAAGTTCTATTTATAGCCTCTACGAGGAAATATATGTATGTGTGTGTCTGTGTGTGTGTTTGTATGTATATATATATATATATATTCACTGAAAAAACCATAGGTTTCAGGCCTGATATAGTTAGGAATTAGCATTTAAAAAACCTTAGAAATTCACTGAAAAAACAATAGGTTTTAGGGGTGTTATAGCTAGCTGGACATTTCACTCGAACAAAACCTTTGAAATTCCTCCGATATAGTTAGTTGTACTAACTACATCTTGCGCGCCCGCAATCCACTGCTGATGATGTCACATATTACATCATTCATGACATGGTCATTGACATCACTAATGACATCTCAAATGACATCACTAATGACATCACTGATTACATCATCCAGTGAATGTGGTTTGGTTTGTTATTTAAATATGTATTATATATATATAGCAATTTGCGTTGAAGAATGAGCGGATATATAAAAATAAATATTTGGATGGAGGATTTAGTAGCAGTGTGATTGACTGTTTACTTGACTAATTTATAGTGTCTCACTAAATATATTGGATAGTGACTAAACTGTGTGAATATCTGTATCACTTTGTCAGTTGTTGTGTAAACTGCTGCACTAGTTGGTTACTAGCTAAGTGAAAGTCTATATTATTTATTGATTAGGTAACTGAGTATTTGTATGGGAGAGTGAATGTGTGTGTGGTTCAGTGGGGGGTGTGTGACTGCCCAAAGATGTGTGAATACTTGATTCAGTTGGTATATGAAGTTAAAACTACATGTTATAACAGTTGTTTGGGTGAGTGAATATCTTTATGGGTGTGGCGATGAGCAAATATATGTCTCAATGGTACATGTCCAAAAAACAAGAAAAATAAAAGCCAGTGTATGTGTCAGTTGTATATAAATAAGTATACATAAGACTCAGTGATTGTATGAGTGACTGTATGGATAACTGTATACTTGTAATAGTGTTTTTATAACACAACAAGTATGAGCTATTATATATATGAATAGATGAAGTGGGGTTTTTATAAGTGTATAGCTAAGTAAAAGTAAGTATGATCCATTGTTTGCATAAGTGAGTAGGATGACTTCATAAGTGATTAGGATGTGTGCTGGTGTGTAATGTCGATGTAGGTGTATAAGTATATTTGATAGTGTTCTATTGATCATTGACAGCATGAATGAGTGAATCTATAGGTAAGTGATTACATGTGTGTATAGATCTAGGAATCACTGAGTGGGTGTTTAGAAACTTGTATTGGTGTGTCAATGGTTTTAAATCTGGCACTCTGTATTTTACAGTGAGTGATGAAAGGTTATACTAGTGTATGATGAGGTGTATCTGATTGTCACGTGGATGATGCCATCAGTGATGTCATCAGTGATGTCATTTGAGATGTCATCAGTGATGTCACTGACCATGTCATGAATGATGTAATATGTGACATCATTAGCAGTGGATTGCGGGCGTGCGAGATGTAGTTAGTACAATTAACTATATTGGAGGAATTTCAATGGTTTTGTCCGAGTGAAATGTCCAGCTAGCTATAACACCCCTAAAACCTATTGTTTTTTCAGTGAATTTCTAAAGTTTTTTAAATGCTAATTCCTATCTATATCAGGCCTGAAACCTATGGTTTTTTTCAGTGAATTTCAAAGGTTTTGTAAATGACATTTTTTAATGTATTAATTGTTATACTGCTTATTTTGATACTGATTTACTACATTTTGTAAACTGTTTATTTTTAGATATTTAATTTTTTTAATTACATTATACATTACAATACAAAATATACTTTCTCAGAATGAATTACTTTATTTTAAATACTTTGCAAATAGGCAATAGACTTTTAAGTACAGTAGTTACAGTTGTTGCACTGGGCAACACAATTTCAAACACAATGCAACATTGAGCTCAATGTGAATTTCTAGTCAAATGCAATTAGTTACTTTATGGATTATTTTTCTAACCAGAGGACTGGATCCTAGATTCAGTCCTTGGACATCTCCTGTAAACAGTTGAGTAAAAGCCTTTTGGTTACAGTAGTGATTTTTAAGGAATATTATTGTATTTTAAAAGATGACACTTAGAAAAATGTTCACATAGAATCACCAATGTTAACCTATGGCAGAAAATTCACTTAGCAGGTAAGTAGCGTTATTGCTACTTTTTCTTACTCAGTGGTGGATCCTGGATCCAGCACTGGCCAATCTCCTGTAAACAGTTGTAAGAATGTGTTTAAGTCATACAGACGATTTTTTAGGAATATTTTTAATTTGTGAAAATAGACACTTAGAAACTTTTCTGGTGAAAACCACACAATGGATTCCTATGGAAGGAAATACAAGTTACTAGTAAGTACGCTTACAATTACTTTTCAGGGTCAGTGCTGGGCTAAAAGATGCAGCCCTGGGTTCTCTCCTGATAACAGGTGAGTAAATCGGAATTTGTAGTTCGGCTGATTTTAGAGGAATATTTGTACGTTTCAAAACTGGACACTTAGAAACTTTTCTGGTGAAAACCACTCAATGGATTCCTATGGAAGGAAATACAAGTTACTGGTAAGTACGCTTAGAATTACTTTTCAGGGTCAGTGCTGGGCTAAAAGATGCAGCCCTGGGTTCTCTCCTGATAACAGGTGAGTAAATCGGAATTCGTAGTTCGGCTGATTTTAGAGGAATATTTGTACAATGGTGAAGGAAGGGGGCGGGGCCTGAGGTGACATGTGCAAACACGCCCTGTGGCGCATTTAAGTTGGGGAATTAATTCCTCTTCAATCCAGAGGTCTCCTGGGGGCCAACTAGCCCACCAGGTACCTCCAGTATGCACCAGGGAGCTGCGTTGCAGAGAGGTGTTCAGAGGCCACGCCCCTTTTTACAACACTCTGCAACACAGCTCTGTGGCGCTTACTGGAGGTACCTGGTGGGCTAGTTGGCCCCTAGGGGACCTCTGGATTGAAGAGGAATTAATTCCCCAACTTAAAACGCGCCACAGGGCATGTTTGCACACATATCACCTCAGGCCCCTCCCCCTACCTTCACCACTGTGCAAACGCGCCCCGTGGCGTGTTTTAAGTTGGGGGATTAAGTCCCCTTGAATCCTGAGGTCCCCTGGTGGCAAACTAGCCTACCAGGTACCTCCAGTTTGCGCCAGGGAGCTGCATTGCAGAGAGGTGTTCAGAGGCCACGTCCCTTTTTACAACACTCTGCAACGCAGCTCTGTGGCACTTACTGGAGGTACCTGGTGGGCTAGTTGGCCCCTAGGGGACCTCTGGATTGAAGAGGGATGAATTCCCCAACTTAAAACGCGCCACAGGGCGTGTTTGCACAGTATCACCTCAGGCCCCGCCCCCTACCTACACCACTGTGCAAACGTGCCCCGTGGCGCATTTTAAGTTGGGGGATTAAGTCCCGTCGAATCCTGAGGTCTCCTGGCGGCCAACTAGGCCACCAGGTACCTCCAGTAAGCGCCATGGAGCTGCGTTGCAGAGAGGTGTAAAAAGGGGCGTGGCCTCATTACACCTCTCTGCAACGCAGCCCCCTGGCGCATACTGGAGGTTCCTGGTGGGCTAGTTGGCCCCTAGGGACCCCCAGTATTCAAGGGGAATTAGTTCCCCCTCTGCAAACACGCCAGGGGCGCGTTTGCAGAGTGGTGTAAGGAGGGGGCGTGGCCTCCGGCCCAATCCCATTCTTTTTTTTTTCTTCTTTTTTTTTAGAAGGGGGGCTGTGTAGCCCCCCTTCTTTTCCATTTTTGTGGCCCTGGGGACCCTATCCCCCAGGGCCTGCCCTCAATTTTTGATTATAAAAAAAAAAAAAAAATCAGGAAGGGGGCCGCGTGGCCCCCCTCCCAAGGCCATAATTTGTCCCGGGGACCCCATCCCCCGGGGCATGGCCCTTTTTTCTTTATTTTTTTTTATGGAGGGGGACTGTGTAGCCCCCCTTCTCTGGTCACTTTAAGGCCCTGGGGACCCCATCCTCCGGGGCCGGCCATTGCTTAAAAAAAAAAAAGAAAAAATTCATCTGGCCCCGTGGACCCCATCCCCCGGGGGCTGGCCTCTGTTGGGGGCTGTGGGGGGGTCCCCAATCCCCCCACGGTCCCTAGCCGGCTAACATGCTGCTCCCCATGTGGAAAAGCAATCAGCTTTGCTTCATTGAAGCGAGAGCAGTTATCACTGCTCTCGCTTCAATGAAGCAAAGCAGTTTGCAATGACAGGGCGGGAGCCGCGAGGCTCCCGCCCTGTCATTGCAAACTACAGTATCCCTGGGGTGGGCACCCCGGGACACTGCAGGAGCCGGACCTGGGGGGTGGTGGTCCCCAGGGCCTATTCAAGGCTCCAGGAGGTGGGCCGCGTGGCCCCCCTCCCACATTGACAAGTTGCCCAGGGGGTGGCGGTCCCCGGGGCTGCGGGGGGGCGTGAGCCCCCCGCATATACTATCTTTGAGCCCCAGGGGGTGGTGGTCCCTGGAGCAGTGTGGGGGGGGGAATGGGACCCCCCACACTTTTTTTTAATTCTGTCCCCGGGATTTGCCCCCCCCCGGGGGCCAATTACCAAAGAAGCGTGGGAGCCCCGTGCTTCTTTTTTGTTTATTTTCGGCTGAAATTCGCGCTCGGTGCGCGAATCTCGCCGATTTTTTTTAAACAAAATGCTTTTTTTAGCCCTGGGGATCCTTGTGGGACCCCTGAGCATGCCTAGGGGGTCATGGTGTTTCTACCCTGCCCCCTTTTTGCGTTTATCGCGTTTGTTTGATAGGTTTATTGTGCCGAGGCACATGATGGCTGCCAACACTTCCTTATCTGGAGTGTTGACAGCCAATTAGAATACAGCTCGTGCACGGCAGGGTGCGCGCTGGGTGCGGGGAGGGTGCGCGGATCCTCTGAGGCCATAGATATATCTATGATTTTACTTTTGATTTTCTCAGGAACTACTGAACGGATTTACACCATTTAAGCAAAAGGCACGAGTCTGAACTGAGGACTACCTCTTTGCCAAATTTGGTGTAATTCCGTTCAGCAGTTCGGGCTGTAGCTGCATCAACAGGTCCTATGGGAAAATGCATGTGGAAAACGCGTTTTGGGACTCCCCCTTTTTTCTCGGCCCGCGCTTGACGAATCCCTGTGAAATTTTCAGGATAGGAGCGGACCGGAGCTGGCCAAAAGTTTGGAAAATTTCGCGAAATTTCGTCAATCGGCGCCAACGTTATTCCAAATAGAATGTTGCAGATTTCCTATGGTAAATAGGTCCTAACTATATCTACCTACTGGCGACCGCCAGTAGGTAATATATATACACACACACACACATATATATATTTTTAGGCTCAGAGTTCACTCATACAAAACCATAGATGTTCATCAGTTATAGTTACCTAAACTACCTATAACTTATGCCCCTGCAATGCCGTGAATTGCGGGTGTGTAAGTTATAATTAGCTCAGGTAACAATAACTGCTGAATTTCATTGGTTTTGTATGAGTGAAATCTGAGTCTAACTGTAACACCCCTGTAACCTTTGTTTTTTTCAGTGAATTTTTAAGTTTTTTAAATGTTATTTCCAACTATAATGAACCCTGTAATCTTTGGATTTTTTACAGAATTTCTAATGTTATTTCCTAACTGTAACATTTGAGAGTGAGTGGCTGCATGGGTTGGTGAGTGTATGTGCGTGTGGTGTGCATGTGGTTTTGTGGGTGTATGAGTGGCTTTATGGGTCAGTGAGTGAGTGTGTGAGTGACTGTTTAGGTCTGTGAGTAGATGTGAGAGTGGTAGGATGGGTGTGTGAGTAGGTGTCTGAGTGTCTGTATGGGTGTATCAGTAGCTGTGTGAGTGACTGTGCCAGAACAGAACTGCACCTTCCCGTTAAACCAACAAAAGTCCACTACTTTGCCCAAAATGTCTACCCAACTGGAGTACTTCCTACTGATTAATTTGTCATTGCTACCTCGTTGGGTAAATCTCTGCTGCATATTCTACACTTCAGATTTGTTATAGACAACGAGGAAATGTCTCCAGTGACTTTGTGTGCATTTTGGCAATGTGGTTGTTTCTTATGCGTCTTCATCCAGAAATCAGTGATAACATGAATCCTTCTATAGAGATGACAATGAGACTACAAAGAGGTAAATCTTCCCCAAACAAGGGTACTTCCGCTTAACTATATGAAGTAAGTGCTTCTTTGTTTGGTGGAGATATACTCATATTACTCGGCATAAAGACAGTGCCAACAAAATCGGCGGGAAATGTCCTTGGGGCCCTTTCGGTAAGCTGCCCATTATTTTGGCAAAAGGTGCAAAGACCATTGCATACTGCTAAGGTGAATGAAGCGAGGCGAAACAGGGCGCGCTTAGGGTGATTTTGCACATTTATATACTCGTAGTCATTTAAAGGCAGAACCATGGACTCTGCTCTCACCAGGTAAGGACAAGAAAGAGGCCAGTAGTCACTGTCATTATACATTGCACTTCAAGATCAACGACGCATTTACTTCCACAAAGCAATTAAAATCATCTTTCGATATGGAATTGCCAAGAAAACACACTTGCTTTGCCTTTGTCAAGACAAGGAGGTCAGGATAATTTGTCCTTTACAGAAGTGGAGCTTCAATTGGGGCAGCTGCTCTGTTTATATAAGTGCTTCTCGTTGAGGTTTAATTTCTGTGAAATAAGCAACAGGACCTGAATGACCCAGCAAAATCTTAATTGGGAAGGGGGACTCAGTGGGCCTCCTACCAAGACCCTTGATGGGGCCCGGGATCCACGTCTTTGATTTACTTGGGAACCCTTGGACGATGGACCGTTGGCTCCTGCTTAAAGGTGGAGCGGGGAGAAGTATCTTGTCTAATTATATTTCACAGTCTCAATAATCCATGACTCTGAAGGTTCTAAGTTTAGCTAGTTTATTACAAAGCCAAAAACAATTGGACAAACAAGCACTTCAAGATGAGGGTGTAGAAATACATTGGAAGGCCAAACCTATGGGCAAATTTCAATCTATGAAGCATACAAAGGATGACCAGTTATAGAATCAGGACGCAGGTGATCAGTGCACCAACATCAAGAGTATTCTGTAATGAATCTTGGAGCTTTCTGCAGGAGCGTCAGGAACTTGCAGAGTATGCCTCAATCTTCCCCTGCGGCCTTCCGACTCTATCAGACACTAGAGCATCGGATGACACGCCAGGGGAAAACAGGGAAACAAAACAAGGGAAGATGGGGGCCCCGTCTATGGTTTGGCTGAAGAGGGTTCCAGGATAAGACAATACTCCGCTGTTATACAAAGACTGGGTTAACTTCAGTAATCACAACGTCCCTCTCTGTCTAAATATAGCTTATCCTGAAGTCTCGCGTACCAAGGTTCTGCTAGCTCCACAATTGAAACAGGATAGATCTGGTGGTGTCACTCTGGATAATCCTATACCACAAACAACAGAGGATTAGAAAACAAACTCTTCCTGAGACTATTCACAGCTCTCCCCTCCCATCTTTAATCGACTCACAGGTACAGAGGAAGGTTCTCCAAATAGGGCTCACTATGCGGTTTGTCTAGTGTTGTGCTTCGATGGTGAACACTGAGAACTATTAAAGGAAACAACACAAATTACTTCCCCTTTCAATATTTACATGTATTTAGGATAAAGAAAATAAAGCAGCGCACGGCGCTGTTACCGTGCTTCTGTCGATCTGTAGATAAGGGCACAGTGGTCCACGCTAGCGTCCCCTTCTGCCTATTGGGAGAATGGTCCACGATACATGCAGGATTCAGGGAGACAGTACAGTGGAGAAGCGGAAACAGAGCGCGATGACGTAATGCCCCAAACTACTGGAAAAAATGCTTCAGCAGCGTGTCGAACCACTGTGATGACTAACATAGGACGGGACTCTCAACGTCATGAAGGGGGAGGAAATAAATGAGAAATCCAACAAGAACCAAGGCTGGGTTTGATCTGTGCACAGCAGAGGAGCGGGTGAGAAGGGGGGAATCAATATGACCACTGATATGGAATAGGCATGGGTATATGTGGCCAAAATGAAAGGAACAGGTAACACTCACGCCAACGCTGGGGAATTGAGCGAAACCACGGGAACAAGGAGACTCGAAGCGCCGTGCCAAGAACGGCAGACGAACCCCGGAAACAAGGAGACACGAAGTGCCGTGCTAAGAATGGCGGTCCACTGACTTGCTGAGCAGCTTCTCAACCGCGAACAAACCCGCCGCTAGGAAGCCCCGTGGAACCTCAGGAAACCATACGCGGACTTCGGAACACCGGAACAGGAAACAGGAAACTACAAAGCGGAAGTCAGGCAACTAGCGCAAGGGACGGAAACAGGGCTCGAAGCTAGAACGCTAAGCGCGTTCGTTAGCGTTGAGGGTCCTTATATACTGGACCTTCGTGCGTGTTTGACCCTGGGGCATGACATATTCTTCATTTGAGGTTCTTAATTAAAAAGCATTAGTCTGTCCCTACACTACCACTAATGTGACATCCCTACTTAGCATTTCCCCAGGCAAGTTCAGGAAAAGGTGTCAGCATGTAAAGACTTCCTAAGAAGTACACTCACATTAAAAAGTTTCAAGTAGCATAAAGCTAAAGAGCTGGTTCTAAGATGCTCCTTCTCTCTCCATCAGCTCTCCTCTCCTAACTCAGTCCCCTTTGCACTGTCCCTAATTCAAACACTAAAGTCCTAGGACATGGATGTAGGCGACAGCTGATGTTCCTTATCCCCTCCCTTTCTGAAATCAATAAAAAGTTACAATCCTAAAATCCATAAGATTCACCATGAAACTTCGTTAAACACGCATATACAGGACCATTATTACGGTGCACGTTTAAATCAGCGCGTTACATGGCAGTGAATTAGATTCTCATTAGTCACTTGTAAATCGAGCATTAAGACTTCACCATTTAGAGCATAATTACAATGCTAATTTCTCCACGGACAAAATCCCTCTATCACATTACTTTACAGGTTACTACATTACACATTCTAATTACCAAATGTTAACATGACAAGAGAATATATGCAGGATGCAACTACTTGTGATTATAATGCACCCCTACAAATTGAAGAGCGGAATCGCGCTATATCACCCCTCCCTGGGCCGACTTTGGCCCCGGGGGACCTCATCCCCACGGACCCAGCCTTATCTACCTAGGTGCCCTGGGTGTGCCTCGCTTCCGCTGACCTTTTTCGTCCATTTAAGATGAGAACCGAGACTGCGTAGGAAAGGTAGCAAAGTACTAATTCAGTTATAGAAAATGGTGCCATTTATCCCTGATGGATAGCAGCAGAATTCCATACGCTTGGCCCCAGTTTATCTGCACCTGCTGGCATGGGCGTCCGCAGGGGGGGGCAAGGAGGGGCGCTTGCCCCCCCCTGGACTGCTCCTCCTTGCCCCCCCTGTGGCCACTTATGCTTCCTTTATGGACGCCTTTTGTCCGGGATTACGGGCCCTGCAGGGAGCAGAGCTGTTCCCTGCCAGAGGCCTCAAGTCCCTGATGGGGCTCCTTGCACTCCTCCTCGCTGCCCATCCCGCCCATTGTCATTCTGTCTGCGGCTGATTGCCACAAACAGAATGACAATGGCCGGTTTGAGCTGCGCGCCACAAGCACGAGTGGTTAGGTCTGGACACAAAGACCTCCTTTTAACACTCTCAGGGCCGGCTTTAGGGCGGTGCAACCAGTGCCACCGGTGCTGACTCTTCGAGGGGGCGCCTATTTGGAAGTATTTTATGGTTTTAAAAGCACCTGCTGCATTGCCGGCCTCCGAAATTGTCATACAAAAATAAAAATGTCAAGATAACTTGGTGATTAATGTTCTTCCTGGAGAGAAAAGGAGTTTTGTCAAGTGGAAGTTTTAACTCATTTTATGTATCACAGAGGGTTAATGTGTGTGCTGCAAAGAATGTGTACCATGCAGATCACAAAATGCATATAGTTTAAATAGGTCAGTGCTTTTGTCAGAGAGATCCTTTCGGTAAAAAAAAAATCATCATTATGAAATGTAACCTCCAACCATCGGGTTCTGATTTACTTTCTGAGTCTGTGCTTCTCCAGACCAAGCACTCTTAAACTAAACTGCCTACCAGTATGGATGACATGCAACTCCTACACCTTGTAGTCCTCTGTATTATGTAACATTTCCTATACACTGATTTACACACCTATGATTGATTGCATCTGAGTAGTGTTTGCGATGTAAAGTGCTCTGACACCCTAAACTGGTACAGGTGGCACTATTAAATACATCTGAGAGAGAGTGGTTATGGAGACTTGAGGGGGTACTGTACTGTTAAAGGGTAGTAGTGTGGGAGTCTGTGGGGAGCGCCCGTGGGGGGCGCCAACAAACTTTGTCGCACTGGGCGCCACCAGCGCTAAAGCCAGCCCTGAACACTCTGTAGCCTGAGAGCAAGGGGTCTTCTGAATGAAGTTCAGGGTGGGGGGGTGGGGGGGGGTGGGGGGTCGATGCATTATTCTCCCAAGTCAAAAACTGAGGTTGCAGCATAGCCCGGATTTCAGATCCCACTAAAACGTACACAGACTTGTGTCAATAACATATCTATCTGCCAGTATGCACCCTATCATGTCTGGCAGGACGTCCCGACCCTGTGTTTCACTACCTCATATCCCCCTGCACCCCACTCCCCACGCTCACTGCCTCATATCCCCCTGTATCCCACTCCCCGTGCTCAGGGCCGGCTCTAGGGCGGTGCGACCGGTGCCACCGCACCGGCTGCTGACTTCGTGTAGGGGGCCCTAATATGATGATTTTAAAAGCACCTGCTTCTTTCCTGGACTCCTAGAAACTTTCAGCCACCTATAAAAATGTCTAAATGACTGCAGTGATTAATGCACTTCCTTAGAGAGAGGGAGAGATCAAAGTTTTGTGTAGTGGAAGTTTCTACTCATCCTAAGGGAGCGCAGAGGGTTACTATGCTTGCTGCAAAGAACGTGCAGCTCACAAAGTGCGTATAATGTAATGTAAATAGGTCAGTGGGTCACACTTTTGTCAGAGAGACCATATTGTTGATAACTCTTTATGAGTTAAAATCCTAATGTGGAACAGTGAGCAAGTAACTGTTAGCAAAGATGCATGCAAACTGGGCTAGAGCGTTATGATTTCCCCCCAGTTTTTCATTATCCTAATGTGGCAAAATGGGTTAATTTGGGTAGAAATCAATTCTTATTAATAAAGAGAACCCCCCCATCCATGGTGCTAGGTTTTAAATTCTAGGTTTCTGATTCTCCTGACCAAGCACTCTTAAACTATCCTGCCTACCTGTATGGATGACATGTGACTCCTACACCTTCTTGTCCTCTCTCTTATGTAACATTTCCTATGCACTGATTTACACACCTATGATTGATTGTCTCTATGTAATCTGTGTGATGTAAAGTGTTGTGACACCTTACACTGATAGGAGCGGCGCTATAAAATGAATTAAATGCACCTGAGACTGAATGGTTACGGAGGCTTGAGGGGCGCTGTTAAAGGATGGTTATGAAGAACCTGAAGTGGAGGTGGTCATTGGGGGTGCCAAAAAGCATTATCGCACTGGGCCCCACGAGCGCTAAAGTCGGCCCTGCCCACGCTCACTGCCTTATATCCCTCTGTACCCCACACCTCGCGCTAACTGCCACGACATATCCCTCTGTACCCCACACCTTGCGCTAACTGCCACAACATATCCCTCTGTACCCCGCACTTCGCGCTCACTGCCACATATGCCTCTGTATCCCACTCCTCACACTCACTGCCTGATCGCTCATTTTACCCTGCCATTCATCTGCTACGTGTTCTCTCCCCTTCCACTCGTTCTACCTGTGTTCACCCCTTACTTCTTTTTGTGCCTTACTTCTTTCTCAATATCTCTACTTCTTTTCCTCTTCAGTAACATCTGTGACACATCTCTGCACTTCCTTTATATCAACGCACCCCTCTACCTCGCCTGTCTACCTCAGTCGTTATTATTCCCTGTTCCTCAGCTGTCTCTACCTGTCTCTGACACACCTCTCCCTCTCTCTACCTGGCCCTCTCTGGTTCTACGACTGCGTTATTCTCCCCTCTCCAGCTTTGATTTACCTGTCTCTGCTCCTGAATCTTTTACTTCTACACCTCACTTCTTTGTCTACCCTTCACCCCTCGCTACCCTTCTGTTTGCCTCACTACGGTCTTTACCCGACCCACCTTCAGTGCCTCTTCCCATTTCGCCTCACTCCCTCACAGCACTCTCCTAGCATGCATCTGTTTTTCCCCTCACCACCATGCCTGCCTCTACCCCTCCTTACCTTTCTAACCAGCCTAACTTTCTACTTTCCTGTTATTCCTGGTAGTGAACCTTTCATTTCACCCCTCCGGTTGTATTATCTACGCATTCAAATTGAGAAGGTCATTGCTGTGCTCCCAACCTGACATCGAGACCCAGTCCCCTAGCCTCTCAACATGCCCAGATATAACAACAAGCATTGGCATAGCCAATTGGTCTCGCGTTTGGGACCTGCTGCAGAACTAAATACTTATACTGCCGGCATCATACTTACCCAGCGCCAAGACGCCTTGGCAGATGTGCGCTATATAAGTTCTTCAGTCTGTGAGTCAGTCATAAGGTCCCAAAGGCGAGACCTATTGGCTATGCCAATGCTTGTTTTTCTCAGGTTGGCCTGAACATTACCCGATCCGGATTGTCTGCCATTTTAGCCCCGCCCCCATTAACATTAGCCACGCCCCTTCATTTGCCAGGTTCGCCCCCCCCTGGAAAAATTTCTGCGGACGCCCATGCCTGCTGGAATAATGATAGCTAGGCACTTGAGTCTGACCAGTCATTCACATTCTTTCTGCCCCCCCATTCACTTCCATATAAAACGATACCTTTCACTCACAATTCTTGTTAAATTAAAATGCCTCTTATCCCCCCCGCACCCCCACCACCCACGAAGAATCAATATCACAGACATGGGTAAGCACAATGGATGTTGCACAGGACTTATTGATTAGCAGTGTAAACACTCGACTTAACTCTGTTGAGTATACATGGGACGGGAGGATGGTCATGGAAAATATAGAGGGTTTGTTGTGCTTTAGAGACACAATAAAATGCACTTTTATTTAAAAAATATCTACCAAGCTTTCAATAATTTGCATGCCTCTTTCCTCTACCTCTGTCTCCATACCATGTGTGCCACACCCAGCCCTAATTCTAGTACTGCACACCCTAGACCCACTGCTTCTTTTTATCAAATCTTACTACTTCCCACTGTGCTCTAATCTGAATACTAAACCCAAACCATATACTACAGCCTCCGTTGCACCCATATAACTGGCCTATTCTGCACCACCTCTAACATTGCACACCCTCCACCTACATTGCCCCCAAACGGTCCATGACCCTCCACTTTATTTTTGCCCAATCTCCATGCACTACGATTTACTTCTCAGCCCCCATTACTTTCTGCCTTACACTACTGCTACACTCCCTCGCCACTTATCATTGTTCATATGCCTCTCCTACCACTGCCTTCTACAGCATTATCTTGAGCACTGCAGATCCTCTACCTACTGCTTCCTCACCTTGTTTTACACCTGTAACTGCCCTCCACCTACCACCTTTTTCTTCTCAGCATTAACAATATGTGATATTTGCAGCAGGTAGCACTTCTTTTCTCTAATTCGCATTCCACAAGGTATCTTAGCTCTACCGCTTTCATACTTAGCACTGTTTCCTTTAATACACTAAACAGAGCTCAATATTAGCATTCGGTTGTGACCAGCAGGTGATTTATGTGCTATAGCAAAACTCCTAAATAAGTAAAACATAAATACAATAGCTGTTGTTTACACAATAGGGCGGCCATCTTGGAAGTATAGAAAATAACGTTCTGCCATCTAGGAAAGTAATTTCTTACAGAAACAAAATGATTACACGTTATGTCTGGCATAATATACAACCCTTGAACTGGTGCCACATTTGGTAGCAATTTCCAGCAAACATTGCTTTAGTTTGTCATGAAACCTTCCATTCAGGAACTGCAACAGCAAACTTCAGCAGTACTGCAGAGATAGGAGCAACTTAGTAGCAATTGTCTGTATAAGTTGACAATGTGTATCTATATTTCATGGCCAGGAACTATGAATACTTCCACATTTTGCAGGGTGGTGGGGTGAGATAATAAGAATCAGTTTTATGCAAGAACAGTTTTCTATCCTAGGTACTGCAAATGCTCCGAAAATGCCAGTCAAGACAGGTGCAACAGGTATGCATAGATTCACAAAAAATCTTTCATGAAGCCCACATTATCAAACTTGCCCTTCACATGTACCTGATATATTTTTTATGTTAGAAGTGTTTGCATCAACATGGGAGTAAAGCATGGATATATTAATGTCATTTGTACAGAGAAATTGTGTTTATTCACATTTAGATTTATTATAGTTAACATAGGCCAAATTTAAAAATGGCTAACATCGGTTGCTATATTGCATTATGATACGTGATCAATTTATTTGTAGGCAACCTGGAATTCTAATTGTCGAACACAAGGTTCTTTTTCCTTCTTTCCCATGTGAAGAAATGTGTTTTGATTGTAATCATCGTGGAATGTTTGAATTAATAGTGCTTTCAAGAGACACCTCAGTGTGCTGACAAATAATTGTATCTTATCTAATTACTGATAAAGCAAGTTTAAAGGATGCAGAGAGAAATGTATTTTATGAGAAACCTTGAGAACCCAACGTGTATGTAATTGTATAATTTTGCTTTTACCAAGCTAGACAGTCTTTTTGTGAACTCCGTGTAGGTGTGTCAAGTGTTTGAGTTTGTGTGTCTTTAGTTCAGAGCAGAACAGTTTAGGTCATAGGAGAATAGAGCTGGGCAGAATATAATACATTTAGAGTGTTTTTTAAAAGAGAGGACTAAGTTTCTTTGTCTTTCCATTGAAGATACCCCATACTGGGTCGTCCTACGATTTATAAGACTGATTTTATTTTATTTGAATTGAATATTAATTGAAGCATGTGTATTCTGCTTATTAATTATTGCAACTTATCTGATTTTTGCCTTCCACAAACCATTAATTTTTTATAAACCTTCATGGTTTGATACTAAAATATTCTCTATCTTTTTGTAGGGTCTAATGTGCTTTACTTAATTTTGAAGGTATATATGTATGTTGACAAGGCTTTTGGAGGAGGAGGGGATAGCAACACAATCCTTAGGGTATTAGCATATTAACATTGCTTCTGGACCATACAATAGATCCTTAAGGTCTCCAAAATTTGCATGCAGAAAAGCGCTAATAATTCTGATAGTAAAGGGTGGCTCTCATCTGATCTGGATGATTTAAAATTAACTCCGGGTCTTCAAATTTTGCCCCGGTTCAAACTGCGTTCTTGATTCTACATGGTCCCATTTAGATTATTGAAAGCGTTCTGACATTTCCGAAAGAGGTTGGAGTATCATAGGAGTGTGAGTATAATAGGGGAGTGGGTTTTGGTTATGCAGTTTTCGTTGTGAGATGTTGACAGTTGTGGTGTTTGCAATTTTGATGATTTGACTTAATATTCAGTTTTTTTGTCCAGGTGTGTCCAAGAGGACTTTGTGTTGAATTTAAAGATTTGAGTGCTCTTTCATGTCTTTTGTTTGTGCTTATTGTGATTATTGAACTTATTCTTCAGAGTTGAGGTTTAGGTTATCGGATTTGTTGAATTCCGAGATCCCAGATTAGATATATTTACCTGATATTAAACTAGTCTGTTAAGGTTGAGGGTTTGAATTATGAGGTGCCACAACCTCACCAAAGATAGGTACTTATTAACTTCTAATACAAGATTGTACTAACTGAGATTCGTGTTTTAGTTGTTCCTTTGTGCACAGAAGTAGCCCACAGTAGTCTGAGTGGGTCCCTGCCAGTTAAGAACTTGCTTTGTGTGTTTGATAACACCAGGAGGATACTATTCCCTATTTCTGTTAAAGTGATTGCCGATTCCATTTTCCTTTAAACAAAGCACACAAGGATTGTTGTATATTTTGTTACTTTGTTCAAGCATAGTAAATTAGAGAGAAGTGACAATCCCTGTGTGCTGTGAGCAACGGCACTAGGTGTCGAACTGAGATTGTTTTTTTCAGATTTGAGTGCCATGCTGTAATTGGTTGTTGTATCATTTGCTGTTGCACTGCAATTGAATAGTTTCGCAGAGTCGCACTGGGGTTGGTTTTATTTATGCTAAGTGCTGCATTGTGATTTGCCTTCGAACGGTTGGTTATTATATTGGAATTTTACAAACTGATGGCTGATTCACAAAGGCAAACCTACACTTCTGTGTAAGTTTACAATTTACGACTACGGAGACTCCTCAGTCGGGGCAAAGAACTCCGCACGTAAAAAGGTAGGTCTATCTAAACAAGGCAAGACCTGACATTCAGGATGTCCCATTGGAAGAGCCTGATCTTACCTTGTTTGTGGACTACTTTTGTTTAACCGATAGATGAAGAATCTTGAGAGCAGCGTATGCTGTTTGTACCATAGATTTTGTCGTGGAAGCCTCCTATTTGTGCAATGTAACATCTGCATGGGGGGCTATACTGTTTGCTTTGATCAGAACATACTGTGTTTCCAATAAATTGAGTGTCACAATTTACACCAAATCAATATGGTTAGCAGTGGTCACAGCCGGATTTCCTAATCTCCTCTGTTTCTCTAATCAGGAATGGAGAATATGTCACAGAAGTGTTGGAAGCAATGCAGTTTACTATAGAGATATCGGTTGTGAAATGTGCAGCAAACAAAAACTGATGTTGAAACCATTATGTTGATGAAATGACAAAGTATTGCACTCTTTAGTCATGTACATTTAATCAAGTTGAACAATGTGAACTTGACAACGGCCACATTTCACACATGTTGATAAGTATTGTCACACAATTTAGAGAATTGCAGAATTGTGTATCTGAAGCAGAGAAGGAAAAGTGAGAAAAACCTGGATGTGTAAGGCATCAGAGTGACACCTGGGTTTCGAGAGATGGGAGACTTGGTTTGCCTGATGCTATGCTTTCCCCAATGGGCGGACACTCCTATGGTCACCTACACATAGGGAGTGACAGCATTATCTGCACCTTTCAAAATTATTGATACAATCCCTATTTTTGTGTTTTTGCAGAGGATCTGTGGCAAAGCTGCATTACCAGCAGCAGTTAAATGCAGGTAAAATAAGAGTTGTGACCATGAGTCACTTAGGGAAGCCTGATGGTTCCTTTAAACACATGCAATTGGATTCTGTTGAGATGCCCATACGCAGGGGGTTTGTTATATTCTGGTAATAGTTTATCTCTTTTCTTGTTGAGCTGAAGGCATACCAGAATCGGAGGCATCACAGCCTCACTGTCACCAACTTATTATTGAGAGAATTTGATGCCTTGATTCTGTCTACCGGTTTCTCTTTAGTCAGACCGAGGCACGTATTTTTAGCAGAAAATCATGAAGTAGTTGTGTGTAGCTTTAACAATTGACCAGAGGTTTCACTGCAGTTACAGGCCAGAGGCTTCAGCCATAGTGGGACAGATTAATGACACTTTGAAATCCAAATGGCAAAGGTATCTGTCTCTATCTCTCTGAAATTATCTCATTCTCTCCCCTTTGTTCTGATGAACCATCAAAGCACTCCAAATCGAATGACTGGGCTTTCCCCATATAAAGTGCTAATGGTTAGAGCTAGTAGAATCACAAAAACCTGGAGTGGATTGCCATTCCAATCCGGATGCACAGCATGCTTAAAGTTGCATATGACAGATGCCACAAAGTTATTTCTCTCCCATGTTTATTTTATTCTTTTTCCAACGTAATCCAAGTTTTACAAGCTTCATGCTTTTCACACATCACAGGAGAGGCGCTTATGTCTTCACTTTACTCTTAATGTTACAGAAATGCCCATCCAGGCCTTATCCTGCAACACGACTGTGTACAAAAATTAATCCACGATCATAGATCTTGTATTACCCAATGCATTTCGGGCCTGTTATCCAGCCCTTCGTCAGGGGTTTTCTCAAATGCAAAATACATCAATTAAACTGCATGTTTATCTCAAAGTTACCTTTTGTGATGTTTACCAGAAATCAACGTTTTTCCCGCTAGCACTCATAATTCAACATTACCATATTGTGGATACCCACAAAAAACACCCTTCATTCTACATTCTTACTATCCCGACCCTCCTACATTTCAATACTATACCACCTCCTCTATGATATTCAAACGCATACCACTTAAGAATTAACTGGCGCCCCATATTACTATGAATTTATTCTAATCCTTTACCTTTCAAAACCATCCGTGAAACCATCCTCCCTGCTCCTTCATAAACAACACTCCCAATTAAACAAAATGTCCAACTTTCTCTCCTCTCTATTTTTAACCTTGTTTGTCTCCACCCCTCCACTGCACCTGCAATTAATTGCACGTCCTCCAATACTACAACCTCCTCCCCCTCAATTTCAACGAGTGCCTACACCTGAAAATAGGTGTGCACTCTGTCGCTTTTTTCATGAATAGAGCTAGTAGAATCCCATCTGAACCTGCAGCTGCACTTGTGGATATTATAAATGATATGGTTCTTGACTACTGGTTCATGTGGTGTGTTCTGTTCCTCATCAGGTTGAAGTGGCATCTCCAGCTACAAGACAAGAGCTGTGCCATGACCTCAGTCCAGGTGATTGAGTCTTGGTGAAGAAACACGTCAGGAAAACCTGTCTTGAGATGAGCTGGAATGGACCATTTAAAATGATAATTGTGAAGAACACTGTTGTTAAGTGTAGCGGACTACCACAGTGGGTATATGCCTCCCATACCAAGAGAGTGGAACAAGTGGAACAATCCACAGATATGACTCTTCATGGTTGGTGAAACCTAAAATGTCATGCCATAGATTAGATAGCTACAAGCTTGATTCAGTGCAGCTATCTATTGAGTGTCATCAGATTTGGTTACCTTTCACTAATTATATGTCACTTATTGACCAGGGGATTGTTCCCCCCTCTTCCACCTAACTGTACAAATTATAAATGTGTATATACTTAGCATTGCATGATGTTCTATATATACTTTCATTCTGTTTCTTTTTTTAACTGCTTTGTCATTTGCATACTTGTATGCCTATAACTTTATTTATAATCTAGTTATTTCCCTCTTCTCCCTCCTAATCTCCTTTACCCCCTTTTCTTTCTTTCTTTCTTTCTTTCTTTCTTTCTTTCTTTCTTTCTTTCTTTCTTTCTTTCTTTCTTTCCTTCTCATATTTAAGAGTTTATTATACAATCTTACATTGCTAATATTGCTAGAATTCCTATTGCCTCCCATTGTGATTTACATATATTATATTTTCAGTTTGTTAAAACTCAGTTTATATTTGCAATGTTCTCTTATGTATCACGCTTTTGGCTCAATCATATCTTTACCTAAATAAAAAAACTATGGCACCTACTGAATGTACTGCACAGTAACTACTCATTGCCCCAGGACCCAGGTACCTTATTAATTGTGACAGTTACGAGAACGAGAAAAAAAGAATACACGCGGAGATTTTTTAGGCCCGGTGTTTTGGTTTTTCAGATGAATACAGTGGTGAAAACGGCAATGACACCCACTATAGAAGGGAAGAATAGGATGGAGCCCACCTTTCAATAACCTAATAAGGAACCTGGACTTACCAATAAAGAATTGGTGAAATTTCCAGTCAAGTCTAAGATTATATGGTCATGAAGAATTGATATTGGGAGGAACGTTTTCCCCGCAAAAGAGCCCACACGCCTAGATCACGATTTAAAGTGCTGGGATACTTTTTAACTTAAAGCCTGAAGAAGGTGGTTGGACCTGCTGATACCACAGAAATGCGTCGCTTCTTGGTCTTCTTTTGAAATACATTTTGTATATACCATATGGTGTTCTTCAAGACATAATAAATGAATATTGCTAAAATGTTGCATTGACCATCATTGTTGGTTTTGGTATTATACATTTGATGTGCACTTTGTTTTATATTTTTCTCTGTATTTTGTACAAATCTTGATGAAATTGTGGTTTTAATATCAGAGTGGATAAACTATTTTTAAATTATTTTTAACAATTGCATTGACTTAATGAATAAACATTCCTATATTGGACTTTTTGGCTACTGTTATATACTCTAGGTGATTGATTTTGCAGGTGATGAGTGAATAGCTGGGTATGCTATTGTTGTTTCCCAAAGGGAATTTATTTTAGACCTAGTGTCAATTTGGTGTCCTGTCCCTTTGGAGAATAGGACCCCTCTCTCTTTTTTGGAGAGTGCACTTTAAACCCACCACAGTATTCTGACACCCTAGTTACTGGGGTACGCTAGGTACAGACCCCGAGATCCAAAAGGTAACTGTGTCCTTTTCAGAGATACGAGGAATGGCGTGTGCCTCTGCCCCTCTCTCAAACTTAGTTGTGATCTGATAGGGTGGGAGTGTCATGAGTCAGAGGTTCTCTCTGCAGCGCTGGGCTGTGTACCCCCAAATCAGTAAACACACAGAGTAGTTGGTATTTCACAATATATGATATATTTATTATTCACTACTGATCTACAAATCATGTGTATTTGAACAAGTCTAAGTATTGTGAACAGCTCGGAAATGGGTATAATACTTAGAGCGAAGGTTAAATAAGCCTTAACCCTATTTTATGACAGATCCCTAGCCATTCAATGTAGAAACCACCTAAGATATACCCAGCAGTCTAATGGCATAAATGTACACATTTTTCACAATACGCCAAGTCAAGTAATGCGTCCCGTCATGCCTTACTGTGCCATCATGCCTGAAGTCAGAAATTATTATTTTAGCATCACCTCCAGCAACTATTCCATGTGTCTAACCCTGCTTCCAACCGGTACCTCTTAAGAAAGGTGTTGTATGGAGTGAGGAGGGGTTGGCTCATGTTTGGCCCTTAAATCATTGCACGCAATATTTAAATAATGCTGCTTGCTCAAAATATACACTGAAGGTTAGTATTACTTTTCTTTCTTCTTACTACAAATCGGGAGTCATTTCTCCTTGCAGCCACCACGTTCATGGACAATGCACACACCAGAGAATGGACATTGTTCTTCTCTGGTTTGATAGTGTGCGTTGCAAGACCATGACAATCAAACACACATTTATTAGCTGCACTGTTCAAACAAATTAGCCTGCCTTCTATGCCCTACACTTGAACTAAATACGATAGTGTTTAAAAAAGTGTGAACAGTGACCATGTTAGCATACAACCAGCCCTGTATTGCACTCATCAACAGGGCGCTGCGCTGTGTCCCATATTCCAGTTAGCTAAAGTGGTCATCAACGTACACCTATGATGGACTGGTGTTCTGAGGCCAAAAAGTCAGACACACTGCAGAGACTTGCATTTGGGTAACTCAGGGCAGGGGCTCAAAAATGCAATATCACCTATGATTCGTGAGCCATCATACTCTCTGTGCCAATAGGATCCATATAGGGGCAGCTATTAGGATCCATGTAAGGCAAGACATCACGGCTAAGATTCTACACAAGGATTTGTAACCAGGAAGATATGCAGCCCTGGAATTCCGTGTATAGAGCGGCACATAGGAGAGGTCCTAGATAAATTTGATTCACATCAGAAATGCCAGTTTTCACAAAATTGTACAACTTCATTATTCCATTTGATTCAGAAGAACTTCCACATGAAGCCCTGAAAAAGTCCTTATGACATAACGCGTTGGCTACATTTCAATTGGCTACATTTGAACTAAATAAGAGAAATTTAACAAAATACAAAAAAGAAGATGAACATGAATAAAGAAATGTCTTCAGAATAAATCTAAAGGAATCTGTGCTTTATTTTAAACAATTGAGTTGAACTGTGTTGAATTGTATCCATTGTGTGTTGAAATGTTGTGCTGGGTCACTAAAAATGTGCTAATTGTGCGAGGGAATTATTTTTTTTTCCCTGTAGGGTAGACGAAGGCGGCTGGTCTTCCCGGTCCGTGCACTATTTTGATTTATTGTACTTTTAACTCACTAAAGTGATAGATGCGATGGTTCACTGCCTCACCAGGGAACATGTACATTACCAAAAAGTTCCTACCATTTTATAAGGAAAAACAAAAGATTTTCTGTGTAATCTTTTCATGTTGGCAAAATTCTGCTTCGATCATTGGGCTGCAAATAACCTCAGGCACTTATAATGACAAAGGACCCCCTAGAAACCTAATGCCAGCTCTTTGTCATTACATGTCTAGCATGTAGTGCAACATAAAAGTATTTGTGGCCAATGGAATCAGCATGTAAATCTTCATCTGAGGTGCCTATTCAAAACCTTCAATAGATGTTGCCATGCCCCAGGTAGAGCATTCTTGAACTCTTCTTCGACAACGCACCAGAGTTAAGCTGTAAGCCACAGAAATTGTAGTTAACACCCACTTGCCAAGAGTTGAAGTGGAATGTTTTAATCTCTTCCAGCGTCAGCCAGAATTAACAAATAGGCTCTTCCAACATCCTAGACTGGCACAACACAATAACAATGAATCTGGTGACAATGTCACAGAAAAAACAAGCATTTGCAATGCAATCGGTCTCTCCTTTGGGACCTGATAGGTATTTAGCTATGCAGTACATTAGCCTGGGTGCTGAAACATCTACTATTCTTTAACATGGAGGGAAAGTAAGCACCAAACTGCGTGACATGGCAGGTACTGGAACACATGGAGAGAAATATTGCCTTTCATCGGGAAATGGTATATTCCAAAGCTCTGTTTTTAATAAAAAAATCAGTGCCGTCGCTGGTCATATCACTGAAAATACAAGATTTGAAAAAAAATATTATTGTCTATGGGTGATTGTGGAAGGCAATTTCTATGGACTGGAATGTAGAGAATGCTAAAGTCATTCTGGTATTTTACCGACCTCTGCTGGTCATTTTCTATCAAGAAAGTTAAAGAGATGCAGTTACCTGAAAAATAAAAAAGGAAAGTCCCTCAGCAGAAAGCAATCCTGGTATTTTTCTGACCTCTACTGGTCGTTTTCTATCAAGATAGTTAAATAGGGGCAGTTGAACAGAAAAAAAGTCCCTAAGCAGAAGCAGACAAGTCCTAGGGCTGATCTCCAGGGCCCAAAAAGGACATACACATATAAGTATATACTAAAGTATATACAAGAGGTCTCGAATGCTCGACCTAATGAAGGGAAAGCAAACTCTGCCAAAAGAAGTGGGTACCTTTGGGACAAGCTTATTGACATTTATGACCATCAATCTGTCTAAAAAAAAGTCTACATGAGAGAACATGTCAACCAGAAAACCGTCCCCCTCAGCACCCGGCAGACATAGGCCCGCGATATGAGTGTCCCGGTGTTTGAAACCACTTTATTGCGCCCAATGTAATCCAAATCTGCAAGGGTCAGAATATATTTTGTGCGATAAATACGAATCAATTAGGAGTTTGTCCCCAACAATAGGGAATAATATGCATATTTTCGTGCAGTCTACCCAGACAATACTAAAAGCCCGAAAAACCATTCTCTCCCAGACACCTGGAAGACATAGGCTTTCGTTAGGAGTGGTCCAGTGTTTGAGCTGATATTTATTGTTCCCGATGAAATCTGACTCTGCATGGGTCAGATTTCATTGTGTACAATAAACAGCTCCCACTTATGAGTGTGTCCCCAATAGTGGGGAATAGCATGCCTAATCTGGTGCTTACTGCACAATAAGAATGTCCCAATAATTACTGGGTATTTTCCTCCCAATACATTTAAGCAGGTTTGACATACTGAAATGTATCTAGGGACCAGTATACAGGGACTGTGGTGTTAGCTGCCAAACTTATAATTTGTGTACTGGAAATTATCCTAGCAACTCGTAATACGGGATATGGTAGCTGAAAAGAAAAAAGTCTTAAGTGATGGACTCACGGGGAGAAATTTGTCTCTCATCGTTATTGTCTTCTCCAATTCACTTATACCTGGGCTTCTCTTTTTCTTTAGTCTCTTTCCTCTTTCTTTTCCATTTTGCAATTTTCCTCTATTCCTCAGGACCCGCCACCCTCATTTAAGAGTAAACAAAGAGCTAGGTCCCAGGCAGACTCTGTATTTACAAATGTTTGACCAAGCGACCATTAAAACTCCTTAAGATGGTGTCGTTGAGGCTGAGCTTCTGGGTCCAGTGTCAATGCACTGGCTGCACCACGGATAACTGCTGCCTGTGGCCTCTAACTGTATACAAAAGCGGCCATGGCCTTGGAAAGGTAGGATCATATTTATTTTCTTGACCACATTAACCTTCCAGTCTCTCATCAACACTGTCAATGGACTGCAACTGAAGCAGCTGATGCCAGTGTTTCCACTACAAGTCAATCAAACAATATGCTGGACAATAACAGCCCTGAATACCCATCCTGCTCAATAGGTTTCCATAGCTCCCTGAAAGGTGGAAGACAGACTCTGTGAAACTTTGACTACAGACTGGAAAGCTTTCAGTCTATGGGTCCTGTCTCTCTGGATCAATCGAATGAGCATGAAGCAATTGTACAGTACCCCTGAGTCATTATCTTAGGAACAAGAATCTCCCGCAAATCCATCCCTTCCTGCATGTTTGACTTGGCAAGCGACTAAACTGTTAAAAAAAACCTCAGAGGCAAGATTAAAATTGTTGCAAAGTGTGATAATAGAATAGGTAAATACTCACGATGAACGCATTTAGGGGGTCTATCGAGGACTTAGAATGTAGGTGGCTACAGAGATTAATTTGTAAAATAAAGATGCTAGTGAGTAAAGCTCCACTCAACAGTCCTCGGCTAGTGCTATTCGAGGTTGGCGCTCTGGTTACCAAGGTAGCGTAGTCCTGAGTTCACCTAATGCTTCTCTGATCCACCACCAGACACTCCCTGCCCCTTTACATCACTTTTGCAGGTTACTGCTTTCTTCCTTTTTGATGGGTTTCCCATCTTACTGATTCTCCTTCTTTCCCCTTTGTGTGTTTTACCTCTCTTGCTCTCGGTGAATGTCTGATGAGGTTAAATAAGTGGCGGTCACCAAAAATTAGCTCCGGTGGCCTCACCGCAACCACTGAATCAAATTAAGCACTGGGTGGCAAACATAATGGGCAAGATGACCTTTTGTGGGCATGTAGATTGACAAAGGCTTTTGCAAGATATTGTTTTGGCAGCAGAGTACCTATCACCAGAGGTGATTTCCCCTCTTAGACAAAATAGCGCCAAGCTGCAGAATATTATTATGCACTATTGACTACCGTCCAGTGTCCAACCATATGTAAAACAGGTATGTGCCATAAAATAGCATGAATATATTATAGTAACCAACCTTCTATCAAGAGGGTGATTATAATTCCAAAATTTGAACTTTGGTAGCTCTCTTTCGAATCATGGGGACATAATGTGAACATATTCTGAATATTTTTCACAATATTCTTGGGTTTTTCCAACCTTCAACTGTACAGATTCACAACAGTGTGCATTAGTTGACTTATTTCCATTGATAAATGAAATGTGTCCCTGTGTGAGCAGTAGAACCAAAAGACCTGAGTTCTTCACCAGGCGTCCCCTATTGACACAATTGTATAATCCTGGGAAAGTATGGGACTATGTATGTAGTATTGGTACACAGGGAACAGAGCCAAATGGCAGTGGAGCGATGTAAAAGATCAAAGGCGCATCCAGAGAGTGATTCTAAGTAGGGGTAGGTTAGTGTTATTTTAAGAGATGAGTCTTCAGCTCTTTCCTAAATTGAAGCAGGGTAGGGGCAATCCGGATGGATTCACAGATGTCATCTCAGATCCTAGGTGAGTAGATGAAGAAGGCCTGTTGCCTCATACCCTTTTCTTGGACTTCTTGTTCTCCAGTCTGATTGTGTTCTGGCTGAAAGTGAGCAAAGCCCCTTTTTACCCTTGTGCCATAATTTCCTAAACAGCCAAAAACCTGAAGAATTTAGAAACAGTATTTCCCTACTCATAGATGTTATAAACATTTTTATTAATAGGTTGCATTGTACACATCGATTTACCTTCCATTAATTTAGTTCTCATTGTTATGAAAGTACTCCGGATGTAATTTTCAGAATAGAATGTATTTTAATTCATGTTTATTTTAAGTTGAACGCAATAGATCATGCCTTAGGGAGCCACAGATGGTTCTGGAACATTCCGGATCATTATGGGATAGGCAGATGGATCTGCTCTAGTGAGTAGAGATCGCCACGTTCCCAAATATCCATCATCAGTAGTAATCCTCGTACTCCTCTATCTCTGACGAGAGATCCTCATTGGTGTGCAGAGAAAGATTGTCTGCATCTGCAGAAGAGAATTGAGCAAATATGAGAAAAACACGGTTGACCACAAAGACATAGAGATAGGGATTAAATGAAAGAACAGGGAAGAAACAGCGACAAAGAGACACTGCAAGATACTGCCATTGCACAAGGTCTCCGCTCAGCCCAAGGTCTTTCAATTCAGCAATTCAGTTAAATGCTTTCATGAATTTGTAAACCACAAAAATCGAGAACCCCCCCCCCCCTGAAAATGGCTAGGAAGCCTTTCAGATATTCCATTGTACAAATCATGACATTCACATTAACAGCAAGAAAAGTGTTCCTAAACAAGCACATGTCCATGGTTTTTCTTTGCATTGTCTCCCTGAGAAACTTGTACCTCTCTGAGCACCCAGATCAAGGCTCTTACAAATTTAATTGGCTGGCCAGCCTTCCATTTTGCTCTCAGAGTTGATGAACAATATCTGAAAGATTAAGCCAGATGTGTCACTCATTCAATATCATTTTTTCATCATGAAAGGTATTTATTTATACATTTAGGGCCATATGTAGGTAGCCCAATACCGGTCGGTAACGGCCGATTTTCGGTAAAAATCACGTTACCGACCGGTATTAAGGCTTTCGGTATGTAGGGGGGACATTTCGGGATTCGGTAATTTACCGAATCGGTAAAATTACCGAATCGGTAATTTTACCGATTCTGTAAATACTGAATCCTGAAATGAGATGTAGGGGGAGTGTGTGGGTGTAGTGTGGATTCGTTATTTACCACCAACTGAAAGTTGGTGGTAAATGACGAATGTCTTAGTAAATGCATTATTTGTCCCTTAGATGTGTGCAATGTGGCAGACATACATGCCCTTAGGGCATGTATGTGTGCCACATGTGCACACATGCAGGAATCAGGGGTGCAACAGGGTGTCACTGTGACACCCTGCCACCCTTGATTGTGCTCCCCCCATTACCGAATCGGTATTTACCGATTCGGTAATGGTAACTGGCTTCCCTCCTGGCCCATAGGAATCAATGGGAATCAAGTTACCATTACCGAATCGGTAAATACCGATTCTAAAATACCGACACTTACCGAATCGGTATTTTTTTACCTACATTACATTTACCGATTCATAAATACCGAATCGGTAAAATTCGGTATTTAAGAATCGGTAAATGTAATTTACCTACATATGGCCCTTATTGTCATGGATGTTTACACTTCCATTAAAGTAGAATAAGTTGAAAAGAATTAGCTATAGAACATTATGACTTCCTCTGCAAATTTATCTGTTGACCCTTTACTACTTTTTGCCATTATACCCAGCCATTTTTAGGTAGGGCTTCTCAGTACAGCTGTCTTTAACGCCTATTCTTACCAAAGCTTTATAATATATATAGAGTGGAATTTGTGGGCTTTGGATCCACCCAGATGAACATTGCTCTTTCACCTTATGCTACTGGCTGTATGGTGTATCATTCCACCTTCTATAGAGCGCTTGTATTGCAATGCATGAGGGAATATTTTACTTCTTAAAAGTACACTGAATAATCATACATTGTAAGGATTTGGGTGTACTATATGTAGGGCTCCCGGTTTTATGGTATTTATTTTTTGGCCATTTCCGTCTGTATTTATCCATATTTATGTTTTGCTAATTTTATCTGTATTTATCCATATTTATTTTGGGTTTTGTGGAAAGATTAAGCTGAAATTAGTATATTTCCACATGTATTTAACCGACAAATATGCACACATGCCAGGATGTCTGCCAGGTTTCAGTGCTATGAACACCCGCAGAAGATAAATCAATGCACTTACATGAAAATATGCAAATTTCAGTATCAACCTTGTACATGTCTACTGCTGTTAAAGCACTTTCCTAAAATTCCTTTCTTTTTTAACCCCCTCATCTATCAGTCCACACATCTATTAGCCTGGCAGTCATGGCAGTCAGTATTTAGAATTACTCAAAAAGCAACCTAATTTCCGTTTTTATCCACCTTTTAAAATAAATACAGACAAGAAAATGAATGTTTTCTGTCTGCATTTATCTGCAAAAATCAGTAAAAACTGAAAACTGGGAGCCCTAACTATATGGTATGGTTGTGCGACCTTACCATGTAATATGTAAAACCATTAGCTCAACCCTTGGTAGCTGTGGCTTCGAGCTGCTAGGCTTAAACAAAGGAACTAATGTAAAACATTTAGCACCACCCAACAACGAAATAAGAAAGTAACACAACATGAAACAAATCTGTCACCAATTTATAAATATAGATAATACTTTTCTGACATTTTAGAGGCCAAGCTAAGCAAAATGCACAAGAGGGTTCTGGAGATATAGATTTTTTAAAAGAAAACATAAATCTCAGTTCAACTGCAAACAAGCATTGACAATTGTAAAGTTTGTAAACGTTTGAAGTTTGAAAGACTTGTGTTCTACTGCTCTGAGCCCGACTGGGGCAATCAAATCCAGCAGGGAGAAAGTCGGTGTTATATTCCATATAGGTGCCCTATATAGGCACAGGTAACATTGCAACTTTGCACATATATTCTTTCCTACATTACATACATAATGGTTCTTAGGGACTGACCATTTACCTAGATACAACACAGCAGTCAGAATGCGGGTTTTCCCCTGTTTCGAATGTCATTATGCATGAAGCTTCTTGGAAGCACAGCAGGACTAACAGCAGGACTAACAACTCTTGTATAATATCTCTGTATAAAGTTCAGGCCCAACGTCATTCTTTAGGCCAACACAGTAACACAGCAAGGTAGGACCCCTGGGGAGACCTATGGGTATATATACATCACATCTTGCTTAGAAGGACAGAGGAGACCGAGACTTCCCTGCTGACACACTGACCAGAGACGATGAGGTTCCTGCATGAAGACGCTCCAGCTCGCAGTGGTCTAACATCCCTCACGGGATGTCCAACTCGAGACCAGGACGGGGCCCCATATTCTCTCTTTCTCAGGTAATGGGGTTGACTAGATCCTAGAGGGATTCTTGGCATAACACCTACACAGATGCTAGGTACGTTTAGGTGCATCTAGTTGGGGATGCATCGTAGGAATACGCACTTTTTATCATGTGTTTCATATAATTGTATGTATTCATGATTATTACAAGATGGTAGAACTTTACCATCCTTTTACTTTCATAGTGCTTCTAATCATATATCTCTGCTACTGTCTAATGGTTGTTGCAGCTCATCTATTCTATACTAGAATAACGACTGTTCAATAAATTCTTATTGAAAACACCCAGCCTGTTTATTCTGTCTATCTCTCTGAGACAAACTGAATAAGCACGAGTGACTGAGCGAAAAGTAGTATATTATTACGACGATCCTGAAGGATCTGGGTTGTCATGTTCAGAGATTGCCAGAATCTATTCTCTCCATTGAAAGAGGAGATTCTAGAGGCACTGTGAGCTAGCTGATACAGACAGGCTAACGTATCCGGTGGGGGTGCACGGAATCAGTCTGCCACAAATCCCACAGTTTATGTTATCCAAACACGCAGATCCTGTATAGGTTATATATGTACTACACAACATCGGGGGGTCCATTAAGGATTATTTGGGGAGTTACCTGGACACCAAAGTGTTGTCCAGCCCAGTTCTGAATTTTACAGCACGAGTAACTGAGTGCCCTGATGTTGAGGATGCAGCAGTTGGAAATGCTCAAGGATGCTCTGGGTGCTGTGCAGTCCACAAGGGTGTCCTTGTGGTTATTCCTCAGTCCACGGATCGGGCAGGGCAACTTTAACCACAAAAGTCGGGGTCCCTTAAAGTCCTCTTTGAGCCTGGTGAAAGTCCAGCTTCAGGCTCCATGCGCAGCAGCTCCTATGTAACTTTTGTTGGAGGCTAGTGTCCCTCTTGGGTCACCAATCTAGACTCAGGGAACACTCCTGGGTACGTCTGACTCAAGTGCAAGTTTAGCCCATTGTGGATTGGTCTCTTGGGGCGCCCAGCATCAGTCAGCAGCAATTCTCCAGCAGTCAACAGAGCTACTAACTCAGGGCTGACTCTGGGGCGGTGCGACCGGTGCCACTGCACCCGGTGCTGACTTTGCCTGGGGGTGCCTGTTTGCTAGTTTTTATTGTTTCAAAAGCACCCCCTGCAGCGTTTCTGGGATTTAGCAATTTTCATAAACAGCGTTGGAACACGCACTACCAAGGTGTATAGTTTGTAAATTTGTTGCATGACTCTAGGGTTTCACTCTCTGGTCATAGAGTGTAGGAACATCAACTGTAAGTAGCGTCTCCTAGTTAGGGGACGTCCCCCTCAGAACAGCGTTGAACCCCTACTTTGGGTGTAAAGTTAAATGAAACTGAGTACACAATCTTTGTCCCTTAATCAGGCAGTAGTAGTATGCTGCATTTATTTGTTGTTTGATATTGTTGTCCTCATATCAAAACATTAAAAATGAACTTATAACAGCGTCAATCACTTCCTTTTAAACAATTATCTCCTGATGCATTTCGGGCTATTAAAGCCCTTTGTCAGGGGACAAGTTCTGCAACAATTCAACAAAGTAATGATTGAAGGAGGGTACCAGACCACATAAATAATATCAAATTACTACGAAAACAGGCCATCTGGGTAAAAACATGTTCGCCATGTGGTTGAAATCACAAGGACAAAGGAAACAACGTGTGCAAAACCTCAGATATGTGAACATGTATCAAACACGAGCCACTACGAATGTGAACCAGGCATAAAGGCTTGTATAGTTGGATGAAACAAAAAGTTGGCGTAAGATACAACGACCTGGCATCGGTGAATGCTACATAAAATGAGCGTCATTGTAAAACAAGGTAAACTACGTGTGAACAGCATCAGCACAGTGTAAAAATTAAACATGAAACTGTGATCTGAAATGGGTGACAATAAGACTAAAACAAACCCGCAACCGGAATGTAAAGTGCACCCCGTTGTGTGCAAAAGAAGTTGACATGCAGAACTGAACACGAAGTACTTACGCGTGACAGCATTGTACGCGTCTTCGGATAATGTGAAGTAGTGAACTAGGACAGAAAGCCCCATGGTATATAGACGGCAAAGAAACCAGTGAGAGAGGACTGAAGCCGGTTGCAAAATTAAATGGCGGGCACCATATTGGAACGGTAAAAACAAGAGCATAATCTTCAATAACGTCAAACTTTCAACATAACATGTAATGCTACATGGCTTAAACCTCTGCATAAACCTGTCTACGGGAATATATACACGAAATGTAACTGAATGGAAAATAGTAAAACTAAGATGTCTGTTAGGCGTGGTTGTTAGATGATGTAATCATGTGAGGAACATAAAATTTGGTATGTGTGGTTATAACCAGATGAAAGTAAAAGTAAGTGGGAGATATTTGTTGCGACGTAATAAACCCAGAGGTTGAAAAAAGGAAATAGGATCTGAAAGACCAGTGATAGTACCTAAATGTATCCATCAACTATGAAAGTGTGTAAAAGATAGATGAAAATAAAACACAATGTATTAAAGTGAAAAGTACAGAGAGAGAAGTGAATGAACTCGAGGTGAAGGAAAAAAAGCGAAAATAGCTGAAGAATGCACATGTTAAAGGTGACTAATTAGGGTAGAGAATAAACAAGACTGTAATAAACAAATAAGGTACTAAAAGTGAAAGGGTGAGCGACCCAGATGTAAAACTAATGAGAGAATCCGCAACAGGAGTTACAGATAGTAAAGAAACTCAATTTTGTTGTTCAAGCCATGCGGCTTGAGTGAGTTCAGAAAGTTGATCCAATGGATTTCCCTTTGGAGCAGGCAGTTGTTAATGTCTCTTCCTTCAATTATTTCCACTGCTTCCAAAACCAGAAATTTCAGCTGGCTTATGTTGTGATGATGTTCTACAAAGTGGGCAGCCACTGTTGATTTCATATTATTTGTCCTTATGCAGCTCTTGTGTTTGAGTATTCTGGTCTTGACTTTTCTTTCAGTTTTGCCCACGTAAACCAGGCCACAGGAGCATTTCAAGAGGTATGTCACATTGTTGGTGTTACAAGTTGCATTCACTCTTAAATCGATTTTTTTACCCCTTGTGTCATCCATGATCCTTTGCAATTGCTGCAATTGTAACAGGGTGTTGTTCCTGTGAAGGTGGTAGTTGGAATGTCTTTCGATGATTGAGTGAGTAAGGCCTTTACATTTTTACCTCTAATGAATGCGAAGATGGGTTTTTCAGAAAAGAGTCCATTGAAATCTGATTCCATGGCTAATATGGGCCAGTGTTTTGTAATTGTTTGTTTAAAATGATGACTCATACCTTAGGACGATTAAGGCGTGCTCTTTCCAGATGTTTAAGCTCAAAATATTATCTTCCTCAAATTGATGCATAAAGATATTTGCATATGCTGGTGCAGCACAGTTGGCCATTGAAGTCCCATTGAGTTGTAAAAACAACTGGTCTTCCCACTTAAAGTAGCTTTGATAAAGCATAAAGTGGAGTAGTTCCATCAAGAAAAGTTGCATTTTGGGATTCAGATTCGAATGTAACAGAACGTTTTCTATGGCAGCAATACCAAAATCATGTGGGATTAAAGTATATAATGATTTTACGTCCACTGTACATAGCCATAGTTCTTCTTTTTCTTTGAGTGCAATTTAATTGATTTTAGTAATGAAGTCTGTGGTGTCCTTAATGTATGTTCTCATATTTAAAACGAAGGGTTGTAGATATTTGTCAAGAAATTTGCCAACTGGTTCATGAAGACTTCCTCTGAGAGAAACAATCGGCCTGGATGGGGGCTGACGGATGCTCTTTTGTACTTTGGGTAACATGTACAATACAGGTGATTTAGGATTGGTTTGTATCAGGTATTTTCTTGCATTTTCCGTGATCACCCCGTCATCAATTACTTTACTCAGTATAAGTTTGAGAATGTGTAAAAATTGATCCGTCGGGTTGTTTTCCAGCTTGATATAGGTCTCCGTATCCATAACATGGTTGTAGACTTGTTGTCTGTAAAAGTTAGTATCCATGATAACAAGTGCCCCGCCTTTATCAGCATTTTGACAAATGATAGTGGGATTGTTGGCTAATTTTCTTAACACATCCATTTCTTTGACGGATAAGTTGCGATGTTTTGATCTTTTCCGGAATTTGAATGACTGTATGTCATGCTTAACTAGAGATTCAAATGTGTCGAAACTTTTGTGGCTAACAGGAGCCATGAAGGTACTTCTTGGTCTTCAGCCTTTTAGTATGTCCTCATCATCAATCATGCGTTTTTCAACAATGTTTTCAAAAAAATTTCTGAGGCGCAAAGTGCGCATAAACTTGAAGAGGCTGATATCTAGTTCCAGAGAGTTGGTATGGCATGTGGGTACAAAAGATTTACCTTTTTGTAGGGTTTTAATCTCAATCAGACTATGAGTGTAGGAAGAGATGTTGATAACCAGGTTATTAGGATGTCAGACTGGGAGCCTTTTTGTATCTTGTCCCACACAGGGAGGCACAACCAGTGCTGCAGCCCTAGGGGTGGAAACTCTGACTTATATGCCCTGGGTACCACTTGCTAGGGACTTATAAGTAAGTCACATTATGCCATTTGGGGACAGCCAATTCAACATATACTTTGTAATGGGTTAGAACACTGGCCCTGAGGTCTGGTTAGCAGGTCTCAGTGCACCCTCAGAGTGAAAAAAACAGCAGCATCAGTCCAAACTTTTAAGGGTGAGCATGCAAAAAGAGGCATTTCTTTTACATACATCACTTCCTCAGTTTATAGATGCATAGAATAAATAAAGCAATCTATTTTTAATTTTCCTTTTTTTACTGCAGTATACTTTTTTAATGTTTTAGTTAGGACTCAGAATGTAAGCCAGGTCTTTCGGCTTTACCAATGCAGCCTTGCCAAGTACAGTGCATCACAGGTTAAAGATCTCCTTGCTAAAGGGCCACACAGCTGTCACATTTATCAGCTGCTGCAAGCTGAGAGCATGCTTAATAACCATTACTTTTTTTCTGATGATGGAGAGGTTTCGCACCTTTTCTGGTAGGGATGCATATTTCTGGAGATGTTTGCTCCATTAGTTGAACTTGAGCGTTTTTCCCACAGTTGTGCTGTCTCTGCAGAAGTTGCTTGGAGATTTGTAGTGTGCATTCACAAACATAGCCAATGCCACAAACCACGTGTACCATGTGTAAGTTCTAGTGCCTGCTCTGATCACTCAGTACTATGGCATCTCCAAGACACTCTCTGTGAGGTGGAAGTAAACAAAATTCAAGTAGATTACCTGCCAGGGAGGACACAGAAGAACTGAGCACTTAGCTGCCATTATAGGTCAGTCAAAACCCTTTCATGTGGCAAATGACAGGCCTCTGTGTGGGAAAGGTGGGCATCTAAGAGTATTCAAGAACCGTGGAAAAGAAAGAGCATCAAATAAGTTAATTTATATTCCTCCTATCACAACGCTTAGCTGAAGTGGAGAAGTAAAGTATCCACTATTTGTTTCATAGTTACAGATGCAGCACACCCATATAACGAGGGTGATCTGGGTGCTGGGTTGCTTTACATAGCACAAAAAATTCCACTACAACCTGAAGGGAGGAAGTGTACTTAGGCAGGCGTCAGGCTACACAAAGTTGGGTGTGCTCCACCAGCCTAATCCTTAGGTGCTGAGTAATTCATAAGGGTCAGTTTCAGCAAAGTCACTCTACATGGGGCTTTAATGACTGAATACTTACGGGCCAATATTGCCCCAGGCTGTTCCTAGAAGATGCCACATTTAAAAAAGAATGGTCTCTAGTTGCTTGGAAATGCACTAAGGACTGGCTTATATTAATCATCACCACAGCAAAAAGAATTGCAGACGCCCTGTTGATCAGGATACAGATCGCTGAAGGGGCTTTAAAAACCACTATCCAACTAACGACTTACAAATCCAAGTTGGCCGAGATCAACGCTGAGATAACCGAGAATAAGGACTACTTGATGAAACAAAAAATTGATAAGGAAAAGGTGTATCCCTATCAGAAAGCAGATTATACCACAGTTAAAACCAGTTATTCAAGCGATGAGAGCTCAGACAACAGAAGGGGTTCCACTAACAGCGACTCCAGCACTGGAAGTGGAGGCAGTAATAATACTAGAAGGTTTAACAGACCCAATCAATATTACAATTACACTACCCCGTCCTTCCCAGCTCCTCCGCTCCCTTATTGGCAATATCCAATGTATCACCAAGGACAACCCCAATTCTTCCACAATAGCAACCCATCTTTTTTAGACAGAGGTTGGGGCAGAGGAAGAGGGCGGAGAAGAGGAGGGCAAAAGCAAGTGAAGTGGCAGGAACAACCTCCAAACAACATAGAAACAAGGAGCAAGACAAGAGGTCAGAAGAATTGATAGTAAATCTATCAAACAGACAACTTACTGAGGCAGAAACAATGGTCCTTAAGAAAGGCCTAGGTTTTGTCCCCACCCCCAAGATTGACAAATTCAGAGATCAGTGTGAACTACAGAACTTCTTCAGAAAGGTTCGCCTAAAAGCCTTTTTTCAAGACAGACTTACTGACGATCAGGTTGACACAGGGTTACGTAACCCTTCTACATTTACACCTGGTAACAGTATGAGTCCTGTAGAAGTATTAGCATTTGAAAAAAACATACTCAATGAATTGGCTAACCCCTACAACAAACCATTTCACAATCTGTCTAGAACAGAACTGGCGGCTGCCAGATCTCTGGCTGAGGACGTGACTATCATCATAAAGCAGGCCGACAAAGGCGGTGCCACTGTCATCCAGTCAACTACTGACTATGACACAGAGGTGCCGATTCGGATCCTGGAAAAAATTTCCCCGTACGACTCGTATCCGGTCTTTTTACCGTACGAATCGTACAAGTGCCATACAAACTGCCAAGTACGATTCGCATGGGAAAAAGTCCATATGAATCGCATTGGGAATAATTCCCCACACGTCCTCGGGTCGGAAAATGTGTCCGACACGTCCCCGGACGATTTACCATACAAATGTGAAAAGTGAAGTCCGACCGCGCAAGTACGATCCATCCTGTGCGTCCGATGTTACAACCGTATGGAAAAAACACCGTCCACACCGAACTCCCATAGCAACCATGGAGACATATGCCCGCATACGCGCCGAACACCCCCCCAGCCCCCGTATGTACGCGCCCAACCACCCCCCAGCCCTCGTATGTACGTGCCGAACCCCCACCCGTGCATGTACACCCCCGTACGTATGGACCGTACACCCACCCGTGTATATACACCCATATACGTACGGCCCGTACCCCCACCCGTGTATATATGGAGCGTACCCCCACCCCAACAGTGTATGTACGGACCGTACCCTCACCCGTGTATGTATGGAGCGTACCCCCACCCCAACAGTGTATGTACGGACCGTACCCCCACCCGCGTATGTATGGAGCATACCCCCACCCCAACAGTGTATGTACGGACCGTACCCCCACCCGCATATGTATGGAGCGTACCCCCACCCCAACAGTGTATGTACGGACCGTACCCCCACCCACGTATGTATGGAGCGTACCCCCACCCCAACAGTGTATGTATGGACCATACCCCACCCGCGTATGTATGGAGCGTACCCCCACCCCAACAGTGTATGTACGGACCGTACCCCCACCCCAACAGTGTATGTACGGACCGTACCCTCACCCGTGTATGTACACCAGTGTATGTACGAACCATACCCCCACCCGCGTATGTATGGAGCGTACCCCCACCCCAACAGTGTATGTACGGACCGTACCCTCACCCGCGTATGTACACCAGTGTATGTACGAACCATACTCCCACCCGCGTATGTATGGAGCGTACCCCCACCCCAACAGTGTATGTATGGACCGTACCCTCACCCGCGTATGTATGGAGCGTACCCCCACCCCAACAGTGTATGTACAGACCGTACCCCCACCCGTGTATGTACGGAGCGAACACACACCCCACCAGTCTAAGTACGGAGCGCACCCCAGGCCCCAGCACCAGCACCCTCACCCAACATTGCGCATGTACGAGTCGTTCCAAGCCAGAGACAAGGACAGCACTGTACAACAAAATGGTCGATGTACGCACCGTACAGACGCTAAAAACACACGTACACAACCAGGACAAAGCAAAACAACACAAGAAGACTCCATTCGAATCGCGCAAAGCCACAAAACATGTCCAACAAGCACAAATACAACCTATTCACTGACCTGCAACTGCCAAACTCCCAAACAGAGGCCCAAAACACAACCACTTATAACACACCCACCCAAAGTTCAAACACAGCCACAACCACCAATGGACCAATAAAAAGGCCCAACACACACAAACCATGATCCTTTGCAACAGACCCACTGCTGCCAGACCACACAGAGAAACAACTGCACCATACTACAACCTCCACTACACCTTACACCTGCACACCTTCACACAACCACCTTCACAAACACCCCCTCATCACATTCACACACACACCTGCACAACCACACCCACACACCCACAACCATCCACACCCACACCCCCCACAACCATCCACACCCACACCCCTCACCATGCCCACTAACAAGAATCCAAAGTTCACTAGCCGAGAGTTGGAGGTCCTTGTCGACGAAATCATCAGAGTCGAGCCACACCTCTTTGGAACATTGGTCAGACAGACCAGCATTTCCGAAAAAACAGCCATGTGGCAGACGATTGTCGATGCTGTGAATGCTGTTGCGTCCACCAGAAGGACCAGGCATGAATGCCAAGCCAGGTGGTACGATCTGCGGAGGACGGTCCGCCGCAAAATGACCGACGACCACAACCAGGCCAACATCACTGGAGGAGGGCCGCCCCGCAGACCGGTACACTACCATCCCTGGGAGGAGAAGGTGATGGCCATGCTGCCGCTGGTGGGAGTGGAGGGAGTAGAAGGACTCCGAGAGCCTGGTGAGTACACAAACAACTCACCTCACATGGGGGGAACGTGATCCACAACCAAACTCACAATCATGCACGCAACCACCCCAAAGCTATCGCATGACTCAACCACACTCCATAAACATGCACATGCCACTAGCGCCACCATGCCCCATGCACCCAGCTAGACAATGCCAAGTCACAGGCCACAGAAAACACCAACACAAGACACAGTAACCCGGATGGCGGGAGTGTGGGCCTCAAAAATCACATAGTGCAACTCAGAAGCAGACAACAATGCCCTCTGCCCATATGGCCTAGGTCACAGCCAGACAAACAGTGTGTCCCCACACAGGAAAGACTTGCCTGCAAATGGCGGACGCCTTGCATGGAGACATGGGGGTGAAGGCACTTTTTGCACATGACAGCAGCTAATGAACAGCCAACACTGTGAAAGAATGGCAGCACACACCACCACAGCAGCAGCGCAGACACAGACACTACACCCAATGGGTGCCTGGAGATCAGAAACAAACTCACATGAACAAGCCAAGGGGCATTCAAAGATCTGCAAACAGTGTGTGCCTAGGAAGCTGGGCTGAGGTGACAGAGGGTGACACACAGAGGGAGGGAGAGAGGGAGAGAGAAGGAGGGAGACACAGGGAGATGGACAGAGGGAGGAGGCTGACACAGGGAGGGAGGGAGAGGGGGACAGAGAGGGAGTGAGAAAGGGATACACAGGGAGACCAATTCAGCCTTGGGTGGTGTGGGAATGTCTGCTCGTCAGCAGGTGGGCTGCAGGTGGGCTGCGTGCATGTAGACAAGGGTGGCCAGTGCCTGAATCCCCCTCTCTTCTCCATGGCAAAACACTGGGCCATGTGTCTCTCTCACACACAGGTCAACGTCGTGGATCACCCCCCAACACTGGGGGGGGGAGACTCACAGGACCTGTCTCTGCGGGATGACGATCCCACGGGCAGCGACGACTCTCACCACTCTGTGGACGACCCCGACCAACCTGGCCCCTCTGGTGTCCAACCACCTGCAGCACCTGCGTCAGGTACAACTGGGCCAACCACCACCCCCACTCCTGCCACATCCCAGGAGACACCCAGGATCCCTGCCCCACCACCACAACGCAGCCAGGCTGACCAGGAGGGACACGGTGTACCGGGCACCCAGGAGGAGGCAGGCGACAACGCAAATGCCACCCCTCAGGGTGCAAGTGGGCAGGGGTGGTGGGAGTGGAGGACGGCGGAGGCGCGAGCCTGACCAGTTGGCTGCGGAACCGGTATATTCCCATGTAAGAAACATCCTGGACACATACCGGCAGGACATCACGGGCATGAGCCAGGTTGTGTCCACCCTCAACGAGATGAAGGGGACCCTCGAGGAGTTTAAGACCCAGCAGGCCTAACAACATGCGGAGCAACATGCCTGTCAACAGCGACACCAAGGACGGATGGAGGACAGACAGGCTGAGCTCGTGACGGTGCTCACGGGAATTAACCGTTCACTCCGTCGGATAGCCGACAACATGGGCAACCCTCCCTGTGCCACCAGGCGAAGAACATCACCACCCACAGGGAGGGATCAGGAGGAGGAGGATACATCCGACGGAGCATCCCAAGCATCGTCACGGCCTGCTTCTGAGGGTTCCCGCAGGAGGGCGGGTCGTCCACGGAAAAGACCGTGAGGGTCGGCGCAACAGCACCATCTCCCAGGACACCTGGCCTGGCACCTGGCCCACTGGCCCAACAGCAGCACATCAGCAAATGACATTCTCTGCCACATGGACTTGCTGGTCACTGTCTGACCAATGTTGACAAAGACTGTGGCATGGACTCTGATGATTTCCAATGGCAAGGATACCAACTCCCCCAGTGAACTTTGGATTCCACACACCCGGAAAGCCCCTCTTGTCATACCCCCCCCAACATGTACCCCAACACAAATAAAAACTTACACGATCAAGAGATGATGCCTACATTTTGCATTATTACATTACATGTGTCTTGTAAAATCTAACCATTCCTGAGTTCTCATATGACTTCAACCATCCATACCCTGGGGCCTGAGTCTGGCACAGGACACACATGGGTCACAGTGTATTAGGCAAGACAGACATGGAGCACCATACACACCCGTGATGGGCCCAACCAGCTGAGGGGGTGGCCGCACAACCATGCCGACAGACATATTGAGTACAGCAACAGTCATGCGCAGAGGTCAGGGATCATGTGGAGTGTCCTGGGGGGCACCCAGGTATGTGTAGACAGGTGGCAGAACCATGTCCTGCAAGCTTGAGTCAGGTGGATGCAGAGAATGGTGGCCTGGCCAACGTTGGATGCATGGGGATGGCACATGTCACAATACCCACACAGTCATGGACATCATGCACAATACAGAGTCTAATCCCAGACAAACAGCTTGCATCTTGCTACTCTACACATAGACACATAGCCACTATCACTGAGAACCATGCCAGACATGCCGTATGCACCGTGGCAACACACCAGCATTGACTGAGAAGAGGCACCTTGGAGGCATAGGGACACCTTTATTAGTCACGTATTCCGGAATGCAGAGGCAACTCGGAGTACACATACACAGGTCATGTGGAGTAACATGTGGGTCCAACACTGGCACCCCCCTTCTGCACCACAAATGCTTGATATCCATGGAACTGGCACACAAGTGTCGGGTAACAGCTAAACACCCCCTGCTGCTCACGGAGAGGCTGCCATACACCATTGATCCTCTGATGTGGAAGTCCCACACCATGTCAAGCCAATGCAAACCGTATGTGTCCGAGGGCAGTGTTACACACATTGATGCCTTCATCACAATCCACTATCCCATTACAGATGACTGTCAACAAGTCTGACCATCTATTCAGGTGAATCCAGCTACATGTCATGTGTCCCATGGTGATGGAACATGTCTGCAGAGGAACCAAACATCGACAGGGGCAGTGTGCACACATCGTAAACAACTGCCACACCCAATACACCCCTGATGCATCCCTTACCCTAAGGAGACTTCCAAACTTGTCCGTGCGTGTAACGCTGAGTCAGCACACGATGACGTGCCCATGAGGAATAGCAGTGCCACAACAATGCAACCAGCAGACGGCATGCGCAAGTACCTGGGGATGAGAGACACACAAGAAGTCAGCCACAAAAAGCTCATCCACTTGCATGTGCATGTACTCGACACATATAAGGATGACAACATGCTAGGTCACAATTATGACTGTGGAAATACACTCATCACTGGCACCATCACTCGAGTGACACATCCACACACACCTCTGACTCACGTGGCATACATGCAGATGGACACACACATTGCAACACATGCCACACAAGGACCAATGCGTGCACACTCAGACACTGGTACTCACCACTAAGCAAAGAAGTCGCGTATGAGCCGATGGATGCCCTCTTGCGGAACCACATCCTCCACATCACTAGCCCCATTGCCAAGCCCTTCGTCCTCCACGGGTGGATGGTCCTGATCATCTTGATCCAGGATGAGTTGCACAGCTTTCTCAACTGCCATGTTGTGCAGCATGCAGCAGACCATGAAGATTTTGCAGACCTTCACCGGGGCATATGGGAGGGCGCCGCCGGTCTTGTGTAGGCACCTGAATCGGCTCTTCAGGAGGCCAAATGACCTCTCTATCACTCACCTTGTCCGGCCATGGGCGGTGTTGTAGCGGAGCTGGGCCGGCGTGCTGGGGTTGCGGAGAGGTGTGATCAGCCATGGCATGTTGGGATAGCCAGCGTCCCCTACATGGAAACCACATGGACATAAGTAGGACAGGAGAAGCAGTCGGGCAGGAAGTCTACGCAAATACAGGACAGACAGAGTGTACCCACCAACAACACATGCTCGTTCGTTGCGCAGCTGCGTCATCATTTCAGGCACCCTGCTACGCCTCATGATGTAGGCATTGTGTGCTGATCCTGGAAAACGAGCACAGACATGTGAAATCACCATGTTGGACAGACACACCACAAGGGCATTGATGGAGTGGTAGTGCTTGCGATTCCTGTACGCTACCTCATGTGCCTGTGGTGGTAGCAAAGCCACATGTGTCCCATCTATGGACCCAATGACATGGGGCATCCCTCCCAGGGCATAGAATACACGCTTGACACCTGTCAACTGTTCAGGAGTTGGGAAATGGATAAACTCATCCAGGTGAAGCAACATGGCCTCTAAAAAATCATGCAGCACACGGCTGAACATGGTCTGGGACATGCCACCAACATGAGCTATGGTATATTGAAAGGTACCCGTGGCAAAAAAATGTAGGGCTGCCATTACCTTCAGCTTGGGTGTCAGTGCCGTAGGATACCTGTGCAGCGGTTGCAGGTGTGGTGCCAGCCTTGCCGTCAACTCCTCAATCAACGGTTGGGGGAAGCGGTAGCAGCGTATACAGTCATTCTTCGGCATGTCAGCCAAGTCCGGAATTGGTCGGGGAAGAGGCGGCGCTCTGCAGTAATTTGGAAGTGACAAGGAAGAGTGAGTGCACTACAACAACAATTTATATGTACTGAGCACATGTTAATCTGTCAATACACATATGCTACATACGGAGTCAGGTTTGTGCTACATGCCCTGGACATGTATGGCTGCCAGGTAACACTCCTACCAAGACCCAGCTACACACGAGGATTGTGAACCTCCACATCCCATGGCATGGGACTAGCTGTGTCCCAGTGTAAGTGAACAGCCAGACGCAATACAGGAGTGACATACATCAACATATCAGCAGATGTAGGATGTTGATTGCAGAGACAGGTAGCGGAACACTAGAGTCGCAGGTCACATGACATTACACTAGGACAGCCCACACACCTTGCCATGAAGGCGTACATGTCATGACTGACCACACATACATTGAGAGTATGCAGACAGGTCATTGTTACGCTACTCAGTGTCCCATGCATACATACACAATTTACATCCGATACCACATGTGGCCTGGTGTGCGTAACAGTGTGCCATGGCCATCTACACACAGACACATGTTGGTTGCAGCAACTGCAGATGCATTTGAGGGAACACCAACATCAAGCTACTGGGAACACACCACACATACATAGTCACATCGTGCAACGTGGGTAGTCACATGTCAGGTGTGGTAACCCCTGTAGCGGGCATCAGGGGACACTTGCGTGTGTTGTTGACTGTGCCATGCCAGTGACGCTTATCTCAAGTGTTCTGTACGACATGCACACATGTCAAAGGAGTGAAGGGCATGTCTGGCGCATAGTGCAACATCACACATAACATCTGTACACATCTCATCATACATCTATTGCCTTCACAACTCAGGAGCAATGTGCCACATCACAGCCTTTCACACCTGTGCCCCACACATGTAGTACTGCACAGACAATGCCTTGATGTCCATCCATGGACAAGTATCTCAGCTCTATTCCTTTCTGTGTGCTGCCTGTCAACACTGTTATGTGTGAAAGGCACCGTACATTCGCTCTGAGGGCGTGTGTGCGTTCCCTATCACTATGGGAGTGCTGCCGTAGGCCTACCCATAGTGATAGTGAGCGTACAGGCGTGTGTACGGTCCGTATCACTATGGGTACGCATACGCGAGCACACCCATAGTGATAGTGAGCGTACACGCGTGTGTACAGTCCGTATCACTATGGGTACGCATACGCGAGCACGCCCATAGTGATAGTGAGCGTACAGGCGTGTGTACGGTCCGTATCACTATGGGTACGCATACGCGAGCACACCCATAGTGATAGTGAGCGTACAGGCGTGTGTACAGTCCGTATCACTATGGGTACGCATAAGCGACCACACCCATTGTGATAGTGAGCGTACATGCGTGTGTACGGTCCGTATCACTATGGGTACGCATACGCGAGCACACCCATTGTGATAGTGAGCGTACATGCGTGTGTACGGTCCGTATCACTATGGGTACGCATACGCGAGCAAACCCATAGTGATAGTGAGCATACAGGCGTGTGTACGGTCCGTATCACTATGGGTACGCATACGCGAGCACACCCATTGTGATAGTGAGCGTACATGCGTGTGTACGGTCCGTATCACTATGGGTACGCATATGCGAGCAGACCCATAGTGATAGTGAGTGTACACGCGTGTGTACGGTCCGTATCACTATGGGTTTGCACGCGTATGCGTACCCATAGTGATACAGACCGTACACACGCCTGTACGGCCCGTTGCTATGCATTTGGGGTGCCCTAGGGCCCCGGAACGCACCGTACCTGTGTGTGAATTTCCAATTTACATAGGGGACACATGAGGGACAAGTATGAAGCCAGAGATGCATGCTGGTTGCCATGGAGACCGAGTTTAAACTGTGAATTTGTTGAATGAGGTGGCCTGCAAAAGTCGGTTTGAAATAATCTACTTTGTTGCAAAGTTGTTGTTGAAATGACATCATGCTGAATTCTAAAAAAATCTAACCCCCTCACAGGGGTAGGTTTAAATGGATTGGAGGAAACATAGGATGCAAATGTGAGTGACCAATCACTCTGTACTCCTGTGCATGAAACAGGCCAGCAAGGCAGATATAAGGCAGCCAGGTCCCATGAGAGAGCACTTGCCTGCACATCTTTTGATTCCACAACACTGCTGCTGCTCGTGATTCCCTGGCACCATGTCAAGGTCTGTGAAGAGGGCCCAGCCTTTCACCCTGGAGGAGAATGTGGCATTGCTGGATGTCATCCTCCCACAGTACCCCATGCTGTATGGCCGACCAGGGTTTCAGGTGAGTGCTGAGTCCACTAGCACAGACTGTGTCCCTTTTTCGTGACTGTGACTTCTGCCATTGTGTCCAGATGTACTGTAGGGGGGTCCCAGGGGGGGAATGCCTGATGTCTCCCAGCCAGAGCATGCTGTGGTGCATGTCTGCCGTCCTCACTTGCATTGTGTTTACTGTGACAATCACTGCATGGTGCATGCCACATTCTGCCTGTCTAATCCTCCTGGGAATGTTGCTTCTACAGTCCTCATGTGATTCTGTGGTCACCCCAGTGTGACAGGTGACTGTACCCACAGATGTGTGTTTGTTCAGTGTACCTGTGCTGAGAGTGTCCACATGATGTGTTCGTACCCTGGACATGGGTGTGTGTGTAAATCCCTTGTCATGTGGGTGGGTGCATATGTGGAGTGTAGCACCCCAGCTGCATGAGGGATGGATATACCCTGCCCATCTGATGTGAGCAGGGAGCAGTGCTGTGTGTCTGACGTGCAGAGCCAGCCCCACACCTGTGAGCCCCCCCAGTCTAGTGGCACATGTGCAGAGTGAGGTTTGTAGCTGCAGTTGGCAATGGCAGGTGAATGTCCTGTGCCTGTGTGTGTCTGTGTACTCTGCTGAGGTAGCGTCAGTGTCCTGTGGCATGTGACTGCTTTGAGGTGCTGCACATAATCCTGGTGTACCTTCTGATGCACAGTGTGAGTCTGGATCATTTATTGTGTCATACCCCTCATGCCACCTGTGTACTTTCAATGGCACGTGGTGCATTTGCCCTTACTCAGAGGAAAATGTCCCTGTGACAAAGGTGCAATGCTTTGGCTGCATACTATGCCTTGTTGAAACCAGCAAAATTGTTCTAATGTGTGTCTCTGTGACATGTGGCAGGTGTATTGATGTAGTCTCACTTTTTCAACCCCACAGGTAGGCGCCTCTGCCAAGGAGCAGATCTGGAGGGACGCCGTCAGTGCCGTGAGGAGGACGGATGGTCGCAAGCAGCGCCTGGCCCAGGTGAGAAAACGCTGGCAGGATATCCGGTGCTGGACGCGGAGGATCGCACGGGTCCTGCTGGGGGACTCACCTCTGGGCACTAAGAACCATGGGCGTCGCCATCTGACCCATATCCACAAGCGTGTGCTGGCGGTGGTCTTTCCTGACATGGACAGGCGCTTACGGGAGAAGCAGCAGCAGGAAGGGGGTAGGTACATGTGTGTTTGTTGTGTGTCACCAGCATTTGTAAGTGCGCAGTTGCATGGATACACTGCCAGTGTTTAAATGTGCGGTGCAGGTCCTGTCACCCACAGTATAGCGGTGCTGTCCTTCCTCCCTTCCCCTCCTTGCCATGTGTTCCCTGGTCTGTGTGTAGTCACTCTTTCACAAGGTCATCTGGGCTGGCAGTTTATCCACATGACCAATGCTTGCAGCATCATGTGTGGGGGTGGTGTGTAACAGGTTTTGGGACCTTGCCTGTGCCCTGTCCAGTTCAGTACTTGTGGGGTCCATGTCAATTGGCACTGATGCTGAGTCCAGACATAGGAGTATGTCTCTGAAGTGTAATGCCTTACAGCAAGCATGTCCTATGTTGTGGCCTGTGACATGATGTGCATGAGTGTGCGATACGCAGAGTGCAGGGATGGTGGCCTGTGTTGCAGTCATTACCATTCAGGACCCTGGAATATTGTGGCCACTACTGTCCCCTGGGGCATATTTTGCTAGGTATCATGTGTGTCATCACAATATGTGGACACTCTCAGTGTCTACAGCATAGGATGTGCTCTGTGCCATTGTCCCCTGGCACCATGTATATTTACGCAACGTGTTCTACAAGTGTCCACTGTACAGCCTGACCTAATTTTCCGCTTTCATACTCTCGGTGGCCAGTGCCTGTGTGTCTTGTTACAATTATCTGATGATGGCCATTTGTAAATGAGATCCTTGTACAGGCGCACATGGGGTATTTTGGGTCCAATATGGGTTTCTTGCAGCCCATGTGTATTTCTCCCAGACTAAGAGATGCAAGTGCTTCCTGTGTCTCATCATATTGTCTCATGTAGGGGGTGGTTGGTGCGGGCAAGGCCTACATGTCGACACCTGAAATCTCATTGCTCGGTCTGGCCAGTGTGTGATGTTTGTCTGGACATACACTCGAGGTGTAGTGACCCATTCATGTTGGGCATGTCTTTAAGTATTACCTTTGCAGCATGTGCCACAAGTTCATGGAGATGGTCCCTGCTCATCACTAGTTACGGCAACGCTGTGTGGTGCAGATGCAGTGCTGGATTGTCCCCAGAGCCTGGCTCCTCTGTCCAAATCCATATCATGTCATTTGCAATTGTGTCATGCTCTCCATAGTTTCTCAGTGGCATGGTGGGTGAACCAACTGTGTTTTGCAGGGCCTATATATGTACCTTGTATTGTAGATGTTACTCATCTTTCTTTTCAGGCTATGCACTGTAACCTATGTAGATTTGACTCATGTGACATATGTATACAGGTGTGTGATTAATTCCTGTTTCTTCACCTTGCCCACAGCATCGTCGGGGGACACGGATGGAGACACTGGCACGGACCGTGCGGAGGGACCGAGCACCAGTGCCAGCAGTGACATCTTAGCTGGCACATCGAGTGGAACTGAGGCCGAGGGGAGTGAGCCGGAGGACCTGTCCACTGCCACCACAGAATATGAAGCTGACGGGTCCGAGGCTGAGCTCTCCGAGGGGGCGGAGGCTGCTCCAACAGCTGACAGCAGCACAACATCTCTCCCCGCCCCCTCCATTGCCATCAGCGGCCTCCCACTTGCTCGTGTCCCTTCCCGGCGTGCTAGGTCACCATGTGTCTCCTTCCTGCCAGGCACCGCACCCCCTGCCCCTGTCTCCACTGCTGCCGCCAATGCAGAGTCTGTGGACATCCTGCGGCAGTTGCAAGTTGGTCAGGCTGCGATGCTTAATGTCCTCCATGGCCACAGCCGAGTGCTCAACAACATGGAGGCATACTTGGAGGGCATTTCAGCATCGCAGGCTGACCAACGCAACTTGCTGCGGTCTATTGACTCGACACTGACTGCAGCAGTGGGTCTCCTGCAGCACTTCGTCCCACCCCCTACCCATGCCCCATCCATACTTCCCACTCCCATGCCTGTCCCACGTACACCCAGACGTCAGCATGCACACACCCCACCAGACACAGGCACCACACCAGCAGGGAAGGACAAGCGCACACCTCCTGGCACGCACACACAGGGTGAAGTAGGCACACCCACTGCGTCGGGGGGCAAACGTAAGACACGCAGCCAGAGTGGGAGTCCGCATTCTCCAAAATCCACTCCCTCCAAATCCACTCCCCTCAGCTCTCCTGGCCACAAATCCAGCAAAGACTCCTTCATGGCCGCTCTGTCCCTGAGCCCCACAGTGACACCACCCCGCAAGCGGTCAAAGGAGTCCCCGGTCAGGGTGGTTGAGTCCCCCCCCCTGTCCACACCATCCCCGGGTAGCGCTGCGACCCATCCCTGTGACAACCCCCCCTTCTTGGGGCCTGTGGTTCCTTCGGGTGCAGGGGAGACGCTGGGCGACCTGGCAGTAGTGTGCAGCGCCGTGCTCCAATCCACCTTTGGCGCTGCGCAACCCCCTGTGTTGGAGTCGTCCGTCCCTGCACCCACAACACCTACCCTTGCCCCTCCTGTCCCTGCAGTGCCTGGTCCTTCCCCCCAACATGATGCCCCCCCCCTGTGGAAGACAAAGGAGTCTGACTGTGCAGGCAAGCTAGGGGACACACGTCCCACTGTGTCCCCCATCCGTATTTGAGTCATGGACTGCCCTATGGGCCTTGTATATATTGACATTTATGATGAATCTTACTTATATCCTGCTGAATAAAGCAATTTGTTTTTTCCATGGAACACTACTGTTTATCTGGTATTGCTGTTGGTGGACCTGCTCCATGATTTTGGGTGGTGATAATGTGTTGGGTGTGTGGGAAATGTAGTCTTGTGCTGGTCATAGGGTGGACCCTGGTATCTGTGTGCCATCACAAGCTGTTGGCTAAATTACTTTGTTCATGTAAGCAGTTACTGCATGGTGACATCGTCCCAAGGTGTGTTCCTTCCTCTGTGTAACCTGACTTCTTCCCTGCAGGGTGTTTCCAATATGTGGTGCTGAGCTGTGTCTACATCAGCTGGGTGTGTGACGGACTCCTTCAACTTTGCACATGCATGCTGAGCGATGTCTCCACCTGCATCATTCGTGGCATCCTTGGTGGTCACTGTACTTGTGTATGTAGACTGTTGAAATGACTTCATGCGGACATGTTCTCTATTAGGCGCTATGCATGTGTGTACTCCCAGCCTCGCACACATGTGGTACATGTACTGCAGGGTCTTTGTGCACCTGACTGACATTTGTGGGCATTGTATCTGTGGGTACTCCACCCTTTGCGTTCCATGGGCACTGCTGGGAGGACTCTACACCCACCCCTCCTGCGTCTGGGCACTGCTGGGAGGACTCTGCACCCACCCCTCCTGCGTCTGGGCACTGCTGGGAGGACTCTATACCCACCCCTCCTGCGTCTGGGCACTGCTGGGAGGACTCTGCACCCACCCCTCCTGTGTCTGGGCACTGCTGGGAGGACTCTACACCCACCCCTCCTGTGTCTGGGCACTGCTGGGAGTGATAGGCACCCACCGCTCCTGCATCTGGGCACTGCTGGGAGGACTCTACACCCACCCCTCCTGCGTCTGGGCACTGCTGGGAGGACTCTGCACCCACCCCTCCTGTGTCTGGGCACTGCTGGGAGTGATAGGCACCCACCCCTCCTGCGTCTGTGCACTGCTGGGAGGACTCTACACCCACTCCTCCTGCGTCTGGGCACTGCTGGGAGGACTCTACACCCACCCCTCCTGCGTCTGGGCACTGCTGGGAGGACTCTGCACCCACCCCTCCTGTGTCTGGGCACTGCTGGGGGGACTCTGCACCCACCCCTCTTGTGTCTGGGCACTGCTGGGAGGACTCTACACCCACCCCTCCTGTGTCTGGCCACTACTGGGAGGACTCTACACCCACCCCTCCTGTGTCTGGGCACTGCTGGGAGGACTCTGCACCCACCCCTCCTGTGTCTGGGCACTGCTGGGAGTGATAGGCACCCACCCCTCCTGCATCTGGGCACTGCTGGGAGGACTCTACACCCACCCCTCCTGCGTCTGGGCACTGCTGGGAGGACTCTACACCCACCCCTCCTGCGTCTGGGCACTGCTGGGAGGACTCTGCACCCACCCCTCCTGTGTCTGGGCACTGCTGGGGGGACTCTGCACCCACCCCTCCTGTGTCTGGGCACTGCTGGGAGGACTCTACACCCACCCCTCCTGTGTCTGGCCACTACTGGGAGGACTCTACACCCACCCCTCCTGCGTCTGGGCACTGCTGGGAGGACTCTACACCCACCCCTCCTGTGTCTGGGCACTGCTGGGAGGACTCTGCACCCACCCCTCCTGTGTCTGGGCACTGCTGGGAGTGATAGGCACCCACCCCTCCTGCGTCTGGGCACTGCTGGGAGGACTCTGCACCCACCCCTCCTGTGTCTGGGCACTGCTGGGAGGACTCTGCACCCACCCCTCCTGTGTCTGGGCACTGCTGGGATTGATAGGCACCCACCCCTCCTGCGTCTGGGCACTGCTGGGAGGACTCTGCACCCACCCCTCCTGTGTCTGGGCACTGCTGGGAGGACTCTGCACCCACCCCTCCTGTGTCTGGGCACTGCTGGGAGGACTCTGCACCCACCCCTCCTGTGTCTGGGCACTGCTGGGGGGACTCTGCACCCACCCCTCCTGTGTCTGGGCACTGCTGGGAGGACTCTGCACCCACCCCTCCTGCGTCTGGCCATGTACGCTCCATACATACACGGGTGGGGGTACGGTCCGTACATTCACTGTTGGGGTGGGGGTACGCTCCATACATACGCAGGTGAGGGTACGGTCCGTACATACACTGTTGGGGTGGGGGTACGCTCCATACATACGCGGGTGGGGGTTCGGTCCGTACATACACTGTTGGGGTGGGGGTAAGCTCCATACATACGCGGGTGGGGGTACGGTCCGTACATACACTGTTGGGGTGGGGGTACGCTCCATACATACGTGGGTGGGGGTACAGTCCGTACATACCCGTGCCCACGCTGTGGAATGCTTGTGCGGCCCGTACCCAGGCCTTTGGCACATGGGTACGGCCCGTACCGCCATTGTTGGGGTGACGTAGGTGTGGGCGTGGTACGACTCGTACCCACGCTCTTAAGGCGTGGGCATGGTACGTACCTGTATTGTTGTGTTGCCGGTTCGCGTTGTCGCCCACTGCTGGGAGTGATAGGCACCCACCCCTCCTGCGTCTGGGCACTGCTGGGAGGACTCTATACCCACCCCTCCTGCGTCTGGGCACTGCTGGGAGGACTCTGCACCCACCCCTGCTGTGTCTGGGCACTGCTGGGAGGACTCTGCACCCACCCCTCCTGTGTCTGGGCACTGCTGGGGGGACTCTGCACCCACCCCTCCTGTGTCTGGGCACTGCTGGGAGGACTCTGCACCCACCCCTCCTGCGTCTGGCCATGTACGCTCCATACATACACGGTTGGGGGTACGGTCCGTACATTCACTGTTGGGGTGGGGGTACGCTCCATACATACGCAGGTGAGGGTACGGTCCGTACATACACTGTTGGGGTGGGGGTACGCTCCATACATACGCAGGTGGGGGTACGGTCCGTACATACACTGTTGGGGTGGGGGTAAGCTCCATACATACGCGGGTGGGGGTACGGTCCGTACATACACTGTTGGGGTGGGGGTACGCTCCATACATACGTGGGTGGGGGTACGGTCCGTACATACCCGTGCCCACGCTGTGGAATGCTTGTGCGGCCCGTACCCAGGCCTTTGGCACATGGGTACGGCCCGTACCGCCATTGTTGGGGTGACGTAGGTGTGGGCGTGGTACGACTCGTACCCACGCTCTTAAGGCGTGGGCATGGTACGTACCTGTATTGTTGTGTTGCCGGTTCGCGTTGTCGCCCACTTCCGTTGTGGTGGACGCTGGCGTTGCTGGACACGCCCCCACCCCCTCGAAGTGACCAGGGCCTGGAGGTCAGGTATGTCCAGGGCATGTGAGCTGTGTGACTTGGGTGGGGGTTTTGTGTCCTAACCCTCCCCCCCCCCCCCCTTTGCCCCTGGGTGTTGTTTTGACCTTCTGCGGCGTCTGCGTCGGTACCTGTAGAGGAGGTCGACTGCTATGAGGGCCGGGATGACACGTAGGTTTGGGTCCATGTCTGTCCGTCGCGTACAGGTGCTCCTTGTGCGCGTCGTCCTGATTTCCCGGCAGTTTTTGGCTTCCGGGAAATATTCTCCGTGCGGGATGACGTCGGTGCGAATCGTACTTCCTGGTTCGTGGAACGCAGGCTGCATGCGTCCCGACGTCACGTCGGCGCTTTTCCGGATGTCATTTGTATGTTTATTTTCCTCGGTTGGTGTTTTGTACGACTCGTACGGAAATAGTGTTTCCGTGCGAATCGTACTTGCATGTTTGTAAAGTTTTACAACCGGGTACGAGTCGGACGGAGAAAACCCTCCGACCGACGGTTCGTACCCGGTTTCTCCAGGATCCGAATCGGCACCAGAATGTCTAAAACAACTACACACCACAAAGTACTACACTGCAATAACAGACAACCCCACCAATAGATTGACATCTAAGATTACCAGCATGATCCATGAAGCAGTCACTAATGAATGGATCAATAAAAAAGAGGCTTATTTCCTGATTGCAAAAGAACCTAGAATACCATAATTTTACACACTCCCGAAAATACACAAAGGCCCACCCCAGGACGCCCTACTGTGTCAGGCATTGGCTCACTACTTGAGCCGTTGTCTAAATTTTGTGATCACTTTCTTCAACCTCTAGTGAAACAGACGCCATCCTACGTGAGCGATACCACCGACATCCTCCGCATCATAGAGGAAGTACCCAACAGCAATGATATAGATTACCTCATGACCCTTGATGTATGATGCTCTCTACACGAACATTCCCCAACAAGCTACGCTAGCAGTCATTGAAACCGCTTTGGGTAAAATAGAATGGACATCTCCAACCCCGATCGCTTTCATAGTGGAATGCGTTACGGTAGCATTAACAGAAATCTTTTTTGAGTTTAAAGATAAATTGTATCACCAATCACAAGGTACTTCAATGGGGAGTACCTTTGCCACTAGTGTGGCCTGTTTGTACATGTCACACTTTGAGGATGAGGTCATCAGGAACCCCGACAATCCATATATGAATAATCTGTTACTATGCAAACGATTCATTGATGATATCCTCATCTTTTGGGAAGGGGACCTGTCTACTTGTGAGAACTTTGTACTATGGGTGAATAATCAAAATGAATACCTGAGGTTTACCCACACTGTCTCAGCCACTGACATACCGTTCCTCGATCTTAACATCAGACTAGACAATGGTTCATTAAACACCACACTGTATGAAAAACCTACAGACCGGAATAGCTTATTACTGTACAGTAGCTATCATCCTAAATCACTCAGGGACAATTTACCTGTGGGCCAGTTCCTCCGTATTAGACGGAACTGTAGCTCCATTACAGACTATAAATCAGAAGCACAGACTTTGGCCACTAACCTGAGAGAGCGTGGCTACCCAGAACGTCAGATTAGTACTTCCATGAAAAGAGCAAGGAATAACCCACGTGAAGCCCTCCTAGAGGTCAACACCAAGCCCCTTGCCGACACCCTGACCTGTGTGACATCATTCACCCCTGAATCAAACAGAATAAAATTCATTGTTAAAAAACATTGGAACATACTTAACACGGGTGATCTACAGATCCCTGCCCCTAGATTTGCATTTAGAAGCACTAAAAATCTAAAGGACATCTTGATCAACACCCGGCCAAAGCACACACACCACACAGACCAAAGACAACTTCGGGATTTGCCTCCAGTCACCGGCCACTATCCGTGTGGTTCATGTACAGTGTGTCGCTTTACCATTACCACAAAAGAAGTGTCCTTATTGGAAACCTTTCAATGGAAAATGAATAGACACACCAATTGCAATACTACGCACTGTATATACATGATCACCTGCCCTTGTGGCCTGCAATATGTAGGCATGACATTACGGATGGCAAAAATTAGCATTCACAGAGCACAGGAGTAACATCCGACGCCAGAGGGTTGCGACCAAGATGTACACACATTTCAAGGACCATAACCATTCCCCTGATTCCATCAAATGGCTGATATTGGAAGCACACCCACAGATCACGCAAAAAGCTCTATTCAAGTTTGAACAGAGATGGGTCCACAAACTATCCACTGACAGCAGGGGACTCAATGATGACATTCCCTGGGCCAGTTTAGCCAACTCGTGATTTCCATTGCAGAAAAGGATTGTCTGCATGAGTGAGCGATACTTATTACAGGGGAAGTAACTTTCTAATGACCCGAGAATGGTCCAGGATTCCCGCTGTTATCTCGCACACACACCTTTTTGTACTCGAGTGGGCATTTCTGATCACCATCTCACCCTGAGTGGTTTTGGATAGTGTGTTAGTTAACTCAACGCCCCTTTCACACAAACTAATGCGTGAAAGGGGCCCATATTCACAAGGTCATGAAAAGATATACAGGGTGACTTTGAGTGGCCTTGTAAATATGAGCAGGCACACGGAGGGCGGTCTTCCCGTCTGCCGGGGCCCCCCTGCCATCGTAATGTGGCTGGGGGGAAAGGTAGGCGAGCAGTGAATGTTGGCGGGCGGATCGCCACCACCATGCGGGTGGTGGCGATCCGCCCGCCAACATAATCGGCCCCCAGTGTTACTGGATTTTTTTAAATTACCTGGTCGCAATTGATGGAAATAATGGTTCTCGTGAAAGGAAAAAAGCATTGCTATTCAGCTTATTAGGAGACTTTAGTCAGGAGGTGTTTAACAATTAACCTGAAATTGTTACACTCGGAGGGCAATATGTGCCTTGCCATGAGTAAAAGGAGGCAGTAGTTCGCTTGGAAAAACTCTATACTGAAAAATCAAGTGTCATGATTGAAAGACATTGGTGCCAATTACGATTCGGTAAAAACCTGGTACGAACCGTCGGACGGAGCATATTCTCCGTCCGTCGCGTACCCGGTCGTCAAAATATACAAACATGGAATTACGATTCGCACGGGAACACCATTTCCGTACGAATCGTAAAAAACCCAGACCGAACAAAATAAACCTACAAATGCGATCCGGGAAAGCGCCGACCTGACGTCGGGACGCTCGCAGCCTGCCATTCACGAACCAGGAATTACGATTCGCACTGACGTCATCCCGCACGGAGATTATTTTCCGGCTGCCAAAAACTGCCGGGAAATCAGGAAGACGCGAACAAGGACTACCAGTACGCGACGGACAGACAGGACGACGCAAACAAGAAGGACCAGTACGCGACGGACAGACAGGACGACGCGAACAAGGAGTACCAGTACGCGACGGACAGACAGGACGACGCGAACAAGGAGGACCAGTACGCGACGGACAGACAGGACGACGCGAACAAGGAGGACCCGTACGCGACGGACAGACATGGACCCGAACCTACGTGTCATCCCGGCCCTTATAGCAGTCGACCTCCTCTACAGGTTCGGACGCAGACGCCGCAGAAGGTCAGAACAACTAAGGGAGGGGGGAAAGTGGGGTGGGGTGGGGGTGGCAGGACCAGGGCAGGCCACAAACCCCCCACCAAAGTCACACAGCACACATGCCCTGGACATACCTGACTCCCATGCTGTTCTGCTCGATTTTCCCGGCCTTCTTGTGTTAACAAGTGATTGAATGTGACTTCAGTCTCTTACCATTCAAGCCTAAGGGTTAGAGTAGTGAATGGAGCCTATTTACTAGGCACTTCGACATGATTCTGTACTCTTCCCCATAGATCAGGGCTTGCACACATAGCCTAGGGGATAGATTCGTTAGTATTAGGGATAACCTGTCCTGTAGTGAGGGTATTTCATGGAGCTGTGCTGAATTCAGGCCTGGTAGGCCTCAAACGGGAGAGACTCCATCTTTCTTTCTGCTCCGGCAGCTTGGGATGCTTCTAGGTCAAAAGTAATGTTTTAGTTATGAGGTGTTATTCGCTTGGAGAGAACCGGTTCAGGCCGGCCCTTATCGAAGGATTGTATTTTTCTTCATGCCGAAGACACTACATCAGGCCGGCCGGCTGGGAACGTGTCCTTGGTACGGGGAGGTACAAGAATTTGGTGGGCGGCAGGTTACGGGCCGGAATTTTCCATGAGGAAATGCACCTCTATATTAGTGAAAGTCTGAGGCAGTTACATGTTCAGTCCGTAGGCGGCATCTAGCCGTTAGCAGTAAAGCTACTACTTATTCCAGGGAAGACAGACGCCATCTTGAAGGCGGAGAAGAACCGAGAGACAGATGCTTTCCTAACAGAATAGCCAGAGAGGAGAGAGTAGCCGATAAGGAAGAGGTCCCAGTGACTCGGAGAAGGGTGATTCCAGGCGAGCCGAGGCACAGACGAGAAGGGAGCCTAGATGACCACTGAGTGCAGGCTACATACTACTAAGGTGATGTCGACCCTTTCTTATTAGAGTGTACAACTTAATCTTTCACTTTTCTTTGCAGGTTATGTGTTATATCGTAATGTTATGTGATTGTGTATGTAATGAGTAATAAAGTATCCAGTTTGTAGTGAACCAACATGTGATGCGTGTTCTTGTATAAGAGGGTAGTCTATTCTTCTAGTCAGCTGCGGCTACATGAACAGATGTTAACCCTGATCAGGTAAGTGGTAACTGAATAAAGGAAAGAGGAGCCCCTCGAACCTGAGAACAGGCTATGCCCGAACTGGCAATCCTTGTGTGATCTGATGAATAGTGAGACTGATTCCCATTTTGTATGTTATGGTGATCATAGGATGAACTGTCGTATGAGACTGCCGTCTAGGTAGAGAGGTCTGGATTCGTAGGGGATCGCGAGGCCGCCGATTGTGCTGATACTGTCGTATGGGCAGAGAGGTCTGGGTTCGTATGGGACCGCGAGGCCGCCCCTTGTGATACTGTCGTATGGGCAGAGAGGTCTGGATTCGTAGGGGATCGCGAGGCCGCCGATTGTGCTGAGACTGCCGTCTGGGTAGAGAGGTCTGGGTTCGTATGGGACCGCGAGGCCGCCACTTGTGATACTGTCGTATGGACAGAGAGGTCTGGATTCGTAGGGGATCGCGAGGCCGCCGATTGTGCTGAGACTGCCGTCTGGGTAGAGAGGTCTGGGTTCGTATGGGACCGCGAGGCCGCCACTTGTGATACTGTCGTACGGGCAGAGAGGTCTGGATTCGTAGGGGATCGCGAGGCCGCCGATTGTGCTGAGACTGCCGTCTGGGTAGAGAGGTCTGGGTTCGTATGGGACCGCGAGGCCGCCACTTGTGATACTGTCATATGGGCAGAGAGGTCTGGATCCGTATGGGATCGCGAGGCCGCCGATTGTGCTGAGACTGCCGTCTGGGTAGAGAGGTCTGGGTTCGTATGGGACCGCGAGGCCGCCACTTGTGATACTGTCGTATGGGCAGAAAGGTCTGGATCCGTATGGGATCGCGAGGCCGCCGATTGTGAGGTCTTGGTATGCATAGTAGGAATCCCCTGTCCTTAGGTGATAGATATATGTGGTTGCAGGATTGTAAATAGGTTCTAGGGAGGGGGTAACGTTCTGGCTGGGTTAGTGAGGCTCTGATGAGCGGATTCTATCTGATCCGAAAACCCAAGCAGAACATTTGGCGTCACGAACCGTTTACGAAACCTGTGTGCGTTGTGGTTGTATCGTGTTTGCTTTCGGTGCGTGCGTGGTTTCGTTTGTATATTATTTCTATATAATTGTTTCTTATCTTTTTTTTTTTTTCTCTTTCTTCTTTTTCTTTTTCTCTTTTTCTTTCTTTTCAAAGATGTTTTCTAGAAAGTCGAAATCTACTTTTAAGTTGCCCGTTGATATTCCCGGCTGGGATTCAACGCCTTATGAAGCCTTAGCCCGTGAGTGGGCTGATTCTACTGGTTTGAGTGAGAATTGGAATTCTTTTTTGGAGCTGGCGGAGCCGGCTAATGTGATTACTTGTTTACAGAAGGCGCCGGTATCTAAGGGTGATGAGCTTCCCGTTTTGGGGCGCAGAGGTTGGATTGTTCTGTCTGCGTACAGGATTCTCCATGAGAGGTTGTTGAAGTTGCAGAACTTGCATAAGGATTTGGAAGCGAACTTTGTTGAGATTCAGAATGCTCATACTTTGTTGCGGTGTCAAAATAAGTTGCTTGCTGATAAACTTGAGACTTACCAAACTATTGCCGAGAGGGCGGCTGTGCGAATTGCTCGTTATAAATACAAGAATAGGCGTGGTCGGGTCTCGACGCGAAAGGTGCGTCTGGTCGTGGCGAAAGCCGGACTGGATTGGAATCCTGATGAATGGGATGGTAATATCTGGAACTCGAGTGATTCTCCTTCCTCGGGTGAGGAGTCTGCCAAGCGCGAGTCCTCTCGCTCCGGCCGTGCTTGTAAATCTGCTTCTTGCGCCTCTGATGGTGCACCCCGTGATTGCGCTCGTCCTTCGAGCGGGGTCGATGCTTCTTCCACTGATTGTTCCTCTACGTGTACTGGTCGAGCTCCTTGTGATGCTCATCCCGCGGTCTCGGCGCATCCAGTTTTTCGACGGAAGGTGCAGCAGGCTCCCGGTGCTCCGAATGGTATTGCTTTAGACTCTTTGGAGGATTTTACTCAACAAGAAATTAGTGATATTTTGCAGCGATTTCGGCAGCGAGTTGGTGAGCCCTTGCTCACATGGATGGTGCGCCTTTATGAACTGGGCGCTGCTGGCATTATGTTGGATGCTGGCGATTGTTTGAAGTTTTGTTCCTTGAGTTCGGATTCTACTGTACAGGATCATTTTCGTAACTTTAATGGTGGTGGTCAAATTTCTTTGCTTCAATTGGCGACTGAGGGTTGTAATCAAAAATATCCTACTGAGTCTGACTGGCCTCTGAATGACAAACTGTGGTATACTTTGCGCGATGCTGCGCAACGTCTCAAAGAGGAGGTGATGAAAACGGCAATTTTTCTGAATACTGCTGACCGGTTGCTTGATGGTTTCTTGACATCTTCTGTGCGGAATCGTATTATTCGTTCTTCCCCTGTTGCTTATAAGCAGGTCATGATGACTTTATTGATTAATCAGACTGGTAACATGTTATCTGTGGTGCTGGAATCGGTACGCCAACTCGGTGAGTTGGGTGAGTGGTTTAAACCTGAACGGCAGTCCCGGCCTGACACTCGTACTCCTGGTGACAATAAATTTACTAGACGTGATATGTTTTTTGCTCTTATGGCTGATGGTGTGCGGAAGGAGGACATTGATGGTGAGACTACTTCTCGTTTGTGGGAAATGTTTCGCAAACGTGGCTTGGATCGAAAGGAGGGTGCCCGGCGTGTTCGGACAACTGAGTGTGATCGTGGTTTTTCTGACGGTAGCGGTGATGACGACCGCCGTGGGCGCTCTGATCATCGTGATGATTGGCGTTATGCGAGTGATTTGTCCCCCCGTCGTGAGAGAGACAGGGAGAGAGAGGAGGAAAGAGAGAGGGGGAGAGATGATTATGTTAACAGCAGACGTAGAGATGATAGGGATCAATCCCCTGAGTTGAGAAGGAGAGAGGATCGACACATATTGGCCGATCGAAACCCGCAGTACAATGCAGGGAACAGTAATCCATTTCGTAATGGAGATGGATATGAACAGGAGGTATCGATACCTAGGAACCGTGAGAGTCTTTATCCTGATTTATCCTGGTACACAGAACACAATAAAAAGGACTAGGAAATAGGTCAAGCTCCAGTACACAGATGGGCTCACAGAGATAATAGACCCTATGTAGATATTGACATTTATTGGAGACATCGTAATATCCAAAGGGCCCGAGCATTGGTAGATACAGGAGCGGAGGCCACTCTTATTCATGGAAAATCAAAGAAGTTTAAAGGTCAGCCTTTTACAATTACCGGATTAGGTGGAAAGGAAACTCCCGCAGTTCAAACCTTACTTGAAATGAGAATAGGTAGAATTCCTAGAAAAGAATACTCTGTATTAGTGGTGCCACTCTTAGAATTCATAATTGGAATTGATATTTTGAAAGGAATGACTTTGCACTTAGATGATGGATGTTACCAATTTGGAACTAAACATTATATATCGTCCAGGCCTGTACGGGTTGGTCGTTTAAGAATGCCCCCCATAAAAGTTCCCCAGGCGACAAAAGTGGTTCGTCAGAAGCAGTATCGTATTCCAGGTGGTTATGAAGAGATTAGTACCACTATTCAGGAGTTGGTGGATGCAGGAGTTATAACCCCAGTTACTTCTGCTTGGAATAATCCTGTTTGGCTTGTACGTAAGAGTGATAATTCTTGGCGCATGACTGTTGATTATCGAGAATTGAATAGACACACACCCTCTTTGACTGTTGCAGTACCGGATGGTATTACCCTAATTGAAAGAATCCAGAAACATCCAGGTACATGGTATGCGTCCATTGATATTGCTAATGCTTTCTTTTTGATTCCGATTGCCCCTGAGTGTCAGGAACAATTCAGTTTTACGTGGAACGGGCGTCAGATGACGTTTAGAAGTCTTCCTCAGGGCTATGTGCATAGTCCTACGATATGTCACCGGCTGGTGGCAGAGCATCTGGCTGAGGTACCAGTTCATCCACAAATTCAGATATGTCACTATATTGATGATATTTTGATCCAAGGTGAATCACAAGAGGAAGTTCAGACCCAATTGGATAGAGTCATTGAGTGCTTGCGTGAGAAAGGTTGGGAAATCAACCCGGATAAATTACAAGGTCCGTCCCAGGCTGTGAAATTTTTGGGTATTAATTGGCATGAAGGGCACCGAGAAGTGATCCCTCAGGTTAAACAGAAAATTCTTGATTTTGCAGTTCCGAGAAATAGGAAAGAAGCCCAAAGCTTCATTGGTTTGTTTGGATTTTGGCGCCAGCATATTCCTCATTTGAGTCAAATATTGGCCCCTTTGTACCAGGTCACTCGTAAAAAGAATGCATTTGAATGGGGTAAACCACAGCAAGATGCGTTCAGTCTGGCAAAAGAAGCAATTCAGCATGCTCTGGATTTATGGCCTGTATGTGATGGTGATGTGGATTTGAATGTGTCTGTACAAGGCCTTTATGCGAATTGGAGTTTGTGGCAGAAACAAGGCAAGAGTAGAGTACCGTTAGGTTTCTGGACCAAAAAGTTACCTGATGCTGGTGAGCGTTATACACCTTTTGAGAAACAGTTACTTGCATGTTATTGGGCTCTGGTGGATACCGAGCAATTGACTTTGGGACATGATATAGTTTTGCGACCTGAAATTCCTATCATGCAGTGGGTTATGAGTTCGCCGAAAACTCACCGAATTGGACACGCTCAAGAGGCGAGTGTGATTAAATGGAAATGGTATATACAAGACAGGGCACGTGTGGGACAAAAAGGAGTTGCATCTTTGCATGAGCAGGTGGCACGGGCGCCATCAACTGAAACTGAGAGTGAATGTTCCGTACCTTTAGTACAGGAATCCCCTGTTAAGTGGGGTAAACCTTTTGATGATTTGTCCGCAGAGGACAGAAACCATGTCTGGTTTACGGATGGTTCAGCAAGGTTCATAGGGACGAAACGGCATTGGAAGGCAGTGTCCTATAATCCGATCACACAAAAATTGCTGAGTACAACTGGTGAGGGTAAGAGCAGTCAATTTGCTGAACTCTATGCTGTTTATCAAGTTCTGAAACAAGAGTTACCTGGCACATGTCATATTTTTACCGATTCTTGGTCTACTGCCAATGGACTGGCAGTTTGGTTACCGACTTGGCATTCCCATAGTTGGAAAATCCATTCCAAAGAATTGTGGGGAAAAGAATTATGGCAGGAGATTTGGGAAATGCTCCCACAGAGTACTGTTACAATCTTCCATGTGGATGCTCATACCCCGATAGACTATCTTGACAAATTCTTTCATAACATTGCAGATGAGAAATCTAAAATTGCTGAGGCAGTGGTGGACACGCAAGATTCTGATATTGCGGGATTGGCGGAATGGGCCCACCAGAAAGCAGGACACTTTGGAGAGAAAGCCACTAGCAGGTGGGCTGCTGATCGAGGAATTTATATTCCCCTAGATTTAATTAAAAATGTTATTCTACATTGTCCCATTTGTCAGCATATCAGGCAGCGCAAAGTGCCCCAAATTGTTAAAGGTCATTTACATCGCGGGAAATTGCCCGCTCAAATTTGGCAGATTGATTACATTGGTCCACTTCCTATGAGTAGGAATTGTCAATATGTTTGCACCATTGTTGATACATACAGTGGCCTGTTGGTGGCCCTTCCCTGTAAGCAAGCTACCCAATTGAATACTATTAAAACATTGGAATTGATTATGATGTATTATGGTGTGCCATTCCAAATTCAATCTGATAATGCATCCCATTTTCGTGGAAGATTGGTACAGGAATTCTGTGTGGAAAACAATATTGAATGGGTGTTTCATATACCATATTATCCACAGGCCTCGGGTCTTGTGGAGAGGTTGAATGGCCTGCTAAAAGACCAATTGCGCAAATTAACAGATGACAAGTATAAGAATTGGCGAGATTTTTTGCCTCAAGCGCTATTGATTTTGAATAACCGTCCTTTTCTAAATGCTGAATCCCCACTTATGCGTTTGTTTCCTCCGAATGTTGATGCTAAGCCCAATGAGATCAGAGAGACTGTGATGTACTGGGAGATTACTCCCGGAGCTTTGGCTCCATGCAGAGCGACCCCGGGGTCGGCAGGTTTAGACGTGCATGCCATGGATGACACCATTATAAAAAGTAAAGATCGAGTCATCATTGAAACAGGTGTTGGTGTTCAGATACCACCTGGAAATTTCGGATTAATTGCCCCTAGATCGGGGCTGGCTGTAAAAGGCATTCAGGTGCTTGGAGGAATCATTGATAGTGATTATCAGGGAGAGATTAAGGTGCTCCTGCTGAATAGCAGTGAGGTTGACTTACTGATACATAAAACTGACCGAGTGGCTCAATTGCTAATAATGCCTGTCTTCAGTGGTGAGATGACAAAAGGCACTGCCCCAACGTTGCTAACTGTACGAGGCCAGAAAGGTTTTGGCTCCACAGATAATCCTGGGGCCAGAGTTTGGGTGCAGTCGCCTAAGAATCCCCCTGAACAAGCAGAAGTGATTGCAACCGGTCAAGACAACACCATTTTAGTTATGAGACCAGGGAAAGATAGCTGGGAAGCAGTCCCGGCTGACAAATGTTACTTACGAGAATGAATAATGCCTGTATTTGATTCTTTTTCAGATCATTCTTTGGACTGTTGCTGCAGGATGTGTCGGCGTTGGACTCCTTTTGGGATGGTACGACGAGAGAGGAGGGATCCCATCAACCCGGGCTGAGTTGAGAACCCGAGTGTCGCGTTCCTTCGCTGCGTGGGATTCGTCGCCGAACTTTTGGGTTACATTGGCCAAGCAAGTGACGAAGACCCCTCATTTCTGCTTGACACCGATGAGATCGGTGACGGATATACTGGCAACTTGTTTGGTTGCTGTCCCTGCTTCATTGGAGACTCTGACTCATATTTTTAATATAACAAATGCTCGCCCCAATGTTCTTCTGGGCGATTTCGCTGCCCATGAGTATTGCCCCTTGTGTACTGTACTGTCAGACCCGATACCGCCTGTCCAATCCCAAATAGTTACCTATAATATCACACAAGGTGATTTATGTTTTTTCCTTACTTGTGATCCTAGTGCGATTTCTGAATGTATGCGTTTAAAATTGAAAGGTGCCACTTCATTCACCGCTCATGAACGAACTTTGTGCTTTCAAAGGACACCGAAAACATGTACTTCTGTTCAGAATAACATGACTTGCAAGAGTATGGTAGTTACCCCCAGTCACTATCGCACGATGTTACTACCTGCCGGATGGCTTTTCTCATGTGGTAATACTTCCTGGCCATATATCCCCGCAAATATTTCTGGAGGCCCTTGTGCCATTACTAGACTGAGCTTACTAATGTTCTCGTCACATCCGAATGCCAACTCTCGTGTGATCCGAGATACAGTGAGGTTACAGGAGGATTGTGACTTATCTTTGCATTTATATTCCAAGTCTGAATACCTTAGCCTGGCTGTTTCAATTGTTGGTGTTCCTGCTTTGGCAGTTTATAATGCCAAATCTATTGGGAAAATGGCCTGCTGGATGGTAAAATCCATCAATCATACTTCTACAATCCTGTCTGACATGCTATTAGACGCCCAGGGTGAACGAAGGGCTATCTTACAAAATCGAGCGGCCATTGATTATCTTTTGCTTAAACATGGACACGATTGTTCTGATTTTGAGGGTCTTTGTTGTTTTAACTTGTCGGATCATACAAAATCCATTCAGGTTCACATTGATAAATTACATGACTTGACAGAAGAAGTTAGAAAACACATTGACCAGGGCTGGTTTGACTGGCTCTTTAATTGGTTACCTGATTTGCATTTGTTACGTCAAATATTAGGAGGTATTCTGATTGCTATCGGCATTTTGATTTCTATCTGTTGCTTTATTCAGTGTATTCCTTCACTACTTCAATTCTGCACACCTGGTACTAGACATAGATCAGTTAGTCTTGTTTCATATTATTCTTCCACAGATGTTAGTTCTGTTTAATGAATGTATAATAGACTGAAGTCAAGGGTGAAATGTTCTGCTCGATTTTCCCGGCCTTCTTGTGTTAACAAGTGATTGAATGTGACTTCAGTCTCTTACCATTCAAGCCTAAGGGTTAGAGTAGTGAATGGAGCCTATTTACTAGGCACTTCGACATGATTCTGTACTCTTCCCCATAGATCAGGGCTTGCACACATAGCCTAGGGGATAGATTCGTTAGTATTAGGGATAACCTGTCCTGTAGTGAGGGTATTTCATGGAGCTGTGCTGAATTCAGGCCTGGTAGGCCTCAAACGGGAGAGACTCCATCTTTCTTTCTGCTCCGGCAGCTTGGGATGCTTCTAGGTCAAAAGTAATGTTTTAGTTATGAGGTGTTATTCGCTTGGAGAGAACCGGTTCAGGCCGGCCCTTATCGAAGGATTGTATTTTTCTTCATGCCGAAGACACTACATCAGGCCGGCCGGCTGGGAACGTGTCCTTGGTACGGGGAGGTACAAGAATTTGGTGGGCGGCAGGTTACGGGCCGGAATTTTCCATGAGGAAATGCACCTCTATATTAGTGAAAGTCTGAGGCAGTTACATGTTCAGTCCGTAGGCGGCATCTAGCCGTTAGCAGTAAAGCTACTACTTATTCCAGGGAAGACAGACGCCATCTTGAAGGCGGAGAAGAACCGAGAGACAGATGCTTTCCTAACAGAATAGCCAGAGAGGAGAGAGTAGCCGATAAGGAAGAGGTCCCAGTGACTCGGAGAAGGGTGATTCCAGGCGAGCCGAGGCACAGACGAGAAGGGAGCCTAGATGACCCCTGAGTGCAGGCTACATACTACTAAGGTGATGTCGACCCTTTCTTATTAGAGTGTACAACTTAATCTTTCACTTTTCTTTGCAGGTTATGTGTTATATCGTAATGTTATGTGATTGTGTATGTAATGAGTAATAAAGTATCCAGTTTGTAGTGAACCAACATGTGATGCGTGTTCTTGTATAAGAGGGTAGTCTATTCTTCTAGTCAGCTGCGGCTACATGAACAGATGTTAACCCTGATCAGGTAAGTGGTAACTGAATAAAGGAAAGAGGAGCCCCTCGAACCTGAGAACAGGCTATGCCCGAACTGGCAATCCTTGTGTGATCTGATGAATAGTGAGACTGATTCCCTTTTTGTATGTTATGGTGATCATAGGATGAACTGTCGTATGAGACTGCCGTCTAGGTAGAGAGGTCTGGATTCGTAGGGGATCGCGAGGCCGCCGATTGTGCTAATACTGTCGTATGGGCAGAGAGGTCTGGGTTCGTATGGGACCGCGAGGCCGCCACTTGTGATACTGTCGTATGGGCAGAGAGGTCTGGATTCGTAGGGGATCGCGAGGCCGCCGATTGTGCTGAGACTGCCGTCTGGGTAGAGAGGTCTGGGTTCGTATGGGACCGCGAGGCCGCCACTTGTGATACTGTCGTATGGGCAGAGAGGTCTGGATTCGTAGGGGATCGCGAGGCCGCCGATTGTGCTGAGACTGCCGTCTGGGTAGAGAGGTCTGGGTTCGTATGGGACCGCGAGGCCGCCACTTGTGATACTGTCGTACGGGCAGAGAGGTCTGGATTCGTAGGGGATCGCGAGGCCGCCGATTGTGCTGAGACTGCCGTCTGGGTAGAGAGGTCTGGGTTCGTATGGGACCACGAGGCCGCCACTTGTGATACTGTCGTATGGGCAGAGAGGTCTGGATCCGTATGGGATCGCGAGGCCGCCGATTGTGCTGAGACTGCCGTCTGGGTAGAGAGGTCTGGGTTCGTATGGGACCGCGAGGCCGCCACTTGTGATACTGTCGTATGGGCAGAAAGGTCTGGATCCGTATGGGATCGCGAGGCCGCCGATTGTGAGGTCTTGGTATGCATAGTAGGAATCCCCTGTCCTTAGGTGATAGATATATGTGGTTGCAGGATTGTAAATAGGTTCTAGGGAGGGGGTAACGTTCTGGCTGGGTTAGTGAGGCTCTGATGAGCGGGTTCTATCTGATCCGAAAACCCAAGCAGAACACATGCCCTGGTCACTACGAGGGGGTGGGGGCGTGTCCAGCTAAGCCAGCGACCGCCACAACGGAAGTCCGTCACGACGCGAACCGGCAACACAACCAGACATGTACGTCCCGTACCCACGCCTGAAGAGCGTGGGTACGAGTCGTACCACGCCCACACCCACGTCACCCCAACAATGGCGCGACGGCTCGTACCCACGTGGCAAAGGCCTGGGTACGGACCACACAAGCATCACATAGCGTGGGGACGGATATGTACGGACCCTACCCCCACCCCGTATGCATGGAGCATACCCCCACCCCAACAGTGTAAGTACGACCCGTACCCCCACCCGCGTACGTATGGAGCGTACCCCCACCCCAACAGTGTAAGTACGACCCGTACCCCCACCCGCGTACGTATGGAGCGTACCCCCACCCCAACAGTGTAAGTACGACCCGTACCCACACCTGCGTACGTATGGAGCGTACCCCCACCCCAACAGTGTAAGTACGACACGTACCCCCACCCGCGTACGTATGGAGCGTACCCCCACCCCAACAGTGTAAGTACGACCCCTACCCCCACCCCGTATGCATGGAGCGTACCCCCACCCCAACAGTGTAAGTACGACCCGTACCCCCACCCGCGTACGTATGGAGCGTACCCTCACCACAACAGTGTAAGTACGACCCGTACCCTCACCCGCGTACGTATGGAGCGTACCCCCACCACAACAGTGTAAGTACGACCCGTACCCACACCCGCGTACGTATGGAGCGTACCCCCACCCCAACAGTGTAAGTACGACCCCTACCCCCACCCCGTATGCATGGAGCGTACCCACATCCGTGCATGTCATGAGCGTACATATTGTGAAATTGGAGAGGTGGGTGCAGAGTCCTCCCAGCAGTGCCCTGAGACAGGAGGGGTGGGTGCAGAGTCCTCCCAGCAGAGCCCTGAGACAGGAGGGGTGGGTGCAGCGTCCTCCCAGCAGTGCCCTGAGACAGGAGGGGTGGGTGCAGAGTCCTCCCAGCAGTGCCCTGAGACAGGAGGGGTGTGTGCAGAGTCCACCCAGCAGTGCCCAGAGACGACAGGAGGGGTGGGGCCTATCACTCCCAGCAGTGCCCTGAGACAGGAGGGGTGGGTGCAGAGTCCTCCCAGCAGTGCCCAGAGGCAGGAGGGGTGGGTGCAGAGTCCTCCCAGCAGTGCCCTGAGACAGGAGGGGTGGGTGCAGAGTCCTTCCAGCAGTGCCCAGACACAGGAGGGGTGGGTGCAGAGTCCTCCCAGCAGTGCCCTGAGACAGGAGGGGTGGGTGCAGAGTCCTCCCAGCAGTGCCCTGAGACAGGAGGGGTGGGTGCAGAGTCCTCCCAGCAGAGCCCTGAGACAGGAGGGGTGGGTGCAAAGTCCTCCCAGCAGTGCCCTGAGACAGGAGGGGTGGGTGCAGAGTCCTCCCAGCAGAGCCCTGAGACAGGAGGGGTGGGTGCAGAGTCCTCCCAGCAGTGCCCAGACACAGGAGGGGTGGGTGCAGAGTCCTCCCAGCAGTGCCCAGACACAGGAGGGGTGGGTGCAGAGTCCTCCCAGCAGTGCCCTGAGACAGGAGGGGTGGGTGCAGAGTCCTCCCAGCAGTGCCCTGAGACAGGAGGGGTGGGTGCAGAGTCCTCCCAGCAGTGCCCTGAGACAGGAGGGGTGGGTGCAGAGTCCTCCCAGCAGTGCCCAGAGACAGGAGGGGTGGGTGCCCATCACTCCCAGCAGTGCCCATGGAACGCAAAGGGTGGAGTAGTCACAGATACCATGCCCACAAATGTCAGTCAGGTTCACAAAGACCCTGCAGTACATGTACCACATGTGTGCGAGGCTGGGAGTATACGCATGCATAGCGCAGAAAAGAAAACATGTACACATGAAGTCATGTCAATAGGCCACATACAAAAGTACAATGACTACAAAGGATGCCACGAATGATGCAGGTGGAGACATCGCTCAGCATGCATGTGCAAAGGTGAAGGACTAGGTCACACACCCAGCCAATGGACACACAGCTCTGTGCTAAAGTCAGGGGACACCCTGCAGGGAAGAAGTCAGGGTACACAGAGGAAGGAATACACCTTGGGACAATTGCAACATGCAGCAACTGCTTACATGAATGGAGAAAGGTAGCTAACACCGAGTGAGGCACACAGATCCCAGGGTCCCCCCTATGAGCAGCACACTACTACATTTCCCACACACCCAACACATGACCAACACCCACAACCATGTAGCAGCCCCACCAACAGCAATGCCAGCAATGCAGGAGTGTTCCAAGGGCAAAAAATAAATAGCTTTATTCAGCATGAGCAAAAAACTAGTATGACGTAAGTCCAATATTAACAAAGGCCATAGGGCAGTCCAGGAGTCCCAGCTGGATGAGGGACACAGTGGGATGCGTGTCCCCTAGCTTGCCTGCACAGTTACAATCCGTTGTCTTCCACAGGGGTGAGGGCATCATGTGGGGGTGAGGAAACAGGCACCGCAGGGACAGGAGGGTGAAGGGTAGGCGTCGTGGGTGCAGGGATGGAGGACTCCACCACAGGGGGTGGGGCAGGGCCAAAGGCGGAGGCCAGGATCTCGCTGCACACCTTAGCAAGGTCCTCCAGGGACTCCCCTGCACCCGAAGGAACCACAGGCCCCAAGGAGGGGGGGGGTCAGAGGGATGGGTCGCAGCGCCACTGGGGGAGGATGTGGACAGGGGGTGGGGACTCAAGCACCCTGACCGGGGACCTCCTTGACCGCTTGCGGGGTGGTGTCAATGTGGGGCTCAGGGACAGAGCGGCCATGAAGGAGTCCTTGGGGGAGATGTGGGCAGGAGAGCTGAGGGGAGGGGATTTGGAGGGAGTGGATTGGGTGGAATGCGGACTCCCACTCTGGCTGCGTGTCACACGTTTGCCCCCGACCCAGTGGGTGTGCCTACTGCACCCTGTGTGTGCGTGTCAGGAGGTGTGCGGCGGACCTTCCCTGCTGGTGTGGTGCCTGTGTCTGTTGTGGTGGGTGCATGCTTACGTCTGGGTGTATGTGGGACAGGCATGGGAGTGGGAATTGTGGAAGGAGCAGGGGTAGGGGGTGGGACGTAGCGCTGCAGGAGACCCACTGCTGCAGTCAGTGTGGAGTCTATGGACCTCAGCAAGTTGCGTTGGTCAGCCTGCGATGAATGAATGCCCTCCAAGTATGCCTCCATGTTGTTGAGGACCTGGCTGTGGCCATGGAGGACATTAAGGATCGCAGTCTGACCAATCTGCAGCTGCCGCTGGATGTCCACAGACTCAGCATTGGCGGCAGCAGTGGAGACAGGGGCAGGGGGTGCGGTGCCTGGCAGGAAGGAGACATGTGGGGACCGGGCACGTTGGGAGGGGACACGGGCACGTGGGAGGCGGCTGATGCCAATGGAGGGGGCGGTGCCAGATGTAGGGCTGCTGTCAGATGGTGGTGCAGCCACCGCCCACTCGGAGTGATCATCCTCGGACCCGTCAGCTTCATACTCTGTTGTGCCAGTCGACAGGTCCCCGGGTTCACTCTCCACCGCCTCAGTCCCACTCGAAGTGCCAGCCCCGATGTCACCGCTGGCACTGGTGCCCGGTCCCTCCGCGCCGTCTGTGTCCATATCTCCCTCCGTGTCCCCCGACGATGCTGTGGGCAGGGTGAAGAGACAGAAAGTAATCATACACCTGTATACATATGTCACATGAGTCAAATCTACGTAGGTTACAGTGCATAGCCTGAAACAAAGGAAGAGTTACATCTACAAAACAAGGTACATATGTAGGGCATGCAAGACACAGTTTTTTGAACCACCATGCCATGGAAAAACTATGGAGAGCATGACACAATAGCAAATGAGATGATATGGAATTTTGACTGAGGAGCAAGGCCCTGGGGACAATCCAGCACTGCATCTGCACCACACAGCGTGGCAGCAAATAGGGATGAGCAGGGACCATAGGCAGGAACTAGAGGCACATGCAGCATAGGTAATACTGATAACATGCCCACCCTGACTGGCACACTGCACCTTGAGTGTATGTCCAGGCAAACATCACACACTGGCCAGTCCTAGCAAGGAGATATCAGGTCTTGACATGTCGGACATGCCCGCACCACCCACCCCCTACATGAGACAAATCTATGGAGACACAGGAAGCACGTACATCTCTTAGTCAGGGTGAAATACACATGTGATGCAAAACTTCAATATTGCACACAAACTACCCAAGGTGCGGCTGTGCAAATTATCATGTACAAATGGGCAGCATCAGATGATTGCAACAAGACACAAAGGCAATGGCCACCGTGAGTATGTAATAGGAAAATCAGGTCAGGCTGTACAGTGGACACTTGTAATACATCGCACGTCAATATACATGTTGCCAGGGGACAATGGCACAGAGCACAACCTATGCTGTAGACACAGAGATTGTCGACATTCTCGGATTACACACATGATACCTAGGAAAATATGCCCCTGGGGACAGTAGTGGCCACACAACTCCATGCTCCTGAATGGGAATGACTGCAACACACGCTAACATCCCTGCACTATGCCTAACGCACACTCATGCACATCATGTCACAGGCCACCACATGGGATATGCCTGCTGGAAGGCCTGGCACTCGAGAGATTAACTCCCATGTCTGGACTCAGCATTAGTGCCAACTGACATGGAACCCACAAGTCCAGAACTGGAAAGGGCACAGGCAAGGTCACAAAACCTGTTACACACCACCCCCACACGATGCTGCAGGCATTGTACACTTGTAGAAGGTGTCAGGCTACATAACCTTGTGATGGAGTGACTACTCACAGACCAGGAAACACATTGCAAGGAGGGGAAGGGAGGCAGGAGAGCACTGCAATACTGTGGGGAACAGGATCTGCACAGCACCATAAACCCTGGAAGTGTATCCATGGAACAGTGCACTTACAAATGCTGGTGAAACACAACAAACACACACATGTACCTACCCCCTTCCGGCTGCTGCATCTCCTGTAGACGCCTGTCAAAGTCAGGAAAGACCACCGCCAGCACACGTTTCTGGATGTGGGAGAGACGGCGGCGCCCGCGGTTCTTGTGGCTCTCAAGTGAGTCCCCCAGCAGGACCCGTGCGATCCTCCGCGTCCAGCACCGGATATCCTGCCAGCGTTTCCTCACCTGGGACAGGCGCCGCTTCCGACCATCCGCACTCCTCACGGCGCTGACGGCGTCCAGCCACATCTGCTCCTTGGCAGAGGCGTCTACCTGTGAGGATGAACAAGTGACACTACATCAATACACCTTGCACATGTCACGGGGACACAGATTAGAACACATTTGCTGTTTACAACAAGGCATAGTGTGCATCCAACGCATTGCAACTTTGTCATAGGGACATGATCCTGTGGGGGAAGGCCAAAAGCTGTACGTGCCATTGAAAGGACACTGGTGGAATTAGGGCAACTACACAATCAATGAGCCAGGCTCACACTGTGCATCACACCCACCCCTCCTGTCTCAGGGCACTGCTGGGAGGACTCTGCACCCACCCCTCCTGTCTCAGGGCACTGCTGGGAGGACTCTGCACCCACCCCTCCTGTCTCAGGGCACTGCTGGGAGGACTCTGCACTCACCCCTCCTGTCTCAGGGCACTGCTGGGAGGACTCTGCACCCACCCCTCCTGTCTCAGGGCACTGCTGGGAGGACTCTGCACCCACCCCTCCTGTCTCAGGGCACTGCTGGGAGACATCAGGCATTCCCCCCCCTGGGACCCCCCCTACAGTACATAGCATGTGTGTCACACCTGGACACAATGGCAGAAGTCACAGTCACAAAAAAGGGACACAGTCTGTGGCAGTGGACACTGCACTCACCTGATAACCTGGTCGCCCATACAGCATGGGGTACCGTGGGAGGATCACATCCACCAAAGCCATGTTCTCCTCCAGGGTGAATGGCTGTGACCTCTCCACAGCCCTTGACATGGTTCCAGGGAATCAGTAGCAGCAGCGGGGTCGTGGAATACAGAGATGTGCAGGCAAGTGCTCCCTCATGGGACCTGGCTGCCTTATATCTGCCTTGCTGGCCCATCTCATGCACAGGAGTACAGAGTGATTGGTCACTCACATTTGCATCCTATGTTTCCTCCAATCCCTTCAAACCTAGCAGTCTGTGGGTTCTCTATCGGTTTCATTCTCCTGCATGATGTCAGCCCCACAAACACATTGCAACAAAGTAGAAGAATTCCAACTGACTTCTGCTGTGCACCTTCCAGAACAAAATCGAAATTTTAACTTGGTCTCCATGACAAACAGCATGCATGTAGGCCTTAATACTTGTCCCTCATGTGTCCTCTATGTAATTTGGAGCTTCACACACAGGTACGGTGCGTTCCGGGGCCCTAGGGCACCCCAAATGCATTGCAACGGCCCGTACACGCGTGCCTACGTTCACTATCACTATGGGTGTCCTCGTGTATGCGTACTCATAGTGGTACGGGCCGTACACACGCCTGTACGCTCCCTATCACTATGGGTGTCCTCGCGTATGCGTACTCGTAGTGGTACGGGCCGTACACACGCATGTACGCTCACTATCACTACGAGTACGCATACGCGAGGACACCCATAGTGATAGGGAGCGTACAGGCGTGTGTACGGCCCGTACCACTATGAGTACGCATACGCGAGGACACCCATAGTGATAGGGAGCGTACAGGCATGCGTACGGCCCTACCACTATGGGTGTTCTTGCGTATGCGTACTCGTAGTGGTACGGACCGTACAAATGCCTGTACGCTCGCCATCACGATGGGTACACATACGGCAGCACTCCCATAGTGATATGGGAACGTACACAGGCCCTCTTAGCAGCAGTACGGCGGTTTTCACACATCACAGTGGTGATAGGCGGCACACAGGTAGGAATAGGGCGGACATACTTGTCCATGGATGGACATACTTGTCCATGGATGGACATACTTGTCCAGGAATGGACATCAAGGCATCGTCTGTGCATTACTACATGTGTGGGGCACAGGTGTGACAGGCTGTGATGTGGAACATTACTCCTGAGTGGAGAAGGCACCCGATGTATGATGAGATGTGTACAGATGTACTGTGTGACGGTGCAATGTGTGCCAGGCATGCCCTTGACTCCTTTGACATGTGTGCATGTCGTACTGCACACTTGGGGTGAGCGTCACTGGCATGGCATGGACACCAACACACGGAAGTGTCCCCTGATGCCCGGTACAGGGGTTACCACACCTGCCTTGTCACTACCCACGGTGCACAATGTGACAATGTCATGTATGTGTGGGGGCTTCCCATCAGGTTGATGTTGGAGCACCCTCAAAAGCTGCAGCTGTTGCAGCAACCAACATGTGTCTGTGTGTAGATTGACATTGCACACTGTTCCGCACACCATGCCACATGTGGTATCGGATGTGAGGTGCACATGTATGCATGGGACACGGAGTAGCGTGACAAGGACATGTCTGCATCCTCACAATGATTGTGTGGTGAGTCATGACATGTGCACCTTCATGGCAAGGTGTGTGGGCTGTCCTAGTGTAATGTCATGTGACCTGTGGCTCTAGTGTTCCGCTACCAGTCTCTGCAATTGGCATCCTACTTCTGCTGATGTGTGGGCGTATGTCACTCCTGTCTTGCGTCTGGCTGTTCACTTGCACTGGGACAGCTATTCCCATGGCATGGCATGGGGAGGTTCTCAATCTCCGTGTGTAGCTGGGTCTTGGTAGGAGTGTCACCTGGCAGCCATACGTGTCCTGGGCATGTAGCACATACCTGACTCCCTATGTAGCATATGTGTATTGACAGATTAACATGTGCTCAGTACATATGAATTGTTGTCGTAGTGCACTCACTCTTCCTTGTCACTTCCTAATTACTGCAGAGCGCCGCCTCTTGCCCGACCAATTCCGGACTTGGCTGCCATGCGGGAGAATGACAGCATCCGTTGCTACCGCTTCCCCCAACCGTTGATTCTGGAGTTGAAGGCGAGACTGGCACCACACCTGCAACCGCAGCACAGGTATCCTACGGCACTGACACCCCAGCTGAAGGTAATGGCTGCCCTACATTTTCTTGCCACGGGTACCTTTCAATATACCATAGCTCATGTTGGTGGCATGTCCCAGAGCATGTTCTGCCGTGTGCTGCATGATTTCTTAGAGGCCATGTTGATTCACCTGGATGACTTCATCAAGTTCCCAACCCCTGAACAGTTGACTGCGGTCAAGCGTGGATTCTATGCCCTGGGAGGGATGCCCCATGTCATTGGGTCCATAGATGGGACACATGTAGCTTTGGTACCACCACACGCACGGGAGGTAGCGTACCGCAATCGGAAGCACTACCACTCCATCAATGCCCTTGTGGTGTGTCAGTCCAACATGGTGATTTCACATGTCTGTGCTCGTTTTCCAGGATCAGCATACGATGCCTACATCATGAGGCGTAGCAGGATGCCTGAAATGATGATGCAGCTGCGCAACGAAAGAGCATGTGTTGTTGGTGGGTACAGTCTGTCTGTCCTGTATTTTGCATTGCCTACCAGCACGACCGCTTCACCAGTTCTAACGATGTCCATGTTCTTCCCATGTAGGGGACGCTGGCTATCCCAACATGCCTTGGCTGCTCACACCTCTCCGCAACCCCATCACGCCGGCCCAGCTCCGCTACAACACCGCCCATGGCCGGACAAGGCGAGTGATAGAGAGGACGTTTGGCCTGCTGAAGAGCCGATTTCGGTGCCTACACAAGACCGGCGGCGCGCTCCCATATGCCCCTGCGAAGGTCTGCAAAATCTTCATGGTCTGCTGCATGCTGCACAACATGGCAGTTGAGAAAGCTGTGCCACTCATCCTGGATCAAGATGACGAGGACCATCCACCCGTGGAGGACGAAGGGCTTGGCAATGGGGCTAGTGATGTGGAGGATGTGGAGCCGCAAGAGGACATCCGGACTCGGCTCATACGCGACTTCTTTGCTTAGTGGTGAGTACCAGTGTCTGAGTGTGCACGCATTGGTCCCCGTGTGGCATGTGCTGTGATGTGTGTCTCCACCTGCATGTATGGCACGTGAGTCAGAGGTGTGTGTGGGTGTGTCACTGGAGTGATGGTGGCAGTGATGGTTGTATTTCCCCAGTCATAATTGTGACCTAGCATGTTGTCATCCATACATGTGTCGAGTAAATGCACATGCAAGTGGCTGTGCTTTTTGTGGCTGACTTCTTGTGTGTCTCTCTTCCCCATGTACTTGCGCATGCCGTCTGCTGGTTGCATTGTTGTGGCACTGCTATTCCTCATGGACACGTCATCGTGGGCTGACTCAGCGTTACAGGCACGGACACGTTTGGACGTCTCCATAGGGTAAGGGATGCATCAGGGGTGTATTGGGTGTGGCAGTTGTTCATGATGTATGCACACTGCCCCTGTCGATGTTTGGTTCCTCTGCAGCCAGGTAGCATCACCATGGGACACAACATGCAGCTGTGTACACCTGAATAGATGGTCTGACTGGTTGACAGTCATCAGTGATGGGATAGTGGATTGTGATGATGGCATCAATGTGTGTGACACTGCCCTCGGACACATACGGTTAGCATTGGCTTGACATGGTGTGGGACTTCCACATCAGCGGATCTATGGTGTATGGCAGGCTCTCCGTGAGCAGCTGTGGGTGTTTAGCTGTTAGCCGACAATTGTGTGCCAGTTCCATGGCTAACACGCATTTGTGCTGCAGAAGGGGGGTGCCAGTGTTGGACCCACATGTTACTCCACAAGATGTGTTCATGTGTACTTCAAGTTGCCTCTGCAATCCCGAAAACATGACTAATAAAGGTGTCCCTATGCCTCCAAGGTGCCTCTTCTCAGTCAATGCTGGTGTGTTGCCACGGTGCATCCAGCATGTCTGGCATGGTTTTCCCTGATAGTGGCTATGTGTCAATGTGTCGAGTAGCAAGATGCAAGCTGTGTGTGTGGGCTGAGACTGTGTATTGGGCATGATGTCCATGACTGTGTGGGTATTGTGACATGTGCCATCCCCATGCATCCAACGTTGGCCAGGCCCCCATTCTCTGCATCCACCGGACTCAGGCTTGCAGGACATGGTTCTGCCACCTGTCTACACATACCTGGGTACCCCCCAGGACACTCCACATGATCCCTGACCTCTGCGCATGACCGTTGCTGTACTCAATGTGTCTGTCAGCACGGTTGTGCGGCCACCCCCTCAGCTGGTTGGGCCCATCTCGGGTGTGTATGGTGCTCCATGTCTGTCTTGCCTAATACACTGTGACCCGTGTGTCCTGTGCCAGACTCAGGCCCCAGGGTGTGGATGGTTGAAGTCAAAAAAGAACTCAGGCATGTTTAGACTTTACAACACACATGTAAGGTAATAATGCAACCAGCAGGCATCTTCTCTTCATGGTGTGATTTATTATTTTGTGGGGGGGGGATAAAGTGAGGGGCTTTCCGGGAGTTTGGAATCCAAAGTTCAGTAGGGGAGTTGGTGTCCTTGCCATTGGAAATCCTCATAGTCCATGCCACAGTCTTTGTCAACATTGGTCAGACAGTGACCAGCAGGGCCATGTGGCAGAGAATGTCTCTTGATGCTGTGATGCTGTTGCTCCAGTGGGCCAGGTGCCAGGCCAGGTGTCCTGGGAGATGGTGATGTAGCGCCGACCCTCACGGTCCTTTCCGTGGACGACCCGGCCTCCTGCGGGGACCCTCAGCAGCAGGCCGTGACGATGTTTGGGATGCTCCGTCGGATGTCTCCTCCTCCTCCTGATCCCTCCCTGTGGGTGGTGATGTTCTACGCCGTCTGGCACAGGGAGGGTTGCCCATGTTGTCGGCCATCCGACGGAGTGTATCGTGAATCCCCTGGAACACCGTCACTTGCTCAGCCTGTCTGTCCTCCATCCTCCGTTGGTGTTGCAGTAGACAGGCATGTAGCTCCGCATGTTGCTGGGCCTGCTGGGTCTTGATCCCCTCGAGGACGGACACAACCTGGGCCAGGCCCGTGGTGTCCTGCCGGTATGTGTCCAGGATGTTACGGACATGGGAAAATACCGGTTCCCCAGCCAACTGGTCAGGCTCGCGCCTCCGCCGTCCTCCACTCCCACCACCCCTGCCCACTTGCACCTGGCCTGCCCTTGTGGGTATATCGGGTCTCCGAGACCCCTGAGGGGTGGCATTGGCGTTGTCGCCTGCCTCCTCCTGGGTGCCCGGGACACCGTGTCCCTCCTGGCCAGCCTGGCTGCATTGTGGTGGTGGGGCAGGGATCCTGGGTGTCTCCTGGGATGTGGCAGGAGTGGGGGTGGTGGTTGGCACAGTTGTACCTGACGCAGGTGCTGCAGGTGGTTGGACACCAGAGGGGCCAGGTCGGTCGGGGTCGTCCACAGAGTGGTGAGAGTCGTCGCTGCCGGTGGGATCGGGCTCCCGCAGATCTGGGTCCTGTGAGTCTTCCCCCCCCAGTGTTGGGGGGTGAACCACGACGTTGACCTGTGTGTGAGAGAGACAATGTTAATTTTGGTCCATGCAACATCCATGTTTCATCAGTTTCAAAGTTGGCACTTTTCCTCTTGGAATTAGGATCTGTCTTGCATTCCACTCACAGTGCACTTGTGCATGGGTGTGTCCCTTGGGCACCACTTTGGCCCCTTTAACTATGTGTGGCACAGTCTTACTTGCTGCGTCAAGTGTGACTGCAGTCAGCAGTGGAGTGGGCAGGTGTGGCGAGCCATGCATTGGCGCCTTCCGTGTAGCACTGTACATGTGCACATGGAGTGGATCCACACACTTATATAATGCAGGTAGCTGTCGTTGTGCTCGTGCACAGGTTGTGACATGGCCCTGTGTTTTGCCATGGAGAAGAGGGGGGGTTCTGGCACTGGCCACCCTTGGCTACATGCACGCAGTCTACCTGCTGACGAGCAGACATTCCCACACACCACACGGCTGATTTGCTCGCCCTGTGTCTCCCTCCCTCTCTGTCCCCCTCTCCCTCCCTCCGTGTGTCAGCCTCCTCCCTCTGTCCGTGTCCCTGTGTCTCCCTCCCTCTCTGTCCCCCTCTCCCTCCCTCCGTGTGTCAGCCTCCTCCCTCTGTCCGTGTCCCTGTGTCTCCCTCCCTCTCTGTCCCCCTCTCCCTCCCTCCGTGTGTCAGCCTCCTCCCTCTGTCCGTGTCCCTGTGTCTCCCTCCCTCTCTGTCCCCCTCTCCCTCCCTCCATGTGTCAGCCTCCTCCCTCTGTCCGTGTCCCTGTGTCTCCCACCCTCTCTGTCCCCCTCTCCCTCCCTCTGTGTCCCCCTCTCCCTCCCTCTGTGTGTCACCCTCTGTCACCTCAGGCCAGCTTCCTGGGCACACACTGTTAGCAGATCTTTGAATGGCCCTTGGCTTGTTGATGTGAGTTTGTTTCTGATCTCCAGGCACCCATTGGGTGTAGTGTCTGTGTGTGCGCTGCTGCTGTGGTGGTGTGTGCTGCCACTCTTTCACAATATTGGCTGTTCATTAGCTGCTGTCATGTGCTAAACAGTGCCTTCACCCCCATGTGTTGATGCAAGGCGTCCACCATTTGCTGGCAAGTCTTTCCTGTGTGGGGACACACTGTTTGTCTGTCTGTGACCTAGGCCATATGGGCAGAGGGCATTGTTGTCTGCTTCTGAGTTGCACTATGTGAATTTTGGGGCCCACCCTCCCGCCATCCGGGTTACCGTGTCATGTGTTTGTGTCTTCTGTGGCCTGTGACTTGACATTGTCCAGCTGGGTGCATGGGGCATGGTTGCGGCAGTGGCATGTGCGTGTTCATGGAGTGTGGTTGAGTCATGCGATAGCTTGGGGTGGTTGCGTGCCTGTTTGTGAGTTTGGTTGTGCATGACGTTCCCCCCATGTGAGGTGCGTTGTTTGTGTACTCACCCGGGTCTCGGAGTCCTCCTACTCCTTCGACTGCCTCCACCGGCAGTATGGCCATCACCCTCTCCTCCCAGGGCTGGTAGTGTACGGGTCTGCGGGAGGGCCCTCCTCCAGTGGCGTTGGCCTGGTTGTGTTCCTCCAGCATCTTGGCTCGGACCCTCCTCCGCAGATCGTACCACCTGGATTGGCATTCCTGCCTGGTCCTTCTGGTGTCCGCAACAGCATTCACAGCATCGATGATGGTCTGCCACATGGCTGTTTTTGCTGCCATGCTGGTGTTTCTGACCAATGTTCCAAAGAGCTGTGGCTCGACTCTGAGGATTTCATCGACAAGAACCTCCAACTCTCGGTTACTGAACTTTGGATTCTTGGTAGTGGGCATGGTGAGGGGTGTGGATGGTGGGGGGGGGTGTGGATGGTTGTGGGTGTGTGGGTGTGGTTGTGCAGGTGTGTTTGTGAATGTGATGTGGGTGTGTTTGAAAAGGTGGTTGTGTGAAGGTGTGCAAGTGTAAGGTGTGGTGAAGCTTCTAGTTTGGTGCTGTAGGTTGTCTGTGGGGTCTGGCAGCAGTGAGTCTGTTGCAAAGGCTCATGGTTTGTGTGTGTGGGCCCTTTTTATTGGTCCATTGGTGGGTGTGGCTGTGTTTGAAGTTTGGGTGGGTGTGTTATAAGGAGTGGTGGTGTATTGGGCCTCTGTTTGTTTTTGGCAGTTGCAGGTCAGTGAATGTGTTATTTTAGTGGTTGTTGGACATGTTTAGTGGCTTTGTGCCATTCGAATGGTGTATTCTTGTGTTGTTTTGGTTTGTCCTGGTTGTGTACGTGCGTTTTGAGCGTGTGTACATGGGCCATTTGGTTGTACGGTGCTGTCCTTGTGTGTGGCTTGGTACGACTCGTACATGCGGTTGTGATGTTGGGGCCTGGGGTGCGCTCCGTACTTAGGAGGTTGTGTTGGGGGTGCGACTGGAACGTACTGGGGTGTACATAGACGGTGGTACGACACGTACAGGGGTGGGGGTGCGACTGGAACGTACTGGGGTGTACATAGACGGTGGTACGACACGTACAGGGGTGGGGGTACGACTCGAACGTACTGGGGTGTACATTGACGGTGGTACGACACGTACAGGGGTGGGGGTACGACTCGAACGTACTGGGGTGTACATTGACGGTGGTACGACACGTACAGGGGTGGGGGGGTGTACATAGACGGTGGTACGACACGTACAGGGGTGGGGGGTGTACATAGACGGTGGTACGACACGTACAGGGGTGGGGGTGCGACTGGAACGTACTGGGGTGTACATAGACGGTGGTACGACACGTACAGGGGAGGGGGTACGACTCGAACATACTGGGGTGTACATAGACGGTGGTACGACACGTACAGGGGTACGGCTCGAACGTACTGGGGTGTACATAGATGGTGGTACGACACGTACAGGGGTGGGGGTACGACTCGAACGTACGGGGGCGGGGGGGAGTGTTGGGCGCGTATGCAGGCACATGTCTCCATGGTTGCTATGGGAGTTCGTTGCGGACGGTGTTTTTTCCATACGGTTGTGAGATCGGACGCACGGGATGGATCGTGATTCCTCGGTCGGACTTCACCTTTCACATTTGTACGGTACATCGTCCGAGGACGTGTCGGACACATTTTCCGACCCGAGGACGTGTGGGAAATCATTCCCGATGCGGTTCGTATGGACTTTTTACCATGCGAATCGTGATTGCCAGTTCGTACGGCACTTGTACGATTCGTACGGTAAAAAGACCGGATACGAGTCGCACGGGGAATTTTTTTACCGGATCGTAATTGGCACCATTGTTTTTTCAAAAGGAAGCAGTCACTTCCTGAGACTATCGAGGAATACATTTCCGCACTTTGAATACTTGCCCCTAAATGGGAATTTGGTGACAACATTGATGAGTATATAAGGAATCCATTTGTTTTTGACTGTGCGTCCAAGAAGATTCAGGAGAGACTACTTGTGTGCAGGAATCCAACACTTAATGAAGCCCTGGATATTGCTAAAGCCATAGAAAGATTCATGTTATCTGCAAAGGTTTTAGCCTTTGAGGAAGATACGCTTTTTGACAGTGTCAATGCGATAGTAAACAAGCAGAAGGCTAACAAACCTACTATTTAAAAAAATCTATCTTGTATCGATGTGGTTCAAAAAAACATTTAGGGAATTCACCTGTGTGTCTTGCTATTGGGAAACGTTGTATTAAATATAAAAAGAATAAGGCACATTCAGCATGTGTGCAAAAGTGTGAAAAGCCCAACTTCAAGAATAGATTGTGTGGATGAGAATGATTTGTAGGCTATTAACAATGTTGTTCTTACTGTTGAAGATGTAAGTGGAAGTGTAATTTTAAACAGTTTCTAAGTTTAGTTCATGGTGGACAAGTTGGTTTAGATATTATGGTGGATTCAGATTTGCCAATTACAATTATTGCTGATACCACATTTTATAATAATTGGCATGTTAGGTTATTTTAATCATTTGTTACATTTCATAAGTAACATAATATTCACCAAAATTTATGTTGCTGTCAATGGACACAATATTGTTGGTTGGCGTGATCTTGCGGTTAGGAATTGTGCTTAAACCTGGCACTGATCATCCTAAATGTTTGCAAGAAATGCCAATTTTCTTTGTTCAGTGTGAGGACCCTGATATCAGTGCTATACTTGACAAAATCAAAAGTGTTTTTTATGTACATGTTGGTTGCATAAAGGGTTTTGAACATCATATCAAACTTAAAATGGATTCCATTCCTGTCAAACATAAAGTCAGATCATTTCTCCTAGTGTTAGTGAAGGCCCTAAAAGATTGGATGACTGACAAAATATCGACAGACCAGAATACAGACGCAAAAATATCGAAGTCAAGAATATCGACATCCTATCTACATCATTGTAAGTACAAAAATATCGGAAAAAAAATATTGATGTAAAAAATATAGTTCTAAAAAATATCGTTTTTTTAATGTTAAAAAAATAATGTAAAATAAAGTAAATAATATATATAATTAAAAGAAACATAGTTAAAAATATTAAAACATGTTTAAAAATAATAACTAATACATATAATCTTAAAATAAATTAAAAATATACTTATATAAAATAATATATATACTTACTCCACAGAGTGCATCAGTAGAGAAAGTGTTGGATAGCGTAGGGGTAAAAAATTACTATTCCAACTCCACAGAGTGCAACAGTGGGGAAAGTTTTGGATAGCGTAGGGGTAAAAATTACTATTCCAACTCCAGAGAGTGCAACAGTAAGGAAAGTGTTGGATTGCGTATGGGTAAACATTACTATTCCCACTCCAGAGAGTGCAACAGTAGGGATAGCGTAAGGGTACAAATTACTATTCCCACTCCAAAGAGTGCAACAGTAGGGAAAGTGTTGGATAGTGTAGGGGTAAAAATTACTATTCCCACTCCAGTGAATGCCACAGTAGGGAAAGTGTTGGATAGCGTAGAGGTAGAAATTACTATTCCCGCTCCAGAGAGTGTAACAGTAGGGAAAGTGTTGGATAGCTTAGGGGTTAAAAATAATATACTTATAAATTAAATATTTGTTGTAATTAAAAAATGATGTATAAATAAATTAACAATAAATTAATTAAAAATACCAATAAATTAAAATTAATAATTACTTTAATAACATTAAATTACTTTCTGCCCTATTCCCTAATAAACACACAACCCACTCCTCAGAAAATTTCACACAATTAATTTAATAATCAATGAATATAAATTAATCACCAATTAATAATTAACAATAAATTAATTATCAATACCAATAAATAATAATTAATGAAACTTAATTACCAATTAATAATTAATTAACAATAAATTAATTATCAATACCCAGAAATACAAATTAATAATTACTTAATTACAATTAAATTACTTCCCACCCTATTCCCCTATAAACCCACAATCCGCTCCAATGATAAATTAATACAATTAATATAATTATCACTTAATCAATTAATAAAAATTAATTACCAATTTATAAATAATAAACTATAAATTAATTATCAATACCAATAAATTAAAATTATTAATTACTTAATTACAATTAAATTACTTCCCACCCTATTCCCCTATAAACCCACAACCCACTACGGAACTAAAACGCAAAATGTAATTAAAAATAATCAATAATTCCTAAAAATTCCGACTAACAGACACCGCCACCATAGCAGGCACCTTTTCCGCCCTGGGTGGCGGGCGGGGAAGGATGTAGGGCGGATCACCACCGCCATGTGGACGATGGCGATCCACCCTACATCCTAATGGACCCCTAAGTCTCCACCTATAAGTGAAGTGCATTAGCATGTTGCAAAAATGCAAGAACATTCTAAAGAATATTGTGATCGTGTGAAAGATGTGGATAAGAATGTGTTTTTTTTTTAGAAAACCTCTATATGTGCAGAAAAGCAAATCTAAGTTTACTGAACCCATTCAAGTTGTGCGTGTTTCCAGAACTGCTGTTTTGTTGCAAGATTGTTGATGGTGGAATAAAGGATCCATCATGAAACTATGGGGTCGATTAGGATGTAGGGCGGATTGCCACTGCCCGCATGGCAGTGGCAATCCGCCCTGCATCCATCCCCGCCCGCCACCCATTTCCCCCCGCCATATTAGTATGGCGGGGGGGACTCCAGCGGACAGAAAGACCGTCCGCTGTTTTTCCGCCGGTCACACAGGTGACCGGGAGGAAAAGGGGCCTGCTATGGTGGCAGTGTCTGTTAGACACCGCCATCCATATTAGGAAGGCAGTGGGAAGCTGCCTTTCCGTTGCGAAAACGCCGCCACAGAAAGGCATGCGGATAGTGACTTCGGGGGCCCGTTGTGGGCCCCCAGTGTATTGGGGGGTGCACATGGGGGTACATATGGTACCCCCCTACATTGTCATGGACCAGGTGGCAAGCACCAGGTGGTGCCTGTCACCCTGTGCATGACAATGCTGGGAATGGAGGATGCCACCGCCACGGTAGCGGTGGCATCCTAATTGCAGGTACAGGACCGCCGCACCACTGGCAGCCAGTCCCAGCACCGCTAGGGTGATGGGCGGACTTAGTCCGCCCGCCATCCTAATCGGCCCCTTAGTTCTTATCAGAAAGTTATTTTGCTTGAAGGATTACAGTCTACTAATGAAGAGGGTTGGTTTGACACATTTTAAATACTTCTAGCTATGTGTGTTTCAAAGCTAAGCACTGGGATATAATTGATGGAAACAATTCTTATCAAAGAGTTCAGGAAAATAACAATACTATTGGATAGGAGAGGGTTGATGATGTGGACCGTGATTTTACTAATTTACTGCCAGAGAAAGGAGGGGTGTCTCAGATAACTCATGATTCGAGGTCTAACAAAAGTAATGTAAGAAATTTTACGTTACAGGTTAGGTTTAAGGATTATGTTTTTCATTTATTGTTTGTACAAGTTGCATGTTAATTTGCAGTTTCTTTCTTTTTGTGCACATTTTTCTTTTCTGAGGAATGGAGATGTAGGAGATTTGGATTGTTGCTATTACCAATACTTGTTTTGCTTTTGTATTTTTCTTACTATGGAACCTGGAATGCCAATGTGTTCCATAGGTTGTCTGGGGCAACTATTCTTGCTCCTGGTAGCTTGTGGGACAGGCTTTCTCTTTGTTACTTTCTCTTGTGGGCCTATTGCTGTACTTGAATAAACAACAGCACTTCTTCTTCTGGATTGGCTCCAGAGGTTATTTGAAAGGACAACAACACGGCAGGTTACTCAGATATCTGCAGTACGCGAACTTGTGCACGGTTGCATTACTGGGAGTACAGCATGTGACTGCAGCATCTCTGCAGTAGATACATTAACCCTCTGGACTGGCTCGCGCAGATTAGAACAAGTGACCCAACAATTTTGCAAAGAAATTAAATACGCACGGTAATTCTTTGTGGGGAGTCAACCACATTTTAACCACAACCACATATTAACCTGCAGTATTGAGAACTGGTTTATATTCTCCCACTTTTCTCAATGCTTTCATTCTCTTCCTGTTCTCTCCTTGTGTGCCCCACTTTTGAAAACTTGATTCCTTCCCACATTTTTTTTATTTTCCCAGTTTTTTGTTCTCTTAGGCTGATTTTCTCTTTATATTTACTTTCCAAAGTCTATCCACTTTGCACTGCATTTCCCATATGCATTCACCACTCATCCTTTGTGCGCTTAGTGCTGTTTTTCATTCTCACTGTATTGTTTGGCTCTTTCTCTCTCAGATTCTGTCCCCTATTTTTCTAGCTTAGTTCTTGTTCTGCAGTGTCTTTAAATCTAATTTCTTGCTCGCTCATCTCTTCTCCCGCTTGCTCTGCCCCTTTAAATAATTTTCTCTCATTTCATCTTTCCTCTTTTTCTCTTCTTTCTTCCTTCTGGTGTGCACTGGCATTGGTGAAGTGAGAATACTGGATGGCGTGCACAGGCCACAACAGCAATGCCATACCGATGGTGAGTAAACAAAGTGCTAAGGACAGCAGACAGAGACTGAAACATTTCTGCAAACAAATATCTACCCACAGTAGGCGATGAACGAATTGAAGTGTAAATACTTTATTGAACTGCAAGTTAGAGGTCCATTAGGATGGTGGGCGGAAAAGCACACCGACCACCATGGAAGCGGAAAACAACCACCCGCCAGCACCGTGGGAAAACCGGCGGGCAGCCAAATTAGGATTAAACGCCCAAAAAGTCCAACAGCGGCGGAACGAGGCCAAGAAAAACCGCCCTTAGCGGGCGGAGATGGGCAAAATCCATCCGCGGCGGTCGGAATCGCGGTGGAAAAACACCAACCCACTGCAAGTATAGCGGAGACACCACACCGGAAATTAGGATATCCCCGACGGTCCCGCGGTACGTACCGCTGTCTCCAACCGCCGCGGTCGCACGATGGGATGAATGGAAGAGCCAGCGGAAGAGCTGAAGCATAGCCACCGCAGCGGACGAACCATTAAAAATATGGCGGACGAAGCCAAAACCCCACAAGAAGGCCACAAAGTGCACACAGAAAACTAGCCATGTCCCCCAAATACACAAAACACACCCCAATGACATAACAACATGGCAAAACGAAAAATACAAATCCCAGGACAACACACCTGTCAGCAACACCCCAATTGGACACACCCACATAGCTGAGTATAAAACCAGCCCCTTCTCTGACCACAATCCATTGCAATACTCCAGGAGAGAAGGGACACATACCCCAGCTGACAGGAGAGGCAAAGGACACAACATCACTGGCCACAATACACACAGCACCACCACCACTTCCACACTCGCACAACCAACCCCCTTGCACAACACACACCATACACAGCACAACCACAACCACCACTCACACTCCTGCACCCACAACCACTTTGCACACCACACACCATGGCCACACGGAAAAAGCCCAAATTCACTGAGAGTGAGTTGAAGGTCATGGTAGATGAGATAGTCAGAGTGGAACCACAGTCTTTTGGTACCCTGGTCCAACAGACACCATTAGCCACAAGGACACAAATGTGGGCAAGGATAGTCCAAAGGGTCAATACAGTAGGGACCACCCCAAGATCAACAAAGGAGATCATGAAGCGTTGGCATGATCTGAAGAGGGTGGTCAAGGAGAGGAGGAGCAAGAACCGTGAGCTGGCTCAGAGGACTGGCGGTGGCCCTCAATGTTCCCTCTAATTTTTTCCCTCTGTGTGCGGCAGTGGAGTGTCTCTGTGCGCTGCAACCATGGCTATGGTCGCCAGGAACAAAGACCGCACGTGTGTGTAGTGCCAAATGTCACTCCAAACGTTTACTTTAAAAAGTGAAAAGATGGTGCATTTTCACACATACAGTGCCAGCCTTGCTTGAGAACAAATGGTGCGGCCTGTAGGTTTCTATCATAATCTTATATTTATTGACTCTTAATTGATTTGAATATTGAACAAAAATATCCTACACAATCCGAATGAGTCAAATAATTGCAAAAATCAACGATTCAGAGTGGGTGCATTTCATGCATGATTAGTAAGTACCATAATAATCGATTTATGACCTATGGAATTAAATATGTGTGTATGTTAATCATACCACCCGAGTGTTAAGTATTCAGGCCGGGCAAGGGTTTGGGTAGTGTTGGGGCAGGGATGGGCCATTTGTAAAATTACGTTTATTTTTAATCGAATCTTCCTGCTGCAGTTATGTGCACTGAAGTGGCAAGGAACATGACAAAGCCATTGTATCAAGAGATATGAACCTGAACTGCTGTAAACCCCAACTTTTTCTGAATGTCAGGTCACTTATATTCTCCCTGAACACCAACATCCCCCTCAAGGAACACAGCTAAGAAAGCAAAGAAAGCCTGGTAACAGGTGCCTCTACTAAAGAAAGATAAACCGTTCTCCCTGAAAACATTTCCAGAACAGGTGCTGTAGCCATTGTATAAGTGCATCTGGATGGTGGTTGTGCACGCTGCAGTGCTTCAGTGACTTTCGGTCAGCAGAGTGAGGGGCCCACACTCCGCTGACCGAAAGTTACTGAACCATACCATTATAGGTTTTATCCCTGCTCCCGTAGGCACATTACAGATTAATACAAGTGCAGGCGAGAAGAGTGCAGGCGCACGCCGCTGGGCATCTGTTCCTTCGTGAAATATAAAAGTAAAGGGTCCCTGCTGCTCCACTTTACTCAGTCATTTGTAATTTGGATTACTTGGAGGTGGATTAAAAGATGTTCAGGCGCCCACAGCAGTCCGTGAAATAAAAAGCTCACCAAGCCATCACCGGCGGGGCGGCTGAGGGGAATAGATGTTTGCTACAAGGGCGGGCATCTCTTAACAGCTTACACCTTGTCCTTTCAATCCTCTGCTTCTCCGGAATGTGCACTCCTCCAGAAATTGTTCTAGGAAAATGATGATGATCATCATCATAACAACAATCATAATCCAGCGTTTTTTTTGTTGTGTTTTTTTTTTAGGTGCTCAATGCTGAATGCCACGTCATGAAATATAGAGACTGCCAGGTCTTGATTATACCTCATTCCCCCTTCGACCACCCTACACTTTTTGTATCTTTATCTACTCTTGCCTGATCTTTCTTTATCTCCGCTTTCTTCCCAATTCACACTACACAGAGGTCACATGCATAATCATGGGCACTGGAGAAAGAAGGGAAAGGTATAGGCAGAAACGGTAGAAAGATAAACAGGGGCCTTTACTTTGTCTCACTACCGCTTTTGAAGGAAGACAGGAATGGGGCAGAAATCAATACTTAAATAAAAGCCCACAATTAATTGCTTTCGCATACTCGCTTCACTAACAATAGAGTAGAGCCTGTTTAAAAACACAGCGTGTACTTTCTGAAAGTTCACGCTGTGTTTTTAAACTGGTTCTACTCTTTTGTTAGTAATGCGCGGCTTCGAGAGAAATTGTGGGCTTTTGTTTAAGTATTCATGTTAATCACAGCCCGTGAAGGGGCTCTGAGTAACATCAATACTTAAACAAAAGCCCACAATCTGCCCCGCGCTTTACCAACAAGTGCGAACAGCCACATGCCGACAAGCCCCCAAGCCCCCCAAGGTCCCAAGGCCCACTTACCTGCACTCCGGCACACGCATTTAGAAAGTGGCTTCTTTTCGCGCCGCTCGCTTTTTGAAAGCAGCGGCGCGACTCTCTCGCACGATGTCCTGGATGTGTGCGCGCTCCACACACGGCAGTGCGCGCTGATGTCAACAGAGGTGCGCGCACCTTAAAGGGAACGTAGGTGGCCCTCCCATTCCACCAAAACCAGTCACACAATGGGAGGAGAAGCTGCTTGCCATACTGCATCCAGAGAGTCTCACAGGAGAAGCTGGGGTTATGGAGGCTGGTAAGTACAAGTATAAGAGTATGTGTACCTTTTGGCTATTGGTCAAAGATCGCAATTCTTTCAATCATCACACAAACTGATATCTGCACTATCATAACCCACTCCACACTGAATCTGTTTGAAGCACTTGTCGTGAAACAACTTGATATCAAAAATATTTATACTTTAATAATCATTGTGAATTCATCAAAAGATCCTTTATAAAAACATGCACAATTTAAAACAATAAAATCACAGAAATAATTTTTCCAGTTATGCAGAATTTTTTTTTTTTCTTTCATCACACAGAAAGGAGAATATTAATGGACAGACAATGTGTCATACATAAGTTAATTTGGTTTGGGCAGACACAGTGTCAGACATAAGTCACTGATCCCTGACTCTCCCTGACTCTACCAAATTCAACATACAAAACCGTAGGCGTCGACGCGTTTCGGTGGCAACTAACTCCGAATAGGGCCACCTTCTTCAGGACAAAAGATATTTTCTCCTTGTATATCTATATTCGACTCTGGTGTCGTATTCACCGGTACAACAGTACTGCCCTTGTAGGAAGTACCTCTAAATTCCTTCGCGGGTGGCTCAAAGCTTGCAATGAATGCTTGGAGTTTGTCCCTGTGTATATAGGCCGGGTGAAAGAGCCGTGAACGGAGGGATCTACACGCATCCCCGATAAGCGACACAGACTACCAAGGGAGTGAACCAATCAGATATTCACCCCTAGATACAACAAGAAAACGTGATATACGGATTTACACCCACAGGGAATATACGTGCTTCAGAACTAAGAGCGATCGAGATTCAATACGGCCCTTAATATGAACACGGACTGAAGAGCACCCGGCCTATATACACAGGGACAAGCTCCAAGCATTCATTGCAAGCTTTGAGCCACCCGCGAAGGATGACTTATGTCTGACACTGTGTCTGCCCAAACCAAATTAACTTATGTATGACACAGGATGGAGCACTTCCCCACCCAGGAGCAGTTGGAAGCCAAACAAACTTACAGGTAAGTAGCCAGTACGTGCACCCACCCATTTTTCACAAATTAAATGGTGCCATATGACAACACCAGCCCTCTCATTGCACAACGAGGCATCCCTATTCCATTGCCAAGCACAGTGTGCACACAGGTAAGCTAAGGAAACTGTCACAGCTACCAAAGTGTGACACACCAAAGCAAAAGTAGAAGAAAGTCTGGGCACAATCATGCACAGCACCTAGTTACGTGTGCATCGCCATGGGGCAAGTGCAACAAGGACCATCAGAAAAATATGAACGCATGTGTGGTGGCACAAATCAAGATATGCACATGACAGGACAAAGGGATGCAGGAGATGACAATGGCCTGTCCATGGCCAGATGTGACGTCTGCTAGGTCAGACAAATAAACAATGAGTTCTCAATTAAACACATGTTGTGCCAGGCCCTAGATGGCAACAAGTCCCTGTAAACCTTAATTGTGCGCGGGACACATGGTATGCCTTGACACCTCACACCATAGACAAGTAATGCCTGTACCACTGCATCATGTCAGGAAGCACAGTAGTGCACATTGTCAACAATGTGATGATATGTCAATTGTACAGTGTACCAAAAGTGAATGACACACAGCTAACACAAAGCTTGCCGGGTGCACTGCAATGACCATTTCACATCTGACCCACAGGTGACCAAGAACTCACTGCAGAGGACAACACCAGCAACCTGCAGAGCTAGTCTCCACCCCGGGTACAAGGACTCTCGGATGTTGACTCCCAGGATTCCATGGACGATGAGCTCGAGGCCCGGCCCATCTGGTGTGCCAGGAAGTAACAGGTCCTGGAACCCCATCTAACCCCGACCAAATCAGCGCCAACAAGAACTCCCCAGCAGACCCCTGCTGTCACGGCCTGTGCGGCCATCGCAACCACCGCCGCCACCAGTGCTGCCTGCAACACCCTCCCTGTCCCAGAGGATGACCAGCACACACCACCGACGGAGGAGGGCAGGGAGAGGATGCGGGTGCCCACAGTGGTGAGGCAACAGGTCCGTGGCAGCAGGGCAGGTGGGAGGGGCAGGGTCACCCAGGGAGACCAGGAGGCTGGGGCCCACTCCCTGGAACACATCACCAGAGTCCTGGGTGCATACGAACAGGCCCAGGGACGAATGGGCCGGTCGGACGAACTGTTGCACGAGCTCATCCTGCTGATGAGGTCCATCGGAACCCACATGGGACAAATCGTGGCGGTACTGAGGGACAGGCATGCGCCACAGACAACACCTCCACTTCCATCTGGTGGGCCGCACAATGACAGTTCACCATCCTCCCCTGTGCCCACAGAGAGGGGTGAGTCCTCAGTCCCCACTGGCCCTGCAGCAGGGCCCCCCTGCCAAACGATGAAGGGGCTGTCCCAAGAAGACCCTGGGAGTATCTGGAGGCCAAGCACCTGCCAGATGCCAGTTACGGAGCCAGCCATGATGGCAACCCTCTCCACCACTGCATTGACATTTTGGACTGTCCTTCCCCACACTGCCTTGTGAATGGCTTCTGTCTGTTGGACTGGGTCACCAAAGCAATGTGGTGACTACTCGACTATCTCATCTACCACAACTGTCAACTCACTGTTCCACCCCACCCCCAATGGAAATGTACAGCTCCCCTCGCATCTCACCATTGTAAATAAAATATCCTCACACACATGTTGTCGTGTCTGCTCCGTCTTTATTGCAGGATGTACAGTCTTCAACGTGATCACAATGTACCAGGAGCATGGGCTGTATGTAGGCAAGGAGAAGTCGAAGGCACCTAGGGAAACACAACAGAACAACTGTCACTGGTCTAAGTGTGGCATCACAGACATCACACAACCCCTACCATCAGAATAAACCAACATGCACATGTCACAATGGCCACCAAGTGTCAACATACACGTCCTATTGATGTTCCCCAATGACATGTCTCAGAAACAATTCCAACCACCACGGAGTCTACAACTGGCTGATGCTACAATGCTCACATGCCCCTTCACGACAACAGCAATATCATCAGACAATGGGTATTATGCACATTGACACCCACCGTCAAGTGAAGTAGCGGGTGACGAGCTGTTCACGCAGGTCAACACCTTCCTCCTCTCCACTGTCCTCATCACTGGACACGGCTTAGTTTGCAGGCTGGGGCCTTGGGTCCTCACCATCATCCAGGAGCAGGAGAATCTCCTTGAGAATGGCTAGGTTGTGGAGCATGCAGCATGCCACTACAATTTGACACACCTTCCTGGACGAGTATGCCAGTGCACCACCGGTATTGTCCAGGCAGCGGAAACGTGACTTGAGCAGACCAAAAGTATGCTCCACCACACAACGTGTCCTCCCGTGGGCCTCATTGTAGCGGACTTCAGCCGGGGACCTGGGATTCCGCAGTGGGCTCAGCAACCAGGGACGGTTGGGATATGCAGAGTCACCTAGGTATGACAAACACAAATAGACATTGCAGCATCACAGAAGCTCAGGGCAGCAGGTCACACACACAGAGCACCACACAACTAGGCATACTCACCCACAATCCATGCACGCTCGGTTAGAAGATTAGCCATCAGCTGGGGCACTATGTTGTTCCGCAGGATGTAGGAGTCATGGGCCGATCCTGGGACTTTGGCACACACATGCGAGATGGTCATATCTGCCAGGCACACCACCTGCACATTGATGGAGTGGTAATGCTTGCAATTGCGGTAAATGTGCTCACTTGCCTGTGGTGGCACAAGACCGTCATGGGTGCAATCAATGGCCCCAACAACATTGGGGATGTATCCAAGGGGATAGAACTCTCCCTTCACAGCTGGCGATTCAGCACCTCTGGGGAAATGGATGTATCTGTCCTTGTATAGCATCATGGCGGACAGTACATCACGCAGCACCATGCTGAACATCGGTTGTGACATCCCACCAGCGCTGGCCACTGTCTCTTGGAACGAACCAGTGGCAAAAAAATGCAGGGCTGCCATCACCTTATAAGTAGGGGTGAAAGCTGTTGGATATGTCCTGCGGGGCTGCATGTGGGGCTCCAACAGATCACAAAGGGTTTTCAGGGTGCTTTGTCCAGGCGGCATTTCCTTATGATCGCAACATCCTCCATGTCCTCCAGCACCGTCAAGTGATGAGTCAAATTTGGCCTCCTATTTGAGATGATAGTGGATACATGTCAATGCAATACATCATGAGTTGTGCACAGCATATCACGTTCTGGATGACAAAACGACAACAATGACTGACATCTATAGTGACTAACAGACCAGCTTACATGTAGGGACACCTTCAGCTACACAAAGGGCACACCTATCAACTTACACAAGACAAGTACCTCAAACACCACCTTGGTCAATGTGAATGCACATAGGGATATGGCCACATTTCACATGGGCACGCCTGGGATATAGCATCCAGCATATGTGTAAATAATCAAAACCACTGTCTCATACCTAGCTGCTGTACCTGTCACACCTTAATGCGTCATTACAACCTGACACACATCCACCACACAATGACCACAGTCGGCGCTGGAATGACGAATGTGTTCATGAGCAGACATGAGAGGCAATGCCAAATAGATCATCATTCATTGAGACGAGCATCGCTGTGATTTTCACTGGACCTCAACACATTGTACAGTCCAGAACAACACTGTCCTGCCTACACCAACATCAAATCCATAAGTGACATGTGAGTGGGTACAGGCCAATCTACGATACACACACACAAATATGGCATGTAGCCATCAGTGGAGTAAATTGAACATTGGCATCGTGTGCACAATGATGTGCCATTGAACATGTTGGCTGTGCTGAATGGTGTTGTGTGGGTTGCTGTTCTGTCACTTATGTCTGTGTATGGCTGGTATGCTTGGTGTGCACACACCGCTTGTTGTGTATGCAGTGCTGTGTGTGTATGTTGCCTTGTGACTGCCTGGTGTGCATCCCCTGATGTTGTGCTGTGTTTGCTATGTGATTGTTCTGCCTGTGCATCTGTTGTTTGTTTGCTGTGACTGTGTTGTTCTGTGATGGTGCACTTCTTGTGTGTTGTGGTATGTTGTCTGTGCATTGTTCCTGAGTGATGAGGTTGTGCACTCCTGTTGTGTCTGTGCTCCCATTGCCTTTCCCTAGTTTAGCTGCACAGGGCATATCTGTTGTTGTTGTTGTGGCGCTGTGTGTGTTTCTGTTGGGTTATGTGTTTGTCTGTTGTATTTGTTTACACAATTTGTGGTGGCATCCCTATGTGTGTGTGATGTTTGTGACTGTGCCCAGGGTGTGTGGTTGTTTGTGTGTGTATTGACTGTCAAGTATTGCCAGTCTTCAGTGTGTTTGGCAATGGTGTTGTGTGCTGCTGGTGTGAGGGGGGTATGTGTGTAGATTCTTACTGGTGTTTGTAAGCCCTGAGGTGTGTAGATGGGCCCTGTGTGTAGTGCTGCCAGTGTGCTCCTGTGAAGTAGTTGTATGGATGTGTGGCTGTTCACAGTTTGACTTCAGGGCCTTCCTTTCATCCTTGTGCCTATACGTAGTTTGCCTTGCTGTCTCCCTGTGTTGTTGCACTGAGCTGTCTGTGGTTTGAGTTCACTGACTGTGCCAGCTATGTGTGCTTTGATGGTGTGAGGGTGTTGTGCTCTGTTCCTTGTGTTGATGTGATGTACACAAGCTTGTTGTGTGTCTCCATGGCCTTCCATTTGTGTGCAGCCCACTTTGGTTTCTCTATTTGTTGTGTTCCATTGCTGTTGGCATGTGGGGTGTGTATGTGTGTGTGTCAGTCTGTGGTATGTATGTGTGACTGTGCAGGCTGTGGTCCAATTGGATGTTAATTCCTTATATGTGTTCATTTGCTGCTTGTCCTCATTTATATTTCCCTGAGTGTGGTGTTGTGTGTGTGTCCCTGGCCCTGTGCTACTGTGCTGTGTGTTGTGTGTTCCTGTGCAGCCACTCCTGCAGTGTGTGTCTCCATGATTGTTTGCTGTGTGGTGCAGGGTCTGTATTGCCCTGGCTTGTTGTTGTGCATGGGGTGCACAGGAGGGGCACAAGGCATGTGCCTTCATGGGGTGTGCTAGTGTGTGGTGGGAGGGGGTGTGGCCCTGTGGTCTTTGTGCCCTGCCCATGCCTGGCACTAGCACTGCCTTCTGCATTGTGCGCATGTATTTGCTTGTGTTCGCCGCTGCGGTGACGTGACTGGGATATTGCTGCATGGTGGCGGTAGCTGTGTGTCCAGGATGCAGCGGGGTGACTTTGTGGCAGGTGGGCGATGTGTGGGTGCCTTTGTGGATGTGTCCCTTTCCCCCCTAGGGTGTCTGATGTGGATTTGGACCCTGTGCCAGCCTGTGTGTTGTGTTTGTGTTGCTGCGTACCTGCGGCGGCATCCGCGGCGGTCCATGAGTTCCTGGTGATGTAGCAGGTACAGCACTGGAAAGACATGTAGAGCTGGGTCCATGGCGGTCGTGACCGGGACTCTGGTTTCGCGCTCCGCTGTTGAGCTTCCGCTGTCTCTGGTTGGGCGGTGTGTCTGCTTGCTTGAGTCATCCTAATCTGTGGAGCGGGTGGACATCATTCTGCAGGGCGGTGAGTCTCCATTGGCTCCCACCGCCGTGGTGGCGGGCGCACTTTGTTGGCGGTGCGCATTGCACCACGGCGGTCAGGAATTGGCCTATGTTTGTCCATACTAATATGGCGGGTGTGATGTCCGCTGCTGGCTGGCGGAAAAAGGCATTTTTCCGATCCGCCAGCGCCGCGGTTGTGCCACCGACCTACATCCTAATGGACCCCTAAGTGTGCCCAACTTCCATCAGTATAACGTCGCATGGTTATACACCAAACAAAATTATTGTAAAACAAATATAGGCCTCGCATGGCATTTTATAACACCATTTTCTCAAACATTTGTTTAAAAAGCCATAGGTTCTGAAGGGACACTAGTGAAAGCATAAACAATTCGAGTATTTTCTTAGTTTACCAAGCAAGCCTGAACCTCCCTTGGGGTCCTTTGGGTTCGCCCACCACAAGACATTTTTGAGCAAATAACTGTAGGATAACATTGGTGTAGGATAAATGGTCAGGTGACAGCTGCACTGTCAAGCCAGACCTAAAAATCCATGTATGTTAATGAATATCCTCCTTCCATCTGCACTGCTGCCAGAAAAAACATTATAAATGATCTAGTTATGTAAGACAATATAATACAGACTTCTCCAATGAGTCACTCGTGAACTACTGGTAGCTCCCCAGCTACCGATAAGAAGCTCTTCTATGTGCAGCCTAGCCTGCTAAATTCGAATCTTTTGCTTGGTTGGACTCATATATATGTATATCAAAATGTAAAAACATATATTTGAGATGTACCTGTGTGTATTTTCAGAACCCGTAAAATGGTTGCATTATCCAAATTATATATAAATCTGATAATTGATAAATCAGGTCGCACTGGGGAGACTTATTACTATTTTATTTACTGTGGTGATGGGGCATTACAGCTATGACTATTATGCATTACCAACGTAGGGCCATTCAACAATGTCAATACTTTTTTAGGTCTCAACTAGGCAGCGCATGTGCTGTCTCTTTAAGACATGTTGTATCTACAATCTGGGCTTCAAGCACACCCCATCTTTTTCATTGGTTTCTCTTAGTGTTCTTTGGAAATGCCGGCTTTTGTTTGGTGAATACACTTAGTAGTCCATCCTTTTGGACTTTGGAATCCTCCCATGAGAACTGCCCCGTTACATGTGCTCTTACTCTTCAGGTTATTTAGGATACTTTGAGAGCACTCTTTTTTTGTTGGCCTGCCTCTGCTCGTGTCAAGTGTTCTGTTTTGTTTACTTTGTGCATGAAACATTCCCAGCCGCTTCATTTACCGTGCTGTTTGGCCGTCTTCTGTGTTTCAGCTTTGCCCGCCTCCCTGTGCGGTCCCCATCCCCTCACCCCTCCAACAAAACTACTTGCCCGCCCCCAACACCCTCCTAGGTCACTGCTTGTGGTTTTTTTTTCCAGCCGCTTTTCATTTGGCCGTCTATCATTGACTGCACACGGGGAAGGGCAAGGGCAACAGATCACGGTGGCAGTGTGGTTATGCTGACACTACTTGTCCTCCCCAACACCCCTCTGAGGTCGCTGCTTGTTTTGTTTTTTGCCCATCCTATTTTAATTTGTGCCTCCATCATTGGCTGCACACAGAGAAGAGTAGGGACAAAGGGTCACGGTGGCAGCGTGATTTCACCGTGTGAGTGTGTCACATGCCATTTTTTGTGTTCCCAGACGTGGATGCTTTGTCCTACAGTTGCAGCCTCACATGCGGCCACCCTAGGTTCTCATAGTGCTTGCTGATTTTACACACTAAGACAGTCTCTCAATTACGAACTATATGCACATAGGTTGGTAGCACAATAGAAGACATGTTAGAGTCAGACACTCATGGTCGGCACCTATTATACTTTCCATTGCCAACTTCTTGGCTTCAAATTTGGGCCTGCAATCGATATGTTGTTTTGTTGCATGCTCCTATAAATTGTAATAATTAGATTCTTGTCCTGGTTCCCTCATACAAAGCATTTATTAGGGTCTTTAAGTGAGGCATGAATATTTTTGCCCAAGAAATCTTATTTGCATTACTGCATTGGCGCCACTATTTCACCCAGTCCTCGAAGGCTCTCTCATTAATTTCGTCTTTTGTGCTGGTACTTTTGTCTGTGCTAGTTGGCGTTTCATTTGAATGTGTGCAGCTGCATGTTCCTTTTGTAGTTTTGTTTCGCAGGGTGCAGACCTTTGTAGCTAAATCACCTAGTATTCCCAGCCAGCACGTGTTTCCTTTCTTTAAAGTACATAGATTACATATGAAAACCAACCGGAAGGCGTAGTTGGCTCTCTAGTTATGTGTACAGGAAGTGGTAAAAGTTGACAAAGCATGCCAAACACTGGCACTAATGCTCATATTGTCCAACTGCCAGACTAGGACAATTTAGGTGGTAGACGCCTCACCCAAAGACGTATTTTACACCAATAGCTGCTCCTGCCTCCTAGGTTACCAATGCCCTTACTAAACAGAATATCATTTAAATGATTGTAAAATAAATTTAGGAGCAGGTAAACCTTCTGTAAAACACCCTAAAACCTCCATGGTACAGGCATCACACCTTCAGGGCAAACCCAAGTGAAGCTTTAAATGCGAAAAAGGTCTCATTAGAGGTGTAGCCTCTAAGTGGGAAGAATTTCTCACTTACCAACAAATACAGAGCAGCTATCTCTTTTAAGAAATAGCCTCAGTCAAATGAGAAGATACCCACCCATCAACCAGCAGCTTTTAACCTTTTAGCAAATCGACCCACCTTGAAAGAGCAGTCCCAAACGAGCATCAAAGCCCTGGAAAGCATCACCACTCTCAAAAGAACAACAATATGCTGTGGATGCTAGTGCTGACTCATGTTGCTTAAGCAGTTGGTAGCACCGCAGTTGGTGCTGGTCATGTTCCTCTGTTGTGAGTACCCTTTTCAGCGATCATGGTGTCCTATGGCTTATGGTATGGTGCTTATCTTTCCCAAGCACCTGTGCTTGGAAATTATTTACTGGCATGTCCCAGGTTGTAGTTTCAGAGAGGCAAATCACATTTGCCATGCACATTGCTATCCCACTTTGCCCAGAAGGCAAGAGGCTTTGCTCAAGAAGAAAACGCTGTTAACTAGAAAGCACAGTGCTCACTGCTGGGACAGCCCCCACTTTGTAGTTGTACCCATATTTAGCCCATAGATGTCCGTGGTCTCCCAACAGTGATGCGTCGGGTGACTTCAGTGCGCAAAAGGAGCCTCCCATTGGATCATAGTTAACCTGGCAAAAGCACTACGCTACGCTCACGTAGTTTGCGAAGTTTGCGCTACTTCACACTACGTGAATTGCACGTAGCACAGTGCAAACACGCGTAGCGTAGCGTAGTGCAGCGGTCATTTTTTGCTTGCTCGCGGTCCTCAACGTCAAGTTGGCGACCACGAGCAAGCAAAATGACATCCAGGCGAGACTTTTTCCTCGTTCGCGACAAGCATCCGGCACTGTGTGATCAGTGCGAACAGCATCTTGCACAGTGCACTACGCAGTTTGCGGAGCTACGCGTAAGCTCGCGTAGTGCGAAGTGCACTTCGCGTAGCTACGCGTAGCCTACTTCGCTAACTATGCCCAGGGTTATCATAGCTACCAAACTACTGAGAGCAAGAACAGAAGTCCACGTGCAGAAGATGATTTCCCCGGGCGAGGTAAACGGACAGGGGGCTAGTGTTTAAATAAAGAATTAAACGAGCCAGTGGCGTCTCAGCGTTTGCCACCCTGCGGCTCCACAGTGAAGAGCGGGGGTGCTGGCGGGTATTTTCTCCATTTGCCGCCCCCTCACGGCAAATGCATCGAGGAGCGGGGAGGATGAGACGGCAGGTAATAGTGGGGTAGGCCGCCGCCCCCAAAACTCGTGCTGCCTGGGGTGGAATGCCTCCCTTAGCTACGCCACTGGAACGAGCAGAAGAGATGACTACATGTGCACTACCAGATTAATTTTAACGCTCTCACCGCATTCTCCGTCATTCCCTCTTAATTAACTCCATCCAACTTTGCTGCTTCTTTTTTTCAATTTTTGACAAACTTCATTCATAGTCTTTTCTAGCTCTTTCCTATTTCTCGTTTGTCATTATTACCTACCCTGCCTCCGACTGCATTCTAACATGTTTCGTATATCTTCAAATCACAGTTTCTGTTCAACCTTTGTAGTGCTAATTATATTGTCTCTCTCTTCTCCTTCTTTCTTCCCTGAGCCGTATAATTCTACCATGTACCTTACTTTATTATTTCCCCATAATCTGGCATCCTCCAACTCTTTTATGCATCCTGTTTCAAGCTGCCCATTCTACCTGTCCCCCCCCCCCCCTTCCTCCATATAGCTCTCTCCCCTTTCAATCTTGGTCTGTCTTATTCTCCTCTCATTGTTCTTATTTACTCTAACCTTTTTCCCCCCTTTCTTTTCATGCCCATAAATCTTATTTGTCCTCTGCTCTCTCTTCTTTCTAGTCATAACCTTCTCTCTTAACCCAACCTTTTTTTTAGTCTATCCCCTCAGGGGAACAACCTTTACAACGCAACTATTACAACGCACTACACTTACAATGCATTTTTTACAACGCAACATCCACTACAACGCATTCCATTACATCGCATGACACTACAACGCATTTTTAAAAACTACCTTTACAACGCATTCCATTACATCGCATACTACCTTTACAACGCATACCATTACAACACATAATATTACATTAAAACCCCTACACTATCCAACACTTACCCTACTGTTGCACCCCCTGGAGTTAGAATAGTAATTTTTACCCCTATACTATCCAACACTTACCCTACTGTTGCACCCCCTGGAGTTAGAATAGTAATTTTTACCCCTATACTATCCAACACTTACCCTACTGTTGCACCCCCTGGAGTTAGAATAGTAATTTTTACCCCTATACTATCCAACACTTACCCTACTGTTGCACCCCCTGGAGTTAGAATAGTAATTTTTACCCCTATACTATCCAACACTTACCCTACTGTTGCACCCCCTGGAGTTAGAATAGTAATTTTTACCCCTATACTATCCAACACTTACCCTACTGTTGCACCCCCTGGAGTTAGAATAGTAATTTTTACCCCTACACTATCCAACACTTACCCTACTATTGCACCCCCTGGAGTTAGAATAGTCATTTTTACCCCCATACTATCCAACACTTACCCTACTGTTGCACCCCCTGGAGTTAGAATAGTAATTTTTACCCCCATACTATCCAACACTTACCCTACTGTTGCACCCCCTGGAGTTAGAATAGTAATGTTTACCCCTATACTATCCAACACTTACCCCACTGTTGCACCCCCTGGAGTTAGAATAGTAATTTTTACCTCTATACTATCCAACACTTACCCTACTGTTGCACCCCCTGGAGTAAGAATAGTAATTTTTACCCCTATACTATCCAACACTTACCCTACTGTTGCACCCCCTGGAGTAAGAATAGTAATTTTTACCCCTATACTATCCAATACTTACCTTAAATGCAATTTAATATTATGCGTTGTAATGGTATGCGTTGTAAAGGTAGTTTTTAAAAATGCGTTGTAGTGTCATGCGATGTAATGGAATGCGTTGTAGTGGATGTTGCGTTGTAAAAAATGCGTTGTAAGTGCATGCGTTGTAAAAGTGTGCGTTGTAACGACATACATCTGTCGCCTCACTATCGTTTTTCTCCCTTTAACTTCTGTAGCTTGTATTTGCTTCTTTCTCACACTTTCTTATCTTCCTCTTTCCGTTCTCCTTGTACACTCACTCTTTCCTCACCTGCCTCTGCAGGGCCACTGGAATAGTGGGTCAGGAGAGGGCCACATTATGTGGCAGGATTGCCTAAATTATCCAGCAATAAAAGGAAATTATGTAGCACATTTTGTGATAGTATCGCTTCATTATATTGACATTTGTACACATGAACTCTATATGTACACGTGTTTCACCCTGTTACTACCATTTTATCCCCCAAATACATTAATAAGCAAGAGAAAAAATCATCAGCAGGGCTTTAAGTGGGATGAAACACACTGGGTCCTCTAAAAGTGGATGTGGCCTTTATAATTAAGGGCATGGCTTAAACGCAAAACCTATATTGCTTTGATTTCCATATTGTGCCCCCTCACCAGTATTTTTGGTACCTCTGACCTTTCTGTGATTGCAGCCAAATATATAACATAGCTGACGTACACATTAAACTAGCCAGAAATACTAGCTTTGTCAATAGTTGTTAGCTAGTTAAGATAAATGAGTAACAACAATGATTTTATTCTCAATAATTAATACTGAAAATGTTCCAATTCAGAAATTGGGAGACTGTGAATTAATCATTACTGGGGCCTGTGGATATGTTCACTCTGTTAGACATGTATGACTTTTTCTCTCCACATCTCATCCATTTGCACATCTTACACCTCTTCTCTTTCATCTTTAGCACCCTCTTTTCACTCTCTGTTGAATGCATTTCCTTGACACGGCTAATCTTGTTTTGTTTTTGTTCCCTGTGCCAGGCTGGCATAATAACAAACTTGGCACATATTTCCTATGTGCTGTTAACTTTAGGGCCGCCTCAGAAGTTTTTTGATTTTAGCTGCAAGTGCCTAGTCTTCTGGCAGTTTCCTGTTTCTGCACTAAGGACTTTGTTGGTTCATGCTTTTTACTAATTGTAATATTAGTACAAAGGATTTTATTTTTAACAAGCAGTGTGCTTAGGTGCAGTCACATGTATTGGGGGCATGTTTCAGCGTGTACTGTATACAGCTGGAACTTACTTGTATAAGTAAGAAGATGCCAAAATATTCAAATTTTTGAAACCTTTGCCTTTGATTTACTTCTTGCACACTTTTATGTCCATTGATCTTCTCATATGACATTAAAACGTTGTTTTAGTCAGTGATATAGCACTGCATAAAGGATGTACGGATGTTTGGCTGTGAGTTGCCTTTTAGCACTGTTTTCACTTGCCTTCCTTTAGTGGTGCAAAACACACTGGTACCAGCAAGCTGCACAAAAGATGAATGCATTCTTTAAGGTGCACTCCTTTTGCTATTTCTTACACACATTCACCCTGCACTATTTTCATGCACAAAAACTCTATTCACTCGTTGTTTCACTCCCAGTGTGTAGTAATTGTATAGCTCTTCAATACCTGGCAGCACAGCACCCCGGATAATATGCAGCATAACTCACGCTTATAAAGTGCAAAAGGTGAAACCTATTGGCTATACCAATGCTTGTTTATATTACCACTGGCAACCGTGCCTGATGAACTGACGTGGCCACTATTAGTTTTCTTGTACATGGCAGCCACTAATGTAATCTTTTCTGGTCATTACAAGACACTAAGAATAACAGTGGCCCATGATAATTTTCATTGAGTTTAATTAGCTCTTATTACAGAAAAAGATGAAGACCTCAAGTTTAATAGTTTTTCAATGTCATGTGTGTGAGCATGGAAGTTCAAGCTCAGGCAGCTGGATAAATAAACAAAATGATCACATCTGTGGTGAGGACAAGCAGTTTTTGTGGAAGCACACACCTTCTGCCCAATCAAAAGATGTACTCCTGGCTCCCAACATGTGAGCGGAGCCAAAGACCCGCTCTAGTGTATAATTGTGATATCAAGCCAGACCATACAAATGACACCAACCTTACAATCTCAGGTCCTTGTCCATTAAGCTACAGTTTTCACAAATCCATACATCAGAGTCATTGCTCAGGTTACAGAGACTTACAGGGTTAAGACAGCAGATTGTTTACAGCAGACATACAGACTAGTGTATCTGACAGCAGCAGTGCCTATCATTGAGATATTAGCTTTAAATATATATTTGGAAAGTCAATTATTTTGTCCACATATGTCAGTTTAAGAAACGACACATTTTGCTATCAAGTCATTTTTTGCATTTTGGAATGCTGCACAAGGCGCCATTTGGAAATAGCTTGCATGGGGGAGCCACATCCGATTATTAACTTACCTCATTGGAGGACCAAACACATTGTTTTGACATCGCCAAATGTAATTGGAAGGGTCCTGAAAAAGCCCCATGGGTGGAGAATGCATTGGCTATGGCTGCGATCAAAGTGATTTCATGAGAAGATGAGAAATACAGAACTGAGTAATAACTACATATATGACTCTTCTGCTGTTTCATTGAAACATGGAACATTGAGTCTTATCATCTGTGGAGTTATATTGCTTCTGTGATTTGCTTTGGAGTTTTGAGTTAGTAATTCATTCTGGAAAAAATTAATTCCCTAAAGTTAATCTTTTTCATGAAACTACAGTATTTTCTCCTTCAACGCGAGCTTTTCATTTTTAGTAAATCCACACATCAAAGGCGTATAGTCAGGGAACTTGTGACCCGGAGCTGCCTGGCATGAGTACATCACAAACACATGGGTCTGTGCCTTGGTTTCGTTATGAGTCGAAGCATGCTTTCGGGGCACATCTGCTGACTGTGATTCATAACTGTGCTCCTTTTGCACTGGAATCTGTCGAATGGATGCTGTGAGAATGAGTCCATTCTAAAGGAATGTTCTAGGGCAGAGTGTCAATGATATCACTGTCGCAGTGCTGACACCGTCAGTGATGCACAGCTGTCCAGGGGCTGGCCTGTGTCATGAGTACAGTGCCCTGGTAGAAATGTCATCAAAAGGTTTGTTGAAAGGCTGTCACTAGACTGTTTTCTGAGCTTCAGTCTATCACTTGTAGATGGATGTGCCTGAGACTGCTTGTAGCGATCACCAGATGCTCTGTGTCACATGCCCCTGTGCATTTTTTGTTGTGGACTGTCATTTACCAAGATAATATGCGTATTTTGTAAAGCACACGTTCACCCTCAAAGGGGCATCTTGGCTGCTGTATAACAGAAGTTAATTGTTATCCAGCGGAACTCATTTTATCGACCTCAGAAAGGATAAGAGGCTGGATGGCCCCGCTGGGATTAGAACCTGTGACCATGAGGTCGAACACAGAATCCGGCAGTGGATGCATTAGACCACTAGGCCACCAGACTCCGCCTGCTAGAACTTGTGCCCTCGAATCAGTTTAACCCCTTCGCTGCGGCGGGAAATCCGCCGCAGCGCTGGGGGGTGTGGGGGGGCAGCGCGGTGGCGCTGTGCTCATGACGGAGCCACTCCGTCATGAGCCACGGTTGAGCTGTGCTCATGACGGAGTGGTTCCATCATGATTCCGCCCAGTTGCATTGTCCCCCCGCACAGGCGGGGAAACAGCGCCGCGTGGGAGGAGCGGCCGCCAACGGTCGCGGCATGACGGAACCACTCCGTCATGAGCACACGGCAACCGTGGCTCATGACGGAGTGGTTCCGTCATGAGCGGGGAAGGGGTTAATTGAACTTAATGGACTTAAGAGCAGATTTCCATAGTTTTGAAGACAATGTCCATTAAATAAATCATGGAGTCTGGGGTGACAGAGGAGTCTGGCAGCTGAACAGAGTGTTGATATGTTGCCATGAACTTAACTAAGGTGAGGGATTGTGCTGCAGTGTTTTCTTCTTAATGTAAACTTTTGGCCTTGTTTAGTGTTTAGAGGGCAGCCCACCATCCCACCAAGGAGGCGGAGGGCTTAACTTCTGCTACCCTTGCAGATCCTCTCCCGGCATATTTAGAGACCTCCATCTTCTTGGAGGAGATCTCTGTGCCCTCAGAGGAATCACCACCACTGTAGTTGCTCAACTGATGGCATGGTAGTTCTCCTAAGTGGCCGCCATATTTCATGCGGCCAATCAGCAAATTATTTTGTTTTTTTCAAAAACAAACTACCAAAGCAGGAGATTATTTTGAGAAACAAGATACTAAGGGCCCTGCCATCCTAGGAGCTTTCTTTCAACACATGAAGCTCATATTTATTTAAAGCATTAAGGCTTACAAAGCAGTTCCAGTCCAAACAAGAAAACAAGAAGTTGGAAAATCCGCCCTATATAGGGCAGCCGGTCTGATGCCATACGATTGACAGCCCAATATCCAAGGGGCCCTCAGTCAATGGTTTCCACTGGCAGAAGCAGCGGAGGCTTTGCTAGGGGAAAGAGGGTGGTTCACTCTACTCATAAAAGAGCAGGAGAAGCAACTGGTGGACAGGTTACTCTGGCATTTTTATGGCAAAGTTATCTGTCCTTCATTCTTCAAACTCTAAATAGCGCTGTTTATCTCAGCCAGACCTTTACCAGGGTTCGACAAGCTAAAGGTATGTGCACTTAGGCTACACCTAAGTTGTAAAGGCTGTATTTACTCTTTTGAAAGTCAGAGCCCTTCAAAGATGTGCCTGAGTGCTAAAAACGGAGAAGAATCTGTACATATGGTCGTGTATCTTTTGGTTAAAGAAAATCAGCCACTGGTGAAACCGGATTCTCTAAATACCAAACTTCCAACTGCTTGCATTGTGTACATACCTACTATCCGGGATACATGTTTTGCATCATTAACAAATGCTTGGCCGTATGTAGGAGATCAAGCCACACTTTTCCACTGCGGCCCTGTATCCATCTAGAAGAGGCTTTGGAGATTATACAGCAGTTTGACTTTTATATCAAATATTAGGTGTTACCCACACCTAAACTTAAAGGTCTATTCAAGGCTTTGAATGTATTATGTGGATAGCCCTACCGGAAAGAAAATAGAGGTATCTATAAGTAGACCAGTGATACTCAAAGTACGGCCGGGGGCCGCTTGCGGCCTTCTTGACCTTTACATGCAGCAACACTGGTGAACAGCAGCACGGGCTGTTGTTTAGTTGCTGAGCACTAATATTCAGATTTTTTTCTCCAAATAATCGGGCAAGCATCTATTAGCCTGCAAATAAATGCTTGCGGGTTTATTAATTTTTTTAGACCTACTTACACAATTCCTGACTCACCAAGACTCCCAACCGCCACCCTGCTCGCATCAGTACGGCCCTCGAACACACCACAGACCGTAATTTGTGGCCCCTGGACAAATGTTTGCAAGTATCCATGGACTAGACTGTGGTGTATTTGAGCCACCACTCAGGGCCGGCTCTAGGGTGGTGCGATCAGGCGCTAACTTGGGGTGTGGGCACCATGTTTATTGTTTTAAAGCACCAGATGCCACGTTCCTTGCCCCAACAATTTTCAAGCATCAATAAAAATGTCACGATAACTCTGGTGATACAGGTTCTTCCTAAAGAGGGAACTTTGCCTGGTAGAGGAAGTTTTGACTCATCATAGCACAGAAGGTTAATATGCATGCTGCAAAGAACGTGTCCCATTCAGATCACAAAGTGCATACACTATAAGTCGGTCAATGGGTTATCACTTTTGTCAGAGATCCTTTTGTCACTTGCAGTTTGAACGTTAAAATCCTAATTTAGAGCAGTCAACTATTAATTGTCGTCAAAGAGCTGCACGCAAACTGAAAGGAATATATTACAGCTACATGTTTTTTTGCCCAATCTTTCCTTATCCTAATATTGCAAAAAGGGTTCATTTGGGTAAAAAAGTATTTATTATTATTATTAAAGAAATCCCCTAAGAATGGTGTTACATTTTAAATTCTGAATTTTTTGCTTTTCCAGACCAAGGACTCTTAAAATATACTGTCTACCAATATGGATGACCTGACTCCTACACCTTGTAGGCCTCTGTCTTATGTAACATTTCCTATAAACTGATTTACACACGTATGATTGTCTCCGTGCAACGTATGTGTGATGTAAAGTGTTCTGACACCTTAAACTGGTATGAGTGGCGCTATAAAACTAAATGAATGTAAGAGACAGTAGTTATGGAGACTTCGGGGGGCGTTGTCAAATGATGGTAGTGAGGGAATCTATCTGTGGCAGGTGGTCATGGGGGTGGGGGGTGGGAGGGCGCCAACAAACATTGTGGCACAGTGCGCCACCAGTAGTAAAGCCGTCCCTGCCACCACTCACCAAGAGTTGCAGCCTACCTGTCCTAATTAAAGTAGACCCAACTACTTCTAAAAACTGTGCATTAAACACCAGTAACAATTTTGAAATAGATCAGCGTGTATTCATTTCTCTCTAATGTTTGTAACAATATCACCACGCAAGCAACCGGCAGAAAAGAGAACACTGCAAGAAGGGTAATAATACAAAATGTGCTAGTGCTCGCACTGCTGAATATGGTCTTTATCTTCATTTTAAGAATGTCACTTTGCTTCGTGTTGCTTTACCAAACTAATACGATCAGAGAAGAAGCTGTTCTACGCCATTGTATATCTAAAAAGAATGCTCAATTATTGCACATTAACATCTCAGGAATGCATTGTATGCAGAATTAAATAATTTTTGTTGTTTTCGCTGCTGCAGTTCTTTAATGTTTTAGTCAAGACTCTAGTGCGAGCCTAACATTATGATGGCTGTCTTGTTGTCGATTTTAAATCGAGACATCGAATCTCAAGATGGCCACTCAAAGTCTTGCAGGATCAGTATCAAAAGTTGTAATCATGAAAGATTTCAGGAGGGCGGCCATGTTGTGGTCAGGCTAACCTGCTTTCACAACTTTTAAACATGTTGTTGCGTTCTGAAACTCGTTAGTAATCTATAATATATTACATCTGTTGTATCTATTTATTTCTGCCCTTGAACCCATGCTTTGCCATGTAGTTCTGTCTTGTGTCTTGCATCTATTGTTTCAGCTTTTGTACATCCATTCTTTAAGTACATTGTTGTATTTCATTTGCTCCTGTTTATCAATGCTGAAATAGTCTTTTTATGTTGTTGACTAAGTCATTTTTTTACTTTGCAAACTACCCCTAGAAATTAATCACTTTTGGTTCCCACGCCTCCATTCCTATATTGTTTACAACCTGGCTGCTTACACCTAAATTTGATTGATTGTAGCAGAGGGATCTGACGTCAGACACGGGATGTGGCGCGGGAGCTGCCGAGCTCCGCAAATTCACCAGCGGGAGCCAGGAGCCGAGAAACTGGATCAGATTGATATCAGCCCAGTCTGAGAACCTTGAAGCATCGGCTCCGAGAGCCTCTTCCCCGCCCGGAAACCTTAAGTTACCTGTCACTGGAGCCCCCGGAGCGGAAATCAACCCGCCGGCGGGAGCCTTCCCCGCCTGAAGAGTCCGGGGGAGTAGGGGCCGTATTGTTTGTTCAGAGCCGGTTGAGGTTCCAAACGACGGGGGCCGGCATTGCTTTGCTTTGCTTGCTCAGAGCACTAGTGCGTTCCGACGAAAGGGGCTTTTTGTCCTGTCGAGTCCCTCGAGTCCCCGAGCGGGACTCCAACGATCGGGGGATATTTGTTTAGGAACCTACGAGGCTCCATGTGATCAGAGCTCATTTCTTCTCGTTTATGTCCTAAAGCTTTGTTGCTGCCTCTGAGACGGGCATCAGCAGCAGGATCCTAAGAAGACCGGGCTGGGCTAACGTGCTAACCCCCCCTGTACAGCGGCATCTCGTGTTTCCCGCTTCACTCGCAGCAGGGTCCGTGTGATGAACAGACCCAGACTACACCGTCCATAACACCCTGCGGTATTGGAGGACGCCCAGCAGAGTGCAGAGAGCAGAGAGTACATCTGAGCACACCAGGTGCACACCAGGTGCATTAAACCAGGACAGGACCCGCGGGATATAGCCCTGGCAGAGGGTGGACTGTGTTCGGGGGTGGTGACCGAGGCTGGGTTGGTCATACCTCCTGTGTGACGGTCGATTGAGCCACTGTAAGCTTTGTGACATTTGTTATTAATTGCATTTAGTGCTCTAACGGCCAAAGCGTGACGCCTTTGCTTCCAAATTTGCTTCCAAATTTGCCTTAAGATACGATATTACGATATTACTGTTTGGAAGGGGTATTGCCGGTTTCTCTGCAACTGGTTTTATAATGGCGAAACAGTTGGCTACACTGGATAACTACCTTGTTAAAGTGGTAAATCAAATAAATAATGATCGGAGGAAATCCTTGGGGCACGGGAGTTCACCCTTACCTGCGCCGCTTCCTTCTCCCCCTATGGATGACGGTGCATTGGTTTCTGGTGCTGCCAGTGTTCCTGGGGCCGTGCTGGTGGGTGCACCAGTCCCTACTATGGAGTTGCTGGAGGTAATTATTGAGACCCCAGAACAGTTTGTTGAACTAACACCGAATGTTTCGATTAATACCCCCGAGCGGTCTATTAAGGCGAAGAGAGAAGTTATGGAAATGCAGGAAAGTGCAGCTCAAGTACGGGGGGCCTAATATTAAGAAAAAAACTGTTCCTACATCTAAGAACATTGTCCGTAATATGGGGACCCTAACGGAGGACTGTGCTGCCAACTTGAACTCTGAGCAACTTGATATTTTGGTCAGTATTATTGAGGCCAAGTTTGTATCACTTGTAAAACCTCTGGTGGACAAATTAGACTTAATGACAGCTGAAGTCTCTAGGTTGGGTAATCTTTTGTCTGTTTATTCCGGTAATACTGTATGTCCTAGGCCAAATGAAAGAGTTGTATCAGCTAGTAATGTTGGGTTAGGGTACCAAGAAGGCATAGAAGGCATAGTGGGCAAGGTAGTTACTCCTTTCCCACTGGCAGATCAGCATAAAAAGGTAGCGGCAGCCCCGTTGCCGGTGATTCAGAGGGAAAAGGTAACAGCAGTCCATGTATCAGCTGACAATAGTAGGAAGGCCACAACGATACAAGCCAGTAAAAAGGAGGTGCCAGTTTTTAAGGGTAGTTATATAAATCTCCCCCCTGACTGTGCACCCTATGTGGTGGTTCTCACTAATGTTCCACCTTTAGTCCCCAGCCTGTCTACGCCATATCATGAAAATGATGATTCTTTAAAAAATAAAACTATTTCTTGGTTACACAGACAATGCGGGTTTCCTCTGAATTACTCTGATCAAATATTAAGCACTAGAAGAGTAAATTGGATTGGCAACTCAAGGAAAACCTATAGGGGTGATTGTGTTATTGTGAATTTTAGATATCCACAACATGTTGCTACCGTTTTACTTAGAGCTGCCTCTTTAACCCCTGATGAAGACAAAGTGCATGTACACCCATTGGGTTATTTTTATAACCACTTGAATAATGCACCTCAAGCTATCAATAGAGGTAGACCCCTTTTCCCCATTCCTTTTCCAACCTTTGAGGTTCCAACATATAATAGATTTCAAGCTTTTAGCTCTTTGGACCTGAATGATTGACAGCCAAAGGTTGGTGGGTTTAATGCGAACGTACATGGGGCTATGTTTAACATGATACCACGAAGGGGTAACATTGATACCACGCCTGCTACAAGTGGGGCCACGAATGATCTAATCAGCATCTGGCCGAAGCATGTGCCCGATGTTGAGAGGGATGCAGCCAATTCGACTGACACCTGGGCCGGGTATACCGACGCAGGTTCAGCCGAAGACAGGCCGGATCGGATTGTAGATATGGTATATGATAACCAGACCTGTATCTCTGAAAGTTGTATTAAGAAGGGGACAACCATGGTGAGTTGGAATATAGCAGGATGGGCTTCAAAGGAAAACAATCAGGGTTGGGTGGACCTGGTTGGGTCGTACGCTATCCTCTGTTTGCAGGAAACGTGGTGTACCAGTAAACCTAGTGTTGATGGCTTCGCCTGTTACAGCTTGGAAGCCATAGAATCGAGACATGGTAGAGCTAAGGGCGGCTTGCTTTTTCTGTTGTCCGTGGATTTATCACTTACAGTTGTTAAACATATAACTGTAGGAACACACTCACACATTCTGTGGGTTAGAGAAAAGGACGGCCACGAGGTGGTGTTAATAAATTTTTACAATATCATTTTTAATAATACCCGACATCTAGTTATTGAGGAACTATAAATGGCACTCATGAAGCTTGTTACCGAAGCAAAATGTTCTTTTAACTTCATCTGGTTAGGTGATTTTAATCTTACCATTTGCCCTTTGTCACTTTCAATCTAGGGCTTGTGGAGTGCTAGACAATAGTGATAATTATATATCACATTTTCCACATAATGCATATGGTGACGCAATTAACAATCTCATGGCAACTTATGATTTAGAGTTACTGCAACCTGGTAAGGATGCAGATGGCCAAGCTATTGCCACTTATACGGGAAGGAACTTTAATTCCCTCATTGATCATGTTATGGTGTCATCATCTATTGTGCCCAATTTTCAGACATCAGTAATACAGAATCCTTCACTTAGTGATCATAATCGTATCGTAATGGTTACTGAGATATGGAAGTGTAGCAGACAACAGGTCACAAAAAGCCTGTGTAACATTGAGCCGCATAGGCGAAATGGAACACGGTTAAGATGGAAGGGGGATAAATCGGCAGCTGTCATATGTATGATCGTATCTAAATCCTTGGTTGAAATTGAAGGCATTCTGAATTTGGATAGTACATCTACTGTTATCATGAATAACTTTATTAAAATCAATAAAACTATTGAGGGTGTCTTCACTACTAGTAGGACGGCTAAGTCCCATCAGGGAAAGGGTTGGTTCGATCATACATGTACCTCTATCTCAACCCGACTGAAACAGGCCCTAGGAGTTAGGCCTAGGGATAAAATCTTGGCTGCCTACTTAAGATCTGAATATAAATTAGCATTGTTTAGAAGGAAGAAGGATTTACAACAAGAAGCGTGGGATAACCTATCGCAGGCGGCTGAAACTTCAGATAACTGCCTGTTCTGGTCCACGGTTAATTCTCCTTTTCTCAGGGACGATAAAGTACCACACCTTGTATCTAATGTTGGTAGTGAGGCCTGGATTTCTCATTTTACGGCCATATTTCAAGGAACAGGCCCTATTGATGTTGAACCAATAATTTGGCCTATAGTCCCTCTAGACATCACTCTGTCAGAAGTTGAGAACAGTATTAAGTCTAGTAAGGGGGGGAAGGCGCAGGGCCCAGATGGAGTACCCATCGATGTTTATAAGACAGTACTACTGATGTGGGGACCCATACTTACCCTGGTACTGAATGCTGCCGTAACAACCCTGATTCCACCTACATGGGGAGATTCTATCATTGTCCCTATTTATAAGAAAGGGGACAAGGCGGTAGCTAGTAATTATCGTCCGATCAGTCTGCTCGACTCCTCAGTAAAAATTATGAGCAGAGTACTGTTATTTAGGTTGGAAGAGTGGGCGGAAGCAAATGAGATCCTGGCAAGCTCGCAATATGGGTTTAGAAAGGGATGTGGAACACTAGATCAATGCCTGAACTTGGATTTAATTATCGGAAAGTATACTAGGGCCAAGCCAGGCACATTATATCTTTGCTTTGCCGATCTAAGAAGTGCATTTGACCTAGTGGACCATTCCATCTTATGGCCAGTCCTGTTGGAACTTGGCGCACCAGAGGCTTTCATTTTTTTCTTAGCAAGATTATATGATAGAATGCAAACATGTGTGCGTTTCGGGAAAGGAGGGGAGTGTACCCCAAATTTTGACGTAAAACGTGGGATAAGACAGGGCTGTGTCCTAGCCCCTTTTCTGTTTACTTTATTTATTAATGCGGTCGATTCGGTCTTGAAAACAGTTAAAGCAGATGCTCCCCAGATTGGTGGAACAGGCGTCCCAGTTCTGCTTTATGCGGACGATGCCGTGCTCCTGTCCCGGACCCCGATAGGTCTGCAGCGACTAATGGACCAGTTTTCAGACTTTATCAGTAAACGGAGGCTAGTCATTAATAAGAGTAAAACTCACACTATGGTTTGTGGTACTAGAGGTAAGAAAAATCATGCCTTTTTTATCGATGGGGTGAAAGTTCAGGATGTGGATAAATTCTGTTATTTGGGTGTTATCTTTCTCATGATGGTAGTTGGTCCCACGATTTAATGAATGTTAGGTCCAAAATGAAGAAAAGTGCCTACGGTATTTTTAAATTTGCCACTAAGATCGGCGACAGAAGAATCAGTGATATGATCCAAATATATAATGCCAGAAGTGTTTCCATCGCATTATATGGGGCTGGGTTGTGGGGCCATACTAATGTTGACTCCTTGCAAAGGGAAGAAAACTGTTTTGTCAAAAAATTGCTTTGTGTCCCCACCTCAGCCTCCACTGATTTAATCCATAGAGAAGTTGGGGTTGCCCACTTAAGTGACCTGATTTTGTTAAGGCCACTAATGGTATGGCGTGCAATCTGGACTAAGGAGGAGAGAGTTTTTAATCAGTCCGTAATTGAGGACTGTCTTAAACTGGACTATTTTTTGAATATACCATGGCTCAAGTATATTTTGGATAGCTTTGATACTATATTTGGACTCGATATAGCGGCAGATCCTGGTTCTGCTGGCAATTTTTCAAAGTTAGATATGAAAAATATTTTCATGATGTATCAAGCCCAAAAACGTGCAGTTTTAAGTGGACGCCTCACCTCAGTTATTCTGTACAATAAATATGTGTATAGTGATGGCTTCCAACTGTATTTGAGCCTGGTAACTAAACCAGCTCATAGGTTTGTTCTGACTAGACTCAGACTAGGGATGGCCCACGGGTTGGTGGCTTTTCCACAATTAAAGAAACAGCCAGTTGGACCGTGCCCATGTGATGGTCACTCGAAACAGAGCACCCTGCACTTTATGCTAATTTGCACTCTTTTCTTGAACATGAGGATTGTTTATTTAAAACCAAGTTTTGTTAAAATATGCTATTTCTAATGTGGAGGATGCTATGAAATTGATTTATGAATTGAATTCTCCGGACATATGTTTTTTTATTGCCACGTTTTTATGTAAGTCTATTCAGCTTAGGAAAAGCATGATTTTTTTATCTTTTATGTGTTTCTTTTTGTACAGCATTTTGCTTGTGTGCTTTTATGGTCATTGTTTCTTGAATGTACCGAATAAAGCTTCATGAAATGAAATGAAATATTATTTAGTTTGTGTCAATCATTTTGTCCAATGTTCAGACCATTGTAAGTGATTGCATCTGAAACAATGAGTTATCCCATTCGTGTCATTAGGGGGCTGTTTCTGTAAACATGAAGAACATATTTACAGTATATTGGGGGCATGATGCGTACAACGCGAGGTACCCATGTAAATGCAGACAATAAAGTAGTTGCTTTTTCAAGCAAAGTAGTTTCTTTCTACTCAGTGCAAAGATTTTCAAACTGGGGTGCAGGTCGACATTCATGCAGAATGCGGTTATGTAGGTGGAGCACAATGTCACAAGACAGGAAGTGCAGATGCTTTCCAATCACAAATAGATGTATTCTGGTGCAAACCAATTAAATATTCTCTTGGGCGGAAGTATACTTTTACGTAGAATGGTAAAGAATGTTTGAAGAGAGTGATCAATATTCAAGAGGCACTGGGCAGAGATTTGCTGTTGTCTCCTGGCTACGAAAGAACAGCTGGAGGTTTGGTGGCATTCCCTTTTGGGGTGCAGGAGCCTCAACATTCTAAGTAAAAAACATGGCTTCCCACAGTTATGTGCACTCTGCTTGAGTCTCTAGAATCGTACACACACCCATAAACATTACCTCTTATGGTAGTGTACCAAAATATCATAGCTAAAATATCGTCTCATAAAAATATGATCCCGTTGGAGTTAATAATAGAAAATCTACACCCAAGTTATGATATTTGTTTGCACAGCATTTAGGACACAATATTTTTCTCAGACAATATTTTTGCTAACAATATGGCAATACACAACACATTGTATAATCATGTAACTGCTCTGTTGTGTAGTATTTTACCCAATAGTTAGCAGGTTCGGGCGGGTGTCTGCAGTAAATAATGCAGTGGCGGTGCCCACATCTCCACTTAGATGCCCGAAGCCAGCACTGTTGAATAGTGACATGCCGAACACCAAGCCTTCATGGTCTGGAATCCACCTCATGTCTCTTTAATCAAGTGCGAGACCCCGCCTACCCATTTATTTCACTCTTGCAGGTTCCTACTTTCTCCCTTTGAGACGATTTTCGGTCAATCTGTTTCTTCGTCTTTCCCCTTTGTTTGTTTTTCCCCCCACTTGCTCAAGACAAAGGTCAGATGAGGAAAAATAAGAGCAAGTCCCCAAAAACATTAACACCGGCTCAAATCAAGCACTACGTGTATGTATTTGGTAGGCTTTTGTGCACAATAAAGGGCAATAAACTTACTGCTGATTGCTTGCCCTGACTAAACTCCAAAAGGATTATTTTAACATTTCTAGGGTGCTTAGAAATATGGTCTAATTTTCATGAATAAACTATGTGACCGTAAATCATAATTCAGTTCTGTGAATTAAAATATTAAGTTGAGCAATTCATGTGCACAAATGCCATTAACATACCTGTGGAACGATAAATTGTATGAGGTACGTTGGATAGGGGAAATAAACTGATCATGGGTTTCAGTAGTGGTGACTTCTTAATATGGGCTTCAGGGAACAGCCCTATCTCCAGTGAGCCACCACTTACTGCTCATTGCCTATGCCCACAACTTTGACTTTGGAGTGTCATGAAAATAGGACATTAGTGTTTTCACGAACACTGCCAGTGTGCAGATCAGCCCTCTCTGCCTCTCCAGGCTCCTGATGACAGGAGGAGGAAGGGTTTGAGGAATGATTCATCTATGAAGGGCTGCTTAAAAACAGGGTTCACTGTAGGTGGTTGTCTGAGTTGAGCTTGTCTAAGAACAGTAATTCAACTATGATCCCCTCTAACAGGCACAATCTATTTTATTTAGCAGACATACTGCACCTGCCTCGGGCACCACAGTATAGCTGCTAAAATGGGGTTGTCAGGGCATACATAAGTGCATTCTTTAAGCCATTGACCAGGCACATAGAGTAGGAGAGGCAGGATCCCAAGCACTTTCCCAGCTTCCCATAGGGCTGTGCTTCCAGTCCCATCAAGGAGCTGGAGAGGAGTTGAGGGGGTTCTTCCCCTTTTAATCCTAGCCCTACTGCTCTTGCTGGATCCTCGTTGGGAATCGTGGGTTAGTGGTTCTGATGTCCGATTCTTGCTCTGCTGCTGTCATGGAATCTCTGAGCTGCCAATAAAGAAACTAAGTTAAGTTAAAAAAAAAGTGCAGTTTCTCTGTGCATGTGCGAGTGTGTGTTTGTGAGTGTGCGAGTTATTGAGAGCAAATGAGACTGAGTGAGTGTGTGTTAGTGTGTTTGAGAGCGTCAATGACAATCAGTGAGACAGTGTGATTATAAATAATGAAAGTGTTTGTGAAGGAGTGAGGAAAGGAGTGTGAGTGAGTTAGAACTGAGAGACTGGAGACTTTGAGAGGTAGTGGAAGTAAGTCTAGGACGTAGCTATTAGTGTTCCATCAGATGCAGTTGCACCAGGACCCAGATGCCTGAGGAGCCTACTGAATTAAACAGAGCACCTGAACTCTAGGGGACCTATTCGTAAAATGCATTTTGTACATTTAGTAGTAGTAGCACTATAACATACCATTCATAAAGATACAAATGTAAATCTCCACCTTCACCTCTTTTATATTTCTATGGGGAGATCCTCACACATGTAAGTTTACTACTATGGGGCTGATTCCGATCTCGGTCGGAAGGGCACCAAACGTGATCCGGCTGGAAAAACTACGAGCCGTACGCGTGTTTTCTGCCCGACTTGTACAGCTGTACGAGTGAGCAAGTACGATGCGAGCTACGTGAAATATCACCGACCGAGTCCTTTCCGGGTCCGAACCGCTCCGTACATCTCGGTCGTAAGCTAACCGTGGTGTGCAATGGATGCGATTTACAACCGAGCCAGTACGATGCACGCGTCGGACAGCCGATGAGAACCCGTGAAAGTTGCCTTTGGGGGTCCGCGTGGACCCTCTGTCACCCGCAGCCCTATGACTCGGACACAGGGGGAGACCCAAGGGTCCCCCCAACACAGGCATGCATGTTGCGGATGGCACCGATGCGTATCCACTGTAGGGGGCGCCCTTGTGCGAGACATACCCATTCAATCAATGGGAGCCCATGTACGCATCGTACGACCGGCTCCCATTGACTTCTATGGGAGTGCGACCGAACCGAGTCTGGCAGCATACGGCCGCATCATACTCACTCGGTCGGACTGCAGGACTCCGGCTCGGTCGGAAAACACTCCGGATCCGGTTCGGTCGGAGAGCTTTCCGACCGGGATCGAAATCAGCCCTATAGTAGTAAATAAGGGAGGGACCAGGGCGAATTGTTGGGAACAGTGGCATACTTACAACTAAATGGGCATGGTTTAAGGAGTAGTAAGGAGGGGTTTTGGTGGAGGATTAGGGAAGGGCTTAGGGAGGGACATGTCCCCGCCCAAAAAACAGTAAGCCCACTGCTATTCACAAGCTATACAGCTAGAGTTACTAGAGCCGAAAAGTGGCCCAAAACAGTTGTAAAAGGCTCCAGCTCAGAGCTTGAGTAGGTCCAGCACCACACGTGACCAACCAGTGGACTGCAAAACCCCTGTAAAGAAATAATAGAGGTAGAGACTTAAAATATAATCCCCATATCAAATATTAGATTAAAATAAATCATTTAAAAATAGTTACAAATATAACAAATGTTTACTTTAATAAAGGCGAAATGTATGTTTCTTGCTTTATTTTTTGTTTTTATTTTCATCCACCCATCCATTTGCCTATCTGTTAATTAACCAATCTCATGTGTGACACCGTCAGCCATTTCTGGTCTTTCAGCCATCAAACATTGCATTCTGAAACTTCTTGTTCTGCGTCTAACATTATGTGATTAGCTGTAAAAACGCATGCATGCCAAAAGCTAGGGACCAAAAAAAACAAGTGTCTGAAGTATCATACATAAAATAAGGTCTCTTGATGGTGTGCAGGTGCACATAATCGTCTGTAATTGAGCTGTACATATCTGTTTATGTGTTTCTTTGTGTTATTTGTGAACATGTGTACCTACAAAAAACCCTGAAGGTGCCCAGGTCCCTGTGTACCTATAGGGAGCCAGAGGTTTTAAACATGGTAACTACTGACATACGGCTTACAGAACTCATACATTACACATATGCATTAAACAGAAAGGGACAGGATTACCTTTTTCTTTCAAAATGCAGGGAATGCATAGTTTGTATCTCTATTATCATTTATTTTTTTGCATACTGGGACTTTTAGTGCTACATTAATAATAGAAAATTTGCCAAATAACATGAGATCACACAGACATCATACTGATCTTGTACACACTGAGATTGCCTCATATTATACATCAAATCTCACAGGAGTAACTGTTCCTATGGAAAAGGAATAATGAGAAAAAAGAGAAAAACTATGGTTGTTCAAATACTGTGTGTACTGGGGACAGTGTGTCCTGATCTTGGAGATCTACGGAGACGGCGTGAGGTCATGTAGGTGATCAGGCCTCTCATACCTACGAAAAACTGTCTCAAGGATACCCACAGCTGCATCTCATGGCGTACTTTTTCCTTACTATCTAGAATACTATATCTCTTTTCAGTGCCACTAGAGTAACGGATAAAGGCCACTTATTGTTCTTTTTAACCCACTGCACTCTTTCCGGTCCTGAAGATGCGCATGGGATCTCCTCCTGAGACCAATAAATAGTGTCAAACATGTTGACTATTAAACGTGTCCATTAGAGGCATGCTACATTCTTCCAGCTACTGACGGCCATTATCGTCCTCAAAGCAGCACAACCTTCTGTTTTTTTACTGATGACAGAGGGGTATTTTCTCTAATAAATTGTTTAGCCACCCCTCCAGTCATCTTTTAGTCTTCACGTTAGGACATCACTGCTATTCACCCCCACCCACCCATACGGCTTTATCCTGAAAAGATCTCTGAAAAAGTGACCCTTCAGAGGACCCATAGGGCATTGCAGTGCCGGCCCGACGAGGAGCATTGCCCCATGATGAAGCATGACATCCTTCGAGGTCTGTGAGGGCTCCAAGATCAGGACACACTGTCCCCAGTAAACATGGTATTGGAACGACCATAGTTTTTCTCTTTTGTCTCTTTATTCCTTTTCCATATGAACAGTGGCTCCTGTGAGATTTAATCATAACATTCAGGAGCACAAGTCACTGGACCTTTATTTGGCTCCTCGTCCCCTCTTCCCTCATTTTATACATCACCAAGTGACACCATTGCGCATCACTCTCTGCCCCCATAGTGTACACATCCATGTATTTGAAATTTACATCATCCAGTGCTTCTCTAAAATACTGTATGCTCACCTAATGCACAATATACAGGGATCATTGATGCAAAGCTTATAATACTCACAACAGGCACGAACACCAGCACTCTCATGAAACACATCACCCATACTTCTTCAAAGTGCTGCATCCAGTGATACATGAGGCACACCATCCAGAGCTACCCTCGGGTGCTTCATCCAGTACTTTCCTGTCTCCCTGGGGAAAACTCCCATGGTTTCATGGTCATTAGTATTTTGTTTTTCAAAAGCAATCTCCCACTTGGGGAATGTGTTTCTGATAAATTAGAAAGTTTGCTGCATGCCCGCATGGAACATGGTGGTTGCTCAGCAAAACTTTCAGTGCCTTCAGAGGAGCTGCCAAGAATCCTTTAAGGCATAGAGATCTCCATGAGATCAGTGGATATCTCTAAATATGGCAGATGGTAATACAGCTAGGGTGGCGTAGGTGATAAACTCTGCCGCCTTGACGAATGGCGGGCCACTTGTCAAACTCGTAATCAGGCCCTTAGAGTTAGGAGGCAGCTAACATCGCCGTAGCATATCCTTAACCATCCACTAATGTCTCAATGTCCCCAAAGGGAATGGACCACCAACCACAGCACTTGTGCACCAGTGATAGCTTGGTGTCAACCTTTGAGTATGCTTATTCAAAGCAAAAGTTGAATACTGAGGGGAAGGCAGCTGCTCTACTGAGCTGCCTTCACCACAATGGGAACTAGTCTATCCTCGCATCAGACAAAAACTAAAAGGAGGAAGTATGAGTGCATGAGGGATGCACTAGTCAGGCGGTGTGGGTTAACTCAATCTGCATACCACAAAACACTTTGAAAACTACAGCACAAAGGAAATGTTCTCTTTTGAGATCTGAATCCACAGTGTGAAACATAACATAGATGGCTGGTTGATAGGGAGGAAACCAATAGGCTTGTGTTCCTTGTACAAACTTGTTAATTCAGCAACTGATGGAAGAGGATTCAATGGTGCTGAGGTAGCATTTTGCTTATAGACAGCTGAGTGATCTAAAGCAGAGTCAGAAGGGGAAAGGTGAGGAGTAGCCCAGCTAAGGGCATTAAAGTGTTACACAGGAGAACCAAATTACATTACACAATTTTAGGCACAAAAAGAATTGCCCAGAATCACAAGCTGTTGAGCTGAGGCTGGGGCTCGAACCTGGCTCCCCAGTTTCAAAGTCAACGGCTCTGACTGCTAGTCCACATCTCCTCCCAGAAGGACAACAAGGGGAGTGGTGGTAACAATCCTAAGGACAATAGATTAGCTATGTCAAGAAGGGTCACATCAAGAGGGACTGGCCTGACAATGTTCAGCACTCAACTTTCATTTCTCAGATCACCAACCTCAACTTTCTTGCAGAGGAGCAGCACACCAGTAAAAGTGGACATGTTATCACTTGACATACAGAAAGCAAACAATGAAATTATTTCCAAGGTTTTGCCCAAAACTTACTATTACCGGTTTGTGGAGGAGAAAGTCATCACTACTCTCCCTGAATCGTAGCAAGAATGACCATCGTCATCGATGACTTTGTGGGTTACCAAGCACCAGATAAAGTAGAGAAGCCATTCTTTGCTTATCTTTCTTTAAATTAATCACTAACATCGGTCAATCCAGGTTTGCAGAAAACATCACCTAATATACAGATAACATTTGTAACCCTCCCAAGAAACACAGTTAAGGGTTTGCTTGCTTGTTTCATATTTATTTATGATTGCCGCAGAGCGTGGAATTACTTGTACACTGGAAGCCTGATTCAAAAAAATAAAAATAAAATTTTTGTGTAAGTTTACGCTTATTTGGGGTGTAGTCAGCAAGATGGCAGACTAGAAGCGTCCTTTGTTGGCTCCACTGGCCCAAACATAATCCTCCATTAATCCTGATATCAGAAAGCATGCTATCTGACCCCGTAAAAGTAGCCGTGGAGTGGGGAAACAGAGAGAGCTGGCGACCAGATGAACTGAAACACCATACGCCACAATCATTGTAACATCCCACCAGTCACACACGGAGGGACCTCTCTCAAAATGGCAAAGGTGGGCAGCTAAACTGAAACCCGAGTCGCGACTGATCCATGTGAAGCGAGAGACCATGGCTACAGAGAGAATCAGGGACGCCCTAAATGGGGGTAATACTGCTGATTGTCCCTGGGGCAGAGGAAGAGTGGAACAAGAACGTAAAGATCCATCCGGCACAGGAGTCAGCACCGGCAGCCTTAACCCCAGCAGATGTGGCTGAGACCGCCCAGAGAGAGGGTGAGAGAAGAAACCTTGCCGCTTTGGCAACTCTCAAGAGAGGGACCCATACCCAGATATGCGGGTGTTCTGGAGAGACTCTTGACCCGGAGGCTGTGCCGGAAGCCTCTGCTCCAGGGACAGAAGGAATGGGGAGCCACGATTTGAGATTGCCTCAGGCCGCATTGGCGCAGAGCGGCTTAGGCCCAGCTGTGACAGAGAGAGCAGGCAGCCGGGACACAGGTGAAGAACAGACAGGTGGGGCAGACGGTGGTGAGTGTATTGGCTGCCCCAGGTGTGCCCAGTATCCCCACAGAGGTAGCGACGGCCTGTGAGCCTATACCGAATGGTCACAGAGCCATAACAAGGGAGCCTGCCCCCCCCCACAAACACACAGCAGTGGCAATACAGGGCGGTGGCAGTCCTAGAAAACCATATGAGTGGCGAGAAGAGGCTGACTAGGGATGTTGGGGGGCACACGGGGGAGCAAAACACAAAGAATGCTCTGTAGACAGAGCCCCAATCAGTCACCCCTGAGCCAGAAATTACGGAGGCCTACACAAATCATTAAACGGCAAAATAGCAACATAGGGCTCCCCCGGACTGGTCTGCCCGCCACACGAGGCGGGTTAGCTCCAAGGGAAGGGAGATATGGCAATCCCATACAAAATGGAGGCATTGAGAGAGTCGCTGGCAACAAACTGGCACAAACAGACTAAAGTGGCCCAGCAGAAACCCACCGATAATTCCTTGGGTGAGCCGGGTCTTGGTACGTATGCAATGAAAAGGGAGGGGGGAGAGTACTGCTTGGTGGACATGAAGGGATAACCTTAACCCCAAGGCCAGTCCCGACCCTGGTGAATGCTTGTCGTCCCTGCCCCACCTGGCGATACCCACAATACGAAAAGAGACCCCAACAAGTGACCTGCTTGACAGGCTGGTACAGAGGGGAGATATTATAAACACACTCCAGAGGAGTAGAGAGGGCAGCTGTAATTGAGGCAGGGTGAGCGAGGCGGCCGAGAGGGAAGACTCCTCACTTCAACACCTGTAACGAGTTGCAACTTCCAAACCCCTGGTCACCCCTCGCAGGGGGGGAATACTTGTACTGGGCCCAACTGTAGAACACCCTGCCTAGAGACAAGTGAGGAAAACTGCATAAATTACCGATTGCACCAAAATTGAAAATTCACTGTGCTGCATGCCCCAGTGTAGAGAAGAGGGGGAATTAGCTTGACACAGATTCCAAGGAAAGAGAGCACAGACTCCAACCCTCACCTGGGTGTCTTTAGCACTGCCTCTTTCATACTGTTCTCTACTGCCAGAAGAGCCCTCGCTAAACCATCATGGCTAAGGACAAGGACTCCAGGACTCCCGAACAAGGGAAAATGGACAAATATACAAAACTTGAGACTCCTCAAACAGAGCCAGGAGAAGGGGCATCCAATATGCCTGACAATGCAGAACTACTTCAAGCCATTTGTGTCTCAAGGGAAGCCCTCAAAGGACGAATTTGGAGAGGTACGCTTAGAAGTCATTCTGCTTCATCAAGACTTGAGTAATGTTTCAGAAAGGGTCACTAACACAGAAACCAGAATATCAGAAGTAGAAGACTTGTCACACCGCCTTCGTAAGGAAGTTACAGAACTACCAGAGATTGTGAAAGACAAGGCCTGGAGAGAAGATTACACCAAAAACTACAGAAGGCAAAAGAATCTACACCTCATTGGCTTCCCAGAGGGTGCTGAGGGTGTATATAGTGGTCCTGTCCTAGAAAAGTGGCTGAAGGAGTGAGGCACATTTCTCCTCATGCTTTGTCATGGAAATTGCCCATCGGGCCCTAAGAGTGAAACCTCCAGCAGTATCATCACCATGGATTGTAATCACTTAATTCTTGAATTATCAAGCTGGAGTTATGATAGTGCAAGAGACATGGAAACTGGAAGATATTCAATACGGCCACTCCAACATCATATTTGGGACTATTCCAGGGAGGTACAGAAGCAGAGATGTACCTTCAACTCAGACAAAATGAAACTAAGGGCCCTCCATCTGCAATACATGTTACTTTTCCCAGCAAAACCTAAAGTACTCTATGAAAGCAAAGCGCTCTTCTTCCAGTCCCTGGATGAGGCATGGACATCGCTAAAAGAAAGATCTCCCCCAGGGTGCTGTGAGGAGAAGGGGGAAATGGCCACATTGCTTCAACATGAAGGCCAGGCCCTATGACTCTGAGATATGGGAAGAGGCCCAGAACTTCTACTGCAAAAAGGAAATTTCAGAGGACACCCATCCCTGCCAGGAGACGAGACCTATGCTCCAGTCGCTTTATGGACATGGAAGGAGAACTGACCGACATGGCAACTACAAAATAGACCAAGCAAGGGCAAACCCAGAGAATGACCACTCCGGACTTATCAGATCGAGATAACCTATTGGACTCTGAGTACAATCATCCATTGATGGCTGCAATTAAAGACATAGAGAGAGACTCATTGGCCCGGAATTCCCCAACTCCGGAAAAAGAACACAGCACACGATGGCATCATAGCTGACCTAAAAGATGGGCCACAGCAGAGCTACAGAGGCCAAGCGGACCTCACAACATGCCCCTCCCAAATGACTTTCAATGACCATTGGAAGTGTATTCTTACCTAACCGTTTTCATTTTGTTTTTCATAACCCTTTTTCCCTTTTGCTGTTTTTGGTATAGGTTTTATTGACTAGCAGTCATTCTTATGTTACTGATCAGTGGGTGGGTGTTTAAGACCTGCATGGGTGGGCAACAAACCTCTCAGGCATTACTTATGGAATAGTTGTCACGTTGACACATAGGGACTCTAGTGCGGGCAGCAGAAAGGGGTGGGGAGGCGGGTAAGTTAAAGGGGTTTTTGAGTTGGGGTGGGGGAACTATGTTCAGGCATACGGAGTGGACTGGAGATACACAGAGACACATAGATGGCCATGGTAGGGAACGGTGATCAGACAGCGATAACACTTGCAGATGGGTGGGGCAGAAGAGCAAGAAGGTAAAACCTATTCCATATTGACCTGGAATGCAAACAGGATAGGTATTAAAATAAAACATGGGCTAATGGCTGCTTACATTAGGAGAATGGAACCAGAAGTAGTATAACTACAGGTAACCCACCTACGAGGCACCCACTGTAAATTTCTGGGTAGAGGGGCTTATGTGACACTAGCAGATGCGGGATTCACCACAGATGCATGGGGGGCTGCCTTCCTGATTAGGAGGACACCCCCTTTCCAAATAGAACAATTCTGGATAGACCTGAATACGCAGCAGTCAAAGGGATGTGGGGATGAAGAAGTGTAACTGTCAATAGCGTGTATACCCCTCTGAGACTACACAAACTTACCATGGACAAAGTAGCAGGGATATTACTAGAAACAGGTTCCACTATGCACATAATAGGGGTGACTTTAATGATGTACTCAGCCTAGAATTAGATCTCTCAGGCCCAGCCCAGTATACACGAGAGAGACCTCATCAGCTGGGTTTTTGAAATCCATGGGACTCTCCAAGCTCTGGCCCCGCTCACACCCTGAGAAAAGAAAATGTTCCTGCTTCTCAGGAACAAACAAGGTGTTCTCCGGATTGGACTACATTTTCAAAAGATCTATGCAGTTCCTGCTCAAAACTGAAAAATCAACATTGCACCTGCTACGCAGCTGGAATATCGAGGCACATCGTGGTGTCACATAAATGCAGCATGTCGACAAATCGTCCCTGGTTGCCAATTCTTCATCGACACCGCACCGCACTAAGGAACTGAGGCCACGTGTCCAGAAACCGATGCATCTCCTCCCCAGTAAGGAACCAACGCTTAACCTCCCCTGCCAGTAAGGAACTGATGCATCCAGTGCTTAATTTGTGCCGGTGCTTGCCTGTGCTTAGCACCGGCACTTAATTATCAGGGCCGGGTCTAGACGCATTTAGTGCACCGCACGTAATTGATTAAATACTTGAGAGTAATTAGTTGAGTGCTACTCTATCGCGCAAGTTAGACTGTTACATACTGGTTGCGTTGTGATGTTGATGACTGATGTTGAAGTACTGACGATTCTGTTTCTTCACGAGTCACACAGTTAGTAAGTTATTCTCTCACTTCGTAACCGTTCGTTCTCAATAATGTTCAATGCAGTGTGGCAGGCACTGGTGGCCGCGGCGCAGTGTTGCCGGCCCAGTGGGCGGGACACTGAGAGTTAAGTAGGGCAGGGCTAAGCCTTTGGTTGGTCTACTGCAGGGGTTGACTTGGGGCAGTGCGCGGCAGCAGCAGGCAGCGTGCGCAGATTTTATTAGATTGTAATGCGCGTTCATTCACTGCTTTTTGCCACGCCCAGCATACCCACACCCGCACCTCACTGAGTCATTGTGGTTTAACGGCCACCCTTCAAAGTCTCTGACCCGATCTGGACGACGTTGACCGCGTTGAGGAGTAGAGTACACTCAGTACATAGTTACAACAGCACCAGGTGAGGCACAGCCTGGTAGGCCTAAGCTACATCATTATTTAAAATAAAGCTGCGCAATAAGGAGCACCAGGTGAGACAGGGGCCTGGCAGGTGCCGCGGCCTAATCAGTTAATGAAGCTGCGCAGTGCGCAGCAGCCTAACAGTGACAAATCCTGAGTGAGTCAGGTCCCATCCCAGATGACTCAAACAGTCCCATTCAACTTACTGGTCGGGGTCCCGTCTCACAGTAGAGTGTTGCGGTCACAGTGCACACTGTCAGCCAAGTGAGCAGTGAGTAGGGAGATTCATGAATGTATTTCAATATCTCAGACTGTTTATGATTATTCGACTGATTATATGTTGATTGATGATGGCGTGGCGATTATGCTTATAAATCGATTCGACTGATTATGATGATGATGGTGTGGTGGCCGGAGGCCCGGCCCGGGCTGGATGGATTCAGTTACTTTTGGTTTTGTTACAGTTCCACAAATGACAAATCTCATTCTGCAGGGGTTGGGGCTGTGTACGGCAAGCAGCGTCGCGCAGTTTTTTTTTTTATGGTAATGCGCGCGCATTCTCTGCTTAACCACACCCCAGCATACCGCACGGCCTCACCTCGCTCTCACACCACCACATCATGGCCATTGTTCAAGGGTACAAGAACCGTTCAGCAGCGTCGGTTCATTTCTAACTTAGGTGTGAAAAGTAAGCCAGCAGCAAGCACGAACGGCCAGGCCAGACGACGTTGCTGCGGTTTGACGACGTGCATTGGCGAATTATTGGCATTGAGGACTCAGAGTAGCCCCCAGTGGCGTAGTCGCTGCCAGCAGTGAGTGAGTACTACTACTGGCCAGTCTGACTCTGGCCAGTGGCGTGGCTGCCGCCCGCCAGTAACCGCACCAGCCACCAGGTGAGGCAAGGCAAGACCTAATCAGTTAAACTTAAAATAAAGCTGCACAGCAGCCTAACTAAGTAAGGCTGCAGCCTTCGCACTACTGCAGTAGTCGGTGTGCGTGTGTGTCCCTGTCCCGAACCGACCAGTAACTTAAGTTTTAATTGACACACACTTTGACTGGCTGGCTGCACTGTTACTTTAAAGTAAGGTAGCGGCCGTAGCCGCCATGTGATGCCACCATGATCATGCCGCCCGTCTTGTGGGTGGCGGTGGCGGCGTGGTGGTGGCCCATGCCAGTTCTTGCTTGCCAAACCAACCAACCAATGCTGCTTTTTGTTTGGGTGCGCACAGAAGTGCGTGCCAGGTGCCTCCCTCCACCCTCGGAATCCTCATCAGACAAAACACACAGACTGAGAGGACAGGGTCCAGTCACAATTATACTGCGTGCATTCTAACTCGGCGACCTTAGTGGGGCTTGGACTTGTGACTGGGCCGGGGTGGTGGGCCCAGTAGTCCCAAAGGTAAGCAGAGGCCGGGTTAACCTCCAGCACTTGGGTGGAACTTGAAAGTGAATTGACGTTGACATGATCCAACTCTCTATTCTCAGACAATCCGAGGAAAGAATGAGAAGCTTTGCAATGTATATTCTTGTTTTAAAAGCACCTGCTGCTGCCGAGTTCCTTCCTGGCCTCCAGGAATATTCAGGTATAAATTAAAATGTCAAGATAACTCTGATGATTAATCGTCTTCCTCGAGAGAGACAGGAGTTTTGTCTACAGGAAGTTGTGACTGCTTGTAAGGTAATACAGATGGTTAATATACCTGCTGCCAAGAACGTTTACCATACAGATCAAAAAGTGCATATAATGTAAAGTAGGTCAGTGTGTTACTGCTTCTGTCAGAGAGATCCTTTTGTTACTTGCAGTTTGTAAGTTAAAATCCTATCATAGAACAACAAGCTATTAACTGGCATCAAAGAGCTGCATGCAAACTGCAAGTTATATATTAGAGCTATATGTTTTTTTTTGCCCAATCTTTCATTATCCTAATCTTGCAAAAAGGTTCATTTGGGTAGAAATCAATTCTTATTGGAGAGAATCCCTAACAATGCTGTTATGTTTTAAATTCTGAATTTACGCTTTTCCAGACTTAGAACTCTTAAACTATATTGCTTACAATGACAATCATGGATGACATGTGACTCCTATACCTTGTAGTCCTGTCTGATGTAACATTCCCTATATACTGATTTACACATGTAGGATTGTATCTATGCAATGTGTGTATGATGCAAAGTGCTCTGACACCTTACACTTGTTTGAGAGGCGCTATAAAACGAAATTAATCTGGGAGACAGTGGTTATGTTACGGGGACTTGAACGGCAGTGTTAAAGGGTGGTACAGAAGGAATGTGTGTGAGGGGTGGTCATTGGGGGGGCGCCAACAATGTCGCACAGGGCGCCACGCCGCCACCAGTGTTAAAGCCGGCCCTGAGCGAAGTAACCTTTTGCGAAGGGTAGGAATATTGCATAATGTGCAGTGTGGTAGTAGGCAGCGTGATGCCGGTTGCAGCAGGTCACGTCACCGCGTGGTAGTAGTAGCATGATGTAATATGTATTGAAGAGATGATGTGTAAAACAACTGACAGGCATAGGTCAACCATCACCCTCTCAGTGTTCTCCATTAATTTAATTCGAACTTCAAAGCAATCTATAACGCGCGCCGGCTGCCACCTGAGCATTTGATTACACCGGCCGCCCGTTGACTTTTCATGCCACTGGCTTTCTTCAGTGACTCGTGGGTATTTATTTTTACCAAGATTAGTTTGCTTTTATTTATGGCGGAGGTTGGCAGAGCAGCAGTATCTGTCTCTACTAAGGAAATACTTTTGCTTAATGAAGTTTATTTATGCCTGTACTTTCTTAACTTCATTATTACTAACAGCCGAAGAAGCATGGTAGCAAGAGGGAGGTGAGGTGAAGAATAACTTAGAAGATGCCAGTAGGGAGGAAAGGGTAGGAAGCAGAGAGAGCAGAGAGAGAGACACAGAGGTAAAGAGGGGTGAGCCCTGTGGTCACATACCAAGAGAGAGATGACAGAGCAAGAGATGGGTGAGGAGAGAAGGAAAGATATATAGAAAGACAGGGTGTTGAGGGAGGGATAGGCAGACTAGAGAGAAACTAAAGTAAAGACAATCAGAGTTAGAGGTAGACATATACTGAATAACCCCATACCCCTTTGGCCACTGGAAGTGACTGTGACTGACTCTGATTCAAGTGTATTGCATGATTTTATTCATATTATCTGTTTAGAGTTTTTTCACAACATTTTGGTTTATTTTGCCACATAAGCTATGTAAAAGGTGCACCTTTGTACTCATAGACTCTGTTCAAAATGGCATACCTACCCCAGTATTGTCCTTTCCCCAAATCAGCACATACAGCGCTGAAATTGTCCCTTTTCAATGCATTAGTGATTTTAGCTAATTTATTCCAAACTTGTGCTTTAAATGCACTTTTGATTTAATCTTTTTCAAAATGTTCACAGGGCAGGGGAACCTCCTATCACAACCTTACTATGAGGAAGGCTCCCTTGCAGAAATTCAGATCGGGTATATATTACATCTGACTTTATAGCAGTGCCAGTTGATGATGTGGGTGGAGCTAATATAGTTAGTGGGTGGAGCCAGTGGAAGAAGTGTGTGGGGCCAGAGAAAGGTAGGTGTGGCCTCCGACAAACATTTGAGCACCTGCACTTCATATTTTACAAATTAACACCTCCTCTGCCTAACAGTAAGAAACCGACGCATCACCTCCCCAGGCAGTAAAGAATCGACGCATCACCTCCCCTGTTTGGTAAGGAACTGACGCATCGCTTTGCTTTTCTGGAGACTCACCTCCCTTGCGCCAGGCACTGTATTTAATTGTTCACAAATCTAAGGTACTTTTTGCTAAAATGAAAGCATCCATTGGTTTCTATGGACTAAACATGCTTCATCGATTTAAAAGAGATACCTTGACTTGTGTATATTGAATTTTTGTTGTTTTGGTCTTGTTTTATTCAGATAAACATTGGCTATTTTTCTAAACAGGTGTATATATGTGTGTGTGTACAAATGCATGTCAGAGATTTAGTTCCTCTTTTACTTCACATTTTACTTAATCTTAAATTCCTCAAGAGTACTAGCTATTTCATCATGTTGTGTCTGTTTTTTTCCCGTGCATTTTATTACGCTTGTATAGTGCATACTTTGAGTTGTGCCAGGTGCTTATGGGGGGCTTTGATTGAGAACTCTGCCATTGAGGCTGAAGGCAAAGCAAAGTGCATGTCAGTGAGTTGGTCTCTCTGCAGAGCACACAGAACAATCATTATTTATACCAGCTGCAATTGAAATTCTGTGCAAATGTGTGTGAAGGAGGTACAAAGATGTCAAAATATTTACAAGGCAAAAGTAAAAGAAAATAAAGTGCTTAAATGTGAGTGAGTGCAGTGTATGTTTAATGGTGGTGAGGTGAAGAGATGCGAGCGAATGCATTTGGGGGAGAGCAAAAGAGGGTGCTGAAGAGAAAAGAGATGAGGTTGAGATGTGCAGATGGACGAGATGTGCAAAGAAAAAAGGGCATACATATCTAACATAAAGCAAATTTCTGGGTAGAGGGGCTTATGTGACACTAGCAGATGCGGGATTCACCACAGATGCATGGGGGGCTGCCTTCCTGATTAGGAGGACACCCCCTTTCCAAATAGAACAATTCTGGATAGACCTGAATACGCAGCAGTCAAAGGGATGTGGGGATGAAGAAGTGTAACTGTCAATAGCGTGTATGCCCCTCTGAGACTACAAAAACTTACCATGGACAAAGTAGCAGGGATATTACTAGAAACAGGTTCCACTATGCACATAATAGGGGTGACTTTAATGATGTACTCAGCCTAGAATTAGATCTCTCAGGCCCAGCCCAGTATACACGAGAGAGACCCCATCAGCTGGGTTTTTGAAATCCATGGGACTCTCCAAGCTCTGGCCCCGCTCACACCCTGAGAAAAGAAAATGTTCCTGCTTTTCAGGAACAAACAAGGTGTTCTCCGGATTGGACTACATTTTCAAAAGATCTATGCAGTTCCTGCTCAAAGCTGAAAAATCAACATTGCACCTGCTACGCAGCTGGAATATCGAGGCACATCGTGGTGTCACATAAATGCAGCATGTCGACAAATCGTCCCTGGGTGCCAATTCTTCATCGACACCGCACCGCACTAAGGAACTGAGGCCACGTGTCCAGAAACCGATGCATCTCCTCCCCAGTAAGGAACCAACGCTTAACCTCCCCTGCCAGTAAGGAACTGATGCATCCAGTGCTTAATTTGTGCCGGTGCTTGCCTGTGCTTAGCACCGGCACTTAATTATCAGGGCCGGGTCTAGACGCATTTAGTGCACCGCACGTAATTGATTTGATACTTGAGAATAATTAGTTGAGTGCTACTCTATCGCGCAAGTTAGACTGTTACATACTGGTTGCGTTGTGATGTTGATGACTGATGTTGAAGTACTGACGATTCTGTTTCTTCACGAGTCACACAGTTAGTAAGTTATTCTCTCACTTCGTAACTGTTCGTTCGTTCTCAATAAAGTTCAATGCAGTGTGGCAGGCACTGGTGGCCGCGGCGCAGTGTTGCCGGCCCAGTGGGCGGGACACTGAGAGTTAAGTAGGGCAGGGCTAAGCCTTTGGTTGGTCTACTGCAGGGGTTGACTTGGGGCAGTGCGCGGCAGCAGCAGGCAGCGTGCGCAGATTTTTTTAGATTGTAATGCGCGCTCATTCACTGCTTTTTGCCACGCCCCAGCATACCCGCACCTCACTGAGTCATTGTGGTTTAACAGCCGCCCTTCAAAGTCTCTGACCCGATCTGGACGACGTTGACCGCGTTGAGGAGTAGAGTACACTCAGTACATAGTTACAACAGCACCAGGTGAGGCACGGCCTGGTAGGCCTAAGCTGCATCATTATTTAAAATAAAGCTGCGCAATAAGGAGCACCAGGTGAGACAGGGGCCTGGCAGGTGCCGCGGCCTACTCAGTTAATGAAGCTGCGCAGTGCGCAGCAGCCTAACAGTGACAAATCCTGAGTGAGCCAGGTCCCATCCCAGATGACTCACACAGTCCCATTCAACTTACTGGTCGGGGTCCCGTCTCACAGTAGAGTGTTGCGGTCACAGTGCACACTGTCAGCCAAGTGAGCAGTGAGTAGGGAGATTCATGAATGTATTTCAATATCTCAGACTGTTTATGATTATTCGACTGATTATATGTTGATTGATGATGGCGTGGCGATTATGCTTATAATTTGATTCGACTGATTATGATGATGATGGTGTGGTGGCTGGAGGCCCGGCCCGGGCTGGATGGATTCAGTTACTTTTGGTTTTGTTACAGTTCCACAAATGACAAATCTCATTCTGCAGGGGTTGGGGCTGTGTGCGGCAAGCAGCGTCGCGCAGATTTCTTTTTTATGGTAATGCGCGCGCATTCTCTGCTTAACCACACCCCAGCATACCGCACGGCCTCATCTCGCTCTCTCACCACCACATCATGGCCATTGTTCAAGGGTACAAGAACCGTTCAGCAGCGTCGGTTCACTTCTAACTTAGGTGTGAAAAGTAAGCCAGCAGCAAGCACGAACGGCCAGGCCAGACGACGTTGCTGCGGTTTGACGACGTGCATTGGCGAATTATTGGCATTGAGGACTCAGAGTAGCCCCCAGTGGCGTAGTCACTGCCAGCAGTGAGTGAGTACTACTACTGGCCAGTCTGACTCTGGCCAGTGGTGCGGCTGCCGCCCGCCAGTAACCGCACCAGCCACCAGGTGAGGCAAGGCAAGACCTAATCAGTTAAACTTAAAATAAAGCTGCACAGCAGCCTAACTAAGTAAGGCTGCAGCCTGCGCACTACTGCAGTAGTCGGTGTGCGTGTGTGTCCCTGTCCCGAACCGACCAGTAACTTAAGTTTTAATTGACACACACTTTGACTGGCTGGCTGCACTGTTACTTTAAAGTAAGGTAGCGGCCGTAGCCGCCATGTGATGCCACCATGATGATGCCGCCCGTCCTGTGGGTGGCGGTGGCGTGGTGGTGGCCCATGCCAATTCTTGCTTGCCAAACCAACCAACCAATGCTGCTTTTTGTTTGGGTGCGCACAGAAGTGCGTGCCAGGTGCCTCCCTACACCCTCGGAATCCTCATCAGACAAAACACACAGACTGAGAGGACAGGGTCCAGTCACAATTATACTGCGTGCATTCTAACTCGGCGACCTTAGTGGGGCTTGGACTTGTGACTGGGCCGGGGTGGTGGGCCCAGTAGTCCCAAAGGTAAGCAGAGGCCGGGTTAACCTCCAGCACTTGGGTGGAACTTGAAAGTGAATTGACGTTGACATGATCCAACTCTCTATTCTCAGACAATCCGAGGAAAGAATGAGAAGCTTTGCAATGTATATTCTTGTTTTAAAAGCACCTGCTGCTGCCGAGTTCCTTCCTGGCCTCCAGGAATATTCAGGTATAAATTAAAATGTCAAGATAACTCTGATGATTAATCGTCTTCCTCGAGAGAGACAGGAGTTTTGTCTACAGGAAGTTGTAACTGCTTGTAAGGTAATACAGATGGTTAATATACCTGCTGCCAAGAACGTTTACCATACAGATCAAAAAGTGCATATAATGTAAAGTAGGTCAGTGTGTTACTGCTTCTGTCAGAGAGATCCTTTTGTTACTTGCAGTTTGTAAGTTAAAATCCTATCATAGAACAACAAGCTATTAACTGTCATCAAAGAGCTGCATGCAAACTGCAAGTTATATATTAGAGCTATATGTTTTTTTTTGCCCAATCTTTCATTATCCTAATCTTGCAAAAAGGTTCATTTGGGTAGAAATCAATTCTTATTGGAGAGAATCCCTAACAATGCTGTTATGTTTTAAATTCTGAATTTACGCTTTTCCAGACTTAGAACTCTTAAACTATATTGCTTACTGTTAGACCTGTCAGCCCTTTGGGTGGTCCCTCCTCATCATTATTTATTTTGTCCCACTTTTGCCTCAAACCCTGTTTGACTTTTTCCTTTTTGGGAACCACCAGACTTTTTCGTGTTGCTGCAGATTCAGGGAGCCATTTTAGCTACCCCTGAAACTTCTGTCTGAGGGCCTGGAGCACAAAATGGTGGCCTCCCATGACATCACCAGCATCCACTGGAACCTACCAGCACCTTCCAGAACATTCCAGGAGCTTCCAGAACCCTGTGACCGTTGGAGGCGGACACAGGAGACAGCCCACCTGTGAAGTCCAAGATCTACCGGATGTCAGACAAGGTGAAGGCCAGCATTCATAGTGAGGTCACTAAGATGCTGGAGCTAGGAGTGATTGAACCTTCTAGCAGCCCCTGGTCCAGTCCGGTGGTGCTAGTACCGAAAGCTGCACCACCGGGTGCCCAACCAGAACTGAGGTTCTGTGTGGACTACCGGGGACTGAATTCAGTGACAAAGACTGATGCACATCCGATCCCTAGGGCGGATGAATTGATTGACCGGCTGGGAGCTGCCCAATATCTAAGTACCTTTGACCTTACTTCAGGGTACTGGCAGATCTCGTTGACTGATGGAGCAAGGGAAAGGTCAGCCTTCTCCACACCCAATGGCCACTACCAGTTCTGTGTGATGCCCTTTGGGCTCAAGAACGCACCTGCCACGTTTCAGCGCCTGGTAAACCAGATCCTCACCGGAATGGAGAGTTTCTCTGCTGCTTATCTGGATGACATAGCCGTCTTCAGTAACAGCTGGGAGGATCACTTGCGTCACCTGCAAGCTGTTCTCCAGGCCCTGAGACAAGCTGGATTGACGATCAAGGCCAGCAAGTGCCAGATCGGGCAGGGGTCGGTAGTGTACCTTGGACACTTGGTGGGTAGGGGAACGGTGCAACCCCTCCAGGCGAAGATCGAGGCCATCATGGCCTGGGAACCCCCCAAGACACAGACTGAGGTCCGAGCATTTTTGGGCCTCACGGGATACTACCGCCGCTTCGTGAAGGGGTACGGTACCATCGTAGCCCCCCTCACGGAGCTCACGTCCAAGAAACAACCTCGACGGGTAGTCTGGACGGAGGCTTGTCAGCAAGCCTTTGAAAGATTGAAGAAAGCCATGTGCGAGGCCCCGGTCTTAAGGGCCCCAGACTTTTCCAAGAAGTTCATTGTCCAGACAGATGCATCAGAACATGGCATTGGGGCAGTGTTATCGCAACTCAACGAAGAGGGTCTGGATCAACCCGTGGTCTTCCTATCCAGGAGACTACTTCCCAGGGAACAGAAGTGGAGTGCAATAGAGCGTGAAGCCTTTGCAGTGGTATGGGCTCTGAAGAAGTTGCGGCCATACCTGTTTGGCTCGCACTTCCTGGTTCAGACCGACCACCGACCCCTTCGTTGGCTGATGCAAATGAAGGGGGAGAATCCCAAGTTGTTGAGGTGGTCTATTTCCCTACAGGGGATGGACTTTCAGGTGGAACATCGGCCTGGAGTGGACCACGCCAACGCAGACGGTCTCTCAAGGTATTTCCGCCTTAGTGATGAGAACTCCCAAGGGGTTGGGTAGCTCTCCCCACTTTCAGCTGGGGGGGACGCGTGTTAGACCTGTCAGCCCTTTGGGTGGTCCCTCCTCATCATTATTTATTTTGTCCCACTTTTGCCTCAAACCCTGTTTGACTTTTTCCTTTTTGGGAACCACCAGACTTTTTCGTGTTGCTGCAGATTCAGGGAGCCATTTTAGCTACCCCTGAAACTTCTGTCTGAGGGCCTGGAGCACAAAATGGTGGCCTCCCATGACATCACCAGCATCCACTGGAACCTACCAGCACCTTCCAGAACATTCCAGGAGCTTCCAGAACCCTGTGACCGTTGGAGGCGGTTTAGAATGTTGGGAGGATAAGAGAGGCAGTTGGCAGTTGGAGCTGGCAGTTGGCACCTGACTGGTGAAGAGAGAGGAGCCCAACAGTGAAGGAGGAAGGAGTGAAGCAGCAGGGGTGGAAACTTGTGCCTGGAGTGGGGTCCATAAACCCACCCTTGATACTTGTCCCTACTGATGGATCCCAGCCTATAGCCCTGTGTGGGAAGAAGACAGAAAAACTCATCCTAAGGACCTGAACAGCAGGAACAGGCCTTAGAAGCAGAAAGCAGCAAGATCCTGACCTGGAAACTGGTTTCCCTGGAGCCTGGCGTCGAGTAGCCGAAGACCTGGAGCCCGAGGTGGAGAAGCGGCGCTGACTGAGGTAGCAGACGTCGTACCCGGAGCCGCCTGAGGTCGTAAGAGGGCGCCGGCGGAGGTCGAGAGGAATACCAGAGGTCGAGAAGGAGGTGAACCGAGGTCGAGCGAGCGGCGTCATCGGAGGAGTGAAGTCCGCCCTCCGGAGTCGTCGGAGACCGAGGTAGAGGAGCACCGGAGGTCGGGAGTGAGGATCGCACTCCGGAGTCGCCCGGAACCTGTGAGGAGGAACACCGGAGGTCGGGGGTGAGGATCGCACCCCGGAGTCGCCGGAAGTCGACAGCGAGGCCAGGCCGGCCGACGTCATCGGAGCCGAGAGCGCCATCGGACCGGAGCCGCCCGAAGTCGACATCGTGTGAAGAGACTGCTCGACGCCGTCGAATCGGAGGTCGAGTTCGAACCGAGGCCACCGACATCGGACCGGAACCGCCTACCGGCGTCGACAAAGAACTGACACTGTGCCGAGGCCGCCGAGACCGAACCGGAACCGCCTCACGGCGTCGACACGACTCCAGCGGCGTCGGAACATCAGAAAAGGGCAGTAAGTGGAGTAGAGGGCGCCTAAGGCCCTGTGGAGACCTGAGAGACTACTCTGAGGGGCTAGGGAGGTGCTGAAACCCACCTGACTGTGCCTGGGGTGAACTGGGACTAACCTAGAGAGGTTGTGTGGAGAGGGAAGCCAGGGCATTGGAATTTTCCCCCATTTTGATCTACCTCAGTTTAGGCCTCAGCCTTTGCCTCAGCCAGGGAGTAGCCCCCCTCAAGCCTTCCACACCCTACAAGCTGTGCCTGGGCCAAATCAGCCCTTAAGAATTGAAGTGCCATCTGATTCACAAAGTGTACTGTATACTTCTAATTATTTATTGGGGATACTGTATTTATTAAGTTCTTATCTATTTATTGCTGCACTGAATTTATAGGTCCACAGGACTTGTTGGTGTACAGTATTTATTGGGACAGTATTTATTGGTACAGTATTTATTACCTCAAAGTATTTAATTGTCTGTATATATTGCACTTGTATTTATGCCCGGTTATTTATGATCACCCCTATTTATTTCAGCAAACAGCAAATATTTATTTGACCTGCTCTATTTAAGAATTTGTATATTGTGATTGTTATTTATTTTCCCAATCAGCAACTAAGAGAGAAAGATAAAGAAAACATATTTTCATAATTTTTACGGTGTAGAGTCGTTTTTGGAACGGATGCACGCATGGTTATTGTATGGGTATATTGTATGCTTAGCACTGCGCCTGTTTCCTGACCACTCGAGCCAAGCTACCACAGTGTGTCCGGAAGACCACCTCCATCCTTTCAGAGTGGGAGTGTGGTTTTCCAACACTTACAATGACCATCATGAATGACATGTGACTCCTATACCTTGTAGTCCTGTCTGATGTAACATTCCCTATATACTGATTTACACATGTAGGATTGTATCTATGCAATGTGTGTATGATGCAAAGTGCTCTGACACCTTACACTGGTTTGAGAGGCGCTATAAAACGAAATTAATCTGGGAGACAGTGGTTATGTTACGGGGACTTGAACGGCAGTGTTAAAGGGTGGTACAGAGGGAATGTGTGTGAGGGGTGGTCATTGGGGGGGCGCCAACAATGTCGCACAGGGCGCCACGCCGCCACCAGTGTTAAAGCCGGCCCTGAGCGAAGTAACCTTTTGCAAAGGGTAGGAATATTGCATAATGTGCAGTGTGGTAGTAGGCAGCGTGATGCCGGTTGCAGCAGGTCACGTCACCGCGTGGTAGTAGTAGCATGATGTAATATGTATTGAAGAGATGATGTGTAAAACAACTGACAGGCGTAGGTCAACCATCACCCTCTCAGTGTTCTCCATTAATTTAATTCGAACTTCAAAGCAATCTATAACGCGCGCCGGCTGCCACCTGAGCATTTGATTACACCGGCCGCCCGTTGACTTTTCATGCCACTGGCTTTCTTCAGTGACTCGTGGGTATTTATTTTTACCAAGATTAGTTTGCTTTTATTTATGGCGGAGGTTGGCAGAGCAGCAGTATCTGTCTCTACTAAGGAAATACTTTTGCTTAATGAAGTTTATTTATGCCTGTACTTTCTTAACTTCATTATTACTAACAGCCGAAGAAGCATGGTAGCAAGAGGGAGGTGAGGTGAAGAATAACTTAGAAGATGCCAGTAGGGAGGAAAGGGTAGGAAGCAGAGAGAGCAGAGAGAGAGACACAGAGGTAAAGAGGGGTGAGCCCTGTGGTCACATACCAAGAGAGAGATGACAGAGCAAGAGATGGGTGAGGAGAGAAGGAAAGATATATAGAAAGACAGGGTGTTGAGGGAGGGATAGGCAGACTAGAGAGAAACTAAAGTAAAGACAATCAGAGTTAGAGGTAGACATATACTGAATAACCCCATACCCCTTTGGCCACTGGAAGTGACTGTGACTGACTCTGATTCAAGTGTATTGCATGATTTTATTCATATTATCTGTTTAGAGTGTTTTCACAACATTTTGGTTTATTTTGCCACATAAGCTATGTAAAAGGTGCACCTTTGTACTCATAGACTCTGTTCAAAATGGCATACCTACCCCAGTATTGTCCTTTCCCCAAATCAGCACATACAGCGCTGAAATTGTCCCTTTTCAATGCATTAGTGATTTTAGCTAATTTATTCCAAACTTGTGCTTTAAATGCACTTTTGATTTAATCTTTTTCAAAATGTTCACAGGGCAGGGGAACCTCCTATCACAACCTTACTATGAGGAAGGCTCCCTTGCAGAAATTCAGATCGGGTATATATTACATCTGACTTTATAGCAGTGCCAGTTGATGATGTGGGTGGAGCTAATATAGTTAGTGGGTGGAGCCAGTGGAAGAAGTGTGTGGGGCCAGAGAAAGGTAGGTGTGGCCTCCGACAAACATTTGAGCACCTGCACTTCATATTTTACAAATTAACACCTCCTCTGCCTAACAGTAAGAAACCGACGCATCACCTCCCCAGGCAGTAAAGAATCGACGCATCACCTCCCCTGTTTAGTAAGGAACTGACGCATCGCTTTGCTTTTCTGGAGACTCACCTCCCTTGCGCCAGGCACTGTATTTAATTGTTCACAAATCTAAGGTACTTTTTGCTAAAATGAAAGCATCCATTGGTTTCTATGGACTAAACATGCTTCATCGATTTAAAAGAGATACCTTGACTTGTGTATATTGAATTTTTGTTGTTTTGGTCTTGTTTTATTCAGATAAACATTGGCTATTTTTCTAAACTGGTGTGAACTCATTTTTAGTGTTTTTACTGTACTACTGGTTGTGTGTATATATGTGTGTGTGTACAAATGCATGTCAGAGATTTAGTTCCTCTTTTACTTCACATTTTACTTAATCTTAAATTCCTCAAGAGTACTAGCTATTTCATCATGTAGTGTCTGTTTTTTTTCCGTGCATTTTATTACGCTTGTATAGTGCATACTTTGAGTTGTGCCAGGTGCTTATGGGGGGCTTTGATTGAGAACTCTGCCATTGAGGCTGAAGGCAAAGCAAAGTGCATGTCAGTGAGTTGGTCTCTCTGTAGAACACACAGAACAATCATTATTTATACCAGCTGCAATTGAAATTCTGTGCAAATGTGTGTGAAGGAGGTACAAAGATGTCAAAATATTTACAAGGCAAAAGTAAAAGAAAATAAAGTGCTTAAATGTGAGTGAGTGCAGTGTATGTTTAATGGTGGTGAGGTGAAGAGATGCGAGCGAATGCATTTGGGGGAGAGAAAAAGAGGGTGCTGAAGAGAAAAGAGATGAGGTTGAGATGTGCAGATGGACGAGATGTGCAAAGAAAAAAGGGCATACATATCTAACAAAGCAAATTTCTGGGTAGAGGGGCTTATGTGACACTAGCAGATGCGGGATTCACCACAGATGAATGGGGGGCTGCCTTCCTGATTAGGAGGACACCCCCTTTCCAAATAGAACAATTCTGGATAGACCTGAATACGCAGCAGTCAAAGGGATGTGGGGATGAAGAAATGTAACTGTCAATAGCGTGTATGCCCCTCTGAGACTACAAAAACTTACCATGGACAAAGTAGCAGGGATATTACTAGAAACAGGTTCCACTATGCACATAATAGGGGTGACTTTAATGATGTACTCAGCCTAGAATTAGATCTCTCAGGCCCAGCCCAGTATACACGAGAGAGACCCCATCAGCTGGGTTTTTGAAATCCATGGGACTCTCCAAGCTCTGGCCCCGCTCACACCCTGAGAAAAGAAAATGTTCCTGCTTTTCAGGAACAAACAAGGTGTTCTCCGGATTGGACTACATTTTCAAAAGATCTATGCAGTTCCTGCTCAAAGCTGAAAAATCAACATTGCACCTGCTACGCAGCTGGAATATCGAGGCACATCGTGGTGTCACATAAATGCAGCATGTCGACAAATCGTCCCTGGGTGCCAATTCTTCATCGACACCGCACCGCACTAAGGAACTGAGGCCACGTGTCCAGAAACCGATGCATCTCCTCCCCAGTAAGGAACCAACGCTTAACCTCCCCTGCCAGTAAGGAACTGATGCATCCAGTGCTTAATTTGTGCCGGTGCTTGCCTGTGCTTAGCACCGGCACTTAATTATCAGGGCCGGGTATAGACGCATTTAGTGCACCGCACGTAATTGATTTGATACTTGAGAGTAATTAGTTGAGTGCTACTCTATTGCGCAAGTTAGACTGTTACATACTGGTTGCGTTGTGATGTTGATGACTGATGTTGAAGTACTGACGATTCTGTTTCTTCACGAGTCACACAGTTAGTAAGTTATTCTCTCACTTCGTAACTGTTCGTTCGTTCTCAATAAAGTTCAATGCAGTGTGGCAGGCACTGGTGGCCGCGGCGCAGTGTTGCCGGCCCAGTGGGCGGGACACTGAGAGTTAAGTAGGGCAGGGCTAAGCCTTTGGTTGGTCTACTGCTGGGGTTGACTTGGGGCAGTGCGCGGCAGCAGCAGGCAGCGTGCGCAGATTTTTTTAGATTGTAATGCGCGCTCATTCACTGCTTTTTGCCACGCCCCAGCATACCCACACCCGCACCTCACTGAGTCATTGTGGTTTAACAGCCGCCTTTCAAAGTCTCTGACCCGATCTGGACGACGTTGACCGCGTTGAGGAGTAGAGTACACTCAGTACATAGTTACAACAGCACCAGGTGAGGCACGGCCTGGTAGGCCTAAGCTGCATCATTATTTAAAATAAAGCTGCGCAATAAGGAGCACCAGGTGAGACAGGGGCCTGGCAGGTGCCGCGGCCTAATCAGTTAATGAAGCTGCTCAGTGCGCAGCAGCCTAACAGTGACAAATCCTGAGTGAGTCAGGTGCCATCCCAGATGACTCACACAGTCCCATTCAACTTACTGGTCGGGGTCCCGTCTCACAGTAGAGTGTTGCGGTCACAGTGCACACTGTCAGCCAAGTGAGCAGTGAGTAGGGAGATTCATGAATGTATTTCAATATCTCAGACTGTTTATGATTATTCGACTGATTATATGTTGATTGATGATGGCGTGGCGATTATATGCTTATAATTTGATTCGACTGATTATGATGATGATGGTGTGGTGGCCGGAGGCCTGGCCCGGGCTGGATGGATTCAGTTACTTTTGGTTTTGTTGCAGTTCCACAAATGACAAATCTCATTCTGCAGGGGTTGGGGCTGTGTGCAGCAAGCAGCGTCGCGCAGATTTCTTTTTTATGGTAATGCGCGCGCATTCTCTGCTTAACCACACCCCAGCATACCGCACGGCCTCACCTCGCTCTCTCACCACCACATCATGGCCATTGTTCAAGGGTACAAGAACCGTTCAGCAGCGTCGGTTCACTTCTAACTTAGGTGTGAAAAGTAAGCCAGCAGCAAGCACGAACGGCCAGGCCAGACGACGTTGCTGCGGTTTGACGACGTGCATTGGCGAATTATTGGCATTGAGGACTCAGAGTAGCCCCCAGTGGCGTAGTCACTGCCAGCAGTGAGTGAGTACTACTACTGGCCAGTCTGACTCTGGCCAGTGGTGCGGCTGCCGCCCGCCAGTAACCGCACCAGCCACCAGGTGAGGCATGGCAAGACCTAATCAGTTAAACTTAAAATAAAGCTGCACAGCAGCCTAACTAAGTAAGGCTGCAGCCTGCGCACTACTGCAGTAGTCGGTGTGCGTGTGTGTCCCTGTCCCGAACCGACCAGTAACTTAAGTTTTAATTGACACACACTTTGACTGGCTGGCTGCACTGTTACTGTAAAGTAAGGTAGCGGCCGTAGCCGCCATGTGATGCCACCATGATGATGCCGCCCGTCCTGTGGGTTGGCGGTGGCGTGGTGGTGGCCCATGCCAATTCTTGCTTGCCAAACCAACCAACCAATGCTGCTTTTTGTTTGGGTGCGCACAGAAGTGCGTGCCAGGTGCCTCCCTACACCCTCGGAATCCTCATCAGACAAAACACACAGACTGAGAGGACAGGGTCCAGTCACAATTATACTGCGTGCATTCTAACTCGGCGACCTTAGTGGGGCTTGGACTTGTGACTGGGCCGGGGTGGAGGGCCCAGTAGTCCCAAAGGAAAGCAGAGGCCGGGTTAACCTCCAGCACTTGGGTGGAACTTGGAAGTGAGTTGACGTTGACATGATCCAACTCTCTATTCTCAGACAATCCGAGGAAAGAATGAGAAGCTTTGCAATGTATATTCTTGTTTTAAAAGCACCTGCTGCTGCCGAGTTCCTTCCTGGCCTCCAGGAATATTCAGGTATAAATTAAAATGTCAAGATAACTCTGATGATTAATCGTCTTCCTCGAGAGAGACAGGAGTTTTGTCTACAGGAAGTTGTGACTGCTTGTAAGGTAATACAGATGGTTAATATACCTGCTGCCAAGAACGTTTACCATACAGATCAAAAAGTGCATATAATGTAAAGTAGGTCAGTGTGTTACTGCTTCTGTCAGAGAGATCCTTTTGTTACTTGCAGTTTGTAAGTTAAAATCCTATCATAGAACAACAAGCTATTAACTGTCATCAAAGAGCTGCATGCAAACTGCAAGTTATATATTAGAGCTATATGTTTTTTTTTGCCCAATCTTTCATTATCCTAATCTTGCAAAAAGGTTCATTTGGGTAGAAATCAATTCTTATTGGAGAGAATCCCTAACAATGCTGTTATGTTTTAAATTCAGAATTTACGCTTTTCCAGACTTAGAACTCTTAAACTATATTGCTTACAATGACAATCATGGATGACATGTGACTCCTATACCTTGTAGTCCTGTCTGATGTAACATTCCCTATATACTGATTTACACATGTAGGATTGTATCTATGCAATGTGTGTATGATGCAAAGTGCTCTGACACCTTACACTGGTATGAGAGGCGCTATAAAACGAAATTAATCTGGGAGACAGTGGTTATGTTACGGGGACTTGAACGGCAGAGTTAAAGGGTGGTACTGAGGGAATGTGTGTGAGGGGTGGTCATTGGGGGGGCGCCAACAATGTCGCACAGGGCGCCACGCCGCCACCAGTGTTAAAGCCGGCCCTGAGCGAAGTAACCTTTTGCGAAGGGTAGGAATATTGCATAATGTGCAGTGTGGTAGTAGGCAGCGTGATGCCGGTTGCAGCAGGTCACGTCACCGCGTGGTAGTAGTAGCATGATGTAATATGTATTGAAGAGATGATGTGTAAAACAACTGACAGGCGTAGGTCAACCATCACCCTCTCAGTGTTCTCCATTAATTTAATTCGAACTTCAAAGCAATCTATAACGCGCGCCGGCTGCCACCTGAGCATTCGATTACACCGGCCGTCCGTTGACTTTTCATGCCACTGGCTTTCTTCAGTGACTCGTGGGAATTTATTTTTACCAAGATTAGTTTGCTTTTATTTATGGCGGAGGTTGGCAGAGCAGCAGTATCTGTCTCTACTAAGGAAATACTTTTGCTTAATGAAGTTTATTTATGCCTGTACTTTCTTAACTTCATTATTACTAACAGCCGAAGAAGCATGGTAGCAAGAGGGAGGTGAGGTGAAGAATAACTTAGAAGATGCCAGTAGGGAGGAAAGGGTAGGAAGCAGAGAGAGCAGAGAGAGAGAGACAGAGGTAAAGAGGGGTGAGCCCTGTGGTCACATACCAAGAGGGAGATGACAGAGCAAGAGATGGGTGAGGAGAGAAGGAAAGATATATAGAAAGACAGGGTGTTGAGGGAGGGATAGGCAGACTAGAGAGAAACTAAAGTAAAGACAATCAGAGTTAGAGGTAGACATATACTGAATAACCCCATACCCCTTCGGCCACTGGAAGTGACTGTGACTGACTCTGATTCAAGTGTATTGCATGATTTTATTCATATTATCTGTTTAGAGTGTTTTCACAACATTTTGGTTTATTTTGCCACATAAGCTATGTAAAAGGTGCACCTTTGTACTCATAGACTCTGTTCAAAATGGCATACCTACCCCAGTATTGTCCTTTCCCCAAATCAGCACATACAGCGCTGAAATTGTCCCTTTTCAATGCATTAGTGATTTTAGCTAATTTATTCCAAAATTGTGCTCTAAATGCACTTTTGATTTAATCTTTTTCAAAATGTTCACAGGGCATGGGAACCTCCTATCACAACCTTACTATGAGGAAGGCTCCCTTGCAGAAATTCAGATCGGGTACATATTACATCTGACTTTATAGCAGTGCCAGTTGATGATGTGGGTGGAGCTAATATAGTTAGTGGGTGGAGCCAGTGGAAGAAGTGTGTGGGGCCAGAGAAAGGTAGGTGTGGCCTCCGACAAACATTTGAGCACCTGCACTTCATATTTTACAAATTAACACCTCCTCTGCCTAACAGTAAGAAACCGACGCATCACCTCCCCAGGCAGTAAAGAATCGACGCATCACCTCCCCTGTTTAGTAAGGAACTGACGCATCGCTTTGCTTTTCTGGAGACTCACCTCCCTTGCGCCAGGCACTGTCTTTAATTGTTCACAAATCTAAGGTACTTTTTGCTAAAATGAAAGCATCCATTGGTTTCTATGGACTAAACCTGCTTCATCGTTTTAAAAGAGATACCTTGACTTGTGTTTATTGAATTTTTGCTGTTTTGGTCTTGTTTTATTCAGATAAACATTGGCTATTTTTCTAAACTGGTGTGAACTCATTTTTAGTGTTTTTACTGTGCTACTGGTTGTGTGTATATATGTGTGTGTGTGTGTACAAATGCATGTCAGAGATTTAGTTCCTCTTTTACTTCACATTTTACTTAATCTTAAATTCCTCAAGCGTACTAGCTATTTCATCATGTAGTGTCTGTTTTTTTTCCGTGCATTTTATTACGCTTGTATAGTGCATAATTTGAGTTGTGTCAGGTGCTTATGGGGGGCTTTGATTGAGAACTCTGCCATTGAGGCTGAAGGCAAAGCAAAGTGCATGTCAGTGAGTTGGTCTCTCTGCAGAGCACACAGAACAATCATTATTTATACCAGCTGCAATTGAAATTCTGTGCAAATGTGTGTGAAGGAGGTACAAAGATGTCAAAATATTTACAAGGCAAAAGTAAAAGAAAATAAAGTGCTTAAATCTGAGTGAGTGCAGTGTATGTTTAACGGTGGTGAGGTGAAGAGATGCGAGCGAATGCATTTGGGGGAGAGAAAAAGAGGGTGCTGAAGAGGAAAGAGATGAGGTTGAGATGTGCAGATGGACGAGATGTGCAAAGAAAAAGGGCATACATATCTAACATAAAGCAAACATAACTGAAGGCCAATAGTCCTTCTACAGACTCAATTATATTTAATTCACAGTCTCACAGTTTCAGAATTGAAACATTTGCAATGTTAACTATTAATAAGAAAACATTGTTGTCACGCACTTATCTTACTAGACAAAAGAGAGCGCTCTACAACCAAGGGTACAGAGCACTGTATCTGTTATAAAACAATTCTCCCCTTTGGAAAATCATTCAGACATACATCAGTCTTTCAACCAGACAACAACACTCTCTACACATTCCTCAAATTGTTTTCTTTAAATCGTTACCACACAGATTTTATATTTGCAAAAAATCCAAAGATACCTTACACCAATGATAAAGAATATACAGATTTAATGTTATAAGGGGCGTCTTCTACACATTAAAAAACATTGCAGATTCAAATGTACATCAAATGATTTCCATCTCTCAAAGCAGCACAAATAAAAAAATAACAAAAAACCTAAATAATAAAACAACCATTCTGCGATATTATAAAAAAGGGCCAGCTTAAAAACAGGGAGAGAATATTCAAGACAGTATACATAAAATGATGCCAAAATTGCTGGCCTGCTATAGGCAATACAATAGAATCGTGTTTTTTGCTATATCAATCATAACGCATATTGGAATGCAGAGCAGATCCTGCGTGGCAAATATACGTCGACGCGTTTCAGTGGTTCTTGTTTGATATTGCCAACTTCTTCAGGACAGACATAAAATATACATAATCTCCCACAAATGATTTAACAGCTAGATGATTAAAAACCCTATTGAGGCATTGGATTTGATGTCCGATTTTTTCGTTCGCACAGAACGTCCAAGAGGGTCCTTCTCTATCTCCTTATTTCGCTCGGTATTCAGTCAATATATAGTCAGTCTTCTAAGTTCCATGGTATCACGGTAAGGTTATCCTGTGTCCCTTTTGGGGTCTCTCTGTTATGTTTATTGGTATGTACTCCAATTTCTAACAAGGGGATAAGATTCTCTTCAAACAATCTGTTTTTGCTAAACATGGTTTCCCCTTTATCTGGATCATCAACGTGAACTGGTCCTTAATTATTTCTCTACGGTAACTTGGGTCACTCATGAGAGCAATGGGGGTTCTGACCGTGTAACACAGCAGCGTTGCCTCAAGCCGGGATACAAACGCAATTTGCACCAAATTGCAAAAAACACAACATATTATTGTATTGCATATAGCAGGCCAGAAACATTGGAAGAATTCTAGGTGTACTGTCTTGTATATTACCCTCCTGTTTTTATTTAAACTCTATTTTTTTTAAATTATTGCAGAATAGTTGTTTTATTACTTAGGTTTTTCATTACTTTTTTATTTGCGCCCTATTGAGGTATGGAAATCATTTGATGTACATTTGAATCTGGAAGCCTCTACACTGTATATTTTTAATGTTTAGGAGATGCACCTTATAACATTAAATCTGGGTATTCTATGTCATTGGTGTAAGTTATCTTTGATTTTTTTGCACATATAATATCTGTGTGGTACAGATTGAAAGAAAACAAATTGAGGAATGTGAAGAATGTTGTTGTCTGATTGAAAGACCGATGTATGTCTGATTGATTTTCCCAAGGGGAGAATTGATTTATTAAACAGCTGACAACTATTGACCAAGCCAATAGTACCGGCAGGTTTTAGGTGTATGTCTGTTTTGTGCTATATTTCTGGATGCAATAACATCTGAGAGAAACTGAAAACCGGTTGGGTGGTACACTATGGGAATCACAGAAATGTATTTTGCATGCTCCCTTTTAAAGAGCCTCCACTTTTTACATCCCACTTAAAAACCTGCCTGCACATATTTCTATATGACTGATTGCATCCAGCAGCTGTGGGTGCTACCTGAAGTATGGTTAGGGCATTTATTTCCAAAGTCAATGCTGCATGCATTGCGAGACACTGGGCAAGCACACAATTTAAAGGCCTTGAAGTTGCTGTGCTGTACAATTTACACATTACAGTATCTGTTAAACATATTAATTAATTAGGATATGTGGCAGTTTTTAATGTGTTTAATATTTGAAGACTATAGGTTTCCACTGCTTTATAAACCAGGCTTACTCACTAAATTCATTTGATTTAAAAGGCACCATTTGCCAATCTCTTTTCAATTTTTTCTTGGGAGGAGCCCCCTTTCTCCCCCCCCAAGACCCCATCTTTGTCCATTACGCTTGCTCGCTACATAAAAGTCATACCAAACTTTTATGCCTCACCACTTTCAAATGTCATCAGCCACCACTGGTCTATCTTTTTTATGTGTGGAGACTAAGCAGTCATAAAGATACTACTTGTAAAATATCATTGTGAATAGTAAACAGTCGTAATCTTACACAAAAGTGAAAGTATACCTTTGTGAATCAGGCCCTAGGAGCGCAAATGCAAAGGCACAGATAAATTAATAAATAACAATAACCGAATTACATTACAGCAACTGGAGTTGTTTTGTTCACAGGAACATTAATGAGGATTTTGTCATAAACTTGATGTTAACAGTCTGCACCCAGAGCTTTCTTTTTTTTTGGAGTCCTTTATTTTAAATTTTTTTATTATGCTTTTTATAAAGCCTGGGAGAAATTTCATTTATGCCAGAGTAATCTCACATAACTTTCAACATTTTAAATTTCAATTGTTGCACAAAATTCCCAAGATCATGGCATTATGCCACGTTGCATATTTGAAACTTTGTAAATCCTATTGTGAGAGTACAGGAAGAACACGATGACCCAAAAGCAAGAAGCTGTTGTTTACGTCATGTGCAATTTTGCACTATATTTTAGAGCAAAATGCAACTTTGTGGTGAAAATGACTGCAAGGGTGCATTTCACGCTAAAGAAAAATAGAAAATGTCAAAGCTGGCATTTTGCATAGTAATGCATATTTGTGTGAAATTTGGGGGGAATTTGGTGTAACTTCCTCAAAGAAAATTACACAAATTTCACCCAGTCCTATCTTTTATACTAAACACAGTATCTCAATAGGACAGTACAATTGCTATAAGAACTTTGAGTATTAGTTGAGGGGGGTGAGAACCCACCTCAAATATTGATCACAATCTTTGTCAGAGTGAAACATTAAAGTCCCTTAGTAAACCTGTGCTTAACCATCTGGTAGCTTGGCACAAAGCAATCAGGCTTACGTTAGAGGCAATGTGTATTTAGGCAGCACTCTAACATTAATACAAGTGAAAACACTACAAAAGAAAAATACCAAACCAGTTTAGAAAAAGAAAGAATATTTTAATAAATAAACAGACATGAAAATAACAATAATCTAAAAAGCAGAACGGGAGATATGTTTTTTTAAAGGTTAAATTAAATATAGGGCTTAAAAGCACAAAGCACCAACTGTGGTTATCGGTCGCGCTAGACAGGGTCAAAGTCAAACGTTAATGCCAACCATAATGGAATATGGGTCGGATACAGGGACCAGGTTCACGCTGGTGGAAAGTTTACCTTCTGACTTAGAAACTTTTATGAAGAAATGAGTTGTCAGTGGGGCAAGCTAGATCTAAAGCAGGGCTCAGCAACGGTGGGTTGCCGAAGAGCAGGGTCCTGGTGTGGTCGTCTATAAAGTAGGGAAAGTTCTGAGTGGGCGAAGTCCAAAGTCTTTGCCTGGAAATGCCTTAGAGTCGATCCGTAACTTTCCTGAAAGTCATATTTCGTTCAGCTGGGCAAACTGGAAAGTTGAAGCCGACTAGAAATTCGAAGTCAATGGCTTCGGCTTCAACGGCGATCCCGGTCTCCATCAGTTCTCCCAGCAGAACGATGGCAAAAAGTTTTTAAGTCCCACTTCTTACAGGTTAGGGACAGGAGAAGTACATTCTAGCATCAGCCAAGGGTCCAGGACCTGGGAGGTGGGTGCACCACTTGGGTGTTAGGTCTAACCCCACCAGAGGGTCCAGGTATGGCTCAGCTGGAACTGGCCAGCTGTGCAGTTGTAGATAAAGATGCCTCCAGAACCCTGTTGTGTCCCTGTACCTCACACAGAAGGTCAGCCAAGTGAGCCTTACAGTCACTGTGGAGCCTGGATTCAAGGCAAGCTGGTCTAGTCTTACTTCAAGTTCCTCAGACAGCAGGGCCAGTCCATTTTCTGATTTTTCACACATCAAGGAGTGTTCTGAGGAGAGATAAGTGGGGCCCACTTTTTATGCCCTGTGCCAGCCTGTAGGGGGAGGGCAAGCCTTTGACCACCGCCTAAATGAGTTCTGATCAGTTCCTCCCCTCCGTTTGGGTTTGGAGCCAGCCTGAATAAAGCCATAAAAAGGGGGGGGGAGGTGAACTTCCCCTGCCAGTGACAAGGTAGGGATCATTTGAAGCTCAGGAAGGGGCTGGACACAGCCCACAGACCATTACGTCAAGGGAGGAGTCCCCCTGCCCACACCCAGAGCCTTTAGTCCACTGCCTGGAAGCAATTCAAATCACACCACTAGGAAGTCATCAGGGATCTGGTGACAGCTGCACACTAGCAGGAAAACCTTTTGGTTTTATGCAGAAATATGGCAATTTTCTTAAAGTATAAATCCCAAAAAAGTATGCCTAGTCACAAAGAGCGTGTCTGTGTATGTGAAGACATTTATTTTTAGGACAAGAACCCTCACCCATCCAAAGGTGATATGCTTCATCATTGGGTCCCCTCCTCACACCAGGACCGAGGGTACCTGGTATGCACTACAACTCTCCAAAGTAGAGGAGCTGTGCTGTTTTATTTCTGGCTGACAGTCAGTTATGGGCAAGAGACAGAGTGCTATATATGCACCTGGGGTGAGTTAAAACCTGGTAACTAAGTGGTCTAAATAACTGGTCCTGAAGAATGCCCCTTGTGGTGATTGCGGGGGGGGGGGCCCTCCTGCTGTGCAGTGCGCGCGGGCCTTACAGTGCGCTGAAAAGAATGACGCACACACAGTGTGGTAATCAGGCGCGGACTGACTCGCAGCTCCGCCCATCTTTATTTTATGCACGCGCTCATGCCAGCCAGCGTGATGGCAGGGGTGGCAAACGGCCAGCGCACGCCAGCGGTAAACACTGGTGCGCTGACCGTCACATCCCATTTTAACTCAGTCCTTGACTGGATCTCAAAAGTCTCATAGTTTACTACCTTGACAGGCAAAGTCCCTCAGGCGAGTGCTCGGCGGAGGATTCTCTCTCAGGGCATACCTGGAGGGGCCCCTGCTGGTGGTTGAGGCAGGGACCGGGGTGCTGGGTCCTGGAGGCAAACTAGGGGTTTCGCGGGCGGCCTCCGGGTCGCCCCTGGATGGTGGTCCTCAGCTTCTGGGGGCTCCCCCTGGCTGGCCTCGGTCTCCTCAGCATGGTCTGCGATAGCAGTGGGAGGATCGGGCTTGTCCACTTGTTTGAACCACGAGATGTTGTGGGTCACTGTCTCTCCCTCCTTCTCGACAGTCACCATGGTTCCTTGTCTATCGACCACTGTCCAGTACTCCTGCTCGTACTAAGTCCGGAATTTCACCCCGGGTCTCCGGTCCTTCATGATGACAGTGTCTCCTTCCTATAGCTGGCTGGATACCGCTCTCCGAGCCCGGCTGGTGGTGTTATTGTGCTTCTCTCTCCTCCTGAGGGCACCTTCTTCGTCAAACGGAGAGGGAGACCAGCCCAGAGCAGTGGGGAGACCATCTCGGGGGATGCCATTAGCGCCCACGGTGCTTGGCGTGTTGAGCAGTGTGGCGTGCTCCGCTACTCCCGCAGGAACTTCTGCAGTTCTTGTTCAGGGTCGCTTTGCTCCACCATGGCAATGCGAAGGGTCTTGTTTATCGTTCTCATGAGACGTTCAATCTCCACATTGGCCTGGGGCCATTGTGGGGTGATACACCGGTGCCGGATGCCATGGTGGTGCATGAACCCGCGGCATTCATGTCCTTGGAACGGGGGCCCATTGTCGCTGTGGAGCTCATCCAGACATTCGAACATGCCGAATATTTTCTCTAGGGCAGGACCAACATGCAGGAAGGCCGTTGAGTTCACGACTTCTACTACTGGATACTTTGAGTAGCTATCAATGAGGGCTAGTGTGACACGCCCATCAGGGAAGCTTCCAAAGTCCACGCTCACTTTTTCCCATGGGCTTTGGCCGTGTTCTTCTGTGAGGATGGGCGCTGGTCTTTCGGGCCCGCTCGTTAATTGGCATGATGGGCACTTCCGGACGGTTTCTTCTACCCGGGTATTCATCCCTGGTAACCAGACCTTTTCCCTCATGCAGGCCTTCATCTTTTCCACTCCTTGGTGCCCTCCGTGGGTGAGCTGTGTTGCCCACAGCTGCAAGGATGCCGGGATAACGATTCGGGGTCCTCTGAGGAGAATGCCTCCTTGGGCGAGGCTTAGTTCATTCCGGACACTCCACATGTGCATCAGGCTTTCCTTCTCTGGGCTTGTCCATGTGTTTGCAGACTGTAGGAATTGACGCCACAGCCCTCATTGGATAGTGTCCCGAACCTTGATCATGACTGGGTCTTGCCTGGCCGCGGTAGCTACTTCTTCGAGCGTCAGTGCTCGAGGACACGTCAGTGCTGCGATCATGTCCCGGTGTGCTTCAGTGTCATCATTACTGAGTTCTTCACTGCCTTCTCTGGTTGTGTCTGGGTGTCGCGATCGGAAGTCGGCTGGGTTCTTGGCACCGGGCCGGTAGATCACGTCCATGTCGTAGTGTTGGAGCCCGATGGCCCACCTTTCGTTGAGTGGTGGTGGGTGAGGCGCTGATCCTCTGAATAGCGGAACCAGCGGTAGTTGATCCGTGACTACAGTGAACAGGTGTCCGCATATGTACAAGTGGAAGTGTCTGCAGCCCCAACTGATTGCTAGGGCTTCTCTTTCAATTTGAGAGTATTGTTTCTCTGTCGGGAACAGCGCTTTGCTGGCGTATGCTAGGGTGGCCCAGCGTCCGGGCTCCTGTTCTTGTGCGAGGATGGCCCCACAGTATTTCTGTCCTCTTCGCAGGGTCAAAGTACACCAGCGTGGTGTGATCGAGGAGGGCCTTCTTGATGGCCTGGAACGCCGTCTCTTTGGCTGGACCACACTGCTGCATGGCATCTACCTGAGTGATATTTCAGAGGGGCTCTGCGAGGGTGGCTAGGTCCGGAATAAAGCGGCCACAGTACGTGGCCATTCCCAGGAAACTGAGTACTTCCACTACGGTGAGTGGGGCAGCTGCAGCCTTGATGCCTTGGGATTTCCGTGGATCGACCTGTATGCCCTCTTGGGTAATTGTGTAGCCGAAGAACTCTATCTTTTGTTGGAACAGCATGCACTTCTCTTTGTGTAGGGTGACCCCGTGGTCCAGGTGTCTCTTTAGTGTGGCTCTCACATGCCGGTAATGTTCTTCCGCTGTCTTTGAGTGAATGAGGATATCATCACTCACGTTTAAGACACCAGGTAGTCTGACCAGGATCTCTTTGACGGCATTCTGGAATATTTCCGCAGGAGAGGATATGCCGAAATGTAGCCGTTTATACCTCCGGAGGCCTAGGTGCGTGCTAAAGGTTGCTATGAATCTACTGTCTTTGGCAAGGGCTAGTTGGTGATAGCCTGCATTCAAATCCAGCTTTGAAAACCATCCAGACCCGTTCAGATAGGCCACGGTGGCGTCTATAGTCGGCGTTATGTGGCGTTTGCGCCGAATGGCCTTGTTAGGGAGGCGCATGTCAATGCAGAGTCTGATCTTCCCCGGTTGGCAAGGTTTTTCCGCGATTACCATAGGTGCCATCCACGGCGTGGGCGCGGATACTTTCTCTATGACCCCTTGATCTTCAAGCTTCTGTAATTCTTCCTCCACCAGTGGTCAGAGGTGGAAAGGGATCCTCCGATGTCTTAGGGCCTTTGGCGGGACGGTCGGGTCTATGTGTAGTCAGATGGGGGCTCTCTTTATCGTCCCTAGCCCCTTGAACAGGTCCTCAAACTGGCTCAGCAACTCTTCTGTCTGGTCTGCTTGTACTCTCTTAGCGAACATCACCAGGCCCAGGTCTTCAGCCACATGGCTGCTGAGTAGCGTGTCTACCTCCTGGTAAATTACATGGATGTCGATGGTGATCTCGATGCTTCCTGACCGCACTGGCATGGTAATTTTGCCATGGAGAGGCAGTGGCGTGTCGCTCCCATACCCGAAGATCTGGGCCTTCGATGGTCTGAGTTCCGGTTTGGGCCTCAGCTTACTGTATTGCTGGACCCCCATTACTGTCACTGAGGCTCCGGTGTCGATTACCCCATTGACATCTGTCCCTGCAATTTGTATTGTGCACCGAGGTTGGGGTCACCTCCTACTCTTCAGGGCTTGGGTGAATGAGATTAGGTACGTCTCCCCTTCGTCTTCTGATATAGACTCATCTCTTTGGTAGGCTGTCTGTTCTCTCTTCTTCCCTCCGGGTTGTGATGCTAGCAAGACCTGTGATGGTTGTCGGACCAGCCTTCTCATGTGCTTGGGTCGGTTCCCTTCTTTGCGCTGTGCCTTCTTTGTGCACACTGACATAAAGAGATTTGCGATGCCACAGTTAGTACAGGTTTTCCCTTGCGCCGGGCAGGCCTGTGAGGGGCGTTCCTCATACCCACAGTATCCGCAGTGGTTCCTTGGGGTCTGCGACTGGTGATCTCGTGGTCTGTAGGTCTTGTCTCTTGTTCTGACTGCGTCAGTCCTTTCTGCTTTGACGGCGACGCTCTTCTCTGCCCCTCGCACTAACGCCATGTCCATTTATTCCGCTCGCGCCGCCGACAAGTCATGAGATCGCGCCAGTACGAGGATGTTGTTCATCAGTATGTTCGTCTGCCTGAGTATGAGGCCTCGCAGGACTTTGCTGCGTATCCTAAGGATCAGCTGGGCTCTGATTTCTTCTGCGGCTCGATCCCCCACGAGGTGAGTGACAGCTAGTTCTCTGAGCCGCGCGTGAAAAGCGTCTACTGACTTACCCTCCCTTTGCTTGGCTTGCCTCAGCTTGAAGTGTTCGAAGTCTGGGTTCATTTGGGGGTCGAAGTAAGCGTTTAAGGCCGTGGCCGCTGCAGCGTAGTCGTCAGGGGGCCCTGTGTTTGGTAGATGCTTAAACCGTAGGTAGATCTCTTCCTCCGCATAATGGAGCAGCAACAAACGTTTTACTGCCCCATCCTTCTCCCTTGTGGCGATGAAGTAGTTCGCCAGGCAGCCAAGCAAGGTCTGCTACCTTGGTGCTGCCGTGGTGGGCTCTGCCCACTCACTGAATGGAGGCAGGACACCTGAGGGGGTGGTGCGGAGTTGCTGGCGCAGGGGCCTGGGCGGCGTTATCTTGATCCCCCATGGCGCTAGACTTGGGCGCCGATGTGCAGCTTAGCGAGGACGCTGTCCCCTCATGGTGGGCCTAGGTGTGCAGGGGACGGTGCAAGGCACTGAGCGTCACGTGGGTCCACGTGTGCTCAGTTGAGTGGCAGTCGCCAGGCCTGCATAGGTCAACTCTGTGTCCTTGTGACCTTTCCTGGGGCATGCAAGACTCACCTCTCTGGCGTGGCGCCGATGCCCTGACCATCGGATGTGGAGGCGAGGGACAGCTGCCGAGTAGTTGCTGTGTCCTGGCTGCTGCCTGCGCATGAGATGATGCGGGGTAGGGTCAATTACGGTGTCGCCCGGTGGGGCCTGCTGTACTCCTGAGGTGTCCTCGTGGCTTTCACGGAGCGAAATGCAGCCCAGCGGGGCAGGAGCAGGCATGTGTTGCTCCGCTCCTTGTTGCCAATGTGTTGATTGCAGGGGAGGGCACCCTCCCGCTGTGCAGTGCGTGCAGGCCTTACAGCGCGCTGAAAAGCATGATGCGCACACAGTTTGGAAATCAGGCATGGACTGACTCGCAGCTCCGCCCATCTTTATTTTATGCATGCGCTCACGCCAGCGGGCGTGAGCGCAGGGGTGAAGATTGGTCGCACGCACCAGCGGTAAACACTGGTGCGCTGACAGTCACATCCCTGAACCCTTAGTGCATACACATTCAAATCACACATAATCAAAGTTATGCATCAATTTAGGCCCTCTGAATCAATATTATGATCAGACTAATATAAAGGACATAGGATATTACACACACATACAGCTATGTAGCTAAGTTGCCATGGGCCATAATGTAAGGAAGGGAAATGCTCCCTGTGGCAGATTTGTCATCTGCCTTTGTGGGTCTCCGTCACAGACCTTCAGTAGAGACGCACTAAAAGCTCTCTTCAAAACATAAGGGCCGTGAAATCATCTGGAGACCGTTCCTTTATGCTTGTGCCATCTAGTGGTCCCTACCACTAACCGCTTATCTGGAAATAAAAAGGCATGAAAAGCCTGCTTTTGCGGCACATTGCTGTGGCAGTGTGAGGTTCTGAGGAGTGGAGAATTGGACAAATAGTTCCGGCCGCTCTACCTTGCAATGGCATTGTTCTGCTTTAAAAATAAAAGAAATCCCTAAACATGGCAGTGGAACCTTCACCTCCTTGGGCCTGGTGCCACAGAACCTGCTGCACCATAGATATCTATACCCCTGCTTGCATACACGAAGGCGCACACTGAAATATTTGCGTAAGAGTACCATTAGGAAGTCACTAACTTATTGTTTTAAAGTTCGAGGGACTTAATTGTCATCATCGGACTACTCAGAGCGGGAGAGAGAAAGGCAGAAAAGGGAGAAAGTCGGGGAGGGAGTAGAGAAAGACAGGAAAACAATGACCAACGAGGAAAGAAGGGATTAAAAAGAACCTGCAAGAAGGAGAGAGACAGAAATCGTAGGTCTGTGGAAGAAAGAGGCATGAGGTGAAACAAAGCCTGGTCAGCCTGGGATTCGCAGCCCCAGCACTTGGAAGCACCGGGCTCATAATACAAATATGGGCCACCTGCACTATTTTGTTGTTTTTTGTTTACAAATTTAAACAAGAGATGCATAATTTTATTTTCCACGTTGTAGCCAGATTCGTTTGTAATGTTGCGTCCCCAAACTTTAGTAAGAATATCTAATGGAATTGTAACCACTCTTTTGATTTATAGGTTAAAAATGCATTAAAATGTTAATCCGAAGCTACACAATGGCAGACTTGCCAACACACACGATGATGCCACCGTGTGTCACACAATATCGGCTTCCAACACACGGGCACCCGATGAGGAGCCGATATCACAAGGTGGAGGGGAAAACGAGCTGGAAACCACTGCAGAGAGTGGATTTCAGCTTGTTTTCCGAGGCTTTGAACTGCCTACGATCATCGTCCATTAAGGGGTGTGAAAACACCCAGAACATCGGCACCAGCCTCAGTATTTGTATTTGTATTTTGTATTTGTAAGTTTATTTATATAGCGCGTGTATACCGACAGGTCTCTTAGCGCTTGACAGAAAAGAGGTTGCATTCAGGCCGGTGCGGACAGTCCTGGTGGTGAATGAGGTTAAAATGTGTCTTTAAATAGCAGAGTTTTTAGCAACTTCCGGAAAGGGAGCAGACCTGGTTCCTTTCGTAAGGTATCCGGCAGTTGGTTCCAAAGTCGTGGCAGAGTGACTGAGATAGCTCGTCCACACTTGGTGACCAAGTTGCTCCGAGGGCAGACTAGTTGAAAGGCATCTTCTGAGTGAAGTACTCGCCCTGGCACATATTTAACTAGAGGTTCCCTTATGTAGCTAGGGGCGTGACCATAAAGGGTTTTGTGAGCAATACACAGGCCTTTGAATTTTGCGCGCTGTCTGACAGGCAACCAGTGTAGCTTGCGCAGCAGGGGTGAAGCATGGGTCCTCCTAGGAAGGCTAAAAATCAGCCTAGCGGCGTCATTCTGTACAACCTGGAGTCGATTCATGAGTTAAACCTATCTGCCATGAGTCGAATTGGACTGGTGCGAGGTGGCCACTATAACTAGTGACCAGCATATGCCAGGCCAACTTCTCACAGTGACATTTTCATAATTTCTCTGTAATTATGAGTGACATTTCAACGACTATGAGTGACTCTTTCTCACAAGCAAAATCCAGAAATGAAGAGGAGGGAAACCTATAATTATCAAAAATTACACCCATTTGAGAACAAGTAACTCTAAGACGATCTTAAAAATCTTGGAAGTAAGTGCTCAGGGCTAGGCAAAACATGAATGCATATACTGAAAAAAACGTAACTGTCGGTTTCCTTTCAGAGTTTCGAAACATATTTTAATGATTTAATCTAGCAGGTATTCTTGGAAGTAGTATTTTGGGCTAGGCAAAAAATGTATACATATATTTCAGACTACTGCCCTTTCAGAAGCTCAGCTCTACCAGGGATGAAAAGGCATGGATTCGTGGATATTCAGCAAAACAGACGAGACACCGGCATGGTTAGGGAGAGCCAATACACACGTAAAGGAATGAGACTGCATAATGCACCACAGAAAGAATTTGATGAGCAACGCTGTTAGCACAAGCACCACTTTAAATATCGGGTGCTCCCACTGAGCCCAAAAGAAATGAAGTTATTTCTGTCCTGCATTATACATACCTGGGTGGAATCAGGGCTCCCATGGCCAGACCTCCGTTTTGAACACAAGTGAGCACAAGGCAGTTGATACCGGCGTCTCCTTGGCTCTCAGTGACACCCTGTTTAAATAAATTCACTGCCCCGAACTCCCCGGGGTCTCGCACCTAGGAGTCTGGGAGCAGACCTCCTCTATCAGCCGTCTCAGCTCTGGATCAAATACCGGAAGCCGGCTGCAGCGCGAGCCTGCGTTGATGTTGCAGTGATTTGAAGATAATCCCTCCTCGTAAACGAAAGCGCCGATACACAAGAGTATCAACTCATCTTGCCTCCCTGCTGTGGTGAGAGCGGCGAGGTCAGGAGGAGTCAGAGCTGCGCAGAACTTCAAGAAGCGCGGGCAGCAGGAAGTCAATTAACTTCACCAGTGGGCACGGACTGCAGTGACGTCAGTTTAATTTCGACGCCACGTGCCTCTACAAGTTGGATACATTGTAGCAGTACTTGCAGAGCTGCAAGCAGATCTAGCCAGCCCATTAGCCTCTGCCTGCTGGGAGCAGTGCACACCGCGCTGACAGGCGCTCGCCGCTGCAGCTCAGTTCATCATGATGTGCATTTATATAGCAGTACAGGAGGCGCTATAATGCGTGACAATGCATTTCAGTGCGGTGATGCGGATCACCACACTGAAATGCGTTAGCATCACACCTGATGCGCGATACTTGGCAGGACTGCTCACACGGTGAGATTTGGGCTCAGGTATAAAATACATTTTGACAGCGTGTCCTGAGCCAAAGAGGGCGCCAGATGGGCGGGGGCAGGTATAAACACCTCGCCCCTACCCTCTGTGCACCAGAAGTAATGCAGCTGATGCGCCGGGCTGGGGGACTCCTCCCCGGGGTCCCCTCAACTAGAGGGAAGGTGGTGTGCCTAATATGACACTAAGGTGGCTGCCCTTTTGAGGTGGCCCACTGCGTGAGCCGCGGGCAGCCTCAATTTCAAGTGGCATAAGTCACAAACTCCTACAATCACAGCATTATCATGTTAGTACCCCCTCACATGCCTTTGCTGGTGTAAATAATTGCATACAAAAATGCACACAAGCACGGAATTGTGCCCTAACATATACGTTCTTAATTCTCCGACTCGATCTTGTGATCGCACGTTGACATAGGCATATAGTGAAATGTACAATGGGGCTGGCACGATTGCACACCCTCTAGTGCCAATGCTTCAGCCACTGGTTCTTCCCCATGGCATTAGTACGGCCTCCTCCTTGCCACAGGCGGACAAATGGAAACAATTACCTGTTGCAGTAACATGAAGCTGGGCATGCGCCGAGGCGAGGCCAAGTTTGTTGCGTGCGATACAGCGGTACGTGCCCATGTCTTCCAGGGTCACCCCTTCGATCTGCAGCCAGCTGGACAGCTCGTACTTCAGGGGTCCTCCCCTAGACTGGCAGGGAGGAAGAGGGTAAAGGTGATTCACCAATACTGGGTATCATAGGGTAACAATAAGTTCGCACTACAATATTTCGAAGATAATGTTAAGGATGTAGCATAGTATAGTGCACATGATTCCTATGGTAATACTCTGGATTTTTCACAAAAAGCTGTGTATTTGACATTTCATACTCAGGCCTGGGCGTGAAATTCTGCTCCGCTCGTGGAGTATTCAAAGTTTTTCCCACTTCGTGTATCGTAGAGTTCCAAAAAACTCTGCACCATGTAGCAGAGCCAACATTAAGTTGACAAGTGAGGAAAATCTTACTCCAGACCACCTCCCAGCGAGATTTCTCAACGCGCGCGGCCGCATATGGCCACTACCGCTCGCGTTGAGAAGCCTTCCATTCGCTCTGAGAAAGCTGCCGTTCAAGCAGAACATCTACTCAAGGGGCACAAAGAAGCATTGCCCTCTTGCGCTGCGCGAACAGAACAACCAAAAGCACTCCGCCGCTTGCAGAAATCCGCAAAGCGCAGCGAAGTATTTTGGTAACTCCGCATAGCGGAACTTCGTGAACTACGCCCAGACCTAGTAATATTCCAGCACTCTTATCACATAATATAGTGCAATATTCCTCTTACAATGCTCTGAATTTAACAGACTGTAGAGCAGTATTCCCACTGCGTTTCTCTGGATTTTTGAGAATACAGCACAAGACCCCTGGTGCTATGAACCAGATGGAACTTGCTAGAGCTCGTCATTGCCTTTACAATACACTTTGTTTGTCAGAGTGCAGCGCAACAGCCATTTCACAGTGCTGTGGATTGGACACACTATAGCAGAGTAGGAGAAAGTCCATGATGAACTGATTCATGTTTCCAAGTGATCATCAACAAGACACTATAAGTGTTAACAGAAAGAACCATCATTGTGAGTCACTGTATGAATCATCTTTAGGCACCAAACTCCCCTTGGTCTTGTTTTTTTAATGAAGACATAAGACATTCAAAAACATACTCTAATGGTAGCATATGGTATATTTGTAGGATTTGAGGGTGCTTTTTATATTTTGCTATTAAATTTAATGGGATTATGATACAAGAGGGAAGAATAAAATTGATTAAAATGTAATTGTTGTGTTCCTGGTTGTTGTGATTGTTGACAGTCTGAGGTGTTTAAATGTAGCCTCTCCAGGTTTGATCTATTATAGTACATATTAATTAGCAGGTGCGTTTAGTGTTCTGTTGACATTTAGTCTGGATCAAACAACACAATCCCCTTTTCCTGGTTTTATTAATATTGCTTTATTCATGAATGAATGGTCCATTGTTGTACATTCATCCTCATTGATATTGTTTCTTCCACTGCTATTCTAGTTCACTCACATGTTCATCTGCATTTACTTCCTTTCCTCCTATCAGATCACCTACGTTATGATATGTCATCATAGAACCTTGGTTAGCTATTTATGTGATGTCATGGAATGTTGGCCATTCTTCTGGGCTCCCTGGTCCCTTACTGACCTCTTCTCCTCCGTTAGCCTGTGGGCCTTTATATAATTATTTGTGATATTAATAAATCCTTTTATACTATCCACTTGGCTTTTTGTCATAACAATTTGGTGAGAAATTTAAAAGGACTGAATGCCCACAGCCAACTCATCTGGAAGGAATCTACTGATTTCAACACATCGTTTGATTATAGAAACAAACTTTCTTCAACCAAAAAATAAAAGAAGGATTCTTCTCCATTTTCAACTAAATCGCAAGTACTCTATGGCAATTGCTACATTTAATATTGCCCATCGCAAGCGCATTACTAATTATAAAGATCATTAAACATTTACCGTTTTGGCAGTTTGGCAGTTGCGAGCGTTTCATTCAATTGACATTTGGCATCGGCTTGAGCACCTCTATGACGTATACGTGCATGGCAGCCTGAATTTAACCTCTGCCCTTGCCGTACACATCACACGCACAACATGAATTACGTGCGCCCATTTTGAAGTCATGCATTGTCAGTGTAATTGATACGATTGACCGCATTCTTGACAGAAATACAGCGCAGGAAGGAAACGTTTATTACAAACAGAACTTAAACGGTAGTAAGTCACATAACTAGCAAGAATAACATATCAACTTTACTTTACTAAACTATATCACAACATTAATTGTATACTACTTTATACACTGGTTTACTACTTTAAAAAGAAATATAATATGGCACAAAGCAATAACATTTGTGTACCAGCACACTTCCTAAGTGAACCTGGCAAACCTCCAATGCGATGGAAGAGTTGGTTAAGAGCTTTTGAAAATTACCTGGTTTCTATAGATGGCATTAGGAAATGCGGGACAGGAAATATTTGATAGCTTGCCAGAATATGAAAGTCCACCGGGACAATTTATACCATTGGATGAATACCAGGAGGCAGTTAAACGCATGGAAAAACAGTTCTCTGAGGAACCCAATATAATGGTTGGCAGACATAAATTTGCTATGCGAAAGCAAACAGAGGGAGAAAGTATAGAAGAATACATTGCTGCACTGCGTGTTCTTGCATCTAACTGTGAATTCAATGACATGGTTGACACTTACATAAGGGACCAATTAGTTTTTCACTGTTTTTAAAAAAAACATACAGGAAAGGTTATTAGCGTGTAGAAATCCAACATTGCAAGAAGTCATAGATATAGCGAAAGGAATAGAACGATCGTTAGTTTCTACTAAAGAATTTTTAAATTATAGTGTGAATACTAATGTTTTCTCTTTACAGGAAAAAAAGAAATATGAACAGAAACCAAGGGATAGAAGTAAAGGTGGTAGAAAATGAGGTAAAACATATACTTGTTTCAGATGTGGTTCCCACAATCACTTTGCAGACTTTTAAGGTTGTCCAGCAAAAGGTGTGTAAAGTGTAAAAAAATGGGACATTTTGCTACATCATGTAGAAACACAAAAAGTTTTGCCAGCAGTGAAGTAAAAGTTAATGCAATTGATGATTTTAATGAAGAAATGTGCTCTAATATTGTATTAACAGTTGAAGTAACAGAAGGAAGAATTAAAGGACCACTAGGAAATGTGTACATTGGTGAAGTTGAATTATATTTTACTATTAAATTTAATGGGATTATGATACAAGAGGTAAGAATAAAATTCATTAAAAATATAATCGTTGTGTTCCTGGTTGTTGTGATTGTTGACAGTCCGAGGTGTTTAAATGTAGCCTCTCCAGGTTCGATCTATTATAGTACATATTTACTAGCAGGTGCATTTAGCGTCCTGTCAACATTTGTTCTGGATCAGACAACACAATACCCGTTTACTGGTCTTATTAATATTGCTTTATTCATGCATGAATGGTCCATTGTTGTACATTCATCTTCATTGATATTGTTTCTTCCATTGCTATTGTAGTTCACTCACATGTTCATTTTCATTTACTTCCTTTCCTCCTATCAGATCACCTACGTTAAGATATGTCATCATAGAACCTTAGTTAGCTATTTATGTGATGTCATGGAATGTTGGCCATTCTTCTGGGCTCTCTGGTCCCTTACTGACCTCTTCTCCTCCTTTAGCCTGTGGGCCTTTATATTATAATTCTTTGTTATATTAATACATCCTTTTATACTATCCACTTGTCTTTTTGTCATAACATCCATGTTGTGGATTTTTTAAATTGATGAGGTTAATTTTGAGTTTAGAGGATGTGGTGTGTCAGTAAGTGAGTCATTAAATTGGGAATGGAGCATTCTCAGTAGTTTACTAAACGCGCTATGGTTAGGTCGCAACACAATTCTCAGTAAAACTTTGCTCAATCCCATGGAAGCTATGGCGCAAGCAGCAGTTAAAAATACCAGATGTGGGTACATTTCAAGCAGTACAAACAATTTTAAAGTAAAGGGAAAATATGAAAAAAGAACCAAAATCCCCTCAGGGGAACCAGAAATATGCATTTTTAAGGCCAACCACCACTGAGTAGAGATCAATTTCACCAAGTCGACCTTTGGTACTTATGGTTCTATTTAGGGCCTGATTACCGGTGAAGGTGCTATTTACAGCACCTCACAAAAATAAATACTCTGGGGTATGTTATTTAATGGGTGCGATAAATAGCAACTATTAGGAGTTTTTGGGGAATAACATTCAGATTTTAGTGTTAATTCACTAAAATCCACATGATCCAGTAAATACCATACACCATTCCCCTGTTAAATTACAGGAGGAATTTACTGCTGAATTTAAACAAAGGTTGAGGTATTTAATGCATCAGATAATTATCAGATACATTAAATAACTTACAACTCTTAATTCTGACCAGTTGGCAAACAGGGGTTTACACAAAGGTCAAAATACACTGATATACTCGTAATCATGCTCTTATTGTTTGGTAGATAGGGTACTGTTTCTGCCAGCGGAGCCTGCACTGGCTCTGCCAGTTGAATCCTTAAACTGACAGCCCTAAGGCATAAAGCAGTCCTTCAAAGTTCCTGAGATGTTCTAATGTACTTATTTTTCTTGTTGCGTACTACCAAGAAAATTCAGAAAAAAGTAAAAATGATACCACTACCCTAGGAGAAAACTCCAAGTGTATCAGGACCATTCATTTTTGGATTTTCAAAAACAATATACAGGTCTGGGATTGTGTTTTTGCAAAACCTGACACTTTACTCTAAAAACCACTGAAATTCACCAGTTATACTTAACTGAAGTAACTATAACTTGTGTTATGTTAAAAAATTTGTAGAGCGCACGTATAACCAAGGGTGTCTTGGCGCTAGTCAGAGTGATGAGCAAATGCAAGAGAAGAAACTAATGGTCAAAGAGCCAAGTTTGTGGGGACATTGTGAATTTTAGAAGGGAGGGAGCTGATCTAATTTGAAAAGGAAGCAGATTCCACTGTTTGGTTGCTCCTGCCAGAAAACTGCTTCCACCCTATTTGGATTGTTTGTATCTGAAGGTGTTTATTTTAAAAGATCCTATTGATCTAAGATTTCTGGTTGGAACGTACCAGGAAATAGCTTTCCTCAGAAAAGCTGGTCTGAATCATGGAGGGTCTTGAAGGTATATAAATTTGGGATAGAAATTTGATCCTATTTTTTTACAGTCCACCAGTGAAGATCTTTTATGGCAAGAGAGACAGACTGATGCTAGGGAAGTCATAGCAGTAACCTTGCAGCTGAGTTCTGCAGAACTTGAAGTTTGTTAATATATTGAGCCCGCAGGCTGATATATAGGCCATTACAGTAATCTAACTAAGAAAGTATTAATGTGGAAATGATTGTCTTTCTGGAATTAATGGGGAGAAAGTTTAATATTTTCTTCAGGATTATAAGGGTGTTATAGGAGGATGAAATGACTGCATTAATTTGCTTACAAAGATTCAATTTATCATTCAAGATTACCCCCAGAAAAAAGTGCAGGACAAATTAAGAGCTATTATCAGAAACTAGCTCTTCTGGAGACCAAATTAATTTAATTTGGTAAATAATGGTGGGGATCCCTCCATAACTATGGATTTAATTATGGTTACTAAACCCGCTCTGAATGATTTTAATATGGAAAAAATGGCCGGCAAGTATCTTGCCAAGAAACAACAATGCTATGAATATAGTGAGACAGTGGCCGATTATCAGCAGTTAGGGCATGGCAACAGGTAGCGTCAGGACATATAAAGCAGATAAAGAATAGGCAGGGAGATATAGTGTCGGATGCGGCGGAGATCAGGGATGCTTTTAAGGAGTATTATGAGGTATTATACACAGCTGCAGCCCCACCTGAAGGAAGTAAGGTACTGCATGAGTATGAGTATGTTTCAAATGTGAGGGTGTCACAGGAGGAGGCTTTTTTATTGGGGGCTGAAATCTCTCAGGAGGAGCTCTAAATGGCTCCTCAAGTTCTTCCATCAGGGAAGGCCACTGGTACGGATTGTATACAACTAGAATTTTATAAAGCTTCTGTGAACGAGATCGGCCAGAAAATCATGGGATTGTTTAGGGAGGTTAGAAATGGGGCCGCACCAACGGTTTCGTGGGGGACGGCAAACATTATTTTTTTTTTAAAGAAAGGGAAGGATCCTACTAATATGGGTTCTATAGACCAATAACATTACTAAATAATGATATTAAGCGTTACTCAAAGATATTTGCATCTCGTCTTAATAAAGTTATGCAGCAGCTAGAACAGTCTGGCAACATGATTTATTCAGGGGAGGAAGACGGACAACCATGGTAGACAGCTTATTTCACTATTTGATGCTTCGGAAGTTCTAAGAAAACCTATGGCTGTGGCTTTTTTAGACGCCAAGAAGGCTTTCAACCGAGTGTGATGGAGCTATCTATGGAGGTGTCTGGAAGCTAATCGTCTAGGAGCAGGTATTATAGCCAAACCTATAGCCCGTTTACAGATCATGGGAGGAGAGACTGGGGCGTTTTCAATAGAGAGGGGAACTAGACAGGGGTGCCCCTCTTCCCCCTGTTGTTTGCTTTATATATAGATCCCTTTCATCTGAGCCTTGAGGCTTCCCGGAATATTTCTCCGATTAGGCTACAGGGCTGGGATTCAATGTTGTTGGCTTATGCTGATGATTTTGCGATCATTACCTCTGATCCTCATAGAGCGATGGCCGAAGTTAAAATAATGGCCGAGTATTTTGGTATACAATCAGATTATCTGTTGAATAGAGCCAAAATCCAGATCCTAATAAACAGGAATACCTCTGCCGCTGACAGTAGGATTGTGGAGGAAGCTATATATCTAGGCATGCGTGTAAGGGCAAGGTTGGAAGATATCGTAGACATAAATCTCACTCCCATAATGGGCAAAATTAAGAATGACATGTGGCGATGGGACAACCTAAAATTGCCTATAATCGGTAGACATAATCTAATTAAAATGACGATTTTGCCTAAATTATTATATATATTTTGCACAATTCCACTTGAAATACACAATGACTGGTTTAAGCAGATCGAGAGGGAGGTTGCTAGATTTATTTGGTCTTATAAGCGGACTCGTAGATCTAATATATTTTTATCTCTTCCAGGGGATAGGGGGGGTCTTGGACTACCTAACTTGAAATTATATTATCTAGCAGCTGCTTTACAATATTATTGGCCTCTTTTTGGCATTAGGAAAAAGGAAGCAATCGATTCTAACTATGTTCCATCAATATTCGTCAATTTGATTGGCTCACAGGCCAATGGATGTCTACTCAAAATTTATGAACCAAATTACTTTGAAAAGACTCGCTTTAAGACTTTAATAGCAGGATTTCGAAATTGGTCGGTGATTAGGAATAAACTTGAGCTTGGCAGGTATAATAGAAATACACCATTGATCAATAATGATCAGCTACCTGAGGCTCTGTCAGATGAGTGTTTGGTAAGGTGGGAGAAAGCAGGTGTCTACAGGATAGGTGATCTTTTAATGGGGGATCATATTGCCTCCTTTGATGTAGTTAGGGTCAGATTTAACATTGGGCATCAGGATATTTTAAAGTTTCTACTAATAAGATTTTCTTTTTAGAAAAGCTGGCGGGGCAGCAGGTCTTGCATCGGTTCCTTTGATGGAAGCTTTAATTGGTACTTCCGGTTTTTCAATATCGTTATTGTATAGTTTGCTGTTGGATGGTGTTACTGATGACCTTGAAAAACATGTGCTGAAATGGCAGGCTAGGTTAGATGTCGTTGATTCTTCTTTTATGAAGTCAATAGAGATGGGTAACCTTGTATTATGTTCTGCAAACTTGTGGGCACAACATTTTAAGACTCTTTTTGACTTGTATATTACGCCTGCAAAAATTGTTAAGGGAGGGAACCCAATGCTTTAGGTGTAAGGCAAATGGGGTGGATGTGATTCATATCTTCTCTACGTGTCCATGCTTACAATTAATACGACGAGATATATTTGTCTTTCTGTGGTATGTGCTAAAAGAAGATGTGCCTCTTTCTCCTCAGCTTATGTTACTAGGGGTAACTGCACAAGATGGCCCTGGCAGCGAGCTCTTATTTATAGCAATGTCAGTTTTCAGATTATGTGCTGCCTCTGCCTGGTTAGATTCTTCCCCCCCCAACTTTTCAGAAGTGGAAAGGTCGGCTGTTACACATATTTAATTTGGAAAAACCACTCTACGAATAAAGAGGCAAAAAAGGAAGAAGTAAAGGGCTGGGTTAACATATTAACTCAGGTGGAGTAATTTGTTTATCATGAATAATTATCCAAATTTAATAATGTGTCTTTCTCTTCTTATGAATTTGCTTTCAGTCCTATGTTAGTTGTTTTAGCTCTCTGTATTTTATTATTTATATTTATGGAAACATAGGTGTTATGAAAAGGACTTGTGTTTTATACAGACTTAAGCTGCTGTTTGCTTTTTTTTGTTTCCATCTTCTGTTTTGTGTATTTATAAAATAAAAATATTATTAAAAACAAGATTACCCCCAGACTCTTGGCTTTAGTTGTAGGTGAGGGAAGCATGCCCAATTCAGCCGCCAGCTGGTTGCAGGCCAGAAGTTGGGATTGTTTCCTAACAAAATCACCACTGTCGTTTCTGAGTTTAGCTTAAGACAGTGCTTGTTCCTCCATATGCTAATTTGTCTCATGCAGTTCTGAATTCGATGGCTAGTGTCATTGGAATTATTAGAGGCGGACAGCGCAATCTATGTGTCATCTGGGATGTGAGTGAGAAGCCAAAGAATTGAATTAGAGGGGGGAAGTTCCGCTACACAAAAATTAAAAAGAGTAGGGCTGAGCGATGATCCCTGTGGAACTCCACAGGGCAGAGAGAAGGAACTGGACGAGAAAATATCTAATTTTACCGTGTTCTCTATATCAGTAAGGATGGAATTAAGCAATTTCAAGGCTTTCAAATGGCGAACCAAGGTGGAATGGTACACTGTATCAAATGCCGCCAACAGATCCAAAAGGATCTGGGCGGCTGTTCCGCCCTCATCCAGAATGATCTTAAGTTAATTGGTGGCCTTAATTAGGGCTGTCTCAGTACTGTGTTCCGATCTGAACCCAAATTGAGATGGATCAAGTTGGTTGTTCTTTTTGATGAAATGATTCAATTGACAGTTCATGATCTTCTCAATGATTTTGGATGGACAGGGAATTCTAGAGATGGGTCGGTAGTTAGAAGGGTCTTCGGAATCAAGGTTAGCTTCTTTTAAGAGTGGAAGAATAGACTCACTTTTCCTAATGGTCCGAAAAATTCCTGTGGTAAACATGGAATTAAAAATGGCTGTCAGTTTCGAGGCTATAGGCTTTAAGATGGACTTAAGCACTGAAGGAAGGCATGGATCATCTGGTGATCCAGATATGGTGCCCCCTCCATGCATACTGGTGTCAACAATGATGTCATTTTAAATGTGTAAACTACGATCTTTCTTTTATGGTTACTCCCACTTTTTGCCTGGTGTTAGTATGTTTTGGCTGTAGTTTGCTGGGATCCTGATAATCAGGACCCCAGCATCTGTGCTCTCCCTCCCAAAATGGCTTTGGTAAGTACCATGGTACCTCCCAAATAGCTACTAGTGTACCCTTATAAATCCCTAGTATATGGTACCTAGGGCATTAGGTACCCCAGGGGTCTCCCATGGGCTGCAGCATGTATTGTACCACCCATACGAGCTACTTAAACTCTGACTAAATGTCTGCCATTGCAGCTTGTGTGAGATGGTGCTTGCACCTCTCACAACAGATATAAGGTTTCTTATATTTTATATCACTGCACTTAAAATCTATAAGTAACATCTATGGTAGGCCCGTCCGTACTGATGGCAGGGCACCTGGTTATAAGTGAGAGGGTGTCCCTGCATGAGCAGGACACCCCTACAAACTCTGGAGTTGATTCCCCAAGCTTTGTAAGTGCGGTCAGCCATTTTAAGACATATAGTGGACATCAGTCATTATAAGATGTCTTGTACCACCGCAGCTTGACTGCGGTGGAGACTGCGGTGGACCAGCAGCGCTCCTCTTACTGGACTTGAGCACGGCCTTCGACACGGTTTCACATGCCATCGTGGTGGATCGTCTTGAAGCCTCAGGCATTGTAGGAGTGGCCTTGCAGTGGCTGATCTCTTTTTTAAATGATCGCTCATTCCAAATCTTTTCACATACCATTAAATCAAATTCAGTAGCTCTAACATCAGGAGTACGTCAGGGCTCGATCTTAAGTCCTCTGCTTTTTAATCTTTACGTTCGCCCTTTGGCAGACATTGCAGAAAAGTCTGGGTTAACCATTTTCTGGTATGCAGATGATACTCAGATCATTTTCTCTCTTTCATCTGCTCAGCATGGGAACCCTTCCTTGCTCCAGCTCGGACTGCGTAATATCTCTTTGTGGATGTCCAGTAATGCTTTAAAGCTGAATGGCTCTAAAACTGAGGTCCTCATTCTGGGAAACAATCCTGAACTCTGGGGAGCTAGCCATTGGCCTGACTCACTGGGGCCTCTACCTGCTCCGGTCCCGAAGGTTAAGAACTTGGGTTTTACCATTGATAATAATCTTTCTCTCAGAGCCCAAGGGTCTGGAGTCACCGCGTCTTGATTTGTGGTCCTCAAGTGGTTAATAAAACTCCTTTGGTTATTTCCACCTGCAGCCCAAAGAACCTTATTGCAGGCAATGGTGATCTCCAGACTTGACAATGGCAATGTATTGTACTTATGAAAAGAGAGTGCAGAATCAAGGAACACAAATGGAGACTTTCAAAGACTAGTACAGATAGATGTATCTATTTAGCCAAACAAAAAACTTACCCTGGGGTTTTAAAAGAGGCTAAAACTAAGTACTACTCAGAAAGGATTGAAGAAACAGGAAGTTCATCTAAAGAACTTTACAAAGTAATTCGGGAACTTTGTAAGCCCACCTCGTTGTCACTATCTATGGCACCCTCGTTTGAGAACTGTGAGTTACTCAACAACTTTTTTACAGATAAAGTGACAAAAATCTATGCAACTTTTATTCCCTCAAACAATGAAGACAATACGGTTTGGGAAAACTTAGCTCCTCACCCTGCGGCTCACACCCATTTAGATAGTCTGTCACCTTTCTCCGAAGAACAAGTGGCTAAAGCCATGACAGAAGTTAAGGTAGGATCCCCATTAGACCCATGTCCACACTTCATTTTCTCTAGTTTAGTGTCAGTACTATGTCTCCAGGTCACCAAAGCCCTTAACCAATCGTTAGAGTTTGCTTCCTTCCCAGATATCTGGAAAAAAACAGTTGTTTTCCTCCTTTTAGAGAAGCCAGGTCTCGAAATTTACGATCCAGCCAATTATAGACCAATCTCCCAACTACCATACCTGTCTAAAGTTTTAGAGAAATTGGTTAATAAACAACTCACAACTTTTATTGAAACTAACAATCTACTGGATCTTTCACAAACTGGATTTAGGGCTAACAACAGCACTGAGGCTACCCTGCTAGCTGTGTCAGATAATATTAGGTCACTAGTTGACCAGGGCAAAGCTGTAGCACTGATCCTTTTGGACCTCACTGCGGCTTTTGACACTGTATTCCACAGCAAACTACTACAAATTCTGTACGAAAAAGGACTTTGTTCAAAAGCTCTAGCTTGGTTCGCGTCTTTCCTTAAAAACTGAACCCAGATAATTCAAATGGGTCCTTACTCCTCCACTGCAAAAAGAATTAATTATGGAGTGCCACAGGGAGCTACTCTGAGCCCTACTCTTTTCAATATATATGTTGCTTCCCTAGCAGATATCAGCAGGAAATGGGGCTTCGACATATGCTCCTATGCTGATGACACACAATTGATAATTCCCCTGTTTGATAGGTTGACAAAAGTAGATACTAAAGATAATCTCATCCACTGTCTTACAGAAATTGCAAGTTCGATGTCTGGACATTGTTTAAAACTTAATGCAGGAAAATCGGAGATCTTACTTTTCGGAGGCGCTAATGCAATTTGGGATAATAGTTGGTGGCCCCAAGCATTGGGAACCGCTCCTGAACCAAGGCAGGCTGCCAAGAACTTGGGCTTCATCTTTGATGATGCCCTATCCATGCAGAATCAAGTACGACTACTATGAGGGAAAGGTTTCGCTACATTAAAACTTTTTAGAAGACTTTTTCCATGGATCCCTTTAAACTGTAGGAAAACGGTGACACAGGCACTTCTTGTGAGTAGGCTAGACTATGGCAATGCACTGTATGTTGGGATGGCTGATTATATTTTTACCTGGCTGATTATCTTTTTACCAGACTACAAGTGGTCCAAAACACCGCTGCCAAACTGATATGCAACAAGAGTAGATACAGTTCAGCCTCCTTCTGTATGAAGGAATTACACTGGCTACCTGTACGCCAAAGAGCCAACTTTAAACTCATGTGCTATGCACATAGAGCACTATATAAAACAGGTCCACAAATCCTACATGGTAAATTAAAATTTCGGGCACAGGCATCAGTCAAGCATACGACTAAAGCCAGGATGGGTGACCGATCTTTCTCAAAATCAGCAGCCCTCCTTTGGAACAAACTCCCTCCGGAAGTACGCCTGACTGAAGATTACCTAATGTTTAGAAAAAAGCTAAAAACACATATATTCCCAAGCTACTAATTTGATAATTGGAATCTTACATCTGCTTGCACTCTACTATGTTTCAGCGCCGTGATGTCTCTTGGGATGAATGTTGCGCTCTACAAGTACATATAAAAAAATTAATAAATTCTTGGGTGCAGATAAAACCTCTGTTCGCCGTTTACAGCTCATTTAAAACGCGGCCACTTGCCTGCTTTTTCGGTTGCCTCGACAAGCCTCTATATACCCTCTGCTCCATCAACTTCATTGGCTTAAGGTAAACAAACGCATCAAGTTCAAGGCTCTATGTTACATGTTTCGGGTTAAGCACGGCTTGGCACCCTAAACATACAAAGCCTGGTCAAATCTTACCTGCCAGCTGAGATCGGCCAGCTTCTTTCTTTTTTCTGTTCCTAGAGTGTGGTTGACCCGTATGAGAGGCCGCTCGTTCCCTTTCTTTGGAACTTAGGACCTGTCAGTCTCTTGTAGCCTTCGTAAAAAGCTAAAAACCTTTCTTTATAACCATGTTAAATCCCTCTGTTTCAACTATCTGCAATCTCGCTTGCCCTGCTTAATGCTGGGAAACCCTGTTGTGTAGCTGTGCGCTTTATAAATCTTTGAAATAAATAAAAATAAAAAACTATATAATGGCTGCGCCAAACCTTGTCACGTTTGGTATCAAACATGTTGGAATCATACCCCAGCACCGCTCCCGTTGTTGCTGGTATGATCCCATGTACTGGGGAGCTCATTAGAGAAGCCCGAGTACTCCCGGTAGCAGCCTGTCAGGGTCTGCCAGCAAGCTATTGCTGCCACCGACCACAGACACTGTGTGGCCCTCCTCCTGCTGAGCTGAGCTCAAGCAGGGGAAGGTAGAACAATAGGTTTCCTGTCACAGGGAGGTGTGACCACCTCGCAGACAAGACTTAGTGTATTGGGCTGGGGTGGGGGCTCTCTCAGCTATCACCAGATTGCATTGAAGGCCACATTTGGTGTCCTCCTTGCATACACCGGTTTGAGCTAGTTCAGGAACCTTTTGTTCCTGCTGTACCATAAAACTGGACAAAGAGCAGGAGGGTATCCTCCCCTCTGTCCAGCCCCTCCTCTCGGAGGGATCCCTGATTTGTTCCAACCCTTTACTTGGGTATTTAAGGGCTCCCCCCTGTGGGTGGGTCATCAGATTCGTCACGGAACAAGACACATCTTTGAAACCAAGACACTCTATGACCCTCTGGACACTTGGACTTTGTTGGACTTCGCCTGGAACCAAGACTACATCAAGGAAGACTCCTGCTCCTCCTGGTCTCGCTCTTCTGCAAGTGTTCTGGCTCATCTGTGTCTGTGCTTCACTCAGAATCTTCAGGGACCTGTGGGCATCAAGGTCATCTAAAGTTATCTCCCTTGGAGTGAAGGAGTCAATCCCCTGCATCTGCAGGCACCGCATCAAAGCCGACCGGTCTGCTGCTCCTGTCATCCTACGGACATCCCGAGGCTCAGCAACATAGGTGGTGGTTCTGTGGTTCCACTGAGGCCTGACCTATTTTCCCTGCAATTTGGATGACAGTATCCCTCATCAGAGCCACTGGGACCGAATCCCTATGCAACACGCTGACTTGTCTTTGCCTAGGCTTGTTGGTGCTGCACTCCAGAGATATTCAGGCTACAAGAAGGTCCAGCCTCCAGCCAACATCTCATTCCTTGAAAAACAGCATCCTCTCTGCATCCCTTACATCGTGGGATTCTATCTTTGGTGAGCTGTCTGAGGTCCTCTTGCGACTCCAGTGCCTTCAGACTGTGGGTCCTCTCCAGGGGTCTTCTCCTTTGGTGGGCTCCCATGTTTGTTCCGGACATGCTCTGACTCCTCCATGTGGTGAGTCCCTTGGACCTTGCTGGTCCCAACTATTGCATCTTTTTGTCTTCCACGGCTACAAAGGCTTGTTGGTGCTCCCGTTGGACACCGACCACCTGACACCAACATCCGATGTGGGACAGCTTGTGAACAACTCCTCGTCTTCCACAGCATTACCAGGTCCCCACAGCTGCAGTGACAAGGTCCTTGTGAGCTCTTCTGAACTTCCTGGCAAAGGTGGGCATTGTGCTTCCATGCCTCCTGGTCACCTCCGATTGGCATAGACTATGTCCACCCTTGGATTCCACCGGACTTCTGCACAGACTTCTCCAAAGGCCTTTCTTCCCAAGTCGACCATTGTTGTCTACGAGTGGGTCCGACATCACTTCTCCCCTAGTCACCCGGCTTCCCTGGTGCAGATAATCTGGTTACTGGGGCATCCACAGGTGGGACGACTCTCCAACCTTTTGTCCTCCAAAGGGCTTCTTCAGAGTCCTCTGGGAAAGGTCCTTTTCTTTAAAACTGCCACTGTGACTTCTCCATTGACTTCTATTGAACTCATGGCTGTGTTTCCACTCTGCACACAGCCTCCTTGGGGTTCCTGGGTACTTACCTTGGGTGGTTCCTTGTTTCCTAAGCTCTTCTAAGTCATTTGTTCCAAGTCCCGTTCTCCATTGCAGTTCACATTCCATTTATTTAGTATATGGTTTGGTCCACCCCTGGAGACCAGTGTATATTTGTGCTACTTGCCTGATTTCTTTGACGTATTTTTATGTGTATTATTGATATCTACGGATAGGAGGTGTACTGATTAATAGTGATTGTGTTGTGTTAATAAATGTTCTTATTTTTCATAAACACCGTGTAGTTCTTTCTCATATAATCTACCCTATTTATTAAATGTGGTAAAACAAGCTGCTTTACACTTCTTCAAGCTAAGCCTGAAGGCTGCTCTCCACAGCTAACCCTTTGAGAGCTCTAAGATTATCAAAGTCCACTAAAATCACCATAAGGTTGCCTGGATCAGTGCTAGGAGCATCACTTATATACGTGTGCACCATATACTAAGCCATCCTCCTACAAAATGTCATCATTGATGTTATCAATGATATCATAGAACACGACAAGCCTGATGCACTATGGTTGGTCTTAAGCAGTGCATGGCGAGGGTGTAAGTGATGGTTACTTCACTTTACTACAACTGGTGAATTTCAGTGGTTTTTGGTGTTTAAAATGTTACATTTTAACTGACATTTTAACCTAACTATCATGCCACTTTAACCTTTGTTTTTTTCAGTGAAAATGAACAATATACAGGTATGGCATTTAAGTAAGGCAGACCTACTGACTTTGTCAAAGAGCCAGAACACCAAACTATAAAAAGCTGGCCTATTGGCTTTAGCAAAGAGTCTGCACATCAACCTAAATTAAGCAGACCTATTAGCTTTGTCAAAAAGTCACCACAATAATTTATCAATAACCATATTCCAAAGTAATGTTTATAGATATACACAAAGCACTGTATTTAAATTTTTTATTTTAAATATTTCAAATGACGCATTTTCATGTAGGTATGAATGTACGTTTAAGTCTTTCTTTAGCACTCTTCAAGCCATAAAATGCAGCTATACAACGAACCACAAGGGGTCCCCGCACTCCAACAGAAGAGCATACAGCGCCAGCTCCAAGACTAAAAAAAATGGTAAGCTCTCCAGGCATCAGGCATTCAGTGACCCCGGAGACTTCCTATTTGTTTTTCAGAAAACTTTCTTTGCTGCCACTCCTTGGGGCACCACAACAACCGCAATTTTTACAATAAAATCCTAAGTAGGGTATTATAGGATGCTCCCAGGAGGGAGCAGTGAATATTTCATTAGCGGCTTTGCTGTTTCACTAGTAAAGCAACAAGGCCATTTTTCTCTTTTTTTAATATGCACTTGGGTGCCTGGGTCCCACTTGGGCACCACAGCCTATATTTTTGTTTTAAAACGCAGTGCCAGAACCCACGCTGTGCTGCTGGAATCTTTTTAGTTATTTTTATTTGTAATCTTTAGTGAGTGCCCCGGTCCCAATTTAGGCGCTCACAACTTATACAATAGACGCGTGCTGCGGGGAGATGACCTTGGCCTCATAAAGGCCCGCCTGCTCCCCTGCTAGCAGCGATATTGGGTGCCAGCAGCAGCATACTCTATTGGTTTGCTCCCACCAAGCAGGCGCAGCTTTTGCTTCTGCTCCGGCCTGGCAAAATCAAAGCTATGTTCTCAGCTCAGGAGAACGCGGGCAGGGAATTAGGTTTCTGTTCTCTACTCTCACTCTCCCACGTAGGGAACAAGACAGTATCCTGGGGACAGGGGTTCCAGAGACACTTGCTTTCTTCATGACCACTGTGTAATACATATGCATATATAAAATATATAGTTACTGAACTAACTATAACTTGTGCCCCGGACGTACACTCGTTGGTTCATAGCATGAAAATAGCATAAACCCTGGAGGCAAGTGTGATTGCACATGTTGAAAGTGATATGGTGATATGGTGCACTGTTCACAAATCACTAAAGTTTGGAGTGCAGGTATTACTCCATGTTAAACAAGATTGTGTGCACTTGATATGGGTTGCAGAGGTTTTTTGTAAGTAGATTGGGTCTTAAAACCAATGCCTGCTCGAAAAAATCTATGAGAAAGGGCAAAACTTCTGTTGACAATAGATTACGCACCAGTAGGAATCTGATTTGTGCTCATGTTAAATAGTGTTTATAAGGTGTGGATGTCAATTTCCAGAACTTCACTGACATTTTTTAGATATTATAGATTGTTAAATAATGTAGATTGTAGGGATGTCTCTCTTAGAGGTAGTTCTAAGCATTGTTCTAAGGTTGTATGCCATTGTGCTCACTTTAGAAATGTGTGTATTGTAATTTACTATATTATGTAGGGTTGTGGTCAAAGGCCTTGACAGAAGGTGTCTTTCAGTGGCAAATGTATACCTCTCAACCTCTTTTTAAGAGAGTGATCGCATAAAGGTGAATAGAAAATTGGCCACAGGTATAGCATGCTGAATTACTTCAAGTCTACAAACTCTACAATGGTTGTATGGTGCAATCTGTGATGCCATCAATAATTTCATTTAACATGTCATGAGTGATGTAATATGTTAAGTCATAGGCAGCGTATGGTGAGGGAACAAGCTATATTTAGCTCAGTAAACTATGACTGGTCCATTTCAATGTTTTTTTTGTTTTTAAATGTTGGTTTTCATCTAATTTCAACACCTAACGATAATGTCATGTTAACCATAGTTTTTTTCCCTGAATTTCTAGGGTTTGTTTAATATAAGCTAAGCTCCTTTTTACAGTGGTGGCTCCTCTGCTAAGGCGGAAGGCCGTCGCCTCACTACTGCTGTGCAGCAGTGTAAAAAAGAAAAAGAAAATTATATTAACACAATGTTATTATCATTTCTTTCTTCCCTGCTGCGGCAGCATGAGGGCGAGATGGGGCTGCTCTGCTGACAGAGCAGGGGAGGAGTGGTGGGATCACTAAAGTGCACCTGATGCTTTGACTGGTCCTCTCGGGTCGACCAAACAGTCATGCGCACTTTAGCATGTTTTCCATGCAGGCTGCATTACTGTCTACATGGAGAACATGCCTTGACCCCCAGTCAACGTCTGAGCGCCGAACCACGGCAATCAGACCATTCACAAAGCTGCATTGCAGCGTTGTGATTGGTTTAGGGGACCCAATCACAATGCTGCATTGCAGCCTTGTGATTGGCTCAGGGGAGCCTAGCTGCTTCCTGTTCGGCAGAGGAGAGACAACGTTGGACAGAGTGGCAAGGAGGTAGGTGAATTTTTCGTTTTTTTTACTATAATACTTCTTTACCCACTCGCCGCACCACCCCAGATCCATGCTGGCCGCCACTGTCCTTTTATCATACCTAACTATAACCTTTGTTTTTCGGGGTGAATTTCGGAGGGGGGGTTAAAGTAAGGGAAGATCTTATTACTATATCTGGTGTATAAAGACACCCATCTCCACACAGACACCCAACCGACTTATCAGAATTTTTTTTGTATTATGCTAGGGTACCTCTGGAAAGCTTGCAAAGTACTGCGGTACCATGGAGGTACCCTCACTCACTTGCATTCACTCTTAATCTCACTCATTCTCATTCACTCCCACTTACTGATACTCAGGCCCAGGTTTACTAAAGCTTTGCTCAGGGTTTGTGACAGACAAGGGTCTTTTGTGACTCAAACCTGGTGCAAAGTGTTAGGGTGAGATTTACTATCCAACACAAATCAGGTTTTGCATTGGAAAGTATCCCAAAGTAAACAAAGTTGTGCTATGCGATGCTTTGTGTTATTTTGCATTGAAGGGTGATCCATGAGTGGTGTATGGGCATTCACATGCAACCATCCATTTGTTTTGATGCAACTTCCTATCTACAAACATTGTGTCATATCCTGTGTTTCTGCATTAGAGGCCTCTAGGGGTCCTCTTCAGACTCCTTACAAGTATTACATAGTCTGTTGGGTGTGGCTGGGTGAGGTTAATAAAGTTTGTGATGCAGTGAATTCAGTTAACGGTTGCATTCTGAAAAATAAAGACGCGCAAAACCAGAGCTCCGTGTGTGGCTACATGCTCACAGGCTGGGGAAGACACTACACATTGAATCTGCACAACAATCTTACACCTCCTTAAATGCAGGGATAACGAGGAGAAATGTTTTCATTTCCCTTTATTTTTCCACCTTTGCATGTGTGTTGTATTCATATAAAGTAGGCAAAACCTTAAAGTATAGCTTTTGTACTGGAAGGATCTCCTTCCAGAACAAAACCTATGCTTGATAGAATGCACACACCCTTGCATTATGGCACAAGGGTGTTCAAGTTAGCATGTGGCAGCCAAAAGTGCAATAGCACATGGGTTGAGAAAAAAAGATAGATATTACACATTTTTTTCTCTGCTTTTGATGAAAGGCTGTTTTTTTTATATCAGATAACGGTGCCTACAAGGGATTTCGTTTGGAAATGATCAAGTTCAATTTATCAAAATCAATTGTGAGTGCACAAATTAGTGGCCTCATATATATAAATTGTAGAAATTAATTAGAGGAGTCAAAATTGAATATCTCAAAAGAACAGCAATGGGAGTATACATTTTTGGTAGAAATTTATATAATTAGATAATTTAGATTCAAACAACATTCACATACACGAAAATGACAGAGATTGGTTATCTTACACATTAAATTGTCTCATAGTCAATTTTGTAAATGGCCTATTTCAATCACCTATTTACAAATGGAAATTAACATTTAACATTCAATATTAAATTCCTATATAACAATTTTTTCTGGAAAATATGTCAAGTAATTCGAAGTTTAGGTCTTGTCTTGTGATACATCTAGTAGACCATCTTCAGGAAAAAGACAAATTCATATATGGACTGAAGACCTCTATATTGTATGAATAATCACAAAAATTCAAAGATTGTATTAGTCAACCAAAGACATCAAAAAAGCAAGATATATACCCGGAGAAAGTGAGAAAGAAAAGAATACTTAATTGTGGTGAAAGAATAAGGATCCCTTAAGTATGTAATCTAATTCATCAAAAAAGAATAATGTGAGAGAAGGTGGAAGAGCCATCACCCACCTATTGTGTAATAAAATATTGGCAAAAACGTACTCAAGATTGGATCAACAAAAGACCTTGAAGCAATTAGTCCAAATAGGTAGTGGATGCATCAGAGAAATCTAAAAGAAGTATACATTCATGATCTAACTATATCAAATTGAAGGGGAATGAATTATGAAAATACAGATATCAAACTTAATCTTAAGGATCAGAAATCATTTTATGAAGAGTTTTGCGAGAAAAAAGAGCTTATATTGTTTATAACTTACTGAAATAGAGACACTCTTTGTTAATGCAATTAGATATGCAAAAAGGGGGTCACCAACATCATGGATGAGAATTTTCATCGACCCAGCCCTACTTAATATACATAAAAATATAAGAGAGGGAGAATCATTAATATGATTAAAGTAAAACAATGCCTTACTATTGCTGGCGATAAGCTTAAATTTCAATGCGCGGTCTTGGACAGATTTTGCCGTTATATATTTGGCGAGCCGACACTTGTGCTTAAATAGACAACAGGAAAACAGAAACATTGGAGAATAACAATCGACCCACCATAAATCAATGTAATGTTATGGAAAAGAGTTTTTATGAGAAGGAGAATTGTTAATATGTTACACGTAAATAAAATGTCCTACTATTGCCTGCGATGTGCTTAAATTTCAATACGCGGCCTTGGAAGTTTTGCCGTTATATATTTGGCACGTCGACGCTTGCGCTTAAGAAAACAACAAGAGAACATGCCGTAAAACTGATTTTCTGTTGTCTAGTGACGTGCAAGTGTCGACTCCCCAAATATATAACGGCAAAATCTGTTCAAAACCACGCCTTGAAATTTAAGCTTATCGCCGGCAACAGTAAGTAATTTTTTTACTTTAATCATATTAGTGATTCTCCCTCTCTTCTAAAAAAGACTTTTTGTAAAAGTATACTGTTTTATGGTAGGTTGATCATCACCTATCATTTATGATGATGACGACCAACAGTCTTTGTTAGAAACAAATTAAAGTTTCAGAAGCGCACACGTTTATACTCTTCTTTTTAGTGAATTATTCAATTTAGCAATGTTTAGCTAACTAAACTTCCTTTTGTGTGCTACACAGTGTTTGGGGGCTGCCAGTCCCTCACCATGAATTAACTCTATATGTATTCAGGTATGCCTGTGCCTGAGTAACTGTGTGCACTGCCATGAATGTAAACAATATAAACTCTGTTAATACAAATTTTCAATGTTGATAAAAACACATACTCAATCATTTGTTAATCATGTTTCTCTTGTGTCTTATAATTTCTATTTACACGTTACTAATACTTATTTTAGAAATTAAACAATGCATGCTTTTTACACGTTCAATGAACAAAATATTATACAAACATATGTACATATCATCAATTTCAACATATCAGCAATTTGAAAACATTCTTCTTTTGGCGTAGCTCCCAATTTATTGGTGTGATGCCCTATGCATTTCAGGACGCTATGTCCCTTCCTCAGGGGACGCTTTAAAAACAAATAGATAAATGAAATATAAACAATAAATGCATGTACTTTAATGCCATATGTCTTATGCCACCAAAAGACCTCTTTCACCCGTGAGACGATAGATCAAAATTTATGTGCACCATATCTTGATTAGAACACAGACAACACCATCACTAGGTGTTCACTACACTGCTAGCGCCTCAAAAAGTGGCGATGCCATCTCCTACTAGTTCAACATGTTGATGCCACATTCCACTACATTTGTGTCTACAGCTATCAAAGCCTGTGTAGCCACCAACAGTATCCATGCCCCTCAACACGTGTTAAAATGCATGCAAAACATGCTGTGCCAGGTCATGCATGGTGATGCTGAGAGATATATAAACGTGACTCGACATTATCCTTGTAGTTAGGGGCAAGTAACACCCAATGTGATACTTTTTTTTTTTTTTTTTTTTTTAAAGTTCCAAAACCTTTATTATCACCTTACACAGTCATACATCTCACGCCTACAACCTCACGGGCCGGCACCAGATAACACTTCCCCACAGATTTCCCCATCCTATACACAGCCATGTGGCCGACAACCCGGAGGTCCGGCGGCAAATACCTGTTGATCAAACATGACAGTAGAGCTGTGAAATGCACCATGAACCCCGGGAAACGAGCTGAGCACCATGTCCATTAGGCGCAGCTGCTCTGTGCGCTACCTAAAATCCGGAGGCGTGAATGTTCAGGAGCAAAACCCCCTGCAGCAGTCCACAAGCATCGCACTCATGAGGGGCAAACAATCAGATCCCCCTTAGTTGACCTCTACAGCCCCTGAGTCATCAACCACTTGTACCTGGTTCTCCCCTTCAGCGGAGGCGGAGTGTGCCGCCAAATACCCTTTAAACGGGTCCCAAATGTCACTAGCTCTGCTATTTAATGGTTGCGTCTCAGCGTATATAGCACTCTGCTCCTGGCAGTACAAGAGATCCTCTATCCATTCCTTAAATTTCGGTGCGCGCCCTCTGCCCCACCGACATGCAACTCGCCGCTTCGCCAACAATAGTGCAATGTTCCCCAATTTGCGAGTCATCTTAGGTATCGATACCGTATAGCCCAACAGCATCATAAGCGGATCTAACTCCACCGTATCCCCCAACATAGCCGTCAATGCTGTATGCACCTGCAACCAGTAGTCAGCCACTCCCGGACACAACCACGCCAAGTGCAAGAAATCAGCTCCTTCCGCATGGCACCTCTCACACCTGTCATTGTCCGAAAGTCGGAATCTAAGCTTTTTAACTGGCGTGTAATACATTCTCTGCAAGAACTTGTAATGGATAATACGCAGTCGGCTACTGGAGGATATCTGGGAGGTGAGCTCACAACAATACGTCCATTGCTCCTCCGTTATGTCCCTGCCTAGCTCGATTCTCCACTGCTGGAGTGCTCTACAGTCCAACCGTCCACTGTGCACTCGAATACTGCTGTATAGTTGAGAGACTAAATGCCTACCATCCGTAGACGTAAGCAGGACTTGTAGAGGCCTCACTATGTCGGGTTCCTCCGGGAAGCGCGGCAAAATCTTCCGCAGCCCCTGCCGCAGCCGGACATAGTAAAAGACATCCAGCGGAGTAGGCTGATATCCACCAAACAACTGCTCTTTCGTTTTGAACCGACCACTAGCGAAGAGATCGCCCCAATGCCGAATTTTTATTTTAGCGCACAGCCCCTGGAACCCTCCTTCCTGTAACAGCGACAAGTCCGGGTGATAAACCAGCGGCAATGTCGGAGCATACATAAAACAAGCGCCAGACGACGTAGTATTCGCTGCCACGCATCTACCGTGCACGGCACCGTAGTGAATGGCGTGTCAAGTGCGCGGATTGGGCCCTGAATAATACCCGTCAGTGGTAGAGGTCGGGATATCCAGTCCTCCACCGCCAGCTGCGGCAGGAATGGCGTAGGTGCAAACCAATGGTATGCAAAGTGGGCCTGCGCACTCAAATAATACTCTAGAAAATCAGGAACATCAAATCGGCCATAATCGTACGGCCGAGTTATAATCGACCATGCCAGTCGAGGCTGCTTACCAGCCCAGAACAGTCGCAGCAATTCGGAACCCAACGTCCGAAAAAAATACGCACCCGGATAGTACGGGATGTTCTGGAAAAAATATAAAAAGCGAGGTAATACCACCATCTTGATCAGCGAGGCCCTGCCTGCCATGGTAAGTGGCAGAGACACCCAGCGAGCAACATCCTCTGCCAGCTTAGTTATGGCCGTACCATAATTCAGCCGCAACGTCTCCTCCCGGACCTTTGAAATCTGAACCCCCAAATATCTGAGATCCGCCTCACACCATTCAAGCGGGTAGTCCAGGGGAAAGCGGCCCACTGCAGGCGTCAGGGGAAAAAATTGCGACTTCTTCCAATTTATTTGAATGCCCGACAGGCGCCCAAACACCAAAAATTTTCAGAGCAGCGGATTAAGGTTAACCTGCGGATCCACCACATACAACGTTAAGTCATCAGCATAGAGAGACACATCAATATGCCGTTGGTAACATTTAAAGGCACTCTGCTTATGCAATTGTCGGATACGGCATGCCAGAGGTTCGATCGCAATAGCAAATAGCAATGGGGAGAGCGGGCACCCCTGCCTGGTACCCCTAGTCAGCGGAATCGAGTCGGACACCTCACCATTAATTAGCACTCTCGCTTTCGGGTCCGTATAGAGCAATTTTATCCATGCAACAAATATTTTGGGAAAGCCCATCCTGTACAAGATAGCAAACAGGTAGTTCCACTCAACCGAGTCAAATGCCTTGGTGGCATCAAGAAATACAGCCGCTACGGGCAGTTCCGGCGCTATCGTATTGATCAAGGAAAAAAGCGTACACAAATTGCTAGCAGTCGAGCGACCCGGGACGAACCCCGACTGATCTGGAAGGGCAATTTAAGTCATAAGCAGAGAGAGCCTAGTGGCCAGTACCTTCGCCAGTATCTTTGCGTCACAATTGATTAGAGAGAGCGGCCTATATGAATCACGCTCTGCCGGGTCTTTACCTGGCTTCAACAGTGAGGTAATCAGTACCTCCCTCATTGTCCCCGGTAACACTCCCACCTCCAGTGATTCCTCATACACCTCCCGAAGCACTGGAGCCATGACATCTATATAGCATTTATAGAATTCCGCTGGTAGTCCATCAAGCCCTGCCGCCTTACCATTACACAGAGACATAATCGCCTCCCGTATCTCATCCAGTTCAAATGGAGCTCCGAGAAACTGCCTATGGTCATCGCTTAACCAACATAACGCCACATCATCCAGAAAGTCCCCAAACACCGCCTCCCCACCACTGCGGGCTTCCTATAACTCCTCATAATGCGCAATAAATTGACCTAAGATTCCCTTCGTATCTTGATGTAGGTTCCCTCCCTGCTCTCGTATCTCTAATATGTGTGTGGGTCCCCGTGAATGCCTAGTAATCTTCGCTAAGGCGCGACCTGGTCTCTCTCCTTCGCAATATCGGCGGGCTTGCCAATAACGGCCCCTGAATTTGGACTCCCTATCTGCTTCCTGCTCGTAAAGCGTGAGCCGTTCTCGGAATTGCTTATGGATCGGACCCATCGGTTCCTGGGCCATCCTGGTTTCCAGCTCCGCCAGTTCCGACTCTAATTTGGTGAGCGAGCCTTGTATTGCTTTTAGTACACCAAAGCTCTTAGATATGTAGTACCCCCTGACCGTCACCTTAAACGACTCCCATATGGTCTCAACACTGTCCACCCACCCCTTGTTGCGGGGAAAAAACTCAGCTATCTCATCCCCCAATTCTGCCTGGAACACCGGATCCAATAGTGCCGTGGGTTGCATACGCCACCTGGGTGCTGCCCTGCCATATCCTGGGATTGCCACCTGTACCAATACCGGACAGTGATCCAAATACGACTTCGGTAAGTGCGTCACTCGACCTAAGTCCACCGCCAAGCCAGTAGATAGAAAACAGTAGTCAAGCCTGGCCCAAGTGTTGGCATATGTTGTGAAGTGTGTGAAGTGTGTCCCCTCCCGGACCCCAGCATGCACAAACCTCTAACTATCTACGAGTCTTCCGCCACTATTCCCGCCATTGCATCCCTCGCTCCCTTATTGTATTGCGGGCTACCATCCGACCTGTCTAGCCCTGAGGTCATTGTGAGATTAAAATCCCCCCCCATATAATATGCATGGAACCCGTGTTCAGTATCTTGCCCCATAGCGTAGTGAAGAAGGCAGGCGAATCCACATTTGGCCCATAGCAGTTCACGATTGTGACCGTCTTCTTGATCAGTATCGCCGTGCCCCTGGCATACCCTGAATACGAGGAGAAGCTCCGCACTGCTGCCCACTTGCTTGCAAAAGTGTAAGTGGCCCGGGGACTAAGATGCGTCTCCTGTAACAATGCGATTTGCACCTTATGCTGTTCCAGATATGCCACCACCCTCCTACATTTCCTTGCGTCATTTAACCCCCGGACATTCCAGGTTGCGACTTGCGCGCTTTGTCAGCCATGCGTCGTTAAACTCCCAAGATCCAAAGTAGCCACCCAGATCTGCATGCCATGACCACCCCGGATACCTACCGCCCAACAAAAGCCCCCCTCTACCCCATCAGATCGAATATTCAGAAGTGGCCCTGTCAGTAGCGCATCATACTCCAGCCCACGCCCTCCTCCATGGACAAATAACCCACACCCGGTGCTAAGCTCTCTCGCCCATTCTGGAACTACAAACACACAAACCATAACAGCTTCCCGTGTTCCCACCCTCCTCCCACTGAAGCAAACCCCAACCTGCCAGTCCTGTATCCCCCCCTTCCCGCCCACAATTGCCCCAAACACCAGGGCAAGTACACTCCCCAACCCCCAAACATGTACTAGGGTATTTCCCATCAGGAAGCGAATCTAGGTGGCACCACCAATTCCCTCCCCAGAAACGCCAGCCCGACCACACATTGTGCAGTCCGGCTCGACGAAACGAGGAGGCGTCCGGCGCTAGAACTAGATCCACCTGGGGCCCACAATAAGCAAACCACTGCCTCCCTCATCAGCAACCAACACTGTGCCACACCCTGTGCAGCCTTAAAAGGATTCTGCTGCTGCGTCGGCGCCCCACAACCCACTGCCACCTCCCCATGCTCGTAGCCACGCAGCACCCAGGCCTAACCAACGCCCAGCGCAATGTCTCACAGCCAGGAATCCCAGTCTCAACTCACGGGCAACCCCCTCATCTGCACATGTGGTCTAATATGCCAGCTACGGTCTCCCCACTCACAGTTCACCATCCACCAGCTCCTCACGCCTGGGGTCCACGTCGTTCTCCGCTCCAGCCTCTGATCTGCGGGAGCGCTTGTACTGTATGAAGTCCTCCACCAGCTGAGGATTCGTGAAGAACTTCTGTCTCCCCTGGTACGTGACCAGCAGGCGCGCCGGGTAAAGCAATGCGTAATCCAGTTGTAAGTCTCGTAGTTTCGCCTTAACCGCTATAAATTTCCGATGTTCCTCCTGCACCATCGGAGTGAAATCTGGATACAGCGTGAAGAAGTTGCCATCATAGGATAACGTGCGCGTACTCCGTGCGGCCCTCAAGGCGGCGTCCCGGTCGCGATAATTGAGCATCCGGGCGATGATCGGCCTGGGCACCGCTCCCGGCTTTGGTCTGGGGCCTAGGGCTCGGTGCGCCCTCTCCACAATAAATTGGGGAGAAAAAACGTCCGATCCAATCGCTGCCGCCAACATCTTCTCCACATATTCCTCCATTTTGCCCACATTCGTCGACTCCGGAATACCTACGATGCGTACATTATTCCGCCTACTGCGCGCTTCCAAATCCTCATTCTTAGCAGTGATGAGGCGCAGCAGATTGTCCATTCTGGATAACTGTGAGGTGTGTTGTGTCACCGTGTCCTCAGTGTCAGATATCCGCTGTTCCGCCCCCGTCATCCGTTCCTCTTGGACGTCCAACTTCTGCACCACCGCATCCATACGGGATGACATTCTATCCACTTTATCAGCAATCGTCGCGAACCCCTGACGCATCTCTCGCAAGACATCTTGTAAATTGGGCGCCGCATCCGCCGATCCTCCCGCCGTCACCGCCGGCTCTGCTGGACCACGAGTCTCCTCCACAACCTTGAACGGCTTCTTACTAGCCTCAAACGTGAGTTTGGGCTGTTTCGCATCTGTCCTGCCCATCCTGGTCGCCGGTCAGAGCGCTGCGCCAACAGCAGCAGACGACCCCTCGGGACCAGAAGCGGCGCCGAGGCTCCCTCCGCACTGCCCTGGAGCTGCTGTCCCACGTCACACAGCAAGCACAAGCTTTCAGTATAACCAAGCGCAGTGTAGTAGTCCGGTCGCCACCAGCTTCACCCTCCAAGCACTCTCACCGGTCTCCGCTGACGGCTGGCAGCCGCGCCAGATCACCAGGGAAGCAAGTCACGTGCAGTCCGTTCCGCCGTCCTGCCCAGCTCACCCGACCTCCTCAGCGGCCACCAGCGAGGCCACACTTGCCGCAGTACTCCCAGTCACCTCCTAGGTTCTCAGCCGCCCTCACGGGCTTCCAGCTCCTCCAGGCCCAGTGTCCCAGCACAGTATCTTCTCACTCGCTCGTCAGTGCTCCTGACCTGTCTTCCTCGGTGCCTGGGAGACCTCCGCTCCGAGTCGTCCGCAATGCCCAAGATAGGGGGTGGGAGGGGGCGGCCGATACCACTCGCCCCTACGCCGGAAGCCCAGCTGTCGCTCGACTCCCCCAATGCACACCGCCACCGAGCGCAACTCGAAAGCGCGCTACACCCCGGAAGTGTCAAAAACTGCGCTCTACCAAAGCGGAGGGGGGAGGTGGGTCTCCCCGTCAAAGAGCGTCTCCAGCTCCTCCAGCAGCTCACCGATCTGCCCCGCTCTGCATCCACCGCTAAGGCGCTGTGTCCCCCGGATGCGTCTTTCCCGGTCCCAGCGTCCACGGCCTGCGGCCGTTATCGCAGCCCCGGCCTCTCCTAGCAGCTTGATCCGGCAATGCAGCCCCGCTCTCCTATGCCCCTCTCACGCCGCCGACAGCGAGGCGTCGTTCTCCGGCACCGCTTGTCCGTTTTCTCTCAACTGCGGCCAGTTCCCTCCGGACACCTCACCGATGCTCCGCTCTCAATTTCGGCACCCAGGTGCCCCAAATAAGGATGATTTAGCGGATAATTACCGCCGGACAGCGGGAGCCCTACGCGAAGGCTTCCATTCGCAAGTGCGCCACCTAGCGCCCACCCACCCAATGTGATACTTACAATCACAGGTTCGCAACAAATGCATGTAGCTTCTTGAACAACAAAAAACGATGTCCCATGTCCTATAAATACATAAATAACCCACTTTATCTTGATATAACCGCCATGTAACAGCGAAGTGCATGATAAAACAATCCTTAGTGGCTCATGCCAAAATACCTGTATTTATGCAAACGTCAGGAACAACACTTGCGCGATAAATAAATAAAGATCCACGTCAAAACCACATCAACACGTCGATATTGCTATGTGACTCCAAGATTCTCGCTCAACTTACAGTTGGATAACAAAGATTAAATTAGAACTCCCACGCATTGCTTGTCTTGTCAGCATGCCGTTCAACTTCACCCACCGAATCCATTCAAAATCGTACTGCATTAGCGCCGGCCATTTTGGAATGGTACTGCAGTTACCACGGTGTAAACACTATCTGGTAAATTTATCGCTCATAGTTACTACCACCATCAAAAAACTAAGAAAAATCAATACACCTTTGTGCCAGCAATATTACAAACTATAACGTTGCGCCAGGAAACACAGCCAAACATAAACCATGAAATCCTCAAACATAGAGTGTTCACCAAAATACCGCTAAAGCACACAATAGTCCACAATACGTCCAGCACTCACCCTAACTCAGAAGAGAACCCTAATTAAGTGCAGTGGTTGAAACAGAACAACATTACCCCTGCCAAGTGTAACATATCCTTCATATTAATATACAGTTGGTATCAGAGATACAAACAGGTACTTGCAGTCATATATATTAAACAGTATGAACAAATCATGTTGTACAAAGATGACATATCATATTTCATCATGGCAGCCATTTGTCAACATGCTGTGGACATTATCCAATAAGAACATTAATGAAGATGGTGATGTGTGTACGCTAGTAACCTGAAGACGCCACATAAATACTTTGTAAAATAAGACCAAAGCAAGTATAACATGAAGCTATTTCATAATAACAACCATTTGTCAATATGCTGTTAAGGTTAAACTATGGGCACATCGATCAAAATGCTGATGTGTGTACGTTAGTGGCCTGGAGACACTGCATATATACTTTGTGTGATAAGACCATAGCAAGTGTAACATGGAGCTATAGTTATTTAACAAATGTCTCAGTGTTGAAAAGGACTGAAGTGTTGATTTGCTAATCTGTGCTGCACATCGATGTTAAATGATCGGTCCACAATATGTGAATAGATCCTAAGTTGTCTATAGAAAGCAGCTTTAATCTAATTTGTTTTTTAATCCAGATCATTGAACGTGTAAAAAGCATGCATTGTTTCATTTCTAAAATAAGTATTACTAACGTGTAAATAGAAATTATAAGGCACAAGAGAAACGTTTAACAAATGATTGAGTACGTGTTTTTCATCAACATTGAAAATTTGTATTAACAGAGTTTATATTGTTTACATTCATAGCAGTTCACAGTTACTCAGGCACAGGTATACCTGAATACATATAGGACCAACAGTCTTTGCCTTAACTTACTTATGACTCATCAGATACCCACATAATGTCTGTTACCAAGCATTTCATAAATAACTCTATTTCCTTTTGCTTGACCATAATGATTAATTTATGGGGATATACAAACAATGAGTCTATCTTTTTTTTCCCGTATATTGAGTAGGGCAGGGTCGATACAAATTCTCATCCATGATGTTGGTGACCCCCCTTTTTGCCTATCTAATTGCATTAACAAAGAGTGCCCCTCTTTTAGTAAGTTATAAACAATATAATCTATTTTTTCTCGCAAAACTCTTCATAAAATAGTTTCTGCTCCATAAGATTACGTTTGATATCTGTATTGTCATAATTCATTCCCCTTCAATTCAATATAGTTGGATAATGAATTTATACTTCTTTTAGGCTTCTCTAATGTATCCACTACCTATCTGGACTAATGGCTTTAAGGTCCTTTGTTGATCCAATCTTGAGAAGGTTTCTGCCAATATTTTATTACACAATAGGTGGGTGATGGCTCTTCTGCCTTCTCTCACATCGATGAATTAGATTACATACTTAAGGGATCCTTATTTTTTCACAACAATTAAGTATTCTTTTCTTTCTCACTTTCTCCAGGTGCATATCTTGCTTTTTTGAAGTCTTTGGTCGACAAATACATTTTTTGTGATTATTCATTTTATATAGGGGTCTTCGATCTGAAGATGGTCTCCTAGATGTATCACAAGACAAGACTGAAACGTTGACTTACTTGACCCTTTTTCCAGACAAAAATTGTATATAGGAATTTATTATTGAATGTTGAATGATAATTTCTATTTGTAAATAGGTGATTGAAATGGGTCATTTACAAAAGTGACTATGAGACAATTTCATCTGTAAGATAACCAATCTCTTTTATTTTTGTGTATGTGAATGTTATTTTGTACCCGTTGAATCTAAATTATTTAATTATATAAATGTCTACAAAAAAAGTATGCAACCATTGCTGTTCTTTTTAATATATTCATTTTTGACTCCCCTAATTCATTTTTACAATTTATATATTTTTGGCCACTAGTTTGGGCACTCACAATTGATTTTGATAAATGTAGCTTGATCATTTCCAAACAAAATCCCTTGTAGGCGGGGGGCGCTACAGGGTGCACGAGCAAGATGGTGCCTGACACCAGAGGCGAGCGCTGCACAAGAAGAAGTACCGGCGACAACTTTGAAGCTGAGACGCGCCGGAATGCAGGGAACAGCACGCCAGAAAGTAGAAGCTGCTTTGCAGGAGCGAGAAAATGGCGGCACTGCGGGCATTTGTTTTGTGAGTTTGGAAGGGCCTCGGCTGCGGACAAGAAGCGGATGGTGCTACACACTAACTGTAAGTGTTGCCGTGACTCCCCTTCTGCCCCGCAATATTGTTAAAGAGCCACCATAGAGGCCTTCAAACCACAGAGCTCCACGCGGAGTGGAGGTGCGGAGCGCGGAAGGAGGCGGCCCTGGATGGGCACCGCAGCGCACAACACAGAAGTCAGGGTGGCCTTGCTGCACAAACTTTTGATTGCAAATCGGCTGCGGGCGTTCGCTAAGGGTAGGTGTAATTGGCGAAGTACTACTACGCGGAATTTCACGAAGTTGAACAAAAAACTCCTTCTGCAACTTCGCTCCATCCCTCACTCTCCCAATTAATAAAACAGAAACCTCATATACTTTTGGTAAAATAACAAGTATCTCTGTCTTTACATGCATTATGGGACGAGATTAGCAGTGGGCAGTGAATATTATAGAATCCAATATCAAAATAATTGTACAAAGAGCTGCATTTCAACTAGTCATTACTAGGTGTCCCTCTTGAGTCAAATGCAAAAGCATTGAAATTATTACATCAAGCTGCAGTTCCACTAGTTGTTACTAGGTGTCCCTCACGAGTCAAATGCAAAAGCACTAAAACCCTTTCATGAAGCTGCAGTTCCACTAGTCGTTACTAGGTGTCCCTCATTAGTCAAATGCAAAAGCATTTGACTTGACGGACACCTAGCAACGACTAGTTGAAGTGCAGCTTGATGTAATCATTTCAATGCTTTTGCATTTGACTCGTGAGGGACACCTAGTAATGACTAGTTGAAATGCAGCTCTTTGTAGAATTATTTTGATATTGGATACTATAATATTCACTGCCTACTGCTAATCTCATCCCATATTACTTTGAAGGGCCTTTGGTTGGGATTGTATTTTTGCCCATAACTGTGCTTGGGGTGGTCCTAAGAGGATGGGACCACCACTGAATCATTCAGCATGATATGCCCTTTGTGCTCAAGGCATCTGCTTGGTCCTCCCCCTAGGTTAGGGGGGACACCCATTTTATCACCTCTCTCATTGCCTATTATTTTTTATTTTCAAAGATCACTTTTGAGAATTGCTTATATGCTTTTTAGCATGTAAAGTTGCTTTATCACAGCATTTGTGGGTGCAGTTTATCAGCTGACTCTGCGTGGAAGAAATTCTGTGGTTTTAATGGAATGCGTAGATAACAAATCTCCGCAAACTCCGAAGCGGAGCGAAATTCATTGCCCAGGCCTAGCGTTTGCCCTGCGACTGCGGAAGGCCCCAAGGTTACAGACAAGAGGCGGACGGCGCCAAATATGTGTTGCTGCGGCTCCCCCTCTTCCCTGCGAGCCAGTTATAAAGCCCTCATAGAGGCCTCCAGACCACAGAGTTTCCCACGGAGCGACACAGAAGGCGGAAAGGCCCCGCTTCCCGAACTTGGGCAGCTGCAGGCGCTCACTCTGTGAAGGCAGAGATCCCCACAGCTGTTGACAAAAAGTGGACGGCGCCAAATCAAAAAAACTGCCACTCCCCCTCTGCCCTGCAACCTTGTTAAAGAATTCCCACAGAGGTCTCCAGACCACAGAGCTCCCCACAGAGTGGGGTTGCGGCGAGTGGAGGGTGACTGCCTTGGATGAGCGCCACAGTGCACCACATAGAAGGCAGGGAGGCCTTGCTGCATGAGCATTGACTGCGAGGTGGTGCGCCTTTCACAGAGGCCGTGCTGCATAGTGTGGTACACCTCCCTCACGGGGGGGAAAAAGCATAAGAAGACTGCAGAGCATATTAGCCCCGCATGAGAGTGGCACCAGAGGGGAGAGGTGGGCAGCAGAAGAGACCAGGTCTACATGCAGCAGGAACGGGACACCAGGACATCCCTTACCTGACAGCTGCATTGCACACAACAGGGAAACTGCCCTCCCCACTCCCCTGAGTGGAGAAGCGAATAGTCAAGTATAGTGCTCGCGGCCTCCCCAAGCACAGCATAATGAGAGGACAGTGCTGCGGCGATGCCACAACATGGGCAAGAACGACAGTAAACAGGCCAAGTTACAATTCAAAGCCAAAAATAGTGGTGCAAGGACAGAGCAGCGACCAAGAAGGTAGCATGTCTGAAAGCGCTCCTGCAGAAGGCCAAACATCAGTGCAGGACCTAAAAGAGTTGCTAGTCACTATGAAAGTAGTCTTACCTCCATTGAATCCAAAATGGATGGCATGAGTGCACGAATGGACACCATCACCCATAAGTTTGAACACCAAGACGGGCGCATCACGGAAACAGAACATCGTATCTCTGCAATTGAAGATAAAGATAATGCCCCGAAAGAACAGCTGTTAAATATGGACAGATTACTGAAAGTAATTGCGGCAAAAAACGAATACTTGGAATCAAGATGCGATAACATCAGAATATTGGGTGTGATGGAGTCCACTAATACTGGCAGGATGGAGGACTTTGTAAATCGTCTCCTGACAACTATCTTTGAAAAAACAGAGTTCTTATTGATGTTCACAGTGGAGCGAGCGCACTGCTCACCAGCTAGTCTCCCTCTTCCTGGGGCCCCACCGAGGCCAATTATTGCCAGGTTACTAAATTACTGGTATCGCAACACTGCCATAAGACTAGCTAGAGAAAAGGGACAGATTTCCTTTGAAGGCTCATCTATCGCCATATACCCGGATTTACCATAGCAGTACAGGAGGGACGGAAGAAATTCTTGCAGGTAAAAAAGAAATTGCAACAAGCGAATATCCCATATATGCTATGCTATATCCGGCGTGCCAGGGAATAACTCACCAGGGGAAATAGCACTTCTTCACAAATCCTCAACACGCTGCGGACTATCTGAAAACCACAATCAGACACTCTCCCCATACCAAACCAACTGGAAGAAACTCGAGATCCCCTTCGGTGATGTCAGAGACAGACTAACTCCTAAGTAGGGGCAGTTGGCGAATTAAACAGTTGAAGACTAAGAATGGCGGCTGACCAGGACACAATACGAGGCCCGCCAAACAAGCTGCTGCATACAGGACAGACTAAGTTCACAGTGAAGATCTAACACAGTACCTATAAGAATGATGCAAGCATGAAATACAGACGTGAGGGACACTAGAATGAGACCCAGGCATTCTCGTACCAGCGAGGTGACACTGTTGTGCCCTTTCGCGACACCCTGAAAGGACATCCCTCACCCAGGCTGGTTGTCTTTGTTTAAATGCTTTGTATGCCTACCTGAATAATTTTTCTATCTCTTTTTTCCTTTTTTTCCTCTGTTATCTTATTGGTTATTGCATAACACCCAAGATCAAGGGACAGCGGATGCTGTGGCCTCTGGTGCATGACACTGAGGCCCGGCCACGTTGCGCATCGAAGACCCATGGCGCCTGCTTTCCTCTGGTGGGCGTTTGGAACCCCTTATGGGTGTCGCTCCAACGACAAAGAGGGGAAGTGCCCCGAATGGTTCATGGCCAAACCTGTGGCACATTCAAAGATGGTTATGATCTTGCAGTTAAGAGGTTGTTGGGGGGTGGGGAGGGAGGGAGGGAATGTATATCACTGCAAGATTGGGTTGCTGCTATTGGTGGGGAAGGGAGGAGGGAATGATATTGATAGTTACAAAAGTCAAGACAAAAGCTTGAAAAATGTTTATAGTACTCAGAATAATGAAGGTCAGTAGAGATGTATATTCTAATTCAGAGACATGAACAGAAATGACGAGTTGCCCTGATCCGCCTAGGTATAACTTCATGACATGGAATGTCTGGGGCCTGGGTAACCCACGCAAGCGACGACACATCTTAGCCTACCTGGAGAGGCACAACATACATTGCGCTATGTTCCAAGAGACACACATAGACCCCTCTGCCCCAATCACATTTTCATCCCGTTGGGCTGTGCATTGGAGTGTGGCCGCCTATTCCACTTATGCACATGGCACAGCAATCGTGATCAAAAAGGGAGTCCCATATGTGGCCTTGAGTTCCATACAAGACCCGCAGGGTCGATATTGTCATATATGGGGCAGACTGGCATCGCAATCACTAACCATGGTGTGCTGCTACGACCCTAACAGTGATGATCCGGAATACTTTAGAATACAATGGGGGAAAATAATGGACATAGGATCTGCTCATATCATCTGGGGAGAAAACTTTAACATTGCGCTGAACCCTGAGATGGATAGGTCGCACCCACAGACCCATCATAGCGCCCAACGCCAGATGGGAGAGATAGTCCAGGCGCATGCACTGATAGACGCGTGGCATACCCTGCATCGGGATAATGGAGAAGGCACGTGTTATTCTACAGCCCATTCCTTTTGGTCGAGAGTAGATTATTGGTTAATCTCCAGAGGGATAGGGTCTTGGCTGACGTGTGCGACACACTTAGCACGCACATACTCTGATCACTCCCGCATGGTGATACAATTGACCCCCCATGCACGACATCGCCATATCAGTCCTGGTGGCTCCCGCCCCATGTCCTCCTGGATGCTTTGGAACTGGTTGGAACTGCAACAAGAAATCACAGAATTCTTTCAACGAAATATGGACACGGCCCCTACGCTGGTCATGGTATGGGAGGCTTTTAAACTCACCATAAGAGGGGTTTGTATTTCAAAGGGAGGGGGAATACTGAGGGACATCCGCACCACACTCAAGAAACTAGAAAAGGACATCAAACAGGCCAGTTAGGAGACGCTGCAGGGGGACACTTGCAGAGTCAAATTAGAGAGAAGCTGACCGACTATCAGGACGGCAGAGAGAGAATGCCTCTTCCAAGGGAAATATCAGCAGGCCCGAAGGTATGGGGAGGGGGAAAGGCCAGGGAAGGCACAATCAGAATTAATACACAAGCCGGTAATCTCCAACACAAGATTGAAAGTACTAAACTCAGAGGGCAAAATATGAAAGGATACGAAAGATATTCTGGCATCCTTCCATAGCTTTTATACCACCTTATATGCCACACAGAGGACCCACCCTATAGCATTTGAGCCGTACTTTGAAGACACAGCATTGGCCTGGTTAGGAGATGGACGAAGGGAATTTCTCTCTGCCGATTTGGAAGAATAGATCCAGGTTGCAATTATGCAGTTGAGTACCGGCCGGACGGCCTCCGTGCAGAATTCTACAAGGCATATAACGAAAGCTTGGTGCCAATACAGAAGAATTTACATGAAGAGGCCCGAGAGCTGGGAGTTCTCCCTCAAACATTGCGAGAGGCGCTCATAATATCAATACCAAAGCCTGGGAAACCAGAAGAGAATTGTGATTCATACAGACCTTTGTCAATGATAAATTGCAATGTGAAAATATTACCAAAAGTACTGGCGAACAGACTGAGCCTGCTCATGAGCGTGCTGGTTCTGCCTGATCAATCGGGATTCATACCGGGGCGAGCGACATCCCACAATCTCCGCACTCTGTTTACCTTGATGCAGGATATAGACCCTGACTTAGAAGCCATGGCAGTGTTTTTAGATGCTACCAAGGCATTTGATTCCCTTGAGTGGGACTATCTTATGAGTGTGCTCCGCCTTATGGGCTTCTCCCCTCCCTTTCTGGCGTGGATACAACTGCTGTACAATCAACCGTAGGCCAGAATTTTGATTAATGGAGTGGGCTCCTCGCCTTTCCCAGTTACTAGGGGAACGAGGCAGGGATGCCGGTTATCCCCACTATTATTTGCGTTCGCTGTGGAGCCATTGGCTGACAAGCTTCGACAGCATCATAGGGATTGAGCTCTGCAGTATCCAACTAAACACATTCTGGTGTTCCTTTACACAGACGATATGACGTTGTACTTGCGAGAACCTAGGGTCAGTCTTAAACCGATACTCAGGGAACTAATACAATTTGGCATGCTCTCTGGGATAAACGTTAATTGGGGAAAATCCCAAATTTTCCCCCTCACCAATGCTGTCCAGCAATTTACCCCAGAATACCCATTAAAATGGTGCAATACAGATGTTAAATACCTAGGAATTACAATAGCTACAGAAAAGTCGGAGTTGATGCGCAGCAACTATGGGCGAGTGCAGGAGGCCTTAACGGAATCCATCACAAGATGGATATCTATGCCCCTGTCGATGGCAGGACGGATCTCCGTATTAAAGATGGGAATACTCCTGAAATTATTATATCTGTTCGTTAATATTCCCTACGCGCCTAGCAGACACTTCTTTAAAACCTTGTAAACCCAATTGATTCAATTGATGTGGGGGGAAGGCAACCCAGGATGAAATGGGAGCTTTTGACTCGCCCTTTGCTAAGGGAGGATTCGAGGCACCCAACATGGATCTATACTTCCAATGTGCTCAGGCACATTTTGCAGTGAATTTGATACGCCCGCCACTGTATATGCCACACCTAGCTGCAGAACAGGCATACATGCACCCCATCCCGACCACGGCTTTTCTGGGCACCACTAAGAAATTAAAAGGTAAAGATCTGACGACAGTTGACTGCACTAACATAGCTTGGCAAAAAATCGCTCAGAGGCTACAAACACCCATGTTGTACTCCCTGCTGCTGGAGATACAGCATCACCCGTACCTCCCAGTAACACATGAAGCGGGCTGTCGTCAGATGCTTCGAAAGGCTGCGAGACTGACATGGAAAGACATGTACGAAAACGAAAGATTCTGTACTAGGGAAAGCTTTTTCCGAGATCGCCAACCTACTCCAATGGAACTGTTCCTTTATGTGCGACTGCGACAAGACGTTGAAAAGGCCACTTTTGAGTTCCCTGCTGAGCCTTCAACATTGGTTCCACTACATAACCTGTTACAAACTTCTGCAGCCGCACACGTAGTTTCCATGTTCTATCGCGCTACTCAAGCAAACAGCCCTGACCCAAATCAGAGCTCTCAAGCCCACTGAGAGGCGGAATTGGGAACCCTTATTGCTGGCAACCAATGGGTAAATTGCTGTCAGCAAACCAAAAAGATTTCAGCAAGTAGCAGGTTAAGAACTATGCATTTTAAATACCTGCATCATTTATATTGCACCCCAACTAAGCTCCACCGCTTCTAACTTCGAGATAATGATTGCTGTGGTAGATGTAATAGGGAAGAAGCAGGTTTTCTACATTTAGCATTGGGAGTGTGAACCAGTTCAGAAATACTGGCAGCAGGTTTTGGAGGCCCTAAAACAGACGATATAGTCCCCTATCCTGGACAGCCCACTGACAGCACTACAAGGGTACACAGCAGAGATAGAGACCCCACTCAGAAAATACGCATCGCTAGGACTACTCATGGCCAAGCGGAGAATAGCGTGCGGATGGGGGAGGGGAAGAGTGCCTACATTAAAGGAATGGATACATGATCTTACATATTGCCAAGATCAGTTCCTCACTTATGCAGAGCTAATGCCAGTTGCATCTAGACCACGCAACATATGGGACCTGCTGCGAAGCAACCTGCCCGAGCACCAAGATGACCCCGATGGCACTACAAGAACTACAGAAAAGAAGCCAATATGAACAAAGGGGATGGCAGAATAGATGAAGGGTGAGAGGATGGACATCTGTGGGACAAAACACCACTACAGTAGGAACTATTGCAAATGCTATGTGTGACAGGAGCATGAGGCGACACTGGGAATTAGAATATGAAACCAAGGTCTCAGAGGGGAATAAATGTGGACATTCCTATGTACATTTAGAAATGATGATGATGAATTGCAACTCTGCCTACTAAGTATGTAAGTGCTATTGTACAAGACTGTACTATGTATCAGAACGTTATGATTGACTAGACATGTTCAAATGTTTATTGAGCGCCTTGAGACCCTTACCGGTGAGTATTCGTGCTTGACAAGCACATGATTGATTGATTGATCGATTGATTGATTGATGAACCAATGAAACTGAATTAAAAAAAATGAAAAAGAGAGATTGGACCATATCACCCAGTCCTCCAGACAAAAAAAAGTCCTTGTAGGCACAGTTTCCTGATATAAATCTTTGTTAGCCAAGCCTCCAGGGGTTTACTGTGTTGCCCAATTAACTCAATAGTATTTGATGCAAGGCAGCTCAGCAACTTTGGTGCAGGGTTGCCTTGCATCAATGAATAGTAAATCTGGGCCTCCACCTCCTACAATCTCACTCACTACCAATCACTGACTCTCATTCATTTTAACTCACACACACACACATGCTTAAACATACAGACACTCTTGGTCACACATACACACACTCCCTCTCACTTAAACACTCTCACACATTCACACACAACATACATTCACAAACTATTTTTACATACCGCAGCTACCACCAAAGGTCCTAAGTGTGCTCAAATTTCTATTACATTAATAGTGAATATTCACATTTCATTCACTATTAGAATAATAAAAAAAACTAGGCAGAAAATCAGGAAAACGGAGTTGCCCCTGTGTTCTTGGCACTGACTTTGACACCTCTGAGGCCGAGCCAGGGGTGGAAGGAGTTAAGCCAGGGGGGTCAGAGGTGTGACCCCCTGGCGACCACTAAATGACTTCCATGGCGGCTCTCTTTGGATTATATTGGATTTGATAAGAGGGCACTCCTTGCTATATTTGGAGTGTGGTAGGCATTATGAAGCCATGGAATAATCGGATCCCCCGACCCAGTCTAGCCATTGATGGGATTAGAAGCCTGCATTTGAACCCTGGATTACTGATTACACATTATGGAATTGAGATCTCAGATGGATATTTCGTTCTCTCTCTCTCTCACTAAAAGACAATGCTTGTGGCCCTCGTCAGGAGCTAAGGACTAAATTACGACCCAGAGCAAACATGGATGCATAGGATTCAGAATTAGGAGTTGTGTGATAATTATTACACCCTCACATTTTTCCCCTGGTAAATTCTGGCACATCAAATCTGACAACATTTATTGGGAGGAAAGGCCCAGAAATAAAAGGAAAACGTGGAATTCAGAAAAACAGATTCAACCTTATACTTAATTGTCCATTTAAATACTCCGAATAGAAGATATTTACCATACACGGTAAACACCTTACCCTGGGGTAATGGTATTTACCAAGTGCAGTACATGTCCCACCCTATTCCCACAAACTCATAAGAGGGCCTCAGTATTTAATTATTTTCGGTGCAACATTAATCCACCATTTTCAATAAATAAACATACCAGGTATTAAATCAATCTGACACAAAAAGGTGTTCCTGAAAACATACAAGGTCAAATGTAAGGGAAGGCAGGAGACCACAGGAATGGCTCACCAGGTCAATGAAGCCAATTACATAAATTAGTAAAACAATGACGTTTTGGAGGCGCTGAAGAGTTACGCTCTGGTTGAAAGCCTTCAATTCTTTAGTGGAAATGCACCCAGTATTCCAGAAATGCATTTATTGGGAGGGTGGCTTCTTTAAAGAAGCTGCCTTGTAGCGGGTGGTGAATACTGCTCCAAGGATTCTTTTTAGAGGCAATGCGGCTTGTTCTTAGGAAGGTTCCTAAATCAAAGCAATGCTACTTATCCAGTGTACTGTTCTGTAGGAGACAGGTTAGGGCTGCAGGAGATACTTTAATATGAGTGTCTACTGTTTCAGAAGGTTCTTTAGGGGGAAGTAAGGATCCCATTTGTTTACATTTCTTTTTGGTAAAGGTAAGGATGAAGTTTACCTGGACTGAGATGTGAGGGTCATCCCCTGGCAGGCTAATGTTGAGTCCATCCTTCCTCCATTCCACCAGCGCCATAGGATAAGCCACAACTTCGCACAAGAAGATGGCATCCTGTCCAGTCTTGTTGACCTGGTCTCGAGGCGGCAGCTTGATTTCTGGCTCTGTAATAGGAAACACAAACAGTTCAGAAGACTCTGGTAACATCAAACGTCGGAAATATAAGGGGTCCCTTACTGAAATGCGGCAGGAGAGGACTGAGGCCACTGACAAAGCAGTAAGCGGACCACAATAAAGGATTAGCATAAGCTACAGTGCTCATGATTGAGGCATGTTGTCTATGTGGTTTGAGAAATGAGCGCCAAATGTACATATGCTAGATTCGCTAAAAGTGGTCACAATTTGAGCACTGATTTTAATGAATTTAGTGGTATTTTGAGAATTGACTTATGTACCAATAGGTCGGTTTGCAAAATTCTGAATCTTAGTGGATTGCAAATCGACCTACCTCGTGAATATAAGGAGGTGTGTTCCAAGTTGCAACCCGCTACAATTTGCTGCCATCACAGAGATGGTGGTCAGCAGACCACCATTTCTGATATTGCTTTTAAAGAAACCAATCACTTGTTTATCAATACAGCCCATTTTCCTAAAAGGAAAGTTTTACTAACAAACACTAAACAGTGGTCTGGGGACACTGCCTACTCTTAAAAATATTTTGGGTCAACTTTCACAAAGTAGATGGAGTACCTTGGGAACTCCTTCCCATTTGTGAATGGGTTACAACCTCCTTTGTGGTGTTGGTAAAATATTAATGTTTTGCGAATAGATTTCAGTGAGAAAACATCAGTACGTTCCCTTGAGAATTGCTGTTTGGAAGGGATGCCCTAAAGATGCCCCAAAACATGTTCCTCCCAAATAGCAATTCAAACTAGTTTCCTAAACCCATCAAGCTAATCAGTATTCTATTAGTTGAGTACATAACAAAAACACATTTATTGGTCACAAAACCTGTGATTTACCAAAAATACAGAGTTTGTGAATAGTTAATGCATTCGTATTTATGACCCTAAACTAATAGAGGATATTGAAGGCTTAAAAATGTGCACTACCTACTCTGTTTGGGTCTCAGTACCATAGTATAGGTACTCTGGCTGAAGTGTGCACTGTACTGGTAGGTGTTCCAGGTCAGGATGAAGATGCATTAGCAGAGATGCCTTTGAATTGCAGTCCTGGAATAGTAGTGGCAGATACAGGAATGAGACACAATGGGAGATATTTGTGTGAACCCTAGTACTGGGGTGGCAGGAAATGTTGCAGGTCAGAATTCAGGTGCGTTGGCTCAGCTCCGCCTTGTGTTCAAGGTGTAACGTGTAGGAATGAGATAAGTCGGTAGAGCTGCATGTGTGTTTTGATAGCAGAATGGAGGGATGGAACACATCCTATATGAGGTGCAATCACACAGCTGTATGCAACTCCTGGTATTAGAAGAGTAGCAAAAGGTGCTGGTTGGGGTTAATTTGAAGAGCTGTCTACATTTATCAGTGCAGTTATAAGAGATGGCCTCCATGGCAGTTCTGCAGTGCATTAGCAGAGCTCAGCTGGTTTGGAACCAGTGAGAGTTTCTGTAGACTAGGTCTGAGGTGTTCTGTCAGACAGTGTGGTGAGATTAGGTAGCAGAGGAAATAGGCGCAATCCTGGTAATAAACATTATTCTGATCAAACAGCATGGAGAACAATACATTCTAAGAATAAACAGTCCAGGAAGCACAAGGTGGCGCCTGACCGGCATGGCCGCCTTCCAGTGAGGCTCCCGGCGCCGGATCCCACGAGTCCTTCTGCCTCCGTTCTTGACTGCCCTGGCCGGCTCGCTCCGGGCGCAGCGGAGTGCGCAGCTGTCACGCTGTCCCGGGCCCGGATCTGAAGTGCCTTTGTCCCCGCGGGGCTTGTCCTGGAGCCTCGGAAGCAGACCGGCGGTGGACGGCGGCGGCCCTGGAGCTGCGGCGCGGGCGGGCTACTAACTGAGTCCGCGGTGCCCACGAAGGGTGTAGGCCTGATTCTGCCGGCGGAGGGGAGGAGACGGACACGCGGCCGCCGCGAGTCCCGCCGCGGAAGGGGAAGCAAGGCTCATGTCTGGTGTCAGCCTGTGGGGGCCCCGGAGACGTAAAGGCTGGCCCCTGGAGGCAGGATGGTGCAGTGGGGCAGGCGGTGAGTGCGGCTGCGGGGGAGACATCGACGGGGCCTGCCGGAGCTGCTGTGGGGGCCGGGTGAGGTGGGGACATCCCCCCATCGGGCCGGGTGTCGGCGGCCGGGGGCCACCCCCCCCTTCCTCCTCCCGCCTGCGGCGCTGGCTCCATTTTGCCGAGGCCGTCTGGGGTGATCCGGACAGTGTGGGGTCCCCTTCTGGGTTCGGGCTGTGGACCGGCGGTCAGCGGGTGTGTGGCCTCCCTCCCTCCCTTTCCCCCCCCCTCACTGCTCCGAGGTTGGCCTTGCTGGGGGCGCAGTGTTCGGGATCCCTGGGGGGAGAGGTCCGAACTGTGTCGACGCCCCCTTTAGAGCTGAACGACGACCGTGCTGGTGAGGGGCTCACTGAGAGGGGTAATCTGCGTGAGGAAGCGCATTCGCCTTGGAGGCCTGTCGCCTGCGGGAGAGTCGGTGGACGTTGTTTCGGCCCGGGACCTTGAATTGAGTTGCGAAGCCTCGCCTTGACCGTGGATGGTGGTGGGCGCTGCTGTGGTGAAGAGCTCCGGGAGATAACCGGCTGTCCTTTTGGGAGGCTCGCTGGGGAACAAACTGTGGTTCTGGTGGTGCCTGGCCTTCTACCTACGCGGGGTGCCCTGACCGTGCCTCCTTCCGCCTAGTGTGGCTCAATGATTAGAGCGGCAGACCCTGATGCAGAGGTCTAGCCCGGGACCAGGGTTCAATTCCCCGCCACGGCGGGTCTTGGGCTCAAAAATTCCACGGACCTGATAATTCTCGCCTCGGTGCCATTCCAATCATGGAGTCCCACTCTGCAACTCTGGGCAATAGCTTGCTTAATCTCCACAACGGCCCCCACAACGCTAAGGATGCCTGGTCTCCACCTTGGGGGTGCCCTGGAGTGGACGCCTCACAGGGAAAGCCAGGATGGGTTCCACAGCGGTATTCGTACAAGCGCCTTGAGACCCTTGCGGGTGAGTAGTGCGCTATACAAGTATCAATTTACATTTACATTTACATTACCTTTCGCCTCGTCGGCTTTCGTGGACGGACTGGAGGTGCATACCCCGCCCGTTGTCCGGCCTCGCCGACCTCCGCGCCCAGGGTGCCATCACCATGGGTAAAGACAAGACAGCCAGGCAGACGCCCGCAGCCACCCAAACCAGGAAGGACCAATTCACAACCTCCGAGAGGGGGACAGGACCCACCGGCGAGCCGGATCCGGCCCCCGCCACAGACCTTGCTGCCATCCTGCAGGCCATAAATTCGTCTTGCGCCTCCCTAGAGGGCATGGTGGGAGAGGTTAAGGTGGATGTCGCTCTTCTCCAGCAGGACCTGCGTAACGCCACCGCCCGCATCTCGGAAGCTGAATCTAGAATATCCACCGCTGAGGATGATATCCGTCACCTGCAGGACCAAGTATGAGAACTGACCACCCATTCCAAGGAACTACACCGCCGGGTCGAAGATGCAGAAAACCGCGCCCGGCGCAGTAACCTGCGCCTGGTGGGATTCCCGGAGGGGGTCGAATCGGGCCGTGCAGATGACTTTATGGAGCGCTGGTTCAGATCCTGGATGCCGGCGGACAGCCTGTCTGCCTCGTTCGTGGTGGAGAGGGCCCATCGCTCCCTGGCCCTTAGGCCCCCAGGAGCGCCCCCCGGCCCTTCATCCTCAAGATCCTTAATTTCCGGGACAGGGATGCCATTCTTCGCGAGCACCGGCGCACGGACAGCCTCAAGTACCAAAACCACACGATCATGATCTTCCCGGACTACACCCGAGAAGTCCAGGAACTGCGACGATCCTATACTGAGGTGAAACAGAAGATGCGATCCCTGGGCCTTCAATACCAGCTTCAGTTCCCGGCCCGACTTCGGGTCATCTTCCAGCACAAGACAATATTTTTTGATACGCCACGAGCGGCCTGGACCTGGTTAACGGAAGAGCACTCCCTGCACCGCTCTGGACACGGATCACCTGTGGGCGGGGAATGCCCCGGTCATCGAGACCCCGTCGGCGGCGCCGCACGCTGCCCCGGGAGTGCACAGCAGGAGAGGTGCTCATCACACGCTCCAGGAGGCGGCCGCGCCGGGGGTCTGGGGCCTCTTCTGCCTCCTCGGCTGCGCCCGCCAGTCCCGCGGCTGCCGGGCGGCGGGCTGTGTCACCCCGGCTGGCGGGCTCCGCGGCCCGGCCTGCCGTGCCAATGGACACCTCGGACCTTTCTCGCAGCCCTACCATTTGACTTTCTTCTGCTGCCTGTGTTTTTGTCGGGGGAGAGGGGGGGGGGGGTCTCCCCTCCAGATTGCTGGCACTCGGGGCTGGGCTGGAGTGCTCCGTTGTGCTCGTTGCTCTCGGCCAGGGCAGATGAATCAGGCTTGTTTTCTGCTGTATCAGGGGTCCACTAGTGCTCAAGCCCGAGCGTTTTAGCTTGGTGGTTGTTCCATTTCGTTAGGGCGACAGATGCTTCTGTTTTCGAAGTATAAGGTGGGGGGGTGGGGTTGGGGTTGGTTTGGGGTTGTTTCTTCCTCCTCGGGAGGGTTTTGTTGGTAGAGGGTGATCCCCTCTCTGTTGTTGTTCCAAGGCATCATGTAACCTTTGACCTGCTCTCCTGCTCGATGTCCCGCTGTCCCTCCTCTCTGGGAACCCGCGCAGCCGCGCCTCCATTGACCCCCTCTTATGTCCACGGCTATGGCTGACACGCCCGTTCCTAAGGCCGCCATGCGTATATTGTCCTGGAATGTTAATGGTCTTCTAGATCGTTTTAAACGCATGGCAGTCCTTAAATATGCACAGCGTGCGGAGATTGATGTGCTCCTCCTTCAGGAGACCCATTTTCTTGGCAATAAATGTCCCTTTCTCACCCGTTACGGCTATGATAGGGTGTGGCACTCAGGTTTTGCGAGGGGATCCGGGGGGTGGCTATCTTGCTTCGCAGGTCCTTTCCCTTTGTCTTGGCTCAGGTGCATTTGGACCCCCAGGGCATGGCGGTGGCAGTCTGTGGTACTCTTGAGGGGCGACCCCTCACCTTGCTGTCCCTTTATGCGGCACCATCCCTTTTACCGATGGCCCTTTCATACACCGAGGGCCTCCTCCCGACGCTTCCGGCGGGCTCACTCATTCTAGGAGGAGACTTTAATGCTGTCTACGCGCCCCATCTGGACTCGACAGGACCGATCTCCCTTGCCCGAGCCGCTCGCGCGAAGCAGCTGTCGTATTGGGCCGAATCTCAAGGCCTGTGTGATGTCTGGAGGATTTGGCACCCACAGGCTCGCCAATAAACCCACACATCGGCGGCTTCATCACTCTCACGCCCGGATCGATCTCATCTTCGTCCCGTCTACCGAATGCGCGGGGGTGCAGGATGCACGCATCCTTCTGAGGGGCCTATCAGACCACTCGCCGGTGCTCCTTGCTCTTGGCCCGCCTCCCCTCTCTGCCCGCCCGATATGGAGTCTGAACGCTTGGCTCCTTCGCGACAAAGCTTTTCGAAACGTGGTAGGAGGCGAGATAGCTGATTATTACTCTCACAATGCGGGCTCCGTCTTCTCCTCTGCCATCCTTTGGGAGGCCGGCAAAGCGACTATTAGGGGGGCTGCAAAGGGGCATGTGCAACAGCAGAGACGTAGACAAATCCAACAACTCGAGGCTTGCGAAGCTCAGGCTTTGGAGCTAGAGCGGAACCAGGGGGCGTTGGGAGACGCCACGCGGGCGCGCTGCCTGGCCTTTCTGCGGGAGGAGATCCGCCTACACTCTCTGGAGGCGGCGAAGACTCTTTGGTGCTCCTCGGTGGCCCGGGTCTACGGATGGGGGGATAAAAATGGTACACTCCTCCACCGGCTGGCTACTTACCCCCAGGTGGGCAGGATCATTCCTGCCATCAAAGACTCCGCAGGCGGGACCCACACGGTCTCGGTGGCAATGGCCCAGACTTTTGCTGATTACTATTCCCAGCTATACCGAACCCGGGCGTCAGGTATCTCCCTTGCGGAGTTGCTGGGGGCGAATGGGGTGGTTCTCGGGCGGCTGGGACAGGAGGTGTGAGACCCTCGACTTGCCCATCACGCTGCAAGAAATTGAGGAGGCGATTAGCCGCCTGGTGCCCGGGAAGACCCCGGGACCAGATGGGTTCCCACAGGAATACTATGCTCACTACCGTGAGACCCTGGCCCCGAGGCTTCGGGACCTTTTTGCAGAAGTGGTGGAGAAGGGCTCGTTCCCGCAGGAAACAGACACAGCCACCATAGTTGTCCTCCCCAAGACGCAGCCCCCATCACAGTCCTGCTCAGACTACCGGCCGATATCCCTCATTAATACCGAGCTCAAGATATATGCCACGGTCCTTGCGCAGCGGTTGAGCCCGTCCCTTACCTCACTGGTCCACCCGGACCAATGTGGATTTATGCCAAACCGGGGGACCAGACACTGCCTGCGGCGCTTGCACCTCGCCCTGGCACACCGAGAGCGCCTTTCCCCCTATCTGGCCCTTCTGCTGGTTGACTTCGAAAAAGCCTTTGATTCAGTGGGGTGGGACTACCTGGGTGATATCTTGGAGCGACTGAGCTTTGGTCCCCGGGTCCGCGCTATGGTCGGTGTCCTGTACACGAACCCACAAGCCCGTGTGTTGGTCAATGGGGCTCTATCCCGCCCGTTTCCCATAGGACGGGGGACGCGACAGGGCTGTCCGCTCTCGCCCCTCCTTTTCACCCTGGCCATGGAGCCCCTGGCCATGCTGATCCGGTGGGATCCCACTCTCCGTGGGTGGGATTGGCCAGGTATGATTCCTGACAAAATTGCTCTATACGCGGACAACGTCCTTCTATATCTTTCTGATCCGGCGGTCTCGGGCCCCGGGTCCGCCGGATTGTTTGCCGATTTGGTCAGGCATCGGGTCTTCATATGAACCCTAAGAAATCCGTGCTGGTCCCGCTGCACCTGTCGAGGGAGTGTTTCGACTGGCAATCTGATATTCCCCTCCGGAGGCTCTCATTTAAATTCCTGGGGATCTGGGTCACCCTCCTTCCGGAACTCTGTTGGGCCCTCAACGTGGCCCCTGTGGTCAACAAGACCAGATCAGATATGATTAGGTGGCAGTCGCTCCCGTTGAACCCTTTGGGGAGGGTCGCCCTCTATAAGATGATGATCCTTCCCAAGTTCCTATACATGCTACAAAATACTCCGTGCCCCTTCCCACGCCCGTGGTTCCGGGAACTGGATAAGATGGCGACTAAATTTATTTGGGGTGGCGGCAGATACCGTTTGGCTTTGGACCGCTGCCGGGTCCCCTCATACGACGGAGGCCTGAGCATGACTAATCTTTACTTGTATTATTTGGCCACCCAGCTGCTGGTGATTCATGACTGGTTCTCGAACGGGTGGGACGATCCGGCCTATAGACTCGAGGTGCAACTTTCCGGGTTCTCATCTATCCAGAATATGCTTTATGGGGCGACAGTTTCCCGGTCGCTTCCAGGTGTTGTGCAGGCCCCCTTTCTGGCGTGGCGCGCCGCCTTGTGGCATACCCGCTGGTCGGGAACAATGACCTTGATCACACCACTTTGGCACGGGACTTGGCTGAAGGAGGTGGCGGGGCTTGAGGGATTTCGAACGTGGGATCTTCTAGGGATCTCCAGCTTGGGTGATGTCTGGAGGGGGAGCCACATGTGTTCCTTCCAGGAGCTTCAGAACCGCTTCTCTTTACAGTCTTCGCAATTTTATAAGTATCTTCAGCTGCGCCATGTGGTCCAGTCCCATGTCCCTCTAGATTCCAGACTGCCTGCCCATAGCCCGCCCGAGGCTCAGGTGATGTTGGGGTGTCTGGGGAGGGGGGGAATATCCCGTATTTATAAATCCCTGATCAACAATACCCCGGTAGATTGGAGCGGATTGAAACAGCGGTGGGAGACCTGGGTGGGTCCCTTGGATGATGCTGACTGGAGGGACGCCCTTATGGCACCCAGATCGCTTACCACTTCCGCTAGGCTGCGGCTCATCCAACTTTACTACCTCCACGCCGCATATCTGACCCCGGACCGCTTATATCGTGCGGGCATCAGCAAGGACGCTTCATGTGCTCGCTGTGGGGTAGATCCTGTAGACTTCTTCCACATGGTATGGTCTTGTTCCCGCCTGGGGAGTTATTGGGACGCGATTGAAACTGAGTTAACTGAGGTCTTGGGATGGGAGGTTCCCCATGACCCTAGAATGGCTCTGCTGGGCATAACGGATGGGCTAGACGTGTCCCGTAATGAAAGTACTTCTTAACTACTGCCCTAGTGATGGCCAAAAGGGATATCGCGGCCGCGTGGAAACAACCCGACCCACCCAGAGGTGCTACTTGGAGAAGAGGAGTGGATTGGTGTGCCGCTCAGGAGCGGTCGTTGTACGCTGCCCGGGGCTGCCCCAAAAAATTCCATAAAATATGGGGAAAATGGCTTGGGGGCCTGTTTTAAGGGGTGGGGAGTGCGGGGGCAGGGGACTGGGGAGGAGGGGTGGGTCTTGCAATTGAGGTCGTATTTATTACTACCTTTTCTGTTTGTTTGTTTAGTTTCACATTTTTCCTACAAGTGGGGGCACTTTGCACTATTGGAAATGTACTAACTTAATGCAGTAGCATAATTTTGAAGTACAAAGGTCCTGAAGAAAGCCGTGGGCAAAAATCCCTTGAAGGCTGAAACATGTCGACCCTTATTTAGCAGCGACTAGTCAGCACTGCTTATAACTTTGTCACACCTTTTTAATTAAGGTGTGTGGAGTGAATTGAATTACATCGCACTATTCACACAACCTTTTTTAGATTTCCCAGTCTCTTTTGCACTGCACCTTTACTTTGTTTGGATGCCACAGTTTTTCACGTGTCTTCTTGACGCATTCCCATCAGCCCGAGGGAGCAATAGAGCCTCTAACTAGTGAGGCAGTCACTATGATCGAGAGACATACCTCTGTCCTAGTTGGATACCAGATGATATAAATGATCATGAGAGGTTTTCCTGCTCTCACTATCTATCTCATTGGATGAGTAAGATTGATGGTAATCCATGCTCTGCTCTGATAACGTACGGGCCTGATTGATTCTACACACCTTACTCCTTCTTTATCTTTTGTGCTGTCTGCCGTTAGACCCCCTATTCTCTTATGTGTGTATAGTCTTGCAATTGCTTGTCAATGCTTCCATGATAGGTTTTATTGATGCCAAGTTAATCGAACTGATGTATGTCATCCTTGATTTTGCTTTCTATAAAGAAACAAAAATTTGCTTAACAAAAAAAAAGAATAAACAGTCCAGTATTCATTAACCTTGGACACCTGTGGTCTTTACGAAATCCCCCGTCACAATAACTACACCTGGTATTTTGCCGTTTCCTTTCCCCTGCACAAACCCTGGTGGTGGTGGCACTAAACTCAGAAACAGGAGGCCTTGGGTAATCCCGGTATTTGTTCTTCCTTCCCCTTTTTGTGGAGCACCAGGAAGGAAGCAAGACCAGTGAAAGTCCTAAGGACGGCCAAAGAAGGGAGAAGACGATCCCCAGCTATTCTCTGGACACTGTGTTTTTCTTTTTCCTTGTTGTTTGATGAAATCCATTCTTTTGTTACTTTTGGGAGAATCCATCTGGTGTATGGGACTGACAAAAAGAATTAACTACAAACAACGTCCCTATATTAAAAGAAAGACCTTGAAGAACATATCCTGTGTGTGTCCCGTATTCCCTTACACCCGGCGGGCCACTGCGCCGCCTACAGGGACAAAGCCTTGTTGCAATATCTTCTGTGTTGTCTAAAGTTGTATTTATTTTATTGGCTACCAGTCTGTTATTTAAAATAAATTATGTTTAGATGTCACCATTTTGCCATGCTTTCTTTGGATTAAGTTGTGGCTTTTACACACAGAAACCGATGCAAGATTTCTTCCTCCAGATTGTGTGTGACATGATTGTGTATTGATACTCATGATCAGCTTTAAAGTCAGGTACTGCTCCACCAGCATGTGGAAGTTGGCTTTGACGCCATTGGGATGTGTTATGCCCAAGAAGTATAGGATAAGGCAAGGCTAGCGAGGAAGTTATGACAGACTTTTGTGATAACAATGAAATAGCAAGGGAGCTATAGTACATGCAAGGGTACCTTGCCTAGCTTCTTTAGAACAGGCTTTTAGTATTTTCTATTTGTGTGCCGTTTTATAAAGCATGGAGAAATGTCTATATACATTCTGGAATTGTTTAAAATAAAATTGTAATGATTAAATAGTCCGTAATTTAATGAAAACAAACTAACCAAATGATATTCTCAATTATCGCATGCCTTCGTGTTTTTGAGAAAGCAGTAGAGGTAAACAGTGGTGAAAAAGAAGGGGTGGTTTGCATATATGATGAGAAAACCATTGCTGTGTGAGGACATTGTTGGAAATAAGTGGTTCAAGCAGTTATAATGTCTTTCAGGGCCTGTCATTTCCCAACCCTACTACCATAAAGATTGTTAATAGTGTTGCAACTAAAACTATTTGCAAATAGACCACCCCAGTACCTGTTCATTTGTATGTGCTTCCTTTTCTGGGACTATCAACCATTTTTTGATTTACTCACAAATTATTTGTTTGTTTGATTAAGTGGCCTGGTAAACGTCTACCTTCATTCCATCAAGAGTGTGATTGGGTACCACTGTGACTAGCCCAACATCTTGCAAATGCTTTTTTCCTAGTAGGTGCATCTAGAAGTGGTCTTCCTGTGGCTGCAATATTCACCCACTAGTCCAGCATGTGAGACTATTTGCTCTCGTAAGCTATGACAAAATGAAGTACCTATAGGTCTTACAGATCTTTCACAGTGATAAAATAAAATAATTCAACGTAACCAAACTCAATCTATTAGGAACATGTGTCCCAATCTGAAGATAACTGCCAAACTACACTGGATGCACATAAACATTATTATGATTAAGAACATTTGATGGAGACACTTTCTATGTTCTGATGAAGACCATGAAAATTAAATTTTGGGTTAAAACAACATTGCTGCTTGGGGCGTGGCCAACTGCTGGGAGAAATGGCCACACACTAGCGCGGCTCCGACCTGGCTGAATCCGACAGATATATTGATATACATCTGACACGATGCATCACTTAAGGTGAGCAGGAAGGGGTGAGCACCAGTAGATCGGGCCCTAACGTCCTTTCTGCAGCTTTGGACCGGCGATCGTGGGCTGTGGAGCCAGCGGCCTCCTCCGCTTGAAAAGCAGCGGAGTTGTGTGAGCGGATAGCCATGCCCACGGGAGGTCAAGACGGGCCCGGCAGTGAGTGGGAGCCCGGACATGTGGTTCTGCTGCCAAAGCCGGGCCTGAGATACAACAGAGAGCCTGTGGAGCCACGCTAGTGTAGGAGGCGGCTCATCAGAGGAGAGCTTGGGCCATTTCCAAAGGCTGCAACATGGCAGGGTATGTGCCGGCGTAATATGGCCTAGCGGAGGAGTACGATGACGCACTAATTTAATTCCCAAGGCGGCGCACCGTGAAGCCAGGTCTGGCATCCTGGACTTTTTTCAAGGTGGAATTTAAGCCGTGCAGAGACCATTAGGAAGCGGACCAGCGCAAAATGGACTCTAGAGTGCTGGAGGTGGAAGACTGCACTAAAGGCCTAGTGGTTGACACGTCTGAACTGAAGAAACAAGTCACGGGTTTACAAAAATGCACTCAACTACTCTCACTGCAACTTGATGACTTTGAGAGACACTCAAGACGGAACAATGTCTGCATCTTGGGAGTGCCGGAATGATCAGATGGCCCATCCACGGACCTGTTTGTCGAAGATTTAATTCTGAACCACCTACAACCCAAGCGCCTCTCAAATTACTTCACTATTGAGCATGCTCAACGCATACTGGGTGGTAGACCTAAACCGGGGCTCCACCCGACCCATCCTGGCAGGGGTGCTTAACTTTCGCAATCGAGGCGTTATTCTCCAAACTGCTCGAAATGCACCCCCACTTAAATATGAAAATAGCACCATATCCTTTTTTCCCGATGTCACGGCTAAAGTCCAGAAGCAGAGACGCTCCTTCTTAGAAGTCAAAAAAGCACTCAAGACACAGGGGGTCAAGTACGCCATGCTCTTCCTGGCGAAACTGCGGGTGGAGGCTGAGGGGAAAAACAGTTTTTTGACGACCCAGAGGAGGCCCAAGACTGGCTGGATGGCTGGAGACGTGTGGAGCTTAAAAGTAGTCCTGCTAGTCAGGAGCGACGAGGGAGCAGGCAGCAGCAACGGCAGGACCCAATCCAAGATGAACATCAACGGGTCGAAGGAGGATCCTGATGGGCCCGGCGGCAGATAACGAGACAGTTACCGTGATTAACCAAGTGTTGTTGGGTACTAACAATTGGCTCACTTAAGCTGATATGGAATAATTGTGCCAGGAATGAAGGGTTGAGAGGGGCTTTGATTGAAGACAGTCAGTGAGTACGATCAAGAACCTACCCCCTTCCCCCACACCCCTGATTGTACTCTTGGGGATCAGGTCACAAAAGGACCTGTGACAGACTCCTGGTGCAGACTCCGTAGATGAGTATATAATTCTTAGATGTGATGTCATATGTATATAAGATGATGGGGCTGGTCAGGCAGCGCTCCCCCTAAGTAAGGTTTTCAGGGAATGGGTACACAGGCGCTCTGCAAAATTGGGTGGTGGGCAGTTTTGAGTCCACGTTGCTGGGAGGCAGGGAGGGGGGAGGATATGGGGAGGTCCTGATGGGACTGTTATGGTATAGTTTGTTGTTTATTAGGTTTCCTTTGTTTAATGTGCTTTACAATGCTATATGGGAAAAGTGCATGGAAGAGACGTGACCTAATCTTAGTAAGACCTATCTTGCGACTAGCTGGACAGCCGACCGACGTGTTGTTATGTATGTATGGAATGAACCGGGCAGGGGGTTCAGGGCGATGTTATTTTGCAGTTTCCAAGATGCAGTCTAGATTACTCACATGACCAGATTAATAGGGAAGAGTCTGCAAACAGGGGGTATTAAAATACTCCTGGAATGTGAATGGATTAGGGGATAAAATAAAGAGGGGAATTGTATTGCAATATGTAAAGGGACAGGCCCTAGATGTTGTGCTCCTCTAAGAGACACATATACAGGGTACCTCGTACGGTGCATTGAATAGGTGGGTGTATAAATTGGTGGCCCATGCAGGATACACAAGGGGCTCGAGAGGGGTGGGGATCCTCCTCCACAATTCTATCCCCTTTGCAGTGCAAAAAGTGACACATGATACAATGGGCAGATTTGTAACTCTAACAGGCACCTGGGAGGGCAGGCTGTTTAACATCACTTCCCTTTATGTACCGCCCAGATTACATGCCGCAGCTTTGGCGGATTTGGGATCACACTTGCTTCTTCTTCCTGAGGGAGAGGCGTTGATTGGGGGGGACTGTAATGTGGCCCTAAATGGAGACCTAAACAGACAACCAACAAAAGCAGGGAGAGGTGGCTGGGAGGACATTAGGAGAGTTCTTAAAGGCATTGGGGCTGGTTGATATCTGGAGAGCATAAAACCCCACCTTTATTTATTTATAAAGTTTTATATAGTGCGAACGTAACCCACGAGGGTATTAGAGCGCTTTACAGTAAAAGAATATAAATGGTTGAGGTGGTATACACGATTCAAATGTGTAAATTTCCACAAAAGAAATATAAAATATATGAATAACAAACATAGAGGACTGTGAATCAGCATGACGTTGTACAATATACAGTTAATGAACATTAGGTGATTGTGCTAGCAAACAAACATATTATAACCTCATACGATTCACAGTGGATATAAAGTATATAGATAACCAAGGGGGACCCGAGGCCAGCTAAGCTTTACACTACATACAGTTACTGAGCAATAAATACCGTGGTATTAGTATTACATAAAACAGTCTCGTCGCATTCCACCAGAGATAGGCAATGGAATTCGGGTCTTAAAGATGACTCAGTGACATCCTAGAATTAAGACTTAGGACATGAATTTGTTCATTAGTAGTATTTTTACTTCTTTTTTGAATGTGGTAAGGAAGTGATTCCACGCACTACTGGAGGTAAGGAGTTCCAAATTTTTGGAGCAATCCCTGAGAAAGCTCTACAGCCAGTTCTCTTCTTATGGAAGGATTGAGGTTTGAGAAGGAAAGTGCTCGCACTTCGTAGTTGTCTACAAGCTCCAGACCTATCCAGCTTTAGGGCCAGGTAACTGGGTGTATTGTTGTGAATTGCTTTGTGAGTCATGCAGGCCACTTTAAGGTGTATTCTTGCCTCGTACAGCAGCCAATTCAGGGCTTTCAAGGTTGGAGAGATGTGACTATTTCTTTTGGTTCATGATACCAGTCTAGCCGCAGCATTCAGTGAAGCTCTCAGCGGAGCTAGCTTGTATTTAGGGAGACCACAGAGGGTGGTGCTTCCGTAGTCTAATCTTAGTAGCACTAGGGCTTGTACTGCCATTTTTAGATCAGCCTGAGGGAGGAAGGGTTTGAGTTTCCTTAATATACTCAACTTGTGATTAGCTCCCTTGGTGGCAATAGAGAAGTGCGACTGAATATTCAGATGTTTGTCTATGGTGATTCCTAGGGATTTTGCTGAGTCAATGATGAGGGGAACACAGTCAAATGAGGTTGTGTGTTTTAACCATAGATCTAGCTTCGGTGTGTGGCTCGGTGGCGAGATGAGAATGAATTCTGTTTTTTGGTATTCAGCATGAGGTGGTTGTTAGTGAGCCAGCTTTGTGTGTCCATTAGAGTAGTGTTGAGGGCAATGAAGTCTTCTGGGGTAGAGATTTTCAGATACAGCTGGGTGTCATCCGCGTACAGGTGTATAGAATGTTCGCTGATTTCAGTGTGTTCGCCAAAAGCTCCATTAGGAGGTTGAAAAGAATGGGTGATAGGTTGAGTTCTGTTATTCAAGAAGGAGGAGAACCATTGCAGCACTGTGCCCGAGAGGCCCATCCTTCGTTCAAATAGGGACAGAAGGTTGTCATGCTTGACCGTATTGAAGGCGGAGGACAGATCAAGAAGTATCAATAGGCATGATTCATTGCGGTCAAGCATTTTTAGTATGTCATCCATAATGTGTGTGAGTGCAGATTCTGTGCTGTGTCCTTGGCGGGAGACCGATTGGTGACTGTCTAAGAGGTTGTAGTTCTGAATATGGTTGCATAATTGAATTTGTACACATTTCTACAATAGTTTCGCCAAGGTGGGGATGTTGGTTATAGGACAGTAGTTGTTTAGATCAGATGGAGTGGCGTCAGCTTTCTTTAGTATAGGTGTGACCTGCCCTATTTTAAGGCAGTCCGGAATGTCACCTTGTCTCAGGGATGCGTTTACAATTTTAGCCCATTGCTGTAGGATAGATGTTTTTAATATTTTGAACAGGGCAGGAGGCAGGGGGTCAGAGAAATGATTGGAGGGTTTGATTGCTTGAAGAGTGTTGTCGATAATTTGTTGGGAGATTGGTGAGAAGGTGTGCCATGAGGCATTGTTTTTTGTGGCTTCCCCTGGATTATTAGAATGTACTTTGAATAGAGCGCCACATTTAGAATCATGGCCCATAGTTTACGGGAGCGCCATCTTGGATTGTATGTCTAGCTCGATGGTCTTAGTCTTTTCGTGGAAGAAATTAGCAATCACATCACAGGTAGGTGTGGCCAGGTCGTTTAGATCCCTAGAGTTAGTCATATTGCATGATTGTTGCTTGACTATTTCAAAGAGTTTTTTGGGCCGGTTGATAGCTTGGTTCAGCTGGGTTCTGAAAAAGTCTGCCTTTGCCTTAAGAATCTTCCTTTTGTAGGAATTCCTCAACCTTCTAAGGTGCTCAAGGTTATCAATTGTAGGAGCAGATTTTCATAGACGCTCTGCAACTCTTATATGTCTACGCTCCGAGTTCAGGGCCTCATTGAACCAAGGTTTTGAAATCTTAGAGGAGACTTTTTACCTGGAGGGGCGCTGTAGAGTCAAGGATTTCGAGTAAAGTGGCATTGTAGAAGGTTGTGAGGTCATGTACATCAGTCATGTCCGTCATAAGGGTCAGAGCGGAGTTGCAACGGTTTACCAAGGTGATGGGGTTGACATTTTGTAAGTTCCTTTTCCATTGCCTTGTTTTTGAAGGTTGGCCCCTTTTTTGAGTAGCGTCGATATTGATGGAGAAGAGGATGCAATAATGATCAGACCAATCGCATGGGATGATGGATTCTAGTATGACGATGTTTGTTTTTGCAATGATGAGGTCCAACGTCTCTCCCTTGTTATGCGTTGGGCTGTCACAGAATTGAGATAGTTCCTGTTCTGACAGAAACTCTTTAAGACATCCTACAATATGATCGTTTGCGTTGTTCCAATGGAGGTTAAAGTCACCTGAGAAAATATGAGGAACTTGTGAGTTGGCATTGGATGCCATGATCTCCATTATCTCGTCAATACAAGTCAAGTTATCGCCTGGGGGGTGGTAGAATATGTGTAGCTTGCTGGCGATGCGCTTAGCGTCAGAGATATTAATGCATAGATAATCACAGGAGGATAGCCCGATGGAGTCCACTTTCTTGACTGATATTGAGTTACGATAAATGCAAGCTTCCCCTCCCCCCATGTTTCCTGATTCTGTCTAGTCGGATTAGATCATGCGAAGGAGGAACCAGTAAGTCAAGGATGGGCAAGGGGGAGTTATTTAACCAAGTTTCTGTGAGGACCATAATGTCTAAATCATTCTCTAAAATGAGATTGAATATATCAGTAGCATGTTTGCTAGCAGATCTGAAATTAATGAGCCCACATTTCAGCTTGTTAATGGAGTGGTTTAAGGTAATCTGTTCTAAGATGATATTTGTGAGGTTATCTCTATTTACATATCTGTTGTTGATAGTCGGTTCTCTGAGGGGCACTGACTGAACCCCTGGTATTTGCGGATACCGGATATACGGTAAAAGCTTATTGAGGCAACGGACGATTACTTTAATGGGAATGAAGATTCAGTGGATTCAGCCTCCACGCTTTGGGAGGCATACAAGACAGTGATTAGAGGGCAGGGAGTGGCAGCGATTGCGGGACACAAGAAAGAAAAATGTAAACAGCTTCAAGAAATAGAGGAAGAGATCTATCAGCTGGAACATGAATTGGAGACCTCGCCAAATCCTGATACTAAACACAGATTTCTTTTAAAACAAGAAGACTATAGGGATATCGGCGAAGAGGCAGCGAGGGCCCATTACCAAGCAACACAATGTCGAGTTTATGAAATAGGGGACAAAGCGAGCAAACTACTGGCGTGGTTAGATAAGCGGGAGCAGGCTTCCAGATGGGTATTTGAACTTGTAATGAGGGGGGGTAGACTTAAAGATAGGAATAGGATTTGATGAGCATTTGCAATTGCTATATGAGTCCTCTGGGATGTCCAATTCCAAAGAGGCACAGGAGTTGTTGGCCACTCTTAATCTTCCTATCCTGGAAGACTCATAGGTGAAAGAATTAGAGCTAGAGCTTACTAAAGAAGAGGTAGGTAAAGCAATTGGAGCCTTACAATCGGGGAAAGCAATGGGTCCGAGTGGCCTCCCCATTGAGTTATTCAAAACAAATGCATCCACTATAGTCGCCTACTTGATAGACATGTACGACGAAAGTGTGACCCGGGGGCTTCTCCCCGTGACACAAAGATTGACCAATGTGGTGCTGATTCATAAATATGGAAAATCTCTGGAGAACTGTGAATCATACCGGCCAATCTCGTTGTTAAATCCGGAGGCTAAGATATTAGGAAAACTCCTGGCCTCAAGATTATCGCCTCTGCTCCATAAATTGAGTCATCCGTATCAGTCCGGTTTCATGCCGGGCAGGAATACTGCATTCCATCTACGGCGTCTCAATGGAGTGTTGGGCAGGGCGGGGACCATAAGTGAGGGGGCAGTCATCATGTCACTAGATGCCAAAATGGCGTTTGATATGATTGAGTGGCCCTATCTGTTTGCGACACTTGAATGCTACGGCTTTAAACCAAAGTTTCTGGCATGGGTGTGACACCTTTACTCTCTGGCTAGAGTAACAGTGAATGGAGCCCGCTCGGCTACTTTTACGCTACAGAAGGGTACGAGACAGGGCTGCCCACTTTCCCCACTGATTTTCGCTTTGGTCTTGAAACCTTTGGCGATTTGGATTAGAGGTGATCCCCTTATAAGGGGACTAAATTGGACGCCGGAATGGGAGGATAGAATATCCCTTTACGCGGACGATATTCTATTGTATTTGGCCAAACCCTGTAACTCTATTCATAGAATTTTACAGATATTCGCCCTATTTCAAAAATACTCTGGTTACACCATTAATTGGGAAAAATTCTGCATATACATATTAGCGGGGAAGGGTTTTGTTACGCCCAGAGATTGCGAAGCCAGAGTGGTCACTGATGACTTTCGCTATCTGGGGATATATGCCACCTCGGATCAAATAGCATTTTATGATCAAAACTTGCCCCCCCCCCCACTTCGTCATCTACAAGATGACGTAAAACATTGGGAGACCTTGCCACTTACATTATTGGGGAGAGCAGCGCTTTATAAAATGATGGTCCTGCCTCGCTTCATTTACGCCCTACAGAATACCCTGTCCCGAACAAGGATTTTCAAACTGTGGAATCAGAAGTCCAGACCCTGCTCTGGAATAGTGGACCCCCTCGCATCTCATTGCCAAAATTGATGAAAAGCTGGTATGATGGGTGTATCGCCCTCCCAGCGATAAAGAATTACTATTGGGCCTCTCAGTTGGTGGTCATGAATCATTGGGTGCACTGGCTGATAAATGATCCAGCCTATAGGATGGATAGATATAACATAACACCAGGGACATATCAGAGGGCACTCTTTGGGGAAAAGACATATAGCCCACTGTATACGCCAACGGCGATTACGATAATGCTCTGGAAGGCGACTACGTCTGCTCTGGGATGGAAGGGCAAGATTACGCAGGCCACCCCCCTTCTGGAGACAGCATGGTTGGGGCTTTTGGCAAGTTGTGCAGGAATCGATAAGTAGGAGCTTATTGGGCTCTCAAGGGTCGGAGACGTTTGGGCAGAAGGTAAGGTGGTCCAATTTGCAGACCTTCAGCTGGATTATGAATTGAGTGTGGGGGAGACCTTTCGATACCTGCAGGTTAGGAACTCCTTACACAGGACCATCCCCAAGGGAACAGATCTACCTGCTGCCTCAACCTTGGAAGATAGACTGCTGGATGATTCCCTTACAGATAAAGCAATTTCTTTGACCCATAGAAAAATATTAAATAATACACCTGATGCATTAGAAAAAACCAGGGCCAAATGGGCGGAGGAGGTGGGCGATTTAGATGATGAGGACTGGCGGGTGGCGCTGGAGTCATCCCGGGAGGTGGTAATTTGGTCCAGGTTTAAGTTAATACAGATCAAACTCTAACATAGAGTATACTAGACCAGTGTGAGGTTGGTTAAAATGGGTATTTTAAGCTCCCCGTTGTGCCCCAAAGGCTGTGGTCAAGAGGGGACATATTTCCATCAGTGGTGGGACTGTCCGGTGATAAAAGTATATTGGACTAAAGTGACAGCAAAAATGTGGGAAGTCTGCGGGAAATCTATCGATGTCACGCCGCGGTTGTGTCTTCTTAATATTTGGTAGGCAACCGATTTGATGGCAAAGGAAAAGACCTGGATCACCCTGGGTAATGTGGTGGCAAAATGCAACATTGCAAGAACTTGGAAGGGAACCACAGAGCCCAAACTTTGTGATTGGTGGGCCGACATGGACTAGTGCATGCAGATGGAAAGGGCAATATATGAGGGGAGGGGTTGTGCGCAGAAATGGTCTAAGATCTGGGGGAACTGGAACAAATACAGTGGAATGTTATGTACTCCACTGAACCCGTCCCCACCCCCTGCAGGAGTAAAGGCTGCCAGGCCACTGCATGGTCGCAAACTGGGTTGTAACTTTAGGCTGATCTATAAACAGAAAAGATTGTGAATGGTACATGCACTGTATTATGGTATTCTCAACTATGGTTAATTTTGTTTCTTCTTCAATAAAAAGGTTTATAAAAAAAAAATAAAAAAAAAATAACATTGCTGATACTTTACAGAATTGTAACCACAGAAATAAGAGTTATTGATATGGCAACACATACCCAAGGTGATTTAAAAAGAATGATAATGTTCGTTGAGTGAATAGATCAGAATGGATGATATAATGATAAAATGTTGTGATTCTAGCTGAGGGCATCCCTTTAATTAAAGCATTAAATAAAGGATGATGCGCAATTTTAATGTATGCACATTTTTTTAACAATGTTTGAATGAGTTTTGGTGAAAGTATTTTCCATGTAGATTTGTTTAAACAAATGTCTGGTGATTTCTCTCTTAGTGAGTGCCCGATGACAACCCATTTTTTTAAAATTCAAATGAATTGGTAAAGGATTAACTAAGATTGATTGTTAAACAGTCTAATACCCTTTGCACTTGTGAATAGATATCTACCATGATCTCTGTTCTACTCTAATCATCTTTGCTTTCAAACTATTTTTGATTGAATGGCTTCCAGGAAAACCTAACACTTGTAACGACTTCAGTGGACTCTGATAATTTACATGGCACTACCATAGACAGCAGGACGTGTTGACCAATACCTATCATGGTGAAAGTAATGTTACACATCCCAAAAATGCAAAGTAGTGTTGACCAAATTAGCAGTACTTGCTGAATGTTCTCATTATAGCACATATATGTTTGGCAATAGTATTTAGAGAATAGACAATGATTTTTCCTTATTGCTACAGTCTTTACTATCTAACAAACAGCTACCAATTATTAAATCAAGATCAGCAATGAAATAATTCCACAGTTTTAGACGTTAGCATTTAGCACACTATATAAATTAAATTGCTTTAACTTTCAGGATTTTAAAAGGTGCAGTGTATCTCTCTTTTGTGAAAGTTAAAAAAGAGAGCACAATGGAATGAAACTGGAAATATTTTACTTCCCCACTGAAACATATCAGTCAGAATGCATTTTTAAAGCAGAAATACATAGTAAGTGATCAATGCTAGGTTTTCAAATATGGACTTTCCTTCAAAAGCTGATTGAAATAATGAGCAAGTGGGCATTATAAAAAATGCAGCCATCTCTGTCAATGTAATTCTTCTGCAGTCCCCACTACAGTATAAAAAACATCCTGCCTATTCCGTCTTCTTACAAATCTTTCTTCATTTGAAGTTCGGATTTTCCTAGTGAGAAGTTGAGGGAAATTGTAATTTTATTGAAGGCACTGGGATATGGATTTTGCTTTATCTTCTTCTCCCACTCTTTCTTCAGAAAAACAAGTCTGTAAGAGTAATAAAAGAAAAACCTTTCAGAAACTACATTGCTCATAAATTCTAAGTCTATTTGTGTGTCAGCTTCCAGCCATTCTGTGTAAAGTGTTTCAAATAAACAAAAACACATCCCAAAAGGCCTCTTTTTTATATCTTTCGAAAGGTCAGTTTCTGGAAACCAAAAACTTCAATCAGAAAAGTCTAATGAAGATTTACTTGATGAAGAATGGTAAAAGTCAACAAAAAGTCCTACTCTCTGAAGTCTCAAATCAGCAGTCAGTCAACATAGTTCACCAACACTGAACAATGTAGCACTGACGATGTAGACATCTTGTGTTCATGGGACATAACACAGACAGTGGATTAAGAAATGCTAAAATGCATGAAATTCAGTCAAAACTTGATTGCACACAAAAGTGGAAAACCTACGTCTCAGTGCATTCAATATAATCTAGAAACTGCATCAAAATAACACAACTTCGGAGGTATGAGCAAAGAAAAGTTATTTAAAGGAACGTATTTCCCAATAAAATACTAATTGAACAAAAAAGACAGTTTCAAAATGTGTCCAATTTCCAAACCATATTCATATAAGCATAAGTACAGTATGGAGAAACAGTGTTCAATATTCCTTATTTTCACAAGAGATAAGAAAACAAAAAGGCATTTTGTACAGAAGTATTTTCCTCGAAAAGAAAAAATGAACAATACATTTCTTTATTTTTTTTCTACAGCTAAAGGTAACTATAGATAAAGAAATCTCGTTTTCTTATTTAAGATGAGAAGGGGATAAAATCGTGACAAAATGTTGCAATAAGTGGATTAAGCACTTTTGGCGCAACTTTGCTAATGAATGTAATGCGATACTGTGTTGCAAATACAAAATACCACTGATGCAAAGGAAAGCCATGTAAATTAGCAATTTCATAAAGTTGACCCTAGCTCTGCAAATTTAAATACAGAAAAAAAATAAACCTAACTGCTGTTTATATCCTGTTTCCACCTGTAATTCCACATTCAAAGTTAGATTTGTGGTAGTAAACAGTTAATGGGGGTGACAACACAATTCTCAACTTGTGCTATTGTCAAAAAGTGTCCACTCTACTCTCACTGGGGACAAATGAGTCTTCTTTTTAAAGTAAATCATTTGTATGGCGGATAAAAAGTGACACCACATTTACAAATTAGGTACATCTGTACGAGCAGTCAATGATCTTTACTTTGAGCAGGAAATATAATTGTTACGTCACCATACAATAAAACTCAGTAAAATAAAAATAAGGCGCACAGGTAGAACCAGAGGCCTCTGCCAGTATGATATTTTTGCAGTAAGACTGAAAACAATCATACTGAAACCGAAGTAAGTGGATGTACATTTTGTGGGGCATTCCCTAGTGGTAGAGACTTCTTGTTTTTGTGTGACATGTTGTGTAGTGGATTAAAACAGATATTACCAACCGTGTCCAAATTAAATCATTCTGATTTGAGAGTTAGCATTTTTGCATTGAAAAAAGAAATATATAATCTACAACAAACATAATATGCAAAAGACAACAAGATATCTCTACTGATAATTCATTTTGATTAGAAACCCAAACAGGTAGGGTAAAGCTGGAGATTATGGATGAATCTTTGTAGGGGCATATCTAAAAAAAGGTCAATTATACAAACTGCTGTTTTTTTTGTACCTTTGTGAAAATGACATCACTGTTGTAGTCGACCGGAAGAGATACTTCCTTTACAAAGTAAAGTAAAGTCCTGAAGTCCCATGTATGTTGTATACTGATTCAAACCAATATTTGAATGATTCAAACTGATGCGGACCAACAATTGAGTCAGTACACCTTACACAATGTAGTAAATTTGGTCTTGGTGGCCTCTTTGTTGCTTTCTTCCTTCATCATTATGTTACTTGGCCCAGGGTCTTGGTTAGCAGCCCTTGAATATTTTGAAACAAATTGCTGTTTGACTTTATTGCGAAATCACACTTGAAAGCCACCCAAGTAAGTCTTCTTTACAAAGTAACTTGGCTTTGACAGTTACTGAATCCTTGGAGCGAAAAATGACAACAACAAAAAAACTACGCCTGTTGTACTAAGATGATGGTGGTCTTTTTCAATCAAGTAAGAAAAACTGTAGTCTCACATTACATAGGCAGATTATTCAACAAAAGTGTTGAAACAGCTAAATGATTGCATAAAAGTCAAATTTATCCCATGTGTAACACCTTTAACCACTACTCACATTTTAAGCGACACCACTTTGCATGTGAGGACTTCTGTGCTTGCTGATCACAGGTGTGGTCATTGAAATTGCCTTAATCCAAATTATGTTATTAAAATACCTTCACTGTCTAAGGGTGCCGTACATACATTACTGGCTTATCCATTCCTGTTTTTTTATTATTTTGTTTTGTCTGCTTCGTGAACACTGTTCATTAACAAACAATAAACAGAAACCAGCCCAATGTGTTCAATCCAGTTACACTGAAATCAAATTCTCATGTACAGCTCTGTAAAAATAGGACCACAAATTTACCAAAATCATGAGCTCAGGACTGTCAAGACATGGGTTAAACCCGGTTTGTCTTCACAGCTCCAAGCCAGTAGAAAAAGATGAATAAAAGGCACAGTTATGCAAGTGATGGAACATGTAGACCTGATTTTACATCTCAAACTTGGAATAAGTAATAGATAACATGAACATTTACTTATATGAAAAAAGGTTCTGTTGAGGGCACTCTTGCACTTCTATTGAAGGCTCTCTTGCACTTCCTGTACAGAATCTTATTCTTTGGGGGAAAAGTTCATCCCCTCTGAATAATCTTGTCTGCAGTTAGGGTTCCCACCTTTCCCAGAGCAAAATACCAGCCATCTTTTCACGTTTTACCATCCGTTTTAACATCTTTCAAAGGCCCGCACGCGATAATTAAATAGAACTTTATATGAAATTGTCTGTACTCGTTTTTAACATGACCTTTCTGTTTTTGTTTACTCTAGTTATCAGTCTTGGGGACCTAAGTATTTTCTTCTTGTGTTTACTGTTTAAAATATATACTAATAAGTGGAAAAAATTCTGGATTTAGGTGATTTTTTTAATTTTTCTAACGGCAGCAACATAAAAATACGTGTCATGTCCGTATAAAACTGACCAGGTGGCATCCCTACCTGTAGTGTGTACAACGTCTCCTACTCTCTCACTGGCCAAAACCTCTGTGGTTCTAGGTTTTACTCACAGAAGTATCTGCCTAGTTAATTCGATGTAAAGCCCCCAAACTTAGAAATGTCCTTCGTGAATCTTAGAAGCATGCTGGCCGCAGATTGCCCATGTTCTTTTAGAACACAATTTAATAAGCTTGCTTTGTGTCCAGTTGTGTAAAAAGATACCTCATGCACTCACCTGACTACTTTAAGTATGTGCTCCTTAGAAAACGAATGTGACGCTGCATCCGTTCTCCAAAGAGATAAAGACAGGAACTTCAATATGGATTAGTCAGGGAAAGCAGTGGCTACCCCTGGGTTTCCACTGTGGTACCCCAGCCCTACCCTTGCTAACTCTGGTCTCTGAGAACATCAAGGCAGCACTAGGAAGAGAAAGTAAAATACATTTTGTTTAACTTAAAAAGTTTTTAAAAGCTCTCAGTAGTTTCAACAATTCACCCTTCCTATAGCCCTGCTTTAGCAAATATGAGGCTCTGAAGCTTGTCACAAGCAGACAACTCTGATGTTACTGGAGGTTAAAGAGAGTGTGATGTCACTTCCTCTGCCCATAGTGTTTTGGTAAATTAACATACACGGAGACAGGTCCAGTCACTCCACATAATAGGTTCCCCTGCTAAGTGATCACTATTGTCAGCAGAAGTGCAGGATCCATTCCCACCTCCTGATTCCTCTTCAGTGTCATGGTCAGCCTCTGTTTTTGGGTCATTCCTTAACTGCATAAAGAAAGTAAATTCTAAAGGAACTTCTTCAAGTGCAGCACTAAATGATGTATCCGCATGTGATGTTTTATAAAATGTAATTAGTGAAGTTTAACCACGGACACGGCACTCCTGTTCTTTCAATCCCAGAAAGGTACAACCCGATATATTATTTGACAGTATCTGAAAGGTATTATTTTTAAAGTCTTATTTGAATAAATGCCATACATGCAATTTGTCAGTGTACATACTGCTTTATAATGTGTTGGATATTATCACTTCTGCTTTCTAGCGTGATTTAAAAGCGGATATGTTTTAACTATTCAAAACATCTGCATGTTCATCTGTTGAAGCCCAGCTCCTCCCTCAGGAGAGCAGAGGAATTGACACCCCAACCTGCAGCCTCCTGGAGAATTTCCAGTCAGAGAAACCCAAAGTATTCTCTTTGTCTGCTTTAACCCCAGAGGAGAGGGAAGATGATGTTGCATTTTTTATTGCACAGTAAAGAATCAAATGCAATCAAATGTTAGTCTTAAGAATCTACTTACAATACACAGAATAAAAACCAATAATATTAATACGCCATGAAAAATTAGTATTCCATTTTTAAATAAAGAGTACATATAAAAGTACCAAAGTTTTAAGAGTGTTTAATTGGTTTGGCCATGGTCAAGCTATCAGTTGGATCTCAAGGCTATACAATTTTACTTCCACATTCACTACAAAAACAATATTTCGCCAGAAGCAGAACAAAGTTGTCTAATTAACTTATAGAATAATTGACTCATACATTCATAGGGCCCTGGTACGAGTTAGGCATTCTTAGAGCAGGCCGCCACGCCACTGCCCCGAACCAGGACCGCCAAATCCGTTTGCACACCGCCTGCCAGATTATTACTTTTTCAGTCACTGGCGGGCGGTTCTTTGGCATTCCCGCGGCGGTGCCTATGAAATCGGCACCACATTGGGAACGTCAAAGGCAGTACCTGCACGGCATGGACTGGTGCAGTCCATGCGTGCAGGTACTGGGGTGCTTGCACACAGGAGGGCACAACATGTGCCCCCCTGCATGCACCCCATGACCCTGAGGCAACAGCGGGCCTTGTTTTCATAAAAGAGGAACGCCATGAAAACCGTTTCGGAGAAGAAACTCGTAATATGCTTCTCAGGACCATGGCAGTCCTGCCAAGCATATTGGGTCCTCAAGACTGCTGTGCCACCGCCAGGGATCATAGATCCCTGGCGGTTGTGGCGGTGCAATGGAGGGCCGACTGCCCAACTTGTAATTGGGCCGTCAGACCACCGTGAGTCTGGCGGTCTGTGGATCACCAGACTCATAATCAGGCCATGGTCTAATTGGCGCATAATAAGTGCTGTCAAGTATAAAGTGTCTGGACACTGAACAGGGTTGCAGTCACGCAACACGTCCTCATCTTAGTTTGCTTGTCACATAAATCACATCAGACTTTAACTAAATATCACTTGAATGGGTTTATTTAGAATATTCTGAAGCATCACTGTCAATTTTTTTGTGAGCCCGGTATACACAATCACACAGGTCTGAACTCCTGACAAGAGCCTGTTTGGGAAGATCCCTGTGATCATAATGCTGGAAAGACTAATTGCAGTTAGATTGTATAGTCAATAATAAATAACAATTACCATGCTGAAGAATTAGTAATAGAAGTAAAGGCGGCTATTTAATATCACACTGACACTTCTAAACAGAGAGAGTAACCAAAGACTTGTGTCAAACACAAGGAAGGTCCACAGGAGTAGGACAACACAAAAACAAAACCACAGGTGTACTGCCACTTTACGGCACATTCATCTCTACACTCTCAAATCATCGGATCATGACCAAGGTGCCCCCCATTTTAGTGTACTTGGTAAGTGGACTGTAGATGCTATTGGTTTACACTTGATATTACAGGGGAAGTTCCTTGTTAGCCCCATGTAAAGGACATATAGGCATTAATAATGTTGGTGACAAAGCAGAACCCTGCATCCTACCAGTACAGAGGCTGAGAGGAATGTTTTTCATTTAATCACTTTGTCCTCTCTGGGATTTGAAAGGCAGAATTCAAGTAAGTGGGGTGCAAATTACTCATATCTCTTGGGGGTTAAGCGGCAGAGCGAGGGGTAGGTTGGCAGCCCGAATCGTGCACTCACTACTGATCGTTGATACACTCAATATCGTCCTCCCTGACCAGTCCGATTGGGGCCCCCGTTCTACTAAGTTTGGATCTGTTCCCAGAAGATATACTACATATCTATGTAATGTAGGCAGGACATGGTTTGTACACACTTTGACAGTCTATCCCTGTTTGAGTAGAAAAAGGTTTATTGGTCCTGATGAAATGGCATTCATCCTTCCATACAGTAACAGGCATGAAACACGTTGGCCCTTGACTCACATGAATTGTAGCTAGGATAGACCATTATATCTATCTCTGGCGCAACCTGCGTTTTTAACCATAACAAAGGGACCCAGTGATTCAAATAGCCTTTGGATCCCGGTAGTCATTTCTAACAAGATAATGGCTCGGTCCATTTCGCAGTGCCCAGTAAAGAAGAAATTATCTGTTCAACTCATCTTTCTTTTGTGATGGGCTTCTGTCATACCCTTCCAACAGGAAGGAGCAGTATAAGAAAAATAAACTCCCCTAATAAACAATGCCCTGAAAATAAATAACAAAAACCCTACACCCCCCCTCCCCCCCCCCAAAACAATGCTGGCGGCTCGGTCTTTCTGGAGCGCTCAACGGTGATTAGTCATGGGCAGTTTAAAATTAAAAGAGATGCATTTCTCTGAAGGAGGGAAGACAGACAGCTAGTGGTAAACCTTGCGAGAGAAAGGTAACCAATGGCCCCCACTTGTATTCAAAGTTTTTATATTCGTCCCGGAAGATATCAGACATTCTTTCGAGGCTAATAAACTTCCACAGACGAGAATGCCAGAGGGAAATCGCCAGGGCTTCTTTCCGTTTCCAGGCGGCCACTAAGGTAGTAATTTTTTTTTTTTGAGTTTAGAAAGCTTTATTGAATATAATAGACAAAGTAGAACATCAATACAGAAAATAAGTCCCAAAAAGGGATATAAAAGCTATACCAATTACAAAAAGCTTTTGCTGATAAGGTAGTCATTTTTAATACACACTCTTTTTCCATTCTACTCACACCTAGACATCCAACCTCACTCTTCACATCGGCAAAAAAAAAAAGAACTCCAGCAAAGAGTCACCTCTAGGGGCCCGTTGGGCATTGCAGCACCGGCCCAATGAGGAGCTGCCCTATAATGAAGCATCACATCCCTCTGGGTGTGTGAGGGACCTGGGTCCTAAAAGGAGCACTACCTTTGACTTACCCAACTGGGAGACCTAGATCCCCATACAGGAACTGCACACTCTTTGTTCTCATAGCTATTTTAGGGGCGCGTGTGCTGGATCTTAAAAAGCCCCAGTCCCTCCACCTTTGGTTGTGTATTAAAAGAGAAAACAGGACAGAATGGTTTACAGTCTCAAAAGCAAATGATCTAAAATGATTGAAGCAGCGGACCACCCTAGTTCAACAAGAGCTAAACTCAGCTTATGATGGCCATGGTGGACTCTATACTTCTACATGGCCATATTCCAGACTGACAGTGATCATAAACAAAAGTTGGCTGGATGGAGAAGACTTGTCTTTGTAGAGATCACTGGTAGTACGATTTGGGATTTTATTTGCCACAGGTAAGAAACATTCTGACAAGATGTGAGCAAGAGATTGCATCTCTTGCTTCTCTTTTCCTATCCCTACCCGAGCTCATTATATTGCCCCTTACTTTACCCTCCCATCCCCTGCTATTCTGCTGTTCCTTCCATCCATTCCCTGGCTGTCACAAGGACCAGCGGAGACCAGCAGCGGCTCTTGTGCTATGATGGAGGAGCATTGCCCCACCTGCCAGCAGCCAAACCAAATTAAAAAAAAATTTAAAATGATAATAAACCCATGTTTATTATTGTTGTATTTTTTTCTCGGGCCAAGGCTTGGGGCGGGGCCATGGTGATGACAGGCTGGTGGAGAGTGGCTGCACTGCTACTCAGTGTGCATAACAGTCGGGCCGGTCGTCTCGGCCGGCCAAACCGTCATGCGCATTAAAGCACTCTCCAAACCGAGCTGCGTTGCCAAATTGTAGAAATCAGGTACAGGCTCCCAGTCTAACTGGTAGCACAAATCTGCGGCGGCCAGGTCAATCACTTTGGGAGCCTGTGCCTGCAGAAGAGAGGGGCGCGAAGCAGGTGAGAGTTTTTTTTATTTTTATTTCTCTTGCCCATCCGCCCTGCAGGTCAGCTTTGCTGGATTTAAACCTTGGAGGTATGTCTCTGGGGAGACACTTAACCAAGTAAATTGTATTGTTATCATGTGTAAGCCATCTTTTGCAAACATTGAATCCAATATGCCAGGTTCTTCACTGGTTATACTGTTTTCCTGGAGTCTTCCTTGATCACAGGTTTTGCTTGGTTTCACCCCTTTGCCCTCTGCATAGGAATGCAGAAACTATAATGACTTTGATTGTGTGCACAGAGCGGTTGCAGCTCCTGGAAGCCCTTCACCAGAACCTTTAAGTGTAGATATTTCAGTGGTTGTCAACAACATATGTTTAGTGGACAGTGGAGCTGTGGACTGCTGGAGAATCCTCAAGTCATCAACCTGATGAAGTTGACATGTTTGATAGCAGTGATGGGCATGGTCAACACGGAACATCATCTATAATATAGCAAGCAAATAAAAGGGCAAGAAGCTGCCACTGCAACACACAGTAAAAAGAAACGTGCCTCCTCCGGTGTTTGCTGGTGGGGGGAGCGGCATCATATTTGGGGACCAGCACGTATTTTCCCTCAGCAACATTTCCCAAGTGAAGGGGAGGGAAAATAAACAAAGGGAATAGAGGGAGGAAGAAAAAGATGGAAAACCCTCCACCAGTAGGAACCTACAAGAGTGAATTTGAATGTATTAAAGTGCTTTTGGCCCATAATACAAAGCATAGCTGCCTTTCACACATACGATTACAATCCAAGCTAAAATACTATATACACTGAAATAAAAACCAAATATATCCGGCCTGAAAAGACCATGGACATAAAACAGTGGTACTTTAGCAGACAGTTAGGGCGACTCACAAAGTAAAAGCACGCTAGCAGGCATGAACACTGAGAGTGCTCTGGTTAAGCAGTCTGAAGTTTCGTACACATGTCCCAGCTCAGCTACAGGCCTGTTGCCCTGGTGACATGTCCTGCAAGATCACTTAACAAAAGAAAAGCTGGTCTGCCTTTTTTCCAGGTTGCTTTTTGCGCAGGATTTTAGCTATTGATTTGGAACTAATCATGCCAGAAGGGTCGTAATCCAACATAAAACATTCCAAGTTCTCCTTTCGTTGCACGCGCTGCATCGCATTTGGCGATGCAGAGCACGCAACTAAATTCGTTTTATTAATTGTTTTCGTAACTTACCTGAAATCGGCCGTATGCCGCATTTTGCAACCCCCCACCCTGCCCCTCCTCTGCGCCACATCACCACCCCGGTAAAACGCCTTACACGGGCTGTCGCTGCTTTCAATCCGTATTTGATGTGGCTGCCTGGCATTTAGACTCAATTGAGGAGTAGCCAACATCTGCCTGCAATACTGCTGTCTGGAAGCTATCTGGTAGTTTGAGTAATGATTTCCAAAACTTTCTCTTGCAGCATCTACACATTCTTTTGACCTGTCAAGCCCCCTCAGCTTTGCTCCACAGGAAATTTGACTTCTCATTTTTGACAGAAAAACCCAGTCAATGTAGCTGGAGAACCTGTGACTGTGCTCATACACCATAATCAAAATCGCATTTCTGGTGACTTCTGTATTACCAATGGTGGTTTGTATATGAGTTTTCCATTGAAGTGCATAACTAATTTTCACACCTAACTATTTGAAGGCTGTCACTTCCTCCAATTTCTCGTGGTTTATAAAAAAGGACGACTTCATTGCACGCTTGCTGCTGAAAATCATTATTGTGGATTTACTGTTGTTAAGTACCAAATTATTTGTCTTACAATCAGTTTCCATTGCTAGGAGCTGGTCCTGCAGAGCTTTATGAGTTTTCATTGAGAATAGAGGGCCTGATTTAGGTTTTGGTGGTACTACCATCGTCCTGCCACAGCGGTGGTTCCAGGTACTCTGTTGGGCTGACTGTGGTATGCCCGTCGTATTTAGATGTGTACCAGTAGACAGGTTCCTGCCATGGCAGCAGTCTTCTCTGCTGGCTAACAGTACTCCGCCAGCATCAGCACAGCGAGCATGCGCCGAGCCGATATAGATATTGTCGGTGACCTGGCGGCGGAGCCCTGACAGAGTGAGGCCATGGTGGTGTGCAGTGGAGACAGGTAAGTACTGCTCATTGTTATCTTACTACACATATATGTTAATATGTCATAATGTATATGTAGGTGATGTGTCATGCCCTTTTTAGGTCGAGCTTATGCAGCGCGCATGCACTGTCTCCCGACATGCTGTATCTAATTCTGTCGGCTTTCAACACACTCATCACACGCACATCACTTTCATTCGTTCCTTGGTCTGCCATTCAAAATTCCTTGGGTTACTTTGGTAAATACTTTACATTTGTCCCGCTTTTTGGCTGTTTTGTTTCCACCCTGAAGACTGACCCTATACATGGATCATTTAACTTCTGGCCATTTAGTAAGTTTGGGTGTACTACTTTCTCTTTTCCCGTGGCTCACGGTGTCGTCCACCTCCCACAACCCACCCATCGCTGCTTGCAATTCAGTTAATCCCCTTGTGCGCCACCGTCCCCATCACCTAACACCCATCATTCTATTTGTAATTGATATGTTTGTGCTGTGATTTAATTTAAAAAAAATTTACTTTAACTGTTTTGATTGTGTTTTCAGTCGATGCAAAAAAGTGTTGCCAGTGTCTCTTCTCTCCCCTCCCACCTACCACTTATCCATGTTTCTGCCCACCGTCGCTTTCCTGCTGTGTATATTTAATTATGTTTTTAATATTATGTGTATGTCTACTGTATAGTCTCACAACAGGCTCTACGTAACTAACACGTAGGACGCATCATCAGTCTCAGCGGCGTGGAAGATTACTCCGTTGATTGGCCTTTTTTTGCTAAAAAAAATCGTTTTTTTGATTGGCTGTAAATGTTATAGCTTATCCTCAGTGGTTGCCTTCTTCAATAGCAGTAGACAATGATTGGCTGTTAAGATTTGCGGGGCGGTTAGAGATTGTCCCTGATTAGCAGAAAAGAGGGACTGCAGGGAAAGTCAATGGCTATCACAAGTCACACAAACAGTCCTGTGCTTCCTGACCTGTGTTGCAAACACTGCGCTCCATCCCATTTCAACTAGGGCCTTTTGTTTCTCCCGAGCCGGACCCAGCCTGCCGAGCTGTTTGCACTCTTTTCACAAGCCATCCCCAAACTGCTGTACAATTACAGTGTTAGTTTGTTAATTTTAAAGTCATGATTGTCATCAATTTGCCTGCCTCGAAATTGTCACCATTTCCCCATAATGAAATTTGTTGTTGCCGCGCAACATGCATGTTTGCTTTTAGGCTTTGTTGCAGTTTGTGGGGTACAGATGTAAATGGGTTTGTGTGAATGCTTTGTTGAATGGACAGATCTTTAGTTGCCTGTGTAACATTGAGCGTGGAAAGGAAGCGCCGTGTGGAGTTCTGTAACATACTTAATCCACTAAGCCAGCAGTTCCCAAACTGAATCTGCGGACCCCAGGGGTCTGTGACACATTCCCAGGGGGTCCGTAGGCAGCAGTGTTAAACCACTGCACAGTTCCTTGTATAATCAGCCATTTAGGGCACCAATAAAAGTGTCACGATAACTCCAATAATTAATGTACCTGCTGGAGAGAGATGGGAGTTTAGTCTAGTGGCAGCTTTGGCTCATCTATGGTAGCTCAGATGGTTAATATGCCTGCTTCAAAGATTGTGTCCAGTGCATTTGAAAGAAAAGTATTTTATGTGCATAGCTCACTTGGTTACTGCTTTTGGCACAGAGATTCTTTTGTTACTGTGCAGTTCTTAAGTTACAATTGTAATCTAGAACAGTGAGTTATGAACTGTCATCAAAAGAACTGCATGCAAATACAAGTTACTAAGTTATGTTTTTTCCCAGCCTTTCAATCTCCTGATTCTGCTTAAAAAGGTTTGTTTCTGTAGAAATAAATTATTTTAGTTAAAGTCAATGCTAACCACTGTTATGTATTATTCTGAATCCTGAGTTTGTGCTTCACCAGATCAAGGACTCTTGAAAAAGGCCTACCATTATGGGTGACGTGAATTCAACATCTTGTAGACCCCTTTGCCCTGTGTAACATTTTCTGTACACCGATTTACACACGTGATTCATTGCCTCTGTAAGTGTGCAAAGTAAAGTGCTTCAACACCCTACACTGGTATAGAAGGTGCTATAAAAGAAATGAAATGTGGCAGAGGGGCTATGGAGAGATGAGAGACACTGTTGGAGGGTGATATTGAGGGAATCATTGAAGAGCCACAACAGAGACTGTTGTATCCTGGTGCACAGTAAGGTCATCATTTGCTATGCTTTAAAAACTAATACAATTGAATATATAATGAGAAATGTGTTGTGGAACGCACCATTTGTTCCCCTTTGCATACTTTTTCAATATAATATAATAAAATCTTTAGTAAATCGAGTGTTTGTTTGGTGTGTACTTGTTTCTGTATTTTTTGCAAATGAGTGTTTTAATGTTGAAATTTAAATAGTACAAATTGCTTGGGGGGTCCCCGGCTTCCAGTTGTGACTCAGTGGGCATCGTCAGGAGTCAAAAGGATGGGAACCACTGCACTAAGTGATTGTAGTTTTTAGGTAAAGAATATAAGTGAGTTGGAGTAAATCATCCCCAAAGTTGGACACTGACCCACCCAGCATCAGGATTTCAGCAGCGTCACCCCCTTCCAGAGACCAACAATGAACTTGTCAGCACTTTGCAGTTAGGTAGCCTACTTCACTGTCTTTATCTCTTTGCAGAGTCTCTTTTCCTGATCGAAATCCCACTTTTATCATGCACAAGAAGGCACACATTTACCTGTACTGCATTAAAAACACATAAAGCTTAAATAATTGGCGAACCCTGCACCATGTAGCTACCCAATATCATAACATAACAAATGAATTTGCAACACACCCTTTTATGCAGTGTCGACTGCCTAACAAGGGCCTAGTCATCTGACTTTTCTTTTTGATGCAGTTTTATCAGCATTTTGAGGTTTTCAGAGAGTGGAGTCACTCTGTGGAATGCTTTATAGTAATAATAATTTTTTTTTTTATATATGGCACTGTGTACCACACTTCGGCCTTTCTAGCACAGTAAACAACAGAAGTTGTTGTAAACCGATTTAAAGCACCTCAATATACCGACCTTAAAAGGATAGAATGAAGGCTCAGTTAACTTTGCCAGGTTTGGAACTTGATACCGGCAGATGATACTCTGAAGTCAGAGGTAAGCATTAAACCATAACACCTTGTGAAATGGCGAGATATTGGAGACACCAGGAAAACCTGCCACTTTGGAAAGATCTTTGCCTAACTTGGGTCGGACAACACTTTGGGGCATATTTATGAGGAAATGGCACGGCACTGCAGCAAATTTAGCAGCACTGCGTCATTTCAAAAACACAGAGATGCACCGTATTTACATGAATATGGCTCACCCCTGTGATTTCCCTAGCGCTTGCACTAAGAAAAGCTGCCTAGCGCCAACATAGATATCATGCGCCGTACTGCAAGAGTGCCTGCATTGCAGGAATGACTCCTTTTGTGGAGGAAGTTGTTACTTCCTGCACATAAACAATCAATAACGGTGATTTGCTACTTCAATATGTGCTGAATCCTGGAGAGAGGCAGCCCAGCTCTAACGGCCGCATCATTTACGCGCCCAGAGGTGCTTATTAGGAAAGCGGGGCTCCCACAGCGCAGGACACGCTGAATCATGGAGAGGGGCAGGAACTACACGCACCAGGCAGCCCAGCTCTAATGGATGCATTGCATCTGCACAAAAAGGCGCTTATAAGGAGAGCGGTTCTCCTGCAGCACGAGATGCACCCGGGCCAAGACTGGGCTCCTCTTCACCTGTCATCACCCGGAAGAGGCTGGGCCAACTCTCTTTTGTCTCCTCACCAGGAAATTGTAAGTTTTTATTATTGTCTTTTTACTTCTCTTGTGCCTGTGTTTTGTGTTTGTTGAGTGGCGCTTTTTTGGGCCATGGGCAAATGTAAAACTGTGGACCCTGCAAAAATTGGGTCTCATGCAAAGAAACCCCGGAATCCAACAAAGACCAAACCTGAGCTTTTACTGACTAGTACTAACACGCTTGCCGACATTGACTCATTAATTAACGAGGTAGAGTCTCTTCTGAATGCTGAAGCCCCTTAAGAGAAGGAAAAATTGTAACGGGTCACTGATATGTTTAAGAAAACAAAATCCTCATTTATCTCAGATGCTGGTGTTGGTATCAAAATTCCATCTTGAGACTTCAGAGCCTGCTTTGACTCAATCCTGCGAAACACCATTTATCGACCCATCTAATTCATCCCCATATCCCCTATCTCCCAAAATTATTATTATTCCCAATGTACTGTGTCAGAATCGTTTTGCCCCATGACAATGACTGATGATAACTGATGATAACTGATGATAACAGTGAGTCGCTTGCTTACAGGGAACCATCCAATGCAAACAAGCATGTTCATACTAATGAAGTCACACATCAAGAAATAGGGGGAGAACACTCTCTGCAGGCACTCAATAGAAAGCTGTATTACCTTAGTACCCACTTTTTTAACTGACCAGGTTACTAGTCTACAAAACAAACCTTGTTGTTGTGGGCATGTCTGTAGTAATGGGTCATCTGAAAACCCTCTGCAGGACCTTCTAGGCCTTAAATCCAAACACTGAGTAACAGGTATTAAAGGCATGGATCTGAGGTGGGGCCCGTGGCGGAAATGCACCAAGTTAGATCAGAGGTGGTAAAAAGTCAACCTAAAAGTGTTTCCAACTTAACTCCTCACTTGAGGGTGATCCTCTCCCTCACCAAGGACCCCCACACCGCCAAAACCAACCTCCACGAAGGAATGAAAGCTGTCGCCGAGTGGATGAAGATCAGCCGACTGAAGCTAAACTCTGACAAGACGGAAGTCCTCATCCTCGGATCCACCCCCTCGGCCTGGGACGACTCCTGGTGGCCGACGGCACTGGGAACAGCTCCAACACCCACCGACCATGCACGCAGCCTAGGGTACATCCGCGACTCTACCCTCTCCATGACAAAGCAGGTCAACGCCGTCTCGTCCTCCTGCTTCAACACCCTGCGCATGCTCCGCAAGATCTACAAGTGGATCCCCGCCGAAACAAGAAGAACAGTCACATAGGCCCTCGTCAGCAGCAGGCTGGACTACGGAAACGCCCTCTACGCAGGAGCCTCAGCCAAACTCCTGAAATGACTTCAACGCATTCAGAACGCCTCTGCACGCCTGATCCTCGACATTCCCTCGCCGCAGCCATATCACACCCCACCTGAGAGACCTGCACTGGCTCCCCGTCAACAAGAGGATCACCTTCAAGCTCCTCATCCACGCATACAAGGCACTCCACAACACAGGACCAGCATACCTTAGCAGACGACTCAGCTTCTAAGCCTCCAACCGCCAGCTCTGCTCCACCGACCTCGCCCTAGCCACAGTCCCCCGCATCCGATGAGCGACCTCCAGCGGCAGATCATTCTCCCACCTCGCCGCTAAGACCTGGAACACCCTCCCCAACCCCCTACGGCAGACCCATAACCTGCTAGCCTTCAGAAGACTCCTCAAGACCTGGCTATTTGAGCAGTAGCAGCATTCCCCCCTCCCCCCCCCAGCGCCTTGAGACCCTCACGGGTATGTAGTGCGCTTTACAAATGCTCTGATTGATTGTTTGATTGATTGAGGGTTAATCTCAAAGTTTATCAAGCAGCAAATACATTAGGTCATCGATTAACGAACAGCCTTACTTGCCCTTTCAAAAGTTTCTACATTACTCTACATTACTCTCCGACTACACTGTGGGACAGAGTGTCCAAGTAGTCACCTCAAGAGTACCTACTTATCAACTGGCGAACTGCTGTTCCTTGAATACCCCATGTCATTTATTGTAAGGGAGATCAATTCCAGAAGTACGATCTATATGACCCAGGTACTTAGACTAAAGCCGCCAGGCTCCTTCGAGGACACTGACGCCTTAACAAACAGAGTGATTTACTGGCGCAGGATGAAGCGGAACTGCCTTTCTGTATTTATATTTGACATTAGGTATGTAAGAAGATACTCATCTGATTCATCTCTTTACGACCACATTCAAATCATGTTATGTTAAAATCTGATGGCTGAAAATCTTATAAATTTTGAATTGCGAACTTGTTATCTTCTTGGGGAAAACCCACTGGAAAATAAGGCGGAAAGCGTCTCTTCTGATCGATAGCAGAAAAGCTTACTGTGCACCCCTCTTATTTGATCGAGCAGGCCAATGTTACAACCATTGACACTTCTAATTTGAACGCTGTAGACTGACTGCTCATGTTCTATTGGGCTTGTGTTTTCCGTTACTAATGAATTCTCCAGACTTAATAGAGTTGTTACTAATGCATCTTTCGATGGTAGTCAAAATCTTAATGAGATGAGTACAATCCATAGTATCGCTGTAGTGTTTCCGGAGGATTCTTCTTCTAATATGCAGGTAGATGATTCTAGGAATAGTGGGACAAATTGAGAGTAGTAGAACATGTACATACTCCTTCGTTTATGGAGAATGCAGACAAAATGTCCACTAGTTGTAGCCATAGGACACTTTTGCAAAGCATGGTTGTTAGATATATTGGTATTCATTTAGAGGAGCTTCCATGCTCCAAGTTTTTCTGATCCCAAAGATGGTAGGGATTGTTATTCTAGTATTACCTTATTATCTTGGAATTTGGCTGCCATAACAATGAAATTGGCCAGTCCTGATTGGACGTCATATATTGGGGGCCATGCCGTTTGCATGTTCCAAGAGTCATGGGCCAGCATCGGATTGGTAATGGGGGCACTCGGGCAATGCCCGAGGGGCAGGTATTTGAATTCCAGCTGTGGGCTGCTTTTTTTTTAGCAGCCTGGGGGTCGATTTGGGCGGTTTCTGCGTTGTTCAGGGTTGCCAGAGGCCCAGTGGGTGCCTGAGTGGCCTTTCTGGAGGTAAATAGTTAGTTAGTTTTTTTAAATTTGTAATGCGCAACAGCTACCCAAAAAGGGTTTCCCGGCGCAAATGGGCGTCCATTACCTCCCTCTTATCAACAGCAGAGGTGTCACTCCCTTTCGCTCGCTGGGCCGGCCCATTAATATATGCCTATTCAGCGGGGGCAGGGGGCCTGAGCAGAAGTGGCCTCACTTGTTTTCAGGTGTTTCACTAGTGTAAACTAATTTGTGCATTTTTTTTACCCCCCCCCCCCCCCAGTTTTTTTATTAACATTTTGCTGAAGCAGTGTTTTGCAGAACTGCAATATGCAAATGTGGGCCACTTCATTTTAGCCTGCCCGGCCGATTTTTAATCCCAACCCAACCCTGTCATGGGCCACTGAGAAAGTGTTCATAAATGGGTATACCACTTTTAGTGTGGAAGCGAAACCCCCGGAGAAGTTTGAAAGGGCAATTGGCGGCCTTTTAATTTTAATAAAAAATGATTTTTTTTAGCTCCCATATCTCATTGCAGAAAAACTGCCCTGACCTAGTGGGGATTAGTGTTACCCTCCCTACAGGTCTTTGTTTGCCACTATTAAATATCTATGTAAGATCAACAACAGTGAGGAAAGAATCCCCTACTTTACTCCTTATGGAAGAGACCCTAGACTCCTTAGATTTGTATACAAAAAAATGATAGTAGGAGATTTCAATACTTCTTTCGGACCATCTCCATATATTAATGAGATAACAGATGTGGAGGAAGAAATATGGGATATCCCATTGTTGACAGGGAAGCCCAAGAAGAATCTCTCTGTCACCGCTTTTAAATTAGCATCTATAACGTTTGGAAGACAATTAAGGGCCTGTAATGTATGTACTATTTCAGATCCAGAGAGAACACCTACATTTAAGAGAGTTGTCACATACCAGTGTCATATACTATGTTTTTTTAGACGTGAGGATATGGTCACTTTTGGCTGACATGAAAGTGGATTTTCGCACAGATAGTGACCATAATTCACTGAATTAAAAGTTAACTGGGTAATCTTTGAAAAGGACAAAAAAAGTGTGTTATACAATTGTTCATGAACCAACCCTAGCTAATAATTGACGCTATGTCTCATGGCAAAAGGTTCTGTCAAACAAATATTGCGTTCACAGATATATGGGTTGTTTGTGGCTTTCTTATCGAAGTACGTAGGGACAAGAGATGTAGATATTCCTATATTAAGTATACATAGTTTATTTTATAATGAGGCACACAATTTTTTACAAAGGGGAGGCCCATCTGAAATGGATCCTGGCCAAAGAGGTCAAGTGGTTTGATCATGCCTGCAAGCATGCTAAGTCATTCTTTAGATCAGCTGTCATCAGTGGTAGCAGGATTTTAATTGCCGAAGCTAGGCATAACTATAATGTTTCATTGGGCACAGCCAAAAAGAATTGGGATGACAATATTTGGCTAGACATGCTGACTGCTGGTAAAACAAATGGCACCCGGTGCTTCTGGCGCACAGTAGCCCAGTCTAAATCGGAAAAAGCGAAAACCTATCATTATCACATTCAACCTGACGGATGGGTGTCTCACTTTTCCAAATACATGCTGTAAAAGATCTTAATGGGCCATCATCAAGTGGTGCTCAGGCGACTGCCATTGAAATGTCATATATAGCTAGCACAGAAGTGGCTGACCCACATATCTCTAGTTACAAAAATACAGCTAGAGCAAATGATCTTTTAAAATCAGCCAAGGCACCCGGATCCGATAAAATTCCAGAGGATTTTTATAAAGCAGAGCCACTAGTCTTGACAGCTTATATACATTTATTATCAAATGCAATAGCGGCAGGGGGTGAGATACCTGAATCCTGGAGTTGAGCTGAAATCATTTTGATTTACAAGAAGGGTGACGCATGTGTCCCCTCAAACTATAGGCCAAACATCCTAATCGATAATCACCAAAAGATTTTCGCAAGGCAAATCTTGAATAGATGTTAGATTGTCTTGATTCCAATAAAATTGTGTCCTCTCTTCAAGTTGGAGTTATCCAAAGGTCAGATTTTTATACTTGCCACGTTATACTGGAAATATGTTTTATTACTTAAACAAAAGCTAAATGTGGCATTTGTAGACCTCAGAGCCACATTTAATCTTATTCCACGTTCTAACTTGTTGTGAGTTCTAAGTTTCATGGGGGTCCCTGGAAATTTGATTCAGCTCATGATTAAACTCCACACTAAGATCTTTGCTCAAATTCGATATGGTAACAAGGGTGAATTAACGGACTTATCCCGATTGAGCGCAGGGTGTGCCAAGGGTGCGTTCTTGCACCAACGTTATTCACCCTATATGTGAATGATGTAGTAGATATACTGTTAAATTGCAGAAACAACTCTCCTGTCCTTAGCAATAGAAATGTTCCCATTATTTTATTCGCGGACGACTCTCTCCTTATTTCCAAAACACCTATAGGGCTCCAGCTCCTGATTGATAAATTCCAAGGGTTTTGTATGTAAACAGGTCTGAAACTCAATGTAAATAAGACAAAATATCAAAATATATGGTCTTTGGAAAGGGCATGGTCAAAAACTCTGTCATTCATTTAGGTGGTGAAGCTTTAGAGAGAGTTCACCGCTTTAACTATCTAGGGGTCAAATTAATGGAGAGTTTTAAATGGGCAGGGCAACTTACTCGGAGGGCCATGTTAACTGAACGCAGATTGAACGCCATTATCAGATTGTATAAGCAAACAAGCTCAAGATCTATCTCACAGCCCTGGAGCTATACCGTGCTAAAGCACAAGGTGCTGCGCTCTGTGGTGCCGAGATTTCGGGTTGCACTGACGTCCATTTAATATCCATTGCTGAAAATAAATTTGTAAGGAAGTTAGTTTCTGTTGCAAATAGTACCCCTCTTATCCCACTATACTTTAACTTAAGGACTAAAAAGAATTAATGGTTTGGTAGCACTTAAACCCTTAGTGTATTGGGTCCTCCTTTGGTCTACACAGAGTTAAGTGACTACAGAGACTCGCTTGAAGATGTATTAAATGTAGCGGGCACAAAGGCAGTTCCTTGGCTCAAATGTGTTTTTGATTGGTTCAAAAGGCTGGGTTTACAAAGGTTATGGGATTTGGCGAATAGCCTATGTAAAGCTGACATTAATAGCCTGTAAACGTGCTATTGGGCATATATTGACGAATGCTACATAAACAATGGGTCAAATGGTTCGTTGACTAATATGTTTTTGGATTTCAAACCTATGTTTTGCGCACTTTTTACATTCAGTATGTCCATCTCTAACCAAAAGTTTGCATGTCCGCTTTTGCTTAGGTACTCTTCCACTAAAATCATTTAGCAATACTTGGAATAAGGATTTGACTTCTAGCTTTTGCCCCGCCTGTGGTTTGGATTGCGAGACTGAGACACATATAATGCTTTTTTCGTTCTGAGTACTTTGGGTTTCACTGTCAATGGATTCAAGCAATCTGTCGGAATTTGGGCTTGACTAGATACCTTGTAGCCCAGAGAATTTTTAAAAGTGATGCATCTTCTGTTATTGTTTTCACTGTTAGCAACTTTTTACAGCATGTTTGTTGTAGGCGTAGTACATTTTTGAAAGAAGTAGCTTTTTGATTGGTTTTGTTTTGAATATCCTTTGGTTAGAAAACAATGCACAATTCTACGCTTTTGGATTTTATGAGGTTTTAAACCTGCCAATTTTCCTGCTTATTTGCACTTATCTCATGGCTGTTCTTGCACTGATTATTTATAGGAATGGAATGTGTATTTAGATTTTATGGCTGAACAGATTATTTTAAATATATAAATTGCTATGGACATGTGCCGCTTTTTATATATTTTAATTTAGATTTATATTATTGTACTGTGTATGTATACTTTGATGGTTCATGGAAACCGTATAAAGTATTACTACTACTAAAAGAAATGCCTATTTGCTGCCCCTCAGGAGGCTGTTAAAGCCTTCTATGTTCTTCTGTTCGGTGTAGATGCTTATTATTTGCAGGATGGAATTGTCTAGGAATTGAATATTGACTACTTGTAAGTCCTTATGGGAATCTTCCCAGGCTTTTGTTGAGACACTTATATTTATTCTACATGATATCTGCAGGCCGCCACTATTTATAGTCTTCGCCAACACTTGTGCGTGCTTTGTGTGGGTGACATATCCATGAATTTCCCATTCCGTGGAGGCCCAAGTTTCTTGAAGTATAATCACATCATGAGGCATTAGATAGTTTAGAAGTCTCCCAATGTCTGAGAGATTCCTGCAGTATTACAGGAGATAATTAAACTGTTGGGGGCTGGTTGTGGCACTTTTCGATTTGTATCCTGAGACTCTGTGATAGTCAATCCAGATCTCCATTTTGGGGTAGGCCATCTCAATGGCAGGTCAGGTACAAGAAAGTGGTGCCAATTTGATCATATATGGAATTAAGTTAGTATAACCGGTCCCTATCAATATGCAACTAAAATTACTTGCAGTGCTGGATTGGTTACTCTCTACAAATTGCAAATCATTCAACTTAACCATATTGTCCCCAAACCTTTCAGATGGCCATTTGTAAGTCGTTTCTCAGTGCATATTTTTTTTCTCTTTTGGTCACTTCAGGTAAGTTACAGATGCCTGTGCTTATTAACCTTGGATTATCAGACAGGAAAAGACTTACTGGGATAGTTAGGGACGAGGTACCAGGCCAATCTGTTTCCCCTACTATGTCCTTTAGAAGGTAGCCTGATTTATCCGATTTTTCTACAAGACTTCGAACAAGTGCATCACAGGGTACACCTTTGTCTTCTTTTGCTGGTTTACCCTGTATGGGAATTCTGTTAATGTTGAGTTAGCCCGCCTCGTGAAGAAAAGACTGGTCAGGCTGAGCGTGGAGTAGTATATTTGTATTCTGAATATCTGCCATTGGACAATGTATCGAGGCCCCATATGACCTTTTATGTGTGGATATACAGAATTTACTACTCTTCATCTGCTCAGTCTTAACTCCTTAAGATCCTTAAATTCCTTCCTCAAGTCAGTCATTTCACAAAGGCATTTATATATTAATACTTGCAACTCACTGCAACTGTTTATTCCTGCCACCCTTCACTAGGATGTAACCATCAAGTAGTCTTTAGTTCTGCAAGACGTCTGCGGGTCTGGGCAGAAATACATGCTATTTGTCACTGTGGCTCCTGACTGTACCATTAATGGGTCAACATGTGGGTTTACTACTTTTCTCTCTTTCCCGACTCGAGATGATTTTCTTGTTTAGTCTTTCTTTCCTATCCAGGCTAGCGTCCATTACTCTATTCAGTGCGGGGTTGGATTTCCTTGGTGACCCTGAGTCACTCTTGCAACAGCTAGGTAGGAGTCCCTTTTTTCCTTCTTAGGAGAGGTTTTACCAGTTGTCAAAGGAGGTGTTGGGTTGGGTGTTGGTAAAATTTGTTTTGAATTTCTTGCAGTCATATGGCCCAATGGATCACATATTATTGCATATATCGGCATAACATTGCAAATTGGTGTTAAAAGCAAAACAGTACAACGTACTGTGATAAACTAGTCTGCGTCACTTCGAGTCTGTCTCAGCCAGTGCCTGGTGAACTCGAGAGACGTCTCAAACAATACATTACATATCTCGACCATAGGACTGCACTTCTATATCTATGGTGTTGGCAATCGACAATGGAGGGTCTAGGGTGATGCCTCGGTCAGCCCACCACTGCCAAATCTTCGTATGTTTCTGGGGACATCCCCGTGCCTGAAAAATAGACACCTCCAGCCCCATACAAAAGTCCACCCCCCTCCACCAGGGGTGGCATATCAGACCTCCATAATCTAGCTATATCTCACTTAGCAAGTGTGAGGCACAAAAATAAAAGGTGACGCTTATATTTATTACCGCCTATCTCATTTGTAATATGGAGCAGGGTCAGTCTGGGAGATTTAGGGCGCTCCCAACTTAGAACCTAGGCAAGGCACGCAATCATTTATTTTCCAAAATCTAAAACTCTGCAGGCCCATACCGTATGTAGAAAAGTGCCCTCGTCATTTCGGCAGCGCAGACACACAGGGATTCTATCAGCCCAGCCCCCCAAAGTTTGTATTGTGTGTAGTAGGCCCTATGTAGCTATTTGAATTGGATCAATCTTAGGCGTGATTAAATGGACACTCCCTGAGGGGAACTCCAGAGCCTCCGTCCAGTCATTGTTTTCAAGGGGGCCCAGGTCCGCCTGCCACGCCGACCTTAAGGTCTAAAGAGTGGTGTTGCTGTGTGTGATGAGAGATTGGTAAATCTTTGAAATGTTGTGATCGCCCAACTCTCCCATCAAAAGCTTGCCCTCTAATGGGTTAAAATCAGGGAGGGTCATAATGTTGGTTATGTATTGTATTGTATTGTATTGTATCAGAGACTTATATAGCGCAAAAATTGTCACATTACGGGTATCCTGAAGTTGCGAGTCACCAAGATGGTACCGGCAAAACAAATAACCTATTTGCAGATTTAGAGAGCTCATTTTACTCATCCCTAGGGAAGAGCCAGGTCTTTAAGCTTTTTCTGAAAGGAAGTAGAGAATTAATTTGTCTAATATTCAGGGGCAAATGATTCCAAAGACGTGAGGCTGATACACCAAATGCTCTGCCCCCCATCCTGGTCTTCTTAAATCTAGTAGTGGTTACCAGACTTGCACTGGAAGACGGAAGATTTGTCCCAGCATTATACCAGGTGAGTTTCTCCTGCATAGGCAGGGGGCCCAGACCATGTACTGCTCTGAACACAATACAGAGAGATTTGAATTGAATTATCTCCTTAATGGGTAGCCAATGTAGGTCCTTTAAAGCTGCCGTCGTTGAAGACCTGCACTGCCTTTTTAACATCAGTTTCGCTGCTATGGACTGGATTCTCTGCAGCTTCTGTAATACTGATTGTGGTGCTCCCAGGTACAGAGAGTTGCAGTAGTCCAGTCTACTCAAAATTATACTCCTCACAACGAGAGGTCTAGTGGTACTAGGCAGTAGTGGGAGAATCTGGCGTAGCGCTCTTAACAATGAGAAACAAATACTGACCGTTTTATTGACTTGTGGCTCCATTTGAAGGTTATCGTCCACTAAAAACCCCAGGTTACGCACTGGTCTTACTGGAACCAGTGGTTTGTCCTTAGGGGTGAGTCTGAACTCCAACGGCAAATGCTGAGACATTCTAGCCGTGGAGCAGTACACAACCTCCGTTTTTCCTCCATTAAATTGCAGGGAGTTTGTCCTAAGCCAATTAGAGGTCTGCTGCATACACTCCTGAAATGTGTCCAGGGTTACTGCTTGATTTCCTTCCATGGAAAACACCAGTTGGGTGTCGTCCGCATAGTTGGCTAGATCAATTCCAAAAGACTTGATAATAGGGATCAAAGGGCACAAGTAGATGTTGAATAGAATGGGGCTTATTGCCGAGCCCTGTGGCACCCCGTGGCGCACCGGGGTCTTTGTGGATGTGAACAGTGAAATAGTCACTCCCTGTTGTCTACCCGTCAAGTATGACTGCAGCCACTTTAGTGCCCGTCCTTTTACTCCTATATTCTCCAGTCTGTTCAGCAGTATTATGTGATTCACCATGTCGAAAGCGGCCGACATGTCTAGTAACACTAGTACAGAATGGATTGCCATTGTCGGCTCGCATTCTCAGGTTGTCCAATACAGTCACTAGGGCTGTTTCAGTTCCATGACCTGGTCGGAACCCAAACTGGTCCTTTTCTAGCAGATGTTTTTCTTCCAGATATAGGGACAGAGATTTGCTAACTGCCCTCTCCAGGATTTTTACTGGGTATGGCAGGAGAGAGATTGGTCTGAAACTCATTGGACTTTTAGGATCCAGAGACGGTTTCTTAAGCAGCGGGGTCACCACTGCCTGCTTCCAAGCTTCTGGAACCATTCCTTCTTCCAATGACTTATAGCAGATCTGCCGTAACCAAGGGAATAATTCTAGCCAAAACTCCTTCCATATCCCATGTGGAAGAGGGTCCAGAGGAGAGCCCGATGATACGCTTTGAGCAAGGCTGTTAAGTGTATCCTCTGTAAGAGGTTGAAAGCACTCGAGAACAGACGGCTGACAACTATGAGATACTTCTGTTATTGTTGGGGTTAAAACCCCCAACAATTTTGATAATTTTCTCCTCAAAGTGGGCAGCAATGTCATCGCAGAGTTTCTGCGTTGCATCCACCTTATTGCCCTTGCAGGCTGGATTGGATAGGTCCTTTATATTATTAAAAAGCACTTTTGTACTATTAGGTGCTTGCAGGATGGTATTAGCATAATACTCTGCTTTGGACCTGGAAATAGCTTCCTGATACGAAGCCTGGAACAGTTTCAGCTCTTTTTTACCACATTTAACATACGACCTTCTCCATTTCCTCTCGGCCTGTTTGCATTTTTCCGCATCAATTTTAACTCCTCAATATACCAAGGGGCTGAGGGTTTCTTTCTGTTCTTCGGTCTTTTTACCGGGACAGTCTGATCCAAAGTACAGTTTATATAATTACAGTAGATTTGATAATTTACTTCTACTGAATTGCTAGAGGCAAAGATATTCTGTTCTGGGAATGTCGGGTATTGTCTATTCTTTACTAGTTTGACCCATTCTCTTCCCGTACGGTAGGTTACTGACAGATTTGTATTAATAGCTAGTCTGGGCAATGTCATTCTAAAGTGGATTAGAGAATGATCAGTCCAACTTTGGGGCAGTACATCAATCACCTCTGTCTCGCTCCGGTTAGCAAACAGAAGGTCTAGGGCATGCCCTCCCTGGTGGGTTGGCTGATGTACCAGTTGCTGTAGGTTGAGGCTTTCACAAGTCTGCCTCAAATCTCTCAGAGGGGGTCCTAATTTCCCATTATTCCAGGGATTGAAATCCCCCAATATAACCATCCTTGAGTGTGTTAAAGTCAGGTTAGCGAGGGTGTCAAACAGGATTTGGTATTGGGTGTTTAGACCCGGGGGTCTATTACATACTATTCCTGTTAGTAGTTTTGCTCTTGCCTCTTGCGATGAAAAGCCTAGTAATTCAATACCTTCGACATTGTCGACGTAATGGAGTAAAATCCAATTTTTCTTTAAAAATCGCGCCGACCCCCGCCTCCCCTCCCAGATGGCCTGGGTTTATGAAAAATGTTATATCCTTCTGGGCATGCGAATCCTAACTCTACAGAGGAGTCGGTACTAGTCCAGGTTTCAGTTAAAAACAAGACATCTAGGTCAAGGCACTCTGACATAGTTGACACCTCTTGGTAGTGCTTCACCAAGGACCTGCTGTTAATCAGGCCACACTTTAGTCTATGATTGGTCTGGTCAGCAGCAATAGTAATATCATTATTGACCATGGCTACTTGTGGCCCCCTAACCTCCCTCTTACCTATATGGAGAAGTTGTTCCCTGGGATAGCATATTCTACCCTGTCCTTGAGTGGAACTAGCAGCATTGCTGGCGCTGAGCGCAATCGGAGCGCGGACGGGCGCGGACAGGCATGCCTCTGGCGTGCCATCGGCGCTCCTGCTGCGCGCGCGCACTGCGCGCTTGCATCACCCTTCCTAAATAGGGGGGTGTGTGCTGAGCGACCAACCACTAGCACGCTAACCAAGATGGCGCCGACTAGGAGATGCAGATATCGGCAGGATAATCCCCGCTTAATAGCGAGATGCAAAATTGTTTTAAGGTGCAATTATATAGGCTTAATTATATGTATGGTGTTAGTGCGTGGCGGAATTGAAGATATTTGTAAAACTGGTGATGGGGCATGGAGTATTTTTCTCTGAGTTCTTGAAATTATTTGAGAGTAAGGCCATGCATGATATCTCCCATAGAGGAGATCCCTATCTGGTCCCAACGGTGAAAGCCCTAGAAGTCCGCCAAGTGGGGCAATGACCAATTTCACCATAGAGGCGTCTCACGTGTAATAGGTATCCGGAAATCTCACGGACCCAGTATCAGATTGCTCCTGCTACACTGAACTCGAGTTGGCCGGCGTACCCGCCCTCCGCCCACTCCAGACACTGGATTTCTCCACACCATTTATCTTTGCTTCTTGATTTCGCACCACGGTGTACCCGCCATTCCCCATCACATTTATGAGAAGTCATCCTTTCTCGACAGGCGTTTCGTACCCATTCGGGTTTTGTACATTCTCCACTTTGACCAAAGTCACTTGTCAACGCTCAGCGAGCTCCATCCAGGCATTACTCGCTTCCCTGCCTCACAGTTTAGGGCCCCCCATCTCCATTTCTCCCGTTATAGACTTCAGTTCCATTAAGAAACGGAGGCCGTTTTTGATCCCTGATCGGCAACGTAACTGCACTGTCCGTTTGACACCACCTTACAGTCCTGAAGAGTCACGTGACACCCCCTTCATGTGACGAAACACGTGTCGGCTGGTTGTTTCTTTGTTGTTGCTTGAATAAATAATTTTGAACAAACATTCTGGTGTCGACCACTAGAATTGGTACAATACGAGACATTCCCACCAGTGTGTTATCCTCATAACGTGTGCCCAGGACTTTTGTTCTCTTTCAGGGTGTGTGTTTCACAACTCACATGTCTACGGGGGTTACAGGGTATTTCCCCCGACCTGGCAGCACCGTGTTCACTCTCAGCACCACATACACTACGCATATAAGCCAGAGCGCCAAGCTTCCTGTTTTACTAAAAACCCTACATCCTAACAGCTCACGTGTAATAGGGGCCCACCACCCCCTTCTGCAGAAAGATTGGTGCCACATAAGTATCACAACTCTTGTGGAAGGGGGCAGGATCTGAACATATATCCTACTATGTAAGTATGAATATAGAGGGGGTCTTCCAATAAGCTGTGCTCTGCGGCATAGGCTGGATCATTTCTAGAGCCGTACCACCAGTCATTGGGGCACCTGGAGGTGCAAGGATGCGTGATAGGACTGAATATCGGTGCCACTCGGGATGCTCCGCCCCCCCACAGCAACTGACGCCGCATAGCGTTAATCTGGTGAAGCCATGACAGCGGGATCGAATAAGGATGGTTCTTTAATTGATAGAGTAATCGCAGGAAAGAGACCACCTTAGATATAGCAGACCTTCATATAGGGACAGAGGCATTCCAGTCCTGGATCTAATTTCTATCTTTGCCCTTTCAGTCATGATGCTTATATTATCCTCCCTCTAGAGTCCCGGAAGAAACGCCACACATTCATAAGCATACCTGACATGGTGTGAGACTCTGCAGATGGTTGAGTAGACACATAGACAAAATGCTATAGAACCTTCTGACCCATCACACAGATCGACATTGCGCTTGATGGTCAAGGAATTGAGGCCTAAGTATCACATTATGATTTACGCACTTTATTAGCAGAGTGACTATCTTATGATCCTGATGAATGCCTTGAACAATTTTGTCACCTGGGCAGAAACATGTTGATCATTAGATAGGGTATTTATTTTTAACCATATACTCACTTGCATTTTAGCTGACTACTACATAGGCAGAAAGAATAAAGTTGTTGCCCCTATGTAGATAGTGTTTTAACCACAAATTTTATTTTTCTTTGCACTCTGCCTCTTCTTACCATATTGAGTTGGTAGAACCAACACGTGCTTTGCACTCCTGCTCCTTCTCTCTTGGGTAAAGTCGTAGCCCACACGGGGTACCTTGCGGTCCCCGTGTGTTGGAGGAACCCAATGATGAAGCATGTCACCCTCGGGTGAGTGAGGGTTTTCATCCATAACCTATTTATGCCCAGCCCCATTGTTATCATTGTTATTTAGTTTTTCTAGTAGCGCTACCCTATACTAGGTGTGAGTAGCTTATATTATGATTCCAGGAAATCTTTTGGTTGTCTGAGAGAAAGATCTGCAGATATTGCAGACCCTCTGTGGGTTGCGACAGGTCCGCCACCCAGCGGCCGTTCCCGAGTGTCCCCAGCAATGGCCATATAGTCGACCTATGCACGTTCATGTATAGGCTGGACGTTTCTCCAAAGATTTGCATAATCTGCATGATTCTGGGGTCCAATTTATGCGGATCTGTGAGAAAGAACAAGATATCATCTGCATATAGGACATCCCTGTTGAATGCAGTGTCCATCTGGGAAGGGGGGAGAAGAACGGACAGCCACCCACATGTATGCTCTCAGAATAATATAGAGTAGTCTAATATATGATAGGAGGCACGGACCGAAATTCAACCGTTTCAGGAATGCAAAAAAATATAGCCAACTAACCGTGTCGAATGCCTTGTCCATGTCCGTTAGCGATCAACTACAGAAATGGCATTGTGGGCCCTCCTGATATTATGATGGGTTGCCTGGTGGGGCATAAAATCCATCAGATCTGGGTGGACCACATCTGACTTATGTGGCATTAATCTGTTTCCCTGATTTTTTGCCAGTAGATTCACCTCTGTGTTTAGAAGGGATATCGGGCGATTTGATGTGTGATATTTGGGGAGTCGGACTGGTTTTAGCAAGACAACAATCTCTGCATGCATTCAGTCTGGGGGCATACAAGCCATCTGGACCGCCTCCTGGGTGGCAGTGAGGCAGTGGGGGCCACGTTGAGACACATATGTCTTTTAGAATTCATTAGGGGCAGGTGCCTTGTTGGACCGCAGCTCTGACAACACAGTCGTCAGTATTTCAAAGTAAGGGGATCTTTCAAGTATTTCTGCGCTTCAATTGACAAGGCCTTCGCGGGTATAGCCTCAAAAAAGCTCTCAATCAGCGGCGCACTGATTACCTCTTACTGGTGCGCACAGGGCCTCATAGAAATTAGCAAAGCTACTCGCTATTGCTGCCAGATCTGTGAGGGCACTCCTTTGGTTTCATAAACCACAGGGAGTTGGATTGGCATCGCAGCCTGTCAGCAGAGTCTGCATAAAATCTTCCCCGACTTGTCTCCCCATTGGTAGATTCTACTCTGCGAAGCCAACCACGCCAGCACGCTACCTCCATCAGTTTCCCCTGATACTGCTGCTGAGCAAAACAGAGTTGTCTGTGTGCCGCGCGCACACCGGTTACCTGCCCTGCATTTCTAGTGTTATAATGTGGGCTTCTAGTTGTAGTAGGTTGTGCTTGCGGTGCTTGCGTTCTGCTTTACAATAGCTGATATCCGCCCCTTGGATGGTGGGTTTCATCGCCACCCATAGCACTTCTGGGGAAGAGACAGACTCCACGTTAAGGGTAAAGTACTCCATCAGAGCCTTATGTATGTGGGTCCGATAGGATTGATCCTGTAGGTGCCAAGGGGAGAGCCTCCACCGAATTGGGGTTCGACTCAGGCCAAATAAATGCTGTACAGCTGTTGGGGAATGGTCTGACAGCCCACAGGGCATTATTATGACTTCCGGTACTGTATGTATGTAGCTGGCTGGATCAAAAATTTAATCGATCCAAGAAAAGGATTCGTGGACTGGGGAGTAATAAGTATATCCTGTGTCTCATGGAATCTCCAAGTATTCTCCCAGCCCACCAGATCTACCAGCGATTTCAGACCTGACCCTCGCTTGCCCCCCACAACCCCGGGCATTTGCCATCAATCTCTGGTCGGGCATAGCACATCGTTCCAATCACCTCCCATGATCGTGAGACCTTTAAGTAGAAGCCCCCAGACATCAACTAAGCAGTCAATAAAGCCTTGACTAAGAAGAGGGGGGGCGAAGAAACTGCCAATCACGTGTTCCTCAGAAAGTGTCCCATGAGCCAGGATGTATCTACCCTGTGGATCCTCCCACGATTGAGTAAAGATGAATGGAATTTTGCGGTGTATCATTACAGCAGTGCCCCTAGAGACCCTAGCGATTCCAGCATAAAATGTATGTGTGTACCCATAGTGGGCCAGACGGGGTTTTTTTGTGCCCATAAGGTGCATTTCTTGCAGTAGCAAGATATCTGCCTTAATGCGCTGTGCCTGACAGAGTATTGCACCGCGACTTAACTTTATGAAGCATACCTCCAAGATTCCAGCTTACCACTTGTAGCTGCCCTGGGGGGGGGTCCATCAACCTGGGTCGACATCTGTATCTAAGGGCCATGATTTATATCCCGCTAAGATATGGGGACACTACCCCGGGACAACACAGAATGCGCAGCAAGATTTAACAACAACTCAAACCCTCAAAAAACCCCTTACCCTCCAACCCCCACCCCAATACCTCAAAACAGCTGAAGTGTCTGTCACGGATGGTGTCTCATGCCGACCCAAATGGGAGGTCAACATAGTAACCGTCCAATGGATCCCCAAACACCCCATCATCATGGATTCAGCCTACAGGATCGAGGTGTAGCACCCTATCTTTGCAGCCCACAAAAATACACCAAGATACTACATCATCTAGAATACAAGAAGAAACCCAGAGTCTTGGCACATAGCTTCCCAAAACAGTTATTTGTGAGGGTTATAGGCCCCAGCTTCCGGGGCTTCTGCTTGCTCCCCATTGCGGGCCCTGGAGCGCTATGTCGATCTGGACCTGTGCATGAGTTTGTCTTTCTGGTGGTTTTGCGATCTGTGTGGTTCCCCCAATGAGGAATATGAGTCCCGATGTGGTGCGATGTGGTGGAGTATCCCGCTTCAAGCATCTTATTTCATCTGTCCTGGTAAAAACATCCTCTGACTTATCAAAGAACAAGGTGCGAGAGTTATATACTACACACAATCGGGCTGGGAACAGGAGCATGTATGGAAGTTTCAGATCCTGGAGCCGAGCCTTGGCTGCCTGAAAAGACTGATGCTGCTGCACCACCCTAGTATAGTCGGGGAAGACCAGAATCCGATGGGATTCAAATAGGAGCTCTCCCTGTGCCCTTGCTTGTTTTAGGATGATGTCACAGTCATAATAGTTTAAGATTCTAGCAATAATGGGCTGTGGTTTAGGCCCCGGGGCGGCTGCTGGAGCAAAACCCTGTAGGCGTGTTCTGTTATGAAGCATGAAGCTAGGGCGCCGCCGGGATCCACGAGGTCAGCTATTTGGTCAGGAATGTATCCATACCATGCCTTTCGCAGTTTTCAGGAAAGCTCATGAGGCAGAGAATGTTTCCGCAGGCACGCCCCTCCACGACTTCCACCCGTTTTGCTAGGCCCATGGTCATTTTTTCTGGGTGGACACCCTGTCTTGGAACATAGTGACCAAGGCCTCCACACCAGAGACCCTGGACTCTGCCTCAGTGAGGCACTCAACCGCCCAGCAAAGGTCCTGGTGCAGTAATGTCACTTCCGAGCCCACTGCTCTGATTTTGGTTGCCAGCATGTCTCTCGATAGTGTGATTGTGGCCAATAAAGCAGCGTTACCTGTGGATGAAGTGGTGCCTCCTCCCGCATCCGAGGTCCAGACTCCTGTGAACCGGTCCATCATGCTTTGTCAGGCTGCACTGCCAGTGGGCTTATCTTTGGTCATGTTCACTAGTCGAGATCCACGAGGGCCCTACCCATGGGCCTTCCTGTAGCCTAGCTTTCCTCTAGGTATGCCCGGTGGATTGCTAGGCAAAAGCAGTTCATCCCCTACAACACTTAATCATGGTGCTTCTGGAGGAGCGAGCCTGGGAGGGCCCCCACCACAAGCCACACCGGGATCTAGCCCGGCCGCCTCTGCAGTTGGGAGAGAAGCCCCCCTGCGGGTGCTTGGCCTCCTACGTCATCGCCATCTTATCTCAACCTCACAGGCCGGCGGAAAATCGCCTCGAGGCCCAGGGCCTTAATGCACACAGCCAGGAACCAGCAAGCAGAGCGGGACCCGCCCACCACCAGGCGAAACACAAGCAGGAAATCCCAGAGTCTCGGCCGCTGACTTCAGGCCTGGTGAAGGCAATCCAGGGCCCAGCCGTGCACGGCTTCACTCCCTCAACAAGAAATACTCACACGGTCGGCATACAGGCCCTAAGCCCCGGCTGGCACGGCTACCTTCTCCGCCGCTGACTCAGCCACAGGAGACAAGCAGCCAGCCTCCAACCCCGGTTGTGACACCAACAGGTCTCTCTCGCCATGGAGTGTCTCCTGCCCACTCTGTCATTCGGCAGCGGCTTAGGCCGTCAAGCACCTGCCCCCCCCCCCCCACGGCTGGCGACCGCTCACCTGACAGCGACACAGGCCTGGCCCCTAGGAGAGCAGCTTCAACTGCAGGGCAGCTGCCCTGGCCTGGCGTACTCCACACAACATATCAGTCAATCCTGGCCCTCCTGGACGTCCCCACTGTACTCCAACAGTCTTTCCGGGGTTAGGATCGACTTGGAAGCGAGTATCTGGTAGGATGGAGCAGGATATTGACATGGGCTGGCGGAGTTTGCTTAGTGTACGTCTGCCATATTGGACCGCTCAGCCACGCTCCCCTGGTAAAAATTGTTTAACAGAAAACAGAAAAAAAAGTTCGGAATGCAGATTGAAACAGAATAGCACCTTCTGAGTCAGGATATGTATTCCCAGGGACCGCTGTTGGAGTGGATCTCCTGTCGTGGCATATTCCTTGGCATATTCCTTGGCCAGCTCCAGCTTTGTTATTGCCTTCGCACAATCTATTATCAGGTCCCTCCCGCAGGAAGTGTCCATGAAACTAAATTTCCCTAAGGGAATCCCATTTAAAAACTCAAGCTCTTCAAGAGAAAAATGTACTGGAGAACGAGCAATATCACCAGAGGCAACTTGTCTGTCTGGGGGGGGGTCACAGGCAGAGCTGCAGGATGAGCTGCTAAATAAGTCTTTCTCAAGTGTATCAGCACTTTCATCTTCTTGAACTTTTGCTGCCCCTTTTTGAATGTTATTGCTCACTCTAGGGGGATGATGGGTAAGTTTCGACCTTCCATCGCCTGGTGGTGGACAGATAATTTGGCATGGATTTCCCGGGCTCCTACTCTTGAACTGTAACTGCATCTGTGTCTGTGGCTCCTGGTACCCCCAAAACTTGGAACTATCTATATGGGTTACAGGCTTATGAAGGATCTCAGCCACAACTGGGTCTACTGGAGGCTGAACTTGTTAAGTATTTTTGACTGTGACTTCTCAGCCCATGACTTGTGGCAGCAACCTATCCAATACTTCAAGAGGTTTGTCTGGCTGAGAATAGGAGACAAAGGGGGGATAGATCGGCTATCTCCATGGTTACACCAGTCCCACCCTTTGCCGGGCTCCTATGATCTTCTAAGTGTACTGCCACGCCTGCCAGGGAATGGCAGGGCACGGCAGGGTGCCTTTGTAACCCTCTATAGGTTAGAGGCAAATCGCAAGGAGCGCAAAGAGTTGGTAGGACAGCAAAAACTAATCAGAGTCCCATTGGCTGTCCGTTGGCTGTCCCGTTGGCCATGACAGCTTGCAGCAGAACGCCGGTCACAAGGCAAAGTAGGATGAGAGGAGAGGGGCTAAAAAGATTAAGCCACTTACAAAGACTTACTAGGCTCAATTGTCCAGTAAGCAAAATGCATAAAGGGCTTACAGAGCGACTGACTCGCTGAGTTACAGGGCTATGGTGATGAGCAAAGTCTAAACTCGACTGGCCCCACCTGTACTGCTTGTCTCTGCTCAGCACTCAAAACATACACCATAAGGAACCTAAATACTGGCTGGGTGGAACACTATGGGAATCACAGAAATTTAGAGGCAGATTTGTCAATATTTCACGCAGCCCAACACAGCAAGACACCTTGTTGCGCTGCGGGAAAGGGGGAGGGCAGGAATGCCCGACATTTAACATTATATGGTGCATTCCTGCCCTCTCCTTGCACTGGCCTACTTTTGGCTGTCTGGTGTCAACGCAGGCACCCTTGCGTCATGGTGCAAGAGTATCTGCATTTCAGGCAGGATTCTTTTTGTGCAGGAATGCACACCTTCCTGCACAAAAGCAATCTCCTAAGTCGTTTTCCTCTTTCTATGCACATGTAGAAAGAGGAAAAAAAGGTGAGGAATAAAGATATTTCTATTTATATCGCCGCCACATTCCCTTCTGTCTTGTAGACACATATTTATACTTATTAACTCCTGGTTTTATAATTTTCTTTCAGGATCTTTGATTTCAATTTTTACTTTTATAGATGCAAAATTACACGTCCCAGAATGCAACCAAACTGCAGAGGTGAGCGAGCCACTAAAAGCTCGAGTCAGACTCCAGCCAAATTCCTGGCTCTGGCTCTGGCTCAGCTCGCGGAGCTTTTGGAACTTTATACCTAAAACGAGCCAAGCTTTCACTGGAGGAGACTTCACGGCTAAAGCTGCTGACAACTGAACACGGGAAGCAGGGTTTGTATACCAGCCTTGGCTCCGCGTCCTGTCAACTCTGGCAGATCTCACTGTGCTGAAAAAAAGCATATTTTGCAGCCTGTCTCTTGTGAAGAGCACTTATGTCCTTGAGCAAGATCTGTGCTATGTAAAACTATCCAAAATAAAATGTGGATTCTGCCTGTCACCAATGCTCTAATGTCATCCCCTAAGGATTATGGATAAAGCATTAACGTTTGATGTCAGAAAGAGATGCCAACTAGCAGCTAATTGCAAAGTGTGAAACTAGAAAATCTGGGATCAAACACAGCTTTCATGCTTGACCAAATTGTGTGATCCCAGGTTAATACTTAGTTCACCAAATCTCTTTTTTGTTCATTATGGCTCTTAATCGATGCAAAATTGTAGTCTAACGTCTATGTTTGTCTGAGGTCCCGTTTTTTGGTCTTGCCTAAGGCACTTTATACATTATGGCTTGTGATATCTTTTGATAATTTAAAGTTAAAGGGGGTTTAGAGTCCACACATTACTTACCATTCATTCTACTTTTTGTTTAATGTATTGGGTTTTTGGTCAAACACCACTATCCCTTTTTGGCTTTTTAAAATGTATTTATAGTTGCGTGGTACCAAATCCCACTGTTGATTATGGTGCCCTTTAGACAAAACTGTGTACCCAATTTATTGTAATTTTGACTTACTCAATTGTCCATTTATTGGACAACAGTTAACATTTCAAAACGTCTTTATTCCATTTTTTGAAAGTACTAATAATTCGTATAGTGTTTCTTTGGATAATGCTATGGCCTTTTTTCAATTATTCTTTTTAGGTAGCACTGTGTTGCTTGTCCTGCTCCTCCAGCCAGAAACAGAAGCGCTATGACTAGCCGCGGCCCGTGGAGGGAGTTCGGTGGGGCAGTGAGGCGGGGCGGGGGAGGGGCAGGGTGGGGAATTGTAAACACCGGAATATGGATGAACGGAGGTAAGTACACATTACACCAGTGTACGTACGCACCGTACCCCCGGGGGTACGGTGCGTACGTACACTGGTGTACATACACGGGTGGGGGTACGGTGCGTACGTACACTGGTGTACATACACAGGTGGGGGTAAGGTGCGTACGTACACTGGTGTACATACACAGGTGGGGGTACGACTCGTACATGCGGGGGCTGGGGGGGTACGGCACGTATGTGGGCACATGTCTCCATGGTTGCTATAGGCGTTCGGTGCGGACGGTGTGTTTTCCATCCGGTTGTAACATCGGACGCACGGGATGGATCGTACTTGCGCGGTCGGACTTCACTTTTCACATTTGTATGGTAAATCGTACGAGGATGTGTCGGACACATTTTCCGACCCGAGGACGTGTGGGGAATTATTCCCAATGCGATTCGTATGGACTTTTTCCCATGCGAATCGTACTTGCCAGTTTGTACGGCACTTGTACGATTCGTACGGTAAAAAGACCGGATACGAGTCGTACGGGGAATTTTTTTCCAGGATCGTAATCCGCACCTAAGTGTTTTTACTCACTGCCACATGCTAACAGTGGCCCTGAACGTTGATGATAACTGCATGTGAAATATAATGCAGAAACCTTAAGTGAAAAATAAATTAAAGATAAACTAATCAGTGGAAATGCATTGTTCGGATAAGAAAGCTTAGTTGTTTACAACAATTACTTTAGAAATCTGTGTGTATAACTGGTTGATGCACTAGGGACTTGGACTTGTTTGTTTATAGACCTATGAGGTCCCAGCCTGGGAGAGGAAGCATTGCTAATACATAGGTTTGTTTAAAAAATGTAGTAGGATGTTCACAGTACACGACAGGTTGCCACAAAGTGTGCAAAAAAGACTTGGGAGGAAATATACTAACACTTTTCACTAGGTTTTCTTCACAAAAGTGACAAGGAAAGTGTTGTGTTGGGATTTTTTTACCAACACTAGTTCTGATTTGTGTTGGAAAGTGGCCTCATGTCACGCAAAGTAGAGCTACATGGTACTTTGCAGAAAGGAGGTGTTCCATGGGTTATAAGTGGGCATTCCCATTCAACCACCCACGTTTTGTTATGCAAAGTCCCAGCTTCTAAAAAAAAGTAGACAGGACTTTGTGCCAAAATTCTACGCTTCCTCGAGGCAACTGTAACAGTTTGTGAAAGTGTTAAAGGGTACTTTTCCAATACAAAACCTATGTTTGACACCACACTTCCATCGTGCATTTTTGCAAAACGTAAATAACAACAAAGCATACATGCAGACTGTGACTTAACATGCCAGCCTTTCTTTTTCACTTCAGAACTATGCGATTGTCTTCATTTACGTGTACAAGAGCCTGCTCACCGACAACAGGCATTTTGTATAGTGTTATTGGAAAGTCCCCAAGTCTGTCGCTGTCCCCCTCAGAAATGTACTGTCTCCTACACCCCTGGTAAGGAGTGTCTAGAAGTGGATTGGAGAGGCATGAGGTAGATTGAAAACGTGCAGCCTTGCTAATCGGCGCGTTGACATTAAATTGCGTCAGTTGCTGCTTCTGAGTTGAGCTTTGGGCACCAGCCTTCATACATTTACAAACTAAGCACTGTTCCGCACCAATCTTCGTGCCAAACGCCCCCATTCCAACATTTATCTCTCCCATTCAGTGATTTCCTGTAAAGATGAGCCACGTTTCGGAAACTGCCCAATATGTGTACCTCTCAAAGCTTCCTGCACAGATTGCTTTTGATTGTCAGTTTGACATTAGGCCAATGGTTTTAAAGGACTATTCTTAGGATCCTTCCAGTGGGTTCCCCTTAAAGTATGTTACTGGCAGGTGTAAGAGACATGGTACAGATGGTATGTTGCCAGTCGCCTGCAGTGGCTGTTGTTGGGGGTGGAGTATTGCATGGAGAGTGAAGGGGCAGGGTATGAACCTTAGAAGGTGCCAGCATGCAACTGCAGGGAGGGGTCAGGTGCTGACCATCAAAGATGCTGGATGTAGGCTGGTCTGGCGACATGCTGATATGAAGTTGCTTTCAAGAACTTATGTCCCGCATAAAAGGCATGCTGACTAGACCTGCAGGCAGGGTTCCCCATCTGGATAAATCAAGGTTTGACAAAGCATGCAGGGCGGCAAATGCCCAGAAAACAGAGCCTGGTTGAAACCTGCAGAAATGCATATGCTCTGGAATAGAAAAAGAGGAACTCGGCCCTCAAGGATGTGAACTGTCGCTTGCGAGAATAAAGACTCACAGGTGTTCTGGAAGGCTGTGCGGGCAGGCATATCACCGGAATTGTCCAGATAAAGTCACCGTCCACATTACTCCTGAAGTTTTGAGTGAACATTTTTCTGTTGTTTATTCCTCTAATACTTTGACCCTAGATTTTGGGGTCCCCATGCTCCAGATTGTTTTTCAGAGAGCAGGAAGTCCTTAAAGCCATTCATGACAGTCCAAGTAAAACGCCACCAGGACCAGATGGGGTCCCTATGGATTTATTCAAAGAGGATTCAGGGTTTTGGAACCCCGTGTTAACTACCGCTTTTAACGCAGTTTGTCGAGAGGGGATTCCGCCTTCTTGGCGCTTGTTAGTTGTTGTTACTATCTTCAAAAAATGAAATGCCCATGACTCAAGGTACTACCACCCGATATCCCTGTTGGATTCCACTGCCAAAATAATTGGCAGAGTTGCAGTAGAACGGCTCCTTTTTTGGTTAAGTGAGAGTGATATCCTCTTGTGGGTGCACTGTGGTTTTAGGAGGGGCATACAGACAATCGAGAAGTGATTGAATTCACATCTTTTTTTCTTTAAATAATTTTTGTTATATACTCAGCACATCATACAGCTGTGATTATGACATAGTAAAGAGTAAATTATGCTACATCCCCTTTCACATTGTTGTATCTACTAGGTGGGAATGCAAACGCCATGTACGACATTACTATCCAACGATGACAACAATAATTTACTTCAGAGATTAACAGTTTATGATACTGTTCAAAGCAATGTCCAAACATAACATAAAAGAAATAAACCATTAAACTTAATACCACCGTCCTAATGTGTCTGTCCTATTATATCACAGGTGTGTTCCCGCTGTGTATGTCAGTTATGAAGAGTGTAAACTATCAGAGTCCGGCTGTTGTGGATCCCACTATGTAAGCTGAGTCATGGAGGGGTTATGCAAAGTAGGTGTTGTGTTACGTGTGGGTGTGTGTGATCGGGGAGGGAGGTGGGGGACTATAGTGTGTGAGTGCCGCATTGAATTTACAGCTTATCGTGGTAAAATATAAATATGCAAAGGATACTCCAATCATCTTGAGTTTATGGATCTCTCAAGTGCATTTGATTGCGTAAATAGGCCGAAATTGTTGGCAACTCTTGAGTCTGTGGGCCTGGAAGCGGATCTGCTCTCCTTCTTAAGACTCCTATACTTCACCAGGATCTTTTGGGAAAGCTGGCAAATGCAGTGCCCCTTTTAAAGTTAATCGTTGAGTATGCCATGGTTGTGTATTTGTCCCCATCCTCTTCTTGCTATACATTAATGATCTGGCAAGGACATTGGTTACTTTCCATGTGGATTCATTCTATGCATAGTCGCCTTTTAATGAATATCTCACAAATCGTCATGGTGATAGGTACATGCGGTTTGTCCAGCATGTCCTAGGTGTTTCTATAAATATATATATTTTTAAAATAATAAAAAACAAAGGCCGGCCCCGGGGGATGGGGTCGCCGGAGCCATAAGTGGCCTGAGGAGGGGGGCAACGCAGCCCCCTCCTAAAGAATTTAAATTAAAATGTTCCACGCATTGAGAAAATGACTGTGACCGCATTATTATACACGGACGACGTGGTGCTAATGGCCTGAAGAACTTGATTACCAGTTTTGTAGTATTAATGAAGGGCTTAGATCTGGAGACACATTTCTCAAAATTGTTTATTATGGTGTGTGGCCCTAGGAACACCAAATGTCATACCCTATCTATTGGAGGGGAAATAATAAGGTAGGGTAAGTTACTTTCCATAACTCGGATTGGAATTTGATGACGCCTGCACTTGGGCTACATGTATTATAAGTAGACTGACTTGTTTTTCTCGAGAAGTTGGCACTACCTTTTCCCTTGCTGCATGTATTGATAGCAAACCAGTGGGTCCAATTTTAGAAATTTATAAAAGGAAGTCACTTTCAACCGTGATGTATGGGGGAAGGGGGTATGGGTCTACAGAGATGCAGGGTCTATCCAAGTAGGGGAAAATAGCAAAGCTTAATCGGGCTGTTGATCAAGATTGCCTTTTATATGATCATAGATTGAACATCCTGTGGCTAAAGTACATAAGAGATACCACTTTGGCCTTGGGCTGTTCGTATTTTTTTGAGGAGCCAGATACCATGACTAAAAAACATACAACTTGGGTACAGGACTGTTTCTTAAGGCACAGGCAGGCTACGGCTGTGGAAGTGGTAAAACCATTTGAAAGAGATTATTGTTTGGCTCAGATGACAGCTGGGATTGCCCCATTTTTTCTTTTGGTGCAGAATGTGTATGAACGTACCTTATTAACATGATTCAGACTGGGGACAATACATTGGCGGTAATGTTTCCCACTATGGCTATATTCCTTAGATGATATTTGTATTTGCCAGTGAGACGAACAATCAAATCAGAATTAACTGCACTTTGTCTTTTTTTGTAATTATTACCTTCCTTATACTAGGAGATTTGTATTGCCCTTGTTGCGCAGGTATACATTTACTAAGTGTAAAGCAGCTCTGCTTTTTTTACTGCAACTCAATGATTATGATACTTGTTATTCGGCGTGCTGCTTTTGAGAAGTATCCTGCGCTTGAGGAAGGCAATGTTATTTTAATTCATGGCTGCCCAACCCAAACTGTACTTTATGTCCCAGCCCTTGTAGTCCATTGTGTAAATCATTTGTTGTAATATTGTATTTTATGTCTCTTCAAGGTTTTTATGTCTTGGCATGTAGTTTAAACGTATTATAAATATTTATATATATTGTTCCTTTTTCAAATTAGTGTATTTTGTTACATGCCTGTCTTTTATGTTCATATTCGGAATGATTGAATAAAGATTATTGATTGATTTAACCTTAGAATGGAAGTGGGCGTGGACATTTCTGTCAATTATGTTTGCCATCGGTGTCATTTTTCCCTAATGATACCTTTTTATCCGATGCATATCTGTATGTAGATATACGACCTCTCAACACCGACCGCCTCCCCTTCATTTCATCTGCATCATTGCTCTTCAGCTGCACTGTAAGACTGGCTCTGTGGCTGGCTGGTATCTAAAAGCACGCACAGTAAAGTAGGCATATGGCTTTAGTAATTCTTTCCTTAAGTGTATACGCATCCTGCCCCATGATTCGCTTAATCTGATAATAACTCTGCATTCTTTTCTTGTATTAGGGCACGCCCAACGTGGAGCTCCTTCTTAAGCTAGAGTTTCTGCTTGGAAACTTTCATCCATCACTGCATGAGCTGTACTCCCAAGTAATGTCTGCACTTGGGATTTTGAAGCCATTGCTACAATGAAATGAAGTAGCTATTGTTTATATAATTAATTCTATGTGATGTGTTTTTAACAAAGAACTCCTGGCACATTAGTAAATGTAGTTTTTTTTAAAGGGATCAAATGAGTGTTGCTCTGTGTTTCCTACTCACATAGCAAGAAATGAAACAACTCTATTTCTCCCTCAAACGTAGCACTATCTTTTGCCTTTGAAAAAAGGAGTACGGTATATTTGCTTCATTTATCCTTGAGTAATTGCAACATTGTCTAAGTACAGTCTGCTTCCTTTTTTGCCTCGCGCATGCTCTGGAGCTTATTCTCTTGACCATATCAAACCCACCAAATGGATTTGGTCCAGTTTCAAACTGATGGAAAATAATACATAACTTTGTGTCATCTCCCTGGGTCCATTCTTTCCACCACTGCATTACAATACCACATGTAAGATGTATGTTTTGTATTTAAGCATGTCAACCATCTTAGACAATTTCAGAAGCTGGTGTGTACATTTTCATGTCTCCATCTATGTATATACTAAACCTTTGTATGGTTCTTTTGCAGATGCGAAGGACTGTCAAGATCCCTCCTCTGGTATTTTCTGAACAATGCTTAGAACACACCCTGTGTTCCCCATCCAGGGTGATCACAAAAGATAAGACTATTGCCTGCAGAAAAAGTGAAGTGCAAAGTTGCCCTGTGGGGCCACCCAACAGGAATTAACAGTTGCTTTTCCTTTAATTAGGCCAGGTAAAAATAGTTACTTTAATGTATAATCCTTTTTGCAAAATTGGATGACTTGTATCCTTCCATTGCTTACATTCAGGGAACTATTTTTTTGTTTGCTTTCAGCACTCCATAGAAGTGAATGTGTCTTCTTGTTTTCTCTCGCTCTCCTCTGTGTGCAGCTTCCCCGTTCACATCCCCACTCCCTGTGCTCATCGTGTTGCTCTCCTACCCAGAATTAAGCTGTAGCTTCCCCGAATCCATGTCTCGCTTAGTGTTTTTAGGTCGAGCCTAGCGCAGCGCGCATGCGTTGCAATGGGGAGGCCTCTTAGAATCACTCCAGACTTCCCCGAAACTTTTCCGTGTGGTTTTTCAACTTCCACACATTCTATTGGTGAAAATGAAAGCACACAGTTGGCCAAGGGCGGGTGCATGTCCCACCTTTTCTCTAAATGTTCACTCCTATGGCCTCCAGCTGTCGGGAGCGAGCAGCGGCGCGCAGGCTTCCAGCTGCATTCCTCCCTTTTCATGGATCATGTTACAAATTAAACATAGCGCGTCGCCTTCACTTTCGCGGCTGCACGTGCTTGTCTTCCACACTTGTCTATGGTTCTTTTTCATGTTCACTCCTTTATTTGTTTCTCGCACTTCTTAATTTGTCACGCTATCTCCCATTGGTTTATTTGATTGCAAGCATGTTATTTAATTAAACGTCATCGCCTAAAACGGCAGTGCACGCCTGCAAGGCAGGCATAGTCTTGTCAGCTTAGCAGACCGCCACACTTCCGGAGCATTACCGGTGTGTATACCATGGACACTATGCTTCCAATTTCGGAGCATTACCGGTGTGTATACCATGGCACAGAAGAATTTCACTGCCGAAGCATTACCCATGTGTATACCATGGACACGACGCTTCCACTTCCAGAGCATTACCAGAGTATATACCATGGGCACTACGCTTCTACTTCCGGAGCATTATCAGTGTGTATACCATGGCACACTACGATTCTACTTTTGGAGCATTACCGGTATGTTTACCATGGCACACTATGCTTCCACATCCGGAGCGTTACCCGTGTGTATACCATGGCACACTAGGCTTCCACTTCCGGAGCATTACTGGTGCGTATAAGATGGCACACTAGGCAATTACTGCTAGAGCATTACACATGTGTATACCATGGATACAACGCTTCCACTTCCAGAGCATTACCGGTGTGTATACCATGGCACACTACACTTCCACTTCCGGAGCATTACCAGTGTGTATCTACCATGTACACTACTCTTCCACTTCCGGAGCATTACCGATGTGTATACCATGGCACACTACGCTACTACTTTTGGAGCATTACCGGTGTGTTTACCATGGCACACTACGCTTCCACTTCCGATTACTAAAAATGCCTCACGTCTGGAGCATTACCGGTGTGTTTACCATGGCACACTACACTTCCAGTTCCAGAGCATAACCGGTGTGTATACCATGGACATTATGCTTCCAATTACGGAGCATTACCGGTTCATACCATGGTACAATAGGCTTTTACTTCCGGAGCATTACCCATGTGTATACCATGGCAAATTATGCTTCCACTTCCTGACCATTACCGGTGTGTATACCATGGCACACTACGCTTCAACTTTTGGAGCATTACTGGTGTGTTTACCATGGCACACTACGCTTCCACTTCTGGAGCATTACCAGTTTATACCAGGGCACAAAAGTCTTTTAGTTACGGAGTATTACCGGTGTGTTTACCATGGCACACTACGCTCCCACTTCTGGAGCATTACCGGTGTGCATACCATGGCACACTACACTTCTACTTTTGGAGCATTACCAGTGTATTTAACATAGCACACTATGCTTCCACTTCTGATTACTAAAAATGCCTCACTTCTGGAGAATTACCGGTGTGTTTACCATGGCACACTACACTTCGACTTCCAGAGCATTACCGGTGTGTATACCATGGACACTACGCTTCCACTTCCGGAACATTACTGGTGTGTATACCATGGCACACTAAGCATTTACTTCCTGAGTATTACCCGTGTGTATACCATGGCACATTATGCTTCCACTTCTGGAGCATTACCAGTGTGTATACCATGGACAATATGCTTCCAATTCCGAAGCATTACCGGTGTATACCATGGCACACTACACTTCCACTTCCGGAGCATTACCGGTGTATATACCATGGAAAACTTGGCTTTTACTGCAGGAGCATTATCCATGTGTATACCATGGACACAACGCTTCCGGAGCATTACCGGTATGTATACCATGGCACACTACGCTTCCACTTCCAGAGCATTACCGTTGTGTATACCATGGACACTATGCTTCCAGTTCTGGAGCATTACCAGTGTATACCATGGTACACTAGACTTTTAATTCCGAAGTACTATCGGTGTGTATACCATGGCACACTACACTTCCACTTCTGGAGCATTACCGTTACGTATACCATGGCACACTATGCTTCAACTTTTGGAGCATTACAGATGTGTTTACCATGGCACACTATGCTTCCACTTCCGGAGCATTACCAGTTTATACCATGATACACTAGGGTTTTACTTCCAAAGTTTTAACAGTGTGTTTACCATAGCACACTATGATTCCTATTCCGGAGAATTACTGGTGTATACCATGGTACACTAGGCTTTTACTTCCAGAGTATTACCGGTGTGTTTACCATGGAACACTACGCTTCCACTTCTGGAGCATTACAGGTGTGTTTACCATGGCACACTACGCTTCCAGTTCCGGAGCATTACCGGTGTGTATACCATGGACACTATGCTTCCAATTCCAGAGCATTACCGGTGTATACCATGGTACAGTCTGCTTTTACTTCCTGGGTATTACCGGTGTGTATACCATCGCACACTACACTTCCACTTCCGGAGCATTACCGGTGTATATAGCATGGCATACTAGGCATTTACTTCCAGAGCATTACCCGTGTGTATATACCATGGCACATTATGCTTCCACTTCCGGAGCATTACCGGTGTATACCATGGTACACTATACTTCCACTTCCAGAGTATTACCGGTGTGTATACCATGGACACTACGCTTCCACTACCGGAGCATTAACGGTGTGTATACCATGGCATACTAGGAATTTACTTCCAGAGCATTACCCGTGTGTATATACCATGGCACATTATGCTTCCACTTCCGGAGCATTACCGGTGTATACCATGGTACACTAGGCTTTTACTTCCAGAGTATTACTGGTGTGTATACCATGGCACACTACGCTTCCACTTCCGGAGCATTACCGGTTTGTATAACATAGCACACTACGCTTCCACTTGTGGAGCATTACCGGTGTGTATACCATGGACACTATGCTTCTAATTCCGGAACATTACCGGTGTGAATACCAAGGCACGCTAGGCTTTTACTTCCGGAGCATTAACGGTGTGTATACCATAGACACTATGCTTCCAATTCCGGAACATTACCTGTGTGTATACCATGGCACACTAGGCTTTTACTTCCGGAGCATTACCCATGTGTATACCATGGACACTACACTTCCACTTCTGGAGCATTACCGTGTGTATACCATGGCACGCTATGCTTCCACTTCCGGAGCATTAGCAGTGAGTATACCATGGCCGGCGAGGTATGTGGAAGTTGGTAAAAAGCAGCAATCTGTACACTCCATAGGGCTGTTCATGTAATTAATCAAACAGGAGCGCAAGCCACTGTTTTCGGTCTCTCCAGAGCCTTAAGCAGCATCTTACACTTTTACCGTCAATGTGCAAGATGCTGCTTAACGCTGCTGGAGGAAGCGTAGTCGGACAGTTTGACCACATACATATTCTACTCTAGTCAATTTGCTGCAGTCTGCTATGAACTGCTTTTCTCTGTGGCCAGTACTGAAAAGACTAATTGCATAGCAACAGCTGAATTATTGAATATGCATGTGATTGCACTTCTGCAGTACAGCCTGATAAAAAAAAAACAGACCAACGTGAATAGGTACCTACTGTGTGAGAGGGTAATAATCGGGATCAACGGAATTATGTGGCAGAAGAGAGCAAAATATGGAGCAGGGTTGAGTAAATTATGTGGCAAGAAAAGGCAAATTACGAGGCACAAAGCCGCACATTTTGTGATGGTATTACTTCATTATTTTGCCATTTTGTAAACATGCTAACACTGTCTGATCTCTGGATTCACCTCATTAGTACCAGTGTAACACCTAAATATAGCAATAAGCAGCACATAGGTGATCAGTCAAGCTTTGTAAAGGGCTTTCAGCAGCACTGCAAGGAAATGCATGGGTTCTCGGATTTCCACTTCCGGCAGTGCCACATACTTCAGTCCGTGTTAAACTATGATAGGCCCACGTGATGTGACATTACATTAAACAAATCTGTGCCTTGGCCATGGGGTGAACAACGACGAGGAAAGATTGCGGGCTTTCTCCCCTGGTCTGTTTCCTGTTGTGAATAGATTCCATTTTGTGTGGGGGATCTGCTTTTGGTGAATACCATTCCTGTGGACTAGTGCCTTCTCTGGGTTCTTAGGTCTTCACGATCTGGCTAGGGAGCAGGCTTATGCGTGGCCCTGTAGGACATTTTAAGTCATGACTATGGCCACTGCAAAATATTCTGTTAAGGAGCTTACATAATCGTACCACAATAAAAAATAACTCACCTCTTCAATAAAAATGCATTGAATGGAATTATGTAATGTGTTCTGGTGTATTAATGTTCTTTCCAAATTAGTTATGAGATTTAATTAAAAAAACGCAATTTATGAATTTCACTACGGATAACAGAAATATTTGCAGTGTGCAACCCAAATGCTCAAATAAAAATACAACATTTGGGGGGGAAAGATGGGGCCCTGAGATGTACAGTACCTTATAGGGTGCCCTACTGCCTTTTAATGTTTATTCCCTGCTAACTCGTGTCCAGCCTGACAAATCACAATAATTTTTATTTTCTCAGTAGATTTCATTTTTTAAAGGTATATCGTTAAATAAAGAAATATGCGAGGTACTCAGCATTGTAATCTCAAAGTCTGTTATGATATATACACACATACATTGCACCAACACACATCATATCACAACTCACCACTCCATTCCACACCATGCCAGTGCCCTTACGTCACTACACTAAGCATAACTTGCACACAAACTTTACAGTACTAAACAGAGCAGCTACATTTCTCTACAACATACCTTAAAAACATTGCCAATATCTCTGGCTAAACACTTATAAGGTCCCAAAGGTGAGACCTATTGGCTATGCCAATGCTTGTTTTATTTTAGTACACTTGCACTCCCCTCGGGGCTTCTCTGTTGCTCCCCCTCTCCTCCCTGCTCACTGCCACTTTGCAGCAGCCTTGACTTGCTCCTCTTATACTGCTGGGATCCTCTGTTGCTCCCAAAAACTCCATGTTTTAAAAATATATATCTATATTTTCTCTATTTAGTTTTTAGTAGAGCCCGATAGCTTGGTTCTAAGTTTCCCAATTTTCTAAATGCGCTTTCACACACCTTTTCTTTTAATTTATTGCTCTAAAATGGCTGTCTGCTGTGTTGAAATGATAAATAAAATAAAAATCCAAGCTGGTTGCTACGTCACGATGTATGCACCCATACTCAGTCGTACGTGTGCAAAATCCAAATTGGATGTGCGTATACATCATTTTGCAGGAGCTGGATTTAATCTTTTTTTGGCTAATGGTAGTCAGCATTCTATTCAAGGGGCTTCTTTATTTTCGTTTTGCTTATATAGAAGCATTTGAAAGACAAATGGTAGGCTAAAACATTTAAAAGGTGGGACCTGTTGGATTTACCAATGCTTTTTTCACAGTTCGTTCATTGAAAGAAAGCCACCTATGGCTGCAGCTACAATCACAATACCAGGTAATTGACGTTTAATTGTTTCTACAGTCGCCTAATTTAAATGGAAAACATGCACAGTTTCTTTCTTTTTATAACCACATAATGTTGTTACGAAAGAAAAACGGTTGTGCGCTGTTTGTCAATCATTGATGGGAGTTCAAAGCACAGCTCAAAAAAACAGAGTAATGTAGAGTTAATATGTTGTTTATGTAAAGCAGGCATTTACAGCAACAATCAAGCATCAATAAACAGCAGGCCTCCCAGCACACACAGTACAACCGTGTGCCACACAATATTGTCTCCATTCACATGTCCACCATGTGAAAAGCTGATATCACAGTGTGGGTCAGAAAGTGGGCTGAAACCTCTGCAGTGAGTGAGTTTGGAGCTTTTGTTTGCAGCTGCACAGCTGAAATCCATTACAATGAGTGAACTGGGCGGGCAGGGGGATGATAGTGGTGCCTCACAAACAGTGTTTGTCACAAAGTCCCTCCCCTGCAAAGCCCAGCATTCTCCTCTTACATTTTTAGAAGTTTGGCAGGTCTGTAACGGATTGTGTGATTGTTGCAGCAGTTGCTGGAGACTCACTTTCCCTGACAGGGCAGTGCAAAATGAATGAAATGAAATGAAATGAAATGAAAGGTACATTTGTAGAGCGCATGGCTACCCGGAGGCCTCCCAGCGCTAGGCGTGACTGGTTAACGGGTGGGCGAGACAGGATGAATTGATTTAAGGGAATAGAAAGGTTTTGAGGTGTTTCCTGAAGGCGCCATGACTAGCCTCTTTCCGGAGGTGGAGTGTAAGAGCGTTCCAAAGTCTGCCTGCATTCAGAGAGAAAAATGAAGACTCTTGTTGAGTGAGAGGAGTATAGTTTGTTTAAAAAGAAAACAAAGTTACGGGCCCATTCACTAGTAATCAGCTGTCCTGAAGGGAGACAAAGCGCAGCTCTCTCAAAGCTCTTCCTCTGCAACAGAGAACATAGGTTACTCACCAGTAATTTTCATTACTCTGACTCCATGTCTTCCTCGTCACAGCCCTCACATAGGAGTTATCTCCACTCATACAGAACCTAACCACTAAACTCGACTTTTCCTTCCAACTCCAAGATGGCCCCCGTGCTCCTGAGTACAAGTACCTCAGTTCCTGGAAAGGACTTCCTGAAATAACCAAGCACAGACAGAAATAAGTGGACCCCAGGAAGAGGAAGACATGAACTGTGAGTGACGAAAAGTACTGATAAGTAATGGTGCATTACCTCCTTCAGGGCCGAACTGGCTGTAGCGGGCACCAGGCATTTCCCCGGTGGGCCGCCAGGTTGGGGGCTGGTTCTGGGCCTCTGGGAGGCCATTTTTGTTACTGGGGCCGGCAAAATCGCCCCGTGTAACAAAATCAGCTGCGCTAACAGCTCAGCCGCACCCCCGTCCCCACTGGGGGGCCAGCCGAGCATTTTACCAAGGCTGGTTTCTTTTCCCAGTCCGGCCTTGACCTCCTTGTCCATCTTCCTCTCACAGTCCTCACGTAGGAGAACGCCCAACACTGATTTTTCAACAAACAACACCAAGAGTATGCAAAACAGGTGAAGTTTAATTAAATCAAGGACACAATAGAATACAGACATCACACCACAGGAGAACTAACAATACTCAAGACAGTGGCACCAAAATCGGAAGAAACATCCCCACCAACCTGTAAACGGTAGTGGGACATGAACGTGTGGGGCCAGGCGCAAGTGACAGCAAAATACATTTCCCGAAAGTAAGCCCCTTTAAAAGCTACCCAGGAGGCAGAAACCCTCCAAATAGACTTCCCCAGGAAAGTCTCTAGGACAAGCTGGCCACTCAAGGAATGGGAAATGGCCAACTTAATCCAGCGGGACAAGGTAGAGAGGGACGGCTTGCAACGTCTCCTGTGCCAAACCAAGAGAGACAAACAAGGCATCAGACTTGCGGAACTCGGCTATGCACCACAGATAAATAGAAAGAGCCCGATAAATGTCCAGTGAATACAAATGCACCTCCTCATTAGAAACAGAAGGACAAAAAGTGGGCAAAACAATATCCAGATCCAAATGAAAAGAAGACACCACTTTAGGACGAGGCCCCAACTTGTTTGGAAAAAAGTGAGGGAAAGGAGGGGAGAACAGCACAGCCCCATTCTCCCCAACCTGCCTCCTCAAAGAGATGGCCTCCAGAAAGACTTGAAGTCTGTGGACTGCAATGGCTCAAAGGGAGCCCCCTGCAAACCCCTGCAGAACCAGGCAAATCCTAAATGGGCACCAGGGAATGCACCACTAGCTGCTGGAGAGAGCAACTCTGCAGCAGACGAGCCGCCAGTGGGGCAACAGACAGCACAGACTCCCCTGAAAAGCCTGAACAGTAGCCCACTGTCTACGGAGGGTAGAGACAGCCAAACCCAGCTGAAAACCGCCCCGATAGAACCCCAAAACCGCTGTAGACTCACAGGAAGAAGACTACCCCTTATCCTGACACCAGACGGAAAACTTCCGCCAGTGGCAGTCATAAGCCTTAACGGTAGAATCCCGCAGAGACTGCTGGATGAGTTCAGTTACATCCACAGAGCAACCCAGACCTAAAAGGGACTGTCTCCCAAGTGCCAAACCATCAGTTTCAACCTGTGAAGAGCCCAGAGGAAGAAGTGGCTGTTGCATGGGGGGATAGAAGGAACGGTAACACCCAAAGGAGCCTGTCGGAGGAGACAAAGATTTCAAGGGCGCCTTGACCAAGCTGGGGCAATTGGCAGAATCTCTGCCTGGTCCTGGCCCACCTTCTGAACCACCCGAGGGAGAAGAGCAATGGGCAGAAAACAATAAAGGAGACCCCCTGGGCCAGGGAATAGCCAGAGCATCCACTGCCCAAGACCTCGAGGAAGGAACCAAATAACAAAATTGGGGCAAAAGGGCATTCTCCTCAGTGGTGAACAGATCCAGCTAAGGGCAACCGAACTGACACAGAATGGACTGTAATACCTCTTGGTCCAGACACATAATTACAGAGGACGGAAACCTCTGTCTTAGAGCATTGGCAGGCCCATTCTCCCTACCTGGAAGATAAACTGCTGATAGAGTCAGGAGATGGGACTCGGCCCAAAGGCAAATCCTCTGGGCAAAGAGAAACAGAGATTGACAAAATCCATCCTGCCGGTTCAGGTAAGAGTGGATGGCCTGATTGTCAATCTGCACACACACCGAAGAATGCACCAGCAAGGGACAGAAAAACAGAAAAGCTTTCAAGACCACAGCCAGCTCCTTCCAATTCGAAGACCGAAAAGCCTGCATCTGATCCCATCGCCTCAGAGCTGCGGAATCCCCCAGAATGGCACCCAGCCCCTTTCGCAGGCATCAGTCATGAGAACCAGGACTTCTTCCAGTTGATCAAGAAGCCGTAGTCCTGCCATAGCATGGTCACCCTGCGAACCTCCGTCTAGACCTTGAAAAAAGAACAAGAGGCAATCATCCAGTCGCCCAGACATGGACAAAGCTGGATACATTCAGAATGCAAAATACCCACCAAAGGAACTAAGAGCTTGGTGAACACCCTTGGAGCTGAGACCAGCCCAAAGCACAGGACCCGGAACTGGAAGTGGTTGCCCTGGACAGCAAACTGGAGAAACCGCTGCTGAGATGGATGCACCAGGACATGTAAGTATGCAGGAGATCAATGGAAGTCAGGAACGTTGTCTTTCCTTAAGAGCAGCAGAATTTCCTGCAGAGACACCATCTTAAAGGAAAAATAAGGGATAAAAGGGTTCACTCCCTTGAGGTCCAGTACAGGGCGGAACTCCCGGAAGCTTTCGGGACCAGGAAAATCAGGGAATAATAACCCTGTAACCTTACCCCAAGTGGAATGTGAACAATGGCTGCCGTTTAGAGTACTAACTGAATCCCCTGGACAGAGCCGACAACTTTGCCACAGAACAATGAACAAGAGAGTCGAAAAAATGATGAGGCGTAGTCTCAACAAAATATATCCTGTAATCTTTGGAGACCACTTGGACGGCCCAGTTATCGGAAATGGAACGGGTCCAAATGTCCTGAAAGAACTGAAGATGCCCCCTCCACAGGGTGGAACTTAGAACCGTCATGCCTTGGGAGGGGCAGGAGAGGAAGCGGCAGCTAAGTACTGGGATTTGTCTGCATGAGGGGTGCCCCAGCCATGACCCCTGCCTCAAAAGGGCTGGTGTTGGGGGTCTTACCTCCAGCGGGAAAGGCCCTATTGAACCCAAAACCTCAGCCTCTGGAAATAGGATGAACAGAAGTAACTAGCTTCCTATTCTCTGCAGACTTTTTAATCTTGTTCTCCAAATCACTGACAAAAACCTTAGACCTAGTAAAAAAGCAATTTCAAATGGACCACTTTCTGAGCAGCATCAACCTTCCCCGACCGCATCCAAATGGTGCGCCGGGCTGCAATTGCCATGCTAGAAACTTCTGCCGAAACACAGAGATTGTCAAAAGTGAAATCCGAGAGGAAGAGCACCTGTTGCTCCATCAAAGCCACAATGCTGAAAAATCCACACCCTCCTGCACCTTTTTGGCCAAAGAATGGAAGTCCTTCAGGAGGGACTGAATTGCATAAGTGGAGTAGGCATTCGCATGAACAACACAGTTCGAAGCTACATAGGTACGCTTCACAGCTCCTTCCACCTTCCGGTCCACAGCATCAGAAGGCAAAGGAACCTCTGACACCACCACTCCCTGAGAGGATAACCCAACTATAATGTTATCAATCTTGACTGAGGACGGAAACTCCTCTCCAAAGTTATCCAAGGGGTAACGTTTCAGCAAAAAACGGCGCAAGGGCTGCTTCTCCACATCCTTCCACTCAGTAACAGGCACATGGTGAATGGAAGAGTATAAGGGTAAAGAGTCTGGCTCTGCAGCAGGAACTGGAGCAGTAACCGCAAAGTCCTAATTCTCTCACACATGGTGCAGAACTTTGGCCAGGTTCGTGCCCTGCACAAAACGGCCTTTAATATCAGCCTCATCCCCCTCGAGTAAAGGATCCATCCTAGGCACCTTGGCTTGAAGAGCACTCTCACAAGCACGAAAAACACCCCCCATAGCTGCAGCAATAATGGCCAGGGGACACCAGAACCCCTGAGGATGGCCTGCCACCACCGGGGTGTCCTCCAAATCACTCATCAAAGTGCTGGGATGACAGAATCAAATGCACCGGCATGAGATGCCACCAGACCCCAGACACACTAAAGGCATCAAAGAACCAAGGAACTACACCACCAGGGCAACCGCATTCACCCGAATTAAACCGGCACAGGAAGAACACTTCCAATTAAGCTGGCCTATGGCCCGGGCAATGCTGCCCTCACTGCACCAGCTGACAGAAATAAGGGCCAGGTGGAAGCACAGGGACGCGACATGCAAAATCATGGAGGCACCATTGTGGAATCAGGTGCGCACCGCATGTCCGTCGATACCTGTCAAAGCAACCCATACTGACACTGTACAAGAGCCCCGCATCCCATACCATGGTGTCAGATAGGACAATCATCATGGGGAAACATGAAACACAAGAGGAAAAAATGTTCACCGACATCTCAGATGCCCACCAAATCTCCTTGTGTTTGCTTTGTTCACCCTAGGTTGGCAGGGTATGCCCAGATGTGGGCCCCTTACTCACTTTGCTACTGGATTCAAGCTAGCCTTGCTAATGAGGGGTATTACCCCGAAACCGGTCTCAGGATGCTTGCTTACGGCCCAGGGAAGACCTGGCTTGACAGTTTGGGCTGGGCTCTTCTCATGAGGAACAGAGTCAAGACTGATTTGCATATGGCTGGGTCTGAACTGGGGTGGCAAAGTGAGCTAAAGAACGATGATGGATTCAAACCAGATCTGTGACTGGGAGTGAGTGTCTGTAAAGTTTCAGTGTTCCGTTCATCATCTCCTTGTGTTTGCTTTGTCAGTCCTAGGTTGGCAGGGTATGCCCAGACGTGGGTCCCTTACTCACTTTGCCACTGGATTCAAGCTAGCCTGGCAGATGATGGGTGTTACCCAGAAACCGGTCCCAGGATGCTTGTTTCCGGTCCAGGGAAAACCTGGCTTGGCAGTTCGGGCTGGGCTGTTCCCATGAGGAAGAGGGTTAAGACTGATTTGCAAATGGCTGGGTCTAAACTCGGGTGGCGAAGTGAGCTAAAGAACGATGATGGATTCAACCCAGATCTGTGACTGGGGATGAGTGTCTGAAAAGTTTCAGCGCTCCGTCCATCATCTTCTTGTGTTTGCCAAAGGTTGCCCAGCAAACCACAGACGTCCTCCATGACCCCATATGCCCAGCATACAAGCGTGATCACCAAAACTGGGTAGAAATCCACCACTGCAGATTCAAAGCATAAACAAAAAAGAAAAATAGCGCACACCTGAAGTCAAGATGGCAATCGGCTGCAGAATGAAAAGAAAACAGAAAGTTCTTCCCAGGAAGTGATGTACTTTTACTCAGGAGTAAAGGGGTCACCTTAGAGTGGGAAGGAAAAGTGGAGTTTGGTGGTTAAGTTCTGCATGAGTGGAGACAACTCCTACATGAAGACTGTGAGAGGAATACGGCCGAGGAGGTAATGCACTTCTGCGCACCTCAAGAAAGTTTAACTGATTTTCAGAACAAAGAGCAGGCAGACTGCTCCCCTTGTCTACCCTTCTGCACTGAAAACTAAACCAGCAGGATTGCCACCACTTCTACCTTGTCCCCATCTGCCTTTTCCGCTTCTGGCTCGTTACATGAATAGCTGTGCTGACCCCACCCTGGGCCACAGAAGTAAGCACCGCTCCACATCAAATAGATCCATCATTGCTAAGCCGTGCCAGTGTTACCAGTGCTTAATTGGAGCAGGTTTTTTGCAGGTGCTCGGCATCTGCACTTAATTCCCAACACCAGTACTTATGACAGTTTACCACACAGTGCCACTATTTGTCTATTTTTTAGGTGAGCACATCAAGTGTGTGTAAAAATTCAATATATATAACAAATGTATAAAACCAACCGTTTGGGTCATTTTTATAGCTTTGAGTGGCTTGGAATATTCCAAATGTTCACACTTGTAGGAGAGTGCTTGTTACTAGTTGAGGTAATGGCAATGGGTGGTGCAAACTGCAGTGGATTTCTGAGAAAGGCTCTGGCACTTACTTTTTTTACAAATTAAGCACTGGCCCCGGCTTGTGCCTCCAACTTAAGAAAGGCCTCGTCTGGTACAAGAGCAGAGCTCCCTAGGCCAAATAAACACAAAACAAAAAGCTAAACATTGGCCAAGTTAATGGGCCTGGCCTTGGTATGCTTGCACAATGGTTAAGGGTTTTTATGCATTTGTTAATGCAGATATGACATAAATAGAAGAGAAAACAGACCACAACATAAATGTGGCCACCATATGCTTGAAAACCATTCACTGATATGGCGATGTCGCTGTTTTAAAAGTGATTTTATTAAGAAACAACCCTTTCAGTTGTGGCATGATTTTACTATTACGTTTTATAAAACCAACATGAAAAAACTCATCAAACAGTCAAGCACTCAAGTTGTAGGCAGCTATGATATCACAGTGTCACTTAAACCTTTTATAAAAGCAACTTTGAAAATGAAATAGGAACTGAATCACCATCTAACTGGGCACCAGAAGTGCAAGCAAAAAAGGCTGTGTAAACAAAAAAAATAAGAGGCACAAAACTTAAAAAGGACAGTTTGAAGAAGCTTTGTGACAGAAGTGAAATGAAATATGTGTGAACAATGTGCACAAGCTTTATGCAATCATCCAAAGTGAAGGAAACCAATGGATGAAGTGGGTTGATCCAATGGTCCTATTGTAAGCTTTGATGAGTGGTAGGAAATTGTGAATAATTATTCAACAGACTAAGGGATGAAGCCTCTTGACCAAAAGTCCTCTAGGCATGTGTGTTATGTTTGACTTTTTGGGGAAAACAATAGGCTGATGAAACAGCTAAAGCTGTCTCAAAGACCAGGCCTAAAAACAATCTAGGCTGCTTCATCACCAAGCATCTAGTAGGCCTTTGTGTTAAGCTACTCAAAGTGCCTTCTCCTCCCCCTATGATTGTAGGGCAATGCCCTCACACACTTTAATGCCAGCCGCCCCTATAGAGATCAGGGAATGAGGGTGGATACTTGTTGATAGAATGAATTTCCCTGAAGCACTCGTGCAACATTGGCTGATGGTGCCATAGCGCATAACAGGCAAACAATTTTAGGTATTTTGTCCACTGGATAGACAGGTGGGCTTGGGCAAAGAAAGTCAAGACAATACAGCCATGAATGTGGCAAGAGAATAAAGTAGTAAGAAGAGGTTAGGAAACAGAAATGGTAGGTGGTTAGTGCCCTGAGAGGAATCAGACCCTAACAAAGTAAGAAATCACATTAGTCTGCTGGTGAGTATAAGACAGATAGAGCACGAGTTGGGATTGTAAAGTGTGATGTAGTTTGGTATGATATGGTGATGAACAGCAGAATGTGGTTGTTAGATATTATGATGAAGTGTGATGTGGGAATGTTAGATGTGGGGCGAGTTATTGTAATGTGCTGTAGAATGCTGTGGTGCAGCATGGGTGGTATTGCGTGGCATTTAGTGGTGTGGGATTAGTTTATGTAGTTTGGCACTGTATGATGATGGATAGTGCGGTCTGATACGGTGTTGAATGGTCTTTTAGTGTCGTTTTTTGTGTGGTGTAGCGTGGTATGGTCTAGCATTGTATATCATGTGATGCATTGAAACGTGATGTCAGATGGTGTGATGACACAGGGAGTGAAGTACTCTACGATGGTTATGTGCCATGGTGAGATGTGGCGTGGTGTTTGTAGAGCGTACTATCACCCGGGAAGGTATCCTGGCGCTGAGTAGGTGTGTAGCCACACCTAAGGCCTGGTGGGACTACTCGAAAATCTAGGCCTTTAGCTTCTTGTAGAATTCAAGAAATGGGGACGAGGCCCTTCTGTACAGTGGCAGATATGGGACCATATTACAGGTGGTGCCCAAGGGGCGCAACGGGCATTTGCGCCCGCTTTGCGTGCCCCCGGGGCACTTTGGAATTATAGAAGGGGAACGCAGGCGTGTATGCATCCCCTTCTATAATATCGATAGCGCTAGCGCACTTAAAGCGCCAGCGCTATCAACAGCGGGTGTTCCTTCATTTGCAAAGGGGCGTGCCCTATGCAAATTAGGGAATTCCTTTGACTTTGCGCCTGCGCCATATAATAGACACGGGTGCAGAGTCAAAGAAGCCCTCAGGAGGCACACTGACAGTGCGCCATTTAAAAGGTGGCGCACTGTCAGTGAGGCTCCTGACAACAGCCATCTGCAGGGGTTAAAGGAGGTCCCATGAACCCCCCAGACATCCCCTTGTAGGCAGGTGCACTCATTGACTGCACCCGCCTGCAAGGGGGTCTCTAAACCCCTTTGAAAGTACAGGCGGGTGCCGCCTGCACAATGAAAACATTTTCACATGAATGCGCTGCCCTCAGGGCAGCACGAGTTTGCGGCTACCCTGGGGGCAGCGCATACACCACAATGGGGCACATTATCACTGTTTGCGCCCGGCTCAACTTTTGAAAGATGCGCCGGGTACAAACAGTGATAATGTGTAATACGGCCCATGGAGTTTTACTGTTTGGTATATCTCGGCAGTGGTGGACGGTGTACTATTGTCTTCTGAGCTTTGAGAAATTATGTTTCTTAAATGAACACACATTTTGGTATTTAATCACAAAACCAGGTAAAAACGCCAGAAAAATAAATAAGATAAGAAGAATGACATTATTAACAGTTCTTCTGTAAATTATACTAAAAATATGAATTGTTCTCAACTGAAGCGCAGCAGCTGATGTGCTAGCTACACTGTATCAGTAGGCGGTTTCCTGTTCCCTGATTTGCATATGACAGCATCAGGATGTGCAGGTTTTCGCACCCCTGTAAAAGAAGTTATTGTTTGCATAGGGGACCGGATGGTGGGTGTGCATCCCCATGGTTACTGCTGCATCTGGAATTCAGAAAAGGATTTAAGGTGTGACCTGCTGCCACCCCAGCTCTTTACCACATGTCACGTGACTCTGGGTACCCTGTCTAGTAAGGTAGAGCATGTTGCAGCAGCTAGGGAGGGCAGAAAAAGCTGCTAGTGCCCTTCCACTAAGGAGAAGATTTGGGGGCATCAAGAGACAGCGGGCAGACAGAAATATACAGATAAAAAATAACCATTGACGTCAGCGTTCTCATTAATCAAATCATTTACCATGCATCATACTGCTGAAGTGATCCAACATGAGGTAATTTTAGTTGGGAAGCAAAAGCTGTCGGATAACCCTCATCTAATTGAAAAAAAACGCCTTACAGCTAAGGCATTCCAGTTTACTCACCCAAATGAACACATACCACTGGAACCACAAAGCTGTACCTGAGTTGCAATGGTCGTTCAGTCTCGCCACTATTTTGACAGTGTGATACTTCAGGCACATAAGTCAAGGCACGGCAAAGAAAAAGAGCACAAATATAGCACAACATAACATATCACATTATAGCACAGCATAATACAGGCTACTACATCCCAAAAAGTACTTCAACAACCCATCAAGGGTAGCAAGCGCTATATAAATGCAAACCTTTTTTTCCCTCTTCTATCCCTCCACTATCCTTTTCAATCCAAATAACAGACTAACATATCCACCACTCAAATTACTTTCATATTTTCACTATTCTAATTCACTACTAATCCTTTATGGGTTCCGGAGTAGCGTGCTACTCGCCGAAAAAAAGCGCTTTGACGCCTCATCAGGGGTAGCAAGCGCTATATAAATGCATTTACAATACAATACAATACAGAACAGCATAACATACTATGGTATAATAACGCATGGCCTAGAAGAATACAGAAAAACGAAGCAAGGGTTTACATAGCCTACCACGATATTGTATAGCATGCCATGAGATTCGGAGGCATGCTATATCATTCCTTGATAAGGTAATCTGTATTCTGCAGAGCAGTGTTGTACATGCTATGTCATGTCTTGCAAGGCTATGCTGTCTGTTCCTGGCAGCATCTCAGGCTTATGCGCGGTCCAATTTACAGCCCCAAAATTTAATTTACTTCATCTGATATGCCCCAGCTCAAAGCCATCTTGTCACAGAGCAGGTGGAAGTGACACAATTCAATTCAATTTCAATTCAATTCGAATTTAAGATGTGGCAGAAGGAATTAGAGCAGTCCTGCCCGACATTATGCCGTTTGCAAGCATGGAGGTGGAACTGTGACTCCAGCATAGGCGAGAGCTGGAGAAATGAAGGGGTGCTACAGGAAAGGATAGTCTAAGTAGGGATTTGAATAGTTGTCACTGAGGAGGATGAGTCTATCTTTTAGCACAGTGACCACCTCTGAGAGCAGCTCTGGTGTGTCTGCTAGCATCTGTAGGTGAACACAGTCCCTGTCCTGAACAAATTTAGCTTCAAGAGCAGTGCTCTGTTCTGAGATCACCTCTGACATTGCCATAAGGGACTTTCAGAAGAATCTGCCCATTAGAAAAATTATCTCAATTTTCCTGTCGGTAAGCCTTCTCGACAGACCAGTGAGTCACCATGTGTCATACTTACCTGTCCGGCATGGTCCACTGTCAGCCATACTGAGATTCCTAGCCCCGCCGGCTGCCTGCGCCGCTTCCTTGAATGCACACACATTTGCATATGTCTTGCGATTGGAGCCGCAGATGGCACGCTGAGTCCGACATGTGCAGCGAGGCTGTGGTATCTCACCATGCTCCAGGCCACCAATATCCATTTTGCAGAGCAGGTTCTCCCCACAGCGGCCATGGAGGGGCCGGCCACCATCCAAGTCACAGACCTGGCCCTCCACATTGCCACACTCCAAACAACAGTGGCAACGGTCACGTACCAGGCCTGCTAAGCAAGCGGTGGGCTGTGGACAGAGCTCAGGCACACAGTGGCACCCCTCAGGCTCATCCATCAGCCGCCAACTAGGTTTGGGGAGGCAATTGGTGACTCCCAGCATCGCCAGTAGGAGCAGCAGTGCCAGTCTGTGGTCTATCATGTTTGGAAAACAGCAAAGTTTGAATGGAACGTGAGAATCCTGAAGAGGAGGCCTCTGGAGCAGAACCTTCAGTGGTGGGTGTAGACCTTCTATTGGCTGGTGAGCAACCTTGAGCGGTGGCTGCAGGGCTCGGCTTTGAATGAAGTCCAAACAACCCTTAAGTGAATGTTAAGAACCTCATGTGAACTTGTGCCATGCACCTGAGGTCTAGAAGCCTCGAATGAAGTCAAGCAACCCCAACGGAAGTCCATGAGACCCAAGTGTGGTCCAGGTGCCTGCAGTGCACTTCAAGAACCCTCAAATAAGTCAAGGAGCTCCTTCGTGGTACTCTTGAGCATCAATGAACGCTAGTATCTTTGTGAAGTCCGGAAGCATCCAGTAAAGTCCAGGAGTTGGAAGTGAAATAAAACCACCCCGAGTGGCGTCAAAAGTGCATCCAAAGAAGTATACGAGATTTGAGTGAAGATAAGAAGTCTCCAGTCAATTCCAAGAGTGAAACTGAAAAGACTCCAACAGAGGGCTCCCTGAGCATCAAGTGAAGCCTGTCAGCGTCGATGTAAGGTCACGCGCCTTGCGTCAATCCTGCGCACCGCCGCACCTGGACTGTGGTCAGACACGGCGCTGGCCTCCTCTAAAGCCACGCTTCTACGTGCGAGGGAGCCTCGTCGGGTGGCACGCGAGCACAGTCTCTGCACGGGAGCGGAGATATGAGGGGATGTGGCGCTCCCTCTCAGAGAGGAAACTGTCTCCAGGCCCTCTTGCGGAATTTCACATACACCCCCGGCATCCAAACTTCAAACAGAGCAGCTCCTGCTTCCAATTACTGATCTGGTGTGCCTGAGCACAAGCGGGCCCACCTGTGCACCAGAGGCCGAGCAGTTTGTGGAGAAATCGGAAGATTCATTCAGCGTGACAGGGGGCCTCTGAAAGGCTGGCACCCTCGGCTAAGGTCACTCAGTCACACGCCAGACGTCCTATCCCCACGAGAGAGAAATAAACCGTGCGAGCACAAGTTCAGTAGTGGGTCAGGCAGCGCACACGCACGTTAATCTGTGCTCACAAGTATCCCATTGTGCACAAGCAAGTTACCAGTCCGTTCACAAGAATATAGCACCGTAGTGTGCTGTGCAAACGCAAATCAGAATGTACTAAAGCAAATAGGTCTGCTCACAGATCACACAGTACTTACTCTGAAGAAGACATTCATTGTTCACACCCATCACGTTGTGAAATGTACATCATTAATCTCTTTGCCCCCATAACTCTCTCCCCACGACACCAGTCTGTGCAGACGCGTACAATTAGCTGTTAGTGCACAAGAAGAAGGAACAACATTGGTCTATTCACACATATATCGATTTGTTTGCAAACAAAGCCTGCTGCCAAAAGTATGCAAGCACGTTACTCTATGCCAGAGGCGCAACCAGAGCCAAATTTTTGGGTGGGAACTAAGAAATAATTTCGGGGGGGGGGGGGGGGGGGGCTGAATCTTTAAGCAATAGGCAGAGTGGAGCTGATTTCGGGGGAGGGGGGGCTGAATCTTTAAGCAATAGACAGAGTGGAGCTGAAGGGGCTCTTAGAAGGGGTGAAACAACAGCAAGGCCTCATTAACATGCAAATGGTCTTTCAAAGACCTGTGAAGTGCTCAGGTGTGGGTGTCTCATCCTGGGCTGCCACACACAACGGGGGGGGGGGGGGGGCTGAAGCCCTTTGAGTCTAATGGGTGTTGTAAAGGTGCTGGGACAGGGCATGTGGCCTAACACTGGGGGAGCAGGACAGTAAGGGAGGCGACCACTCTTAGCTATGCTCCGGCCGTAAGGTCACGTGCGACCTTAGCCCGTTTATTTTATACCCTCGGACCGAGCCAGGTCACGAGGGGTACGTGCTCATGATGCAGCGCGGAATGCAAAATCCCTCTCTTCGTCACAGATCATAGATCACACTCAATCACTACATTCGCTGGTGGGGCCCATAACACCAACATTCATCCTTCTAATAATCTGTTTCCAAAGAGGCGATTGTTCAACTCGCTGTAATGAAAGGAAATACTCATATATCCCTATTTATTCAGACCTAAACTTCACCTTTAGTACTCCTCCCATGACTAGGCCATGGATCAGCTAGCTGCAGGTTGGAGTGATAACAAAATCTATAACATTATTTACATAAATACATTTTCTCAAATAATAATGACCCAACACAGTTCTTGTAATAAATCTTAAAATTTATCTAATAATTGAAATTCGAGTCTCTGTTTTAATCAAGCAATAGATCATCATATTTACCTATTCTGGCTAAAAGTCGTCCTCTAAGTCAAAAACTTGACCATCAGCTCATACTGTCAGAGTCTTTGGAAAACAGCTGTCCTGCCATGTCACCGTCCTCTCTGTCAGCATAACGTCAGGAAATCGAAAATCTTCTGAAGGGTCTCGCCTTAGGCATCTGCGTTTGCGTCTGCGTTACTACCTCTCTATTCTACCATCTTTTTTTTAATAAAACAATTTTTATTATTTTCTTTCAACACAGTACAATACATCAATTGTCGATCACTTATTCGTTTTCCAGCATATAGCAAGATCTCAAGTGTCTCAGCCCCCCACTTCCCAGCAACTCCCCCACGCATCCGCTCATCCCCAGCAGCCACACCCCATATGTGCGCCATAGAGTCTTGCACCTCAGTCCGCATCAAGGGTTTCATCTTCAAGCGTTGGCGGCGGCTCACATATATCTCCTCGATGTTTGTTCCATGCCCCCCATATTTTAGACCATTTTTGAGGACACCCCCTCCCGATGTACACTGATCGCTCGGCTATCATAGCCCTATCCATGTCCCTCCCCCATACGGACAGCAGCGGCACCTCTCCCACCCCCCACTTCTGCGCTATGTTCCGCTTAGCTAGCACGATTCCCACTGTAGCCCAGCACTGAGCCTGCCGGCCAAGGTTGTTAGGTTCCCATACGTTTAGCAGGCAGCGCCTGGGCTCCGGCACCAGTGACACACCCCCCGCCTGGGACAGCGTCCGCATCACCCGCCTCCAGTATTCTTGGATTTTGGGGCACTCCCAGATGGTATGATAGAAGGTGCCTTCCTCCCCGCAGCCGCGCAGGCAGAATGGATGGGGTGCTCTTCCTATTTTGTGAAGCGTGTACCTGGTGTAGTATGACCTATGCAGAATCCGGAGCTGTACCAACCGAAGCCTGGAAGGTTTCCCCGCCTCCTTGGGGGATGCTAGCGCCTCCCTCCACTCTGGGTCATCAAATTCCCCTACATCACTGGACCACCTCTCCCACAGGGTTCCCATAGGGTCTGGAAGATTATTTATCAGCTTCCGGTATGTGAATGATGTGGCCCTCTGGGGCATATAATCTGTGAGTAGCCTGTCCTCCAGTGGCGATGCTTCTGGAACTGTGACACCAGGCTCCAAAGCGGAGAGTAGCGCGTGCTTAATTTGTGTGTATCGGAACCATTCCAAAGGCGCCAGCTCGTATTGTTGCTGTAGGCGCGCGAAGGTGATCACTTCACCTTTATCCAACATGTCGCCCACTGTGGAGATCCCGATGTCATCCCATTAATCAAAGCCCTTGCTATGTCTAAGTCTCCCGAGCCGTTTCGCATCCCACAAGGGCGTGAGTTGGGTCAAAACTCCTCTCCACCCCAGCCGGGCCTGGGCCGCGTGCCATACGGCCACTGTCTGCCTCAGAGGGCCAATGAGGTCTGGGTTGAGCCTCCCATCGTACAAGGGCGATAACATACCCCTCGTGCCCAGTATGTCTCTGTCCGCTTTAAACGCCGGATCGGAGTGTGGGGCATGGAGCCAATAGTTGATGACCTTTAGCTCTGTCGCCCAGTAGTAAAGTTGGATGTCTGGAAGCGCTATCCCCCCATCGTACCAGCCGCGGGTGAGTTTGGACTGTGCAATACACGCCGGTCCGTTGTGCCACAGAAGACTAGTCACCTGCGCCGCAATTGAGCGGAAGTACGCCGGAGGTACGTGGTATGGCGTATTTTCCAGCACATAGATGAAGCGAGGCAGGGACATCATCTTAAAGAGCGCCGCCCTCCCCAGTAGGGTCAACGGCAACGTCCCCCAGTGACGGACATCCCGTCGAAGACGGTCCAGTGGGGGCTGAAGATTCTTCTGATAGAATACAACCGGGTCCGCAGTGACGTGTATACCCAAATACTTGAATGACCCTTCCACCACCCTGAGGGGGCAATCCGCCGGCAATTGCGGTGGAGGGCCACACAGCACGTACATGACAGATTTGGACCAATTTATCGTGTACCCCGACGCCTCGCCAAAGACCCTGCATATATTGAGTAGCGTTAGGATGGAGCGCCGCGGGGAGGCCAAATATAACAGGATGTCATCCGCGTAGAGAGAAACCCTGTCCTCCCAGCCATCCGACCACCTGAGCCCCTTTATCGAGGGTTCCCAGCGTATCCACGCCGCCAGAGGTTCCAACACAAGGGCAAACAATAATGGCGACAGGGGGCAACCCTGGCGCGTGTCCGCGACAGGGGGAAGTCGTCGGACATATGCCCGTTGGCCGCAACATGAGCTAACGGCTTGGTGTACAGGAGACGAATCCAAGCACAAAATTTGGGCCCAAATCCCAGGTGGCGAAGGACTGCAAACAGGAAGGGCCATTCGATCATGTCGAACGCCATCCGCGCGTCCAAAGACAGAAGCACCGCTGGTTCTCCCACCTGACCCGTCCGGGCCAGCACGCCGTGCAGACGCCTCAGATTATGAGACGTACTTCTGCCGGGCATAAAGCCAGACTGGTCCGGATGTATAATGTCGGATATGTGCGGCGTCAGCCTAGTCGCCAGCAGCTTGGCCAGAATCTTGGCCTCTGCGTTAAGTAGTGAGATGGGGCGGTATGAAGTACACTCCCCCGGCGGCTTACCTGGCTTTGGGATGACCACAATAGTTGCCGTGCGCTGATCCGGCAGGAGTTCGCCTCGTTGCAAACTGTCGGAAAACATATTGAGCAGGTGAGGAGCAAGCGTCCCCATCAGCCTCTTATACAGCTCAACCGGGATACCATTTGGGCCTGTCGCCTTACCCGACTGAAGCGCTCCCACCGCAGCCTGTATTTCTTCTACTGTAAGATCGGCTTCTAGGGCCGTCATCGCGGTAGGGGCCAACCTGGGCATTTTCAGATCCTGAACATACGACAGCGCCTCCTCCTCTGACATGGAGGAAGCGGAAGAGTAGACCGCAGCGAAGTGACCCGCCAGGGTGTTCACTATATCACGCGGGTCAGTCGTTACCTGACCCTCCCCAGAACCGAGCTGCGCTATCCACCTAGAACCGCCCTCCCTTTTATCCAACCAAGCTAACAGCTTCCCTGTCTTGTCCCCAACATCGTATATTCTATGTCGCGTGGCCTCTAACCGTCGCCTGGTACAGTCCGCAAGGTGCTCCTTATATTTCACCTGCGCCACCTGCAATCCTCGGGAGGTCGCAGGCGACATGTGTGCGGCTTGGCGTGCCTCTGCCGCGGTAAGATCTGATTCTAGCGACTGCAGCTCAAGATGCTGCTCGCGCCTGTGCGCCGCAATGGAGGCGACTGCGTGTCCTCTCAGGACCGTTTTGTACGCTTCCCAGAGGACAGCCGGAGAGTCTACCGACGAGGTGTTTTCTTGGAAGTAGAGGCTCGTAGCCTTCCCGAGTGTTTTGCAGATGGTGGGAACCTGGAGATAACACAGGTGTATGGGGGGAATAAGGCGTCTGGACAGGTGGTAGTGCGTGTATTGTAGTAGTATCGGGGAGTGATCCGATATGCCCCTGGGCTTGATTTCCACGCTGTCTACATACTGGATACTGCCCTGCGAACCCAGGAAGTAGTCTATTCTGGTCAAACTCTTATGGACCCCCGAATAATACGTGTACTGGTGTTGTGTTGGGTGGTGAAGCCTCCATATATCCGTCAGCCCAAGTGCCTCGAAGAAACTCCCGAGGCGAGATGTTCCCCCTCCACCAGCCCGCTCCGGGTGGCGGTCAAGCAGACCGTCCACTACCGCGTTAAAGTCGCCGCCTACAATGAGCTCCCCCTCCGGCAGATCAAGCAAGAATCTGCTCAGCGCGGGAAGTGCCTCAGCATGCAGGGCAGGAGGAATGTAAACTGAAACAATATTTAGGGGGCGCCCCTCCCATTGGGCATGCAGCGCTGCAAACCTCCCCGACTCATCAGCCCGAGTGTGATGTATAATTAATGGGGACTGTTTCCTTACCATTATACCCACCCCGCGGGAACCGGAGGAGAATTCAGAGTGTATCACCATCTTGTACCCCCATCTATCCATCGCTTTGCTAGCAGTGCCCACTAGATGGGTCTCCTGCAACAGGACCACCGCAGGGGAGCATCTCTTGAGACTCTGGAGGACCAAACCCCTCTTAATCTTGTCGCCTAAACCACGCACGTTCCAGGTAAGTAGGGAGAGAGGCTGCGCCGGAGTGAGGGGGACCCCAGTGGACTGCCCTAGCGCTGTGTCAGCCATTCCCGCAGTTGGAGTAGCGCAGGGCTGACGCTATGAACGGATCGGCACAGACCGTGCCTGCAGTGCGTGGTGCGTGTACTGTGTGTTGAAACAGATGTGACATTGTAAACAAGAACTGTAGAACGAAACTTACGAACAATCCCTCAACCCCCCACCCCCTCCCTGCCTCCCTGCCATACGGACTCCAAACTGCCCGCCACCCCAACTCAGCAGGGTGCTCAAATCCCAAGTCCCAAAACAGTACTTGCGTGTAGTGGAGCGGGCGGTCCGAGGAAGGCCAAATACCTCCCCTTTGCCAAAGTTCAACTGTCCACCCCTTGAAGTATAGCTGAGCAGGCACCGTCTATTCCCATAAGGCATCCAGTTCTCGGCACCTCCGAGAACAGCAACGAAACTCCAGCGCGGAGCCCCGCTGCATCCTAGGGCCGGTCCGATGCTTCCTCTCCCGGATCCAGGTCGCCGGTGACCTCCGTCCCCTCCGTGCGCCGCCTCCGCCTGTCCGAACTCCCAGGGCCGCCCGCCTGCCGCCAGCCCTCGAGCCAGTCGTGCGCCTCCTCCGGCGTCTCGAAGAACAGGGTCTTGCCCTCCGCCACCACCCGCAGGCGCACCGGAAAGACCATGGAGTAGGGCAGTTCGCGGGCTCTCAGCGCCCTCTTGACTTCCAGGAAGCTTCTCCGCCGTGCCGCCACCGCCGCCGTGAAGTCCAGGAAGAACGACACCGTCGAGTTCTGAATCCGCAACGGTGGCGCCACCCGGGCCGTCTGGAGGATGACATCCCTGTCACGAAAGTTGAATATGCGGGCCAGCATCGGTCGGGGGGGCGCCCCAACCTTGGGCTTACCCCCAGGCACTCTGTGGGCGCGCTCCACCGAGAAGAACGACGAGAAACCCCGAGGCTGCAGTCTGGTTTTTATCAAATCTTCTACGTACAGGTCCATGGCGGATTTTCCTTCGCTTTCGGGAATTCCCGTAATTCGTACGTTGTTGCGCCGGGAGCGCCCTTCTTGATCGTCCATCTTTGCCGCCATTTTCTTGGTTTCGGCCTCCAGCTGGGACACCCTTTGGAGCAGAAGGGTAGTGTTGTTCGTTAAAGCGGCGGTGGTACGCTCCACGTCCGTGACCCGGGTCGACATTTTTTGGAGGTCCGCCCTGAGTAAGGACACATCCGTGGAGATGGACCCCACCGTGGTCTGCACTTTGGTGAGGGCTAACATTATGTCCTCCAGCGTCACTTTAGGCGCTCCAGCCTCCGCAGCAGCCCCATCCGCCCTCTCGGCCCCCGCGACAGCGTCTTTAGCATAGGCAAACTTGTCCAGCCTACCCTGCTGGTGCGCGCGATTCCCCTTCCCCGACATCCTGGGGCCGGTGGGCGCCGTCGCGGGTCGTCTCCGCTCCTCACCAAGCAGGCCGGGGGGGCCAGGCCACCACACTGATCGGGAGCGGCAATCAAACCCCCAGCTGGCAGCACCGCAGCCCGGAGGTATAGGACGGCCACCGGTACACAGTAGTAACGTTGAGGCCACTCCGCAGCTTTTCTCATTCAGGCCCCCACTTGCGCTCCGCACAGGGCCACGCTAGGGCAGCCGCACATCAGGCGACGGGGCAACACCACCGGGGACCACAGCGCCGGACACAGCCCAGCAGGGCGAGCTCTCCTCTCTCGGATCGCGGCGGTGGTATTTCCCCTGCAGGGTCCGCTTCACAATGCCCCCAGTGCGGGGCGCTCCCACCTGGTCTCAGGGCGTGGACGACCCTCGTCCGCCGTAGCGCCGCCTCCTCCAGCCCGGCGACCCGATCCGGTCGTCTCCGGGAGATGCCTCAGTCCCAGGCTCCCTTGCACCGCGTCCGGCCTCCAGCAAAATTTAGGCCCCGGTCACGGCCGGCGGCGCAGGCCGCAACTGACGGGTCGACGCCGAGCAGGCTCCTGATCACGTAGGAGCCCCAGAGTCGGCTCAGACGGCGTCGCTTCTTTTAGGCTACCAGCCTAGTGCAATTAGGGACAGGTGACTGAGCGGATAAGTACACGGATGGCAGGGGAGTCGGCCTCACCCTCGGAGCTCCTTCAGGCTGCGGCCATCTTGCTTGGCTGCTAGCCACGCCCCCTATTCTACCATCTTTTATAATAAAATTACATTCCAAAATGTTACAAATAATAATTTGAATATTCGGGATTGGCTGACGAAATCCGTTCCACCTCTTTCCCACACGGATAATGTCTCTTTTAGATGTAGTTCATGTTTTTGTGAACACTTGTATCTTTTTATTGTCCTTTCAGAGCAGCTGCCTGATAGCCCGGTATGTCCTTGGGTGGCACAGTTGAGTTAGGGTCGTATAAAGGCCACCGCAGCTGATGGTGACGCATGCGCACTTCACCCAGAGATGCTCGCAAATAAAGTCAATTTCGTCTGATAGGGATGTCGGCCATTTTGTGGCCACCGAATGGTCAACTTAAGCAAAGAAACACAAAAATATAATTAATACATGGAAATGACTATTAATCTGTTATCCCCTTACTAATACCCATATGTGTATATATTTATCTAGCAGAAGCAACACTTAATGCAGGTTATATTTACATTAATAAAGCACACATCACGAAAGCAACATATAATCATGCAATTTCTAATTGTCTATTTACATCTGAAAAATAATATTCTAATTTACCTGTCTCATAAAATAAGCTTGCTATCATACTACATGTAATTCCATACGTTGCTGGAAGGTGATGATAAGTCACTCCCTCTGACACAGATGCAGGTAACTCCATGCATACGTAGCAATCCCTTACGTCCATGGTCTTTACATATTCATACAATAACTTTGAAAACACATTATTTGAAAAATCATTAATAGACCTGTCCTTATGTAAATAATTATTATCTATTCTAGACGGAACTACTTTTGGAACCTTCTTCATGTTAGTAATGTTTTCAGTGTGTCCTTCTAGTGTATCTATAGTGACCTGACTGATTACAAGTGAGTGTGGTGTGCTGTTTAGGTCCTGAGGCGGAAGCCGTGATAGCGCTTAAAAACTTTGCCGCTTGATTGTGAAGCCCTCTATTGGTTTTAATCGCGCACTTAGAAAATCGAATTTTGTAGAATTAGCACCTTTTAAAAATTACATATTGTATTCTGGTACTTACAATCCAGGCCGCCGCTGAGTGAGAGCGGATCCTGCCCCCCCCTCGAGAAATCGACAGAGCCTTCGGCTCTCCTGCCGCATTTTGAACTTCCGGGCCCGCCATCTTGGGTGAGGAACCCGATCACCTGTGCTAGGCCCCTCCCACCCCGAGGCCCTTGCCACTACAAAAGAACAACGAATAACACCATTTCCCCACTGATTACAAGTGAGTGTGGTGTGCTGTTTAGGGCCTGAGGCGGAAGCCGGGACAGCGCTTAAAAACTTTGCCGCTTGATTGAGAAGCCCTCTATTGGTATTAATCGCGCACTTAGAAAATCGAATTTTGTAGAATTAGCACCTTTTAAAAATTACATATTGTATTCTGGTACTTACAATCCAGGCCGCCGCTGAGGGAGAGCGGATCCTGCCCCCCCCTCGAGAAATCGACAGAGCCTTCGGCTCTCCTGCCGCATTTTGAACTTTCGGGCCCACCATCTTGGGTGAGGAACCCGATCACCTGTGCTAGCCCCCTCCCACCCCGAGGCCCTCGCCACTACAAAATGATTCCCCTTCCCAGGAGGCGCAGCGGACGGGCGCAGCGGCGGCGCCAGCGGGGCGCCTAAGGCAAGCCCGTCTGCGCCCGTCCGCGACCGACCGGGACCAGGGGCCACGACCGCTGGCCAAAATTCTCCTACACAATACTCCTCTTACGCGCTACATCAACTAAGAGGCTACACTAATGATCTTTGCCTCGCATCATGGGATCCCACCACATAACACTTCAACTGCCCACACTGTAAGTATCAAAGCCACCCAGCCACACCCCCCCCTTCGTTCTGCATGCTTTTGCTTAACTGCAGATCCCTCCCTAAACATGCCACAGAAATATCCCTGTTGATCTCGGACAAAGACCCCGATGCCATTTTCCTCACGGAAACATGGCTCCAAACTGACTCCGACCCCGATGTCATTCAAGCACTCCCTGCAGAATACCAAATACTCCGAGCAGATCGCTCTTCTGGAAAGGGCGGCGGTATAGCTATCATTTATAAAAATTGCTACACCTGCCGCTCCTCTCCAACCAACCTATCCAGTTGCGAACACCTCACTTTCTCGCTGGACTTCTCCCCCACCTGCACATTTTCAGGGACTCTTATTTACCGACCACCCGGCACTCCAACTAACTTTATAAACCAGCTCACCCCAGAGGTAGCCAGTGGTATCTGCTCCTCACCTAATTACACCCTATTAGGTGACCTTAATGTGCACCTTGACGACCCCCTGGACTCGGCAGCCGCCGAACTACGTAATAATCTACTAGCACTAGATCTCTCCCAGTTAGTACTGCAACCCACCCACGAAAAAGGGCACCTTTTGGACCCAATTTTTAGTAACTGTACCCATCTCACAGTTAGTCCATCCATCACCCTCCCATGGACGAACCACTTTCTGATCCCATTTTTTTGGGCACCATCAGGATCTAGCCCCACATCACCCCCCGCCCCTAGCAGACACCGCAAATGGTCGCAACTCAATACTAACTTGTGGACATCCACACTGGAAGCCTCTGCTCCAGAGAACAACCCCGATCCGATTGTCAGCAATGACAACTTTAATAACTGGATCACCACCTCTTTAGACCTTATTATTCCACTCAAGGACATCAAATCCAAACAGAGACCAAAAAATGCCCCTTGGTACCCACAGGACCTGCGCACTCTTAAGAGAGAATACAAAAGACTGGAACGGAAATGGCGCCTTGACTATTCACACACCAGCAAAATTGAATATCGGGCGTCCATTAAAATCTATAAAATCGACATAAAAAAAGCTCAAGCCAGTTTCTTCGAAAATAAGATTAATGAAGCAGCATCCAAACCCAAGGAGATTTACCAGATCGCAAAAAGCTTGCTCAAACTCCCCGACAAGCTACCAGATCCTCTGACCGCATAAACTCGTTGCAATGAACAGGCCGACTACTTTTATAACAAAATAGCCACGATCCACTCCTCCTTCCCCCCACCCCCTCACCCCCTATCAGTACAGCAGCACACCAGACCTACCCCTCCCACCTCCCTGGAAACCTTTCCACCTCTGGAGCCTACCAGCCTAGAAACTATAATACTACAGGTAAAGTCTGGATCCCCCAGTGACCCAGCCCCAGCTCGTCTCCTAAGAACAATTACCCCCACCATCCTCCCCATCATCCAGAACCTGATCAACAACTCTCTCTCAGCAGGGCTTGTCCCCCCGAAGTGGAAACAAGCTACAGTTAAGGCCCTCCTGAAAAAACCCAATCTAGATCAGATGAACCCGGGGAACTACCGCCCGATCTCCCTGTTACCGTGGATAACTAAAATCGCAGAAAAACACGTAAATCAATGTCTCAAAGAATTCCTGGAAACAAACAACTCTCTGGTCTCCTCACAGACGGGGTTCCGCCCCATGCACGGAACAGACACTGCTTTATTAGCAGTAACAGAAGGAGCTAGAAAGATCGTGGATCAGGGCGGCACTGCGGCTATTACCTTATTGGACCTCAGTGCCGCCTTCGACACTGTGAATCATGACATACTACGCCACAGATTGTCAGAGCTAGGGATAACCTCCACTGCTGCGGCCTGGCTACATTCCTTTCTTTCAGACCGCTCTTTCCGAGTCTGTGAGGGTAATACCACCTCGCCCAGCAAACCTCTCAGTTGTGGGGTTCCCCAGGGCTCGTCCTTAAGCCCCACACTGTTTAACATTTATATGCTCCCCCTCGCAGAAATAATACGCCCTTTTGGCATTCAAGTCGTGTCCTACGCTGACGATACGCAACTGGTGGTTACCCTGACTCATCCCTCCTCTTACTCCAGCGATCTCAGAGGCTGCATGGAAGCAGTATGCTCCTGGATGAGCCAGTCTTATTTGAAGCTGAACGGCGACAAAACAGAGCTAATGGTGCTGGGCAACTCTCCCCAAAAATCCATTGACTCTCTGTGGCCGCCAGCACTAGGCCCAGCACCCCCAGCCAGGGATACCATCAAGAGCTTGGGTATCTGGCTGGATAACGCATTAACCTTCGGCCACCAGGCAACCAAACTAGCAGCCACCTGCATGGGCATTATTAGACTCATACGAAAGATCCTACCCCTCCTCCCTTTTAAGGCCAGACAGATCATGGTCCAGGGTCTAATCCTCTCCCGGCTGGACTTCGGAAATGCCCTATACCTAGGAGCCCCCGATTCCACCCTGAAAAAACTGCAGGTTATTCAGAACTGCGCTGCTCACACTCTCCTGCGCATTCCCCGCCGGCAATCAGTGAAATCTGAACTAAGAGCACTTCACTGGCTGCCAGTAAAGGATAGAGTCAACTTCAAAAGCATGTGCATCGCCCACCGTGCTTACTGGAGGAAAGGAGCAATCCTGAATCACACCCTGATCACCCCCTACCATCCCAAAAGGCAGCTGAGGTCGACCCTCGCCTTCCAAGTCATCAATCCCAGGTTCAAAAGAGAAAGAAGCGGAGGAAGAATGTTCTCAACAAACGCGGCAAGGCTCTGGAACTCCCTTCCACTCTCTATCCACTCAGAACCTAACATCCTGCTCTTCCGAAAAAAACTAAAAACCTTCTTCAGCCGATAACCTCGACCCGCTTCACCCACCTGTATTCTGCTAAAGCGCTGGGACGCCTGCGGGTAGCTATCGCGCTATATAAAAACCTATTCCATTCCAAAAGAAATCAACAGAGCAAGTATGCTCCATCGAAGCATTAATAATCCTGTACAACAACAACACATTTTACACCATCTCTTCATGAATGTACATCTACTTTTGCTACTATCTATGTTAGCCATTTTGTTAATATGGACTGTGTCTTTTGACTTAGCCTCTCTTATTTCGCAACTAGTTCTCTAATCTTAGGCCTCTAAGGCCCTACTTAGTTCTACCAGTATCTGTCGTTTGATTCAATTGTTCCTTCTTCATCAGTAGTTTTCTAGTTTTTTTCAGTTTGGCATTTCATCATTTTTCACTTCTTTCTGTTCATCCAAATACAGAATTTCCTGATCTTCCGTTTCCTCTTCTCCGATGTCGGACAAGATAACTCTCAGGATTCCTGCGTCTTCCTCTTCTTCAACCACTTTCAGTACAGTCTACTCTGGATTTCCTTGACTATCTACCTCTTCCTCCGTTTCAGGCAGCGCCACATACGTCCATTCCAGTGAATTATACTTCTGGTTAGGTTTCCTTGTTCTTTTTCCTTCTTCCTTATCTTTGTTGAGAGTTGTTTCTTCTTCTTTTGATTTTTCCTGGCTTGTCACTTCATTCACCTGATCTGCCCTTGGTGTTTTTACCCGTGTCAGCCGATATCTCAATCTTTTTATTTTGTTTGGCCACACTTCGTCCTTTTTGACTTTTTTCTGTTTGCTTTCTTTATTATTCTTTTCCTCTCTCCAAGCTCTTTTTCTTAGAACTCGTCCTTCTGGTATCTCATTTTCACTCTCTTCAGATTCTGTCTCAACTTGCTTTTCCTTTTCGACAACTTCTTTTTCCACCACTATTTTCCCTACTTCTGTCCCTCCTCGGGTCTCCGACACGCAATCTTCCTGCTGGCTACTTGTCCCTTCACCTAGCTGGATGTTGCAGTTCCCTACACCTCCTCGGGGGTCTTCCGCAATCTGTCCCTCTCTCTCTGTACCTGTCCCTGTTTCACTTTGATCTATTATTTCGGGTGGAATTTCTCTTGGTCTTTCATCTGAAACTTCTTTCTCTCGAATTTCTTTTACTGCTTCTTCGTTGTCTTTTCCTTTTTTCTTTTTGTTTTCTTTTCTGGGACCTTGTCTTCCTTGTTCGTCTTCAGAATCTGAACTGATATCAGAAATCTGCAATCGTCTTCTCAGAGAGATACTTCTGGGGACTAATATTTGATCAGATTTTTTTCCCCCCTTTCAGGATTTTCTTGTGTTTTTGGCTCTTCGTTATCTGATTCAGTACTTGACTCTGATTCGTCATAGTACTCTTTTCCTTTGCTGTCAACTGGATTTGGTATCCTCAAAGTATGGCTGGCATGGATCCAGTTTTTCACTCCTGCGCACTTCACAGCTGTTGTTGTGGTCAGAATGACTTGTCTTGGTTTTCCCCACCTTGGAACCAAACAATTCCTTCTTCTGCGGACTTTTATCATTACCCAGTCTCCTGGGCTCAGATCATGGGCTGGCTTCCTTTCAAGGGTGGTGGCATCCGCTCCAACCTGATGAAACACAGAATGAACTGCGTCAGCCAGGCCTTTACAGTATTCCAACACCATGTCATCAGTTATTGTCATCAGCTTGTTGACTGGAATGTAAACATGCCTCATCGCTCGTCCCATGACTATTTCATGAGGACTTAACCCTGTGGTTCTGTCTGGTGTTGCTCTAATGGTCATTAAAACAAGAGGCAAGACATCAGGCCATTTCATACCAGTGGCTAAACACATTTTCCCAATTCTGTTTGATTGTACCATTCATCTGTTCAACCACACCAGAAGCCTCTGGTCGGTAGGCACAATGTAGTTTCTGTTGTACATTCAATGCTTGACAAATCAATTTTACAATCTCGTTATGAAAATGCCCTCCTCTGTCGGATTCAAGAGTCACTGGGAACCCAAACCTGGGGATGAATTCTCTCAAAAGTAGCTTTGCCACTGTCATCCCATCATTTCTTCTTGTCTGGAATGCTTCCACCCACCTGGAGAATAGGCAAACTACGACCAGAACATACCTCAGTCTGTTACATGGAGGCATTTCAATGAAGTCAACCTGCATTCTGGCAAAAGGCCCACCCTCTCGGCCTATGGTTCCTAGACTCACCACTGTCTTTCTTCCAGGATTGTATTGCTGACATATTAGGCATCTCTGACATAGGCTTAATGTTACAAGTCTGAATTTTGGATTGTACCAGGTCTGCTTAAAAGACCTTATCATGGCGTCTCTCCCTATGTATCCCTGGCCATGATACATCCGTGCCATGGTAGACATCATGCTATCAGGCATCACTGGTCTTCCATCTCGATAGACCCACACACGGTCCTTTTCTCTTGGTGCACACCCTGCTTTTATCCACTGTTTCATTTCCTCATCTCCTGACTCTTCCTGCAATTGTCTCACTTCTCCCCAAGTTCCTATTGTGTTAGTAAACATTATTGAGCAAGAGGACATTTCTCTCTCCTTGGCCCGATTGACCGAATTCTGGTTCCGTGCACAATACTGTGCCATGTCATTCGCATACCTGTTTCCAGTAGTGATGTAATCACTACCTTGACTATGGGCAGCACATTTTACTACAGCCAATTGTTTAGGCAGCTGTATCGCCTCAATCAACTTTCAAACCACTTCAGCATTCTTTATAGGGGTTCCACTTGAGGTCAGGAAACCTCTTTGCAGCCAAAGCTGGCCGAAATCATGGACGAGCCCGAAGCCATACTGGCTGTCAGTTATCACAGTTACTCTCACACTTTTCCCAATTTTGCATGCTTTGGTCAAAGCAACAAGCTCAGCTACTTGGGCTGACCTTACTCCTTTCAGATAAGATGCTTCCATCACTGCTGCAACCGTGCATACTGCATATGCTGCGCTTAGCACTCCTTCATCTGTTCTCAAACATGACCCATCAACAAACAACACAAAATCACTTTCTGGCAAAGGTACATCTTTTATGTCTGATCGTGGCTTTGTGCAGTACTCAGGCACATCCAAACAATCATGATCTACTTAATCTCTAACTTCCACATTCTCAGCATCAGGTAACAACGTTGCAGGATTCACATTCACACATCTCGCAAGGCTCACATTTGTTGCACCTAATATGACCTTCTCATACTTAGTCAGCCGACTATGTGTCATATACTGAGTACGACTCCTTGTCAAAAGAATCGCCACATCATGAGGTACAAACACTTTCAACGGATACCCCATCACAATACCTTCACTCTGCTCCAAACTTCGACATGTTGCAGCCACTGCTTTCAGACACCCAGGCAAAGCTGCAGCCACTGGGTCAAGCATTGATGAAAAACATGCAATTGGTCTCCTCAACCTGCCATGTTTCTGAATCAACACAGAAAGTGCACATCCATTTCTCTCACTGCAATACAACTCAAACTCTTTCTCATAATCAGGCATGCCTAGTGCTGGTGCTTCACACAGGCCCTCTTTGAATCGTTTGAATGCTGCCAATTCTTCTTTGTTCAATTCTAGGGGATCTTTTACATCACTCCTGGTCAAACGTACCAAGGGTTTTGCGATCAGGGAAAAATTACTAATCCACTGACGGCAGTACCCTACCATTCCCAGAAACATTCTCACCTCTCTTTGGGTCATGGGGGCTCTCATTCCTTTTATAATTCTGATTCTGTCTATTGTTATTTTTCTCAGTCCTTTCTCAATTTTATGTCCCAAATACTGTACTTCCTTCTTACAATAGTGCAATTTTGCTAGTGACACTTTCAACCCTCCGTCTGCCAAATGATTCAGAAGTGCTATAGTGTCTACCTCGCAAGCTTCACGCGTTTTCGACGCCACCAACAGGTCGTCGATATATTGCACTAGTACTGAACTTTCAGGCATTTGCAGACTTTCCAAAGATTTCTTCAACAATTGATTGAATATTGAGGGGCTCTCTGTATACCCCTGTGGGGATGTATGTCGTTACAACGCACACTTTTACAACGCATGCACTTACAACGCATTTTTTACAACGCAACATCCACTACAACGCATTCCATTACATCGCATGACACTACAACGCATTTTTAAAAACTACCTTTACAATGCATTCCATTACATCGCATACTACCTTTACAACGCATACCATTACAACGCATAATATTACATTGCATTTAAGGTAAGTATTGGATAGTATAGGGGTAAAAATTACTATTCTTACTCCAGGGGGTGTAACAGTAGGGTAAGTGTTGGATAGTATAGGGGTAAAAATTGCTATTCTTACTCCAGGGGGTGCAACAGTAGGGTAAGTGTTGGATAGTATAGGGGTAAAAATTATTATTCTTACTCCAGGGGGTGCAACAGTAGGGTAAGTGTTGGATAGTATGGTGGTACAAATTACTATTCTAACTCCAGGGGGTGCAACAGTAGGGTAAGTGTTGGATAGTATAGGGGTAAAAATTACTATTCTAACTCCAGGGGGTGCAACAGTAGGGTAAGTGTTGGATAGTATAGGGGTAAAAATTACTATTCTAACTCCAGGGGGTGCAACAGTAGGGTAAGTGTTGGATAGTATGGGGGTAAAAATTACTATTCTAACTCCAGGGGGTGCAACAGTAGGGTAAGTGTTGGATAGTATAGGGGTAAAAATTACTATTCTAACTCCAGGGGGTGCAACAGTAGGGTAAGTGTTGGATAGTATGGGGGTAAAAATTACTATTCTAACTCCAGGGGGTGCAACAGTAGGGTAAGTGTTGGATAGTGTAGGGGTTTTAATGTAATATTATGCGTTGTAATGGTATGCGTTGTAAAGGTAGTATGCGATGTAATGGAATGCGTTGTAAAGGTAGTTTTTAAAAATGCGTTGTAGTGTCATGCGATGTAATGGAATGCGTTGTAGTGGAAGTTGCGTTGTAAAAATTGCGTTGTAAGTGTAGTGCGTTGTAACAGTTGCGTTGTAAAGGTTGCTCCCCCCCCTGTGGGATTCGGCACCATGCCAAAATCTGCTCTCCAAAACGAAATGCAAAAATTGGCTGACTGTCATGGTGCAATGGGATAGAAAAGAAAGCATGGCATAAATCAGTCACTGTATACCATTCCGCATCATGGGGAATCTGGTACAGAATTACTGATGGGTTTGGCACAATAGGACAACATGATACCACAATTTTGTTTACCTTTCTCAAATCTTGCACTATCCTGAATTTCCCATTAGGCTTTTTCAGTCCCATTATTGGTGAATTACATGGACTACTAATAATTTCTCTCAAAATTCCTTGCTTGATCATTTTCTCAATTATTGGAGTAACCCCTTCAATTATCTCCGGTGTTAATCTATACTGAGGGACATTTGGATAGCTTATTCCTTCCTTCACAGTTATTTTGACTGGATCTACGTTTCTCATTAACCCTACATCTTCTCCAGTAAAATCCCACACTTCGGCCTTCACTGACTGTTTTAGTTCTTTAGGTAATTCATCAGGGTTGAATATTGCATAAGTTTCAGTAACCTCATTTTCTCTGTTAGCTATAGTCATTTTATACAGCACATCCTCGTCTGGTGTTTCAAATGCTATTCCATCTGGAGTACAGAAAATAGTGCAATTCATCTTGCACAACAGGTCCCTACCTAATAAATTTACTGGACTGGTGTCACACACCACAAATCGGTGCATTTCTGAAAATGTTCCTATACTAACTTTTACTGGTTCTGTCAAGAATGTCTTTATCTGTCTGTTGGACACGCCAACTACTTGGATTGTTTCATCCAAAAGAGGAAGATTCTTAACATCAGCTGATCTAACAGTTGATCGAGTAGCACCAGTGTCCACTAGGAAAGTGATATCTTCATCATTTACCCTCCCATCTACAAATGGTCCTGTCTGGTCTACTTCTAGAGTTGCGCCAAGTACGCACTCTTCTTCCTCCCTTCGGCACCGTCAATAGCCTCCTTCTGAGTCACTCTCATCGCGTTGTAGCCAATACTGCGAAACAGCGCGAGCGCGTTGCGGTTTATTTACCTTTTCTTCATTGTAGAATCCCGATTCATTACTATACTTCTGTGTATTTCTGCGCTGCGGGAAAGGTGGTTTTGGTACCTGATTCTGTGAGGTAACCACCTGCTGCTGTTGCTGCAGTTGACCACTCACCTCATTCTGCACCTGCGCATTCAAGGATACATTTTCATTATTAGTACTTGGAGGATATTTACACTCGGATTTCCAAAGCCCTAACCTACCGCAAATATGGCATGGGAACTTCTTTTTAGCTTCTTCTATATTACCTTTCCCTTTTTCTGGTCCGAATCTCGGTCTAGTTCCTGGGTTATTTGCTTGTTCGACCAACTGAGCTTCCTGCCTTTCAGCTACCTTTACTTGTGCCCAGATTGCCTTTTCTTTCAATTTTCGCTGTTTGGCCTCAATTTCGTCACTGAAATATTTAGCATGTCTCAGTACTTCATCTATTTTCTTATTCTGCCAATCAACTGTATGCTGCTTTATCATGTCACCAATTTCTGGGCGTAAACCATATACAAATCTGTATACGAAATGACTCAAATCCTTATCACTCAGGTTCTCATCTCCACTGAACTGCTTAAAAGCTTGAATTAGTCTCTCATAGTATGCATGTACTGATTCCTTTCCTTCCTGATGTGTTTGATCAATTTTTACCCAATCTGTCTCTTTAGGGGGCACTTTGTTTTTCAAAAATACCATAACCTGTTCATACTTCTTCATTACCTCAGGGTCTGGAGCTCCTGTCTTAGGATCCCTAGGGTACTCCTACGTTGGCCAGTTGATCATCAACTTGCACTCTGTCCACAAATCTACCGGTACTATTATATCAAATAGACTATTCAAATCTATCCACAGCACTTTGGACAATTTTACAAATCTGTCTACCTGCCGATACCACTCGACGGGCTTTTCGCGTAGTCGAGGAAAATCATTCGTAAATGACAAAATGTCCTGTCTTGTCCATGGGACATGTACATATCCTCCTCCTGGGATCTCCCTCATGGGGTATTCAGTCACTACATTTTCTTTCTCTCTAAAAGGGAATGCCGAAACTGTCCTTTCTGGGGCATCATTACGTTTTCTATACCATTTACTTCTCCATTTATCCACGTCTCCCCATTTTCTCAATACAATGATTATGTCCTTAATCTGACCTATCTGTCCTGTGGTGTTCAGATTTTCAATGTCCCTTTTAGTAAAATACACTCGATAGGGTTTCTGCAAGGCTTTTACCTTATCAATATCTATTCCCATTTCATTCGCAACTTCTCCTAGTCTTTCATGCAAATTCCTCGCTCTCCGTGTCACACTTTTGCATAAGAATAACAGCTCCTCATCCTGATAATTTTTCAATTTTTCTACAGGTATAGTCCCCACAATCAATTCTTCCAATACCATCCGTAATTTAGCCACATCTATTGACTGGGAGTCTTTATCTTGTCTCTGCAACCCTTTTAACCATTCACTCAGTTCTTCCACAGACGGTCCTACCGGGTTCTCTACGCTACTCTGCTCTGGATTTCTCTGGGGTTCCAACAAAGTTTCTACTGTCGTTCTACTCCTTTCAGCATAATTCTAGAGTTGTTTTGGCCAATTCCGCTGAATTTTCGCTATCTATTTTATTCTCCGATTTCTTTTCTACCTCTCTGATGGAGTTTCTCTTCCCTAAATCTGGTGACATAGTCTCAGTTTTGATAATTCGTAATGTTTCTCTCATTGGGGCACTTGGTGTCAACATTTCTGAGTCTGGTCGATACGGTGGTGGATTTTTATAAAACACATCATCCAGCACATCCTCATCTGATTCATTTGCTCCGTAACCTCTTGATTCCACATTATTCCTCTTTTCCACACATTTTCTTCCTTCATTCTCTCCTACCGCTCTGACAGGAAACACACCCTCAGTCATACTTGCATTCCGCCATCTTTTCATTCGATCCTCATGCGTTTCATGTCCATATGGTCTACCAAATAGATGTCTATATCCTCTACCACTCCTTTGTCTTTCTCGTTCATGCATTTCGTCTTCCCATTCCGTCAATGCCTCAAACTGTGTCGGTCTAGGTCTTGGTTCTAAATACGTCATCTTTTCGCGCAGATTCCTTAAAACCGTCAAATTAAAGGAACCATGTTCTGGAAATGCCAAGACTCCATCGTCCTTGGTACATTTTACCCAATTGTCTAACCAAATACAAGTATGGTACCCATATTTCGCAATCATCAAAGATGCGGGGGTTTTCGGTGGAGGAAGTAACTGTCCTTCCCTAGTCTTGACCTGTTTGTCTTTCTTAAACCACTTTTTTATTTTACCAAACCACGACTTTTTCTCCTTATCTGGCGGCTGGTAATACATTTTCTTGGTTTCTGTGTATCGCTAGTCTTTTACAACTGTACCGCTATTCTGTCCACTCACAGCGCGACTCACACTAACGCACCAATCAGGAGCGTCTACGTCACTGTTTCTGTTCTCTAATCCCAGCGCGACTCACACTAACGCACCAATGGGAAGCGTTTACGTCACCCTGTATTTCTCCAATCCTAGCGCGGCTTTACACTAATGCTCCAATCCGGGGCGTTTTACAGTTTTGACCAACTGTCCAATCCCAGCGCGGTCGTTCTGATGTCAGCAGCCGCTGCGGCAGCTCTGCTCCTGTCTACCCCTCCTTTACAAGTCCGCTCAGTGAACTCTTTTTGCAACTTTACAATTCTATTAGTAACAACACTAAAACATCTCCATTGTCTGCTTCGCTAACCAAAGAATAGCAATAGACCTTTCTCACAAGAATTCCATCTTTCCCGAGAGCATTGCTTATCTCTGCCCTACTACGGAATCGTTACTTCCGTTGATAAAGTAGCACATCCCTCTACTTCACCCTTCTAGCAAGCATTAGCTAATTGTTTCTCTGGTATTTAAAAAATAAACCTAGAGTTTCACAATCAACCTGAAATCCTTTACATTCACACTCGTTCGTACAAGAAAATTTAGTACATACGCACAGAATCCTGTCTTTCCCGAGAACAGCGAACAGTCTGTCCTACTACAGAATTATGACACACATTAACAAAGCAGCGCTTCCCTCTACTTTGTCCTTCTAACAAGCTCAGAGAACACCTGCTACCTTTTCAGTGATAAGCGTTATCGGTATGCCAATTGGTTTCCTGGTACTTAAAGACCAAAATTTCACAGGTAACCTTTGCTATCATACACACTTCTCTCACACCGAGAATTTTCTAATGGCAACACACGACGATGCCGCCGAATCGAACCCAGACAATGCGCCATGCAACTTCACTTGTTACACGTTTCCCCTGTGTACCTACAGGGCAACTACAATTCCGTCTTTTCCGAGAGCAGCGCTTACCTCTGCTCTACTACGGAACTGTTACAAACTTCCGACTTCCTACATCCCAGAAGCCGTGCATACAACATATAACTCAACACAACTCAACATAGAGTGTTAGTACATAAACCAATACCAATCAAAATTCAAAAATCAATAAGCTATTCACAAGCAATGATCACTAAACCAAAACAGTAGCTAACCATACCTCTGCTACCAGGAAAAACTGATGCAGCGCGGAATGCAAAATCCCTCCCTTCGTCACAGATCATAGATCACACTCAATCACTACATTCGGTGGTGGGGCCCATAACACCAACATTCATCCTTCTAATAATCTGTTTCCAAATAGGCGATTGTTCCACTCGCTGTAATGAAAGGAAATACTCATATATCCCTATTTATTCAGACCTAAACTTCACCTTTAGTACTCCTCCCATGAAGAGGCCATGGATCAGCTAGCTGCAGGTTGGAGTGATAACAAAATCTATAACATTATTTACATAAATACATTTTCTCAAATAATAACGACCCAACACAGTTCTTGTAATAAATCTTAAATTTTATCTAATAATTGAAATTCGAGTCTCTGGTTTAATCAAGCAATAGATCATCATATTTACCTATTCTGGCTAAAAGTCGTCCTCTAAGTCAAAAACTTGGTCATCAGCTCATACTGTCAGAGGTTTTGGAAAACAGCTGTCCTGCAGTGTCACCGTCCTCTCTGTCAGCATAACGTCAGGAAATCGAAAATCTTCTGAAGGGTCTCGCCTTAGGCATCTGCGTTTGCGTCTGCGTTACTACCGCTCTATTCTACCATCTTTTATAATAAAATTACATTCCAAAATGTTACAAATAATAATTTGAATATTCTGGATTGGCTGACGAAATCCGTTCCACCTCTTTCCCACACGGATAATGTCTCTTTTAGATGTTGTTCATGTTTTTGTGAACACATGTATCTTTTTATTGTCCTTTCAGAGCAGCTGGCTGATAGCCCGGTATGTCCTTGGGTGGCACAGTTGAGTTAGGGTCGTATAAAGGCCACCGCAGCTGATGGCGACGCATGCGCACTTCACCCAGAGATGCTCGCAAATGAAGTCAATTTCGTCTGATAGGGATGTCGGCCATTTTGTGGCCACCGAATGGTCAACTTAAGCAAAGAAACACAAAAATATAATTAATACATGGAAATGACTATTAATCTGTTATCCCCTTACTAATACCCATATGTGTATATATTTATCTAGCAGAAGCAACACTTAATGCAGGCTATATTTACATTAATAAAGTACACATCACAAATACATCACGAAAGCAACATATAATCATGCAATTTCTAATTGTCTATTTTTAATATGCATACGAAATTTAGTTTACGTCATTAATTAGGGCATGCAAATGCAATTCTCACGTGTATTTCTTATATTAGTAATGTTGATCAATTCACACAGCAAACAATTAGTACAATTAGTATTAATTAATTATTCATATTAATCTAAACATGCAAAATGGAGAGGGTATACAATTTTTAAAGAAAACCCCACTCCAGCACTCACGCCACTGTGTGGCCCTCTACATCCCTCCAATCCTTTAGCTGGCCAAACAACCAGCGAAGAATAAAGACGGAGAATAATAGGGGTAGAGAGGGAGAGAGAGAGTGAGTGAGAGAGAGAGAAAGAGAGAGAGACAGAGAGAGAGAGAAAGAGAGAGAGAGAGAGAGAGAGAGAGAGAGATAGATAATGCTAGTGTCCAAAGTTTTCATGGCGCCTCCTGTCCATGCCTCGCGTGCATCCCCTCACGGTCCTCCACTCGACAGGCATAGTCCTTTAGCTTTTGACTGGGAGCCGGATTTGGTCTTAGCTGGTATCTTTGACTTCGAGGCACTGGCTCTTGGCGAGCTGGGGAGGCGCCGCTGTGAGGCCCGGCCGGGCCAGACTCTTCCGCGGCCATACCGTGGCTGGGGCTCTCGGGATTCTCGTCCTCGCGGCCTGGCGGAGGCGCGGCATGGGCCCCAGGGCCTGTGATCCCTTCCTCCTGGCTGCGTGGAAACATAGGTTCCTCATTTTCCTCCTCGTCCTCAGGGTCGCTTGGCACCCTCGGCGGATTGCTTGACATCACCCTAAACCACGACACATTCCTTACAACTGTGTGTCGCCCCCTCTGGGCTGTGATCATTGTCCCGTTCACCTGGGTGACGACCCATTCTTCCCGTTCATAGGGCGTGCGGAACTTACAGCTGGGATGTCTATCCTTCAGGATCACTCTCGATCCCACCTGGATGTTCGGGACCCTGGCCCCTCGGCGTCTGGTGGCCTTGTTGTTGGTTTGTTGGCGCCTTCGCTGTGTCCATACAGGGTCTAGGTCCGGCGGCGCCCAGTTAGTCGCCTCAGGGATGAGGTCCCATGGATGGCGTTTTAGAAGGAGTGTAGCCGGGGGCACCCGGTCGTTGCATGTGGCGTCTGTCGGTATGCAAACAGGAATTGATGAAGGCAGGTTTCAGGGTCTTGGTGTTGGTCCACCCCTATGCGCATTGCTCTGTTGAGTGTTCTCATGAATCGCTCAACCTCCCCGTTGGCCTGGGGCCATTGAGGTGTGATTCTTCGGTGTCTGACCGCCCTCCGCTGTAGGAAGTCCTGAAACTCCTGCCCCTGGAAGGGCAGGCCGTTGTCTGACTTTATCTCTTCCAGTAGACCAAAGGTTGCAAACACTCTTTCAAGGGCTGGTTGTACCTGCGTGAATGCCGTGAATGACACCAATTCGACCACCGGGAACTTTGTGCACGAGTCCATGATGACCATCGTGTGCCGTCCGTCCGGAAAACTGCCGAAATCGATGCTCAACTTCGTCCAGGGCGTGTTGCAAGGCTCTTCCGTAATTATAGGTGCACGAACGGGGTCCGCCACGGTTATTACACACGAGTGGCAGTTCCGCACCTCCTCTTCGACTAGCCTGTCCATGCCCAGGAACCATACTTTGGACCTGGGCCTTGCTTTCGTTTTCCCAGCTCCCTGGTGACCCTGATGTGCTATGGCCACCAGACGCCTCTGGAGGCCCTGTGGGACTATGATGTTCTGGCCCCTAAGCACCAGGCCTGACTCTCCCGTGCTGAGCTTGTGCTGCACCTTCCATAGGTGCCTTCTCGCGTTCTGTTCTTCTTCAATCAGGCTTGCTTCTCCGTCCAGAAACCTGTGCCAGCGCTCTGTGGCGAGAGCTTCTTTGACTCGCTGAAGCGTGGTGTCCAGCTCCGTGGCTTCGCACATCTCCGCCTTGGTGATCGCCAACGGGCACGCGTCATCCTCCACCATTTGCACGAACGTCTCCATTCTGATGCTGTCGTCCGTGGGAGTTCGCACATCCCCTGCCTGCGGGTGCCTTGATAGGAAGTCTGCCGGGTTATTGGCACCCGGGCGAAAGATCAGTTGGAACGAGTACGCTTGCAACTGTACTGCCCACCGTTCGATCCTCGGTGGTGCCAGCCTATTCGACCCGCTGAACAGCGGCAACAGAGGCTTGTGGTCCGTTACGACTTTGAATGGGTGGCCAAACAGGTACAGATGAAAATGCTGGCAGGCTCAGCGGATGGCCAGGGCCTCGCGCTCGATCTGCGCATACTGCGTTTCCGTTGGTGACAACGCCCGACTGGCATTTGCTACTGGCGCGTAGACTCCTGGCCGTGCTTCCTGCAGACGTACCGCGCCGATTCCCACCGGGCTGGCGTCCACTAGCTCTGTGCTGCGTCCCGGGTGGAAGTACGCCATTGTTGTTTGATCCACAGCGCCTTCTTAACCTCTTGGAACGCGGCTTCCTCCCGTGGCGTCCATGCCCATGGTGTCCCGGTTTTCGTTAGCTGTCTCAGTGGCTCTGACAGCGTGGCAAGATTCGTCAGGAAATGGCCACAGTACGTCGCCATGCCAAGGAAACTTCTAATCGCAGTGGGATTCTGCGGCACTGGAGCATTCCGGATGGCCGCCGCTTTTCGAGGGTCCACCCTGAGCCCATCCCTGGAGAACACGTACCCAAAGAAATCGATCGAGCTTTGATAAAATGCACATTTCTTCCGATGTAGCGTGAGGCCACAGTCCACCAACCGCTGCAGGGTCGCCCGTAGTCTGGCGTGATGCTCGTCCAGGTTTTTGGAGTATATGAGAATGACGTTGCTCAGATTAATTACTCCGACGAGTCCAGACAGAGTTTCTTGGATCACGTTTTGAAAAACCTCTGCTGCCGACAACACCCCAAAACTAAGTCTGGTGTACCTCCTCAACCCCACGTGTGTCGAAAAGGTGGTGATGTACCTGCTCTCCGGGGCTAACTCTAATTTGTGGTATCCTGAGTTGAGGTCCAGTTTGGAAAACCACTGGGCTCCATTTAGATCCGCGACGATGTCGTCCATCGTCGGGGTCACGTGCCGCTCCCTTCTGATGGCTTGGTTGGGGAGTCGCATATCCACACACAGGCGAATGGCGCCTGGTTGTTTGGGTTTGGGTGCCACCACCAGGGGTGACACCTTCTCTATGACTCCCATGTCTTCCAGTGTCTGCAGTTCTTTCTCCACCAGCGGGCGGATGTGCAGTGGTATGCTTCGGTGTCGGAGTACTCTCGGTTGGACACTCCTATCGATGTGTAACTTAATCTGGAGATTCTTGAGTTTGCCCAGCCCCGTGAAGAGTTGGGGGAAATCTTTCATGATGTCCTCCACGTGGATGTCGCGCACCTGTCTCGCAAAGAACACCAGCTCGAGGTCTTCTGCCATATGGCATCCTATGAGAGTGCCTGTTCCCCCCTCCATTACATGGAATGTCGCAGTCAGCGTGTGGGAGTCACTGGAAACTTCTACCTCGATCATACCCCGCAGTGGGAGTGGCTCCGTGCCCCTGTACGTGAAGATCCTGGTTCTGCTCGGGATGAGCATTGGCTTGGGTTGCAGTCGGTCGAACCGGTGAGAGTCCATGACATTCACGGACGCTCCCGTGTCTATCAGGGCTTGAATGGGCGATCCATTTACCTGGATTTGGCACATGGGCGGTGAATGTCTCTTCTTGCCCGCACGTCCTGTGAACGAGATGACAAATGCGTCGTCATCGTCTTCGTAGTACGCCGCATCCGGAGCTGCGTCTGGTGATGCCCCAGACTCCCTGTCCTCTAGCGTGAGCTGCTTCAGGCTCCCTGGGCGTCCTCTGGGAGCACCCCCACATGCTCTTCCTCCTCGCCCTCGGCATACGCTGGCATAGTGGTTGGCTTTCCTGCACTTCCCACATGCCTGTCCTCTCGCATGGCACCTCTCCTGGTCCCTGTGGTCGAAGCCACAGTATCCGCACCTACTGTTGGGCCTTGGTCCCGTACCTCAACGTACTGCACCTCCTGGGCGTCTTTGAACGACTTCCACTACCTCTTCCTTGATCCGCACTAGCTTGGGTGCCACCGCCCCTGACGTGTTCCGTAGTCTCACCGTCTCCATTTCCTCCGCACTTTTGTCAGAGAGCTCGTGCGAGCGGGCTAAGATCAGAATCTCATCTAGTGAGATGCCTGGCTGACGCAGGGTGAGGCGCCGCAAAGACACCGCCTTGAACCCGGCGATTAACTGCGCCCTGATCTTATCCTTGTGGTCTATGCCTGTGCACGTGGCCGCCAGCTTCCTGAGCCTCGCGTAGTACATGTCCATAGTCTCTGACTCCCCTTGACGAGCCTGTCGCAGTTTGAATCATTCATAATCTAGATTCATTTGAGGATCAAAGTACTTATTCAATGCGGCAATCGCGGCGTTGTAGTCGTCATCCTGTCCGGTGTTGGGCAGCGACTCAAATAGCTGATAGAGCTCATCGCCTCCAAAGTGAATGAGGAGGGATCTCTTCACCTTGCCGTCGTGCTCTCGAGTTCCCATGAAATAGTGGTTGAGGCGGCCCACCCATCACTTCCACCGAGGCGCCGCAGTGGCAGGGTCAGCCAACTGGCTGAATGGCGGTAGGGATGTCACAGAGGCATGTGAGTGAGCGAGTGGGGCCGGGGCCGCCGGGTCATCAGCCATGTTGCCACGCTCCGCTCCGCTGGCCAGCAAAACCTAATGACGTGAGGTAGGGCCCAGCGGGCTGTGGCGCGCAGAAAACCTCGTTAGGGTTTGCGCAGGAGCTGACCCTTGCACCCTCGCCAGGTAATCTTCTTCTGGACCGGGTATGAGGGGCAGTGATATGTCCCTCCTCTGTGTCTCCCCTACTGCTGGCACTGCATCCCAGTTAATAATAGTTTGTGTTTTCTTCTCCCCTCTTTTTTTCCCAGCTTGGGCCCAGTCCACCGGAGGGGAAGGAAGCACCTCTGCAGTGCAGGGAAGGACCCACAGTCTCTCATGGGGATCAGTTCAGCCCCTGAAGTCCTCTGCCCCCACAGGAATCCTCACAGGACGCACCGGCAATAGGGCTGCACTGTTGCTTGTGCAGGCACCATTGGAGGGAGCCGACACCGCGTTGAGGCCTACGCGCTGACATGCGCTGGGCCGGTGCCGCTCAACACTGCGTGCTGCCTCACCGCTAGATGTCGCAGCCGACAGGGAATCACACGGTTCCTCCTTCCCGCACGACCTCTCACCGGAGTCACGTTGTACCGCAGGGATCGCCGGGACAGCTCCGCAGCAGATCTGGATCGGCCACGCTCCGTGATGCGCACTGCGTGGGGCGGGTGCACGCGCCTACCTCACAGCGCCGTCAGCGAAGGTGGGGCACCGCAGCGGGGTTCGCAAAGTACCTTCGTCGCCAGTGTAAAGGTGCTGGGACGGGGCATGCGGCGTAACACTGGGGGAGCTGGACAGTAAGGGAGGCGACCACTCTTAGCTATGCTCCGGCCGTAAGGTCACGTGCGACCTTGGCCCATTTATTTTATACCCTCGGACCGAGCCCGGTCACGAGGGGTGCGTGCTCATGCCACTGCGCGTAGAGGCCGTGTAGGCCCTCTACAGGTGTTGCGCACCTGCTCTATGCACAGACTAGACACCACAAATGAATCTGTACACAAGAAGATGACAGAGAGTAACATTTTATTACCCCGTTCATTGACACTGCACAAGAAAAGCCCCCTCTGCACATCAAAATGCCTGGAAAGATCACAGCGTACACATATGTATGTGTCCAGACGATCACTCTGCAGAGAGGTGGAGCACAGAAGACCAATGTCTACAAGGCCCAGCCTCTCACGAATGCAGCATGACACTTTTTAATGTGGTACCTCACAAACTCGTTGCTTGCTTACCAACGCCCGTTCAGCTCTGCCTGCTGCCACAAGGGGACCCGGACCAGTGGTCCTAGCCCGCATCATGGCCAAAGCCGCCCACGTCATTATCCCGCGCCCGGAGGCGCCTTAAAAGCCTTTGCAGGCTCCCGCTGCGCGGGACGCCCGTTCAGCTCTACCTGCTGCCACAAGGGGACCCGGACCAGCGGTCCTAGCCTGCATCATGGCCGAAGCCGCCAACGTCATTCTCCCGTGCTCGAAGGTGCCACAAAAGCCTTCGCGGGCTCCAGCTGTGCGGGACGCCCGTTCAGCTCTACCTGCTGCCACAAGGGGACCGGTAGCAGCGGTCCTAGCCCGCATCGCGACTGAAGCCACCCATGTCATTCTCCCGTGCCCGGAGGCGCCACAAAAACCTTCGCGGGACGCCCGTTCAGCTCTACCTGCTGCCACAAGGGGACCTGGACCAGCGGTCCTAGCCCGTATCGTGGCCGAAGCCGCCCACATCATTCTTCCGTGCCCAGAGGCACCACAAAAGCCTTTGCAGGCTCCCTCTGCACGGGACACATGTGGGCTGCGTCCGGGCCAAGGGAGGGGCCGTCTGAGCCCGTCCGAGACCGGTCGAGGCTGGGCTGGGCCACCCCTCTTTGAAGCGGCTTTGGACAAGGCGGGTGAGTGCTCCATTAATTACCCACAATTCTATTGGGTTCATCTTCTCTTGACATTTAAGGTGGCCCACAAACATTTGCTACCATGGGAAAATGCACTGTGCTACCACCAGCACGCCCAATCACAGCTAGTGTTAACAGCATGCTTGAGAGGGTGGTTAATATAGTTTCAGGCGAAATTGAACTCACAGAAAGGCGCCTGTCCCTGGACACCGAAGTCGGGCGACTGTCTTACACCCCAGAGTTGCTCTATTAGACTATATCCCTGAGTTACCTCTGTCATTACCCAGTGGGCTTGAACCTGAATCCCCTACTACTAATGGGAGCACCAGTTGTCCGGACACAACCGAGACAGCAGAGATACACCCAGCCAACCCTGGAATCCCTGCGGTCAAACGGAAGAGAAAGACTGGGAAACCCATTTGCATTAAAAGTAAACAGCCCAATCGCACCACCCCCGCTCGAACTTGTCTCTCCGCCTGGATACAACCATCTGTAAGTAACGTTATTGACAACCTTGAAGCCCCTGAGGCCCCTGTGGCATCATTAACTGTGACCACGAGTTTGAACTGCTCAATTGGCACATAGACTGAGCAGCGAGGACACCATTGCTGCCCTAGTAAATAAACACGTTGTGGTACTTTAAATTTTGGGACCACGTAGGAGGCATGGCCCTACCCTGCCTATTTCGGTATCAGCGAACCGCGAATGGCCAATGCAGTATGTACAAGTGTTTTGCATAACGTTTCATCGATAAATTCACTTTGTATACAATATTATACATTGACTTCGTGGGTTCCATTTTGGAGCGGTAGCCATCTTATGGTTGCCCTCACATAGGCTGCGCATTAAGGACATGCACAGGCCTTCAGAACACATGTGCCTTCTATTTGACTTCTCTGTGACCTGCGCAATTTGGCTCCACTGCCCCAGGTCAGTCCGGTCTCACGAGCTCCCCATCCTACGGCCACCTGTGATTAGCATCAGGGTTTGACACACCATAAAGCCTTTTCATCCCACACAAGCCTCCGGCTAATCTCTTTCACATCTGACTCTTCCTGCTTTATGGCTTGTTTTACAAACAGGAGGTGCCCGTGTTTATTGGGGTCTGCTGGTATCTGATGAGGGATCTGAGCCTTGCTGGGTAAATAATTGTGGACTGGCTGAACTGGAATGTGGGATGGTCATCATGACTCTGCCTTTTTGTTTGTAATGAATACACATGAATGACCATATCGTAAAACGAGGAATGTGTGCCTGAAGCATGATATTTTGTATATAAGGAGAAGGCCATTTCTGTAAGTTTGAGCAGTTTCCTGAGAACATACCCGTGTGTACTTCTAGGATTGCTGTTACTGGCTGCAGTCAATAATAAAACGATCTTTGACGCCACCGCAAGACACTGTGTTTCTGTGGTCCAAGACAGGAAGAACTCGAAGTCATAGGGTGCTACCCCTGGCACGGCTGGGTTCCTAAATTACCCAGTACTTCAGTTGGCGCCCAACGACGGGCGATTTCAGCGGTACTGGTCCAAGCCAGAGGTTCGTGAGGAGCTTCGTGTGGAAATTCTGGAGGAAGGCCGCCGCTTCATCGACCCCTGCATGTCGACGTGGTCCGAAAGTCTTTGCTGCGAGGTTCCCCGCTTGCTGACGGCTACGAAGGACTGCTGCCCTGACTATCGCCCTGTTTTGGACCCTTGATAATTTGGTAGAGCGAAACGATTAACCGAGTCTTCTGGTGACGTCATCGATACCTCAGTTAAGTATAAGTGGAGCGCCTCCTGATTCTTAGTTTGGTTCTTAGTTTTGGTATCCCTTCGGGATCGCTTTGATTTGGAGCTTGCAAGCGCCAAAGCCGAAGGACTCGTATATTCACGAGACTATCGCGTTTTGATAATCCTTTGAAGTTTGAAACTAGACTAGTGAGCAAAGATGCCTGGTTCTAGTATATTTGGAAACTTGTTTTGTTTGGGCTGTAAAAGGGATTCCCAGTTAGAGGATTCATGTCCGGTTCCTCCAATTGGAACTCCAACTTATGAGCTTTATGTAAAACATGGCGTGGCCCCCATTGCATATAATGAAGTATGGATCCGTTACACCAGAAAGGACGGTGTTTTAAAATGGCCCCAAAATGGTAGTTTCGATACAGATATCTTAGACAATTTGGAAGTTAAACTATTTAAAAAGAAAGCCCGGCCGGCGATGTTTGACTCTTTCCGCCTATGGCGAAAGGAAGCCAAACAGAAGGAAATCAAGTTAGCGAAGAAAAACAAAAGAGAGAGAGGTATGTCGGTTATGCAAGCAGCTGTACAATTTAAGGATAATGAGGAGGAACAAATGAATGAGCAGTTACATAGACAGCGTAAACTAGGGATCGATAAATGTTACCCAGTTTTACCGCACCTTCAACAGAATGTGTTAGAAGAAAAGGAGAAAGATCCCCTAATGTCACATCTGCTGAGTTCGCCACCTCCGTATGCGCAGAGTGCTACAGCACCTCCGCAACCCTTGAATGCACAGCCTCCAGTTAATGTGCCGCAAGCCTTCCTGCAGCCGCCAGCTCCTCCTCAACTGGCTCCAGCTCCTATGGTGCAGCCCTCTCAAGGGCCGCCAAGTTCGCTACCTGTCTCTTCTGCGCTTCCTGCGACTTTGCCTAGTACATCAGCTGCCTCCCTTGGCGCTCTTCCTGATACTACCACTGTACCTGTATCTGCACCCGTTTTTCTTCCCTCTGTCTTTCCCCCCGTTCTTGCCTCAACTTCTCCTTCTGCACGACAACGAATAGCTAGTGTAGTCACTAGTTTAATGTCGCCTCTCTTTGGGTCATCTAGTATGACCCCTGGTTCACAGCGTAAGCAGTTGCGTAGTCAGCTGCCTGATTCTGGAGAGAAAGAGGTATTAGACCATATGGCACGTAGGTGGATTGTTTTTTCTTCACTCTATGATGTAGAGTCAGTTGTTAATGTTTTTCACCAATGGGAAGCCCCAAAACAGAGGTATGTGTTTGAGAAAATGTGTGAATTCCTCTGTGAGGAATTGGAAGATCATGGTAGAGACACAAGCTCACAGGAGTTGTGTCGAGTGTGATTTGATTTTGGAAAAGATACGATTGTGGGTCCCGATGTAGATAAAGCAGTTGCGACTTTACTGTCCTTCAGGAATGATGATTGCCATCAGTCATTGTTCGAACAGGAATTACCCGTAGGGAAAAAGGTAAAAGCACGACAATACCCCATGAGAGAAGTCCCTCCGGTATGGAAGGAAGCCGTTGCGGCTGATGCCGGTCGCGGCATTGCTGCCGCTCCAGCTCATTTCCAGCGTGTTTGGGTGCATGTCCCTTGGAAACGATCTGAAGTAATAGCGCTTAAACAGACATTGCCTGATCCCCGTAAAAACCCTGCAGGATATTATAAGGAGCTGTCACAGACGGCAGGATCATGTATCATGAATCTAGCCGACATAGATATGTTGTTTGGAAATGTTGTTCCACAGCCTTTGTGGGGATCAATTCGTAATGTAGATCACGATGCAGAACTAGGTGGCACATGGGCTAATATCATTGCTGCAGACACTAGACAAGTTGGTGGTGCGAAACCTGAGCCCTTAGTAGCAGAACTCCCTGGTAGAATTATCACCTACATGAAAACTTTAATGCCCGCGATGCGTGTGAATTGGGATAAACTATCGGCTTGCAAACAAAAGAAAGATGAAACAGTGTCTGATTTCTTTACAAGGTTTGAAGAAACATTTATTGACCACAGTGGTCAAGATATGAGTACTGAAGGTGGTCAATGATTATTTGTTGATAAATTTGTGCATAATTTGCTTCCCGAGTTGTGTAAGAAGTTAAAAGATTCAGAGAGTTCTTGGGCTGTTTCCTCATCAGCGCAAATACTGGCTACTGCACAGTACTACGAAAATAGAGAGAAGGATGAGAAAGATAAATCAGACAAGAAAACGAAAGAATTAAAAACGAAGGTTCTTTTACAGCAAGCTTACCCGCCACGTGGTGGCCAGAGTAATTATCAGCAACAGCCACAGTTTCAGAGGAACGTGCAAAGGTACGAGTATTCTCAACCACGTATTCCTGTAGGCCCTAATCAATGTTCATATTGCAAGGAAGAGGGTCATTTCAAGTATAGTTGTCCTATTCTGTTACAGCGCGCTAATGGCACTTTTAGCACCAGAGGTAGAGGTGGTCGACAAGCTCCTAGGGGTAGGGGACGCGGGAGTGGTCCCCAGAACGCGCGTCCTCTTCCATCTCAAAATACGATTAATAGTTTTGATCAACAAACAAATGCAACTGGTAGGACAGCTCAGTACTATAACAATGACTATTATACAGAAGATGAAAATGTAGAAAGTAATGATTACTAGGATAGCCGTAGACAAAGAGAGGGAGTTGTTTCAGTGCCAGTGGATCAGAGTGGACCATATGTCAAGGTGACTACAGCGGGTGTGACAGAACCTTTTCTGTTGGATACTGGTGCTGCAAAAAGTTCAATTATGCATTCAAAACTCCCTGGCGCACCTTTGTCTGGCGACACAAATGTTTCAGTAGGTTTTTCTGGCGCCCCGGTTAGGAACCCAATCTCTAGTCCTATGCCCCTTTCTGTTGGACCTTATGAACTGGAAGCACCCCTTATCCTAACGACAGGTTGTGGTGAGAACCTGTTAGGATTAGATTTGTTAAAGAAATTACATGCGACATTATATTGTTCCCCCTCGGGAGTACAACTTACACTGGGTAGGGAAGTGATTTCTCCAATGTATTTGTCAAGGAATGAACTGCCAGCTGAATTGTCATCTCTTCCGGACGCTCTTTGGGCTTCTGGTCTTAATGATGTGGGCCTTTTGAAAATACCGCCATACGTGGTAACTTTGAAAGCCAATGTTAAATTGCCACGCATTCCCCAGTACAAGATCTCTAATGAGGGCGAAAAAGCGTTGCTAGCGATTATCCATGATCTGATTGAAAAGGATGTAATTGAAGAGACAAGAGGTAACGTTTGCAATAGCCCTGTTTTGCCTGTTTTAAAACGTACTGACCCTTCACAGCCACCTGTTTACAGATTTGTGATCGATCTTAGAGAGGTAAATAAGATTGTTGTGCCACAGTTTCCAGTTGTCCCTGATATAACTGCTTTGTTAACTATGATTCCAGCATCCGCTGCTTGGTTCTCAGTGATTGATTTAAAGAATGCTTTCTTTAGCATCCCAATTGCAGAGGAAAGCAGGGACATTTTTGGCTTCAGTTTAGGAGGTCGTTGCTTCCGTTTTAAACGCGCTCCTCAGGGCTACTGTGAAAGCCCATCAATATACAGCCAAGCTTTAAAAGCACAGCTTGATGCAATTGTTTTACCTAGTGGTGCCACCCTTATCCAGTATGTTGACGATTTACTAATCGCAGCGGATACTGAGGAGATTTGTAAAGAAGCTACGGTGTCATTGTTGCGTCATTTGTCTGCCTTCCACCACAAAGTGTCTCTCTCAAAACTGCAATATTGTCGACAAGAAGTGACCTACTTAGGTCATCTCTTTTCGAAGGAGGGAAGGAAACTGACCCCAGAAAGAATTCAGGCCATTGCAAAATTGAGCGTGCCAAGAACACAGAGAGAAGTGCGTGCTTTCTTGGGTATTACTTCCTACTGTAGGCAGTGGATCCCGAGTTTTTCTTTGCTGGCAAAACCTTTAATAGCATTGACATGTAAAGATACACCGAATCTCGTCCCATGGTCTGAAGAGTGTCAGAAAAGTTTTTCTGAATTGCGTGAGGCATTATGTTCAGCTCCTGTGTTGGGCACTCCCGACTACAGCAAGCCTTTTACATTGTATGTTCACGAGAAAGAAGGTTGTGCATTGTCAGTGTTGACACAGTCTTTTGGAGACAAACAGCGCCCATGTGCGTATTTTTCATCGACCTTGGATCCGGTAGCTAAGGCCTTGCCAAGTTGTTTGAGAGCCACAGCGGCAGCAGCTGTCTCTATTCGATAGTCTGCTGGGTTAGTAATGAATAACACGTTAATTGTGATGGTTCCGCATGCAGTGGACACGTTGTTGAACAGGACCAAGACACAACACTTAACTAGTGCTCGATTGTCAGGTTATGAGTTGACACTATTAGCGAGTCATGTACACATAAAAAGATGCAACACATTGAATCCAGCTACTTTATTGCCGATTGCAGCAGACACAGACGAGATTGAACAGCATGATTGTCTGTTTAGAACAGAAGAGGAAACAAAAGGGAGAGTGGATCTTAAAGATACTGCCTTGACTGAGTGTGATGGTACCTTATGGGTGGATGGTTCATGCTTCAAGCTTCCGAATGGTGATACGACTGCTGCATATGCTGTCACGACTTTGCACACGGTTGTTGAGACCGCACGTATACCACATAACTCGGCTCAAGCAGCAGAGCTAATTGCACTTACAAGAGCATGTGTGTTGTCGAAAGGTATGAGGGTGAACATATACACAGATAGTCAGTATGCGTTTGGCGTGGCCCATAGTTTTGGGCGATTGTGGAAAGAACGTGGGTTCCTGACTTCGCATGGAACCAAAATTCAGAATGGTCAGTTGGTGAATGATCTCCTTGAGTCACTGACCTTGCCGCTACAAGTTGCGATTGTGAAATGCATTGCGCACAAGAAAGTTACCGATGATGTTGGTCGTGGTAATGCATTTGCTGATGAAGTTGCGAAAGAAACAGCAAAGAATGTAAATAATCGAATGTATGTTGCAGGCCCTGCAAGATGGGTTGGTGATGTTGGAATGTGTGAAGACACGATAGAGAGCGTGAAGTCCCTTCAAGCTGAAGCCACAGAGAAGGAATTGAGCAAGTGGAGAGAAAGTACGGGTAGATTGGATGAAAAAGGTTGTTGGGTTGATTTGTCAGAACATCAGCGTTGGTTGTTACCCGATGCATATGTGCTTGCAGTGGTGACAATGGCTCATGGAATGGCCCATATTAGTGTAAAAGGGATTTGCAAGTTGTTGGCTCCAGTGTGGCAAAACGCTGGAATTCCCAAATGTGCAGAGAATGTGGTCAAGAATTGCATGGTGTGTCTGAAATACAATCCTGGTAGGGGAACCCCAACTCCAGCTGGTCATTTTGCACCTCCAACGTATCCGTTCGAGGTCTTGCAGCTAGATTTCATCCACATGGAAAGGTGCAACAATTTAAAATATGTACTCGTTGTTGTCTGTGCCTTCTCGAAGTGAATAGAAGCATACCCTTTAAAAGACAATACCGCCTTGTCCACAGCTAAAGCCCTTGTCAAAGAATTTTTTCCTAGGTTTGGAATGCCGAGAATGGTCTGGAGTGATAATGGGAGTGAATTTGTGGGTCGAGTGATGAAAGAAGTATGTGAGGGACTAGGCATTAAACAGAAGTTCCACGCTGCAAATCACCCCCAATCAGCTGGGCTAGTAGAGTGCTACAATGGCACTCTGAAACTTAAATTGGCCAAAATCCAGGCGAGCTCCGGTCTTAAATGGCCTGACGCTCTGCCTTTAGCACTCCTATCAACAAGAATGACTGTGCATTCACGAGTGGGACTTAGTCCCTATGAGATCATTTTTGGCCGGCCAGCCAACATATGGGGTGTGCCAAGACCAACAAAATTCAGTGAAATCGAACATCCAATACTGCTTGACTATCTGTATGAATTGACGGCTAAATTGCGTGTTTTATTCCAACAGGTGCACGATACTCTGCCGCAGGCCTCTGAAGCTCCAGGACACCCTATCGACCCTGCCTCGTGGGTGCTTATTAAAAACTTTCAACGAAAGAACAATGATGAGCCCCGTTGGATTGGCCCTCACCTCGTGCTTCTATCGACAAGATCAGCGGTTCGAGAGAGAGGGAAAAAGAATTGGATACACGGCGCCCACTGCAAACGGGTCCCTTTGCCTCTATCATATGACCGGTGGGTCCAGGAGGGTATCGCTGATTCTGAAACTGACACTGTCCCCCGTTTTGTGCCATTTAGTGATGCACATGTAAAGGGAACAACTTCAGAACGAGAAAGCGACGATATTTTGCAGGAAGCTGTGCCACCGTCAATTCGAACAGACACCACAGAGCCTGAACTCTTGTTTCAAGACCAGACAGTACCTGGCCGAATTCGCTATAACTTGAGGCCAAGGCCTATGGACAAATAAAAATTCCCTTCCCTTACTATTTTTTGATATTATAGCTCTCCCATCTGAAGGACTTTTTGAGTTTTGTTTTTCGAACCACCATCCGGGTTCAGCTGCAGGGTCGCGGTGCCAAGACTTCGGGGTACAGGCCGAAGACGTTAGGTCAACGGTTCAGGTTGGTCTGGGGCGTTCCCTGGACTGACAGGCGTACTCCTTAGCAGAAGATACTCACCCGCCGCGAGCGGCACGATTAGAGGATGGAGTTTTTCAAGATGGAGAGACACGCTGAGGAAATGAACTTTAAGACCAAAATATGTAAAATAATGAAGAGCAAACGTTTTGTACTACTATGTCTGTTTATACTATTTAGTATGATAGTGTTTACTGTAGGTTATGTATTCTTCTCCTCTCAAGGGCCATTTGCACCCACTGTACAGCCTATACCTCCTCCTACTCTCTCCTTACACTCTTTCCACCCTCTGCCTGAACACGAACAAGCTAGACGGTCTGAGTTCGTAAACAACTCGTTTATTCAACTTCTGCACCAGCACCAACTAGTTATGAATTCAACCAATTGCTGGGTGTGTGGTTTAATGCCACATACCATTAATAAGGGTATCCCATATCTAGTGCTGCCGTTTAGCTATAATGGATCGTCATGGGCATTCCAGACCATGTTTCTTTTTGCATTAGATGCCTACTCCCCGCGACAACCGCGTTCCATCAGACCTAGCACAAACAATAAGGCCTTAATGAAAGGAGTTTCTGATATGAGCAGAGATATCGACGCATACTCATCTATTCCCAAGGATGAATTGCGAGCTTATGTAGGTTGGAACGCGACGGGGTATAGCATTAGTCTGGGTGAAAGGCAGCGAAAAATTTCATCCCCAATTTGGGTCGTACCCCACATAGGTCGGTTCTGTTTACAAGGTAATGGTCAGAATCCAAGAGCTCAACTGGGGAAAAGTGACTGTACTGAAATGTACACTTTTCCATCACAGTTTTCCCCTGCGTTTTTGGCTGCCAAGGGTACATATTTTGTTTGCAATGACCGAGCATATACATGGTTGCCCCCTGATTTCTCTGGCACATGTTATATTGCAAACTTGCTACCGCCAACATTTACTGCTGCCTCTGATTATTACAAGACCAGAGTTGTGAGAGGCGTTGTTAGTCAGGAGGATACTGCCGGTCAGGAAGCGGGAGACTTTTTTTGGGGTTTCCTGCCGTTTTGGGGACCGATGGTCAATAGTAGGAACCTGAGACAACTGACTCGTGTGGTTGAATCCACTGTCAATGTAACGGCTGGTGCCCTTGGCAATTTGACAGCTGAGCTCCAAGCGGATCGCCTCATGACTTTGCAGAACCGTATGGTTCTAGACGTCATACTTGCAGACCGTGGTGGGGTATGTAAGGTCATCCAATCTAGCTGTTGCATTTTCATACCAGATACCGCTCCAACAGTCTATCAAGCCATCTCCAAACTGCATAAAATATCCGAATCTATCCATGTGGATAAAGGAGATTGGTCATTGACGGGGTGGTTCTGAGAACTGATATCTGCCTGGGGATGGAAGATTCTGATGGTCATTTGAATGATCTTAGCCATTCTTTTCCTGTTCTGTCTGTGTGTACAGTGTGCTCCTGCGATATGTGGCCTCTGTGCTGCATTGTGTGTAAGGAAACCTGTATCGAGGGACGAGCTAAGTAATAGGATGATGCTACAGCAACATCTCCATGACCTTATGAATATAGACCTGGACTCGGATTAATATGAGTGTAGTTATTGCCTATGTAAGGGCAAAAGGAGGGTCTGTGGTACTTTAAATTTTGGGACCACGTAGGAGGCATGGCCCTACCCTGCCTATTTCAGTATCAGCGAACCGCGAATGGCCAATGCAGTATGTACAAGTGTTTTGCATAACGTTTCATTGATAAATTCACTTTGTATACGATATTATACATTGACTTCGTGGGTTCCATTTTGGAGCGGTAGCCATCTTATGGTTGCCCTCACATAGGCTGCGCATTAAGGACATGCACAGGCCTTCAGAACACATGTGCCTTCTATTTGACTTCTCTGTGACCTGTGCAATTTGGCTCCACCGCCCCAGGTCAGTCCAGTCTCACGAGCTCCCCGTCCTACGGCCACCTGTGATTAGCATCAGGGTTTGACACACCATAAAGCCTTTTCATCCCACACAAGCCTCCGGCTAATCTCTTTCACATCTGACTCTTCCTGCTTTATGGCTTGTTTTACAAACAGGAGGTGCCCGTGTTTATTGGGGTCTGCTGGTATCTGATGAGGGATCTGGAGTGTGGGATGGTCATCATGACTCTGCCTTTTCGTTTGTAATGAATACACATGAATGACCATATCGTAAAACGAGGAATGTGTGCCTGAAGCATGATAATTTGTATATAAGGAGAAGGCCGTTTCTGTAAGTTTGAGCAGTCTCCTGAGAACATACCCGTGTGTACTTCTAGGATTGCTGTTACTGGCTGCAGTCAATAATAAAACGATCTTTGACGCCACCGCAAGACTCTGTGTTTCTGTGGTCCAAGACAGGAAGAACTCGAAGTCATAGGGTGCTACCCCTGGCACCGCTGGGTTCCTAAATTACCCAGTACTTCAACGTTAATGTTCTTTTGGAGGAAAAATTTGCCCTACTTAAAGCATCTATTGATAACCTGGCTGTAATTATTGGGTGGGGTCAGTCATTTACCAGGGAATGCACAAATGCCCACTACTTCCAAGCGAGGAGGGGGGGGGCAACACGGGTGTAACAACAAGTAAATCAAGTTTATCGAGTACATCGACTCACACCCCACTCGGAAATCAACCCTCCACTGCCAGTGTTAATACCTCTACAAGTAAGCCTTGTGTGTCATCAGCCCAAAATTTGGCCCGCTCCAACTTAAACCCAGCCACACAGGGCATTGGCACTGAAACCATCAGCAATCAAGCCACCTCTACATGCACTCATTGCCGGCAAGAGAATGCAAGAGGCCCCTGTAGACCTATGGGAGCTGCTCAGAATCCATTGACTGGCAGCTCAAGTAGCAATGTTTTATCCCGCACAAATAGCAATGCCGTGGCAGCTAATCAAGACATCTTGAGCTTGCCGCCTGCTGCATACCCTTATGTGCTGGTCCTAGTAGGGGTACCAACATTAAAACAGGACCAGCACGAGAAATGGGAACAACTGCACAACAAATGTGTTGATTGGCTGTCAAGGTTTAGGAGGTTACAGGTATCTGATTCGAGGGACATCATTATGGTGCGCACAGTTGGGTGGGTTGGCGCATCCGCAAAAAACATCGAAGGGGACTGCATTGTAATTAATTTCCTCAGGCCAGCCTTGGTGAGATACCTGCTGAGGCCTTGTGAGCTTGAAACCCTTAGGAGTACTAACATTTGCCCAGTACCTCTTGGTTATTTTTATAAGCCATACAAAGGGCCTTGTTTCAATGTGTCCCCTCCTGTCTGCGCCGTGAATAGGTTTCAAGCTCTTTCAGGTCTGGACATGCAAGATTGACTACCTCCTCTTGCAGCAGCGCCCACCCCAATAGAAATCCCTCCACACTTAACGGATGCAGAAATAATTGTTTCTGATACTGGTCCCTATAATTCCTTTACTCCTTGCCCTCCAATTCAATCACTGTGGGCAAACCGAGAAAATCTGGTCCCATCGAGATTATAACTGACGAAGCTAGGATGAAAGCTCTCTCATGGAACATAGCTGGGCTAAGATCAAAAAAGGGTGATATCTCCTGGGTACACTTCGTGGCCACTCCCCATATTATAGCCTTACAAGAAACATGGGAGCCCACTGACCACTTTTATCTGGATGGTTTTATATCATTTTGTAAACCCGCCATACAGTCAAACATGGGTAGAGCTAGGGGATGTCTCCTTTTGATGTTTAGTCTTAAACTCTCCTATAACATCAAGTTGATTGACTCCTGTTTGTCCCATGTGCTAGCTGTAGAACTGACAGGGAAGACCTTACCAACACTCCTTGTGGTTAATTTTTATAATTCTTTCACCAGGTCCCACGAGACTGAGCACCTAATGGCACTTGAGGGCTTCTTGGTGACTTACGGGGAAAGTACCGAAGCTTATTTTGATACATTAATTCTGGGAGATTTTAACACCCGTATTTGCCCCAATAATTGTTTAGCAATGCTGGAGGAGGAAGACGGCCTGCAGGAGCAAAACCATTTTGAACATTCTCCCTCTGGTACCTTGTTAGAAGGCATCCTATCAGCCCATAACTTGAATTGCTTACAACAATCAGATAGGTCCGCATCTGTAGCTACTTATATTGGCCAGGGTTGTCATAGTGTAATTGACCATATACTGGTATCCTCTCCACTGATATCAGCTGTAGGAACTCTAAGTGTTACCCAGAATTGTTTTAGTGATCATAACCCTTTGACATTGGATCTCTATCTACAAGCTGTCTTTAAGGGTAGGATCGCTGGCCAACTTACTAATATAAATATTAAGCCTAAAGACCAAGCACGTAGAGTGAGGTGGGAAAGGATAATCCCCGAAAGCTTTATTGATAATCTGTTTACTACCTGTGCCATGGGGCTTAATGTGTGTTCAGACCAGGAATGTCATGCCAGTTCTATTTTGGATGCCTTTGATTCAATCACGAAACAGGTTGCCTCTAATTTATCTACCACGACTAGAATAAGGCACGCAAAACTAAAGAGGTGGTTTGATGATACCTGCATGACTAACCATAAGGAGCTCATGCAGGCTCTCAAGCAAAAACCGAGGGTGGCATTTAAAATTAAATATAGTAGAAAGGCATATACATTTGCAGTACAGAGCAGGAAAAAGCAACTGAGGGAGATGGCTTGGGAGGAGCTTACTGACAAGATCCCTTTGGGATCCTATTCAAAGCATACGGGTACTCCCAGTTTTCATGCATACACCATTCAAATCATCAGCAATCGTAAGAAACCGAAAAGGATAATATAAAACAATATTTTTATTGTAATGTTGCATATAGGTTTTTCTGATATAAAACGCAATATGAGCTGTCTGTTACTTGAGCACCCACATATCACCTGGGGTCACCAAGATAAAGGACAATATGAAATTGGGTTGACCTCGAATTATTTGGTTATAAAATTTGGGGTGTCAAGTCAATAAGATTGGGTCTTCTGTTTCCAATAGTTATTAGAGTCTTTTAGATTGTGTGTTTTTTAAATATAATTGTGATCCATTTTGAACATTTGATGTATATTATTGATGTGTTTTTACGAATTTATTGTGGACACATTCTTTGAGTTTTATATCAGAAAAACCTATATACAACATTACAATAAAAATATTGTTTTATATTATCTTTTTCGGTTTCTTACGATTGCTGATGATTGAATGGTGTATGCATGAAAACTGGGAGTACCCGTATGCTTAAAATAGGAGCCCAATGGGATCTTGTTTTTGACAGAAGTGTCTTATCTGGTGTCCTGTCCCTTTGGCGAGTAGGACCCCCCCTCTCCTAATTTTGAATTTGGGAGGAGCTTAGCCAAGCCAGAGTGCTGGCTAACAGCTCCAAATTTTGGTCTGTTGTTAATAGTCCTCTCTTTGATGATTCACCAAATTCCTGCAAAGACAGTCTAGTTCCCGCAGAGAATTGGGTCCAGCATTTTGACATGATTTACAGTGATGATAACCTCGGGGACTCCGGGGGACAAACCGTTCCCGGATTAGTATGCTCCCCTCTTGTTTTCAACACGGACGAGGTTCACAAAGCCATCATCACAACTTCAGGGGGAAAAGCGCCCGGCCCTGATGGAGTACCGGCTGACCTTTATAAGGCAGACCCAAAATTCTGGGCTAAGATTTTAACACATGTTTTCAACGCAGCCTGTATGTCTGGTTTTCCCTTATCATGGACAAAGGCGGTTATCATCCCCATTTTTAAAAAGGTTGCAAGGGATGACCCGGCATGTTGTAGGCCCATCTCGCTCCTTGACTCCGCAGTTAAATCATGGGCAAAGTAGTCCTGGAGCGTCTAACAGCCCGGCTTGATAGCGCGAACATCCTCTCGACCTTCAATATGGTTTTAGGCAGGGGAAAGGGACCTTGGTCCAATGCCTTAACCTTCACTTGGTGATAGGGAAGTATACTGTCGCCAAGGGAGGGGATCTGCATCTGGCCTTCATGGACCTCACCTCAGCTTTTGACCTTGTCAATAGGGCCAAGCTGTGGCTGATTCTTCGGGACATGGGACTGGATTCTGATCTGATCTCCTTTCTGGCTACCGTCCATGACAATACTACGGCCGCAGTATGCTTTAATGAAGACTGTAGCTTATCCAACTCTTGGGCAGTAAAAAAAGGGGTGCGGCAGGGATGCATTCTGGCCCCTCTGCTGTTCACACTCTACATTAATAAACTAGGGGATTCCTTAACAACCTGCTGCAAAGACATACCAAGAGCTGGCACCAAAATTATCCCCGCACTGCTCTATGCCGATGATGCGGTTCTAGTGTCTAGAACAGCCAGGGGGCTGCAACTACTTTTAAATTGTTTTATAGATTTCATGGACTCTCTGGATTTAATTACAAATGTAAAAAAATTACACACCATGAAAATAGGCTCTAGGAGGGCTAACTAAAGTGTCCACCTTCCCATACCAAGGGGTGCTTATGATGACCAGCGCTCGTGGTGTGCACAACGCACACTTAAAAAGAATGTTTTAGCCAGAGCAGCAGGGGCAACATTAGATTTGGCGAAAAGAATAAGTTTGAGGCCATTCCCTGTGCTCTTGAAGGTCTATAATGTGAAGTGTATCCCCATGACCACCTATGGCAGCGATATTTGGGGTTATAAAGATGTGAAAGAAATACAAGGGGCCGAAAATAATTTTATGCGCAAGCTTCTTTTGGTCCCTGTATCCACCCCAATTTTGAATTTACATGAGGAGTTGGGAGCGGGTTACATCTCAGACCTGATTGCGGCTGCACCACTCCTATGCTGGCTGAAAATTTGGGCTCAACCAAACCCAAACTTAAACCAACTGATTATCCGAGACTGTTTAGCACCGGAGAAGGCATTAAATATCCCCTGGCTTAAATATATCAAGGATCAGACCGAGAATCTTGTCTGTTCCGATCTGTTTTTGTCCCCTACTCCCTTGGCTAAGTCTGCCATTAGAGCGGTTAAACAGCAGTTTCATCAAGCCCTCGGTGAGAAAGTTTGTCACATTGAGCCTGGGCCAGCAGACGCAACCATATTTAACATACATAAACAAAGCTCACCATCTCTTTGTTTTAACGAGATTCCGATTGAATATGGTTTCCTGGTTACTGGCCTTTCCTAAAGGCTACTTTAAACCGGACTCAACAAATCTGTGTCCCTGTGACAACTTCTTAGAGCAAGACACTTTACATATAATGTTCTTCTGCGCTCATTACGACTCCTTGCGCAGGAACTATATTCTTCCATTGCTAAGGGACCGAAATTTTGTGCAAGTAAGGCCGGCACTGGTTTGTCTACAAATGCTAGCCTCTCCTATAGTCTGTGTTGGGGTAGCAAACTTCTTAATTGGGGCCATTAGACTTAGGAATAGGATGATGTTAAACTAGCCCTTGTGGACATGCTGGCAGCACAAATATGTTTATTACTAAATAATGTTATATAATTATAATGAGACTACAAATATTAACTCCCAGTATTCATACTATTATTAACACGTTTGTTCTTAATTTACCCGCCATCACGAAAAGCTAATGTAGGGCTATTCTTATTTTGTTATGCTGTAATTTTCCCTACTAAGGTGAAGTGTGTCATTAAGGGCTGATCTCTTTATAGGAATACCCCTCTTATGAATTTTATAATGATGCCCAAATTGAATCTCTTGTTCCTTTTACTACGTGTTAGTTCGAATTTTAGATTGATTTAATTCATTGTACCAGGCAATAATTGTCCATCTGCTCATTTTGTAACTTTTTTGTTTATAACAGTCAAAAGGGCAGATCATTGTCTTTCTCTGTTTAATATTTTAATGGTTTTTAAGATCATTAAGACATGAACTTTTTATCGGAGTCATATGATGTTTTATACTGTTTTGCGGTGTACTTTTATGGCTCTAACCAGCCGAATAAAGTTAATTCTGACTGACTGACTGACTGACTGAATCTGTACACAAGAAGATGACAGAGAGTAAAATTTTATCACACCGTTCATTGACACTGCACAAGAAAAGCCCCCTCTGCACATCAAAATCACTGCGCCTGGAAAGATCATAGCGTGCACAGATGTATATGTCCATAAGATAACTCTGCAGAGAGGTGGAGCACAGGAGACCAATGTCTACAAGGCCCAGCCTCTCACGAATGTAGCATGACACTTTTTAATGTGGTACCTCACAAACTCGTTGCTTACTAACCGATAGCACAGGCCTCAGGCTTTACTACCGCTGTCTAGACAGCCTAGCAGATTTCACATTTAGACTCTGTGTCATCTCACAGGATACGGATCCAAGCTTTGTGCAAGGAAACTCACTCAACCTGCACTTATGTCACAGTCTCAAATAACAATCCATCAGACCAGTGGACTTTTAAAGTCTCCGCCGTAGGTCTGCCCTTGCGTAACAGAAACTGTACAGACAGCTGATATATTTAATGTTACACAGAAGTGTCAAGCTGTGAATAGCAAACCTGTCCCCCAGGTTAGAGATCTTACAGGCTCAGGATCAGAAAACAGAGTGCCAATGAAGTAGCACAGATCTCGTTGGTCAATGCTGTGGTAACTAAACCTATCTCATAGGTTAAACCTATGTACCAGTTTCATGCTGCATTCCTTACGTTAAATGGTTCTAATAAACTCAGATCTCAGAAATATATTGGAAACCTTGCAAGAGGCCAAGCGATTGGGAGTCTTGCCACAATCTATGAGAGAGGCACAGATTGTCATGCTCCCAAAGCCGGGTAGGGATGTATGCGATCCAGGCTTGTACCTACCCTTGTTAATGCTCGGGGTCGATGCTAATCTACTCACCAAGGTTCTGGAAATGCATCTATGTACTGGTAGAGTGGTAATACATCTGGTTCATGAAGACCAATGCGGGTTCATGCCGGGAAGAGGAACACACATGAACACACGCCGCATCTCACATGTGCTACACAGGCAGCAGATAGCGATATCCAGTCGGCAGTTGTCGCCCTGGATATCGAGAAAGCATTTGACACTATGCGATGGGAGTATTTGTGGGAGGTCTTGAGAAGGATTGGATTAGGTAGTGAGTTCATGGCATGGGTCTGACTCTTCTATTACCAGCCAAGAGCCCAGGTTCGCAGTGGCAGCCTAATATCAGAGAATTTTTCCATTGAGAGGGGCACAAGGCAGGGGTGTCCGCTATCCCTGCTTCTTTTTACCTTGGCAATGGAGCCATTGGCGATCTCGCTCCGACTAGATAGGGCCAGTGGGGTATCGCCACTGAAGGTTGCACCCACGTAATTTCATTGTATGCAGACAATGCACTTCTCTATATTTACCAAGCGGAGGAGGCAGTACCAGCACTCCTGGATATATTAGCCTCATTTGGATTGGCATTGGTCTTAAATATTGATCGCCGAAAGTCAGTCATTTTCCCATTGGTGACACTAGAACGTGGCGATGCCTCGGATCTCCCCGAAGTGGAGTTTGGCTGGGAGAGTGACCACTTTTGCTACCTGTGTATACAGGTGGCTCATTTGCCTGATGCACAATACACACTTAATATTGGAGCGGTTATTACGGGCCTTAGCGAATCAGTCCAGTTCTGGAACAGACTTCCCCTCTCAGTTGTCGAGTGCGTGGCCATGGCAATGATGATTATGCTTCCCCGTTATCTTGACGCCCTCCTTCTGTAGTATTCCAAAATCCACTTTTGACACCTTGAACAGTCTCATAATCTTGTTGGTGTGGGCTGGAGGACGCAGCAGGGTAAAACTCGAGATACTCACGTTAGATGCAGGCTCAGGGGGACTGGAACTCCCAGACTTCAGACTTCACTATTTTGTGGGATTGCTGCAGTATGCAGCACAGTGGTGTGCTGAGAGCTGCAATGTAGAAAAGGCACTGCTGGCAGACTGGGATAGCAGGACAGAACTGCCAAGATACCTTGTGATGGGCTCTCGGACCCTGTAGAATGTTTGTACATAATACGGCAGGTAGCAGAGGCCTGGGAGCAAGTTGTTGCCCAGATTATCCGCAGAGCTCCATACGCTGGCTCACTTCCACTTCTATGGCTGCAGGGTTTCCACCAAATCCAATCCATCATGGATATCACTAAATTGTATGAAGGGGTCTGCACAACAGCTGGGGACATGTATTTGAATGGGACCTTCTTCTCCTTCGACAAGGCGAGGGAGTGTTTTCAGGTGCCAGATGGTTTCTTCCTTCAGAATGTGAAAATATCGCGCACAGTTCGCAAAATATGGACCTCGTTTCCGGATGAGCCGGAGGAGTCACGCACTTTAGCATTGCTCATGACCAGGGGTCGACTAGAGGACTAATGTCATGCATATATAAAGCCGTGAAAGAGGATCGTACGGTTGAGGTATCCATGATAAAAGACAGATGGATGGCGGACTTGCCGTCCCCACTCACAAGGGCGATTAAAAGAGGGCTTTTGCGCAAGTCCCTGAGGTAGCCAGTAATGCAAGGTTTAAGCTCACTCAGTTTTTCTACCTACACCTCACATATTTAATGCCTCAGAGATTAGCACGCTTCAATCCGGTGCACTCCTCGGCGTGCCCCCGATGTAGCACAGACCCAGGGACATTCATACAAATGACCTGGACCTCGAGTGGCGTCAAAGGTGCATGTAAAGAAGCAAAGGAGATTGGAGTGAAGTCTTGGCGGCGACAGTGAAGTCAAGCAGTCTCCTGTCAATTTCAAGAGTGAAACTCAAAAGACTCCAACAGAGGGCTCCCTGAGCATCAAGTGAAGCCTGTCAGCGTTGAGATAAGGTCACACGCCTTGCGTCAAACCTGCGCAACGCGGCACCTCGACTGGGGGGTAGAATAAAAGCTCTAAAGCAGCGCTTCTTCTACCAGCGATGGAGCCTCGTCGGGTGGCAGGCGAGCCCAGTCTCTGAACTGGAGCGGAGATATGAGGGGATATGGCTCTCCCTCTCAGAGAGGAAACTGTCTCCAGGCCCTCTTGAGGTAGCCAGTAACACAAGGTTTAAGCTCACTCAGTTTTTCTACCTACACCTCACATATGTGATGCCTCTGAGATTAGCACGCTTCAATCTGGTGCGCTCCTCGGCATGCCCCCGATGTGTCACAGACCCCGCGACATTCACACAAATGACCTGGACCTGTGTCCACCTGCAATCATACTGGCAGCAAGAGCTCTGGGTGCTAGTAGAGGGTTCAGCTGTGCGAATAGAGGGGTCAGTTAAGCAGCGCTTACTAGGAGTACTTCTGGCACCAAAAAAAGGGAACCTGTATGAGATACAAATTCGCTCTCCTAGGCCTTGTCCTGGCTAAACGTCATATTGCAGTAGATTAGACTCACGCTGTCCCTTCCTAATCTAAGTAGATGGAGGGAGGGCGTGCGAGACTGGGGAGTCACTGAGGAGTGCCGCCTGCAAGTTGTATGTATGGATGAGAATGCAGAGCGTGATCTTAAAGAGTGGGGATATATGTTACAGGGACTGCAGTCCATGGAGCGCCAGTGTGAGAAGTTGGCCTGGCATATGCTGGTCACTAGTTATAGTGGCCACCTTGCACCAGTCCAATTCGACTGTTACTGTAGATAGGTTCAAGACAACCTTTTAAAGAAAGCTATCCTAGTGGTAGCTGTGGAGAGCAGCCTTCAGGCTAAGTCTCAGAGGAATGTAAAGCAGCTTGTTTTACCTTATCATCTCTTGAATTACCAAATGAAAGGACACCACACAGGTATATATATCAAATATATATGTATTTATTATTAGACACACTCTACTAATCTCTTTATGAGATTAGAAGCCAGATACACATTCAAATGTCAACGTTTCACAATAAATTAAGCACAAATATGGCTGGAGCCCTAGGGGAGTACCAGACCATATACTAAAAAAATGGTATAAGGATGTCGACTTGCAAAATGACAAGGCCTAGGGCCTGGGGAATCGCTGGGGCTTCACTACTGCAGTGTTAGCAGGTAAGTAACAGGCCCACGGGAGACGCGTGCAATGTGTGAACACAGCCGTGGGTTCCCTATTGATTACAATGGAGCAAGTCGCGGTTTGCTTTTTAAAGTTTTAGGGTACTTTGAGGAAGTCTACAAGCAAGCCACTTACAAGGTAAGTATTTTGAGGGCCAACACACACTAGGGCACTGGAGTGCACGAGTTACCTCACCCAGGGAAGCCGGGTGCATAGGTGTCTTTTGGTGTCGGGTCGCGTCGCTGTTTTCTATGGAGACCAAAGAAGACTTGCTGCTTGTATCGACTGAAGAAGTGTCCAGTGCAATCTGAAGGTGGATTCAAGATGCAGAAGACCTGAAAATTGAAGGGACAGTGTTCAAAGTCACTTGCCAGTGACCGGTGGCCAGGAAGATGGATGACCCCAGATGTCGGGTGATTTCAGGTCATCAATGGTGTTTTGACTCTTCGCTCACGAGGTCCAGGAAGGATCGACGATGACCAGCAGCTGGATTCGAAGTGTCCCACAATGTCTGCAGCTGATGGCGGTATTGACAATCAGATTTAAGCCAACAAACCTTGGCAACTGCAAGTCTTGTGTACACTGAAGAAAGTCGATGGTGCAGACCAGCAAGGTCTGAGGGACTCACCCAGCAAGGGTGAGTGAGGGCAGGCCTGGAGCAACCAGGAGAGCCCTTTTAGTTGATAAGAAAGTCTTTGGGGGACCCACTAGCCAACAGGCAAGTGATCGCAAAGACGCCTCTTCAAGAAATGCTTCACAGGAGCCCACGGTCACTCGAGACAAGGTAGGCCTCTGATTTTCACTGAAAAATCTGCTGGAGGCTTGGGCCACAAACGGTCCAAAGCACAAGTTCATAGAATGTCGTGAAGGGATTGCACTTGACAATAGTGCATGGTCCCCAGGTATTGCTGTTCCTCAACACTCGTGGGGTCTACTCGCCACAGCTCTGCTGGGGACTCACAATGGCCAACAAGAAGTCAGGAAATCTACCTCCGGGGCAGCAGGGACTTCGAACTCTGGCGGGAGTGGGAAAGTTTGCAACCGTTGATTAAGGTTTTTGGTGCCTGGCAAGCAGCGGAGTCACTCCTTGACTCCAAGGGAGATTCTTCTGTCTTCCAAATGTAGTGGAATATTGAAGGGACAGGATTCTTCTTTGTAGAGCGTCGTCCAGGGTTATCTGATTTGCAATGGCAAAGCTTGCTATCTTATAGTGAAGATAGCGGAGGGACTAGCTCTATGACCACTCCTCTAGGAGGGTGAGGATAGGGGGTGGTTACACCCACTTCCCTTTGTCCAGTTTTGTGCCAGAGCAGGGACAGGTAGCCCCTGAACCGTTTTTAGCTGGCATATGCACAGAGGAGCCTACTGCTCCCCCAGTGCAGGACTTCAAAGCACTCTAGGAGTGTACCCACACAGCTCCAATACACTAAATCCTGTCTGGAAGGTGGTGACACCTCCCTGTGACAGGATGCCTTTTGTTGGGCCTCCTCCACTGCGAGTTTCAGTCAGCAGCAGGAGGACAGCCCAGTGTCTGTGCTGGTGTGTTGGAAACAGCCCTTTTTGCAGGGTTATCCCCAAACTTTTTGCTTCTTCATCCTTTATTTTTTCTGACCCGTGGTTGTTGGCAATAGGACCCTGGGCACTTTACCACTGCTGATCAGTGCTAAAGTGCATATGCTCTCTGTATAAATTGTTATAATGATTGGTTATCCATGATTGGTATATTTGTTTCACCTGTTAGCCCCTAGTAAAGTGCACTGAGTGTGCCAGGGCTGGTGATTCAAATGCTACTAGTGGGCCTGCAGCACTGATTGTGCCACCCACATGAGTAGCCCTAAAATGATGTCTTAGGCCTGCTTGCAGTGCCTATGCGCAGTCCAGGACTGCCATGTCGACCTGGCCAGTGCAACCACTGACCAGGCCGTATCCTTCCCTTTCTGTACATGTCAGGCATCCCTATGGTGGCCCTAGGTACCCCCCTGGGCTGGGTCCAGTGTATCTGAAAGGTAGGGCATGTACTGAGGTGTGTAAAATGCCCTGGTAGTGAATTACAACCATTTTCGTTTTTCATTGCTGAGAGGCTAACTTGCCCATAGGATAGAATGGGGGAGGCTGTTTACATGCCTATCTTCCCATAAGGGCAAGATAGAAAATCCAAGTTTGGTATCTTTGTGTTCAGAATTTAATTATACATCTTTTTAGCAAGATGGTTTTTAAATTCACTGTGTGAGAATAGCACTTTTTAGAAAGTAGCTTTTCTCCTGTTTAACCTTCCTGTGTGCCTGTGTGCTGATTGGCTGACTGGTGTCATGTGATGGGCTAGGTGGCTCCAGGAGTCTGGATGAGTCAGCAGCAGGGTGAATAGGGAGATCTGCTTTAGATGGGTGGGAGGAGTAGCCCCTGGGTTTGAGTAGGGCTGCCTCTGCCAGCACAATGCTGGCTCCACCCCCTGCTGGCCAGGCTGAGGACTCTGCCTCTGCTGGCAAAAAGAAGGCTCCACCTCCTGCTGAGCGTCTAACGACCCTGCCCCTCACTCTGAAAGGAACCAGGTGCTCCAGGGCAGAGCACACCCAGGAACCGGTTTGAGCAGGGGAATCCCCCCACTGAAACACAGAGAGATAAAGACTTGGAGGGGTATAAGAAGAGGACCCCAGACACAGCCGCGGTCGGTAGTAGGAGTACCTGCAGGGGGTGACGTGGGGAGGGGGAGGGGCAGGGTGGGGGGTAGTAAACTATGGATTACGGAGGTTTACAGGTAAGTAAACATATAAATTAATAAAACGAATTTCGTTGCGTGCACTGCATCCCCAAATGCGATGCAGTACGCGCATCGAAATTCGTTTTATTAATTTATATGTTTACTTACCTGTAAACCTCCGTTATCCATAGTTTACTACCCCCCACCCTGCCCCTCCCCCTCCCCACGTCACCGCCCTGCAGGTACTCCTACTACCGACCGCGGCTGCCCAGACACCTAAACTTTAGATCACTTTGGAACTAAGAAGGAACCTCTGCCAAGGAGAAAGCTGAAAAGAACTGAAGAGGAGAAGACTGCCTGCTTGCTGTTTTGCTTTGCTGCCAAGGAGAGGGGAAGGTCTTTGCTGTGTCCCCCTCTTTTGATTCTGATCTCCAAGGGCCTGAGAAGAGCTGGCTCCCTGTTAAGAAGTCCCAGGAACAAAAGGACTTCACACCAGCTCCCCTGGAACTCTGCTGAAGGAGTTCTGACCTGCCTTGGAGTGCTTGCCCAGTCTTGGGGCCTCAGGAGGTCGTTTTGCTGTGATTGGGAGCTGGGAAGCAGAAGCGTGAAAAAGAGTAACTGGTACCCAACGCATCATCCGATTGCGTGTCGCAAGAACGAGAGTGCGAGAAGAATTTCATCGCGGCGTCATCGCAGCACCCGGAGTCCCCGCATCGCCGAGTGCGTCGAGCATCGTTCCGGTGCGAGAAGATTCCTGACGCTGCGAGGGTCGTCGCAGAACCAGTTTGCGGGCCGCACCACTGCCGGTGCGTGAAAGTATCCCGTCGCTGCGTGTGTCGACGCAGAGTCCCGTCCCGTGACGCATCGAGGGTTGCGGCACCAGAAGTCAACGCCGCGCACCGCGACGCATCGAGGGCTGCAGCGCCAAAAGTCAGCGCTGCGCCGCGCATCGCGCCGCATCAAAGATCGTCGCATCGTACCTGTGCGTGAAGCTTCCCCCTAAGAAACCTACGCAACGAAAGCCAAAGTCATCGCATCCTCCCCCTACAGATCGGAGCCGGCGCATCCACCTCTGCTGCGTGAAGCAGGGCTGCTGCAAAGCCTCCGCAAGATCTCAGGAGTATCGCATCGCCTTTGCCATCTTCCTTGTTATAGCTTTTGGGAACCTTATCGCAACTACAGGTACTGTTGGGCACGAGAGTGTCGCATTTTGTGCATTGAGAGTCGCATTGTGCAGGACACTGACTTTTACATCCTGGAGTACTTTCTGCAAACTCTTGAACTATCTTTAAAATAACCTTTTTAATTGTATGTTGGTTTGTCTGTAGTATTTGGTCTTGTGAAGTTTTTAGTAAAGATACCCTATTTTTCTAAAACTGGCGTGGAGTAAATCTGTGGTGTTTTCACTGTGTTACTGTGAGTGTCGGTACAAATACTTTACACATTGCCTTCGATAGCCTAGACTGCTCAGGCCAAGCTACCTAGAGGGTGAGCAGGGGTAATCTAACAGTGTTTCCCCCTTTCCCTGACTAGAAGCAAGGGTCCCTACTTGGACAGTGGTACCTACCCTGCCAACTAGAGACCCCCAGATCTAACATTGGTGGTCAGCGGTGAGGATTGAACTTGTATTTGTACTTGACCCACAGTAATTGGTGTACATCACTAGTTTAAGTGCAGACCACTACGCAACCACATACTGTGTTTTTGGTTCTATTTTTGAGTAACTCTTCAAGAGCATCATGTCTCAGGTGGCAACAAGTGAGAGGGCAGAATTGGAGTTTTCCATTGAGGATTTGTACTCGTACAAAGTCGAGGAGCTCAAGCAATTCTGCAAAGACCTTGGTTGCCCTGTGAAAATCGGATCTAGAAAGGATGTGCTACAAAGAGTCTTGAAGGCCTGGTGGGAGGCCCAAGAGGAAGGTGATGCAAATGAAGAGGATGGTTTTGTTCCCCAAGATCTGCCCGTGGGCAGAACAGTCTCAAGGGCTGGCAGCTCCCATTCCAGTAGGGGGCTCACTCCAGAGGAGTTGGAGGAAAATCAAAGGGTTAGAGATCATGAGTTAGAAGTCATGAGGCTTGATTTGAAGCTGATGGAAATAGAAACCCAGAACAAAGTAGAAGAGAGCAAGAAGATGTATGCCTTGGAAGAATGTAAATTGTCCTTGGCACATGAACTAAGGATGAGGGAGCTTGATTTGGAGCTCGAGAGGCTTGAGGCCATGAGTGTCTCAGCTGAAGAAGAAGAATGGGTAGCTCAAGAAGTGAGCTTTGCTGAGTTGGAGGTGGAGTCCAGCTCAGATGGTGGCAGCAAGATTGTAGTTTCTAGTGCTGAGAGAAAGCTACAAACACCCAGAGATGTGGTACCTGACTTGGAGGAGGGGGTTGACATACACCAGGGGGTTCAGGTTTATGACGTAGTTCCAGTGGAGTGCAGTGTCCCTGAAGTAGATTGGGGAACTGGCACAGGGGACCATATTCCGAGTGGTGGGAGGGACACTCTACTGACCCTAGATGAGAGGTACAGGGAGAGGGGTTCCCCCATGGTAGAAACCTTGGTGTGTGAGTGTGAAGACCGCCCAGAAGAGTGTGAGTTGTGTGACAGAGACAGTCAGATACTGTCTTGCCAATCTCAGGAGAGTGGTGTGGGGTACTTGTGTGAGGCACTGGAGGGTGAGGCAAAAGGTAGCTTGGTTAACAACTGTGGGGGGCTGTGTGATTCATTTGTTGGAGAGCATATTTTAAGTCCCTGTTTTCCAGAGCTATGCCAACACCCGGTGGAGGTTAAGTTCTCTGGTCCCAGAGAGCTTGCGTTGGAGGCAGACCTTTGGTTGGATGCCAGAAGGTCTGGAGAGGCATTGGGGAGTGATCCCAAAAGGGGTGGCCCAGATATCTTCCAGACCTGTGCGGTGGAAGAGGTTCAGTGTAGCCCAGTTAGGTCCCAGTGTAGTGGGAGGGGTGTAGGGGCTCACGTCCTGTCTCAGTGGAGAAGGGGTGAGTGTGGGACTGTGGGTCCCAAGGTGCCCGAAACCCAGTCTCAGGGCCTGGAGGGTTCCTTAAGGGAACACCAGGTTGGGGGCCTATACAGTGCTAGTAGGCCATTTGAGGAGGACCTCCTAGTGTCAGGAGAACCTGGAGCCTCTGTAAACAGAGCTCCAGTGGTTCTGGTGTCTGGCAGTACCGCTCCAGTTGGGAGGGTGCAGAAGTCCAGACTGAGGGGTGAGAGGGGGATGTGTTCCCCAGTGGGAGAACCAGTGGGTCAGGGACCAGCCAGAAGGGCTGAGTCCCCTAGGAGTGACCATGGTGACACCACTTCTGTCCTGGGGGATCTTCGCGCACTGTCAGGTGGACAGGGGCCGGGAGATCTGCGCCAGGCAGACTGTCACGAGACACATGAGTCATGTGTCACCCTTGGGGAGATACTGTGTGAGTCCCGAGAAGTCCTGGCATGCCAGGCGGGTGTGCAACCGCAGGGTTTAGTCCCTGGGTTGGGAGGCCAGGTTCAGGATCTGCCTGACCTGGAGGGAAGGACATCTGTAATCTGTGTCCTGACCGGTTTGGCTTCCAGGGGTACCACTCCTGTGGGGAGGGTACAGCACTCTGGAAGGGGGTGCAGAGGGAAAGAGTCCTCGCCTCTGACCCCGGTGCAACCTGAGGGTTTAGACCCTAGGTTGGGAGACCAGTTGCTGGAGAGAGGTCCTGAACTGGTGGGTGAGTTGTGTTCTGAGGGTGACTCTCCTGGGAGGAGAGGGCAGGACCCCAGAAGGAGAGGTAGGGGGAGGAGAGCCTCGCCCGTGACCTCTGGGCAGCCTGAGGGTACAGACCCTGGGCTGGCGGGCCAGTGTCAGGATCCCCTACCTGACCTGGCAGGAGAGAGAGTGAAGGAAAGGTGCCAGGCACCTGGGGCTACTGCCCCCCATTTTCTGACGCCACAGAGGTTAGAGAGGCCTGACAGGCATGAGGCCTGGCTCTCATCACTGACAGTTGTCAGTGGCCCCTGTGGCTGGTTGTCATGGTGGACAGGGTTGCCCCTGGAAGGGGGGCAGGAGTCACACCCTGGGGGTGGACTGGGCCACACCGTTGTGTTGGCCAGGTGGGTGCTGTCTACAAGTGTGGACACATCTGTGAGTGAAGTCCTGGTGTGCCAGGCAAGTGTTCAACTGCAGGGGTTGGTCCCTGGGTTGGGAAGCCAGGTGCAGGGGTTGCCTGACCTGGAGGGAGGGACATCTGTAAGCAGTGTCTCTACCAGTTTGTCTTTGAGGTGTATCACTCCGAGTGGGAGGGGGCAGACTTCTGGAAGGGGGTGCAGAGGGAGGGAGTCCTCGCCTCTGACCCCGGTTCACCTGGAGGGTTTAGACCCTAGGTTGGAGGGCCAGGTCCAGGGTGTCCCCCCTGACCTGGAATCCCAGTTGCAGGATAGAACCCCTGAACTGGTGGGCGAATGGTGCAGGACACCTGCCAGAGGTGCCCTGGCTATTCTAGAAGGGGGTACCGCTCCAGGTGGGAGGGTACAGAGCCCCAAGGAAGAGGAGGACCGGGTATGGAACAGCCCACCCCAGCCTCCTGTCCAGCCACCGGATACAGGCCCGGGGCTGGTGGGTCAGTGCCAGGTTGTCAGACCCGACCTGACAGGAAAGGGAGTGGACAAAGGGTGCCAAGCACCTGGGGCTACTACCCCCACACTCTGACGCCACAGGGATTTGAGAGCCCTGAGAGGCATAAGGCCTGGGTCTCATCCCTGACCACTGTCAGTGGTCACTGCGGCTTGCTGTCTGTCTGTTGGGACACACCTGTGAGCAAGTTAAGGCTAGGTGCTGCACAGGTGGTGTCCACAGGTGAAGAGAAGGGTTCCACATGAGTTGGCTTGGTGGACCCTGAGAGTATGGATGGAGGGATCCAACCGGGTTCAGGAAGGCGTAGAACAGGAATAGTGCCCTGCTGTTTGGGCCAGTTTCCGTGTTCTATCGCCCTAAGCAGGGAATCCCATCAAGGTATCGCTTGGTCTACCCTGGCTTTAGGCTGGAAGGGGGTTGTGTTGGAAACTGCCCTTTTTGCAGGGTTATCCCCAAACTTTTTGCTTCTTCCTCCTTTATTTTTTCTGCCCCGTGGTTGTTGGCAATAGGACCCTGGGCACCACTGCTGATCAGTGCTAAAGTGCATATGCTCTCTGTATAAATTGTTATATTGATTTGTTATCCATGATTGGTATATTTGTTTCACCTGTTAGCCCCTAGTAAAGTGCACTGAGTGTGCCAGGGCTGGTGATTCAAATGCTACTAGTGGGCCTGCAGCACTGATTGTGTCACCCACATGAGTAGCCCTAAAATGATGTCTTAGGCCTGCTTGCAGTGCCTATGCGCAGTCCAGGACTGCCATGTCGACCTGGCCAGTGCAACCACTGACCAGGCCGTATCCTTCCCTTTCTGTACATGTCAGGCATCCCTATGGTGGCCCTAGGTACCCCCCTGGGCTGGGTGCAGTGTATCTGAAAAGTAGGGCATGTACTGAGGTGATTAACATGCCCTGGTAGTGAATTACAGCCATTTTCGTTTTTCACTGCTGAGAGGCTATCTTGCCCATAGGATAGAATGGGGGAGGCTGTTTACATGCCTATCTTCCCATAAGGGCAAGATAGAAAATCCAAGTTTGGTATCTTTGTGTTCAGAATTTAATTATACATCTTTTTAGCAAGATGGTTTTTAAATTCACTGTGTGAGAATAGCACTTTTTAGAAAGTAGCTTTTCTCCTGTTTAACCTTCCTGTGTGCTGATTGGCTGACTGGTGTCATGTGATGGGCTAGGTGGCTCCAGGAGTCTGGATGAGTCAGCAGCAGAGTGAATAGGGAAATCTGCTTTAGATGGGTGGGAGGAGTAGCCCCTGGGTTTGAGTAGGGCTGCCTCTGCCAGCACAATGCTGGCTCCACCCCCTGCTGGCCAGGCTGAGAACTCTGCCTCTGCTGGCACAAAGAAAGCTCCACCTCCTGCTGAGCGTCTAACGACCCTGCCCCTCACTCTGAAAGGAACCAGGTGCTCCAGGCCAGAGCACACCCAGGAACCGGTTTGAGCAGGGGAATCCCCCCACTGAAACACAGAGAGACAAAGACTTGGAGGGGTATATGAAGAGGACCCCAGACACCTAAACTTTAGATCACTTTGGAACTAAGAAGGAACCTCTGCCAAGGAGAAAGCTGAGAAAGCTGAAAAGAACTGAAGAGGAGAAGACTGCCTGCTTGCTGTTTTGCTTTGCTGCCAAGGAGAGGGGAAGGACTTTGCTGTGTCCCCTTCTTTTGATTCTGATCTCCAAGGGCCTGAGAAGAGCTGGCTCCCTGTTAAGAAGTCCCAGGAACAAAAGGACTTCACCACCAGCTCCCCTGGAACTCTGCTGAAGGAGTTCTGACCTGCCTTGGAGTGCTTGCCCAGTCTTGGGGCCTCAGGAGGTCGTTTTGCTGTGTTTGGGAGCTGGAAAGCAGAAGCGTGAAAAAGAGTAACTGGTACCCAACGCATCATCCTATTGCGTGTCGCAAGAACGAGAGTGTGCGGAGAATTTCATCGCGGCGTCATCGCAGCACCCGGAGTCCCCGCATCGCCGAGTGCGTCGAGCATCGTTCCGATGCGAGAAGATTCCTGACGCTGCGAGGGTCGTCGCAGAACCAGTTTGCGGGCCGCACCACTGCCGGTGCGTGAAAGTATCCAGTCGCTGCGTGTGATGACGCAGAGTCCCGTCCCGTGACGCATCGAGGGTTGCGGCGCCAGAAGTCAACGCTGCGCCGCGCATCGCGCCGCATCGAAGATAGTCGCATCATACCTGTGCGTGAAGCTTCCCCCTAAGAAACCTACGCAACGAAAGCCAAAGTCATCGCATCCTCCCCCTACAGATCGGAGCCGGCGCATCCACCTCTGCTGCGTGAAGCAGGGCTGCTGCAAAGCCTCCCCAAGATCTCAGGAGTATCGCATCGCCTTTGCCATCTTCCTTGTTATAGCTTTTGGAAACCTTATCGCAACTACAGGTACTGTTGGGCACGAGAGTGTCGCATTTTGTGCATTGAGAGTCGCATTGTGCAGGACACTGACTTTTACATCCTGGAGTACTTTCTGCAAACTCTTGAACTATCTTTAAAATAACCTTTTTAATTGTATGTTGGTTTGTCTGTAGTATTTGGTCTTGTGAAGTTTTTAGTAAAGATACCTTATTTTTCTAAAACTGGTGTGGAGTAAATCTGTGGTGTTTTCACTGTGTTACTGTGAGTGTTGGTACAAATACTTTAGACATTGCCTTCGATAGCCTAGACTGCTCAGGCCAAGCTACCTAGAGGGTGAGCAGGGGTTATCTAACAGTGTATCCCCCTTTCCCTGACTAGAAGCAAGGGTCCCTACTTGGACAGTGGTACCTACCCTGCCAACTAGAGACTCCCAGATCTAACATGGTGGCATCCATTTTGTGATGCCAGGGCTCTTTCAGATTTCTGTTGTTTTAGTACAGTGGGTACATGTCGTCCCCTCTAGAAGGGTGGGATCATACTCCCACACCAGTTTCTGGTGTGGGGTGATTCCAAGTTGTTTGACACCAAACACGACATGTTTTGATGCAGTCATTCCAAAGTTAGCATTTCCCGTTGGGTTATAATGCACTTAAGAGTATATGGTTTAACCGCATCCACAAACAGCCACAGAGAATAGACTCTGGCAGCTGCAGAGGGGTCCTGCTCATGCAGAGGCACCCCCTCACGTAGTAAACCAAGCACCATGCCCTCAGGATTGATAGGGCCTGCCGTAGGGGTGGCTGATAGGTTTATATGTGTGTGTATGGTGAGATATAGGAACCTATACCTCAGTGAGGAGTGCTAACACTACATCACACAGGCTGCAGTAGCAGGCCTGTGGTTTCAGATTGGGAATGCTTCCCAGGGGTGGCATAATACATGCTTCAGCCCCTGGTAGGCCTGTGAAGTTGCTATGCCCTAGGTACCTAAGGTACCATATACTAGGGGCTCATAAGGTACCACAGTATCCAATCACTAGTGCATCTAATATGCACACCAAGTCATTTAGAGAGAACAGAGAGACTGGTGACCCTTGACCCAGTCGCTCCTCTACCGCACGGCCCCCGTGTGCCCGGATTCTGCTGCCGCTGCCTGCTTGGCCCTCTTGCTGCCGCCTCTCCTTAGGGCCCCTACTCTCCAGGCTTGCCCTCGCTCTCCCGGCTTGCCCAGGCATGCCCTCACTCTCCGCTTTCCCGCTCTTTCCAACCCCCCTCTGCTCCCCGCCGCTGCTCTCCTGTGGCCCCGCCCCCTTCTCCTATCTCCCGCTCCCTATTCGCCGCCCCGCTCCCGCCTCCCAGCTGCTCCTCCCTCCCACTTCGCCATAAATGGCGGGGACCGCGCGTACGCGCCGATTGTGCGCCGAAGGCACGCCAAAGGCAAGCCCGTCTACGCCCATCCGCGCCTGGACCGCGCCCAGCGCCAGGACCCCTGGCCCCCGATGATGCCAGCCCACATGACGGACTTACGAGGCCGCCACCCTCAACGCACTCAAACCCGGCCGGATCCCCGCCTGCTACCGAGCCACCCCGAAACGCACCCACGGACCCTTCACCTGCCAAGCCTGCAATTTCACCTGCCTCCGGACCTGCACCGCACCTGTAAGGCCAGGCACCAGCAACAACCACCTCAAGTGCATCCTGCTCAACACCCGCTCCGTCCACAGACACGCCGTCGAACTCTGGAACCTGCTCGACACAAGACGTCGCCTTCCTCACGGAAACCTGGATGAACGCCTCCTCAGCCCCCGACATCGCCATAGCCATCCCGGACGGATACAAGATCACCCGGAGGGATCGCGTCAACCAGACCGGAGGAGGCATCGCCATCGTCCACAGGAACACCATCCGCATCACGACCAACTCCGACGACACCCTCACCACCGCCGAGCACCTTCACTTCCAGATACACACCGACCCCAAGACCACCCTCAGAGGCACTCTCATCTACAGACCCCCGGGACCACGCACTCAATTCAGCGAAGCCATCGCAGACTTCATCAGCCCGCACGCCCTCACCTCCTCTGACTACATCCTCCTAGGGGACCTCAAATTCCACCTGGAGAACAACAAGGGCAGCAACACCACCACCCTGCTGGACAACCTCGCCAACCTCGGACTCAAGCAACTGGTGAACACCCCCACCCACTATGCCGGCCACACGCTTGACCCCGTCTTCTCCTCCAGCAAGCACATCTCCTTCAGCCACTCCACCGGACTTCATTGGACTGATCACAGCTGCGTCCACTTCAACTTAAGGAGAACCACGACTCACCAGCACCCGCAACAGGTTCCCCGCAGGAGCTGGAACAAGATCACCGCCGACCAGCTCACCAACTCCCTCAGCCAGAACCCTCCCGCCAGCGCAATGGACCCCATCGAAGCAGCCCTCAACTTCACACAGTGGTTCACCAACTGCGCCGATGACCTCGCACCTCTGAAGAACCCACCCAGCAGACCCGGCAGCAAGAAAGCCTCGTGCTTCACCAACGAACTCAAAACATCCAAGAAAAACTGCCGCACCCTCGAAAAAGCCACGACCAGACTACAGAAAACATGACAGCCCTCAAGAACACCACCCGCATACACCACCAGCTGATCCGCACCACCAAAAGAACAACATTCAAAGAATGACTGGACAACAACACACACCACAGCAAGGAACTCTTCAGCATCGTCAAAGAGCTCTCCAACCCCAGCGCCGAAAACAACGACATCACACCCTCGCAAGACCTCTGCGACTCACTCGCCTCATTCTTCCATCGCAAGATCGCCGACATACACAACAGCTTCGGCGCACAGACCACGCACCCAACCACTGAACCAACGCCCCCCACCACCACCCTCTGCAACTGGACCCCGGTCAGCACCGAAGACACCACCCGCACAATGAACACCATCCACTCCGGATCCCCAACCGACCCCTGCCCCCACCACGTCTTCAACAAGGCCGACTCCATCATCGCACCCCAACTCCGGGACATCATCAACATCTCCTTCACCACCACCACCTTCCCGGAGAGCTGGAAGCATGCCGAGCTCAGCGCCCTCCTGAAGAAACCGACAGCGGACCCCACCGACCTCAAGAACTTCCGCCCCATCTCGCTCCTCCCTTTTCCTGACAAAGTCATCGAGAAGACCGTCAACAAACAGCTCGCCGCCTTCCTCGAGACAAACGGATCCCTCGACCCCTCACAGTCCGGTTTCCGAGCCAACCACAGCACCGAGACCGCCCTCATCGCAGCCACCGACGACATCAGATCCCTGCTCGACAACAGGGTAACAGCTGCCCTCATCCTCCTGGACCTCTCTGCAGCGTTCGACACAGTTTGCCACCGCACACTAATACAGCGCCTCAGCAACACCGGAATCCAAGAGAAGGCACTGGAGTGGATCATCTCGTTCCTCGCCGGAAGAACCCAGAGAGTCCGCCTCCCCCCGTTCCGTTCCACGGCCACCGAAGTCAGCTGCGGCGTACCTCAAGGATCCTCGCTCAGCCCCACCCTCTTCAACGTCTACATGAGCCCCCTCGCTGCCGTCGCACGCCAACACAACCTTAACATCATTTCCTACGCCGACGACACCCAGCTGATCCTCTCCCTCACCAACGACCCCGCCACCGCCAGAGCCAGCCTACACGAAGGAATGAAAGACGTCGCCGAGTGGATGAAGAACAGCCGCCTGAAACTGAACTCAGACAAGACGGAAGTCCTCATCCTGGGATCATCCCCCTCCGCCTGGGACAACTCCTGGTGGCCCCCTGCCCTGGGCACCACCCCCAAGCCAACGGGCCACGCGCGAAACCTGGGCTTCATCCTTGACTCCTCCCTCTCGATGACCAAACAAGTCAACGCCGTCTCGTCATCCTGTTTCAACACCCTGCGCATGCTCCGAAAGATCTTTCGATGGATCCCCACCAAAACCAGGAAGACAGTCACCCAGGCACTCGTCACCAGCCGACTGGACTACGGGAACACCCTCTACGCGGGAACCACAGCCAAACTACAGAAAAGACTCCAGCGCATACAGAACGCCTCCGCACGACTCGTCCTGGACATCCCCCGCCACAACCACATCTCCGCCCACCTGAGAGACCTGCACTGGCTCCCCGTCAGCAAGAGGATCACGTTCAGACTCCTCACCCACGCACACAAGGCTCTCCATGACCTGGGCCCCAAGTACCTCAACAACCTCCTCACTTTCTACACGCCCACCCGCCAGCTGCGATCGACCAGCCTTGCCCTCGCCACCGTACCACGCATTCGTAGAGCCACCGCCGGAGGAAGATCCTTCTCCTTCCTGGCGGCCAAGACATGGAACTCCCTCCCCATCCACCTACGGCTGACCCCGGACCATCTCTCCTTCAGGAAGCAACTCAAGACCTGGCTTTTCGAGCAGTAACGGACCCCTCCCCCCCAGCGCCTTGAGACCCTAGCGGGTCAGTAGCGCGCTATATAAATTGATTGATTGATTGATTGACTGGGGCCCTGATTAGCAGGGAGCCAGCCAGAATATAGCTAGAAACCAGTGTATACATCAGAAAAAAAGTGGGGGCAATATAAGTGCAGATCCTACTCTCCTACACAACCACCCCCCCAAACGCAGGGACATTAAACTAACCTTGACCAGTTGAGTCTTCATGTTCTAAGTGGAAATACCTTGAGAGTCCATCTGCATTGGCATGTTGGGTCCCAGGTCTATGTTCCACTGTATGGTCCATCCCCTGTAGGGAAATGGACCACCTGAGCAATTTAGGATTGTCACCTTTCATCTGTTTGAGCCATAGGAGGGGCTTGTGGTCAGTCTGAACTATGAAGTGAGTGCCAAACAAGTATGGCCTCAGCTTCTTCAGGGTCCACACCACAGCAAAGGCTTCCCTCTCTATAGCTAGGGGTCAGCCTTCTGCTTATGAAAGCTACTGACTGGTCTTGACCTTCATCATTAAGTTGAGACAGTACAGCTCCCACAACCAGCTCTGAAGCCTCTGTTTGAACAATGAACTTTTTTTTGTAATCTGGACTCTGCAAGATGGGGGCAGTGAACATTGCCTGCTTGAGGTCATCAAATGCCTTTTGACAGCTAGCTGTCCACTGAACCTTTTTTGGCATTTTCTTAGAGGTCAGATCATTTAAGGGGGTCACTATAGATCCATATCCCTTTACAAACCTCCTATAGTACCCAGTCAGGCCTAAAAAGGCTCTAACCTGTGTCTGGGTTGTTGGAGCTACCCATTCCATGATGGTTTGGATTTTGCTCTGCAATGGTTGAACCTGGCCTCAACCTACAAGGTGGCCCAGGTACACAACCTGACTCTGCCCTATCTGGCACTTAGTGGCCTTGATAGTGAGGCCTGCTTTTTGCAGGGCCTCCAAAAAATTTCTGAGGTGGACCAGGTGATCCTGCCAGGTGGAACGTGAGACAGCAATATCATCCAGATAAGCTGAGCAATATGTTTCCATACCAGTCAGAACTTTATTCACCAACCTCTGAAAAGTGGCAGGTGCATTTTGTAACCCAAAGGACATTACCACAAAGTGATAGTGCCCACCTGGGGTTGAAAATGCTGTTTTGGTCTTGGCATCATCAGCTAACTTGATTTGCCAGTAGCCAGCTGTTAGGTCAAATGTACTCAGATACTTGGCTGAGGCCAAAGTATCAATCAGCTCATCTGCCCTTGGGATAGGATAGGCATCAGTCCTGGTGACTGCATTGAGGCCCCTGTAGTCTACACAAAACCTAATTTCTTTCTTACCACCCTGGGTATGAGGCTTTGGTACTAGGACTACTGGGCTAGCCCATGGGCTATCTGAAGGCTCAATTACACCTAATTCCAAAATTTTCTGTACTTCAGTCCTGATACAATCCCTGACATGGTCAGGTTGCCTGTAGATTTTACTCTTTACAGGCAGACTGTCTCCAGTGTCCACCTCATGGGTGCACCAGGAAGTCTGACTTGGGGTCAATCTAAACATATGTCTAAACTGTTGCAGAACTTGCCTGCATTCAGTTTGCTGATGCTCAGTGAGGCTGCTTGCCAAAGCAACACCATCAACTGACCCATCATCAGGGTTCTGTGAGAGCAGGTCAAGGAGAGGGTCACTCTCCTCCTCCTGGTCCTCATCAGTTGCCATGAGCAAGCCCATGTCAGCCCTGTCCACATATGGCTTAAGTCTGTTGACATGGAGCACCCTAAGGGGGCTCCCGGGAGTTCCAAGATCCACCAAGTAGGGGACTTCTCCCTTTTTCTCAACAATTGTATGGGGGCCACTCCATTTGTCCTGGAGAGCTGCTGGGGCCACAGGCTCCAACACCCACACTTTCTGGCCTGGCTGATAAACAGTCAGGACAGCCTTTTGGTCATGCCAAGCTTTTTGTAATTCTTGGCTAGCCTCAAGGCTTTTAGTTGCCTTCTTCATGTACTCTGCCATCCGGGAGCGGAGACCAAGTACATAGTCCATCACATCCTGTTTGGGAGGTTTGAGAAGTAACTCCCATCCCTCCTTCACCAAACATAATGGTCCTCTAACAGGGTGCCCAAACAGAAGCTCAAAAGGGCTGTAGCCAACCCCCTTCTGTGGAACCTCCTTGTATGCTAACAGAAGGCAGGGAAGTAAAAGGTCCCATTTTTGCCTAAGCTTTTCTGGGAGGCCTTTAATCTTTCCATTTAGGGTTTTGTTGAATCTCTCAACTAACCCATTGCATTGTGGGTAATAGGGAGTAGTGAATTTGTAGTTGACACCACACTCTTTCCACATTGCTTTTAGATATACTGACATAAAGTTTGTACCTCTGTCAGAGATGACTTCCTTAGGGAAACCCACCCTGGAGAAGACTCCAATGAGGGCCCTTGCTACCACAGGAGCTGTGGTAGTCCTTAGGGGTATAGCTTCTGGATACCTGGTGGCTTGATCCATTGCCACCAGTATACATCTGTGCCCAGATGCAGTTGGAGGGTCAAGGGTAGCAACAATGTCAATCCCTACCCTAAAGGAAACCCCCACCACAGGTAGTGGTATCAGGGGGGCCTTTGTTGTGCCACCTGACTTGCCACTCGCTTGGCAAGTGACACAGGAGCGACAAAACTCCTTGGTGTCCTCAGACATGTGTGGCCAATGAAAATATGGAACAAGCCTGTCCCAGGTCTTGTTTTGGCCCAAGTGTCCTGCCAATGGGATGTCATGTGCTAGGGTCAAGAGGAACCCCCTAAACTTCTGAGGTATTACCAGCCTCCTGGTGGCTCCAGGGGTAGGATCTCTAGCCTCAGAATATAGGAGCCCCTCATCCCAATAAGCTTTATGGTACCCACTAGCACTCCCAGCAGCCTCAGCAGCAGCTTGCTGTCTAAGGGGTTCAAGAGAGGGGCAGCACTGTTGCTCCTTACTCAGATCTTCCCTGGAAGGTCACCCTGCCCCCAAGAACTCAACCTGATCAGGCTCAAGTCCCTCTTGGGCAGTTCCTTCTTCAGGATCTGCTTCTCCTCCCTTAGGAGGGGAATCTGAGATCTGAGACAGAGGGGAAGGCACAGCCTTATCCCTACTGCTCCTCCTCTTGGGTAGCATCTGGTTCATAGTTTCAGGATCCAGAGCTGGTTCAGCTTTATGCATTTTGGCTTGTGACCAGGTCACAGCAAATACCTCTGCAGGTATGCCCAACATCTCAGCATGAGTCCATAATTCTACTTCAGACCAGACTGAGGTCTCCAGATCATTGCCCAACAAACATTCGACAGGGAGGTCTGCACTGACTACTACCTTTTTGAGGCCAGTTACCCCTCCCCAGGAGAAGTTCACAACTGCCATGCTATGGTTGGTCCTGACATTGCTTGCATTGGTCACCTGGTACATTTCACCCAGGATGATCTGTGCAGGGTCCACTAGATCCTCTGCCACCATGGTGACACTAGCACCTGTGTCCCTGAATGCCAAAGCCTGTTTGCCATTTATGATAGGCTGCTGTTTGTACTTGCCCACATTACTGGGACTCACTAGGAAGGACATATCAAGGTCTCCCTCACAAACTAGCAATGCCTGTGTTGGTACTCTGACTAGGCCAGAGTCCACATTAGAACCCAGGGTCAACCCTACTACACCTTTATTCTGATTACCACCTCCACCAATGACTGCACTAGGGGGAACAGTTGCCTTAGGGGCTGGAGTGGAGGTGGTTTGGTCTTTGGACTTGGTACAATCAGAAGTCCAGTGCCCTTTCTGTTTACAGAATTTGCACCAGGGCTTCTTTTGGCCTTTTCCCTTTGTAGACTGTGAATCCCCACCAGATGCAGATTTTTGGGGCCCTTGTGAAGACTTCTGGTCTTTTGACTTATCCCCACCTTTATCTGAGCCTTTAGGATCTTGCTTCTTGGTGTCACCCCCTTGGTTCTGGGTTTTCTGCCTCACCCTGGTTCTGACCCATTTGTCTGCCTTCTTTCTTAGTTCTTGGGGAGAGGTCAGATCAGAGTCTACCAGGTACTGATGCAACAACTGGTTTTGGCAATTATTAAGGATCTGTTCTCTCATCATATGATTATACAATCCCTTAAAATCAGTAACTCTACTACCAACCAGCCAACCCTCTAGAGCCTTGGTTGCACAATCAACAAAGTCAGTCCAATCCTGAGTCTGTGCTTTCTGGGTATCTCTGAATTTCAACCTGTACTGTTCAGTGGTTAAGCCAAACCCATCTATTAATGCACTCTTCAGGGCTTCATAGTCATTAGCATCCTCCTCTCTAACAGTGAGGAGCTTGTCTCTACCTTTATCAGAAAAGGAGAGCCACAAGATTGCTGCCCACTGTTTCTGGGGGACCTGCTGAACTTTACAGGCCCTCTCCATAGCAGTTATCCACTTGTGGATATCATCCCCACTCTGGTAGGGAGGAACAACCTTGGACAGGTTCCTATGGTCTGGAATATATTCTCTACCTCTAGGGACACTGTTGCTGCCACCAGGGGTATCTAACCCCTCTTTTCTAGAAGCTCTCTGGAGCTCAAAGGCTTCTCTATCTACGGCTAATTGACAGGTTCTAAGGGTAAGCCTAGCTTTCTCATACTGGAACATCTCGTGCCTTCTGTCAGAGGAGGTCTCTCTGGGAAAGTATGAGTTCCTCTGATGGACAGAATCCTTGTCAGAGTGATATGAGTGGTTAGATTCCCTTGATAGGGACCTAGGCCTCTCTTCCACTCTGTCAACTCTCTTAGGGAGAATTCCTATGTCCTGTTCAGACCTTTCTGGGGCTGGCCCTTCAATCACAGACTCCAGGTCATCTTGATTTTCATCATCAGACCCAGAGACTATGGCTGACCCACCCCCTGATCTAGATCCACTAGCTCCTATAACTAGTCTAAGATCATCTGCTACTAACAGATCTATCAGGTGTAGGGCTGAGGGACTCCGTCCTAGCTTCAGGTGTCTTTCAACACACATGGCCTTCAGGTCAGTGTAGGCCATGTCCTTGTACTAAGGCTAGGTGGACCCATTGGCTCCACCTTTTAAGGACATTCTAGTGTTGTGCAGTGTTGTACTACCTACACTAGTTTGAGGCCTACTGAACCTAACTTGAGCTGTAGCAAGGGTGTACTATCCCTTCACAAACAGCTCTAAGTTCAGTAGAACTTATTGATACTAAGCTTGACTTTATATGTACCTTGAGTACCTTTTAGTGGTTTTCAGTTAGTAATTCAAATAGAGATTTTCTGGTAAAACAATGGCAAGCTGTAATCCCACACGCTGCCCACCAATGTTAGAAGTTGGCCTGGCATATGCTGGTCACTAGTTATAGTGGCCACCTTGCACCAGTCCAATTTGACTCTTATGGTAGATAGGTTTAAGACAACCTTTTAAAGAAAGTTATCCTAGTGGTAGCTGTGGAGAGCAGCCTTCAGGCTAAGTCTTAGAGGAATGTAAAGCAGCGTGTTTTACCTTATAATCTCTTGAATTACCAAATGAAAGGACACCACACAGGTATCTATATCAAATATATATGTATTTATTACTAGACACACTCTACTAATCTCTTTATGAGATTAGAAGCCAGATACACATTCAAATGTCAACGTTTCACAATAAATTAAGCACAAATATGGCTGGAGTCCTAGGGGCGTACCAGACCATATACTAAAAAAATGGTATAAGGATGTCGACTTGCAAAATGACAAGGCCTAGGGCCTGGGGAATCGCTGGGGCTTCACTACTGCAGTGTTAGCAGGTAAGTAACAGGCCCACGGGAGACGCGTGCAGTGTGTGAACACAGCTGCGGGTTCCCTATTGATTACAATAGAGCAAGTCGCGGTTTGCTTTTTAAAGTTTTAGGGTACTTCGAGGAAGTCTACAAGCAAGCCACTTACAAAGTAAGTATTTCGAGGGCCAACACACACTAGGGCACTGGAGTGCACGAGTTACCTCACCCAGGGAAGCCGGGTGCATAGGTGTCTTTTGGTGTCGGGTCGCGTCGCTGTTTTCTATGGAGACCAAAGAAGACTTGCTGCTTGTGTCGACTGAAGAAGTGTCCGGTGGAATCCGAAGGTGGATTCAAGATGCAGAAGACCTGAAAATTGAAGGGACAGTGTTCAAAGTCACTTGCCAGTGACCGGTGGCCAGGAAGATGGATGACCACAGATGTCGGGTGATTTCAGGTCATCGATGTTGTTTTGACTCTTCACTCACGAGGTCCAGGAAGGATCGACGATGACCAGCAGCTGGATTCAGAGTGTCCCACAACATCTGCAGCTGATGGCTGTTTCAGCAACCGGATTGGAGCCAACAAGCCTTGGCAACTGCAAGTCTTGTGTAGACTAAAGAAAGTCGATGGTGCAGACCAGCAAGGTCTGAGGGACTCACCCAGCAAAGGTGAGTGAGGGCAGGCCTGGGGCAATCAAGGGAACCCTTTTAGTTGATAAGAAAGTATTCGGGGGAACCACTAGCCAACGGGCAATTGATCGCAAAGACGCCTCTTCAGGAAATGCTTCACAGGAGCCCACGGTCACTCGGGACAAGGTAGGTCTCTGATTTTCACTGCAAAATCTGCTAGAGGCTTGGGCCACAAATGGTCTAAAGCACAATTTCGTAGAACATCGTGAAGGGATTGCACTTGACAATAGCGCATCGTCCCTGGGTATTGCTGTTCCTCGTCACTCGTGGGGTCCACTCGCCACAGCTCTGCTGGGGACTCACAATGGCCATCATGAAGTCTGCAAATCCACTTCCGGGGCAGCAGGGACTTTTAACTCCGGCGGGAGCGGGAACGTTTGCAACTGTTGATTAAGGTTTTTGGTGCCTGCCAAGCAGGGGAGTCACTCCTTGACTCCAAGGGAGATTATTCTGTCTTCCAAAGGTAGTGGAACGTCGAAGGGCCAGGATTCTTTTTTGTAGAGCGTCATCCAGGGTTATCTGTTTTGCAATGGCAAAGCTTGCTATCTTATAGTGAAGATAGGGGAGGGACTAGCTCTATGACCACTCCTCTAGGAGGGTCAGGGTAGGGGGTGGTTACACCCACTTCCCTTTGTCCAGTTTCATGCCAGAGAAGGGACAGGTAGCCCCTGAACCGGTTTGAGCTGGCATATGCACAGAGGAGCCTACTGCTCCCCCAGTGCAGGACTTTAAATCACGCTAGGAGTGCACCCACCCAGCTCCAATACACTAAATCCTGTCTGGAAGGTGGTGACACCTCCCTGTGACAGGATGCCTTTTGTTGGGCCTCCTCCACTGCGAGTTTCAGTCAGCAGCAGGAGGGCAGCCCAGTGTCTGTGCTGGTGGCATCCATTTTGTGATGCCAGGGCTCTTTCAGATTTCTGTCGTTTTAGTACAGTGGGTACATGTCGTCCCCTCTAAAAGGGTGGGATCATACTCCTACACCAGTTACTGGTGTGGGGGTATGATTCCAAGTTGTTTGACACCAAACACAACATGTTTTGATGCAGTCATTCCAAAGTTAGCATTTACCGTTGGGTTATAATGCACTTATGAGTATATGGTTTAAGCACATCCACAACAGCCACAGAGAATAGACTCTGCCAGCTGCAGAGGGGTCCTGCTCATGCAGAGGCACCCCCTCACATAGTAAACCAAGCACCCTGCCCTCAGGATTGATAGGGCCTGCCATAGGGGTGGCTGATAGGTTTATGTGTGTGTGTATAAACATGCTTCAGCCCCTGGTAGTCCTGTGAAGTGCCTATGCCCTAGGTACCTAAGGTACCATATACTAGGGGCTCATAAGGTACCACAGTATCCAATCACTAGTGCATCTAATATGCACACCAAGTCATTTAGAGAGAACAGAGGGACTGGGGCCCTGATTAGCAAGGACCCAGCCAGACTATAGCTAGAAACCAGTGTATACATCAGAAAAAAAGTGGTGGCAACATAAGTAAAGATCCTACTCTCCTACAGCCAGAATAAGAGGGAGGAGGGCTCAACGCAGACGTCGTCATGCCACCCCTTCCCGTACCCATTGAATGGAGAAAACTCTCACTTTCACATATAGAAATAGCATTCACAGAGAGCAGAAGAGCTCGCCACCTCTGTCCTCTGAAACCTCTGTCTGCCATTTGATAGTCCTGCTCTAGATGTCCTGATTTTCTATTCCCTATAGAATGGGTTCCTCCTGCCACCGATTGCTGCCAAGGATCTTTGTGTTGTTATTTTTATTTCCTTACTACAAGTTATGATACGTATTGCTGCACACTTTTATCCTGGATGGGAAAGGCTTTATATACTGTATAGTTATGTGCCCAGCAATGAAACTACTGAGGGGAGCATACAACACCCAAGTATACTGCTGAGACATAACACGCTAACGATTAGCCCACTGTTGATACATTGTAAACTGTAAGGTCAACATGCAATGTGATATCTGAGATCCTGGCCGAAGGTGAGCTGGGTCGGGACCCAGTCAGCAGTGTCTCTCTGGATGGGGGAGAGCCCTTGATAAACGAATGAATGTATGAATGAACGGGCATTTATAAAGTGCACAGCTACTCAACAGAGTGTCCACGTGCTGATGAGAGAGAGTGCGAGTTAAAGCGACCTGGGTGCAGGGGGGAGGAGTCCTGAGTGAAGCCTGGAGAAAAGGAGCAGGATTCTTCATTTCCCTGGTGCTCCTGCAGCCGCCCTGGAGAGTGTGTGCTCTCCCGTACATGGGAAAGTGGCAGTGGCCCTGAGCCCCTCCAAGGAGAGTGGCTGTGTCCCCCGCCCGCTGGCCCCATAAAAGAATGGAGTGCATTACATGGTGAACCGGGGGGAGCATCAAGAATGCTAGCCTGAGAACGGTGTGGGCACGGATGAACCCTGGCGAACGGCACTCTGTACTGGCCGTGTCTTGATTGAGGCTGAGTAACTGGGATTGACTGCTGGATTGTCCTGGGGCTCAGTGAATGAAAATCGGGGTGGGGAGTGCCTCGAGCTGGGTGTAGCGTCGGATTCCGCACTCCCACACGTGCTCTCAAAGACCCGGAGAACCAAACAAAGGTAAAAGTTGAAATCCAGTTACTTCATTCGAGAGGACAGACAACCACAATGAGGAAAGCCGCCAACACCAGGAGAGGAAAGCCACCAACATCAGCTCTTGCAGGGGGAGGGGTGGAGGCGGGGGGGTTGACCCGTGCAAGACTCCCACTGCGCGGAATTAGAAGTTGCTTGCTGGTGGGGGCAGAGGCTAAGCCCCCAGTCACACAGAGGCAGGAAAGCAGCCGGCAGTTTTTGCGCTGGGGGCCCATAGTTGACCCATGCAGGGCTCCCGCTGCGCCCGTCAGGAGCAGGAGGAGGGGCGGGGCCACCCCATTTGGCTTATATTCCTCTGTGCAGCAGAATAGATATTACCTGCCCCGGTGTAATACACAACCCAGGATAAGGATAAGGTACTGTCTTTCTGTGACTTATTTTTCTTTGTGACTGTAACATTTCTCTGTCTCGCTTGGATATCCATTGGTGATTTCTACTTGGCAATATTGTGCTGGTTTCTAGTTTGTTAGGGGAACAAATGGTGTTTAAAGGTGCTGCAACCATGGGAAAAAAGAAAGGACCTTCCACCAAACCTCTGCCCGTTCTGCTGCCCCTTGTGTATCTACCACAGAAGGTTTTCTCCACCAGGCAGTGGGGGCTGTGTCTAAAGAAATAGAGTTGGATGAAAAGAGGCTCTCGTTGGACAAGGATGCGTCCCTTGCATCCCCTCATATGTCACCTACTTGCTTCAGATCGGAGGGCTCCCCTCACGGCCGGAGACGGTTAAGGGATCGCGAGAAATATCTAGGGAGGGGGGGCTAATCCTGGCATGGACAGAGCTATATTTTCCACCACACCAATTATCAGCCCGATGCGGAAGCAGAAACAGAAGGCTTATGTGCTCATCCAGGCAAATATATGACGTGACAACGCAAACCATTACAACGCATGCTTTTACAAAGCGGTTTTTAGATCGGAACTACCATTACATTGCATGATTCTACAACACATACCATTGCAAAGCATTTTTTAAACTACCATTACAATGCATTCCTTTACAACGCATTACATCACAACACATAATACTTTTAGTGCAACAGTAGGGAAAGTGTTGGATAGCGTAGGGGTAAAAATTACCATTCCCCCTCCAGTGAGTGCAACAGTAGGGAAAGTGTTGGATAGTGTAGGAGTAAAGATTACTATTCCCAACTGCCCATAAACCCTAAAACTTAAATTACAATGCGTTATGATGACATGCATTGTAATGGCATGTGTTGTAATGGAATGCGTTGTAATGACATGCGTTGTAATGGCATGCCTTGTAATGGCATGCGATGTAATGGCACTTGCGTTGTAAAAGTTGCATTGTAAAAGCATTGCGATGTAATGGATGTTTCCCCTCCGGGCTCCTGTTGAGGCTCTCCTGGTGGTTCGACCCATTTTGTAACTCATCTGGAGAAGAGGGGGGCTCTTCCCTTAGGCATGTTTCGATTGGAGACTCGAGACATTGCTAAATAATAAGTTGTATCAAATCCTGCTTAAAATTTCTCACATTGAAGATAGGGTTTCTGAGTTATTAGCTCGTAGCATAGCTGCTCCCCCACGCCCTGGCCGGGAGTCACAAAACCCTAAATGGTTTGATAGGGATTGCTCGAGAACCCTGCACCACCTGAAAGTGGCCTTGAAGCAGTCACCGAGGGTCGTGTGGAAATATGGATTTTTCTGATCAGTTATGTCCCCTATCTTGGACCCCAACGGTTTCATGTATGAATCATAAGTACATGTATGTTCCCTCCAGTTCCAGTTATGAAGACGCAAACACATGTGCGTCCACCGTCAACATGTCCTCTTTCAGATCCGCTATGAATAGGCCGGATATTCCATTCCTAAGTATGAAAGGCCACCGGCTTTATATGGTTCACTTATGCCATTTTACAGTCCAGGCAAGTAGGCCCTGATTCTGTCATCGAACTCTTCTTGCCTTCTGCCTCTGAAAGCTCCAGTCTGAGCCTGCATCTGTGACCATGAACTTTGTCTCATTTCCTGCGCGGCTCACGAAGCCTGACATCAGCCTATTGCCTGCCAAAAACTGTATTTCACCTTCGAAGTTATCTGCTCCGTTCCCTGCCCGATGCATTCCTGTCTAGTAGTTTAAGTAAACATTCTTCCAGCTACCGAGCAAAGGCCCGGCTTCTCTGTCTTTATGCAAGTAATTCATAGCCCTATTACTATGGAAGATTTCCACCCACGCATCTAGTGTAGACACTTAGACGCTTGTACACGTACTAACAGTCAGTATAGTCAGTATAGAATAAGATTCTACTCTAAGAGACCTCTCTTTTGGATAACATAGTTCTTTAAACATAGGATGTTAGATATGATTTGGGATTAGGTTGTCTTGACCCTCCAGACTTCTGTCGCCACATGTAGAGCTAAATGTCAAGTCCCCTTCACCCCCTAGTTGCACGTCAACCACACGTCATGCTGCTGCGCGTGCATTTCTGCCAAGTATTTCTGCTGACATTGCGAAATTCTTTCATAGAACCACCCTATTATGACATTACACCTGATGACGTTCTTCCATCACACCCAGTTACGCCTACTTTTGCTACGCATGAATAGATTATCCACACTATCAATTGTTACGCCTCTTGTATTTGCTTCACTGTAATGCCTATTGTATAAAAGTGATTGATTGTCAATAACGTATGTACTTCACTTCCTGAACCTTCGTGGTGATGGAACTTGGAGCAACCGATTATAATCGACCATTGGAATAAAGCCCATTCCGAACCTCTAATACCACGGATTCTGCCTCTTATTTACTGAGCTATTTTATTATGTTTCTGTATCAAATTAAGTCCCGGTAATTAAATTATTTACCACATGAATGGCGCCCGAACAGGGACACTTTCTCATCTCACGCGCCGGCGGTGCGTTGCAGGCCCGGTCTCCTGCCACAGCTGGACGGACAACAACGCGTACCAGCAGGATTTCCTGTATCTCCCTCCGGTCAAGCGGGGGCGACTGAGGCTGCGATCAACACCCAGACGAGGCGGTGAGAAGTGCGAAGTATCCCGACCAGAGCCTAGCTGAGAGAGCAAGATCCGAGGTATACAGAGGCCCACCAGTTTCCGAAGTCCCGAGTCGAGTCCAGTTTCCGAAGTATTCGAGTCGAGTCCAGTTCGGTTCAAGTTCAGTTCAGTTTCCGAGGCCTTCCGTTTCCGAGCTACCCGGTGAGTACCATTACTGGGGAGGCGTTCTGACGTGCACATAGGTTGTGCCGGTCAAGACGGGTTTGGGTACACAAATCCGGTCTGCACTGTTTCAGCAGTGTATCTGTACTGTTTAGCAGTATATCTAGTATATCAAGTATATAAATTCAGAATAATTCAGTTAAAGTCGAGTATTATGTTTAGTGATTAAGTTTTCCTTAGATCGTCATCATCATTGTTGCTCGGTTAAATGTTAAATGTTTAAATGTTTTAAATACGTTCTGCATATTGTGGTATGAATGACTGTTCATTATTGTGTTTACTGTATTAAGTTTGTTCAAAATCAAGTATCAGATCAGTTTTCAAATATGCCGCTCTTTTCGAAATTAAGACAGATCACAACAAGAAAAGGGGTACTCGAAGAAGCCGTTCCTATTCCTCCTAGGGACACTCCAGGGTACTTCATGTATCATAAACATGGCTTAGACGCTATATTATTTCTTGATTTATGGGTAGACTACACCAAGGAATTACCAGAAAGTCAGAGGTGGCCCGCAGCTGGGACCTGGGATGCAGAGTGCATCATGAAAGTAGAGGAAGAGTTATGGAAAAGGAAAGTCAGACAGTCACAGAAAGACGGCGTTGAGTTATGGCGTAAAGAATCTCATAGACGTACAGAAAAAGCACTCCGAGAGGAAGAGAAAAATAGAGAGAATCCAAATAAAGTCCGAGAAAATCTATTAATTGAAGAAGGTACTCGAGTGAAAACAGAACAAATGGACAGACAAAGAAATGCCCTTATGAATGGGATGTATCCCCTTCTGGCCGAAGGATTACCTAAGGCTACTCCGGAGATACCAAAAGACTTGCCACCCCCATTATTTCCAATAAAGGTACATCCTAAGGGGCATCCTAGAACCGCAGAAGATGTTTTTCTTTCCTCGTATTTAGATGACGCAGCTCCCGAGTATGCTAATCCCGCCCCACATAGACCGCCTGCCAGGGAGGTTCAACGCCAAGATCCAGTATCTGTATCTCTACAGCAACAAATCCTGACACAAGTTCCGGCAAGCACATCTGTTTCTACATCTGTTCCTACAGCTACTTCTATAGCTGTGTCCACACCTATAGTTGCTGTATCACGTTCAACGAATCCTTTCACGCCCGATACCCCAGATGGGGCTACGGGAGGTACTACCAACATTTTTTCTACGCCACCCAGAATAAATAAACTTACCTTTCAAGAGTCAGCACATTCACGTACCCCCAAACTCATAAATGCCCGTACGCTTAAGGAACTTCTTATAGATTGTAGATATGACCCTGTGCCCGGCAAAGAGGACGAAATGATCATGGCATCATTACGTATCAGACGAGCCGCGGTGTATTTAGGGAAGTTACCAGGAATGACTGCGCATCTAGATAATATATACCATTTTGTCCAAACAGGGAGAGATTCTGAATGTATTAACAGAGCTATGGAATACCAGAAAGTGGAGATACAGGGGGAACTGTTACGTTTCCTTATAAATTGTGTGATCAGAAATCAAGACCGACCGGGGGTAGACCCGGAAGCAATGCAAATTCTTACCAGATGGAGCCAGAATATATCAGAAGGGAGACATGATAAGCAAAATTGTATAATAGCCATGTGCCGAAAGATCCGTAAAGAAATAGAACGCCTACACGAAGAAAGATTAGCGGTAGACCAGTTCGAACAAAGCGAGGAGGAAGGATCAGGACTGCCCACAGGACAGTCAGAAACCATAGCCTATGTAGGTAGAGGAAGATCCTGTAATAGTACTAGATGTTTTATTGACCCGATACGTTCGATATGTCCAGATAATAACAGGAATTCCCTAACACCTATAATTAATATAAGGTCTAACGAGCATTCATTCCAAGCCGCTGACAAATTACTCCGAGAACGAAGGGGTTATCATTTTCTCGATTCTATGGATGAACAAGAATTAGCCAGGTCCGCCGTCCATTGGGTTGACAGTCCCGGAAAGTATGGTGATGATACAGTAGCACACCCATTTTTGAATCTCACCCCAGATGAACAGCGTTTAGCTGGGATTTATATGATTCAACAACTCCTTATACTATATCAGAGTCAGCATTCGGATCCTGGTCCCTTGCCTGATATATTGACTGAATTACTCATGAATAGATGGAGAGGTTCAGGTACTAAACTAATTAAAGAAATACTAGAATCAAGAAAACAGTACATTCTTTTTGTATGCCCAGAACATGTCTCACTGCCCATCAAGGAAAGAACCACGTATTACATGGACAGACAGAATCCCTTACGAGAAGTGCACCCAATAAAAGGCGAGGACAATGAGTTTAAACGCGTATTTGTATATACGCCCATATCGAAAATAGAATTGTTAGAAATGAAGAAAGTGGTACCCAGTCATGACAAAGACCCAGCGGGTTTCCACCGAGAAATTAAAGACATGTTACTCATGGGAGAGTATACCTATCCCGACATTATGACAATATTAAAGGTATTAATGCCTGCTGGCATTTATGAAAAACTCAGGGAAAAAGAGTGGGAGGTAGGAGACCAAAAGATAGAATGGTCAGCATTAGAAGCAGAAGAAAAGGCCCGAACTGCAGGAGCAGGACTTGGGGATAAAACTAAAGCACTACCAGGTTTACTAGTACAGGTACTGCCACGTTTATTAACTACGAAAAAGGAAGATTGGGGTACAATTTCAGCCTGTAAACAGAAGCAAGATGAAGACACTAGTGATTTCTATGCCCGATTTGAAAAATGTTTTGGTATAAATAGTGGCATAAAAGCAAGTAGCAAATCATACCCACATCTGTTTGTGACAAAATTAGTAGAAAATTCCTTGCCTCAAGTGAAGAATAGAGTATTAAAATTCGAGAGTACCTGGCAAGGTAACACTCCATCACAAATGTTACAAATGTTACAGTACCATCACAATAGAATTAGAGAGGAACAAGAACATGAACAAAGACGCATGAAAGACACGAAAATGAAAATGCTAGTCTCCCAGACAGTTCCAGCTGAAGGACATAAAAAGGGTACGACACATTCCGGTGATTCAACAGGACCTGTAAAAGGGACATGCAACTATTGTAAAAAGCCAGGTCATTACGTACACGATTGTCCAGTTTTGAAACATAATATCGCCATAGGTAATACAAAAGAAAGAACACGGCCACCCAGACAGGATCAGAATGAACAAGGAGCCCCGCAGCATGCACAGTCCATGCCAGCTCCACCACAGTCTATACAGTTTGTGCCAGCTGCACCAGCGCTGCCTGTTGCTGCCACACAAACCACGACACGACAACTGTACCAGACCGCACAGTACGACTATCCTGATTATCAACGATACGCATGAACAAGCCTAGAGAGGGAAGTTGACTTACCCCTTATCGAGGTCCCTGTAGACCAAGAAGGACCTTATGTACATAGTGAATTATTAGGCCAAGACAGAAAATTTTTACTCGATACAGGGGCAAGTCGAACAACTATAAAACGTAGTGAAGTTCCAGGGGCGCCCCTCTCAGGCTCACAGAATATTTCCCTTGGTTTTTCAGGAAAACCTATTGTTAATGAAGTGTCACAGCCTCTTCCACTTACGATAGGACCTTTGACCCGAACTACAGATTTATTGCTTACTAAATCATGTCCAGAAAACTTGTTAGGTATAAAAACACTGAAAGCTCTAGGAGCTATAATATGTTGTTCTCCGGAAGGAGTAAGATTGTTTTTACGAGATTTTAAAGGTCACTATGTGTCTAGAGACATGGATCCCCGACTACAGACTTTACCTACACATCTATGGGCACAAGGCCCTACTGATGTTGGTTGCATGAATATTACACCATATCGAGTCACACTAAAGGCAGGAGTGGTACTACCACGAATGAGACAATACAAGTTACCACCAGATGCTGTAGTGGCTTTACTGAAAATCATTGACGAGCTTATTGCCCAAGGAGTGGTTGTGGAAACAGACTCCAATGTATGTAATTCACCGATAATTCCGATTCTTAAACGAACAGATCCGAAGGCCCCGCCAGTATATCGATTGGTTATTGATCTGCGCGAATTAAACAAATGCATTGTGCCACAATTCCCTGTGGTCCCAGATATCTCGTCATTACTGACAGCTATTGATTCCGAAGCAACATGCTTTACTGTAATTGATCTCAAGAATGCTTTTTTCAGCGTCCCAATAGATCCGGAAAGCCAATATTTGTTCGGATTTAGTTTAAATGGACGTAGCTTTAAATTCTCCCGCGCACCTCAAGGATTTACGGAAAGCCCCAGCATCTATAGCCAAGCACTGAAACGAGAACTCGACAGTATCCACATGCCAGTTAACACTGCCTTGCTTCAATATGTCGATGATCTGCTGATCACCGCGAGAAGCGAACCCGAATGTGAGAAAGCATCACTGACAGTTTTACAATTTCTAGCCGAAAAGGGGCACAAGGTGTCCCCTTCTAAGCTGCAATTCTGTGTCCAGCGAGTTGTTTATCTTGGACACTCGCTGTCCAAGGAGGGAAGGCAGCTTACACCCGACCGCATTCAGTTAATAGCTAACATGCCAATACCCAAGACACAAAAGGAGGTGCGGGCTTTCATAGGCCTCACTTCATATTGTAGGCAGTGGATCCCTCAGTATGCATTTCTAGCAAAACCACTCATTCAGTTGACAACGCAGGAGGCAGCCACATCGACTGTCCTCCCTTGGACCCAGGAACATGCACAAGCTTTTGAAAGCTTAAAGACAGCTTTATGTCAAGCACCTGTCTTAGCAACACCATGTTACCATAAGCAGTTTACACTCTTTGTTACAGAACGCGAAGGTACTGCCTTGTCAGTACTCACACAGGAACAAGCAGGAGCACACAAACCATGTGCTTATTTTTCTAGTACATTAGATCCCGTAGCTCAGGCTTTGCCTGCGTGTCTGAAATCAGTGGCAGCAACAGCTTTAGCAATCAGACAAAGCGATGCTATAGTGTTAGGACACCCATTGACAGTTCAAGTACCACATGCAGTAGAGGTTCTTGTGAATAGAACACAAACACAACACTTGACTATAGCGCGACTTACAGGGTACGAATTAACATTGTTTCAGCCACATATAGAAATCAGACGTTGTAACACATTGAATCCTGCCACACTTTTACCTGTGATCGGAACAGACCCACTGGCCCATGACTGTATTGAAGTTATTACAATCACGACGAAACCCAGACAAGACTTAACCGATGTCCCATTGTCAGACCCAGACCTGACGTTGTATGTAGATGGTTCATGTATGAGAACAAGTACAGGAGAGTTAGTGGCCGCTTACGCAGTCACAACAGACACTGAAATCATTGAAACAAATTGCATAAATACCTTGTCAGCTCAAGCCGCAGAGCTTATCGCTCTGACACAAGCCTGTATTCAAGCCACAAATAAAAAAGTCAACATATACACTGATTCACGTTATGCATTCGGAGTCGTACATGACTTCGGCGTGCTGTGGCGAGAGAGAGGTTATTTAACTTCCCACGGTGCCCACATTCAGCACGGACCCCTCATTCATGCCTTATTAGATGCAATACATCTACCCACTGCAATATCAATTATGAAATGTAAAGCTCATACGAAAGTTACTGATATCATTTCTCAAGGCAATGATCTAGCTGACAGAACAGCTAAACAGACTGCTCAAACTCAAACATCCGACATGACAAAGACAATAGTCCCGACGCCAACACATTGTATGACGGTTAAAGATCCTACTCTTGACGTAATTGATATACAGACACATGCTACACCAGACGAAATAAAGAAATGGACTGAATTAGGAGGGATCCAAACGGATCAAGGATGGTTGATGAAGGAAAAGTCTGTGTGGTTCCTTCCTGATTCAATGGTCCAGGTTATAATTAACACTGTACATAGTCCAGCGCATCTAGGAGAAAAAGCTATGCTAGACAGCATTCAACACATTTGGTTCAACAAACATTTACGAGCAGCAGCCAAACAAAAAGTTCGTACCTGTATGATCTGTTGTCAGTTCAACCCAGGAAAAAGCGTTCCCGTAGAACAGGGTGGATTTCAGCCTCCTGATCACCCTTTTGAAGTCCTCCAGATGGATTATATCCAGATGGAACGATGTCGAGGATTCAAATATGTTCTCGTAGTTGTCTGTGCTCTTTCCCGTTGGACAGAGGCATACCCGGTTTCAGATTACACTGCCCCGACTATTGCCAAACAGTTGGTTCGAGAATTCTTCCCACGATACGGTTTACCACGTGTTGTCTACTCAGATAACGGCCAGCCGTTCTCATCCGAATTAATGAAACATGTTTCACTTTTGTTAGGCTATCAGTGGAAATTCCACTGTGTCCGGCACCCCGAGGCAGCAGGTCTCGTAGAAAGACATAATCAAACCCTGAAAATAAGATTGTCCAAAATATGCAGACAGAAAGGTGTCGACTGGGTAGTAGCGTTACCAGTTGCACTCTTTTACACAAGAATGGTAGCACACTCTCGAACAGGGCTATCCCCGTATGAGGTGATCTTCGGCAGACCACCAAATATGTGGGGGACGCCTATACCACGCAAAATAACTGATATTGACTGTAATATGCTGACAGATTACTTGGCTTCCTTGATGTCTGCACTACAATCTTGTCGTTCGCAGGTAGCTGCAGCTTTTCCTGACAACACTGAGGTGAAGCCCCATGACGTAATTCCAGGCGACCTGGTCCTAGTGAGGAACTTTGATCGAAAGACTCAGCTGGAGCCTAGGTGGAAGTCGCCTCAGCTGGTTTTGCTCACCACAAGGACAGCCGTGAAGATCGAGGGCAGGAAAGGCTGGATTCATTCAAGTCATATCAAGAAATTTCATGGACTACAGTCGGATGTGAATACCACACCTCGTGTGTCTTCACCCATTGACTCAAAACTTCCTTTTGTTGAAAAGAGTAATTCCGAACGTTATAAACTAAAACTCAGGTCCAATCAGTCAAGCAATTTGATTGTTTAAGTCCTCTCCAAGGTGAAGCGGTTGAATTGTCTCTGACATGTATCCCTTGGACCTGAATAGAAAACACACCCGAAAAATGTTGAAACGACAGGCGTACTGTAAATCACTGCGTAGTCATTGCATAGTGACGTTATTAATTTTGTTTTCCTTAAGTCTTTTAATAATTACTGCAAGTATATTGTTGCACATATATTATCCTATTTCTAGACATGTTTACAATATTACTGCGGAACATTCTTTTAGTGAATTACCTCCGCTTGAGTTGTCTTATAGATTTGCGCTGCGCAATAACACGTTTATTAGTATGTTACATCATTCCCATCAGGTTAGCAATGCTACAAATTGTTGGATATGTGGCCGACTCCCTCCCTATCAGAATTATAAAGGAATTCTACCTCTCTTTCCATACCCGTTCACACACAACGGCTCCTGTGGAGCATGGTTTAGTTTAATTAATTCCCTAGATTCAAATTCTGCAGTTTATCAAGACAACTGGGTATGGGGAAATTTGAACTTAGTTTTACTTAAGGTCTGCTACCCTAACAAGGAGGGACTTCCCAAGAGAACAGGAACTGATCTAGAAAACGAAGTGTATGGATTGGGTAATTTTACACTTAATCTTATGATCCTAAATGTCGAATCCGAAGCTACTCCAATTTTGCCCGCTATGTCAATATTTCCAGTAAAAGGTGAATTATGTGTAAGAAAGAATGGTTCCATACATATGGGCCATAGTAGATGCACCACTGTAGTAGAATTTAGTGATCAAGGCAAGTCTACATTTAGAGCTTCCCGCCATTCCTATTTCATATGTGGTCAGACGGCATATGTACGTTTGCCTCTAGATTGGGATGGTACCTGCTACATCGGATTTCTTTTGCCACCTGTTTTCCTAGCTCCTCCTGATTATCACAGAAATACTCATTTAGTACACAATAGAGAAAGGAGAGATCTCCCAATAGTCGATTACACTGAAACAGCATGGGAAAAATACACAGATTTCAATAAAGGTCTCTTTCCCTATATAGGTACCGTTACTAATAGTAAGCTGATACGTAGATTAACTAGAACCCTTGAAGCAGTAGTGAACGAAACTATTTCCGCCTTAGGCAATTTAACAGAAGAGCAGTCTGCTATGCGGATTGTTGTGCTTCAAAATCGTCTTGTCCTTGACGTCATCCTGGCCGATAGGGGCGGAGCTTGTAGGGTCATCGGATCAAGTTGTTGCATTTTCATACCAGAAAATTCGCCCTCTGTATATAAAGCCATAACTCGCCTTCATAAGATTGTAAGCCAGATACACCAGAATCCAGGCACCTGGACTTGGTCCGGTTGGTTTTGGAGTGTATTATCTACCTTTGGATGGAAGGTCCTATCTTTCCTAGGTATTGGCCTTCTCATACTATTCAGTTGCTGTCTATGCCTACAATGTGGACCAGCGATCTGTGGTCTGTGTGCCACATCGTGTATTCCACCACCAAGATTTCATTCATCCCGGAAGAAGAAAGAAGAACAAATGATGTTATATGAACAGATCAACGGATTGATGAAGATTGATATCTCTTAACGGGCAAGTAGGGGACAAGGAGGGAATGTGGAAATATGGATTTTTCTGATCAGTTATGTCCCCTATCTTGGACCCCAACGGTTTCATGTATGAATCATAAGTACATGTATGTTCCCTCCAGTTCCAGTTATGAAGACGCAAACACATGTGCGTCCACCGTCAACATGTCCTCTTTCAGATCCGCTATGAATAGGCCGGATATTCCATTCCTAAGTATGAAAGGCCACCGGCTTTATATGGTTCACTTATGCCATTTTACAGTCCAGGCAAGTAGGCCCTGATTCTGTCATCGAACTATTCTTGCCTTCTGCCTCTGAAAGCTCCAGTCTGAGCCTGCATCTGTGACCATGAACTTTGTCTCATTTCCTGCGCGGCTCACGAAGCCTGACATCAGCCTATTGCCTGCCAAAAACTGTATTTCACCTTCGAAGTTATCTGCTCCGTTCCCTGCCCGATGCATTCCTGTCTAGTAGTTTAAGTAAACATTCTTCCAGCTACCGAGCAAAGGCCCGGCTTCTCTGTCTTTATGCAAGTAATTCATAGCCCTATTACTATGGAAGATTTCCACCCACGCATCTAGTGTAGACACTTAGACGCTTGTACACGTACTAACAGTCAGTATAGTCAGTATAGAATAAGATTCTACTCTAAGAGACCTCTCTTTTGGATAACATAGTTCTTTAAACATAGGATGTTAGATATGATTTGGGATTAGGTTGACTTGACCCTCCAGACTTCTGTCGCCACATGTAGAGCTAAATGTCAAGTCCCCTTCACCCCCTAGTTGCACGTCAACCACACGTCATGCTGCTGCGCGCGCATTTCTGCCAAGTATTTCTGCTGACATTGCGAAATTCTTTCATAGAACCACCCTATTATGACATTACACCTGATGACGTTCTTCCATCACACCCAGTTACGCCTACTTTTGCTACGCATGAATAGATTATCCACACTATCAATTGTTACGCCTCTTGTATTTGCTTCACTGTAATGCCTATTGTATAAAAGTGATTGATTGTCAATAACGTATGTACTTCACTTCCTGAACCTTCGTGGTGATGGAACTTGGAGCAACCGATTATAATCGACCATTGGAATAAAGCCCATTCCGAACCTCTAATACCACGGATTCTGCCTCTTATTTACTGAGCTATTTTATTATGTTTCTGTATCAAATTAAGTCCCGGTAATTAAATTATTTACCACAGTCGGGCACTTGGTTAAGAATTGTAGACGGGCTTATAAGCAGTCTCAGTTGATGTGCAAACATAACCTTCAGGAATCAGCCTGGGAGGATCAGTGTTAAGCCTGTGAGAAGGGGACAGCTCTCTCTTTTGGAGAGTAGTTAACAGGCCTTGCTTTGCGAAAGGTTCTGACCCGCTCTTATGCCATCACATCCCAGAACAACACTGGGTGGATCATTTTGAGGGCATTTAAAATCAGGGGGCAGGTGGGAGTGTTACAACCCCCGTTGTACCTTTAACAATTAGTAACCAAGTGGTCTTCACCCTAGAGGAAGTTACACAAGGCATTTGTTAAAATGTAAAATCTCTTTTTGACACCGCATCTGTATAAACATGAGTAAAGAATTGCAGGTTGGGACATTGTAGGCTGTGTAAACATGCAAAGTCAGCTTGCTCGAAGGTTTTCAGGCAATAGTTAATCCTTAAGTAAAGTCTACTCAGAATAGCACATTTTGTTGTTCAGCCTTAAAACGTAGAAATTGCACAAGACACCGAGGCTGTCAGATTCTTGCCTTAGCTCATTTGTGTGTTCTTTCCAAAGTTCTATTTACCTCTGGGAGTTCCTTGTTTGTGATCTTCCCTATAAAAACCCATGTAGCCATTGTTCAAGTGTGCTCCTTCCTTGAGTAACTCCATGGTGCTCGTTGGATGGAGACTGTAGGAGAGAAGATCTGCCTCTTATGTTGCCCCCACTTTTTTTCTGATGTTTACACTGGTTTCTGGCTATAGTCTGGCTGGGACCCTGCTAATCAGGGCCCCAGCCTCTCTGTTCTCTCTAAACAACATGGAGTGCATATTAGGTGCACTAGTGATTGGATACTGTGGTGCCTTATGAGTCCCTAGTATATGGTACCTTAGGTACCAAGGGCATAGGTACTTCACAGGCCTACCAGGGGATGAAGCATGTATTATGCCACCCCTGGGAAGCAGACTAAATCTGACACCACAGGCCTGCTACTGCAGCCTGGGTGAGGTGGTGCTAGCACTCCTCACTGAGATATAGGTTCACTATATCTCTCCTGCACACACATTTAAACCTATCAGTCCCCCCTAAGGCAGGCCCTATCAATCCTGAGGGCAGGGTGCTTGGTTTCCATGTGAGGGGGTGCCTCTGCCTGAGCAGGGCCCCTCTGCAGCTCTCAGAGTCCATTCTCTGGGGCTGTTTGGTGAATGCGGTCAAACCATATACTCTTAAGTGCATTATAACCTTGCTGTAAATGCTGTCTTTGGAATGGCTGCATCAAAACATGTCGTGTTTGGTGTCAAACGGTTTGGAATCATACCCCCACACCAGTAACTGGTGTGGGAGTATGATCCCACCCTTCTAGAGGGATAGACATGTACCTTCTGTGGAAACGCGGTAGAATCCTGAAGAGCCCTGGCATCACAAAATGGATGCCACCAGTCACAGACACTGGGCTGCCCGCCCGCTGATGACCGAAACTCGCAGTGGAGGAGGCCCAACAATAGGTATCCTGTCACAGGGAGGTGTGGCCACCTCCCAGACAGGGTTTAGTGTATTAGGGCTGGGTGGGTGCATTCCTAGAGTGCTTTGAAGTCCTGCACTGGGGAAGCAGTAGGCTCCTCTGCGCATACGCCCGTTTAAACCAGCTCAGGGGCTACCTGCCCCTGCTCTGGCGTAAAACTGGACAAAGGGAAGTGGGTATAGCCACCCACTCCCCATACCCTCCCATAGGTTGGGTCATAGAGCTAGTCCCTCCCTTCCTTTCAGTATAAGTTAGGGAACCCTTGCCCTTGCAAACTGGATACCCCTAGATGAAGCTCTGAAGATGAATCCTGGACCTTCGACGTTCCACTACCTCTGGAAGAATCTCCCTTGGAGTCAAGGAGTGACTCCCCTGCTTGGCAGGCACCCAATCTTTCAATCAACATTCACAAACTTTCCTGCTCCCGACAGAGTCTGAAGTCCCTACATCCCAGGAAGAGGATTTCCTGACTTCTCCAAGGCCATCGTGAGTCCCCAGTGACGCTGAGACAAATAGACCCCACGAGTGACGAGAAACCGCAATCCCTGGGTACCATGCACTATTTTCAAGTGCAACCCCTTCACAATGTTCTATGAACCTGTGCTTTGGGCCATGTGTGGTCCAAGCCTCTAGCAGGAATCACGCTGAAGATCAGAGGCTTACCCCATCCCGAGTGACCGTGGGCCCCTGTTGAGTGAATCCTCCCATGGCATCTTTGCGATTCCTTGCCAGTTGGCTTGTGGGTCCCCTGAAGACTTTTTTACAGTTCCAAAGGGCTCCCCTGGTTGCTCAAGGCCTGCCCTGGCTTACCCTTGCTGGGTGAGTCCATCAGACCTTGCTGGTCTGCACTGCTGACTTTTTATTCTTTCCACAAGACTTGCTGTTACCAAGGCTTGTTGGCACCAATCTTGTCACCGACACTGCAGTAAGCTGCAGACTTCATGGGACACTTCGAATCCAGCTCCTGGTCATTGTCGACACCTCCTGGACCTCGTGGCTGAAGAGTCAGGATACCCTTGGATCACCTGAAATCACCCGATGACTGTGGGCATCCATCTTCCTTACCCGGGGTCACTGCCAAGTGACTTTGAACACTGTCCCCTCTGTTTTCAGGTCTTCCTTCTTCTGAGTCCAGGCTTGGATTCCACCGGACACTTCTCCTGTCTTCACAAGCAGCAAGTCTTCTTTGGCTCCCATTGAAAACGACGCCGCGACCCGACACCAAAAGACACCTATGCACCCGGCTTCCCTGGGTGAGGTAACTCCAGCACTGCGGTGCTTCTGTGGGTGTTGGCTCTAGAACTCCTTACCCTGTAAGTGACTTGCTTGTAGACTCTCCCGAAGTATCCTAAAACTCTTAATTACCATTCACGACTTGCTCATTGAAGTCAATAGGGATTCGCAGCTGTGTTCTCACACTGCATGCATCTCCCGTGGGTCCTTTACTTACTTGCCTTGGGTGGTTTTGTGAGGCCCCAGCACTTCTGAAGGCCCTAGGCCTTGTCCCCTTGCAAGTCGTTATCTCCAAGTCTCTTTTTTAGTATATGGTCTGGTACGTCCCTAGGGCCCCAGCCATTTTTGTGCTTAATTTATAATGAAATGTTGATTTATGCATATGTTCCTGACTTCTAATCTCATAAAGAGATTAGCAGAGAGTTGTTAGTAATAAATACATATATATTTGATATATATACCTGTGTGGTGTCCTTTCATTTAGTAATTCAAGAGATTATAAGGTAAAACAAGCTGCTTTACATTCCTCTAAAGACTTAGCCTGAAGGCTGCTCTCCACAGCTACCACTAGGATAGCTTTCTTTAAAAGGTTGTCTTAAACCTACTACCATAAGAGTTGAATTGTACTGGTGCAAGGTGTCCACTTTAACTAGTGAACAGCATATACCAGGCCAACTTCTCACAGAGACCCATTCTGAACTCTTAATAAATTACCTATGGTTTGTCTTTCTTTCCACTGTTGATTCCTCCTTACTTGGTAAGGACCCATGGCAAGAGTGGTGACCCTGCATCAAGCAGATTAAAATTAATCTGTTCCTCAAATTGGTGCCCAATGTGGGGCTTGATCAAAGGCCTGCAATTGGACTGGGGGAGGAGATCGGGTCGGTAAGACAAAGTTCGCTGAGGAGCGCACCACCTGATGAGATTAGTGTTGCTCGTGGGCTAAGGTGATTTTTCAGCTCTCCGACTCTGATCTTCCTGGTGGCTGCTGGCCTGGACTGGGACCTTCGGACTGTCATTTTTGGATCAGGGAGGATCGATAGGTGGGAGTCGAAGACTACGCATGAGGTAAATCTGTATTGAACCAGTTCATTTGTTCATTTGGTTAGGATTTGTTTTGTATTTGCTTGATATTCGTCTTGACTTGGTATTCGATTTGGTAATCCATTCGGAATTAGTTTGGAATTTTGAAACCTAGGATTTGAAACTTGAACTTTGTTTTGAGACTTGCTATTTGTTTTGACTAACATTTTTTCTTACAGGTAAATGTGAGAATATTTTTTATTTCCCTTTGTTTATAAGTTTTTTTAATCTTATATATCATGCCTGTGATTAGTACACGTTGGAAGTTTTGTTGTTGCTACTGTGATAGGCGGAGCATTTTGGAAGCAAGTTAGCTGGCGCCACCAGAAGGTATGCCGAATTTTGAGATGTACATCAAATATGGTATTAGTCCCATCATGTATAATGCATTGTGGAACAAATATACAAAAGGGGATCCCCAGTTAGAATGGCCATTGGAGGGACCCATGGACCCTCATAAACTCAAGTATTTAGAGAACTATTGTTTTTAAAGAAAGTTAGGCCAGCTATGTTTGACAATTTGCGTATGTGGAAGAAATGTGTAATTTGTAAATTTATTTATATAGCGCGTGTATACCGGCAGGTCTCTTAGCGCTGACAGAGAAGAGGTTGCATTCAAACCAGTGCGGACAGTCCTGGTGATGGAAAAGTTAAAATGTGTCTTAATTTGTAAGTTTATTTATATGGCGCAAAATAAGTTACAGAGTTATAAAGAAGTGAAGGAGCGGCAGCTCAAGGCAGAGAAGGTACAAAGGAAACAGGAAAGGAAAACAGAGTATCAGAAGTATAAGGAATTGAATGATAAGGAAGTTCAGGAGAAAAAGGAATGTTTAGATAGAGAGCATTGTTTATTAAAATCTAAGGAATATATAGTTAGACCAACTCTAGCAGTTCAGGTCCACCAAGAAGATGTGGATTCAGATATTGATGGGTTGTTGATAGAATGACCCCCACCCCCATGTGTACCTTTAACACTCTTTCCTCTGGACCCCTAAATATCGCCACCCCTTGTACCCCCTCCTTTGCCCACGGTTGTCCAGCTCCCTATTTTCCAACCAGTACCGGTACATTCCTCACCCCCTCCAACCCAGGCTACTGCACACCCATCCCAAGCCTCTGCACCTCCACCTCAGGCCACTGCATTTGAAATGACTAAAGATTCTGTGCTTCCTGCATCTGACCAGACCCCTCGAGTTCTTCGCTCTACCGTACCTCAGTTTCGTCAGGACGCGATAAGATTGATGGTATTAAATTGGTTGAGTAATCTGGAAATGGAGGTAGGAGAAATGATAGATCAAATACAGGATTTCTCTGAGTATGAGCTTCTTTGTCTTATAAAAAAGCTTTCTCATAAACTTATGGTTCAATGGGAGATGATTACAGAACAGAATGGCCCAGATGATGTTAGAGCTATTAATCAACAATGTCAGATAGGGGCCTTCTCTGTAAGTAGAGTGAATGCTGCCAAAGCAACAATAATTGGATTCCGGAATGAACTCTCTTCCTCTCCCCGAATAAGATCTATGAGGGAAGCTGCGCCACAGTTCATTCCTGAAAGAGGGAATGCAGATAAGGATGACCCTAATGGTCCCAATGCTAGAGACCATTTTTTATACAATTGGATATATACGCCCTGGAAAAGGATGGATGTACTTACTTTAAAAGCCTCCTTACCAGACATAAGGAAAAATCCTAGGGGCTTTTATGATGATGTACAGGCAGCCATTGATTCTTGTATCATGACCTTAGCAGATATTGATACGCTTTTTTTGGTATGATCCTACCAACTGATATGTGGCTACTTACCCGGAAACAGGATCATGCTGTTGATTTGGGAGGAGATTGGGCTGCCATAATAACAGCTGATAGGGATAGGAAACTTGGTCAGAAACCTAGTCAGCTTATACTGGATCTGCCTGGTAACATACTTACTTATATAAAAACGATGGTTCCAGCTAGGAAAATAGATTGGGCACTCCTTACTGCTTGTAAACAAAAACAGGGAGAGGTCGTCCCTGATTTCTTTACTCGCTTTGAGGAAGTTTCCGCTAATGTATGTAATAGCCCTATTCTTCCTGTCCTTAAAAGGGGGGATGGAATACAGGATAAAAGTTTATCAATTTGTGATTGATTTGAGAGAAGAGTAACAAGATAGTAGTCCCTCAATATCTTGTTGTTTCTCAGGTAAAGTAAATACACCTGTGGGATTTTCTGGCATCCCTGTTCAAAGTCTTATTTCACAACAACTGAATGTTAGTACAAGGGTCTCCAATATTTTCTGTAACAAAAGTCACTAGTGATGAAAAAGTGACCACCCCATCCAAGAGTATTAGTAGTGATCACATTGGTGCATTAGCCAGGGTTTTCAGCAGTAATAAAAAAAAATAAAAATAAAAAATAAAGAGGCTTTGACAATTTGAACTGAAATATTACATGGGTACTAGATACAAACAATAGCTGCAATACTCTCTTGCCCCAAGATATAATTATGAGTAATAAAATATCTCAAACTGAAATAATAGCTGTAAGTACATTTTCAAAATGTAAACTATTTTTCTGTAGACATCAGTTAATGAGTTGTGAAAATACAAAAGAAATGTTGTGTTGAATGCCTGAGTTTTATTTTTTAAAATACAGGTTGGACCGTACACTGGTGAGCTGCTGGTAGTTTATAAGCTACTCACTGGAGACATAGCAATACAGCAGAAGGTTTGAAACAAGTTACAGTGAAATTATTGCGTAGCCTTCTTGGGACAAAGTATCTCTTTTCCAATTACAGTATTGTCAACAGAAGGTTACCTATTTAGGTCTCCTGTCGAAGGGGGTAAGACGCTACACCAACATGAGATATAATTGGTGCAGAATTTGCAGAAACCACTGACTCAATGTAATATCTGTGCGTTTTTTACCAAATTTTTCACTAATTACAAAACCCCTGCTTGCTTTAACATTAAAGCACATATGCATGCTGCTTCCTTGGACTAATCAGTGTGAAGCTGTCTTTTTGTAATTGAAAAAAAATTCTTTATGTAATGCTCTTGCTTCAGGTAAAACCTGATTATTACAAATTTTTGCATGTAAAAGATCATGGTCATGTGCATATTTCTCCTCCACATTGGGCCTCACTGCGATAAAGCAATCTGAAATGTATATTTAAGGTAAATTTGACAGTTATGGTACCACATTTAGTGGATATCTAAAATCTAAAAAAAAAACATTCAGACCCAGCACCTGACCAGTGCGATATCAACAGGTTATGACTTGACACTTTTTGCTCCAAAATACCACTCTGAAATGCTGTAACATTTTGAATCCAGCCAATGTATTACCCCTTTCTGAGTCCCAACAAGATGAGAAGCATGATTGCATATTTATTACTGAGAAGGAGACTAAGGGACGGGTAGACCTGACAGATACCCCTATATCTGACCCACTAGGGGAACTGTCCATGGATGCTGCATGTTACAAACTACCTGATGGCTCTAGTACAGCGGCCTATATAGTTACTCCCTTGAAATCTGTGGTTGAGTTATGTAAAATACAGCAAATGTCAGAACAATCTGTGGAGCTGACAGCTTTGACTAGAGCCTGTAAATTAAGTAAAGATTTGACTGTAAATATCAATGTATATACCTTTGGAGTTGCCCACTCATTTGGATGACTTTGGAAAAAAAAGGGTTTTATTTTTTTACTTTGCATAGTGATATGATACAGTATGGGGAATGAATAGTAAAGATACTGGATACCTTGATGATTACAAAAAAAGTTGCTATTGTTAAATATTTTGTCCACAAGAAAATTATAGATGAGGTAAATCAAGGAAATACTTTTGCCAATGAACCAGTTAAACAAACAGCCTATTTAGAGTATAGTTGAATGTATATTGTAGGAACAGTTAGATGGACACCAGAAGTAACTATGTTTAATCAGACTCTAGATTGCATTAGGGAAGTACAGGAAGAAGCTACGGAGGAACACAAGGAACAGTGTAAAAGATATGGGTGTCAGGATGTGACAGGATGTTGGATAGATCTTTTAGGAAAGCAAAGATGAATGCTTCCAAATTGTTATGTGAATGTTATTGTTACGTGGCCCACAGTTCAGCCCATATCAGTGCTAAAGGAATAGTGGCCACATCAGATCATGTATGGTTCAATAATCTGATTCCCAGGGTGGCAGAGTTCTATGTCAAGAGGTGCATGATGTGCCATACTTATAACACAGGAAAAGGTACCCCGTTTCAACAGAATATTTTGCGCCCCCTGGTCTGCCCTTTGAAGGTCTTGCAACCAGTTGAGATGGTTATGGGGAGGCCAGCAAATGTATAGGGTGTACAAAGATCAAGGACAATCTAACATTCAATCAACCATTCTAGTTGATTACTGTGTTGACTAAAAGATTTGCATTTGATCCATTCACGGGTGAAGGCCACTCTCTCTCCCAGTCTTAAAGGTCCAGGTCACAAGCTGAGGCCTAGAGATGGTGTCTTTACCCAACAGTTTCAGAGGCCAGTGCAAGTTTTCTTCACCACCCAGACTGCTGTCAAGTACACAGGGCCCAGACACTGGGTCCATGCCAATGATGTGGAGAAAGCAAGCGCCACTCCTTTTGCCAAATGATCAGTGGATAACAAGAGGAATACCTGAATATGATCAGATCTTTCAGCAAGTGCCTTTTGGAGCTGGTAATCTTTTGAAACATGGTGAAGTGGTGTCATTGGAATAATAACTTGCTGCCATCATGCCTGACCCAGATGAACAGATTCTGTTTGAACATCCTGACATTGTTCAGCCTTAATACTAAGTGTAGCCACGGGCCGAAAAGAACTATAGACTTTGATTGAAGAAACTATCTCTGGAGAGGTAGCAACCCATGCCGGTGGTCAAGACCTCCAACGTCCGGACCGTACATAAGCTTGCAAGTGAGGCTTTGAAGCAAAAGACACTTGGGACTTAATGCTCTTTGATAGTGTAGTGAGGGAATTGCGGGATAGTTGAGATTACATTGCTCTGTTTCTGGCGCTGATCGTTATGCTACTCTTTGTTACCTTGGCAATCAAACAACAAATACTACAGTAAGAGGAAGGAAGGTTAAGAAACATACAGGTTGAATATCAAAGATAAGTATAGGGACTATTGTTAGGTGTTCTTCTGAAATAGGTATTTGTATATAGATTAGGTTGAAATGGGTCGAGTTGTCGATCTGTCATTAAGGCCCTTTGAGATGGTATTTTTGACCTATTAGGAGGAATAGAAGTACTTTTCCCGAATGCCACCGCTAAAAGCTGACGATTTGGGATTAGAAAGAGAAAAATAGGGATATTTGTATGTTTTCTATTGTTAGTATTGGGATTTTTGGGTCTATTTTGGAGACTTGAAACATATTACCCTGTTTATAGCCTAGTGCCCCCTACTTCTACCGCATCTGAACATTATCACTTCACCTTGTCCTCTCTTAAGGATTCACACTGTCAAATATATTAAACGCCCTTAATGTTAATTGAGCCACACAAAAGCTTCACCAAAATAACTGCAGAAATACACCAGGAAAAAAGGAACATGGATTTGGTCAGAATGGTTTTGAGGTATTGTTTCTGCTTGGGACTGGAAATTATTAATGGGAATAGTGATTATAGGAGCCATCTTTCTCACTTGCTGTTGCTGCATTCAGCGTTTCCCTGTGATATGTACAGCTTATATAGCTACCTGTAACAGTATCAAGCCTTCCCCAATGAATGTTCATGATTAATACGTGTACCTCTTAGAATGGATTCAGCACCACTGAAAAGGAAGGGCTGTTAAAATGTAAAATCTGATTCTTTCATTTTTTTAAAGCTATGCTTCATCCATTTTCACCCCTGCCCTTCCTTCAGCCTGGCTCTTTTTTTGACACCGCATCTGTATAAACATGAGTAAAGAATTGCCGGTTGGGACATTGTAGGTTGTGTAAACATGCAGAGTCAGCTTGCTCGAAAGTTTTCAGGCAATAGTTAATCCTTAAGTAAAGTCTACTCAGAATAGCACATTTTGTTGTTCAGCCTTAAAACATAGAAATTGCACAAGACACCGAGGCTGTAAGATTCTTGCCTTAGGTCATTTGTGTGTTCTTTCCAAAGTTCTATTTACCTCTGGGAGTTCCTTGTTTGTGGTCTTTCCTATAAAAACCCATGTAGCCATTGTTCAAGTGTGCTCCTTCCTTGAGTAACTCCATGGTGCTCGTTGGATGGAGACCCATTCTGAATGCTTTATAAATTACCTATGGTTTGTACTTCGCTCCACTGTTGATTACTCCTTACTTGATAAGGACCCGTGGCAAGAGTGGTGACCCTGCACCAAGCAGATTAAAATTAATCTGTTCCACACATTCTTGTCTAGAAATAAAGCCTCGAGCTCTGACAGTATACCGCCAGATCTGTTTAAAGCAAACATAGAGGTCTGGGCCTCAATCTTAGTGCAGGTCGTGAATGCAGCTGCACAGGAGGGGTCTTTACGCTCATGGGCCACTGCCGTGATTTTTACCATTTTTAAGAAGGGGGATAAAAGGAACCCACAATGTTATCAACCAATATCTCTATTGGATGAAATTGTCAAGGTTTGGGGAAGGTGACTCTAAATAGGATGGGCAACCGTGCAGAAGAAAACACTATTCTGAGGGATGAGCAATATGGTTTTAGGGCAGGGAGGTTGACACAGACCAATGTCTTAACCTCCATCCAATCATCAATAAATACACGGTGGCCCAGTCTGAATCTTTACATCTGAATTTATGGGCTTGACGTCCACATTTGATAGCGTGGACCGGGTGAAACTCTGGGCCTTGCTCAGTGAGATGAGGGTTGATCCTAGTATTGTTGCCTTTTTAGCTGATCTCCACTCAAAGTCCTCAGCCTCCATGCGTTTTTCTCAGGGTGCAGCGTGTACTCGCTCATTTTCAACGAGCGGTGGTGTTCTTCAAGGGTGTATACTTGCCCCTTTTCTGTTCACCTTGTATGTGAATAGGCTAGAGTCTGCGCTCTTATCAGTTTCGGCTGACTGTCCTAAGGTTGGTGATAGATTTCTCCCTGTCTTATTATATGCAGAAGACACGGTCCTAATGGCTCTGACCACACACAGGTTGGATTTACTGCTGGACAGGTATGTGTCTTTTATGGGGGCACCTTGACTTGTCGGTTAACTTTTCGAAGTCAGAAGTAATGGTAGTGGGCCCCAAAATGACATGCAGCAAGGCTTTTAAGATATCCAAATTTACCCTGAGCAACGTTAAGGCATTCCATTACTTGGATGTTATATTTGATTTTAAAAATGGTTAGAAACCGTTGGTCGAGACAAAAAGACCAGAGTCTGTAAAAGCAATGGGGGCAGTTTTTAATTTTGCACATAGTCTTGACTCCAGGGCACCTAGGAATCTCATAAAAATCTATCAGGCCAAGTGCATTGCACAGCTTCATTATGGCAGTGAGTTCTTGGGGTATGTCAAGTTGAATCGGATCCAAACAATGGAGAATAACTTTTTATGTAAGTTGGTTCAGGTCCCTCAGTGAACCCCAGCCTTTTCCATGCATGCGGCGCATGGGCTTGAAGATGTTTCGGATGTGATATCTTTAAGCCCGCTCCTGCTGCATCAAGATCTAGAGCAGGTCAGAACTGAAGCTAACCTGGTTCATCCTTGAGGACTGTTTGGCCCTGGATAGGGTAAACAGCATACCCTGGATAGCTCATGTTAAGGTTGCCTCTTTTTCCATTGGTTGGTCTGAAATTTTCGTGGTCCCTACCTCTCTCTCTGCCCCCGAGCTGGAGATCATCCAAAGGTTGTTTTTGGAACACTCTTGTTTGGAGAGAGAAGGCTTAGAACCTCAGAAACCATCAGTTTGAGGTCACATGCTTTTAAAAACTGTCCAGGGGATGGAGCCAGATCTGGTCCTGGTTCGCTCACAGCATGATAGGTTTTTATTGGGCCGGTTCAGGTTCAATCAATTACACCATTTCTTGGCAACTCCATGTGAGCTGATATGGCCTCAGATAAGGGCACCGTGTGGTTGCGACAATTTGTCTCTGCAAGACATGTTGCATTTCACAATGTTTTGTCCTTATTTTAGTTGGCAGAGGAAGCGTTTTTTTAATGCCCTTGTTGAAGTCGCTGAATCTGAAACAATTTAGGACTTCCCTGATGTATCCTCAGATGCTTCCAACTGAGCAGGTGATTTTTACTGTTTTATTCTTTTCACAAGCTGTTTGGGTGTGTAGGAGAACGAGACTCGATTTAATTGTTTTAATGTTCATAGTTTGATGAATAATCATACTGTTTGTATTTGTTTTGTTAAATAATTTTTATTGAGAGAATGAACACAGAGTTAAAACATTGCATAACTGGGAAGAGATGTAAAGAGAGATAAACAAAGGCTAATAAAATCTATCAAAACAAGGAGAATACATAGTCACATTTGCAAATATTATAATAAAAATAAATAATATAAAAGTAGAAGAGTAATGAGGATCATAATATCATAATAAAATAATGTGTTCCATAAGAAAAAAGAGTATTTTATTTGTGTGTTTTGTTATAGAAAAGAGAGAAAGGAAAGAAATGTGGGAGAAGAAAAGAAGAAAAAGAGGGGGAGAAGAAGAAAAAGAAAAGGGGGAGAAATTAATAGCTTAAACATGGGTTTTCTAAGGAAGATGAGTGTAAGGACAGAAATGTAGTAAAAGGTAACCATAATGAATTCAGCTTAATCTTTAGATAAATAGAAGAGTGGGAGACAGAAGCAATTCTATGTTCATCACAAATTAAATTCCACCAAAGCAGAAAGGATAATTTAGAGTTTCCAACATGTTAATATAACTTTAAAGGCAATAGCAATAAAAAGGTCAAATAAAGCAGTTTCCAAAAGAAAGTTGGTCGAAATCAGCAGACAGTACCTAAAAAGATATTGTGAATAGCAAATGGAACGGACATTTCGACCATATAGCTTTCGAAAAATCATAAACCTTTGGACAATAGTAAAGTAAATGTATCAATGATCCTTCAGAAGAAAGACAGGACCAACATAATGGTGAAATAGAGTGGTCAATTTTATGGAGAAAGAGGGGAGTACTTAAGAACTCTGTTATAAATAAGGTATAAGGATTGTGTAATGTTGGCAGCTTTGGAAGCTTTGAAAATCTTTTGCCACAATTGATCCCATTGATGAACAGACAGCGATTGAGATAAATCTTGTTCCCAAAATAATTCGATAGGAGATTTACTCCGAGAGCTAGTAGGTAAGGATAAGGTTTTATATATAAAGGAGGCACTGGGAATTGGGTCATGAGGAATTTGAAACAGGGGTGTGACAGGCATAAACGAAATAGGAGTAGGGTTGGAGTTAAAATTTTGTAAAAAGGATTGGAGAACAGGAAACAATGTGTTATATTGTTGAATGTAAGAATCAGGAAGGCTAAATTTCTCTTGTAGTTGGGGAAAGCAAAAAAATCGTATTAACTATCAGCTGATGAACATAGAAAATGCCCACTGTTTGTATTTTTTAATCATCAATTTGATATAATTGCTTTTGATCTGTATTCTTTAATGGTGATTTTATCTACCAAATAAAGATTTAGATTGATTGATATCTGTGCAGTGTTCCAATAAAAATAAGTTAAAAAAGATCTCAGAATTAAAGCTCAGGCTTTAGGGATGGTACAGACTCATACTTCAGACATTGAGGTATCCAACGTGTTAGAAGTATCTCTCAGACTTCCAACAGCAAATCTATTGCATCTTACAGGTTCAGGTTACAGAAATCGTACAGGCTAAAGTGCCTTACAGAACACTTTTCTCGTAAGACATACATATCTCACCAGCTTGGGCTTTAGGCTATAAAGATATTCTTTAGGTGTCAAGCCTTACAGACTCAGGCAGCATCTCCTCAGATGACAGAGATCTGAATGTCTCAGGCCATAAATCTTGGCCTGGCCATAAGCCTTGAGTTGGAGTGGTTGGTTTTGAACAGCAATCCTATCCCTCAAGTTACAAAGATCATACAGTCTAGGGTCTCATATAGAAGAAATATCAACACATGTACACATATTCCTAGGCTCTGGCTTTAGGCAAGTAAGCTACCTTTTAGGTGACACATATCTTATAGGTTCATGCCTATGACAACTCAGATGTCAATCAGGTTACAGAGATCTTACATTCTCAGTCATCCCTAATCAAACTACCAGCAAAATGGTCGGAACAATGTGAGCTCAGCCACGCATGTTCCGATAACGCAAGCGCTACCATGCTTGCCTTACCCACGCATTTGCGTGGTTAAGGCAGTGCGCGGGTTTAGCTGCTGCTGGGCAGAAGCAGGAAGGATTGGGAGAGCCAGAGGATGCAGTGAGGTAAGTGGGGCTGGGGCCAGATTTTGGTGGGGTTGGGGGTAGTTTGTATGGTTTGGGGGTAGTTTTCAGGGCTGGGGGTCCTGGTAGTTTTCAGGGCTGGGGTGTTGTGGTAGTTTTCAGAGCTGAGGGGCGTCGAGCAGTTTCCACGGCTAGGGTTTCAGGTTGGTTTCAGGACTGGGGTGGAGTCGGGGATGTTTTTAGGGCTCACTGGGGGTTAGGGCAGTTGTTAGGACTTAGGGGAGGTTGGGGTAGTTTTTAGGGCTTGGAGGGCAGGGATGCTTTTAAGTCTGGGGGAGGTGGATGGTTTTTAGGAGTGAGGGGGATAGTTTTAGTTGTCATGGTAGGGGCTTGGGAGGCCATTTTAGGGCTTAGGGCGGGGGGCAGGGATCGCGGTAGTTTTTAGGGCTTAGGAGAGGGCAGAGTAGTTTTTAGGACTGTGGGCAGGGAAGTTTTTAGGACTTGGGGGAAGTGGGTCGGTATTCAGGAGGGTGGGAGGTAGCTTTAGGATTCAGGATGGGGGCATGGGTCGGTGGTAAGACTTACTTGTCAATTCTTAACCACGGAACTGTCTTTGCCATACATGCCTTAACAATGCATATGTCATTGTAAAGGCATGCGTGGTAAAGGCATATGTGTGGTTAAGATTTAGGTGGTTGAGACCGTGTGGAACCGGCATGCATGGTAAATGCATGCGTGGTTCCCTCACACAACCAAACTACCTGTATCAAAGATCATGCATGCTCAGAACAGATCAAGCATGCTCAGAACACTAAAGGAAGAGCTTTCCCTGTGGCTACATATCTCCTAAAAGCTCTGACAAGCATACCAAAACTATCACAAAGATTATGCAAATTGTACTGGCTCGTGCCTGTGGCAGCTGAGCTACCCATCGAGGGCCAGAGCTTTTCTATCCCCAGGTATCTGAAAACAAAGCAGTCTTTTAGGTGACACAGGCCATTTAGTCTGAGATCTCCTCGAAATTACAGGGATAAGTTATAAACACAATGCTATTCCTCTGGTGACACAAATCTTACAAATTCTGACCTCTTGCAGGAAAGTTATTCTTCAGATTATAGAAATCATCTCTGATCAGGCCTGCATCTGTCAAAATAAAAGCTTCTGACTAGGAGGAACTGTCTGTAAAAATGGCAATTTTGGTCACTGTGAGTTCCAAAAGTGATATTTCACATGCAATATTTATTTACAGTTAAAACATCTAACATTAAAAAATTACCATTTCTGACCATCTGTAGAACATTTGACAGGTCCGGGGTCATCGTTTTTCATTAGAAAAGTTATTTTTTGGCATGTTCAAAAATTATTTAAAATGTCAATTGGATTTTGCCTCAAGTTGAATAACCACTTTTTAAAGCCTCACAGTTGACCAAAATTGCCTTTTTAAATCCTCACATTGACCACAATTCCCATTTTTACAGGCCTTTCCTTCTAGTCAGAAGGGGAGAAAATTACTCTAAAGACAACTATTTTAGTTCCAAAAGTGATATTTCACATGCCATGTTTATTTACATTCAAAAGATTAAACATTAAAAAATCAATATTCCTGACCACCTGGGGAAGGTTCGACAGGTCCGGGGTCATCGTTTTTCTTCAGAAAATTGATGTTTATGGACTGTACAATAAATGGTTCAAAATGTGAATTGGATTGTGCCTCAAGTTGAATAACCACTTTTTAAAGCCTAACAGTGACCAAAATTGCAATTTTTACACACCTTTCCTCCTAGTCAGAAGCTTTTATTTTGACCGATTTCAGGCAGGAAAATGACTCTAAACACAGTTATTTTAATTCTAAAAGAGATATTTCAAATGTAATAATTATTTACATTCAAAAGATTAAACATTAAAAAATCAATATTCCTGACGATCTGGAGAAGGTTCGACACATCCGGGGTAATTGTTTTTCATCAGAAAATTTATTTTTTGGACTGTACAAAAAAAGATTCAAAATGTCAATTGGATTCTGCCTCAAGTTGAATAACCACTTTTTAAAGCCTCACAGTGACCAAAATTGCCATTTTTACAGACCTTTCCTGCTAGTCAGACGCTTTTATTTTGACCGATTTCGGGCATGAAAATGACTCTAAACAAACTTATTTTAATTCCAAAAGTGATATTTCAAATGCAATATTTATTTACAATCAAAAGATTAAACATTAATAAATCAATTTTCCTGACCATCCAGAGAAGGTTCGACACGTCCGGGTAATAGTTTTTCATCAGAAAATTAATTTTTGGACTGTACAAAAAATTGTTCAAAATGTCAATTGGATTGTGCCTCAAGTTGAATAACCACTTTTTAAAGCCTCACAGTGACCACAATTGCCATTTTTAAAGACCTTTCCTCAGAGTCAGAAGCTTTTATTTTGACCGATTTTGGGGAGAAAATAACTCTAAACACATCTATTTTAGTTCCAAAAGTGAAATTTCACATGCAATATGTATTTACATTAAAAAGATTAAACATTAAAAAATCAATATCGCTGACCACGTGGAGAAGGTTCGACAGATCATCGTTTTTCATCAGCAAAAAGATTTTTTGGACTGGATAAAAAATTATTCAAAATTTCAATTGGATTGTGCATCCTGTTGAATAACCACTTTTTAAAGCCTAACAGTGACAACAATTGCCATTTTTCAGACCTTTCTTCCTAGTCAGACGCTTTTATTTTGATCGATTTCGGGGGGAAAAGGACTCTAAACACACTTATTTTAATTCCAAAAGTGATATTTTGCACGCAGTATTTATTTACATTCAAAAGATTAAACATTATAAAATAAATATTCATGATCATCTGGAGAAGGTTCGACAGGTCCGGGGTCATCATTTTTCATCAAAAAATAGATTTTTTGCACTCTACAAAAAATGATTCAAAATGTCAATTGGATTGTGCCTCAAGTTGAATAACCACTTTTTAAAGCCTCACAGTGACCACAATTGCCATTTTTAAAGACCTTTCCTCAGAGTCAGAAGCTTTTATTTTGACCGATTTTGGGGAGAAAATAACTCTAAACACATCTATTTTAGTTCCAAAAGTGAAATTTCACATGCAATATGTATTTACATTAAAAAGATTAAACATTAAAAAATCAATATCGCTGACCACGTGGAGAAGGTTCGACAGATCATCGTTTTTCATCAGCAAAAAGATTTTTTGGACTGTATAAAAAATTATTCAAAATTTCAATTGGATTGTGCATCCTGTTGAATAACCACTTTTTAAAGCCTAACAGTGACAACAATTGCCATTTTTCAGACCTTTCTTCCTAGTCAGACGCTTTTATTTTGATCGATTTCTGGGGGAAAAGGACTCTAAACACACTTATTTTAATTCCAAAAGTGATATTTTGCACGCAGTATTTATTTACATTCAAAAGATTAAACATTATAAAATAAATATTCATGATCATCTGGAGAAGGTTCGACAGGTCCGGGGTCATCATTTTTCATCAAAAAATATATTTTTTGCACTCTACAAAAAATGATTCAAAATGTCAATTGGATTGTGCCTCAAGTTGAATAACCACTTTTTAAAGCCTCACAATGACCAAAATTGCCATTTTCACAGACCTTTCCTCCTAGTCAGAAGCTTTTATTTTGAACGATTTTGGGGAGAAAATTACTCTAAACACACTTCATTTAGTTCCAAACGTGACATTTCACATGCAATATTTATTTACATTCAAAAGATTAAACATTAAAAAATCAATATCCCTGACAATCTGGGGAAGGTTTGACAGGTCCGGGGTCATCGTTTTTTATCACAATATAGATTTTTTGGACTGTACAAAAAATGATTCAAAATGTCAATTGGATTGTGCCTCCTGTTAAATAACCACTTTTTAAAACCTCACAGTGACAAAAATTGCCATTTTTACAGACCTTTCTTCCTAGTCAGACGCTTTTATTTTGACCGATTTCGGGGGGAAAAGGACTCTAAACACACTTATTTTAATTCCAAAAGTGATATTTTAAATGCAATCTTTATTTATATTCAAAAGATTCAACATTAAAAAACTCAATATTGAAGACCATCTGGAGATAAGTATGCAATCTTTATTTACATTCAAAAGATTAAACATTAAAAAATCAATATTGATGACCATCTAGAGAAGTTTCGACAGGTCCGGGGGTCATCGTCTTTCATCAGAAAATTAATTTTTTGGACTGTACAAAAAATGATTCAAAATGTCAATTGGATTGTGCCTCAAGTTGAATAAGCACTTTTTAAAGCCTCCCATTGACCAAAATTTCCATATTTACAGACCTTTCCTCCTAGTCAGAAGCTTACGCCACATATACTTGATAAAACACTCAAAACCAAAGATCATGCACTAAAGTGTTTTAAAGAAAGCCTCAAACTTTCTGATAGTCATCAAAGAATTACTGGTTTCTGGTTTGTTAGCATTCAGAATTAGAAGAGCCATTTTAATGCCTTTAAGAGAATCAGACAAAGATATCAAATCTTCCAAAATGGCCGCCATGAAAAGCAGGCGCACTTGATAGTGATAGATAGAACATAGAAATAGGCTATGGGTCGAATGGCACAAAGTCGACTGAAAGGTTTGGATTCACAGACATTTTGCTATGGGTAGCTGTGACTTACTCAGTACCCATGGCTTGCTCCTAAATTGCAAGAGGAAGTCCGCAATTTATTATTTTTACTAGAAAAAAAACTATGGGCAAATTCTATGTGAATCAGGTCCAACTTGTTTCGGGGAAGTAAGGTACTCCATTACTGGGCCTTCTCCAAAGCCGTTAAGCTGGGTGAGTCTGATGAGAATCAGCATCGCCATTTTATGATGAATAAATCATTGCAAAATCTTGAGAGTGGAACACTGATGTAACCTTGTAATACAAGTGAATAAAATGATTTTGAGTGTGGGCTCAACAAAATTGAGAAATAAAGATGACTGTTTAACAGAACTGGGCAGGCTGCTCTTTAAACCATGGATTTTGGTTGTTGGGTCTTGCAACGTGCTTGTGTTAATCCCTGTTGACCCAACCAGGTGGAACAGAAGGGAACACACATTGAATAGCAACCACTTCCTGATCTCGACAAGTCAGGCGCAAGTCAGATAGTTGAGGTACTAGGCAAAAAGGCACACATTAAAAACTATCAGTTCAATGTCACCATTAAGGCTAAAGGCCAAGACAAAATAATCACACCATACGCCAACCTGAACAACCTTCATCCGCCATAAAAATCTCCATCCTGATGGCTGCCTTTGGCGTTGACTTCCAGAGCCCCACTGTTCTTTACGATGTAAGGGAATCTACTTGCCAACTAGGATTTTTCCATCCACCAGAATGCTGTGACGTGGAGTTCTAATAATAGTGTAGGCAGTCAGCAATTTAGTCAGTCAACCATATTCAATCTATGGACGATTGAAATCTGAATATGTATTTAAAGACTGCAGCTAAATTTTCCCACAACTGAGTAGTTCTCTTTAATGACAAAGCCTCAGAGCCACAGATTATATGACAGGTTTACGACAAGGCTCTCTGTAGCATCTCCAGCATCCTTGCCCATGTAACCAATTACCTGTATTTCTGTATTCATGCTAACTTACACTTCAGAACTCAGGCTGCCGAAAAACTGGCTACCACCAAATGAGCATCTTCAGAAAATCTCAAAATCTTGAAAACCTTAAACTACGCCACCAGCGCTCAGGTTCTGGTACTAGGGCATACTGATGGTGGAAATTCGATCTTCATTGGTGTATCTTGTTCCACTGGTACCATCTAAAGTTTATTCAATACAGCGTGAGACAGATTACATGTAAAACAATATATCACAACTATGGCTGAATAAAAAAAATAGTGCAATGCAAGACAGAGGAAAAGTGCCTGTTTTTCTGTTTTGCCTTGGAAATGGATTTTGGCCCCAAATCAATTCCAGTGGGGAAGTAGAACAAGCATTTGCGATGCAATAGGTCTCGCATTTACTAGAGTTCGAGCTAATGGCATTTACAATGGCAATAGCTTAAATTCTCGCAAATGCGAGACCTATTGCATAGCAAATATTTTTTGTGTCAAAAGCGCCCCGTGCTGTGCATTCACGTTAATGGAGGCCGTACCCCTTTCTTTAGACAAGCCGCGTCTAAAGGAAGGGCATAGCCGACATTAAAGTGAAACGGTGGCATGGGGGCTATGACCAAAAAAAAGCATCTGTTTGTCAAGTTGACAAGCAAATGCTTTTTTTGTGAACGCGCCCCATGCCGCGCTTTCACTGTAATAGCGGCCGCGCACCTTTCTTTAGATGCGGCTTGTCTAAAGAAGGGGGCACAGCCCCCATTAATGTGAAAGCGCCGCATGGGCGCTAGTAAACAAACAAAAAATAAATTAAATAAATAAATAAGCGCAGCTGCTATACTTAAAGCAGACCGCGCTGCGAAAATAAAGAAAGAAAGAAACGTTGTCGCTATAGTTAAAGCAGACCGCCATTAGTATTTAAAATAAAAGTGGGCGGTGTGCTGCAAAGTAGTGGGTGGAATAGGGGCAAATCATTGAGCAAAATAGTGCTCACAGCTAAGATAAAGCAGACCGTTTAGCTAGACAAGTAAAAGGTTAATTCGTTATGGGAGGTTATAAATGCAGACAAGGCGGTACCAAGGAGGGACTACTAATCCTATTCAGGAATAAAAAGCAACCATTTCACAAGGACTTTAACAGGAGCCAATTGAAAAGATGGGCGGGACATGGGCAAAGCTTCAAGTCCCTAATTCAATACAGCATGCCTTGAAGAGCAGTCCATGCGCTGTCCAGGCTCGACCTAAAAATACGTGAATTTCACCCAATTCCTGCTTTCCCTGACTGATTTGTCCATTTCATGGTTCTTCCTGGACAATAAAGATGGGCCTGTGAGAGCCTGACCCAAAAAACCCGAACTGCCCACAAACAGGGTTTGTTCTGTCTTGGTTCATCCTGTGGCAAGTGAAATCATAGTCATAATATTTGACAGATTTGCACTGTGATCCTTTTTCTGTCAAACGATAAATAAATGTTCTCATCCCTTATCAAACCATTGCACCAACACCAATCCTCACTTTCACATCATAGTCTGAACATATTGTTTAATTTTCAGATCACTCATTGCCAAAAGAATACACAACCAGCAAACTAAATGTGTCTATCACCTTTGTGGCAACTGAAGCAAGAGCCTGACCATACCTGACCTTCTCTCTGAGAAGTAAGTAGCCCCTAATGTCTCTTATAACATATCACAACATATTGTACATACTACTTATATTTACAGTGATCAGTTTGAGGAGGGAGGGCTCCATGGGAGGGGAGAGGGACAGGTATTATCCAGTCTCAGAAGCGGCTCGTGAAGGGAGTGCTGTGGGGCGGTGAGGCGGGGTGGGGTGGGGTGGGGCGGGTTGGGGAGTAGTAAACTACGGCATACGGCCAAACAGAGTTAAGTAGCTAAATGTAGCTAAATAAATAAATAAAACGAATTACATCACGTGTGCTGCATCACCATTTGCCCCCCACCCAGCCCCTCCCCCGCCCACCGCCCCGCAGCACTCCCTCCACGAGCCGCTACTGTCCAGTCTGGCACTCCTCTGAGAGCGTCAACGGTCTTTATGTGTGTCATGAACGTGTGGACCTTGCTCCTAGGTCAGCAAGCAGTGAGCTGTATGTAGAAGGTTAAAAAAAAGTCCAAATTGTTAGCACCCATTTTCTGCTTGAACTGAAATTCCTTACCCCAATACAGATTTCTTAATTTCCCATGGAAATTGAAAATTTGCTGGAAATGTACATTTTGTAAACTCTCTGCCTGAATTTCGGGGTACAAAAGCATGTAGAAGTATTAAAATGGAAGGAGAAACAGCTGGGGTTAGGAAGGTGGGGTCGCAAACAAGGCTGCAGTGGCAGCTATCAGCACAGGCTAGCAACACTGCTGCCAATATGAGAGGCAATATTTATTTTAATAGATTCTCCGCTATGTTTCTGGTTGACCTGGCAGTGATCGAGTGCAATATGGGACTAGCAGCGCAGCTGTCCAGACAAAGTCAGTCCATCATGTGTTGTAGGCTGTCTTCTATTTGATAAAGCTGTGAACACACATGTGCTCTAATGGGGAAATTGTGCAGTATGATTTATCAGTAAACACGGGAGCATATTTATGAGAGGTTTGCATCATTCTTGCACCATGCAACATGGTACGTGCGTGACGCAAACCTCTAAGTCAGATTTATGAAGACTGCAAAGCCACTTTCCGTGGCTTAAATGGCTTCATAATTCTGGAATAATGCAATGCTGCACAAATCACTGTGCTGCATTACTCTGTGCCAGAGAGGCGTTCCATGGGCGTTGCATGGATGTTTCTATGCAACTCCCATGGGTTTTGACGCATTTCCAGATTTACCCAATCTGGTAAACCTGGGAATGTGCCAAAAAGATAGGCCTCTCAAGGTTAGGCATAACAGGGATAAATATGTTTATTTCTTTTTGGTTTTTCCTCTTTCTATGTATGCGGCATTCTGCAGCACATACAAAGAGTAAAAAGCCTCTCGGGATTGTTTTTATGCAGGAAGGTGCCCCTTCATGTCCAAAAACAATCCTGCCTAAAACACAGGCACCTATTCACCATGGTGCAAGGGTACCTGCATTGTCCTTAGGCTACCAAAACTGGCCAGGGCAAGGAGAAGGGACAGGAATGTGCAGTATTGGATAAATACGGCACATTCCTTCTCTTTCTCTGAGATGCAGGGCAGCACAGCAAGTCACCTTACACCACAAATTTCCTAAATATGAACCAGGGTGTGAGCAGAACCCAGACATGAGAGATTGACGAGATAGGTGCATATGATATTGGCCGAGCACGTCACTTGGATTTACCAAGGGTGCAAACAGGTGTGCAAGCAGAGACAGACACATGAATGGTGCAAATAAGCTTATCTCACCACAAAATGTTATTTATTAAATGCTCCTTGTCCATTAATTAAAATGTCCTGTTTTCTGTAGCAATGTGACACCAAAAGCGGTGGTGTCCTAAGGCTGCTCCCATAAATTGCATTATAGATGCACAGCCCTCTGATATTACCACATATGTGTGAGTACCACAGAAGTGACAGCTGAAAGTAAATGCTGGGCGGTTGGTGACATATGAAAATGGTGAGGCAGTGCAACAGAACTCGACCCGGTATTGCAGACCTTAAAGTGAGCACCAGTCGCATTGCCTTATTTAAATAAATAAAAAATCACCACCCCTACTTTGGTTGTTTCCTACTCCATTGCCCCTTCTAGTCTATCCTCTCCATGTCCTCTCTAACGATCTCCAAATCAAAGGTTCCTGCAGCATATGGCCTAGCTGACATGGGGAAACAGCAATTGATGGACAGAATGCAGAACAATGTCATACATTCACCCCAGTACAAAGATCTGGGCCTAAATACATCGTTTTTTTGCTCCCCATGCCATTCCAGTTTGGACCCAGCCATATGCAAATCAGTCTTGACCCTGCACCCAATGGGAACAGTCCAGCCCGAACTGCCAGGCTAGGTCCTCCCTGGACTGGAAACAAGCATCCTAGGACCAGTTTCGGGCTTTCAGCCCTCATGAGCCAGGATAGCTTGACTCCAGTGGCTTGGAGAGCACGGGACCCATGTCTGGGCATACCCGTCCCACTCGGGGTGACAAATGCAAAAACAACAATTGATGGACAGAATGCAGAACAATGTCATACATTCACCCCAGTACAGAGATCTGGGCCTAAATACATCGTTGTTTTGCTCGCCATTCCAGTTTGGACCCAGCCATATGCAAATCAGTCTTGACCCTGCACCCAATGGGAACATTCCAGCCTGAACAGCCAGCCCAGGTCCTCCCTGGACAGGAAACAAGCATCCTAGGACCGGTTTCGGGCTTTCAGGCCTCATCTATCAAGATAGCTTGACTCCAGTGGCATGGGGAGCACGGGACCCACGTCTGGGCATACCCGTCCCACTCGGGGTGACAAATGCAAAAACAACAATTGATGGACAGAATGCAGAACAATGTCATACATACACCCCAGTACAGAGATCTGGGCCTAAATCCATAGTTATTTTGCTCACCATGCCATTCCAGTTTGGACCCAGCCATATGCAAATCAATCTTGACCCTGCACCCAATGGGAACAGTCCAGCCCGAACTATCAGGCCAGGTACTCCCTGGACTGGAAACAAGCATCCTAGGACCGGTTTCGGGCTTTCAGCCCTCATCAGCCAGGATAGCTTGACTCCAGTGGCATGGAGAGCACGGGACGCACGTCTGGGCATACCCGTCCCACTCTGGGTGACAAATGCAAAAACAACAATTGATGGACAAAATGCAAAACAATGTCATACATTCACCCCAGTACAGAGATCCGGGCCTAAATCCATTATTTTATTGGTCACCATGTTATGCTTGTTTCCGGTCCAGGGAGAACCTGGCTTGGCAGTTCGGGCTGGACTGTTCCCACAAGGAACAGGGTCAACAATGATTTGCATATGGCTGGGTCCAAACTGGGGTGGTGTGGTGAGCAAAAGAATGATGGATTTAACCCAGATCCTTGTGACTGGGTGGTGAATGTTTGCATTGTCCAGCATTCCACAATTGTTTCTTTTACATATGTCGCCCGAAGTGGGAAGAATATGCCCTGACGTGGATCCCGTGCTCACTACACCGCTGGATTCAAGCTAGCCTGGCTGATGAAGGGTGATGCCCTGAAACCGGCCCCAGGATGCTTGTTTCTGGTCCAAGGAGTACCTGGCTTGACAGTTCGGGCTGGACTGTTCCCACAAGGAACAGGGTCAACACTGATTTGCATATGGCTGGGTCCAAACTTGGTTTGTGTGGTAAGCAAAAGAATGATGGATTTAAACCAGATCCTTGTAACGGGGTGAATGTTTGCATTGTCCAGCATTCCGTCCATCAATTGTTTCTTTTGCCAGCTGACATGGAGGTCAGCCAGTAGAGAGGTGATGGAGCCAGAATTTCACTCTCTTCGAGGCTGCCCCAGGGTATGCTGCATTTGGCCTTGTGCTCCGAACCTGAGCAGAAGGACAGAACTGGGCTTACTCCTACAACTGCCCAGCTTGTAATGAACATAATAGAGAGGGGTAGTTATGGCGTTGAACATGCCTCCTAACTTTCTAATTCAAGGGAGAGTACAATGGTGATGGCTGAGGCGAGAAACTATCTTAATGAACTGGTCAGTGTGCACCCCTTGGAGATCAGGACTACGCTGCATTCAGCAGAGAAGTGACATTAGAGTGACCTGCTCTGTTGTGTCTTTAGGTTGCAGTCAGAATGTGCAAACTGGAGAGTCTTTTGGGGGATGACAGCCGCCATCACTAATTTCACACAGCAGGTGGTGCAAGGGCATATAGGCAGTATGTGTTCTTTTCAGGGAACTCCAAGAGCTATAAATTCGGCAACTGTAAGCCACATTTAAAACAAAACTGCCTGGGATTTCTTGATCAAGCTATGGGGAGGCCAGGTGTGGATTGCATAAAGCCATTGAAACTCAGGACTCACAAAAATTCAGATAGTAAATTAGATTAGATTGTACCAGTTTAAAAAAAAATCTGGCATCCTATTGCATGGATGGCACAAAAGGTGCTGCAGTTATAATACATCTATGCAATTGTGTTTCAGTCTAGTCTAATTCCTTTATCTTGGAAAAGTTTAACTTCACAGCCAGTTCACAAGTGCAGTTTTCGTCTCATATCTTTACTGGATGCGGATGGGAAAATAATTGACACATTTGTATTGAATAAACTATCAGTATGTGCTTTTGAAAACAAGATTATTATATTTTGTCAATCTGGCTTTACTTTTAAATGGTTTTTATTGATGCATTTTGCGAATAATAAACAATCTGTCTGTGAGACAGAATGAAGTGGAAGAAGAGGCCCACTAGCCCCACTAGCGTGGTAAAATTGCTTACTCGTAAATTGCATAATGTCATACTAAGTGTTGGAAATATGCCTTTTCTGCATGGCAACGCCACATTTTTTCTTTTTGCTGGACGCTAAATTTTTACTGGCTTTAGAACTATGTCACCCCTGCTAACCAGAAGTAAAGTGCCTATGCTCCCCCTTTTAGCATGGTTGAATTGGCATAATCTTAATTTGTATATTTAACTTCCCGATAAATCCTTAGTATACGTGACAAAGTGTACCAAGTGCCTTGAAGTCAAATGCCAATGGTGGACTGCAGCACCTATTGAGCCATCCACTACAGTAGAAGTGCAAACATGGCTTCAGGCCTACCATTGTAACCTGACTGTAGCAGTGTAAAAACAAACTGCAATTCAACATGCCAAAAGAAATCCTTTTGACAGGTCAAAACCTTTCTTTTAAATAATAATATGCTACCCCTATGTAGGCCTTGTAGCCCAAAAGGCAGGGTACATGGCATTTTAAAGTAGGACATGTAGAAACTTAATGTTAACATGTTTGTATAGTGACTATCACCCAAAAGCTATTTTCAATGTGGCAGGCCCAGCGATCTTATGTAGAAAATCAGAGTGCAGATCGAAATACTAATAATGTATCTCTGGAAAGAGTCCAGCTAGAAAAATAATGTAACTGTTATTTTTAATAGTTATTCAAAATCCAATTCAATGGTGAAGTACGATTTTTAATAAATATTAAGGAAAATAAACTTTTAGAAAGTTACATTTTCTCTGTCTGAAGTTCCTGCAGGCTCATTTGCATTCTATAGCTAACTTTTCCCAGCCAGTAATTAGCCTTGAATAGGTGTGAATATGTATGAAATGCCTCCCATGAGAAAACAACAGGCGGACCTGAATGGCCAGAGATTACTCATCTGAACTCCCTATTGTAGAAGAGTAGGATCTGCTTCTTATAGTTACCCCAACATTTTGCTGATGTATCACTGTTTTCGACTTAGATTGACTGGGATCCTGCTATCCAGGACCCCAGTCTAGCTGCTATCTCCTCTAAAGTGATTGCATGTGCTTTAGGTACACCCCAGATTGGATTCTGGGGTACCCTTATCAGACCCTAGTATATGGTATACTATGTACCCAGGACATAGGTACTCCAGAGGCCACCCAGGGGCTGCAGCATGTATTATGCCACCCCTGAGGGATCATTCAAACTGACACCACAGGTCTGCTACCTCAGCCTGTGTAAGGTGGTGCATGCACCCCTTACTTAGATATAGGTTCACTATATCTATTCTAAATCACTGCACATATAAACCTATCAGTCACCCCTATGGCAGGCCTTATCAATCCTGAAGGCAGGGTGCTGGGTTTTATGTGAGAGGGTGCACCTGCATGAGCAGAGCCCCTCTGCAGCCTTCGGAACCTATTTTCCGGGGTTGTTTGTGAGGCAGCCAACCATATATATTTAAGTGCATTATAACCTCACGGTAAATGCTAACTTTAAAACAGCTGCTTAGAAACACATTGAGGCTTTAAAAAGTAGTTATTCAACATGAGGCACAATCCAAGTGACATTTTGAATCAATTTTTCTACAGTCAAAAAAATCAATTTTCTGATGAAAAACGATGACCCGTGACCTGTCGAACCTTCTCCAGATGGTCAGAAATGGTAATTATTTAATGTTTAATTTTTTGACTGTAAATGACTATTGCATGTGAATTATCACTTTTGGAACAAAAATAAGTGTGTTGAGATTCATTTTAATGCCTGAAATTTTTCTGAGCAGGAGAAAAAGTCTGTAAAAATGGCAATTTTGGTCACATTGAGGCTTTAAAAAGTAGTTATTCAACATGAGGCACAATCCAAGCGACATTTTGAATCAATTTTTCGACAGTCAAAAAAATCAATTTTCTGATGAAAAACGATGACCCGGGACCTGTTGAACTTTCTCCAGATGGTCAGAAATGGTAATTTTTTTATTTTTCATTTTTTGACTGTAAATGACTATTGCATGTGAATTATCACTTTTGGAAGAAAAATAAGTGTGTTTAGAGTCATTTTAATGCCTGAAATTGGTTGAAATAGAAGCTTCTGAGTAGGAGAAAAAGTCTGTAAAAATGGCAATTTTGGTCACATTGAGGCTTTAAAAAGTAGTTATTCAACATGAGGCACAATCCAAGTGACATTTTGAATCAATTTTTCTACAGTCAAAGAAATCAATTTTCTGATGAAAAACGATGACCCGTGACCTGTCGAACCTTCTCCAGATGGTCAGAAATGGTAATTATTTAATGTTTAATTTTTTGACTGTAAATGACTATTGCATGTGAATTATCACTTTTGGAACAAAAATAAGTGTGTTTAGATTCATTTTAATGCCTGAAATTTTTCTGAGCAGGAGAAAAAGTCTGTAAAAATGGCAATTTTGGTCACATTGAGGCTTTAAAAAGTAGTTATTCAACATGAGGCACAATCCAAGTGACATTTTGAATCAATTTTTCTACAGTCCAAAAAATCAATTTTCTGATGAAAAACGATGACCCGTGACCTGTCGAACTTTCTCCAGATGGTCAGAAATAGTGATTTTTTAATGTTTAATTTTTTTACTGTAAATGACTATTGCACGTGAATTATCACTTTTGGAACACAAATAAGTGTGTTTAGAGTCATTTTAATGCCTGAAATTGGTCGAAATAGAAGCTTCTGAGTAGGAGAAAAAGTCTGTAAAAATGGCAATTTTGGTCACATTGAGGCTTTAAAAAGTAGTTATTCAACATGAGGCACAATCCAAGTGACATTCTGAATCAATTTTTCTACAGTCAAAAAAATCAATTTTCTGATGAAAAACGATGACCCGGGATCTGTTGAACTTTCTCCAGATGGTCAGAAATGGTAATTTTTTTATTTTTCATTTTTTGACTGTACATGGCTATTGCATGTGAATTATCACTTTTGGAAGAAAAATAAGTGTGTTTAGAGTCATTTTAATGCCTGAAATTGGTTGAAATAGAAGCTTCTGAGTAGGAGAAAAAGTCTGTAAAAATGGCAATTTTGATCACATTGAGGCTTTAAAAAGTAGTTATTCAACATGAGGCACAATCCAAGTGACATTTTGAATCAATTTTTCTACAGTCCAAAAAATCTATTTTCTGATGAAAAACGATGACCCGTGACCTTTTGAACCTTCTCCAGATGGTCAGAAATGGTAATTTTTTAATGTTTAAGTTTTTTGACTGTAAATGACTATTGCATGTGAATTATCACTTTTAGAACAAAAATAAGTGTGTTTAGAGTCATTTTAATGCCTGAAATTGGTCGAAATAGAAGCTTCTGAGTAGGAGAAAAAGTCTGTAAAAATGGCAATTTTGGTCACATTGAGGCTTTAAAAAGTAGTTATTCAACATGAGGCAAAATCCAAGTGACATTTTGAATCAATTTTTCTACAGTCAAAAAAATAAATTTTCTGATGAAAAACGATGACCCGGAACCTGTTGAACTTTCTCCAGATAGTCAGAAATGGTAATTTTTTAATGTTTAATTTTTTGACTGTAAATGACTATTGCATGTGAATTATCACTTTTCTAACAAAAATAAGTGTGTTTAGAGTCATTTTAATGCCTGAAATTGGTCGAAATAGAAGCTTCTGAGTAGGAGAAAAAGTCTGTAAAAATGGCAATTTTGGTCACATTGAGGCTTTAAAAAGTAGTTATTCAACATGAGGCACAATCCAAGTGACATTTTGAATCAATTTTTCTACAGTCCAAAAAATCAATTTTCTGATGAAAAACGATGACCCGTGACCTGTCGAACCTTCTCCAGATGGTCAGAAATGGTAAGTTTTTTAATGTTTAATTTTTTGACTGTAAATGACTATTGCATGTGAATTATCACTTTTGGAACAAAAATAAGTGTGTTTAGATTCATTTTAATGCCTGAAATTTTTCTGAGTAGGAGAAAAAGTCTGTAAAAATGGCAATTTTGGTCACATTGAGGCTTTAAAAAGTAGTTATTCAACATGGGGCACAATCCAAGTGACATTTTGAATCAATTTTTCTACAGTGCAAAAAATCAATTTTCTGATGAAAAACGATGACCCGTGACCTGTCGAACTTTCTCCCGATGGTCAGAAATGTTGATTTTTTAATGTTTAATTTTTTTTACTGTAAATGACTATTGCACGTGAATTATCACTTTTGGAACACAAATAAGTGTGTTTAGAGTCAATTTAATGCCTGAAATTGGTCGAAATAGAAGCTTCTGAGTAGGGGAAAAAGTCTGTAAAAATGGCAATTTTGGTCACATTGAGGCTTTAAAAAGTAGTTATTCAACATGAGGCACAATCCAAGTGACATTTTGAATCAATTTTTCTACAGTAAAAAAAAATCAATTTTCTGATGAAAAAAGATGACCCATGACCTGTCGAACCTTCTCCAGATGGTCAGAAATGAAACTATTTAATGTTTAATTTTTTGACTGTAAATGACTATTGCATGTGAATTATCACTTTTGGAACAAAAATAAGTGTGTTTAAAGTCATTTTAATGCGTGAAATTGGTTGAAATAGAAGCTTCTGAGTAGGAGAAAAAGTCTAGATAGTCCAGATAGTCAGAAATGGTAATTTTTTAATGTTTAATTTTTTGACTGTAAATGACTATTGCAAAAAATTACCATTTCTGACCATCTGGAGAAGGTTCGACAGGTCACGGGTCATCGTTTTTCATCAGAAAATTGATTTTTTGGACTGAAGAAAAATTGATTCAAAATGTCACTTGGATTGTGCCTCATGTTTAATAACTACTTTTTAAAGCCTCAATGTGACCAAACTTGCCATTTTTACAGACTTTTTCTCCTACTCAGAAGCTTCTATTTCAACCAATTTCAGCCATTAAAATGACTCTAAACATACTTATTTTAGTTCCAAGAGTTCTAATTCAAATGCAATAGTCATTTACAGTCAAAATATTAAACATAAAAAAATTACCATTTCTGACCATCTGGACAAAGTCATTGTTTTTCATGAGAAAATTGATTTTTTGGACTGTAGACAAATTGACTCAAAATGTCATGTGGATTGTGCCTTATGTTGAATAACTACTTTTTAAAGCCTCAATGTGACCAAAATTGCCATTTTAACTGACTTTTTCTCCTACTCAGAAGCTTCTATTTCGACGAATTTCAGGCATTAAGATAACTCTAAACACACTTATTTTAGTTCCAAAAGTGATAATTCACATGCAACAGTCATTTACAGTCAAGAAATTAAACATTAAAAAATTACCATTTCTGACCATCTGGAGAAAGTTCAACAGGTCATCGGTTTTCATCAGAAAATGGATTTTTTGGACTGTGGAAAAATTGACTCAAAATGCCATTTGGATTGTGCCTCATGTTGAATAACTACTTTTTAAAGCCTCAATGTGACCAAAATAGCCATTTTAACACACTTTTTCTCCAACTCTGTATCTTCTATTTCGACGAATTTCAGCCATTAAAATGACTCTAAACATACTTATTTTAGTTCCAAGAGTTCTAATTCCAATGCAATAGTCATTTACAGTCAAAAAAATAAACATTAAAAAATTACCATTTCTGACCATCTGGAGAAAGTTCAACAGGTCACGGGTCATCGTTTTTCATCAGAAAATTGATTTTTTGGACTGTAGAAAAATTGACTCAAAATGTCATTTGGATTGCGCCTCATGTTGAATAACTACTTTTTAAAGCCTCAATGTGACCAAAATTGCCATTTTAGCAGACTTTTTCTCCTACTCGGAAGCTTCTATTTCGATGCATTTCAGGCATTAAAATGACTCTAAACACACTTATTTTAGTTCTAAAGGTGATAATTCACATGCAACAGTCATTTACAGTCAAAAAATTAAACATTAAAAAATTACCATTTCTGACGATCTGGAGAATGTTCGACAGGTCACGGGTCATCGTTTTTCATCAGAAAATTGATCTTTTGGACTGTAGAAAAATGTATTCAAAATGTCATTTGGATTGTGCCTCATGTTGAATACCTACTTTTTAAAGCTTCAATGTGACCAAAATTGCCATTTTTACACACTTTTCCTAATACTCAGAAGCTTCTGTTTTGACCAATTTCAGGCACTAAAATTACTCTAAACACACTTATTTTAGTTCCAAAAGCGATAATTCACATACAATAGTCATTTACAGTAAAAAAACTTAAACATAAAAAAATTACCATTTCTGACCATCTGGAGAAAGTTCAACAGGTCATCGGTTTTCATCAGAAAATAGATTTTTGGACTGTAGAAAAATTGACTCAAAATGTCATTTGAATTGTGCCTCATGTTGAATAACTACATTTTGAAGCCTCAATGTGACCAAAATTGCCATTTTTACAGACTTTTTCTCCTACTCGGAAGCTTCTATTTCGACCAATTTCAGGCATTAAAATGACTCTAAACACACTTATTTTAGTTCCAAAAGTGATAATTCACATGCAACAGTCATTTACAGTCAAAAAACTTAAACATTAAAAAAATTACCGTTTCTGACCATCTGGAGAAAGTTCAACAGGTCCCGGGTCATTGTTTTTCATAAGAAAATTGATTTTTTGGACTGTAGAAAAATTGACTCAAAATGCCATTTGGATTGTGCCTCATGTTGAATAACTACTTTTTAAAGCCTCAATGTGACCAAAATTGCCATTTTAGCAGACTTTTTCTCTTACTCAGAAGCTTCTACTTCGACCAATTTCAGGCATTAAAATGACTCTAAACACACTTATTTTAGTTCCAAAAGTGATAATTCACATGCAACAGTCATTTACAGTCAAAAAATTAAACATTAAAAAATTACCATTTCTGACGATCTGGAGAATGTTCGACAGGTCACGGGTCATCGTTTTTCATCAGAAAATTGATTTTTTGGACTGTAGAAAAATGTATTCAAAATGTCATTTGGATTGTGCCTCATGGTGAATACCTACTTTTTAAAGCTTTAATGTGACCAAAATTGCCATTTTTACACACTTTTTCTCCTACTCAGAAGCTTCTATTTCGACCAATTTCAGGCACTAAAATGACTCTAAACACACTTATTTTAGTTCCAAAAGTGATAATTCACATACAATAGTCATTTACAGTAAAAAAATTAAGCATTAAAAAATTACCATTTCTGACCATCTGGAGAAAGTTCAACACCCGGGTCATCGGTTTTCATCAGAAAATTGATTTTTTGGACTGTAGATAAATTGACCTCAAAATGTCATTTGGATTGCTCCTCATGTTGAATAACTACTTTTTAAAGCCTCAATGTGACCAAAATTGCCATTTTAGCAGACTTTTTCTCCTACTCGGAAGCTTCTATTTCGATGCATTTCAGGCATTAAAATGACTCTAAACACACTTATTTTAGTTCCAAAGGTGATAATTCACATGCAACAGTCATTTACAGTCAAAAAATTTAACATTAAAAAACTTACCATTTCTGACGATCTGGAGAATGTTCGACAGGTCACGGGTCATCGTTTTTCATCAGAAAATTGATCTTTTGGACTGTAGAAAAATGTATTCAAAATGTCATTTGGATTGTGCCTCATGTTGAATACCTACTTTTTAAAGCTTCAATGTGACCAAAATTGCCATTTTTACACACTTTTCCTAATACTCAGAAGCTTCTGTTTTGACCAATTTCAGGCACTAAAATTACTCTAAACACACTTATTTTAGTCCCAAAAGTGATAATTCACATACAATAGTCATTTACAGTAAAAAAACTTAAACATAAAAAAATTACCATTTCTGACCATCTGGAGAAAGTTCAACAGGTCATCGGTTTTCATCAGAAAATTGATTTTTGGACTGTAGAAAAATTGACTCAAAATGTCATTTGAATTGTGCCTCATGTTGAATAACTACATTTTGAAGCCTCAATGTGACCAAAATTGCCATTTTTACAGACTTTTTATTCTACTCGGAAGCTTCTATTTCAACCAATTTCAGGCATTGAAATGACTTTAAACACACTTATTTGTGTTCCAAAAGTGATAATTCACATGCAATAGTCATTTACAGTCAAAAAATTAAACATTAAAAAATTACCATTTCTGACAATCTGGAGAAGGTTCGACAGGTCACGGGTCATCGTTTTTCATCAGAAAATTGATTTTTTTGACTGTAGAAAAATGGATTCAAAATGTCACTTGGATTGTGCCTCATGTTGAATAACTACTTTTTAAAGCCTCAATGTGACCAAAATAGCCATTTTTACAGACTTTTTCTCCTACTCAGAAGCTTCTATTTCAACCAATTTCAGGCATTAAAATGACTTTAAACACACTTATTTTTGTTCCAAAAGTGATCATTCACATGCAATAGTCATTTACAGTCAAAAAATTAAACATTAAAAAATTACCATTTCTGACCATCTGGAGAAGGTTCGACAGGTCACGGGTCATCGTTTTTCATCAGAAAATTGATTTTTTTGACTGTAGAAAAATGGATTCAAAATGTCACTTGGATTGTGCCTCATGTTGAATAACTACTTTTTAAAGCCTCAATGTGACCAAAATTGCCATTTTTACAGACTTTTTCTCCTACTCAGAAGCTTCTATTTCAACCAATTTCAGGCATTAAAATGACTTTAAACACACTTATTTTTGTTCCAAAAGTGATCATTCACATGCAATAGTCATTTACAGTCAAAAAATTAAACATTAAAAAATTACCATTTCTGACCATCTGGAGAAGGTTCGACAGGTCACGGGTCATCGTTTTTCATCAGAAAATTGATTTTTTTGACTGTTGAAAAATGGATTCAAAATGTCACTTGGATTGTGCCTCATGTTGAATAACTACTTTTTAAAGCCTCAATGTGACCAAAATTGCCATTTTTACAGACTTTTTCTCCTACTCAGAAGCTTCTATTTCAACCAATTTCAGGCATTAAAATGACTTTAAACACACTTATTTTTGTTCCAAAAGTGATAATTCACATGCAATAGTCATTTACAGTCAAAAAATTAAACATTAAAAAATTACCATTTCTGACCACCTGGAGAAGGTTCGACAGGTCACGGGTCATCGTTTTTCATAAGAAAAAAGATTTTTTGGACTGTAGAAAAATTGATTCAAAATGTCACTTGGATTGTGCCTCATGTTGAATAACTACTTTTTAAAGTCTCAATGTGACCAAAATTGTTCTTTTTACAGACTTTTTCTCCTACTCAGAAGCTTCTATTTAAACCAATTTCACGCATTAAAATGAGTTTAAACACACTTATTTTTGTTCCAAAAGTGATAATTCACATGCAATAGTCATTTACAGTCAAAAAATTAAACATTAAAAAATTACCATTTCTGACCATCTGGAGAAGGTTCGACAGGTCACAGGTCATCGTTTTTCATCAGAAAATTAATTTTTGGGACTGTAGAAAAATTGATTCAAAATGTCACTTGGATTGTGCCTCATGTTGAATAACTACTTTTTAAAGCCTCAATGTGACCAAACTTGCCATTTTTACAGACTTTTGCTCCTACTCAGAAGCTTTTATTGCGACCAATTTCAGGCATTAAAATGACTCTAAACACACTTATTTTTGTTCTAAAAGTGATAATTCACATGCAATAGTCATTTACAGTCAAAAAAGTAAACATTAAAAAATTACCATTTCTGACCATCTGGAGAAGGTTCAAAAGGTCACGGGTCATCGTTTTTCATCAGAAAATAGATTTTTTGGACTGTAGAAAAATTGATTCAAAATGTCACTTGGATTGTGCCTCATGTTGAATAACTACTTTTTAAAGCCTCAATGTGACCAAAATTGCCATTTTTACAGACTTTTTCTCCTACTCAGAAGCTTCTATTTCGACCAATTTCAGGCATTAAACATGAGGCACAATCCAAGTGACATTTTGAATCAATTTTTCTACAGTCCAAAAAAATCAATTTTCTGATGAAAAACGATGACCCGTGACCTGTCGAACCTTCTCCAGATGGTCAGAAATGGTAATTTTTTAATGTTTAATTTTTTGACTGTAAATGACTATTGCATGTGAATTATCACTTTTGGAACAAAAATAAGTGTGTTTAGAGTCATTTTAATGCCTGAAATTGGTCGAAATAGAAGCTTCTGAGTAGGAGAAAAAGTCTGTAAAAATGGCAATTTTGGTCACATTGAGGCTTTAAAAAGTAGTTATTCAACATGAGGCACAATCCAAATGACATTTTGAATCAATTTTTCTACAATCAAAAAAATCAATTTTCTGATGAAAAACGATGACCCGTGACCTGTCGAACCTTCTCCAGATGGCCAGAAATGGTAATTTTTTATTGTTTAATTTTTTGACTGTAAATGACTATTGCATGTGAATTATCATTTTTGGAACAAAAATAAGTGCGTTTAAAGTCATTTTAATGCGTGAAATTGGTTGAAATAGAAGCTTCTGAGTAGGAGAAAAAGTCTGTAAAAATGGAAATTTTGGTCACATTGAGGCTTTAAAAAGTAGTTATTCAACATGAGGCACAATCCAAGTGACATTTTGAATCAATTTTTCTACAGTCAAAGAAATCAATTTTCTGATGAAAAACGATGACCCGTGACCTGTCGAACCTTCTCCAGATGGTCAGAAATGGTAATTATTTAATGTTAAAGTTTTTAGACTGTAAATGACTATTGCATGTGAATGATCACTTTTGGAACAAAAATAAGTGTGTTTAAAGTCATTTTAATGCCTGAAATTGGTTGAAATAAAAGCTTCTGAGTAGGAGAAAAGGTCTGTAAATATGGCAATTTTGGTCACATTGAGGCTTTAAAAAGTAGTTATTCAACATGAGGCACAATCCAAGTGACATTTTGAATCAATATTTCTACAGTCCAAATAATCAATTTTCTTATGAAAAACGATGACCCGTGACCTGTCGAACCTTCTCCAGATGGTCAGAAATGGTAATTTTTTAATGTTTAATTTTTTGACTGTAAATGACTATTGCATGTGAATTATCACTTTTGGAACAAAAATAAGTGTGTTTAAAGTCATTTTAATGCCTGAAATTGGTTGAAATAGAAGCTTCTGAGTAGGAGAAAAAGTCTGTAAAAATGGCAATTTTGGTCACATTGAGGCTTTAAAAAGTAGTTATTCAACATGAGGCACAATCCAAGTGACATTTTGAATCAATTTTTCTACAGTCAAAGAAATCAATTTTCTGATGAAAAACGATGACCCGTGACCTGTCGAACCTTCTCCAGATGGTCAGAAATGGTAATTATTTAATGTTTAATTTTTTGACTGTAAATGACTATTGCATGTGAATTATCACTTTTGGAACAAAAATAAGTGTGTTTAGATTCATTTTAATGCCTGAAATTTTTCTGAGCAGGAGAAAAAGTCTGTAAAAATGGCAATTTTGGTCACATTGAGGCTTTAAAAAGTAGTTATTCAACATGAGGCACAATCCAAGTGACATTTTGAATCAATTTTTCTACAATCAACAAAATCAATTTTCTGATGAAAAACGATGACCCGTGACCTGTCGAACCTTCTCCAGATGGCCAGAAATGGTAATTTTTTATTGTTTAATTTTTTGACTGTAAATGACTATTGCATGTGAATTATCATTTTTGGAACAAAAATAAGTGCGTTTAAAGTCCTTTTAATGCGTGAAATTGGTTGAAATAGAAGCTTCTGAGTAGGAGAAAAAGTCTGTAAAAATGGAAATTTTGGTCACATTGAGGCTTTAAAAAGTAGTTATTCAACATGAGGCACAATCCAAGTGACATTTTGAATCAATTTTTCTACAATCAAAAAAATCAATTTTCTGATGAAAAACGATGACCCGTGACCTGTCGAACCTTCTCCAGATGGTCAGAAATGGTAATTATTTAATGTTAAAGTTTTTAGACTGTAAATGACTATTGCATGTGAATGATCACTTTTGGAACAAAAATAAGTGTGTTTAAAGTCATTTTAATGCCTGAAATTGGTTGAAATAAAAGCTTCTGAGTAGGAGAAAAGGTCTGTAAAAATGGCAATTTTGGTCACATTGAGGCTTTAAAAAGTAGTTATTCAACATGAGGCACAATCCAAGTGACATTTTGAATCAATATTTCTACAGTCCAAATAATCAATTTTCTTATGAAAAACGATGACCCGTGACCTGTCGAACCTTCTCCAGATGGTCAGAAATGGTAATTTTTTAATGTTTAATTTTTTGACTGTAAATGACTATTGCATGTGAATTATCACTTTTGGAACAAAAATAAGTGTGTTTAAAGTCATTTTAATGCCTGAAATTGGTTGACATAGAAGCTTCTGAGTAGGAGAAAAAGTCTGTAAAAATGGCAATTTTGGTCACATTGAGGCTTTAAAAAGTAGTTATTCAACATGAGGCACAATCCAAGTGACATTTTGAATCAATTTTTCTACAGTCAAAGAAATCAATTTTCTGATGAAAAACGATGACCCATGACCTGTCGAACCTTCTCCAGATGGTCAGAAATGGTAATTATTTAATGTTTAATTTTTTGACTGTAAATGACTATTGCATGTGAATTATCACTTTTGGAACAAAAATACGTGTATTTAGATTCATTTTAATGCCTGAAATTTTTCTGAGCAGGAGAAAAAGTCTGTAAAAATGGCAATTTTGGTCACATTGAGGCTTTAAAAAGTAGTTATTCAACATGAGGCACAATCCAAGTGACATTTTGAATCAATTTTTCTACAGTGCAAAAAATCAATTTTCTGATGAAAAACGATGACCCGTGACCTGTCGAACTTTCTCCAGATGGTCAGAAATAGTGATTTTTTAATGTTTAATTTTTTTTACTGTAAATGACTATTGCACGTGAATTATCACTTTTGGAACACTTATTTTTGTTCCAAAAGTGATAATTCACATGCAATAGTCATTTACAGTCAAAAAATTAAACATTAAAAAATTACCATTTCTGACCATCTGGAGAAGGTTCGACAGGTCACGGGTCATCGTTTTTCATCAGAAAATTGATTTTTTGGACTGTAGAAAAATTGATTCAAAATGTCACTTGGATTGTGCCTCATGTTGAATAACTACTTTTTAAAGCCTCAATGTGACCAAACTTGCCATTTTTACAGACTTTTTCTCCTACTCAGAAGCTTCTATTTCAACCAATTTCAGCCATTAAAATGACTCTAAACATACTTATTTTAGTTCCAAGAGTTCTAATTCAAATGCAATAGTCATTTACAGTCAAAATATTAAACATAAAAAAATTACCATTTCTGACCATCTGGACAAAGTCATTGTTTTTCATGAGAAAATTGATTTTTTGGACTGTAGACAAATTGACTCAAAATGTCATGTGGATTGTGCCTTATGTTGAATAACTACTTTTTAAAGCCTCAATGTGACCAAAATTGCCATTTTAACTGACTTTTTCTCCTACTCAGAAGCTTCTATTTCGACGAATTTCAGGCATTAAGATAACTCTAAACACACTTATTTTAGTTCCAAAAGTGATAATTCACATGCAACAGTCATTTACAGTCAAGAAATTAAACATTAAAAAATTACCATTTCTGACCATCTGGAGAAAGTTCAACAGGTCATCGGTTTTCATCAGAAAATTGAATTTTGGACCGTAGAAAAATTGACTCAAAATGTCATTTGAATTCTGCCTCATGTTGAATAACTACATTTTAAAGCCTCAATGTGACCAAAATTGCCATTTTTACAGACTTTTTCTCCTACTCGGAAGCTTCTATTTCGACCAATTTCAGGCATTAAAATGACTCTAAACACACTTATTTTAGTTCCAAAAGTGGTAATTCACATGCAACAGTCATTTACAGTCAAAAAATTAAACATTAAACAATTACCGTTTCTGACCATCTGGAGAAAGTTCGACACGTCGCGGGTCATTGTTTTTCATCAGAAAATTGATTTTTTGGACTGTAGAAAAATTGACTCAAAATGCCATTTGGATTGTGCCTCATGTTGAATAACTACTTTTTAAAGCCTCAATGTGACCAAAATAGCCATTTTAACAGACTTTTTCTCCAACTCTGTATCTTCTATTTCGACGAATTTCAGCCATTAAAATGACTCTAAACATACTTATTTTAGTTCCAAGAGTTCTAATTCCAATGCAATAGTCATTTACAGTCAAAAAAATAAACATTAAAAAATTACCATTTCTGACCATCTGGAGAAAGTTCAACAGGTCACGGGTCATCGTTTTTCATCGGAAAATTGATTTTTTGGACTGTAGAAAAATTGACTCAAAATGTCATTTGGATTGCGCCTCATGTTGAATAACTACTTTTTAAAGCCTCAATGTGACCAAAATTGCCATTTTAGCAGACTTTTTCTCCTACTCGGAAGCTTCTATTTCGATGCATTTCAGGCATTAAAATGACTCTAAACACACTTATTTTAGTTCTAAAGGTGATAATTCACATGCAACAGTCATTTACAGTCATAAAATTAAACATTAAAAAATTACCATTTCTGACGATCTGGAGAATGTTCGACAGGTCACGGGTCATCGTTTTTCATCAGAAAATTGATCTTTTGGACTGTAGAAAAATGTATTCAAAATGTCATTTGGATTGTGCCTCATGTTGAATACCTACTTTTTAAAGCTTCAATGTGACCAAAATCGCCATTTTTACACACTTTTCCTAATACTCAGAAGCTTCTGTTTTGACCAATTTCAGGCACTAAAATTACTCTAAACACACTTATTTTAGTTCCAAAAGCGATAATTCACATACAAAAGTCATTTACAGTAAAAAAACTTAAACATAAAAAAATTACCATTTCTGACCATCTGGAGAAAGTTCAACAGGTCATCGGTTTTCATCAGAAAATAGATTTTT